>NC_077228.1:372475969-373695969 GCF_027887165.1 Monodelphis domestica | reverse complement strand
TTCCTCCTTCTCCTTAAATTCCTTCCCTCTATATTAATTAAATTACCTTAAATTTCCAGACTGACTTGGGTATTTTATTTGGTAACCATTTAAATCTAGATTTAAAGTCACAACCCTAAAATTATCTAACAGTAGGACGAGCTAACATAACAATAATGACAATCCTACCCAAATTAATTTACTTATTTAGTGCCATACCCATTGAAGTACCAAAAACCTTTTTTACTGAATTAGAAAAAACCATAACAAAATTCATTTGGAAGAACAAAATATCAAGGATATCCAAGGAAATCATGAAAAAAAAATGCAAAGGAAGGAGGCCTTGTGGTCCCAGATCTCAAACTGTACTATAAAGCAGTGGTCATCAAAACAATTTGGCACTGGCTAAGAGACAGAAATGAGGATCAGTGGAATAGACTTGGGGTAAATGACCTCAGCAAGACAGTCTATGACAAGCCCAAAGATCCCAGCTTTTGAGACCAAAACCAACTATTTGATAAAAAATAAAAATAATTTAAAAAAACTGCTGGGAAAACTGGAAGACAGTGTGGGAGAGATTAGGTTTGGATCAACATCTCACACTCTACCCCAAGATAAACTCAGAATTGGTGAATGACTTGAATATAAAGAAGGAAACTATAAGCAAATTAGGTGAACACAGAATAGTATACATGTCAGATCTTTGGGAAAGGAAGGACTTTAAAACCAAGCAAGAGGTAGAAAAAAAAATCACAAAATGCAAAATCAATAATTTTGATTGTATCAAATTAAAAAGGTTTTGTACAAACAAAACCAATGCACCATAAAATTCCATTCTGACTTGAGTGCTTCATTTGTGATTTAAGAAATTAAATCCCTGGCAACCAATAATTTTTACATTCAGTCTCAACCCTAAATTTACCCTTTACATCTCACACCTAGCAGATTGGCTAACATGACAGCAAAGGAAAGTAATAAATGCAGGAGGGGATGTGGCAAAGTCAGGACATTGATGCATTGCTGGTGGAGTTATGAACTGATCCAACCATTCTGGAGGGCAATTTGGAACTATGCCCAAAGGGTGCTAAAAGATTGTCTGCCCTTTGATCCAGCCATAGCACTGCTGGGTTTGTACCCCAAAGAGATAATAAGGAGAAAGACTTGTATAAGAATATTCATAGCTGCACTCTTTGTAGTGGCAAAAAACTGGAAAATGAGGGGATGTCCTCCAATTAAGGAATGGCTGAACGAATTGTGGTTTATGTCGGTGATGGAATACTATTGTGCTCAAAGGAATAATAAAGTGGAGGAATCCCATGGGAACTGGAATGACCTCCAGGAAGTGATGCAGAGTGAGAGGAGCAGAACCAGGAGAACATTGTACACCGAGACCAATACACTGTGGTACAATCGAATGTAATGGACTTCTCCATTAGTGACAATGCAGTGATCCTGAACAACTTGGAGGCATCTACTAGAAAAAACATTATCCACATTCAGAGGAAAAGCTATGGGAGTAGAAACACAGAAGAAAAACAAGTGCTTGAATACATGGTTCGAGGGGCTATGGCTGGGGATGTAGACTCTAAATGAACATCCTAATGCAAACATCAACAACATGGAAATAGGTTCTGATTAAGGACACATGTAATACTCAATGAAATTGCACATCAGCTGCAGGAGGGGTAGGGGGAGGAGAGGGAGGAAAATAATGTGATTCTTGTAACAAAGGAATAATGTTCTAAATTTACTAAATAAATTAATTTTTAAAATTAAAATTAAAAAAAAAGACTCATGTTTGGATTAGGATTTGGACTTCTGACTTTCCAACTTCAAGATCTATGATTCTCCATGAAATTGTTAAAATGAAGATAATTGGAAGTCATATGATCAATAAGATGCTAGAGTAGTTTGTTTCCTTATAACTCATTGATGGAACAGGCTTAAATGAGGAAAATATGTACTAAATATAAAATCATTAAAGCTGAATCCAGAAGATCAGAAGATAAAAATAATGCACAAGGCAAAAGTTTCATGGAAAAATATTGGAGAACTGAAATACTTAAAGATCTGACTCATCCTATGGGACAATATAAATAACTTTTAGTGTTTATTGGAGGGGGCCCTGCCTGGTCCCCACTGTGTAGAAGGAAGGAAGGAAAGAAAGAAGGAGGGGGCAGCTGGGTAGCTCAGTGGATTGAGAGCTAGCCCTAGAGACTGGAGGTCCTAGGTTCAAATCTGGCCTCAGACACTTCCCAGCTGTGTGACCCTGGGCAAGTCACTTGACCTAGCCCTTGCCACTCTTCTGCCTTGGAGCCAATACACAGTATTGACTCCAAGATGGAAGGTAAAGCTTATTAAAAAAAAAAGAAGGAAGGAAGGAAGGAAGGAAGGAAGGAAGGAAGGAAGGAAGGAAGGAAGGAAGGAAGGAAGGAAGGAAGGAAGGAAGGGACTTAGTGCTTTATAAATATCTCACTGAACCCTCAGAACACCCTGGGAGTTGGTTCTGTTATTATCATCTCCATTTTACAGTTGAGGAAACTGAGGTGACAAAGGTTTAAATGATTTGCCCAGGGTCACACTAATATGTATCTGAGGCTGTATTTGAAATCAGGTCTTCCTGATTCAGGCCCAGCACTCTATACACTGTGCCACTTACCTGCTACCATGGCGGGGACTCATTCTGAACTCTCACCCAATATAAAGCAAGAAATACTCTACTCCATCATAAAAAGAAAGGGAGTGAAGAGTGGGGTGGTAGTAATCAGCATAGAGTGGGTTAAAAGGGAGGAAGCTTCTGTGCCCAAGGTAAATGGGATTTGAAACTTTCCAGGGATTGTTTCTCTTCCCATAGAGTTTATTCTAAGCAGTGTGTCCTATTTGGATCCTCACATTCTCCAACTTAAAAAAGATACTACCACAAGTTACAGCAGGGAAAGAGGAGAAGCCAAAGAGTAAAGGAATATTGATACAAGCTACTGTTAGTACAAACAAACAAACAAAAAAGATTGAAAGACAATAATGTTTAAGAAAAGGAAGTTTAGATCTCATATAGACAAACCTTCAGTGAGATTCTTAGAGACTTTAGAAAATGGATATTTAGAAGACCATTCAGTTTTAAATAAGTCTTGTATTATAAAAGGAAATGAACCTTGAATTCCCAATGAAACTGCATTACTCAAAAATAAAAGAACAATAGAAACTCCAGAGTAACAAAGACAAAAACAACAGACAACTTGGAAAACACTATGAAGAATCTTTAAAACAGTAGAGTCTCTGAAAAAGAAAAGGATAATAGATATGGAAGTGAAGAAAATTCATCAGAAGAAAAGCAAAAGACCACAACTTTGAAATAAAACAAAAATTCTATACAAACCAAAGCAATTGATCTTGAAAAAAAAAATGTGAAGAGATGGTTATTTCAGTCTTTTCCTTTTGTTATTTCCTATTTATCTTGTATGTAGATTGCTTCATTTGGGTGTATGGAGTGGACAGAGAAGACTAACACCTCTGGAGTGAAGGTTCAACAAGTCCTTTTCAGGTTTGCTCATTCACCTTTCATGTCTACCTGGCACTCAACTCTTAACCTGGGACTCTAAGAAACAATAGGATGCACAGCAGCCACATCCCAGTAAAATTGTCTTGGCAAAGGGTTGGAACCAGGCTGAGGGTATCTGACAAGCCTTTAGCCCATAGGTGACTTAGGAGGATGTTTACCCCAAGCATATAAAGACTTCCCCTGGCAGAATGGGCAGATAAGAATATGAAAGTGGTTAAAGCAGTGGCTATGGACCACTTAGTCTGACATTGAAGAAATATGCCAAAGTCATCTTCTGCATCCTGAACTATCACCAGTCATCCTGACTTTTGACTTGCCAATGAACCTGGATGATTCTTGAAAAGAATATGGTTGAGGATTTTATTTGGTTGAGAAAAAGTGTGAGGTTGAGGACTTTGTACAACCCTGCCTTACTTAAATCCAATTCACTTGCAAGTCAAGACATCTACCTGGGATGTCATCAGTCCTTTTCTGAATAATGGCAATAATTTGTTTGCATGTAGCCTTCCCCCTTTAGATGGGTAAACTTCTTGAGGGCAGAGACTCTTTTATTTACTTTTGTATCCCTGGTGCTTATTACTGTGCCTAGCACATGGCAAACATTTTGAAAAATGTTTATTGATTAATTGATGTTAGGCTAGCAACAAGAGGAAGCTTGTGACTGAGGTTAAACATTAATATTGTCCTATACTGTTATCACTAGGTCAACCACATGTGTCCTGTTAGGGTTGTCTCTGCTGGTTCACTAGGCATGTATGATCTTCCCTCTCTCCTCCAGAGTAAAATCTGTTTTGAAATGCTGAGGGAAATCCACAAAAGGATAAGCCATCTAAATTTCTCAGCTGCTTTCTTCAAAAGAAGTTATTCCCTTTCATACAGCCAAAAGACTTTCTGGGTTTACCATTGCCTTTCTCAAATAAAGAAAAGGAAGACTTCTCTGAACATCTAAAGATTGAATACTCCAGATACTTTTTGCTGCTTTTGTGATAGTCTAACACTTTCTCCCTACTAACCAGCTCCCAGGTTAAACTTCCTTGTGCCTGAATCAAATGGCTCAGCTCTAAAAGAGGAAAACATTCTCATTTTTTCTACCTGTCTGTCTACCAGTCTGTCTGTCTCTGTAGCCCACCTATCTATCTAAGCATTCAACAACTTGGATTTATAGTCGTCAAGAATTTAGTCCCAGAGGGAAGGAAGTTCAAAGTTGAAAGTCAGTAGATAACCTCATGCCATATTTATTCATCTACCCATGGAAAAGGAAGAGGAATGCAGGTCACCATCTCACTTCCGGGTCTAACCTTGGTCAGCAAGGCAGATTTCACTCAGGCCTTAGTTAAATGCTCTGGTTGTCCCCATTGACCCAGCTCATGAATCACCACAACCATTCATGCTGGCTCAGCATCTGCTGTACGCTCCCTGCAGCTCCTTTCTCACATCTGCTTTGTGTTCATGAACACTCCCACCTGCTTCTCTCTTGTAGTAAATTTCTGCCTTTCCAAATCTCCTGAATCCTATTACAAAGTGACTATGTCAAGTTTAAAAGAATAAGGTATTATATCCACCTCAGGGAGTGGGAAAGGGAGGAAAACAAGAAAGACTTCAAGGAGGAAATGGATTTGGAGCAGAATCTTAAAGAGCTTGTAAAACCAGGGGGTGGGAAGTTATCAGTCCCCTGCTTAGCTCCTAGGGTTGTTGTAGAATCAATTTAAGCTACCATGAACCCTCAAGGTCAGGCTCACGGATGAATATAGGAAGCCTGAGTCACCACCTGTGTTCCCTCCCTTCAGTCTCTCTGGCCCCCTGCGTATAGCCAATAATAGGGAACTTTCAAATCATAGGTCTCCCAGAAAATTATGATAAATTAAAAAGCCTCAATGCCCCACTTCAGAAAATAATATAAGAAAAGTGAAAAATATGAAAAGAAAATGGAAATGTATGGATTGATGGCATCCTATAAAAGAAAAAACTATAATTGAAACTGTACAAGGAATATACTGCTTAAATTTCAGAATGTTAGTGCAAAAACCCAACTTTTTCAAACAGTCCAAAGAAAGGTCATTAACTGTGAAAGAATACTAATTCAAATAATCTTGGATTACTCTGAAGTCACCAAAAAAAGGAAAAAATAAAACAGCAGATTCCAAAAAGCAGAGGAACTTGAAATAAAAGTCAAAGTACTAGAACCCGTACAGCAGAGGAAAACATCATTGAAAAAGATTTGGGAAGCCCTCGCCCAGCCGTATTAGTCTTCCCTGAACACCCTGTACACCCTACTAATCCTGGAAATGAGTTCAGAATGGATATTAATTTATTCAGCCTCTAAACAAATGTAAATAGTAGAATAAAAAAGTTAGAAAGGAAGGGCTGGGGAAAGAAAATGATGGTGAATAAAATGGAAATATTAAAGAATATTCGCAAAGTCAACAGTCGAGGGGATAGGAAAACTGTACCTCTGTGAGGAGATCCTGGAATCTTAAAAAGACTTCATGTGGGGGGAATATGCATGGTAGGAGATTACTTTCTCTGAAGAAGGGTTGTTTCCTCATCTTCCTAGGAGATAGAATGTATAAGTACTGAGAGCAAAAATCCAGAGATAAGACAATTCACTCTAAAATGGGTCCATGATCATGGAAACAGTGGGAATAGAACTGGGCTTCATAACTCTGAATTCAGAATGACTTCCAAGAAATGTCATTGTTTCTTTCATGAACTGATACTTGGAGTGAAGCATTGCAGGTTCCAATAAAATAAATTATTGGGGTTGGGGAGTGAGATAAGATCTATAAATTTACAAATAGAAAAAGAATAGAGAAGGGAATCCATATCTGGATCTCCAGAAGTTCTAATTCCCATGAAGGATACAGAAAGAAAAAAAGGAACACTTAAGATTATAGACCATGAATGGGAGGATAAAATTCAGACTAGCATGGGGCAGAAATAAATAGACCAAAGTAAATAAAAATTTCTTGGGAAAGGGCGCTATAAAAGATTAGTATGTAAGCTAAGAGGTTGGATGGGATGGGAGGAGGAAGGAAGATTTTGAACCACATGTTTACTTTATCAGGAAAAGAAAAGGGTCAAAAAGGAGGATGGGACTAACCAATAAATAAGCAAATAAATGAGTCAAAATTAACAATTTTAGTACATTCAAAGAAGTTGGGTTAGTTCAGGAACATGTGAATGGAGTTAAGTGGAAAGTTTTGGGCACAGCCTAACATCTAATTAGTGCAAGCAAAATTAATCATAAAGTTCTGACTTAAAACAGAGAAGTGATTAAAAACCAATATAGAAGAACTAAATGGAGAATACCACAAATCTAGCATTACCTTAAATGCAAATAGATTAGATAATTGAATTTAATGAAAGAGAATGGGGAAATGGATAATAAAGAAAAACAACAATTTACTGAATTTACTGAATGCAAGAAACAAATCTAAAAAATAAAGACATGTATGTGATGAAAATGAGAGCCTAGAATAAAAGTTACTATTTATCAAGTGATTTCAGAAAAGCAAGATTTGCAATTGTGTCATCAGACAATTATGTTATCAGACTTACAATTGTGTTATGTCATCATTTGTCTTATCAGACATATATAGTGTCCCCTCTGAGACCATATCCCAAACTTGTACTCATAATCACAAGATGTAATCTCTAAAGGGCAGCTCATTGCTACTTTTTTCACTGAGGATTCCAACCCTGAGGGGTTCACAGGATTTTCCAGGACTGTTAGAAATGAGCCCATACCAGTATTCTCCACTGATTATCAGCTAGCCAGTTAATTGACTTTTAGAAAGGGTATTTACCAAGGGGATATAGCAAGGACAGTTTTTATAGAAACATTCCCTGAAACCAAGGACACACTTTCTCCTTGTATATTCAAGGTCCCTGAAGAAAGTGAGCTCAAACTCAAAGAATACATATGGCCAAAGAGTAAATTCACAGTTCCTAGTTACTAGAAGCAAAAATGAAATCTGGTCCTTTGAAAAAGCTAAATAAATATATAAGTAAATTTTGATCATCTGATCCAAAAAAAGAGGAAAATGAAGTTACCAAAATTTTATTGAATGAACAAGTGATTTACAAAAAAGAGAGAATAAATTTCAGACAATTACCTGAACTTTATATAATTATAAGCTAGGAAAGTTGATAATTTAAAAGAAATGGATAATTATATATAGAAATAAATATATTAAAGTTAGCCAAAAAATATGTCTTAAACTACCCACTCTTAAAACATGAATCTGACCAAGCCATAAAGGAATTACCACAGAAAGAAACCATAGTTGAATCAAATTTACATATGAATTTTATCAGATGTTTAAAGAAAATGTAATGCTTATATTACACAAATTATTCTCATTAATTAAGAAAGGAACCATTTAATAAAATTCCTTTTCCAAGATCCAAATATAGTCTATTAAGCTCTCAGGGCCTTAGTTTCTTTATCTATAAAGTGAGAGAATTGGACTGGATGGCTTCTGAGGTCCTTTTGAGCCCTTTGAGTTCTATGATCCTAATACCCAAACCAGAGAAGGATAAAGAAGAAGAAGAGAACTATAGACTATATTACTAAATATTGATGCAAATTAGTAAATTTTACTAGTGAATGTTGATGTACAGAATTTTAAATAAAATCCTGGCCAAAAAAATGTCTACAGAAACATTTTTAAAATGAATGAGAATGACCAAAATACATTTATATCAGATATAATAATGGTTCAACATTAGAAAAACAACATATATAATGAATCATATCAAACCAGTCAAGCCACATGATTATAGCAAAGGAAGCAGAAAAGTCTCTGACAAAGTACAGAACTCATTTATGCTAAAAGCCATACACATAGAAAGCCCATTAAATATATGTGTGTGTACATATATAAACACTTACATATGTGTATGCACATACATATATATATATATGCAAAAACTAGTATAACTTGTAATCGAGAAATGCAAGAGACCTTCCCAAACAACAAAGGAATAAAGCATGGATGCCTCCTCTCCCCAGTAGTGTTTGGCATAACTTTGGAAATGCTATCAATGGCAATATGACAAGAAAAATAAGTGAAAGGCATAAATTACAACAAAACAAAGAAGGCAATGCCCTCCCTACTTGTAAGAAAAATCCCAGGGAATCAACAAACTGTAATTGAAATAATACCATCAGTAAAGTAGCAGGATACAAAATGAATCCACAAAATAATCAGTATTTCTTTATAAATAAACAATAAAGAAGAAATAGTCTAAAACCAAATATCATTCAAAATGTACAAAAGACCTGGAAGTCAATATATCACATAATATTCCAAATTTACATAAATCCAGTTAAACAATTCTCTTTACATAAATAAGATATTTGTGATTGGTCTCCAATATAATAAAAATGGCAATACTATTGAAGTTAATTTATAAATGTATCACTATAGCAATCAAATTATAAATGTGTTACTTTACATGTTTCAACAAAACAAAATTCATGTGAAGGAGCAAAAGTTTCAGAATCTCAAAAGAAACAATGGAAAAAGTAGAAATTAAAAAGGAATATTATTTTTGCATCCCAAATTCTATATGAAGATGCAATCATGAAAATTATTTAGTACTAGATAAGAAATAGAAAAGCATATCAACAGAAAAGATTGAGATCAGTAAGAACATATCTTAGGGAAAGGCTTTTTAAATAACAAGACCTATCCAACTCCAAAGAAAAATCTGATAAATAGAAACATGAAGGATGCAATTTATATGTACTTTCTTTGTTGTTGTTGTTAGGTGATGCTTTCTCTGATGCAGAGTGGAGACAGGGGAGAAGGTGAGATACCTGAGAATTTTCAAGCAACCAACCAACAAATTAATTAATTTTTTTTAAAAAGAAGGAAAACTACTTGGAAAATTAAAAAGTACTTTACAAAGAGTTAAGTTTAGGGTGTTATTAGGTGTCCCAGTGGACTGAGAGCCAGGCCTAGAGACAGGAGGTCCTGGGTTCAAATATGACCTCATACACTTTTTCCTAGCTGGATGACTCGGGGCAAGTCACTTAACCCCCATTGCCTAGCCCTTACTGCTCTTCTGCCTTAGAACCAATATATAGTATTAATTCTAAGATGGAAAGTAAGGGTTTAGAAAAGAAAGAAAGAAAGAAAGAAAGAAAGAAAGAAAGAAAGAAAGAAAGAAAGAAAGAAAGGGAGGAAGGGAGAGAGGGAGGGAGGAAGGGAGGGAGGGAGGGAGGGAGGGAGGGAGGGAGGAAGGAAGGGAGGAAGAAACAAACAAGCAAAGAAAAGTTTAGACCAGCAACTTACACCATATACCACAATAAATTCCAAATAGAAATGGTTCCTAAATATAAAAATTAACATCATTTTTTGAATTTAAGAACAATGGAAATAGGGAGAGAATATTTAATTATATATAGAGGAGATCACCAAAAAAGGACAATTTTCATTACATGACATTGAAAAGTTTTAACACAAGCAAAGTCAATGAAAGTAGGATTAGAAGAGAAACCATGGATTGAGGAGGAAAAAATATTTATGTCAAAATCTGATAAAGCACTAATATACAAGATATAGGGGAAATCAAAACAAATATTTAAGCCCAATAGCCATTTCCCAATACATTATGGATTTTTATGAAAAAGTTAATAAATGTCCATACCCTTTGACCTCAGAGATCTTATAGCTTGGAATATATAGTTAGTAGTAGTAGTAGTCTCTCAGTAACCGAGGATGACAATTGTCTTTGTGTGTTTTCATCTATGATAGATGAGTGTGCACAAAGACACTTGTGTGTGAAGGAGATTTAAGTGGAAAAGTCGATGCACAGAGACAGTCCCACTCTCGGCGTTGGAAGCCTGGGTCCAGTGGCATGAAAAATCGTGCATATATATATATATATATACATATATATATATATATATATATATGATAGAAAGAATGGTTCTAAATTTACCAAAATATTTCTAGCAGTCTTTTTTTGTGGTGGTAAAGAACTAGAAACAAATTGGGTGTAGATCAGTTGGAGAATGACAAGATAAATGAATGAAAAATTAATGGTATAGAATATTATTGCATCATAAATAATGACTATGAGAAATTCAAAACAATATGGGGGGTCAGCTGGGTAGCTCAGTGGATTGAGAGCCAGGCCTAGAGACAGGTCCTAGGTTCAAATTTGGTCTCAGACACTTCCCAGCGGTGTGACCTTGGATAAGTCACTTGACCCCCATTGCCTAGCCCTTACCACTCTTCTGCCTTGAAACCAATACACAGTATTGGCTCCAAGAAGGAAGGTTAGGGTTTAAAAAACAAACAAAAAAAAAAAAACCAGCTTCTAGGAACTAAGAAATTTGTACAATTTCTTTCAAGAAATGGAGGAATAAGACTGAAGAATGTTAAATATGCTGCTGAAGAGACTGAATAGAATAGATGATGTATCAATTGGCTTACTTAGTTATAAGGGAATGCTCCCTGAGAGAAGAAAGGGAGTAGGGAATATGCAGAAATGACAGTAACATAAAAGCAAAAGACCTGAATAAAAATTTAAAAAAATTTAATGCAAATCTACAGTTGTTGAGAATAACAAGTGAGATAATGTCTACAAAATAACACATTTTTAGAGCACTTTTAAGATGCACAAAGTTGGGACAGCTTGGTGGCTCAGTGGATTGAGAGTCAGCCCCAGAGATGGAAGGTACTGAGTTCAAATCCGACCTCAGACACTTTTTCCTAGCTGGGTGACTCTGGACAAGTCACTTAATCCCCTTTACCTAACCCTTACTACTCTTCTGCCTTGGAACCAATACACAGTATTGATTCTAAGATGAAAGGTAAGAGTTTAAAAAAAGATTCACAAAGTATTTTTCTCAACTGTATGAGGAAGTATTATTCACTTTATTTTACAGAACAGGAAACTGAGGCTCTGAGAAATAAAAATAACTTGCCTGGGGTCACATAGACAGCAAATGTACCGGCAAAGTTGGATTTGATTTCAAGTCTCTTGAATACAAATGCAGGACTCTTTCCCCACCTCCCACTCCCTACCATGGTGCCTCTTTGAAAGGACTCAGATGCCATCCTGAGGAGCAGTGCGGTGTGGGGGAAATCAGAACACCTTAGTTCACATGCCAAGCCTGTCATTTATTAGTTATGTGTTATTGGAGAAGCTGCTTCAACTCTCTGGTCTTGTTTCCTCCCCCATAAAATGTTGTGATTGGGCAAGAGGATCCCCAAGGTCCCTTCCAGTTCAGTGATACTCTCCAGGATCACTGACAGTTCTTGTGGTTGGGGTCTGGAGGATCCCAAATCATTCCTCTTAACCTCTGTAAATCAACTCAAGCTAAATTAAGCATCCTCCCCCCAATTTCCCTCCCTCCTTAGGTAAAAGCTAACTTAAAAAAGGGGGGGAGGATATTGAAAATGTCTGTAGGGGGAGCATTGAATACAAATGAAAGAGGTTCCTTAGAATAAAGATAAATGTGGGACCCAGATTAGAGAGCCCTGTGCACAGGGAACACTTACTCAGCTGATAACCCCGAGCTGGCAGCGACCTTGGCACCATTACAGGGCCAATATTTACAAAAGGATGAACTATTTGTGAACAATGTCTCCAATGTGCGAGGAACAAACAGGCTTTTCTTCAATACCGAGCATGCATGTCTTCTGGTTCCAACGATTTTTTTCCCAGTGAAAATGTATTAGTTATGGACAATGCTCCCCTCCATTCCCTCCTCTTTTTTGTCCCTTTCAAGAACATGAGGGACCAGGGATGCAGTAAGAAGTTTTATTGAAACTCTTGCCCATTTGTATTGAACTCCTAAAATGCTGCCATAACCACAATTTGGTTTCCTCTGGCCCTTTCCAGTTGAAAAAAAGTGTTCTCTTTATAACAACCTTGTATAACAATTGTCAGCATCCCTACTTTGCAGGTAAGAAAACCAAGGCTCAGTGGAGGATAGAGCCTAGAGCCGTGTTGGTGAACCTATGGCATGTGTGCCAGAGTGGGGGGCTGCTCCCTTTCCCCCTTCCTGAGAACATTCCTCACTTTCCCCCTCCCTCTGCCTAGTAGCCCAATGGGAGTCCTTCCTCCCTCCCCTGTCTAGGGTAAGGGGGTGGCTCACAATGTGGTATGAGGGTTGCAGTTTGGACACTCAAGTCTCTAAAACATTTGCCATCACTGGGATAGAGCAATTTGCCCTCAGGCACACGACCAGGTGCTAGATCCAGGACTGTTTTCTGATTCCAAATCCAGTGTGTTTTCCACTGATGACAGCTATCGAATGCTTTTAGGTTTGTAAAGCACTTTATTCTCACGACTACCCTATCTTTAAATTCTATTATTATGACCATTTTACAGATGAGAAAACTGAGGCTGGGGAAGGTTAAGTGATATTCCCAATGCCATTCAACTAGTTAGTGTCTGAAGTAGGTTTGGCATAGAAGAGAGAGTGCTGGGTTTAGAGCCAGAAATCTGGGTTCAAATCTTGGTTTTGTGACTTCCTGACTGGGGGATCTTTGACAAGTCACATAACCTCTCTGTGCCTCCATTTCCTCATCTGTTCAAAAGAAAGAGTTGAACCAGATGACCTCTAAGAGCCCTTCCAGCCCTATTCCCCCCCATAGTGACTTGCAGTCCTGCATTCTAATCACTCCACCATGATGCCTCTTTATATTCTATGCTGTCCATTTACACTGAGAGTATTCAGTAGAGCTCCCCCACCTCAGTTCAATAAACATTTATTAGGCCCTGAATTGTATGCCAGGAGCTGGGCTGCACCTGCACTCCAAATACCAGTAATCCTGTCTTTTCAAAGTAACATGATTTACTTTCCTTATCATTGCAAAAGAAAAGCTCAAACCTGCCCCTTGTTTCCTTTGCCCAGGACTTCAAGTGGCTCTTGCCAGGGGAGGATGTGGCAGCAAGAAGCCATTAGCTTATGTCCAATGGGGCACCTGGCACTGAGGAATGAATCGATTGTGTGGAGAGAACTCTCCCACACTCATGTAGGAAACCAGCCAAGCCATGTCCAACACCTCACTCATAAAGGCCACCTCTTTTCTCTTGGACAAGTTCCTCAGTAGGATCCAAAAGAGGATGAATGGGAGGCTTTGAAGGAAGGACCTTCACACAGAAATCCATTGGGAACAGCAAAGAAGATTCTGTCTTTCTGGGAAGAGAAGGGGATCCCCAGAAATAAAGCCTGAACACAGGACTCAGCTGACAAGACTAACTTCCTCCCCAGGGGGAAGAGACAGAGACTAGCCCATTCACATACTGTTCTCAAACCCTCTTGACTGAGCCTAGTGTGTGAAAGGGACTGAGGAGCAACTAAAGTTTAAATTCTAGACCACCAGGCAAAAATGTCCCCAAAAGGCCCTTTTCCAGTTGTCATAAAACAGAACAAGAAAATGAACACATACACACTCTTCTGCCAGAAAGGCTGCTTGGGGGCAGCCTATGTAAGAGATGGGTAATTTTATTATTATTTTTTTAGTTTTATCTTTATTTTATTTCAATAAAAAATTTATACATAAGTTTTCCAAAGTTACATGATTCATGTTGTCTCTGAATAACAAGTAATTCAACTGGGTTATCCATGTATTATCACACAAAACATGTTTCCGTATTATTCATTTTTGTAGGTGAATAATCTTATAAACCCCAAACCCCAAATCATATACCCAAATAAACAAGTGACAAGTCATATGTTTTTATCTGTATTCTTACTCTCACAGTTCTTTCTCTGGATGTGAATAGCATTCTTTTTTATAAGTCCCTCAGAATTGTCCTGGATCATTCCATTGCTGTTAGTAGCAAAGTCTATCAATTTGATCATCTCTCAATATTTCAGTTACTGTGTATAATATTCTTCTGGTTCTGCTTATTTCACTCTGCATCAGTTCACGTAGGTCTTTCCAGTTTTTTTCCAGCACAATTGTTTAACATTCCATCACCATCATAGTCCACATTTCTTTCAGTCATTCCCCACGTGAGGGATATCCCTTTAGTTTCCAATTCTTTGCCACCACAAAAAAGTGCAGCTATCAGTATTTTCTACAAACAGGTCCTTTCTCATTTTTTAAAGAGATGGATAATTTTAAAAATACCTGATTTTGAAAGAATGTAATTTCTTATTCCTCATTTTCCAGCTGTTTTCTCCTGCTCCATTCAAAAGATTCAGGGCAATAATGAAATACTAGAAAATTTCTGTTAGGAGTTATAGCCATGTGACTACTCTACCATTCCAGATTTCATAATCTGGAACTGGGAGAAACCACAGAGACTCTCAAGTTCACTCCGTCCCTCATTTTACAGTTAAGGAAACTGAGGTCTCAAGATCACATAGTGTGCAGTCTCCAAACATTCTCTCTACCACCTTGGTTGCCTGTCCTCCCTGCCCCAGGAATGGTGATTTCATTTATTAGCAAATTGCATATGAAGCAGTGAGTTATTTTTATCTTTATTTATTTAATTGATTAATTAATTATTTTTTTAACCCTTACTTTCTGTCTTGGAATCAATACTGGTTATTAGTTCCAAGACAGAAGAGCTGTAAGGGTTAGGCAATGGGGGTTAAGTGACTTGCCCAGCGTCACACAGTTAGGAAGTGTCTGAGAACAGATTTGAACCTAGGAACCACCCCCACCCCACCACCCACCACCCACCACCCCCTGTCTCTAGATCTGGCTCTCAATCCACTGGGCTACCTAGCTGCCCCCTCAGTGGGTTGTTTTTAGAGAACATTTGTAGATTTTAATTAATTTCTGTGCCTAAGAGGAGGAATGACTAAATAGAAGATGCAGATACAAGTGAAATGCCTAAGGGCATCAGTGGTGAGTATGGGAGGAGCCATCCTGAGCTTCAGATCAGGTAAATAAATGACTAGAATCAGAGCGAAACCCTAACCCTAGGAGCTCACTGCTCAGAGTGCTCTGTTGGGCTACACTGAGAACAACAACAACAAAATTAATTTAATAAAATTTTTGAAATGGAACAAACATCTCCACTTCTCTTGGTGCTGTAGTGAGGCTAAAGATTACAAATACAAAGAAGCAATGTGGTACTGAGGACCTGGACTCAAAGACTTATAACCTGTGTGACTTTAGGCAAGTTCCTTTAACCTCTGTGGTTTAATTTTCTTCATCTGCAAAATGGAGCTGGACTATGTAACCTCTACGCTTCCTCTCAGTTGTCAAGCTATGATCCTGGTCCTGGAATCTGAAAAACAAAAACAAAAGGGGTGGGAAGGAGGTTGCAAGGGTGCTAGAGGCTAACTGACAAATTCTTTCCTTCTCCTGATTCACCAAAACAATTTCTCAGAAGTAATGCTGGGTACTAAAAGCAGCACCATGACATAGTGAACTTCAAATTCTGCCTCAAACACTTACTAGCTGTTTAACTTGGGTAAATGTCAATCTCAGTCTCATTTTCTTCATCTGTAAAATGGGGAAAATAAAAGCAGCTTCTCACAGGGTTGTTGTCAGACTCAAATTCTGATATCGTCAGTTTAATGCAACCCCCTCTCCCAAGTTACCCATGTTCTCTTAATTGACTTTGCCTAATCTAACAAACTGTTCTCAGTCCTCATTTTTATTGGCGTCTCTGTTCTGACACTGTTGATCACTCTCTCCTGGATATATTCTTCTCTAGCTTTTCATGACATTACTTTCTCTTGGTTCTTCTCCTACCTGCCTGACTGCTCCTTCTCAATTTCCTTAGATGATACTTCATCTATGTCACACTAATCCTAGATGTCCCCCAAAGTTCTGTTCCTTGCCCCCTTATCTTTTCCCTCTCAACTATCTTACTCAGCAGTCATTGATTTAATGATCATCTCTGCAAGATGATTCTCAGGTCTCTAAGTCCATCCCTAGTCTCTCTCCTGACTTCCATTTTATATGTCCAAAGGCACATCTCAGACTGGATGTCCTGTCAATATCTCACATTTAATATGTCCATAACAGAATTCACCATCTTCTTCCCACCCCAATATTTGTTCAGTTGTTTTCAGTTGTGTCTGACTCTCTTTGTGACCCCACTTGGGATTTTCTTGGCAAAGATACTGGAATGATTTGCTGTTTCCTTTTCCAGCTCATTTTACAGATGAGCAAACTGAGGCAAACAGGATTAAGTGATTTGTCCAGGGTCACATAGAAGATAGTAAGCATCTGAAGCCAGATTTGAACCCACAAAAGTGAATCTTTCTGACTCTAGGCTCAGTGCTCTATTCACTATACCACCTCCCCCCTCCCCCCCCCCCCACAACTTTCCCATCTTCCAAACTTCCCTGTTATTATTGAGGGTACTGTCATCTTCCAGTCACCTAGGATTGCAACCTCAGTATTATCCTTTATTCTTCATTGGTGCCCACCCTCCATATCCAATCAGTTGTCAAATCTTGTCATGCTACTTTCACACAGTTTCCATTCACACAGTTCTCATCCTTGTGCCTTTTCAGTGTCTGTCTCCTATTCCTGTTAACTTTGAAGATCCAATATAAAATCTTTTGCCATTTAAAGCACATTAAAATCGGATCCCTTCCTGCTTTTCTAGTCTTCTTACACTTTATTGCCCTCTCTATATTCTATGATCCAGTCACACTTGTTGTTCTTTATGCCAGAAACTCCATCTCCCATCCCTGCACTGTCCAAGGAACTTACAATAATATCATGAAGGATTATCAAGGTCTAGGTTGCCTGGTCCCTCATGCCTCCAGCTGCAGGACAGTACTCTTGATCATCTTCCTCTTTTCCCTGAAGTATAATTTCTTGAAAAATAAAATTTTGGTTCCTATCTTTTATTTATACCACCTACATTTCCCTATATTTTCTTCCCCCTTTTTTCCTCTACCAGATAGCCATCTCTTGTAAAAAAAAAAGAATCATTTTTAAAAGACAGTAGTTCAGGAAAGTAAACAATATATTGTGGAAGTCTAAAGCTAGAAGCTCGCACAGCAGGGGGAAGGGATAGAGTGGGAGAGTGGGTATTCAGGGATAAAGCTATACATGTTTACATTGCAGAGAAGTCCCACAATAGGTTATCATAGCCAGGGCACACTACTAATCTATCTTTCTACCTTCCCACTGGTTGATCATATGTCCCTTAGGGTCACAACCTTCACAGGCCCCATTTTAGAGACCACTGAACTGGGTAATTGGGATACAAGACAACAAGAAGACAATCCCATTCTTCAAGGAGTCTGCTTTCTATTGGTGAGAGGGAACAAATGAGGTGGAAATAGGGAAGCAAATACAAAATATATACAAATTAAAGGATGGGGATAGGAATTGGTCCTCTGATCTTACTGGTACAGAGAACTCCTTGGCAAGGAAATCCTTTTTGCAAATTCAAGGCAGTCCCCTCATCTGCAACCCATGATTTTAGAGAATTGTCTAAAACACTGAGAAATTAAGTAACTTGCTCAGTTCACAGAGATAGTATGTCAGATGTAGGATTTGAACCTAGGCCTACTTGACTTTGACGTTAGTCCATTCACTACACTATACTCCATCTCTCAAAGAAAATACAAAATAATTGGGGTGATCTGGAAAGGTTCCTTTTTACTACATTTTTAAAGAATTTAAGCTTATATGACAGTTAGTTAGGACAACGGATAGAGCACCACGACTGGATTCAGAAGGACTTGGGTTCAAATTTGACCTCAGATACTTTCTAGCTGTGTGACCCTGGACAAATCATTTAACCCCAATTGCTTAACTCCTTGCCACTCTCCTGTCTTAGAACTGATACTAAGACAGAAGGTAAGGGTTTAAAAAAAATGTTTAAGTTCATTGAGTATCATCCTGTAAGCTCACAAGGAGAGAATGGAAAAGTAAGAAGCGTTTATAAGCAGTGATGACTTCTTCCCAGGGTTAGATGATCTTTTCAGGACCCTTTGAGCCAATAATCACATAAAACTCATCTATATCACTTTGAAAGCTCTTGAGAAACAAATTTACTTTGTTTGTGAATCACTTTATAGCATTAACATTGTTTCCTCTACATCAGAGAAAATGATCCCCTGGAATAGTTCACGGGTGGTTATTTTTTTTTCTTAGACAGTGCCAGGAGATATTAAATATAAAGGTAGTCCCATGGAATGCCAAAGAGGCTGGGAAAGTGAACTATTGCATGTTTGGGGTTTGAAGGCTCATCAATACTTTCAAAGATCTTGGGAATTACACAAGAGAACAAGTAACCTATTAAGCCGGGCAGATCCAGCCAAAATTATTAAATAAGTGAAACTGTCTTTGGTGCTCCTCTGCCATATTTTTGCCCTCCTTTCCTTTTTTAGAAGGAATGTTCTACTTCCTCTTAATGCTGCCTTCACCTCTACCAGAAGCTCAGAACCTCCAAGACCTGCCTCCCAGATCTTGACTTTTTCCCCTCATCCCTCTTCTCCTACCAAATCTTAGTTCTCTGCCTAACTTCTTTAGGGATAGATAAGTATCCTAATACCTAGTCTGATAGTTAAACTTATTCATAGGCAAAAATGATGAGAGCTTAATGTGCCATCCCTTCCAGAAAACATTCTTGTATCCGAAATAGGAACATCCAGTAGGAAAAAAAAATGTGAGAATTATAGGCTATTTGGGGGCTTCCTTTCACAATAAATGGTCAAAGGATATGAGTAGTGTAAAAATAATAATAGCAATGAGCTACATAAATATAGAAAGAAAACCTAGCCAATACAGGTTCAAAACTGTTCAGATACTTTTGATAGATGTTATCAAAAGTATCTTCAGTGATGAAGATAAGCTCAAACAATACTTATTTTCTAATATCCTTTCCATATGCAGTTTTCAAGAGAAGAAATTGAAGAAGAAAATGATCTAAAGTCATATAAAAAATGTCCCAAATCATTAATAATCTGAGAAATGAAAATTAAGGAAATTCTGAGGTTTTACTTGAGATCCATCAGATTGACAAGGTTGACCATGAAAGGAAATACTGAAAAATGTTGGAGGGACTGTGGGAAAACTGGCTCATTGATGCAACATTAATGGATCTGTGAAGTGTTTCAGACATTCTAGAAACCAGCTTAGAACTACACCCCCAAAAGTCACTCCACAGTTCATACCCTTTGATCCAACAATACCACTACTAAGTCCCAAATAGATCAATGAAAGAGGAAATGATCTCATATGTCCAAAACTATTTATAGTAATCTCTTTTTGTGGTGGCAAAGAACTAGAAACTAAAGGTGTTCCCATCATTTGGGAAATAGTTAAACTGAGTGTCATAGGTGAATGTAATGGAATACTATTGTGGTTTAAGAGATTGAGAAAGAAAAAGTGTCAGGAAGACCGGGGAAAAGTTTTATGCTCTGATTTGGAATGAAGTAAACAGAACCAGAACAATTTGTACTATAACATCAATACTTTAAAAATGAATAATTCTGGGGGTAGCTGTGTGGCTCAGTGAATGGAAAGTCAGGCCTAGTGATGGGAGGTCCTTCACTCAAATCTGGCCTCAGACACTTCCCAACTGTGTGACCTTGGGCAAGTCACTTAACCCCCATTTCCTAGCCCTTACCACTCTTCTGCCTTGGAACCAATACATAGTACTGATTCTAAGACAGAGGGTAAGGGTTTTTTTTTCCCTTAAATTTATAATTCTGAAAACCTCAAGAATTTTAATAATTCAATGACCAATGATTCCAGAGGACCATTGATGAAGTATGCTAGTTAACTCTGGACAGAGAGATGATGGACTAAATGTACAAAAGGACACATAAATTTTGGGACTTGGCCAATGCTGAAATGTGTTTTGCTTGACTACAAATTTTAAAAACATTTTAAAAAGATATTTTGTTTTCCCAGTTACATGCAGCAACAATTTCCCACAAATGTTCTCTGAAGTTATAAGATCAAATTATGTCCCTTCTTCCTTTTTCTCCCTACTCTGGGAGATGGCTAATACACAAAAAGCCAGATCTAGAGATGGGAGGTCCTGGGTTCAAATTTGACCTCAGACACTTCCTAGTTCTTTGCCCCTGGGCAAACCACTTAATCCAGTTGTCTAACCCTTACTGCCCAATACCTAGTTTTGCTTCTAAGACAGAAGTTAGAGGGTTTTTTTTTGGGGGGGGGGAATAGATATAGCTCTTTTTGAGTTGAAGAATTGGAATCTAAGAAATGGAAGTAGTCACCAATTAAGGAATGGATGAATGGTTTTGGTAGATGGATGTGATAGAGTACTGTAGTACTAGATAATTGCAGAAAAATCCAAGAAGACTTGTATGAACAGATCCAGTGTAGTGAACAAAACCAGAAGAATAGTTTTTACAGTGACAAGGATATTGTAGAGACAACTTTGAAAGACTTAAGAATTCTGATCAGCTTAGTGACCATCCATGATTCTAGAGGACTGATGTTGAAACATGTTACTACTCACTTCCTGAGAGGTGAAATACTCAAAGTACAGAATGAGTCATATGGATGTGTGTGTGTACACATGTGTTCACACATATATGCAGATGTATGTGTGTATATATATATTCATGTATATAGTTATATATTCTTTTCCTTTCAGATGGTGCCAATGTGGAAATATGTTTTATTTGACTATACATGTTTGCAACAGGGGTTTTGTTTTTCTTTCACTCAGCTAAGTAGGAGGAGATGGAAGGGAGAAAGAGTAGATTTTTACTGATTTTTCATTTTTTTAAAGTGACATAGCAGGCCAAATAGTGAGAATGGTAGGATCGTAGACTTAAGAAAACTAGTTTTAACACTATATTAAGACCCAACAGGGCCTGCCTCTAAGCAGTTGGGTCTCACTATGTCACTTCCTTCAAAGGCTATTCATTGCCTCTGGGGACAAAATAGAAACTTTTTTGTTTGGCATTTAAAGTTTACTTGGTTTCTGCCAACCTTTCCAGGAAGATTATATATTATTCTTCCCCTGCAATACATTCTAGTGCAGTCTAGGGGGCTAGAGGGAAGGAAGACAGCTAAAGAGAGAGAGAAAAGAGTGGGGGAAGGAGAAGAGAAAAAGGAGAAAAGAAAGGAATGGAGGGGGAAAGAGAAAGAGATACAGAAAAGGGAAAAGAGGAGGAAGAAGAGAGGGAGGCAGGGAAAGACAGAGAGGAAAGAAAAAGGAGAAGGGAGGGGGGGAATACTGGCAGCTGGCAGCAAAGGTAGAAGTGTCCAACCTCATGTTTAAGATGCTAAATTGGGAATTTGTGAATGTGTGGTTTTTCTTTCTTTCTTTCTCTCTCTTGAAAATAGAAGAGGCTGCATAGCTGCCAGATGTTGTGTGTGTGTGTGTGGGGAGGACTTGAATATTTTTCTTTAGTTTATTCCCACAATGTCAACAGCAATGGGTACAGGTGACCAGGCTTCAAATGAAAGTGATAAATTGCTTTCCAGAAGCTACTCTTCAGCTGGGAGCTGGACAGCTTTCCTATTTTTGTTTAACTTAAGAGCTTAAATTTTTGAAAACTCAAAAGATCCCTATTTAATGTAGAGAAAAATCCCCCAGGTCTAGCCTGCTGGGAGAAGACTGTTCAATGAGCAGATCTCTATGGCTTTGCCTTGAGCCCTATTCCCTAGATTTCTCCAAATAACTTTACTGAACTGCCCATATGTTGAACTGAAACTCAACAACTTAAATTCTCACCTTCTCCTTTACTGGCTAAAACTTTTCATCAGAGGGTAACCTCCAAGTGATGGTACATCCTCAGAAGGTCCTAGGATCATGGATTTAGTGTTGAAGGAACCTCAGAAGTCATTTCATCCAACTCCTAAATTTAAATGCCCAAAGTTACATGGATAAGGAAAGATAAGGTCTGGATTTGAACATAGATCTGGGATTCTAAGTCCAGCACTATTTCTTCTTTATTGGGCTTATTTAGTATTTACTTACTTAACATACATCTTGTTTCTCCCCTACAGAATGTTAGCTGATTCATTCTTTTTTCTTTGTCTCATTAGCAATGAACATAGTAAATACTAGACTTAAATGTTGAATTGAACTGAAAGTATTGCTCTCCCCCCACCAAAAAAAAATTATGTGACCAGAGTCTAGGCAATCTCAATTCCTCCAGGAAATGAATTCTTAGGCTTCCCTTTTTTTAGATGTAACAGAGAAGTATTCTCCTCTCTGGTGGTGTCCTCTGAAGTGCTAGGGAATCTTTGTCATTTCTGTAAGACAGTGGATTTGGGAACTAGTTTGGACATGAGATACAGAAGAAAGATTTTAGGAATATCTGATCCCATACTTCACCTCACTCTCAGAAAAAAGCCTTTAGGTTGATCATCTAAGGACTCCCATTCCTAAACAAAAAGTAATCATCTTCCCTCAAGAAGGTAAAATTGTCCATATCCAACAGAAATATTTCAAGATGGGATTTGAGTGCCACCTCTTCATGAAGCCTTCCATGATCTCCTCAGTCAAAAACAATTTTCCTATTCTGAATTACATTTCATATATTTCTTTTTTACATTTGCCAGTTTCTATTTTGGATGTGTAGGTGCTATATATCCTATAGGACTGGCAGGGTAGAAATGATATAGAGGATTATTGGGATTTAACATAGAAAGGGAACCTCTGAAATTATATAGTTCAGCTGGGAGCTCTTTACCTAGTGTCCATGAATTTATTCCGATAACTGTATTTCAATATAGATTGTCTTTGTAATCCTATGTATTTTATACATTTAAAAAGTATTCAAAAAAACCTGGAAAGACTTACATGAACTGATGCAGAATGAAGTGAGCAGAACCAGAAGAATGTTGTGCATAGTAACAGTGACACTGTACAATGATCAATTGTGAAAGTCTTAGCTATTTTCAGCAACACTATGATCCATCCCAAAAGATTCAGGATGAAAAATGCCATCTGCCTCCAGAGAAAGAACTGATGGAATCGGAGTGCAGACTGAGGCATACTATTTTTTATTTTCTTTCTTTTTGGTTTGTTTGAGTTTTCTTCCATAAAATGACAAACATGGAAATATGTTTTACATGATTGTACATATATAACCTACATGGGATTGCTTCCTCTCTCAGAGAGAAGGAGAGAAGGGAAAGATAGAGAAAATTTAGAACTCAAAATTGAAAAAAAAGAATGTTAAATATTATTACATGTAATTGGGGAGAAAAATGAAACATTATTCTGAGAAAGGATGCATGGTATTGAGCAGACTGCTAAAGGGGGACCAAGAAATGCAAAAAAAAGTTAAGAACTCCTCATTTTTAGTCTGAAGTTAAGTTTTCAGTCTGAAGTTTTACAGATAAGGGAACTGCAGAGAATTAAAGTGACTTATCCAAAGTCACACAAAGAGTAAGCAGCAGAACCAGAATTCAAATCCAGATTTTCTGATTCCAAATCCAGCATTGTTTACACACAGTGCCTTCATATTTGGAATTCCCCCAATACCTAACACAGTGCTTTTCCTATCATAGATACTTAACAATTATTTACTGAACTATACAGATAGAGTTCATTAAAATAACATATCTGAGAACTGAAATAGTAATTTCTGATAAATAATTGGAAAGATGCTTTTCTCTTTTCATGGTGTTAAAGAATCAGACTCTGAGAAATTAATTGCTCATCAATTGGGAAATGGCTGAATGAGTTATACTATGTGAATGTGATGGATTACTATTATAGTATAAGAAATTAAGAAGACAGTTTCAGAAAAACTGGAAAAGACTCAGATGAACTGATACAGAGAGAAATAGAAAGAACCAGGTAAACAATTTAACAATAACCACAATATTTATTTGATTTTTAAAAAATTTTATTTAGTCAATATAGAACATTATTCCTTGGTTATAAGAATCATATTCTATCCCTCCCTCCCCTCCCCCAACCCTTCCCGTAACCCATGCACAATTCCACTGGGTATTACATGTGTCCTTGATCAGAACCTATTTCCATGTTGTTGATGTTTGTACTGGGATGTTCATTTAGTTCATCCCCAATCATATCCCTTCGACCCATGTAGTCAAGCAGTTATTTTTCTTTAGTGTTTCTACTCCCACAGTTTTTTCCTCTGAATGTGGATAATGTTCTTTCTCATAGATCCCTCCAGGTTGTTTATTATCACTGCATTGCAATTAATGGAGAAGTCTATTACATTCCATTGTACCACAGTGAATCAGTCTCTGTGTACAATGTTCTCCTGGTTCTGCTCCTTTCACTCTGCATCAATTCCTGGAGGTCATTCCAGTTCCCATGGAACTCCTCCATGTTTATTTTTCCTTTGAGCACAATAGTATTCCATCACCAACATATACCACAATTCGTTCAGCCATTCCCCAATTGAAGGGCATCTCCTCATTTTCCAATATTTTACCATCACAAAGAGTGCAGCTATGAATATTCTTGCACGTGTCTTTTTCCTTTTATCTCTTTGGGGTACAAACCCAGCAGTGCTATGGCTGGGTCAAAGGGCAGACTGTCTTTTAGTGTCCTTTGGGCATAGTTCCAAATTGCCCTTCAGAATGGTTGGATCAATTCACAACTCCACCAGCAATGCATTAATGTCCCAACTTTGCCACATCCCCTCCAGCATTCATTAGTTTCCATTGCTGTCATGTTGGCCAATCTGCTAGGTATGAGGTAGTACTACAGAGTTGTTTTTATTTGCATCTCTCTGATTATCAGAGATTTAAAACACTTTTTTTGTGTGCTTATTAATAGTTTTGATTTCTTTGACTGAAAATTGCCTATTCATATCCCTTGCCCATTTATCAATTGGAGGATGGTTTCATTTTTTTTTGTACATTGATTTAGCTCTATAAATTTGAGTAATTAGACATTTGTCAAAGGTTTTTGTTATGAAGATAGTTTCCCAATTGGTTGCTTTCCTTCTAATTTTGGTTGAATTACTTTTGTTTGTACAAAAACTTTTTAATTTGATGTAATCAAAATTATTGATTTTACATTTTGTGATTTTTTTCTAACTCTTACTTGGTTTTAAAAATCTTTCCTTTCCCAAAGATCTGACATGTATACCATTCTGTGTTCATCTAATTTACTTATAGTTTCCCTCTTTATATTCAAGTCATTCACCCATTCTGAGTTTATCTTGGTGGTGGGTGTGAGATGTTGATCCAAATCTAATCTCTCCCATACTGTCTTCCAATTTTCCCAGCAGTTTTTATCAAATAGTGGATTTTGATCCCAAAAGCTGGGATCTTTGGGGTTATCATAGACTGTCTTGCTGAAGTCACTTACCCCAAGTCTATTCCACTTATCCTCCTTTCTGTCTCTTAGCCGTACCGTATTGTTTTAATAACCACTGCTTTATAGTATAGTTTGAGATCTGGGACTGCAAAGCTACCTTCCTTCACATTTTTTTTTTCATGATTTCCCTGGATATCCTTGATCTTTTGTTGTTCCAAATGAACTTTGTTATGGCTTTTTCTGATTCAGTAAAAAAGTTTTTTGGTAGTTCAATGGGTATGGCACTAAATAAGTAAATTAATTTGGGTAGGATTGTCATTTTTATTATGTTAGCTCATCCTACCCATGAGCAATTGATGTTTTGCCAATTGTTTAGTTCTAGTTTTAATTGTGTGGAAAGTGTTTTGTAGTTGTGCTCATATAGTTCCTGTGTTTGTCTTGGCAGATAGATTCCCAAGTATTTTATATTGTCTAGGGTGATTTTAAATGGAATTTCTCTTTCTAATTCTTGCTTCTGAGATGTGTTGGAATATATAGAAATGCTGATGATTTATGCGGGTTTATTTTGTATCCTGTAACTTTGCTAAAGTTGTTGATTATTTCCACTAGCTTTTTAGTTGATTCTCTAGGATTCTTTAAGTAGATCATCATCTGCAAAGAGTGATCGCTTGGTCTCCTCATTGCCTATTGTATTACCCTCAATTTCTTTTTTCTTCTCTAATTGCTACTGCTAATGTTTCTAGTACAATGTTAAATAATAGAGGTGATAATGGGCATCCTTGTTTGACTCCTGATCTTATTGGGAATGCCTCTAGTTTATCCCCATTGCAGGTGATATTTGCTGATGGTTTTAGATATATAGTGTTTATTATTTTTAGGAAAGGCCCTTCTATTCTTATACTTTCTAGTGTTTTCAATAGGAATGGGTGTTGTATTTTGTCAAAGACTTTTTCTGCATCTATTGAGATAATTACGTTAACCACAATATTTTAAAGACAAAACTATTTTGAATGACTTGGGAACTCTGATCAACACAATGGCCAACCACAAGTCTGTACTCATGATGAAATATGCTGCCCAATTCCAGATAAAGAAGTGATGGACATGGGAAAGGACTTACTTGTTAAAAAATATTTATAGCTGTTATTTTTGTAGCCACAAAGACTTGGAAATTAAGGGGATGTCCTTCAATTGTAGAATAGTTGAACAAAATGTAGTGAAGGATGGTGATGGCATACTATTTACTGTAAGGAATAATGAACAGAATGATTTCAGAAAGAACTGGAAAGACCTACATAAACTGATGCAGGGTGAAATAAGGTGAAATAAGAACCAGGAAAACATTGTATAAAGAAATAGCAATATTGTGGCATGATCAACTGTAATAAACTTAGCTACTATCAGCAATACAATGACCCAGGGCAATTCTGAAAGAGTTGTGACAAAGAATGTTATCCACCTCCAGAGAAAGAACTATTGGATTTGGAATTCCAATGCATAGAATTGATTCTAAGAGGAAAGAAATAAAAAAAGGAAGGAAGGAAGGAAGGAAGGAAGGAAGGAAGGAAGGAAGGAAGGAAGGAAGGAAGGAAGGAAGGAAGAGAAAGGAAGCAAGGAAGGAAGGAAGAGAAAGGAAGAAAGGAAGAAAGAAAAAAGAAAGAAAGGAAGGAAGGAAGGAAGGAAGGAAGGAAGAAAGGAAGAAAGAAAAAAGAAAGAAAGGAAGGAAGGAAGGAAGGAAGGAAGAAAGAAAGAAAGAAAGAAAGAAAGAAAGAAAGAAAGAAAGAAAGAAAGAAAGAAAGAAAGAAAGAAAGAAAGAAAGAAAGAAAGAAAGAAAGAAAGAAAGAAAGAAAGAAAGAAAGAAAGAAAGAAAGAAAGAAAGAAAGAAAGAAAGAAAGAAAGAAAGAAAGAAAGAAAGAAAGAAAGAGAGAAAGAAAGAGAATCTACAAGTTTATGGAGAAAAATATCAAGTTCATCAATGAGACTAAGGACTTAGCAGTATCCAATGCCATCTACATCTTCATCTATGCCATGCCCATTATATCCATAGACTAGGTCCAAAACAAGACCATGTCATCAGCACTGCATGATGTATTGTTCATTGCTCACAGTCTCAGATTAATCCATCTCACACTCAGTAATATTATAGACAAACTACAGTACTCCAAGAACTACACACATGAAAAATTCTTCCTTGAATACTCAACAGAGCTAATATTTGATGTCTCCTGCAAAGAAAACCAGACTCACCAAGCCACATCTTAATATTTTATCACATTTTGATGACAGCTCAGTAAAGACTATAAGGAACAAGATGACATTCTCATCATCGAACTCCAGAAGGGATAGGAACTCAGAATACAAGCCTATGCTAAGAAAAACTTCATCAAGGAACAGCAGCGATGGCCTTTAAATAAGCCCCTGATAATATGTGGTGGCATTCAGTTGATCCAAGTTAGAAGAATAGTCAAAAAGTGAGATTGAAGGAGATGAAGCCTTTGCTCCCTAGGATTAGGTCTTTAGTATATCTCTGCTTTGACTCTCTTTGTTGTCAGTTTTATGGGAAAATATCTTTTCTCAAAAGCTATCAACAGCCAAAGAAGGAACTGTTGGAGTCTGATTGCAAATCAAAGTATGCCATTTCCCCCTTCATTTCCTTCATGGATTTTTATTGTATATGTGGTATATGTCTTCTTTCACTGCATGAGGAATGTGGAAATATATATCGCCAGCACTGGCATAACCTCTGTCAGACTTCTTACTGCCTGGGAGAGAGGGAGGTGAAGGAGGGAGCAAAAGAGGAAGGCATTTGGAAATGCAAAATGTCAGATAATAATTGTCATAATTTGTTTTTACATGTGATTGGAAAAACCATTTTTAAGTTTTTTTAAAAATCCCTTCTCCAGGTTGAAGATACAATCTTTCCACAGTGGGTTACTTTATTTCCCAGCCTAGAGTTGAGCCTTGTTGGGTACAATGTTTTCCCTTGCTGCCAGGGAGCTAGCTTCCCTGCTGTACTTTGAAGTGCCCCATTCTAGCCAAAAGTCCCCAGGATAGACCCACCACTGTCATAGCCACAAACCACTACTGATGGCAACCAGAATTTGTCACTTAGTTGGGATATGAAAGCATTCCTCAATAATTCCTTGATGAGGGTGGATTGGTCCTTGTGGTAGGAACAATATGCTAAACCTTCCCCCAAGCAAGTTCAGATGGTTTTTCCTTCAAAGGTATTAATAGCTTCCTCAAGACTTGCTTGATGGGGCAGCTGGGTAGCTCAGTGGATTGAGAGGCAGGCCTAGAGATGGCCCAGGATGGGTTCAAATTTGGCCTCAGACACTTCTTTCCAGCTGTGTGACCCTGGACAAGTTACTTAACCCCCATTGCCTAGTCCTTACTACTCTTCTGCCTTGGAACCAATACACAGTATTGATTCCAAGACAGAAGGTGAGGGTTTAAAAAAAAAAAAGACTTGGTTGGCTCAGGGGACTAACAGAGACCATTGACTTCCTTCCTTATCACCGAGTACAAAGTGCCACAAGGAGCTCTGATCCTTGGCCAGTGCATTGCTGTGGGTCAAGTAAGGGAGCTTTGTTAAACTAAATCAGTTCAAGAGGTGCTCATTGATTATCCTCACTGAATATCCATCTTTTGCAACAGCTCTTTATGTTAACTGTTAAATGATCTATGAGATCAGACCCAGAGCTGAACAATTCTGGCCCTACTCCCTTGGCTCTGAGAGGAAGAATGACAGCAGAGCATCATTATGGCACCTAGTTAGATGAAAAATCACAGAAGTAAATCAGACAGTAAGATTCATTTATTGAATAGGTTATTTTTAAAGATTTTCTTTACAATATGCAGCATATAACTTTTTTAACCCTTACCTTCAGTCTTAGATTCAATACTGTATATTGGTTCCAAGGCAGAAGAGAGGTAAGGGCTAGGCAGTGTGGGTTAAGTGACTCGCCCAGGGTCACACAGCTAGGAAGAAGTGGATGAGGTCAAATTTGAATCCAGGACCTCCTTTCTCTTGACCTGATTCTCAATCCACTGAATTACCTAGATGACCCCTATAACTTTCTTTTTGAAGAAAGAATGGAAGGGAGAGGAGGGAGAAAAGAGAGAAAGCAACAGAGACAGAAAAAGAGAAAACAGGAGGGAGGAGGAGAGAGACAGAGACAGAGAGAGATAGAGAGAGACAGAGAAACAGAGATAGAAAGAGCAATAAGAGAGAGACCTGGACAAAAATATCATGTCAGGAGATAACTGGTCAAAAATAGCATGTCAGAAGATGTTTGTGATCTGGATTGGTGGTGAGCACACCCTCAAGGATGAGCTCATGGATTCATGGATCCATGAAAGTATCACAGTATCATTGGTTTTTCCAAGGTGTCTGTTTTGGGACTTTCTACTTCCAGGATCTCCACTCTCCAATTCATTCTCCAAATGGCTGCTATATTGATACTCTTCGACACAGATCTGCCTGGTTAAGGAGCCGCAGAGGATTCATAGCTGGAGAGGACCTTAGACATTATTTGTTCCCATTATCGTATTCTGCAGATTAGCAAACTAAGCCCTCAAAAGATTCAGTGACTTGTCCAAGGTCACAAAGGCAGGAAGTTCTAGAGCTAAGATTTGAACTAAGGTTCTCTGACCCTTGAACTTTTATTCTTTCTGATATACTACAGTGGCTTCCAAAACAAATTTCAATATCATTGAAAGCTTTCATACTTTGGCTCAAGACTTTTCAGATTTTTTTCCCTATTACTCTTGTTTTCCATTACTCCTTCTCTCCTCACACACCTGGCAAAGCCCACTGATACTGTGATACTTCCATGGATCCATGAATCCATGAACTTGTTCTTTTGGGTGTGTCTCCCCCATTCCAGATCAGAAAATAACATACTTGCTATTTTCATTTTAAGGATGCGAAAACTAAAGCCTCAGAAGATGATATGCCTTTTTTCATTTTCTAAAAATATTTGATTTTTCCTCAATTATATGAAAAAAAATTTTAACCTTTGTTTTTAAAGTTTGAGCCGAATTTGTCTCTTCCCCCCTCCCTGAGACAGCAAGCAGTCTATTATAGATTTTATGTGTGCAACAATGTAGAACATTTTTCCACATTAGTCACATTGTGGGAGAGAACTTGAACAAACAAACAAAATGACAAAAGAAAGTGAAATATAGTATGTCTCGGTTTACATTCAGACAATCAGTTCTTTCTCTGAAGACAGATGGCATTTTTCATGCTGAGTCCTTCCAGATTGTCTTGGATTACAGTATTGCTAAGAATAGCCAAGTAATTGGCAATTGTTCATCGTATAATATTGCTGTTACTACATACAGTGTTTTTCTGGATCTGCTCATTTCACTCTGCATCAGTTCATGTAGATGTTTGAAGTTTTTCTGAAATTTTCCTGCTCATCATTTCTGATATCACAATAGTATTCCATTACAATCACATACCACAACTTATTCAGCCGTTCCCCAATTGATGGACATCCCTTTAGTTTTCAATTCTTTGCTACCAAAAGAGCTGCTCTAGCTATGTGATATGACTTTCTTAAGCTCACACAGAAAGTAGGGATTTGCCAATTACCTTATATTTATTTAATGTATATTCTGAATATACTTATATATAAACATGGTCTCTTCTTCTTGGATAGTATGAAAGTAGAGATAATCTTAATTTGGTGTTTGTGCATAGCACTGCGCCTGAGACATAGCAGGTCCTTAATCAATATCTGTTCATTAAATGAGAAGCAGCACAACACAGTAAATAGCAGACTAACCTTGGGAGTCTGGAAGTCTTGAATTCAAGTTTTGCCTCTAGCACAAACTAATTGTGACCATGGATAAGTCACTTAATCTCTCCATGTTCCTAACAACTCTCTAAGACTAAATTACAGATCTTCATTGGTGGAGATGTTTGCCAATGGGTAAACATTATCCAATATGAAAACACGTGAAATCACATGTGTGGACCACCCCCTCCTCAACTGATAATGATGGCCAGAATCTCCATCAGTAGGGTGATTCTTCAAGTAGAGCTCCATCTCCAATTTCCCTGCCTTGACACTGGCTATACCCCATATTTGGTAGGCTGGCTATGGGAGCAATCTGGATATCTCTCTAAAATTTTAACATAATGGAAACACTGAATTATGGTTTTCTCTTGGGAGAGGGAAAGTAGTAAGCTAAGTGACTCCAAAGAAAAGTGGGCAGAGGGACTTTATATATGTTATCAGAAGGCTTCCTGATTTCCTAGATTTCCTCTTGTGAGCCTTTTGTGGACCAAAAAAATTTATCTAACTGACCATATTCTAAAATTTATTTGGGAGTGTCCTGAGATGCTAGACACCGGGGTTAGGAGATTTTCAGACACTAGCCTAGAGGCAATCAGCCCATCCACACTGGGTTTAGGGCCAAAAGCCAGATAGAATAGCTAAGTCTGAGTCACTTAGTTGGGACTGGGTAAACTCCATAGTCCTCCCCCTTTTATTACATTTCTCAGATTCCTTTACCCTGTTATGTTATTTTTGAATGTGCATATTCTCATTAATTTTGTGAATAAATATTAGGGAAAAAAGAAAGAAATGATGTTTGAACTCAGGTCATCTCACTACAGAAAGTGTTCTTTCTACTGCTGCCTTCTATGATCCTGTATTGTTTACAGCTTGATTACAGTCTAACAGGGAGAATTTGGGATCTGGAAGATCCCGACTCCAATTCTGCCTCTGATACTTACTGACTCTGTAACCCTGGGTGACCTCCTAACCTCTCTGGGACTCATATTCCTCATCTCTAAATGAGAATACTATAAATCAAGCACTATCCTCTCTATATGAAGTCTCTCCTGATCCCCTGGTCCCTAACCCCTAATTGTTGGTATCTTCTCTCCAGAATTACCTTGTATTTATTTTTGTGTTTATTCTCATATATTTAAATGTTGTCTTCCTCCTTAGAATGTGAGCTTCTGGAGGGCAAGGACCTTTTGTGGTTTTAATAAAAGCTTGTTTCCTCCCTTCTTTCTCTATCTCTTTATCCTCCTCTCTCTCCCTCTTCTTTCCATTAATATGTCCTTCCTTCTTTCCTTCCTTCTTTTGTTTTTTCTTTAATATTCTTACACCTTGGGGAAATTTCTTGACTATCCTGAAAAAGGAATGTGGGACAGCAAACTCTCTGTTTCCTCTGTTGTGGTTCAGATATGTCTGACTCTTCATGATCTTTCTTCTGTTATAATTAAAATTATTTTGAGGGACTGATTTTGGATAAGAATACACATTTAATGAGTAGGCAAGCATCATAACCAATCAAATAACAAGTCATTGGCCCTCTCAACAACCAAAGACCTTGAAGATTCTGGATCAGGAATATTATATATATATATATATATATATATATATATATATATATATACAGAGAGAGAGAGAGAGAGAGAGAGAGAGAGAGAGAGAGAGAGAGTTCATTACTAAGCTTCTCCTTTGAATATTCCAAGATATTTCTATTTGGGAAATAGTTAATTAAGAGGTGGTCCATCAAGTTCTCAGGCCTTTCACATCCCCATTTAATGAGGAACTTGTACACAGAAAAAGAATCTCTGTCAGTTAGCCAGACTTTGGGAAAGGTACATATTCCTAAGGACAAACAAAATGCCCAAATCTGCAGACTGGATGGTTCCTGAGGTCCAAGACTTTAACTCAGTAATCTTCTCTAATAATCAAGGATTAGGGTCTTTCTACTTCAGGGCTTTGTTATAAGAATCAATACAATATATGAAAAATACATTCTCACACTAGGCAAAGATATGGAGTGATTTGGTATTTCCTTCTCTAGCTCATTTTACAGAAGAGGAATCTGGGGCAAACAGGGTTAAGTGACTGGCCCAAGGTCACATAGCTAGTAAATGTCTGAGGTCAATTTTAAACTCAAGACTTCCCAACTTCAGGCCCAGAACTCTACCTGGTGTGCTATCTAGCTACCCCTTTGCTTCTTCTATGGACCTACTATAGTGACAAGAACAATTTCCTTATCTCATGAAGATCTATCTTCATTGCTATTTGCAGAGTGATCATCATCTCTGTAATACCTTCTATAGCATCTAAAACATGGTGTCCTGCCCAGGTGTTTGTTAGATTGGGTTATTTAGATTTAGCTTCAAGGTTCCAGGAGACAGTTTTGTGCCTTTACCAGATTCATCTGTCTGAAAATTTCACAGCGGTGAAGACCTTTTTGACCAATAAGACATTTCCATTCTTCTGGTCATGCATATAAGAGACAACCACCTAGGGAGGCAGGCAGGGATGGAGATTTGTAGATTCCCTCCATTTTCGACTGCTTCTCCATGCTCCCAATAACTAACAATCTGTTCACAGACTTTGATGAGTAAATGATTGGAAAACAAATAAAAATGTGTATGTTGTCCACAAAGACCAACTCTCTAAGTTGGATGAAATAACTGGAAACATGAATGTTGACTAGAAGTATGTTTCTGCTCATTCGAAAGTCTAAAGCAATGTTGAAACTCACAAATCAGCTAGAGAAGCTTATAGAAAGTGAGAACCCTCAGTATTTATGGGTATTAAATTTAATTGCAATGTCATCTCCAGATTTTCCACCTTGTCTTGGAGCTGTGTCCCATGACTAACTTTGGCCATTTTATTCATTTTATTCATATGCTTTCTCAGTTTTTCTATGTGCTACTTTAAATTTCTTTAAAAATAATTGAAAAGGGTAGCTGGGTGGCTCAGTGGATTGAGAGCCAGGCCTATAGATTGGAGGTCCTAGGTTCAAATCTGGCCTCAGATATTTCCTATCTGTGTGACCCTGGGCAAGTTACTTAACCCTAATTGCCTAGCCCTTATCACTCTTCTGCCTTAGAATCAATACATTTTTTTTAAAGGAGAAAAAAAAAAGACTGGTGACTTTATTGGAGGTGAGGCAGATTGTGTGTGTAGACGGTTAATCTCTGGCTTTTTGTTAATATACTAAAAAATGTGCATAATCATGTTTAATTTACGGAAATACTTTAATATCTATAATTTCATTTTTATCTTCATACATGGTATTGATTTGAAGACAGATGGTAAAGGTTTTTAAAAAATAAAAAAACAAGCAAACCTTATTGGGTTTGCTCCTCTGAAAAATAAAGGTGTTGCTCTTCCAGCTCTAAATTTGTGATCCTGGAGGAAGTTCCCCCTACTAATGGAGAGATTAGGAACTGTTCTACAAATTCTTAAAGAATTTCCTGGAGAGGCAGAGTCAAGATTGTGGCATAGAGGCAGTGAAAGTTCAGACCTCTGAAAACCATTCCTTACTGATTAAAAATCAAATGCTCCTAGGGGACTGAAAACTAAACCTAATAACAGGTCAGAGCCAAGGAACCATCCTGCTGGATTCAAATGAAAAGATACACCCCCCAAAAGCCTGAATTTGAGAACACTTAGGTTTAAGGAGAAAGAAGAAGGAAGGTTGCAGGACCCCTCCCCAACCTACAGTACTGAGCCTCCAGCAGTGGCTGGAATCTCTGGGCAGGCAAGGGCACCAGTCTGGAGAGAGTACCTTGAGGGCAAAGCTGTGCCAGGCTCAGGGCATAGAACACAAGTGGTGGGGAAGAAGCTGAAGAAGAAGCTCAGAGCAGGCAGCCTAGTCCCAGTGGAGACACTCCATATTGCCACCCCCATTGAGGTTCCTCAGGGCACATCTGCTCTGCAAGTTCAACTTTGCTGGGCTTAATCTTATCAAGCCTTCAGAGGACAGGGAAACTCAAGCTCCAACACCCCTCCCCCACAGACTGCTCTGAGTGCCTTGATAAGCTCCAAGGGTGAAGGTTGACAGAAAAGCCTAAACCCACAGATCCAACACATAATGAGAGGAGCAAGAGTGCAGGCAACTACAGGGGGAAGAAAAGGGGCAAATATGAGCAAACAACAGAAAAATAAAAAAGAATTTATAATTGACAGCTTCTATCCAGGCAATGAACAAACAGCAAATGTAACAGAGGAAGATCAAGGAACACCATGCAAAAACACAGAAATTCCAGCAAATTGGACATAGGCTTTGGACAAACTCAAAATACAATTCAAAATACAATTAAGAGAGGCTGAAGATAAATGGGAAAAGTACTTAAAAATCAAGATAAGTCATCTGGAAACAGAGGCACTTGAACTAAAACATGAAAATAGTGTCTTGAAAGTCAAAATTAATCAGCTTACAAATGAGGCAAAGGAGATGAAAGATGAAGCAAGAAAAATGAAAGATGAGGCAAAGAAGATGAAAGATGACCTCCAAAGAAAATCAGACCAGAAGGAGGATGACCAAAAACATAGGGATGAAATTCCGTCTTTAAAAACCAGAATACAACAATTAGAAGCAAGCGACTTCACAAGGCAGCAGGAAACTATAAAACAAAATCAAAAGAATGAAAAAATTGAGGAAAACATGAAGCATCTCATTCACAAAACAGGAGATTTAGAAAATTTTTCCAGCAGAGACAACTTAAGAATCATTGGTCTACCAGAAGACCATGACAAAAGAAAAATCCTGGACATCATCCTACAGGAAATTATCCAAGAAAACTGCACCAAAATTCTAGAACAAGAGGGGAAAATGGAGATTGAAAGAATCCACAGATCACCTCCTGTACTTAATCCCCAATTGACAACACCAAATTCAAGAACTACCAGACCAAAGAAAAAATATTACAAGCTGCTAAGAAGAAGTCATTCAGAAACCATGGAACTACAGTGAGGATAACACAGGATCTGGCTGGATCTACACTTAAGGACCAAAAGGCATGGAATATGATATTCCAGAAAGCAAGGGAACTACATCTACAACCAAGAATCAACTATCCAGCAAAACTGACTTATTCTTACAGGGGAAATTGTGGTGATTTAATAAAATAGCAGAATTCCAAGCATTTGTAAAGAAAAGACTAGATCTGAACAGAAAATTTGATCCCCAAACACAGAACCCAAGAGAATCATCAAAAGGTAATTTAAAAAGAGGGAAAAAAACAAAACAAAACAAAAAACTTTTTTTTAAGGGACCCAATAAGTTAAAATGATATGTAACCCTATAAGAAAAGAGGATATTGGTAACTCTTAAAAATTGTTATTATCACCTGGGTAGCTAGAAGAATTATAATTAGAGAGAACAGTGACAAACTGTATAGGATGAAATGCCAAGACATAAATATGTATATAGATATATGTATGCATAAATATATATGTGTGTGTACACACATACACACACACACATACATACACAACTAGAGCTAAAACGAGAGGTTAATACTAAGAGAAATGGGAAAAGAAACAAAATGGGGTAAATGTATACATCACAAAGAAGTGCATGGTGGGAGGGGTGAAGAACATCAATACACTGGAAGGGTAAAGAGGTTGGAGATAGGAAATACTCAATTCTTACGTGCATTGAAATTGACTCAAAGAGGGAAGAACAATCCAATCCATTGGGGCAGAGAATTGATTTGCACCCTATACGGAAGTCAAAGGTTAACAAACAGACTTGTGGGGAGGGAAGCAATACAAGGGAGGGAGAGGGTGTGGGGGTAGTTTTAAAAAGAATGCAAAAAAAAGGGGGGGGGAATAAGAAAGGGAAGTAAAATAAGGGTGGGAACTAGGGGGACTGATTAAAAACAAAACACTGGTATACAAGGAAATAGTGAAAGAAAAAGGGCAGGACTAGGAGTGGAAATCAAAATGCTGGGAAATACACAGCAGGTAATCATAACTCTGAATGTGAATGGAATGAACTCACCCATAAAACTCAAACAAATAGCAGAGTGGATTAGAAACCAAAACCCTACCATATGCTATGTACAAGAAACACACATGAGGAAGGTAGACACACATAGGGTAAAAGTAAGAGGATGGAGCCAAAGCTATTGGGCATCAGTGGAGAAAAAGATGGCAGGAGTCTCAATCATGATATCTGACAAAGCCAAAGTAAAAATAGATCTAGTCAAAAGAGATAGGGAAGGTAACTACATCCTGATAAAAAGCAGTATAGACAATGAGGAAACATCAGTACTCAACATGTATGCACCAAATGGCATAGCATCCAAATTTCTAAAAGGAGAAACTATGGGAGCTCAAGGATGAAATAACTAGAAAAACTATACTAGTGGGAGACCTGAAACTTCCTCTATCAGAACTAGATAAATCAAACCAAAAAATAAATAAGAAAGACGTAAGAGAAGTGAAAGAAATCTTGGAAAAATTAGAGTTAGTAGATATATGGAGAAAAATAAATAGGGACAAAAAGGAATACACCTTCTTTTCAGCAGCACGTGGTACATTCATAAAGACTGACCATGAGGGGACAGCTGGGTAGCTCAGTAGATTGAGTGTCAGGCCTAGAGACGGGAGGTCCTAGGTTCAAATCTGGCCTCAGCCACTTCCCAGCTGTGTGACCCTGGGCAAGTCACTTGACCCCCATTGCCTAGCCCTTACCACTCTCCTGCCTTGGAGCCAAAACACAGTATCGACTCCAAGACGGAAGGTAAGGGTTTAAAAAAAAAAAAAGATTGACCATGTACTAGGGCATAAAAACATTGTAAACAAGTGCAAAAGAGCAGAAATAATAAATGCAAACTTCTCAGACCACAATGCAATGAAAATAATAATTAGTAAGGGTAGATGGAGAGGTAAATCAAAAATGTATTAGAACTAAAACAATACAATTCTCCAAAATTAATAAAAGAACAAATCATAAAAACAATTAATACTTTCATTGAAGAAAATAACAATTATGAGACATCCTTTCAAAATATATTGGATGCAGCCATAGCAGTACTCAGGGGGAAATTTATATCCTTGAGTTCATATATTAATAAATTAGGGAGGGCAGAGGTCAATGAACTGGGCATGCAAATTAAAAAACTAGAAAGTGAACAAATTAAAAATCCTCAGATGAAGACTAAATTAGAGATCCTAAAAATCAAAGGAGAAAATAATAAAATTGAAAATCAAAGAACTATTGATTTAATAAATAAGACTAGAAACTGATACTTTGGGAAAAAAAACAAATAAAATAGACAAAGTACAGGTCAATCTAATTTTTAAAAGGAAAGAAGATAATCTAATTGACAGTATCCAAAATGAAAAGAGAGGCCTCACCTCTAATGAAGAGGAAATTAAGACAATCATTAAAAATTGTTATGCCCAATTATAAAGCAATAAATATGGCAATCTAGGTGAAATGGATGAATATTTACAAAAATATAAATTGCCTACCTAAACAACCCCATATCAGAAAAAGAAATCAAAGAACTCCTAAGAAAAAATTCTCAGGACCAGATGGATTAACAAATGAATTCTATCAAACATTCAAAGAACAATTAATTCCAATATTATACAAACTATTTGATAGTATAAGCAAAGAAGGAGTTCTACCAAATTCCTTTTACGACACAAATATGGTATTGATCCCAAAGCCAGGCAGATCAAAAACGGAGAGAGAAAACTATAGACCAATCTCCTTAATGAACATAGATTCAAAAATCTTAAATGGGATACTAGCAAAAACACTCCAGCAAGTGATCACGAGTGTTATTCATTATGACCAGGTAGGATTCATACCAGGAATGCAAGGATGGTTCAATCTTAGGAAACCTATACACATAATTGACCATATTAAGAAGTAAACTGACAAAAATCACATGATTATCTCAATAGATGCAAAAAAAGTCTTTGACAAAATACAACACTCATTTCTATTGAAAACACTAGAAAGCAAGGGAATAGAATGGCCTTTCCTAAAAATAATAAGCAGTATATATCTAAAACCATCAGCAAACATCATCTGCAATTGGAATAAACTAGAAGCCTTCCCAATAATATCAGGAGTGAAACAAGAATGCCCATTATCACCTTTATTATTTAACATTGTATTAGAAACACTAGTAGTAGCAATTAGAGAAGAAAAAGAAATTGAAGGTATTAAAATAGGCAATGAGGAGACCAAGTGATCACTTCTTTGCAGATGATATGATGGTCTACTTAAAGAATCCTAGAGAATCAACCAAAAAGCTAGTGGAAATAATCAACAACTTTAGCAAAGTTGCAGGATACAAAATAAACCCACATAAATCATCAGCATTTCTATATATTCCAACACATCTCAGAAGCAAGAATTAGAAAGAGAAATTCCATTTAAAATCATCCTAGACAATATAAGATACTTAGGAATCTATCTGCCAAGATAAATGCAGAAACTATATGAACACAACTACAAAACACTTTCCACACAATTAAAACTAGATCTAAACAATTGGAAAAACATCGATTGCTCATGGGTGAGACGAGCTAACATAATAAAAATGACAATCCTACCCAAATTAATTTACTTATTTAGTGCCATACCCACTGAATTACCAAAAAACTTTTTTACTGAATTAGAAAAAGCCATAACAAAGTTTATTTGGAAGAACAAAAGATCAAGGATATCCAGAGAAATAATCTTCATAACAAAAACTTAAAGGTCTAATTACTCAAATTTATAAAGAGCTAAATCAATTGTACAAAAAATCAAGACATTCTCCAATTGATGAATGGGCAAGGGACATGAATAGGCAATTTTCAGTTTAAAAAAATCTAAACTGTTAATAAGCACATGAAAAAGTGTTCTAAATCTCTTATAATCAGAGAGATGCAAATAAAAACAATTCTGAGGTATCACCTCATACCTAGATGATTGGCTAACATAATAGCAACAGAAAGTAATGAATGCTGGAGGGGATGTGGCAAAGTTGGGACATTAATGTATTACTAGTGGAGGTGTGAATTGATCCAACCATTCTGGAGGGCAATTTGGAACTATGCCCAAAGGGTGCTAAAAGACTGTCTGTCCTTTGATCCAGCCATAGCACTGCTGGGTTTGTACCCCAAAGAGATAATAAGGAAAAATTCTTGTACAAGAATATTCATAGCTGTGCTCTTTGTGGTGACAAAAAATTGGAAAATGAGGGGATGCCCTCCAACTGGGGAATGGCTGAACAAATGTGTGGTATATGTTGGTGATGGAATACTATTGTGCTAAAAGGAATAATAAAGTGGAGGAAATCCATGGGAGCTGGAATGACTTCCAGGAATTGATGCAGAGTGAAAGGGGCAGAACCAGGAGAACATTGTACACAGAGACTGATACACTGTGGTACAATCGAATGTAATGGACTTCTCCATTAGTGGCAATGCAGTGATCCTGAACAACTTGGAGAGATTTATGAGAAAGAACACCATCCACATTCAGAGGGAAAACTGTGGGAGTAGAAACACTGAAGAAAAACAACTGCTTGATCACATGGATTGAGGGGGATATGTAGTAGTAGTCTCTAGGAAGCCGAGAATGACTATTGTCTTTGTGCAATTCTAAATGATCATCCTAGTGCAAACATCAATAACATGGAAATAGGTTCTGATCAAGGACACATGTAAAACCCAGTGGAATTGTGGGCCAGCTATGAGAAGGGTTGGGGGAGGGGAGGGAGGCAAGAATATGATTCTTGTAACCAAGGAATAATGTTCTAAAGTGACTAAATAAAATTAAAAAATAAAAAAAGAATTTCCTGGAGCCCTGAGAAGTTGTGACTTGTTCTGGGCAACACAACCAGACTGTCAGAGACAGAACTTGAATCCAGATGGTCCTAACTCAGAGGCAGGTTTCTAATTCACAGTGGCACACTGCATCTCAGTTCTGTACCAAGCTTTTGTTATTGTTATTGTGTTCATCCAACTTGATTCTCCTTCAGGTTACAGACTGTGTCTCCTGATTAAAGCATCATAAGAAGTAGGATTTTAAGCCAAAGGGACCTTGGAGGTCATCTAATCTAACCCTTTCCCTTTATGGATGAGGAACCTGAGTTCCAGAGTGATTTGCTTGAGATCACCCAGCTAGTAAGTTTCTGAGGCAGAATTTGAATTCAGGTTTTCTTGATTTCAAGTCTATCCTCTCTATCCACTGAACTACAGATGTAGTTGTTATTCTACAGAGATAGTTTAATGTCCATACACCAAATCTTACCCCAAAAGAACAAAAACTCTTCACCTTTTCCCTAGATTATTCATAATACCAGTAACGACAGGTAAGCTGCACAAAGTGTTCAGAGAGCACTAGTACTTCTGGTGTGAAGGCTCAAACCCTTTCCAGAGCTGTTAATATGCCTTGGGCATCCACCTGTTACCAGACTCTCGCCATGGCTCCATGATACTGTAGCATGAGCTTCAGCCACACTCCAGTCAAACACTCTCAGAAGATGGGCTAACCAAGGTTGAAGGTGGCTAAGAGGCTTTCAAGCCATTGGTGATCTAGGGGGATGTCCACCCCCATGCATGTAAAGACTTCTCCCAGCTGAATGAGTAGATGAGGACAATGTGTTTCAATGGCCATGAAGGCAGCTGAAGCAAGTGCTGCTGGAGCACATTGAAGACGCCAAAGTCATCCACTGCATTCCAAGCCATCACCAGTCATCCTGACTTTGTCCTGTCACTGCACTTCAGTGACTCTATAATAAAGAGTAAATTTGCAGGTTCAGAGGATTGAGAACCAAGCCAAGAGACAGGAGGCCCTGCATTCAAATGCAAAATCGGACACTTCCCAGCAGTGTGACCCTGGGCAAGTCACCTATATCCCCATTTCCTAGCCCTTACTGCTCTTCTACCTTGGAACCAATATATGGTTCTCAGACGGAGGTAAGGGTTTAAAAAAAGAGAGAGTGAGAGTGATTTTTATGCAACTCTGCCTAACTAAATCCAATTCATTCACAAGTCAAGACATCCCTCATCGTGATGTCATTGATCTTCTTCGAAAACAGGATGAACAACAATGAAGAGTAGGAATAGACTAGCTAATCAGAGGCAAGAAATAATCAAAACAATCACCCAAGTCAGTAACTATCTTTAAACCAGTTTCACTGTCTTCCCACATCAACATGATATGCCAAGAGAGCCAAGAGCAAAATCAACCAGGTTTCATTTCCCCTCTATCCTCCTGGCCAAAACGTTAATAAGCGGTGAAATGGTCCCAAAGCAAGCAGCGTGATGGAGAAAGAGCTGTAAAGGACCAGCCCCAGAATAATCAGGAGCTGGTTGTCTACATACAGAGATGTACTCTTTTCAGTGGTCACCTACAAACACTGGCACAAATGTGTATGATTTTAATGATTATGAAAGAAAAAGTAGCATTGACCACTGTGCCAGTCAAGGTATGCGATTTGACAAAAGAGTCTGGACGTTAGCACAAGTGCCATCATAATTTACACATTTACAAAGTGTTCTGCTTCAAGGCAACTGGGTGGTGCCATGGAGAGAGTGCTAATGAGCCAGGAAAACCCAAGTTTGAATCCTGTTCTTAATGCATATTAGATATATGACCTTAAAAATTCACTGGAGGCAGCTAGGTGGTTCAGTGGATTAAAAGTCAGGCCTAGAGACAAGAGGTCCTGGGTTTGGATCTGAACTCAGATACTTCCTAACTGTGTGACCCTGGACAAGTCATTTAACCCCCTTTGCCTTGCCCTTACCGCTGTTCTGCCTTGGAAACACATAGTGTTGATTCTAAGACAAAATGTAAGTTTAAAAAGAAAAAAAGAAAAGTCATGTAAGCTCTCAGTGCCTCAGCTTTCTCGTCTATAAAATGGATGAGTCAACTTAGTGACTTTAAGTTCCCATCCAGCTTTGAATTTATGATCTCTGTGCATCGAAGATGAGCTTGAAGGCAGGGAACAAAAGATAAAACAAAGAGTAGCAAGAGTGCTTAAAGGACAGTAGTAGAAAAGCTAAGATCCAGATTGTGCTGAGGCTAGCCATGAATGCTAGACAACCAAAGGGGGGCAGGGAATATATGTCTCTGCTCTTTGTTCTTTGGGTTTTGTTTTTAAGCTACTTAGGGACAAGGGGAAGATCAAAGGGAGAACTATTGCTAGGGATGGATGAGAATGAAGAGGGCAGTGAGAAGGCTAACTTACTGAACTTTTATGTTGCTTCTGCCCTCTCTTTTAAGGAGATTAATTTTAGGGCTGGAAAGAAGAGAACAAAACGGGCTAACAGTGGAAAAATTAAAATTAATGTACAATACTTTCAAATATTATATTTTAAGAAATTTATTCATGATCATTAGAAGTAGCAAAATAAAAATATAACATTTCTAATTACACAACAGAGTTGGACCTGAATATGAGTGACTGAATCCATAGCCTTTCTTTTGTCTCTTAGCTTCCTTAGCTTTCTTCAAGGCTTAGCTCAGGTGCTACCTCCTACAGAAAGTCTTCCTGATATCCCCCATTTGTCTGTGCTCTTTCCTTCTTGAAAGTATATTGTATTTATTGGTTCAAATGTTGCATTTTCTGATAGACTACAAGCTCCATTTAGTCAGGGACAGTTTTTCATGTTGTCTCCCTTGCTCAGAACCTGGCACCATTCTTTGCACATCGAAGGTACTTAATAAGTGCCTGCTGAAGGAATGAATGAAAGAAAAGCAAGAGGGAGGTAGAACCAAGATGGTAGAATAATCCTTACTAGGATGTGGTGGGGGTGCAGGAAATAGAGCTTAACATTCCTATGCATCACCTCCATAAAGATCTAGAAAACACACCAGATTGAGACTTTAATGGGAAATCTAAGAGAAAAAAGATCACAGTGAATCATATTTCTAATCCACGTCAGCACAGGGAGACAGAGAGATCTGTAGATGCCAGAGGTGTCATTTAGGGCATTCCATTGCACAGGAATTAAAAGATGACTGGGGCTGTGTAACAGGGCAAAAAGAGGTCTCATAGCCATACAGAGGACTTTTACCTTGTACAAGATGTGGGAATAGGTACCAACTGGTGACATCTGTTGTTTCCTACATAGATCTGAGGTGGATTCAGGAAAAGAATGGGTGATGGTCTAGGGTGATAGTTATAGGTTATAACATATACTAAAAGAAGACATTCAATAACAAATAGTAGCTGTCTGGCTCAGTCCCCAGGAGAGCAGCAGGGTCTCAGTTTTAGCCTCAGCCCACACTAAAGTCTACAATTGAATAATCAGGGTAGGAATCCCAGATCAAAGGGGAGCCTGCAGTTCTGTCACTCTGAACCTGTAACGCTTTCCAACTGGTGATGGTGGAATCTAGCAGCAGTATATTACAACATCTGACCAGGGACAAACTCATGAGTATTGGGCAACTTTTAGCTTTCAGAAGAGAAAGGCAATGATCAGATTTTGCCCTGGAATGACCTGCTCTAGGAACTCTGAAAGCTTCCAGATCTCAATCCTGAACCATCTCTGATATTGTGGAATGACTCAATATTCAATAAAAAATACAACACTCAATACTCCAAGAAAGTAGCAGAAGGACACAAAAAGACAAAGGCTTACACAAAGCATAGTAGCCCCCTAGCAGTATATAGAGGCTAAAATAAGGTCCTAAATTAGGAAGTTGGAAGAATGAACAAAGAAAAAAAGAATCCCATGATAAAAAGCTATTATAGTGAAAAGGATACTCAAGAAACATACTCAGAAGAAGGGAATAACTCCAAAATATCTACAAACCTCAAAGAAAATTTAGCTTGGGCACAAATTCAAATAGAATTCTTGAAAGAGATGAAGCGAGAGTATTTTTTTTATCTAAAAATGATTCTTAATGACAAATGGGAACACTAGAAGGGGAAATAAGAAAAGAAATGAGATCTACAGAAAAAAGATTTAGAAAGAAAATTGATACCTTTGAACAAAAGATACAAACAAAGTCCAGGAATATTAGAATGGACCAAATAGAAACTAATTACTTCATGAGACAAGAAATATTAAAATAAAGTCAGAAGCGTCAACGAATTTAAAAAATTGTTATAGCTAAAACAACTGACATGGAAAACAGATTGAGGAAATATAATTTAAAAATCATTGGATGACCTGACTATCATGACCAAAAAAGATAAACAAATCATAAAACTTCCCAGGCCTCTTAGGACCAGAGAGCAAAGTAGAAATCAAAGGAATCCATTATTCACTTCCTTAAAAAAAAAAAACTCTCAGGCGAAAACTTCTGGAAATATTATAGTCAAAATTCAGAAATTCCAGGTTAAAAAAAAAAATACTTCAAGCAACCAGAAAGAAAACATTCAAGTACTTAGGAGGCATAGTTAGCATCACACAAGATTTAGCAGTCCCCACTATAAAGAACTGGAGAACGTAGTATTTGATATCTCAGAAAGGCAAAGATATATGTTTACAACCAAGAATAACTTATTCAGCCAAAGTGAGTACAAGGGGAAAATAGATCTTGAATAAGATAGAGGACTTCCAAGCATTCCTGATGAAAATATTACGTCAGAGTAGAAATTTTGAAATATAAACACATCAAGTGAAATATAAAAAGGTAAGCATCAGTGAATAATTATAAAGGACAAAATAAGAATAAAAATTTTATACTTAAAAAATAAACCCTTACCTTCCATCTTAGAATCAATACTATATGTTGGTCCCAAGGCAGAAGCGCAGTAAGGACTAGGCAATGGAGGTTAAGTGACTTGTCCAAGGTCACACAGCTGAGAAGTGTCTGAGGTCAGATTGAACCCAGGACCTACTGTCCTTAGGCCTAGCTCTCAATCTACTGAGCTAGCTAGTCACCCTTGTTTATACTTTTAATATGAGGAGATGATGTCCAAATTTCTTTAGAATTCTATAATCATCAAGGGTCATAGTGGAAGCCAAATCTGACATAGGGTCTAAGAATGTTTCTGTTCTATTTTGATGATCTTAAAAGAAAAAGAGAAAGGGAGAAGAGGAATACACTTGAGGGTAGGGGAAGGGAGATAAAAAATATAATTCACATAGTTGGAAGTGTGCAAGTAGACATCCATATAAACAAAGAGGAAGGGGTGAGGGGAAGCAAACATTAATTGAACCTCACTCTCATCTGAATTGGTCAAAGGAAGAACAGATACAAACATAGTTGTGTATAAAAATTCATTTCTCTCAACAGGGAAACAGGAGGACCCTGGGAAATGTATGTGATATAAAAACAAAATATATCAATAAAATTAATTTTTTTAATTTATAAGAAAAGCAGTGAAAACATTTATTTGCTTTTCAAAATGGATTGAAGATGAACTCCAGTGGTACTGTAGTCTGTGATGCTATTGTACAGTTTGTTCTCTGTTCAGGAAGAGAAAGAGCTTGCCCATATCATAAGTGGAGCATAAAGCCATTTAAATTTATATAATCTTAAAAGTAGGAAGAGTACTTTAGAACCATTGAACCCAATGTTCTGGATTGGGAATTTCCTTCTCGATAACCCTAAAATATGGTCATCTTCCAATTAGCAAGCAGCTAATGATCTCACCATGACACAAGGTTATCCATTCTGTTGTTGGACAAGGTCACATTATCTGGAAAGTTCTTCCTTATAATAATTGACATTTATAAGATACGTTACAATTTATGTAGCTTTTTCATATACATCATCTCATTTGATTCTTACAATAGTTTATGCCATTGGCAGGAAGGTACTATAAGACCTCAGAAGTCTAACCCCCTCATTTTATAGATGAGGACAGGAAGGACCAGGAACATGAAGCCACCTGCCCAGGGTCACAGAGCGAGTAAGTGTCAAAAGAGGGACTTAAACCCAGCTTCTCTGATTTCAGACCAAGTGTTCCCTCCATCATATCCATTTTACAGGTAAGGAAATTGAGGCTGAAAGTATATGATTTGCTCAGTTTCACACACAGAGTATGTGGTAGAGCTAATGCCCAAACCTAGGTCTTCTTATTGTCAATCCAAAATTCTCTGTTACACATCATCAAAATTTACTTTTCTATAATTCATCCATTGGTTTTGCTCTTTGGAAAAACACAATGTCTACTGCTTTTTTAGAAGACAGTTGTCCAAATACTTTAAAATAGTGATTTTGTCTAACACCTTTCTTCTCCAGCCCTGAATCACAAAATCCTTCAAGTGTTTTGTTCCTCAATGGTATTATTTTGAAGCCTCTCACTTATAATTATTTTCCTCCTCTGTACACACTATTTTGTCAACACCACTCTTAAAATATGGTGTCTGGAACTGAACACAATTCTCTGAGCTGTGGACAAATTAGATTGTGCCACTTCCGTAATCTGTATACCACTGCTAGCCTAAAATTATTTTTGATACAGCATCTCACATTACTGGCTTATAAAAAGTTTGTGGTCACCTAAAATTCCAGTATCTTCTTCACTTGAACAACTGTCAAAGACAGTGACAATTTTGAAATGGAAATGTTAAAATTTTAATTTATCTCTGTTGATTTCATTTTGTTGATTTTAGCACATGTTTCAGCCTGTCAAGATCATTTTAAATCTTGACAGTCATCTATCATTTTAGCTATCCCTCCTATTGGGTCATCCAAAAATTTTATTAGGATGTCTTTTAAATCTTCGTCTAGGAAATTAATAAAAATGGCAAACATGTAGAGGCTAAGGACAAATGCTTCTAGAATCTACCATCCCAGGTTGGCATTAGCCCATTCATCAACATCCTATGAGTAAATTGTCTAATTGGCTAGCTATGAATCCAATTAGCTGCATATCCAGATCACATTCTTTACATATTACGGGCTATTTCTACTACCCTAGAGTCCTTCCTTTACCCTTGTCCCTCATCCCCTAACCCAAAGAGTATCTGAAGTGCTATTACTGGAGATTCCTTCCTCTCCTTTAAAACCTCTCTTCAAATGTATGATTAAAGAAGAAAACTATTAAACTGATGCCATCTAAGGTGTCTAGGATGCAGAGAGAGATCCACAGGTATATGGAGGGAATGAAAAAAGAGGTGGGAAAGATAATGAGCAATGGATGGCCTCAATTTTTTTCAGTAAAGTAGTAGGCAAAATAACCTATGGGAGGAGAGGGTTTGGCAGGACAGTGGCAATATCCAGAGGGAGCCCTGGAGCATGGTTAAGTATCTTGTTCCTTCCCTGTAGTGCTGCAGAATGTCCCTCTGAAGAAATTCAATGTAACTCCCATTTTGAGGGGGGAAAGGATTGGAGAAGGGAGTTAATGATCTCCTCAGACTCATAACAACTTAATGAGAGATCTGAGAACAGCCATCTCAAGTCCCCCATTTTCAGCCCAGTATGTTCAAACTCCACATCTCTCTTTGCATTGAATGGATCTATCTGTAAGACTGAATAAATCCCAAATTTGTCCTCTGCCAAAATGCATCCTATTTGGGTGCCATTATCACCACTCATCCTAAATGCAGGCAATCAATAGCAAATGCTTCTTTCTAGGGTTTTTCTGCCATTAAGCATTCTCTTCTGACAGCTAAAGCAGAGAGAGAAAGAGAGACAGAGACAGAGACAGAGAAAGGAGAAAAGAAGAAAAAGGCTAAAAAAAAGTCTAATGCCTGTGAAATGGCTTTTCTTTAATGCTGAATGAGAACATGCTGTTGCTAGGTGCCTACTTTTTGGCTTTTCAGCTATAAAGTGACTAATAGGATACATTCCCTAATACATCTGCAAGTATAGTAGTTATCCTCATACTTCAGTGCCCTTTAAAATATTATTATCTAGCAACACTTGGACTCTGTGCTAGTATGCAAATTAGACATAATAAAGAAAGGAAAGGGGTTCTTTGCTCCTGGATAATCACATTTATAAGGTTAATGAGATTTATATATTACATCAGGGAGCTGAGGTTAGAAAGGAAGATTTTTTTTTTTAATATAATAGTTGGCAACAACAAAGATTGCCTGGTGCTTTTCCCTAAATGAGATCAAAGTTTCTCATCTACACTGTCAGTTTAATTAGGTGAACAAAAAAAAAATCCCTACAAATCCAAAATGCTTTGAAACTGACTTCAGAAACAAGTCAGAAAGATCCTAAATTGAATCTATTTTAACTATCAGAGCTGGGAAAAGGGATGATATCAAAAGAAAAAAAAAAGAAATGTATCGTGTTCCCCATTAAAGCTGAGCATCAAAAGAGAATACTCTAGTTAAACGCTATCAATTTAGCCAAAAGAGGTGGCCATCTTTGTGCTTTTTTTTCATTGGAAGAAGGGCAAAAAGCTGGGAAGTCCCATCTAATGAACTGGAAGACAAATACATTCCCAAATTCCCTTAGTCATTAGAAATGTTTAATCATTCACATTATCATAATATGTGATGGTTTATGAAATGCTTTATTTATAACTCTGTGGCGTAGCTAGAATAAGGATGATTTCTGACTTGGTTGAGGTTCTCACAATTAGTAGGCATAAGAGCCAAGACTTGATTCCAGGTCTGGTCTTTCCAATAAAAGACAAGAGTGCTAATTGAAGAGGCCTCTTACATCTTCATGTCCCAAATCCTCATTCAATTAATTCACTTCTAAAACTGGTTATAAACACTGCCTACATGCCCCAGTAGCTACATGTCACAGCATATAGAGTGCTGCCTTGAAGTCAGGAGGACCTGAGTTCAAATCCTGCATCAGACATTTACTAGCTATGTGACCCTGGGCAAGTCACTTCAGCCTCTTTGCCTCTGTTTCTTCATCTGTAAAATGAACCAGAGAAGGCAATAACAAACCACTCCAGGATCTTGGCCAAGAAAATCCCAAATGGGGTCATGAAGAGTCAGAAATAATGAATCTCCCGTACCATATTAAGTCTGGAGCTACAAAATAAACCAGCCCCCATCCTCAAGAAACTCCCATCCTATAAGGCAAGGGAGAATGAAATGTGTATATATGAATTAATACAAAATAGATGAAATACTTTCCAAGGGGGATATACAATTCCAATCTGAAGCCCAGTTAGTTAACAAGAAACTAAGATTCAAAGGATGGAAGAATTTTGAGTAAGGATACATGACGAGTTAGTGCCAAGTCCAAATCTCCTGACTAATACCTATGCGCTTTCTACTATGGTACATTACCTCTTAGGAAATGAAGTAATATATTTAAACATGAATGTTTTATATATATATATATATATATATATATATATATATATATATAAAGTAGATAGATAGACATTCAGATAGATAGACAGAGGGGCAGATAGGCAAATAGATAGACAGACAGACAGACAGACAGATAGATAGACATTCAGATAGATAGAGGGGCAGATAGGCAAATAGATAGACAGACAGATGGACAGACAGACAGACAGATAGATAGATAGATAGATAGATAGATAGATAGATAGATAGATAGAGAGATAGAGAGATAGAGAGATGGATAGATGGATAGAGAGAGAGAGAGAAAGAGAGCAACACACATATAATCTTAATACTAAGTATATATATATACTAAGTATATATATATAAAGTATACACACACACACACACACACATGGATATGCTTAGTATTAAAATATAATTGTTGTAAGGGGGCAAAGGGGTTGTTTTATTTTTTAAAAAAAGGTTGGACTAGATTATATTTTAAATAAGGTCACCAGGAATTTAATTTATTCCAAAGAGATTTCTTTATAATTTATTTACAAAATATAGAAAGAATAAAGTAGGAAAATCAGAGAGAAGATAGGGTAAGATAACCTTAACCAGAGAGGTTTCGGTCCTTGTAGCTGAGGACCTGGGGATGCAGGGAGCCTCTCTCAAGAGGATAGGTCTCTCAGCTCTTTCACTCACCATGTGTCAGTCCAGAGGGAGAGATTTAAGAACAGTCTCACCAGGAACAGGGTCTGGGTCCAGTCAGCAGATTCTTCTCCAGTCTCAACTCCAAAGAATGAAGAACTGCCTCTCACAGTTGTAGTTATAATTCCTTTTAAAGACACTTTCTTTTGCTTCACTTCCTGTGCCTTCCCCTAATCTTAGGTCTACCAATCACAGTTGAAGCTTTGATTTAGGATTGCCCAGGGGCAGTCAGTTTAATTCTGATTCGTCACCCACTATTGCACACATGGGTCACAGACCTCCCCCACAAAATGATTAAGTAGGATGTTTACACTTTTGGTGATTAAATCTAAAAATGGGCAGGGGAGTTCATTTAATTTTCACAACCAGGGGAGGGTTAATTAATTTAATTTTCACAATCAGGGGAGAGTTAATTTTAATCTTCACATGTATTTCTTCAAATATTTAGAATGCAATAGAATAGGTTCAGCACTGAATCCATATTGAAAAAGCTAAACTGTTAATGGATTAAAAGCTACTTGGATTTTGCAGCATCTCCATATTGTCAGAAGGATCATCAGTTCAGCAACATGTATTTATTAAATGCTTACTCTGGGCCAGGGAGGTACATACATATAGATAGATAGATAGATAGATAGATAGATAGATAGATAGATAGATAGATAGATAGAGATAGAGATAGAGATAGAGATAGAGATAGAGATATAGATATATAGAGCAATATATCTCAGCTATAATTTGTTAAACATTATCAGATGGACAGGTGTTCAAGGAGGACTAGAACCTCTGGTGTGAGGGCCTGTTAAGCCCTTTTCAGAGCTGCTCATCTATCTTTAGTGTCTACCTTGGCGTTCAATTCTCACCTGTGGCCACATCTCAGGAAACCTGGAAGATGGGCTAAATCAGTTTGAGTATAACCAATGAGACACAAGCCCATAGGTAGGTCTGAGGGGTGTCTACCAAAAGCATGCGAAGACTTTCCCCAGTGGAACAGGCAGATGACAACAATTTGCTCCAATAGCTATAACAAATGGCTGAAGCAGGCACTATTGAGTACTTAGACCAGGAAGACACCAAGACCATTCACTACATCCCAGGGCATGACCAGTCATCCTGACTTTTATCTCGCTGCTACCTCTTGATGACTCTAGAAGAAAGAGTGAGGCCAATGACTTTGTGCAACTCTGCCTCACTTAAATCCAATGCATGCACAAATCAAAGAATCACCTTGTGGTATCCCTGGTCCGTTTAAAAAAATAAGGAACAAACAACAATTGTATGTCATAAGATTTAGAGGTGGGAAAGGTCTGAAGGTGATCAATCACCTCAACCTCTTAATTTTACAAATGAAGAAACTGAGGGACAGAGACATAAACATATTGACCCAGTATCACCCAGGTAGTAAATTGCAGAGTTAAGATTCAAACTTAGTTGTTCTCACTCTAATTCCAGTACTCTTTCTACTATAGCATGCTTCCTTCTCATGTGGAAGCATCATAACACTTCCAATTCTGTTCTTTGAATGCCAGATAAACCAACAGATTACCCTCAAAAAGAATAAGCCAAGTGACCAGTAATCAGCTGACTCATTGGTATAGCCAAAGCACAATGTAATTTGTATAATAAGAGGCAGAGAGAAGCTTCAACAAGAAAGTACCAGACCTGTGACCAGAAGGAACTGGGTAACCCTTATTCAATGATCCTAGAAGTATGACCCTGGACATATAATTTAACTTCTCTCAGCCTCGGTTTCCTCATCTGTCAAATGGAGGTGATAATAGGACCTAATTCACAGGGTTGCTAGGAGAGCCAACTGAGATCCTATATGTAAAACATCTCCCAAACCTTACAATGTTATATAAATTTGCTGTTGTTCAATAATATCCAACTCTGTGACCCCTTTTGAGGTTTTCTTGGCAAAGATACTGGAGTGGTTTGTCATTTTCTTCTCCATTTCATTTTATAGATGAAGAAACTGAGGCAAATTAGGTTAAGTGAGTGTAAGACCATAGCCTGGTCTTCTTGACTCCAAGCTTCATGCCCTTTAAGCTGCCCTCTTCCAAAAGTTACAGTGTTATATAAATATCAACTATCAATATTATTGTTATTTTTTTCTTCTCCATTGTGCCTGAAAAGCAGGAGCTCCATGTATACATTTCTAGGATGACTCTTAGAACTTAATTTCTATTCCTTCTTTAGGTCAGAGTAACAGCCCAAGTAAGAGTAAGAATACTAAATAGTAGTACGTGGGCTCTTTAGTAAGAGCCCAAGATTAGGGGAGCTGACTAAGGCAGGCCATTGTTGCTCTCTGCTTCTTGCAGGGGCATTGGATATATTAACAGCTCACTACCATCTTGCCCAATGCTATAAATGTTCATGGCAACATGGAACCTATTAAAGATAGTGTCCATTGGCCTAGAAATAATATTAACATCCAATTGATGTGGGAGTTTATTCCATAAGGCATAAAATGGCCTGGATTATTGTAAAGATTAAATATGGCTCTGACTCTTTCAGAATGGATGCCTTCAATTTCGTAGTCTGACCTGTTACTCAGTTTCTCCAGGGTCAAACAAGATTGAATGGTTTCTGGTTTAAATGGCCTACTCTGAAATCAGCCTAGCATTTGTGTCTCAGTAGGGATGACCAGGAGTTAAAGAGCAGCACTAACATTTTATGACTCCATGGACATCTTCTTCTAATAAGAGTATGTTAATATGGTAGGTCAATGGATGTGCCATCTAATCAATGAAGCTATGGCTTCCGACAATGAAGATTGCAACCTATCTATCCCTGGCCATTCTGGGCTCTTTTCCATATGCTCTCATAAATCTGACATAGAGGGATCTACCTAATGTTCTGGGGTTCTTCCTTATCATATGTGGAAATTGCATGGACACTCATGGTATCTTCATTGTACTACTTAAGTGACAACACAAGTAGAGAAGGTCTTATTCCTTCACATCTCCCTTGAAATATTGGAGTAATTCAAGCTTGGGCATAGAAGGGGTAGCACCAGAATAGATTTAAAAAACAAGCAAACAATGAGGGACTTAGGTGGCAAAGGGACATAGGGCTGGACTTGGATTCGGAAAGATCTGAGCTCAAATCCTGCCTCAGACTTGGTCCTGGTTTGCTACTGTTGGCTCCATTGGTTGCATACAACTCACTCTTCAATATTACAACATCAATCCTTTTTTTTTTCCCTTGAAGAGATTCTAAGTGGTTGCACATCTATCTTCTCATGTGACCTGGTAAAATTTAGGGCAGGTAGAGGCATGTCTGATTAACCCTGTAGAATACAAATAAGAGGCAAAGAGAGATTAAATCAGTTGCTCCAGGACCCTCAGTGAGTCAATGGTACAGCCAAGTCCAGAACCTGGCTGGGCTTCTGACTCTTAGTGTGTTCTATCTACATCACACTACATTTGTTAGAATATAAGTCTGAGACAAAAAAAAAAAGGCAGGGGATTTTTTGGGGGGAGGAGGAGGGAGAGAGAAGGCAATACAGCAAAAGGGAAGGGAAGAAGCATTAATATAACACCTACTATATACCAGACTTCTTCAGGACTGGAAGGAAGCCAGTGAAACCAGGAGGCAGAAATAATTATGATTATGATAGCAGCTTGCATTTATACAGCATCTACTCTATGCTAGGTACTGTGCTAAGGGCTTTACAAATAATATTTCATTTAATCCTTACAACAATCCTGTGAAGTACATGCTATTACCCTCTCTAGTTTATGGTTGAGAAAACTGAGGCAGACAGAAATCAAGTGACTTGTTCAGGGTTTAAAAGCTAGTAAGTGCCTGAGATGGGATTTGAACTCAAGAACGATCTTCCTGACTCCAGGCGTGGAGCTCTTTCCATCGTACCACCTTGTTGTCCCTCAACAACACAAAACTAAATGAGAGCATCGCACCCTAAAGTCCCTTCCATCTCTAGCATCCTATGATTTTAAGTAGACGCCCATTTTCACACCACAAACACAAATAGCCCAGTGCCACCGAAGCAGGTGAGCCAAAGAACTCTACAAGCAGATAGCCCCAGTTCTTGTCAACTGGCTCAGTTTAGGAGATCGATAACCTTTCAAATACAGGCCAATAGAAACACAAAATGTGAATCCAAATAATGCCACTGCTTCAGGGGATTCATAATTTGCACTAATTGGGACCTAGTGGTAGCTTCAACTATATGAAGTCTATCTTCCACTTATTCCTTAATACAGTCATTTTCAAACTTTCTTTTTCTGACAACACAATGGTAGCATAACTTAAAAAACAACAACAACAAACTTTTACCTTCTGTCTTAGAATTGATTCTAAATATTGGTAACAAGACAGAAGAGTAATATAGTTAAGTGACTTGTCCAGAGTCACACAGCCAAGAAGTATCTGAGGTCAGACTTGAACCTAAGACCTCCTGTCTCCAGACATGGCTTTCTATCTATTGAGCCACCTAGTTATCTCTATAGTATTATTCTTTTTTTTTTTAAACCCTCACCTTCCATCTTAGAATCAACACTGTGAATTGGTTCTAAGGTAGAAGAGCAGTAAGAGCTAGGCAATGGGGGTTAAGTGACTTGCCCAGGTTCATACAGCTAAGAAGTGTCTAAATCCAGATTTGAACCTAGGACCTCCCAAGGCTCTCAATCCACTGAACTACCTAGCTGCCTCCTCTTATTCTTATTCAAGGAATTGTGGCATGCTGGGTCTGGAGTCAGGAAAACTCATGTTCATGAGTTCAAATCCTCAGAGACTTACTAGTGGCATGACCTTGGACAAGTCACTTAATCCTGTTTTCCCATTTCCTCATCTGAAAAATGAACTGGAGAAGGAAATGGGAATCCATTGCAGAATCCTGACTCTAGGTTCTCATCCAATTTTATCTCTAACTCTTAGAATATTTGGCTTCTTTCAGAACCTCTCAAATGAGTACCAATTCCTATAAGAAGCCTACTTCAATTCCCTCAGTTGTTAGATCTTTCTTTCTCCCCCTTCCTCATATTTGCATTTATTTTGCTACTTGCTACTTGTACAAATGCTCTTTCCCCAGTTGAGTCTAGATTCCATGAAGGCAGGCAAAGCTTCATTTTTTTTTCATCACTGTATCCTTCTGGGTCTAGCAAAGTGCTTAGCACACAGTAGGAATTCAGCAAATGCTTACTTGTTGTTGAAATTGGTGGTGCTCAGCTTGTGCCATTCCTCAACAAAGACAGATTGCCCGGGCCAGAAAAGGATCTGCAGCAAAGCTCACTTGCCATATGGAATGGGCAGCCATGCCAACTTAGTCATTTGGTACTCCAGAATACCAGGCAAGAAGCCCATGAGCATCCTCCCCTCTTTGTGCTCAGGGCAGCCCATGCTTTTGTTTCCACTGGCAACCTCCTGTGTATTCAGCTCTCTTTGGTAAAGCCTCTCAGCACAAAGTGGAAAGAACTTCCAGAATCTGGCATATTCTGGGGTCTTATTTCCAAAGTGGGGATGAGAAGACAGAATGTCTTTCGAGGTTTTGTTCAGAATATTACAAGGGATGCCAAAGGATGTCTTTTTTATGTTCTGTGGGCTTCATCTCCTAATGCTATTTCAGGAGGCTTACAGTGGAAAGCAATTGAAATGATACATGACATTCAATTTCTGGGTGGTGATTGTTGTTGTTTTTGTTTCTAAATGAACTGAGGGGGAAGTCTTAAAATCCTTTTCACGACAAAAAAGAGTTTTGACTGACACTAACTTTGGAAAAATAGCACCGAAAATTGCATCTTCCAAAAGCTTTTTTTTTTTTCAAAGCAAAAGTAAATGCCAAAGTAAAAAAAAAAATCTCAGATTCAGGTGGTGTCCAAGGAAAATGAGTGGTAATGGGTAATCAAGACTCCAGGACACAGTTAGAACTTTCTGAATGGCAAGACTATTTCCTGAGAGTGCTTTTACAGATCCTAAGGAAAAATGAGAACAAGGTCGAAATTGTTAGAGGAAAAAGGCAACGTGCTCACTAAGGAGGAGAAAAGCTGAGAAGAGTCAAAAGCCCCAGACTTAGGTTGAGTTTTATATACAAATAGAAATGATGCCAATGACGTTTTGTTTTTCAATTTGTTTTTGTGTCCCCTGCCTGGCACAGAGAACGTGTTAATTAGTTGCTTGTTGGATTCAAATGGCAAGGTTCAAATTCTCTATATTAAGCACATGAAAAATGTGTATTTAAAGTCACACAGATGAAAAAAAGTGCATGGAAGCTGTTCCAGATTTCCTTCTAACCTCCTATTTGCCCCCTCTAGTTTTCTAGTACCCTTCAAAATACTATTCCGTTCACTGTAAGCATTTGTCACGTACTTATGTGCCAGTCTTGGTGCTAGACTTCTGAGATACAAGGACAAGAAGGAAGCAAACTCGCCATCTGACTGGGGTCTGGGTGGGATGTATGCATGTAAATAAATATAAAGGAGTGTTTCCTAATATGATCAGAGAAAAGGAAAAGAACATATATTCTCTCATTTCTAGCAACTCTCTTTGTGATGGCAAAGGAGGGAATTGAAGGAATCCCATTAATTGGGGAATGATTAAACAAGTTCAGGCTCATGATTGTGATGGAATACTACTGTATCATAAGAAATAATAAACAGGTTAATTTTGGAAAAAAACATGGAAAGACCTACATGAAATTATGAAGAGGGAAATGAGCAGGATCAAGGGAACATTACACACAGCAACAGAAATTTTGTTTAAGAATGCCTTGTTTTTGTCTACTCTAGAGAAGGAACAGATAAATAGAAATAAGATATGAATTTATATACACATATATCTTTTTGTCATAGGATGCTTTCTCTAATGGTGGGAGGGGAATGATGGAGAGAGTTAACTGGGTATTTTAATGTAACAAACAAATAAATGAAAAAATACAAAATAGTCGAGTGGTGGAACAATAGAAATTGGGGAACAGGAAAAGCTTCTTGTATCAGGTGAAACTTTAACTGGATGTTAAATAGAGCAAGGGCAAGAATTCTAAATCTGAGGCCCTTAAACCCCAAAGGGATCCCAGGATAGGCTTCATCAGATCCCTGAATTTGGAACGTAAGAAATTATATCTTTATTTTCACTAACTTCTAACTGAAATTTGGCATTTTTAAAATTATGAATGTAGGCAATGAACCACAGCATTTTAAAATATATTTTATTTCAATTAGCAAAAATTCACTTTCTTGGAAAGTCTTCCTAAATCAAAACCTGTCTGCCTCAATTAAAGACTCTTATTATAACTAGAAAAAAAACAAAACAATGAAACAAAAACAACACTTCCCCCCCTCCTCTTCCAACTGAGAACAAAAGAAAGAAAAACATAATCTTACAAATGTAGAATTATCCAAAACAAATTTCCTCATTGACCATGCCCCCCCCCCCCAATGGTCTTATTCTGCACTCTGAGTCCTTCGCCTCTCTATCAGGGGTTGAGTAGTGTGTTTCATCATTCATCCTCCAGAATCATGAAAACCATGATATTATTAATAGAACCTGCAATGAATGGCCAAAGGGGTAAATGATACAAAAAATTTTTTAAGATCCACAAGCTAAGGATTTTAAGAGGTGGTGATGAGGAAGGAAAGCATCATGGGAAAAGCCTTATGCAAAGTTGGGGGACAGAATATTATGTTCAAGGAAAAGCAAGTATTATGATTACTATCTCATGAATGCTACTCTTATACTGAGCAGGGTTTGTTTGTTTGCTGGCACCCCCCCCCCAAAGTTTTTAATATTTTCAAAGGTGCCACAGCCCTCTTCTAAGAAGTCTTTGTCTTTTATTCACAGTCAATTAAATTTGAAAACCATTTATTAATTATTATTATCCTATTACCAGACTCTGTATATATAAAGACAAGACAGAAACAGTCCTCACTCTTAAGGAGCCTGCATTCCATTGGGTGGATACCCAGATTTTATCTACTTACTACTTATCTACACAGATAAGAACAAATCATCTGTTAGATAGAGATATTAAGGCACTGGGCCTTAGCCAAGTCCTTTCAATGTTTTACTGGAAGTCTTGAGGTCTGTCCTACGCACTAACATCTTGAAGAAGAGGCATTAGAGGGAAAATGGCCAGAAGATGAGTGGTTAACATGGCAATGTGGGGGAGGGGGCAGTTGGGTAGCTCAGTGAATTGAGAGTCAGGCCTAGAGATGGGAGGACCTAGGTTCAAATCTGGCCTCAGACACTTCCCAACTGTGTGACCCTGGTCAAGTCACTTAACCCCCAATGCCTAGCCCTTACTGCTCTTCTGCCTTGAAACTAATACCCAGTATTGATTTGGAGAAGGAAGGTAAGGGTTTAAAACAAATAAATAAATAAATAAAAATAAAAACAACTCACTGCTTCATATGCAATTTGCTAATAACCCCAATACCTAACCCTTATCTCTCTTCTACCTTGGAACTAATACACAATATTGATTCCAAGACAGAAAGTAGGGCTTAAAAACAAAAACAAAAACATGGCAATGGTTGTAGAGGAACCTAGCTCTCACAAAGAAACACCCCAACAAAAGAAAGTCAAAAATAGTAGAAGTAAACTGGCCTCTTCAGTAAAGAATTGAACAAAGAGATAGCCAGAACCTATCAGAGTCAGGGAACAATTCTCACCAAGGAAGTTGGCCAAAAGTAAACAGACTTTAAGCCAATAATTGCTAAAAAAGAAAACAAAAATTTTAAAAAGATTTGTGCCTGGGAAAATCTAAGTAAACAGAAGATCACATCCAACACAAAGAACAAATTGATCTAGAGCTGAAAGGAACCTCAGAGGCTATCCAATCCAACCTTCTTATTTTACAGATGAGGGAAAGGAATGCCTGAGGTCACATGGGGGCTTTGAACCCAGCTCCTCTGACTCCTCTGACTTAATAAATGCTCATTGACTTGACCTTGACTCTAGAGTCAGCGCTCTTTCAACTAGACCATGTTGATTAAGTAAAACCCAGGAGGTAATCCCTGATGAAAAGAGTAATCCCACAGCAAGCACCAGCAGGTTTATAGAGAAAAAAGAATGACTTGACCACAAGGAATACAAGAACTAAAGGTCTGAAGAAATGAAGCAAGAGGTAAAAAATAAAATTAGAATTAACTACCAACTCTGTAGGGGGGGAAAAGGGAAGGTGAATGAGAGTAAAATCTACTTAGAATAGCTCTCTGATGATTATGGAATGGGAATATAAAGGCATATACATATTTTTTGGCTGTGCATGTTGCTTTTATAAAAATTGCTCATTTTTTAGTGCATAACAACTTCATATACAAATGCAATTATTGAATATTGCAATGAAAAAATAATCAATAAAAGGTATTTGAAGGGCAGCTAGGTAGCACAATGGATAGAGTGTCAGGCTTGGAGTAGGGAGGACCTGGGTTCAAATGTGACCTCACATACTTCCTAGCTGCATGAACCTGAGCAAGTCACTTAATTCCATTTGCCTAGCCCTTGCCCTTCTGTCTTAGAGCTGTAAGAATTCTTAAAAATTAATAATAATAAAATAAAGGGCATTTGACAAAATAATTCAAACTCTAAATCTATGATCCTGATAGGTCAATCCTCCTTCCTCCCAACAAACATCAAAGAAAATTACAGCAGTGAGACAACATTCCAAAAATTTGGTGAGCAACCCTTGGGGGGGGTGGTTATTTCTAAACCTTTTAATCCACAAAAAAGAAAATAAATATATCAATGAATAAGGCAAGCAACTAAAAATACTAGCAAAGTCATACGTCTTGCTTGGTAAAAATCTTCCTTTGTGATCCTTCCAAAACTGATGTTTGTTTTGCCTGTCACTGTTCCTTCTCTGGTTCTGTCTTCCTTCTTAAATCTTCCTTGCTCCTTTTCTGCCTGCTTATTTCATCATTGAATATGTTTCTACATTAAATTGTTTGTGCATGTTTGACCCACTTATGTGAGATTCAGATATTGCCTCATCCACCTTTTCATTTTATTCTAATATTTCTTGTTTTTCTCCTGAAGTCATCAACTTCTACTTGGTCCAGTTTATTTTTCAGAGTGTCTATGACTTAAAGAAGGGAGATTTTAAATAATCATTATTGGGCCTTGCCACTATAATAAAAACTGTAATACTACATAAATTAACTTATTCAGGGCTATAAAATTCAAACTACCAAGGTTTCTACTTTGTAGAAGTAGAACAAAAGTTATAAAATTTGTATTTTAAAAAAAGGGTCAAGAATCCTAAAGGATTCTTGGAAATCGTGGGGGGAAAAAAGGAAATTGAGGGGCTTAGAACCACTAGCTCTTAAGCTGTATTTCAAAGCAACAATTAAAAAAACAACTTTTAATCCCAAAGAAAACATATTTATCATTTGTTTCCAGGGGTGTATGATTTGCGGTTTTGGTTTTAATAGATTACTTTATTACAAAAATGAATGACCTGGAAATGGGATTTGAGTGATAATGCATGTATAACCCAGTGAAATTGCTTGTCAACTCCAAGAAGGGGGAGGGTAAGCAACAAAAATCATCTAACCATGGAGAAAAGATAAAATAAAATAAAACTATTTTAATTTTAGTTGAAAATAGGGAAAAATTAATCAGTAGAAAAGATTCACTGACCTAAGATCCAGAAGCTCCTGAGTGATGGAATAAACCCAAACTCCCCAAGTGTTGGGATAAAAAATTACTATTTGGCAAAAACTGAAGGAAAAATTAGAAAGCAGAAAAACTGGAAGAAATTAGATTTAGCTAGACATCTCATACCATATACTGTGATAGAGACATGAAGAGAGAAAGGTTTTGCAGAACTTGTGGACCAAGATGCAGGGCTGGAGATCTAGCTCTAGATGTCAGTCAAGAGAAAATTCCAATGGAATGTTCCCAGGAGGGGCAGTTGGGGGCTTTTGCTGGCCACACTGAGAAGAGAAACTGGGCTTTTGGACTTGGTCTCTGACTGGAAGTCGCACTCTCTTTCCCTGGAGATTTGAAGCTGACTGAAAGACTTTTGTGAGGTTGATTTGGTTTTTGGGTTTCTCTGGTTCTGAGCAGTTGAAGTTGACACTAAAAAACAGATTTTCTTGGTGAAGAAGAAAGAAGATTCAAACAGTTGTCCTCCATCTCCCTAACTGTCTTAGAGTCACAGCTTGTGACTGAAATACTTCCTCAAACCTTTCTAAAATTACCCCTGTAGTCTAGGGAAATCCTCATCCCTCTTACCTCAGTTCCCCATCCTGTTATCCCAATAAATCCCTTGACTGAGAAAGCAACTGGAGTATCTTTATAGTTCACTCAGGAGGGAGGGAAGGAGCAAAGGCTTCAAGAAGATTTGGGAGGTAAGGGAGGCAAAAGGGAGAGGTTGGTTAAGGGATGGAGTGAGGGAGGAAGGGGTTAGGAAATAGATGGATTCCTATCACAATACAATGAGACCCAAATGGATACTGGATCAAGCTATAAAAGATTATATAATAAACAAGTTAGAAGAACTAAGAAGGAAATGCCTTTCACAACTGTGATAGTGGGGATGAGTTTTTGTTTAAAAAAAGGAATACAGGAAATATAGCAAACCTGGAGTCAGCAAGTCCTGAGTTCCAAATCAGCTTTGGATATTAATTAGTTATGTGACCTTAGGCAAGTCACTTAACCTTTGTCTGCTGCAGTCTTTTCATCTATTCTGTTGTTGTAGAGACATTTCAATTGTACCTGACTCTTCATGACCCTATTTTGGAGTTTTCTTGGCAAAGATACTAGAGTGGTTTACCATTTCCTTCTCTAGATCATTTTACAGATGAAAAAACTGAAGCAAACAAGGTTAAAGGACTTGCCCAGGGTTACACACCTAGTAAGAGTCTGAGATCAAATGTGAACCCAGAAAGATGAGTCTTCCTGACTCCAGGTCCAGGACCCTATCCACTGTGCCAAGTAGCTGCCCCTCTTTTTCATAGATAAAATGTAAATAATAAAAGCACCTACCTCCCAGGATTATTATGAAAATAAGAAAATATTTATAAAACTTTTTTAAAGTGCTACATAGATGCTAGTCACTTTTAATATTGTTATTTATTATCACAAAAAGTAACATGGATAACAAAATGGAAGTTTTCATAGAAACAAAATCAGTACTGTTAAAATTAAGAGGGAAACAGTTAGTTACCTGGGGGAAATACTTGCAACAAGTTTCTCATAAATATCTGATATTCAAGATTCATAGGAAATGGATTCAAATAAAATTAGAAAAAAAGGTTATTCCTCAACAGATACAGAACAGAAGGATATTAACAGGTAACTCTCAAAAGAAAAACAAAACAAAACAATTTATCAACAACTTAATAGGAAAAAATAATGTCCCAGATCACTTATAGTAAGAGAAATCCATATAATAACAAGCTGGGAATTCACTTTACACTGGTCAAATTGGAAACGATGGCCAAAAAAGGAAAACAACAAGGTTTGGAAGGATTGAGAGAGGACACACACTAATGGGAACTGGTCTAACTACACTGGAAACCTATCTGGACCACTTAAATTTCTAATTGTTTCATACTCTCTGATCTGGTTAGTGATGCCACTACTAGACTAGTAGCCCCCCAAAGAGCAAAAAATTCAAGAAAGAATCCATAGGAACAGTAATGTTTATTCCTTTAGTTTTTGTTGTAGTAAGAAGTTACTTAGAAACAAGGGAGGGGCCTATCAATATGGTTATAGCTAAGGAAATTATGATACATGAATATGATAAAATATTGTCATACCACGAGAAGTGATGACAGGGATAGATAGATAGAGAGAAGCTGGGAATGCTTGTATGCACAGAGACAGAGGGAAGTAAGCAGAATAAGGAAAACAATTTATACAATGACTATTGTATAAAGGAAACAACTTTACAAGACAAGAACTCACATTTATAAAATAAACAGCTATGACTCCAGAAAATGGGTGACGAGTCATATTTCCCCCTTTTTGACAAAGTAATGAATGAAACATACATTTTCTGATGTAGTCAATGTGGGTTTTTTTTTTTTGCTTGACTATGCATAGTTTAGAAGAGAGGCAACTAGGTGAAGCAGTGTATGTGACTAGACAGAGTCAAGGAGACCCAAGTTCAAATTCTATAGCAGATGCTAACAATATAATCCTGGGCAAGTCACTTAAACTCTGTCTGCCTCCCTTTCCTATAAGTAAAATGGGGATAATAGTATTAATACCTTCAAAATGTTGATATGAGGATAAGGTAAGAATTGCTATATAAATGCTAACTATTATTATGGGAGGGTTTTTTGTTGGGGAAGAATTACCCCCAATGGAAAGGGCTAGTAATAGTGATACCCCTCCTCTAAAAAAAAAAAGAATGTAGGATCAATGAAACAATCACAAAATAGGCAAAAGAAAGCAAAAATATGTTCAGAAAGGGACACAGACAAGAAGAACCATATTGAAATTAGCTACATTACCTTTGTCATTTTTTTTAAAGTGCTATATAAAAATATAAAAGTAAAGACCCAAGTTTGGGGGATCAGAATTCACTGTTTGGTAAAAATTGTTGGGAAATCTGGAAAGGAGTTTGGCAGAAACTAGATATAGATTGATATCTTGTACCATTTAGATAAGATCAAAATAGATACATGACCTAGGTGTTGTTGGTTGTCTCTCCAACCGAGGATGACGATTGTCTTTGTGCGTTTTTGTGCACAAAGACACCTGTGCACGAAGATTTAAGTGGAAAAGTCGATGCACAGAGACAGTCCCACTCTCTCAGCGTTGGAAGCCTGGATCCAGTGGCATGAAAAGTCGTTACACCTGGAGACTTCCTCAGCTGCATTGGATGGTCGTGTTGTCCTTTGTGCTCCATCACGCCCTAAGCACTCCACAGTGCCTTGCTGCATCGCCATCTCAGCCATTGAACCTTCTTGTTGGTTTCTTCCGCCTGTTCTGCTGAAGCAGTCTTCACATGCTGGGTGAGCAAAGCCCTGGTTCACCAGGGGTCGACGTCGACCCGATGGCTACCCTCACAAGGTCCGGCCTGTGGAAGCCGTTGCCCGGGTTGTGGCCGCTGCCGCATGCTAGCAGCTACTAGGAGCCCGCCACAAGTGGGAGCTGGGTGTCAGGTGAGGGTCAGTGGCTGGAGAGCTGCCCTAGAAGGGCACGACAAGCCCTCCATACCAGAGATATTACCCCTCCCTGAGCACCCCATACACCCCCTGAAGAGAGATATAAACAAATGAGAACAGGGTGCATATTATTTATCAGATTTATGGTTAGGAGAAGAATTGATGAATAAACAAGAGAGAGAAAGCACTGTGAAATGTAAACTGGATAATGTTGAGTACATTAAATTTAAAAGACTTTGTACAAATAAAATTAATACAGCCAAAATTAGAAAGAAAGCAATAAGTTTTGGGGGGGGGATTTTGTAGACAGTTTCTTAGATAGAAGTCTCATATATAAAATATATAGAAGAGGGGAAGCTAGGTGACTCAGTGGATTGAGAGCCAGGTCCAGAGACAAGCAGTCCTGGGTTCAAATCTTGTCTCGGACACTTCCTAGCTATGTGACCCTGGGCAAGCCACTTGACCCCCATTGCCTAGTCCTTACTGCTTCTCTGCCTTGGAACCAATATACAGTATTGATTTGCATATAGAAGGTAAGGGTTTAAAAATAAAATAAAATATATAGAGGAATTGTCAAATATATAAGAATATGAGCCATTCTCCAATTGATAAATAGTCAAAAGATATGAATAGATAGTTTGAGGATGAAGAAATAAAATCTATATTTAATTTTATGGAAAAATGTTCTAATTCATTATTGATTAGAGAAATGCAAATCAAAACAACTCTGAGATGTCATCTCACACCTATCAGATTCGCTAACATGATAAAAAGGCAAAATGACAAATGTTGAAGGGGATGTAGAAAAATGAGGACCCTAATATATTGTTGGTGGAACTTGGAACTGATCAAACCATTTTGGAGAGCAATATGAAATTATATTCAAAGAGGTATAAAACTGTGTATACCTCCTGATACCACTATTAGGTTATTTCCTAAAGTAATCAAGAAAAAAGGAAAAGAAACTATATGTTCTAAAATATTTATAGCAGCTCTTTTTGTCCTGGTGAAGAACTGGAAACTGAAGGGATGCCTGTCAAGTAGGGAATGGTTAAGCAAGTTGTTGTATATGATTGTGATGAAATAGTATTGTGCTATAAGAAATGACAAGCAAGATGATCACAACTAACCTGTAAAGGTTTATATGAAGTATTATATGAAGTAATGCAAAGTGAAGTGAGCAGAACCAGGACATTGTACAGAGTGACAACAATAATGTGTGATGATCAACTATGAATGATTTAATTATTATCAGCAAGGCAAAAATCTAAGATAACTTGCAAGGGACTTATGACAAAAAAAAAAAGATATTCACTGTTATAGAAGAAGCAGACAAAAATTGAATGCAGATTAAAATGTTATTCTTCACTTTATTTCCTCCATGAATTTTTCTCTAGCATAAGCAATATGTGTTTTATTTCACAACATGACGAACAGGTAAATATGTATATGATAATATATATACCTTTTAGTGGAGGGTGGATGGGTGGGAGGAAGGTAAAATAATTTTTTAAAGTTTTAATTCCTTGTTGAATAGAAGAATTTTGAAAGAAAGTAGAGTTAATGATAATCTTATCAAAAAAAGAAAGAAAAGATCATTGATTAATATGGAAATAGGTCTTGATCAATGAATGATACATGTAAAACCCAGTGGAATTGCATGTCAGCTGGGTGGGGAGAGAAAGAACATGAATCATGTAACCATGAAACAATATTCTTAATTAATTTTAAAATTTCCAAATTTAAATATATATAAATTTAAAATATAAAAATTTAAATAAAAAAAGAGAAAATAACATTAAAGAATCATTTCAAAATAGAAGTAAGAAAGTAAAAAACAATGTAGAATGGGACTCAGACAAGCAAAGCAGCATTAGAACTACCATTTTAAATTTGAAATATGGATGTTTTTAAAAGGTATGTGATCCTTTTTCTCCCTATTCTTTGAATATAGAAATGTTCATGTTTGTTAATGCATATAAGGTTCATAGTAATAAATGAGAAGAGTCTCGTGAAATTTGCCTTGAGCCTCTGGTTACATATATTCAAAATAAATATTTTACTATAAAGTAGGTAACTTAGCCTTGAGCCCCCAGTTATATATACACATTGATTGATTCGCCATTGTAGGGTTAGTAATTGGCTTAATTTTCAATATTGCAGTGACTCAGGGAATAGGGAAGCCTAAGAAGAAGGAAAAAAATGAGGGGTCCGTGCTACCACGGGTCTTTGAAGTAGGCAGAACACACACAACATTTATTGATCAAGCTTGCTGTCTTACACACAGTTTGTGGTACCTTAAAACAACTGTAACATCAAAGATCGCTGATGAGAGCAGCTAGGTAGCACAATGGATAGAGCACCAGGCTGGAATCAGAGCCTATCAAATCTGGCCTCAGATACTTCCTAGCTGTATGACCCTGAACAAATCACTTTCCTCCTTACTCTTCTGTCTTGGAATCAATACCTAGTATTCCAAGACAGAAGGTAAGAGTTCTTAAAAAATAAAAATAAAATCATTTTGTATTTACTTGCATGCTTGTCAACATTTATCTTATCAGTAGAATATCAACTCCCTAAAAACTGAATCTGTTTAATTTTTCTATTTATGCCACCAGGGCTTAGCACACACCAACTCTAATACCTGTCACATTTAATAATTGCTTGTTGAGTTAAATTGAATCGAATGACACCTTAGTGATTAGCTGGTCCAATAGTGCCTTACACACACATACATAGTAAATGCTCAATAAATGTTTATTGAATTAAATTGTTAGACAGCCCATATTTTATAGATGAAAAATCCTGAGGTTCCATTAAGTCATTTGCCTCAGGTCACACAGGTTTGTAAATGGCAGAGAATGTCCTGGCATTGGGAGTGAAAGGCACATATTGAGTCATAACTAAGCCACTAAGTTAGTATACAAATATACAACCTTTTTCTGTCCTGGAGCAGGTCTTCTCTTGGCTTTTCTTCTGAATATACATTTATACACTATGTGAAAGGAATCAGGGTAGTACAGTGGTGACTGTTCTGAGTTTGGAGTTGAAGACCAGGGTTCAAATCTTAACTTTGTTATTTGCCACCAGCGAGACACCTCTTCTCTCTATTTACATTGCCCCCACCTTATACCTGGACTATTATGGATCCCTATTGGTTGGTCACCCTACCTTATGGATCCACTTCAGTTTATCCTCCTCTGAGATCTCAAATTGAGCTCCCTTAAATATATGTTACAATGATGCTCTCCCATCCCCCCTTATTTGACAGACTCCAATGGCTCCCTATGATCTCTGAGATCAAATATAAAATCCTTCATTTGGCATTCAGAGCCCTTCACAACCTGGATCCTTCCTACCTTTCCAGTCTTCTTATACCTCACTACTCCTCTCTACCTCCCTATGCTTCCATTTCTCAACTCTGGACCTTCTTTCCCTGGCTGTTCCTAATGCCTGGAATATTTTTCTTCCTTATCTTAATCCCTTGATTTCCTTCGCCTCTCAGCTAAAGTCCTCTCTTCTTAAAAAAGCCTTTTCTGATACCTAATAAGGCTAATGTCTTTTCTCTATTGATTCTCTCCTATTCATTTATCCTGTATATTTTATTTGCGCATAATTATTTTCATATTGTCTCCTCCATTAGACTGTGGATTGTCCTTTTTCTTTCTTTGTATCCCCAGAAGTTAGCACAGTCCCTGGTAAATTCTTTTGTTGTAATTTAGTCATTTTTCAGTTGTGTCTGTCCAATATTTCACAACCCTGTTTGGGGTTTTCTTGACAAAGATGCTGAAATGGGTTTGCCATTTCCTTCTCCGGTTTATTTTACAGATAAGGAACTGAGGCAAAAAAAAAAAAAAAGATTAAGTGGCTTATCCAGGGTCATTCAACTAGTAAGTGCTTGAGTCTGGATTGTGCTCTATCTACTGTGCCACCTAGCTGCCCACTGGGCACATAGTAAGTTCTTCATAAAATACATATTTGAGTGGCCAGTTTCCCTGAACTTCATGTAAAATGCTCTAAGATTTCTTCAACCTTGTCTGAACCCTATGATTCTAGGAAAGGACAAAGCTTTATTGGGGAGAACTGTTTCCCAAAGAGAATTTAATTCCCAAAGAGGAGAATGTCCTCTTGAGGGCATTTTTAGTCCATTTAGTCCATTCCTTTAGTCCATTGAGGGCAGGGGCTGTATCACTTTTGTCCTTGTATCCCCAGCACCTACCACATAGGAGGGACTTGGTAAATGTATGCTGAACAATTGAATTCAAAAGAGACAACATAGTCCATGGATAGAACTAGAATTCAGGAAATCTGAGTTTAAAGAGCTGATTTAATTCTGTTTGTGTTGTACCTGACACATGATAGATGTGTTTAATACATGTTACTGATTAATTGGTTTTTTTAAACCTGCATCTTCTTGTCTTAGATCAACTCTAACTATCACTTCCAAGGCAGAAGAGAGGTAAGAGTTAGGCAATTGGGATTAAGTGACTTGGGCAGGGCACAGAGCTAAGAAGTGTCTGAGGTCACATTTTTTTTCTCACCTTCCATCCCAGAATTAATACTATATATTGGTTCCAAGGCAGAAGAGTGTTAAAGACTGGGTAAGGGGAGTTAAGTGACTTGCCCAGCTAGAAAGTGTCTGAGATCATATTTGAACCCAGGACCTCTCATCTCTAGACCTGGCTCTCAATCCATTGAGCCACCCAGGTGCCCCCATGAGGTCACCCAGGACCTGCCATCTCCTGACCTGGCTCTCTATCCAATGGGCCACCTGGCTTCCCCTTTACAGATGAACTGTTAAGATTGATTAAGTAAAAGTTACAAGCCTTTACATGCTCAGGCTGAGGTTTCCAAAATTCCAATTAAGACGACAATAAATGGCTATAATCATAGAATTTGGGAGCTGGAAAGGAACCACCTCCTCCTCCTCCCCTCTCAAGCAAGGAAGCTTGAGGTCCTGAAATGAACTAGCCTCAAGTCCCAGAACAAGTAAGTATCAGAACAGCAATTTGATCCTCTCTATCTTTTACCTCCCAACTCAGAGCTCATTGGCTTACCTGTGTGGTCAAATACCAGCGAATTCCTGTCCAGCGCCCAACCCTAGGTACACTCCGGTGCCCTGAAACAGTGTTTGGCATAGAGGAGATGCTTAAGAAATGTTTGTTGACTCACTTTATCATCACAGTTCCTTAAACAGAGCAGCTAGGCAAAAAAGCTGCCAAATGTGCAAACTGGCTCAAGTGGTGAGCCCCAGGGCTACTCATAGCCTCTCCTCATTCCTCTATTTTCTTCCAAAACCTCCCCCATCCCCTCCACTCGAGCACCTGGAGTGTAGAAGGAAATAAAAATTTCGGAGGCTTTATTTTGATGAAAGTCGATTCAGTAGCAACCCCGGGGCCATCCTTAGGATTCCGCCTGGAGGAACACACTTACCTTTCCCCGGTGCTGCGGCTCACTCTTCTAGAAACCTTTACTGGGGGGGGGGGGGGGGGGGGGGGAGGGGGGGGGAGGGGTAGAGGCTTTCCTTCTATGGGTTTTCAGAAGCCAAAGGAACTCCCTCCACCAATTCAAATCCACATATAGTTTTGGAGAAGTGCCTGGGACACGGTGAGGTTAAGTGATTTACCCTGAACTACGGACAGGTATTTGCCAGCGGCGGAACTAACCCGAACTCTTCCTTATTTGGAGGTCGGCTCTCTACCCGCTATGGCCCCGGTATCTCTGAAATCCAGTATAAAATCCAAATTGTCGATGCCCACTGAAGTGGGCAGAACCAGAAGGACAATGCATACGGTTACAGGAATATTATACCATGATCAACTGCGGAGGACTAAATCCTTATCAGCAAAGCAAGCCTCCAAGATAATCACCTGGGACTCGTGATAAAAAGGTTAGCCAAGCCAGAGAAGGAAGGGTTGGAGTCTGAGTGCAGATCAAAGCTTGCCACCTTCCACTATATTTCCTTCAGGAGATTTCTATTCTGTGTGTGATGTGGCTTCTATCATGGCATGTGAGCAGCATGGAAATAAGTATGGCATGAAAATATGGGCATAACCGAGATTAGACTATTCACGGCGGCACGATGGGGGAGAGGGCAAGGAGCGAGGCAGTCTGGATTTTAAGAGGTCAAAAACCAATTGTCGAGGTACTTAAGAAAAAGAATGCTCTCCACGGCTAGAGAAAGAACTGTAGGAGTAAAAATCCAGAAGAAAACATGGTCCATCACTTGTTTCTATGGGTATGTGATTTGGGGGGTTGGCTTTAAAAGATTGCTCTATTACAAAAATGAAAAATATGGAAATAGGATTTGAGTGATAATACATGTATAACTCAGTGGAATTGCTTGTCAACTTTGGGAGGGGGAAGGGAAGAGAGGAGGGAGACAACAAGAATCATGTAACCATGGACAAAAATTAAAAAAAAAGTTTTTTTAAATACAATTGTCAAAAATAGTTTTTATATGTAACTTAAAAAGGGGGAAGCAAAAATCTAATTTGATCTAAATATAGGAAACCATAAAAAAATCCAAAATCAAATCAAATCCAAATTGCATTTTTAAAACATAATGATTATGATTGAAAAAGTGATAAGCAGGCTAAATTTTTTTTTTAACTTGGAAAGAACTACATAGAATAATGAACAGCAAATGAGTAGAATGAAGAGAGCATTATACACAATTACTGAATTGATACTGGAAGAATAAATTGTGAATCTTACCTCTAAAAAGTGAACTGAAAGATGAAAACATGAAAGACTTAATTCATATGAACATGTTGGTCTCTCTGGAAAGATTCCTCCTTGGGAGAGGAGGAAAGGTCTGGGACACTTGTGGACAGGATTTGTTATGTAGATAAGAAAAAAAAAAGCTAGATGTAGAAGAGATTTGTGGTTTCGTTATTATACAATCTTTTCTTTGTATATGGAAATACTTGTTTTATTTGATTTTGTAAAATTTGGAATGAAAAAATGAAAAAAATACCTGCACTTAGAATCACAACTCATACTCCGAATCTACTTAGGATCTTTCTTTTCTATTTAAAATTCTAATCAGTAAGCATTTATTTTGACCTACTATGTGCAAAGTCTTCCACACAGTCCTGCTCCACTAACTAACCCTGAGTTCTCCTAGGTTGCATCAGCAGAGTAAAAACCCCATGGCATGCTGCCATGCTAAAAAGGCTTCATGTACAGCTCTGGGAACAGCCTGTGTCTGCTCTCAAAAGAAGAGTCTAGTTAGACAAGAAAGGCAAATCACCAGTTGACTGGCCACAGCAACAGACGAGACAAACAAAAAATGACTTTCATTTCTGAGTGGCCTCTTCTTTTGGAAAAGATGGTGACAGAGGAAAATAGGAGAGTAGGTCCTAAGATTTTAACTGTCTTTAACCTGTCTATAAACAATATAAATATCAGCAATTTAGGTGAGAGATCCATGTCCAATGACCAGAAAGTAGACATACCCCTGGAGGAACTGAAATACATCAGTTTTGATAATTTTGCCAGAAGCAAAACCAATAGACAGAAGAAAGTTGTAGGGAAATGAAAGGATAGATTGCAGCTTTTCCTATGAGAGGCAAATACCAGTTAGATTGATTATATGTTCAAAACTAATAAGAACCATCATTCCAGGGAATATTTGGTAATTTTACATTGCTGTGTTCATTGTAATTGTTTACAGAAATTATCAGCATGCAAATTATTATACTTTATGCACCCACATCTGTTGTAGAGGATAAAGAAATAGAGAAATTCTATGAAAAACTTGATAAGACCTTGATAAGACCATTTGATAAAAAGGAAAAAAGGGGAAAGTTAGAAAAAATAAAAATAAGAAAAAATATGGCATGTAATATGAAAATAACTCCAACTCAACCTATTGGTATTGAAAAATGAGAAATGGATGAAAGAAAGGACATTGACTTTGATTATAATAATTTATACAGAAATTTTACCAGCATAAATCAAATGCTATAAGATTAGCCCCCCAAACCCTTAGTAATAATTAAACACTTGACTTACTTGTCTAGAGATAATATATTGCAACTACACACTTAAAAAAATCTATTTAGATTTTGACCTTACTTGTCTTTATAATATGATAGTAGAAAATTATTAGCAATACTACCTCATAAAGAACTAGATAGTAAAACTAGTCTTTAGAAAGCTTTGCAAGCAATCCAGCTAAGTTCAAATAATTACAATGGCCTTGAAATGCTATACAAATCTGGGCTTGGTTTATTGTTTTGTTGAATGTCTACTTAAGAAAGAGACAAATAATGAAAATGCTAATTAAAACTGTAAATTAAATTTAAAAGTGTGTTGTAAATGCATATTTTCATCCATGAGCCAGTTAACATTTCCTCAAATGTAGTGACTTCAATAGAAGAAGGGACATTAGGAAAAGATATGGGTTTGGGTTGTTTTAAAGGAGCGCCTAAAGTCAGCATCCTGTTAATTCAGGTCTGATATCAGGGTGAAATAAGACACTAGTAAGTCAATCAAAGTTAACAAGGGGGAGCAGCTAGGTAGCACAGTGGAAAGAGTGCTAGGCCTGGAGTTGGGAGGTCCTGGGTTCAAATCTAGATTCAAACACTTCCTAGCTGTGTGACCCAGGGGCAAGTCACTTGATCCCTATTGCCTAGCCCTTACTGCTCTTCTGCCTTGGAACCAATACTTATTATTGATTCTAAGATTGAAAATAAAAGTGTTTTTAAAAAAAGAGAAAGAAAAGTTATCAAAAGGAACTTTACTATGACAGAGCAAAAATATAGAAGAAAGATACAATGGTGTTTAGTTTCTTTAGATATCCCCACCTCTACATCCTCACACTCAGCATCCGTAGAGAAATGCATCTGGTCCCTAGAGTATGATGACTCATGTGGTTTTTAGAAATCCACCAAGTTGGAGGAGCCCCACTTCTATCTGCTGGGATTTCTTATGCTCTAAAGTGAACAGAAAGCTCAGTTAAGGGAGACAGGAGTTAGTCCAATCTCATGGATATCTTTACTATCTTTCAGAAAAACTGATCTCAGTTACAAAAAAAAACAAAACAAAACAAAGGAACCCATGTTTTTCACACAAGCATAACATCTGGATTTTAACCAAAAAAAATAAGGCCATTTCCCCAAGAATAACATTGTTTATTAATGAATGTGTGCATCTGCTAACAAGGAATGAATCTTTTACCAGCCTTTTCAGTCAAAAGACCCTTAGTCCAGCCTGATTTTTGCTTTTATAGGAAGCTATGTCCTCTTTCTGATTGACCTGACAGTTTAACCTTTGGTCAGCCCTTGACATTCCCCATTGGTGGATATTTCAGAAGAAGAGGTGGACTTAGAGGCTTCAATTCCTCTCATTATTTCATCACAGGAGAGGTGGGATAATAAGGATAACACCAAGACCCATCTTGCTTCACAAGCCATGGAAATGTGGCTGGTTTCTCACAGTCTCTCTGTATCTCTCCATCTCTCTCTGTGTGTGCCCCTCTGTCCCTCTGTCTCTGTCTCTGTCTCTCTGTCTCCCTCTCTGCCTAGCTCTCAATCCACTTAGTCTCCTAGCTTCCCCCATCTTCCTTTCAAATGGGTCAGAATTCAACAAGACTGACCAACTAAGCCTTCAAATGCCTTTAATCCTATCAAAGTCTTAACAAAAGTCAGGAAGTCCTAACCCAGTTTGATAGCTTGGGTTCTGGGAATAATCTTACCTGGGAAGTAGGCTATCTCAGACTGACCTTGGGAGGCTAAGGGGTTGGGGAAATGATTTCACATAGAAATATTACTAAAAATGGCATGAGTCAATATTAATTTTCCTCACAGGAGGAAAAATGATGAGTTCTGTTTTGGGCATGTTGGGTTTGGAGTGCTTAATAAATATTCCATAGGCAGTTGATGATGAGGAATTAGAGCTGAAGACAGAAACCAGGGCTGGATATATAAATCTGGGCATCATTTGTGCTTGAAATGATAATATCTACCTATGAGAACTGAGTTTACCACTATGAGAGTATAGAGGGATAAGAGGACCTAGGAAAGATGGGAGTAACCTGGATGATGATCTAGCAAAGGTGACAGAGAAATAGTCAAACAGGTAAGAAAAGAATCAAGAGAGGCAATGTCACAAAAATCCCAAAGAGTATTTTGATTAAAATTCTCTGGAGACTATATATTAATTTATAATTATTTATTAGTAAAAAAAGAGAGAAAGAAAATCACATGAGCACCTGGTCTAATTAATCTGACTTTGCCACACTTGTCTTTGGAGCTAGCCAAAAGCAGCCTCATCAGCTCCAGGCAAGAGAGCGGAGAGCTGAAAGTCCCCCAGAAAAGACCTTCCCGCTTTCTCAGTCCCTTCTCTTATAAAGTCAATGACATTACTCCTTCTCGGTTTCTCTGGTTGGACAGACTTGACCTGTGTGAGCCAAGTCTTCCGGAAGACAGGATTCATACAAGACTAGAGGCCAGCCTCTTCTGAAAGCCAGGCAGCCACAAGACCTTGGGCATCCTCCCATAGTACGTATGCTTGCCCAGTCAAAGGATGGGGCTGATACAGACCAAAATGGGTTTTCAAAAGGAATAAGGGGTATAATTTATATTGGCTTCACATAAGAGGAAGAGAATTCAGGAGAAGAGTATGTCCAACAGGAACAAATGATACCAGTCACTAAGAATAAAGATTAACAAAAATCGAACCTCCTTATTTTATAGATGAGGAAACAGGGCAGAATGATTCAGTAACTTTGAGAAATGTAATTCAGTTAATGCACCACCACTCTATTACATGGACAAGAGACAAAGAGGTATACTAGAAAAAGGATTCGAATGGAGAGTCAAAAGTCATAGGTTCAAGATTCACCTTTGGCTCACTTCATGATCTTGGGTGAATTCCTTCTCTTTGGGTCTCAGTTTTCACATTTGTCAAATGAGAGCTATGTGGCATAGCAGAAAAGGTACTAAGTCATAAGTAGTAAGTACAAAAAGTATTAAGTCATTAAGAGTCATAAGACCAGAATCTATCTTCTGCCTCTGCTATTGTGTTACTTACTAGCTGGGTGATTCTGGGTAAATTATTTAACTTCCCTCCACTCCAGTTTTTTCCTTAGTAAAAGGAGGAAGGCAGACTAGACCACCTCTAAGGTAATCTTATGATTTTATGACTAGATAACCCCTTCAATGTTTAATTGTTCTATGAATAGAGAATAATTTTGTAGATGAATTCATTTGAAACATAACATACGTTCCACTCCACTCGGGAACCACTTGTTAAACTACATCAGTGTGGCATTTTTTGGAGTAATCAATTATACAAACTGTCTTGAGCACCAATCTGGTATATTCTCTATCACCAGATAAGGTTTGAACTATAAAGAAAATAGCAAAATGTCTAATTAAGACAGAATAGCAAAATAGCAGTGTAGGAAAATCAAGTAATAGAATCATTCATAGCACCCTGTTTCCCAAATCATAAACCAACTTCTACCCTGGAGGAGGAAATATTCCTTGGAGACTTCACACTTCAAGGTTAGAAAGGCTTTTGGCAGGGCTGCAAGATTTTTATAATTCCATCCCTCCACAACGTTCCTTGAGAATTTTCAGCCTCACCTTTCACAGTTCCTTTAGCAAAGTCCCCAACTCTTCTTGCCACTGATTTTACTCTGCATCTGAAATAGCACTTTGCTAATTGTTAATAAATAAATGATAACAGCTCACACTTATATAGGGCTTACTACATGCCAGGCCCTGGGCTAAGCACTTTACAATTATTATCTCGTTTGATCCTCATAACAACCATGAGAGGTAGGTTTATTATTATGTAATTATTATCCCCATTTTACAGATGAGGAAAAGGAGGTAAACAGAGGTAAAAGGACTTATCCAGGATTACACAAATAGGAAGTGTCCAAGGTCAAATTCTAATTCAGGTCTCCCTGACTCCAAGTCCAATGTAGCCCTCTTCTTTTGCTGTGGCTTTGCCAAAGGTGTTAGAGAGAATATTGGAGAGGAGTATTATTATTATTCTTTTCTGAGTTCTCTCACAGGACAAAATGTCTCAGACACTAGCAACTAATAATGTTGACCCATATTGTTGTTGTTTAGTCTGACCCTATTCTTTGTGACACCATTTTGGGGTTTTCTTGGCAAAGATACTGAAGTGGTTTGCCATTTCCTTCTCCAGCTCATTTTACAGTTAAAGAAACTGAGGCCAACAAGGTTAAATGACTTGCCCGGACTCACACAGCTAGTAAGTATTTGTGGTTGGATCTGAACTCGGGTCTTCCTGACTCCAGGCTCAACATTCTATCCATCTCTCCATCTAGCTGCACCATTAATCCATATACTTAAGACCTTTTATTAGGCAGATCCATAGCCACACCAAGATTCACTGGAAAGGACCAGGCAAGCTGCTCTCAAGATGTTTGCTTTTCAACTTAGCCCCACAAACAAAAAAAAAATCTCTCTGCCTTTGATCTCAGCTAAGTTAAGGAGGGCAAATTCCTGAGTAGGGGTGGGAGAGAGTAGAGGGGAGTGCTGCTGACTTTGGGCTTGAGCTTCCAAGGCTTATCTGAGAATGGGACCTACTTTGTATTCAGAAAATAGAAGTGAGTTCATATGGAAAGAAGCTAAAGAGCACAACCCTACCAATCAGAAGTCCAACAATTCTTTATTATAGGGGAAGTTTCTGCAGTGGGATAAACAACCTCTTTCAATGTGGCTTTGACATTTTCAAAGCTATATGGACATTTGGGCCACAAAATTCAGTTTCTATTTCTCTGCCACATATACAACTGAGTAGCAAAATAGATCCCTAAAATTCATTAATATGCAAGAAGAGGAAACCAATTTCCATGCCCTCAACAAAATGGATCTTTAAAAAAAGGTCTGACTTCCATGACTTCTCAGTCATATACTGCCTTTCCACTGTCCCAAGGACTTTTCTTCCCTGAATCTGATGTTGGGATGAACTCTTCTTGATCCTTTTATTTCTTTCCTAACTAGTCAGGGAAGAAGGAAGGAAACAGGCATTTATCCTGTGCCAGATACATTGCTAAGTATTTTATAAATAATATTTCAGTTGATCCTTACATCAACCCTGGGATAGGAGGTAGGTACTAGAATTATCCCCATTGAATAGTTGGGAAATGGAGGTAGACAGAAGTTTAGTGACTTCCTCAGGGTGACAGAGCTATTAAGTGTCTGAAGCATGATCTGAACTCAGATCTTTTTGAGTCCTGACCCAGCCTTCTATGCCCTGCACCTCTTAGGTACCTCTTAGTTCCTGATGCTGTCATCTCCTCTTCCTAGGTGTAGTCAGAAAAATCTGACAGTCTTAGGATCATAGGATTTAGAGACCATTTAATTCGATCTCTCATTTTTTATACTAGATGAGGAAACCTAGACCCAAATAATTTGTCCAAGATCACCTAAATAATTCAATCAGATCTTCTGAGGCTAGATTTAGTCTTTTCATAATAGAATATGTTGTGGGGCTGCTAGGTGGCTCAATGGATGGAACCTGATTTCTAAGCCTGATTTTAAGAGGACCTGGTTTCAAATCTGACCTCAGACACTTCCTAGCTATGTGACCCTGGGCAAGTCACTTAACTCCAGTTGTCTAGTCCTTACTGTTCTTCTGCCTTAAAACCAGTATTTAGTAACTATTCTAAGACAGAAGGTAAGAGTCTTTAAATAAAACAAAATTTAAAAAATAGAATGTGTCGAATGCTGAATGCATCTGCTGACTATGAACTGATCTTGCAATCTTCCCTGCCTCCCCAGCCTCTGGCTATTGCTGCCCTTTCCAGTTTCTCTAGTCTCCTTTACTAAGGTACTTCAAAGTCCCCCTGGTTGACCTTGAATAACTGAAACAGGAAAATGAAACTTCCAATGAGGGTGACCTGACTGTATCTCATTTGATCCTGACAATAACCCTGGTAGTCAGGTGCTGTTATTTTACAGTTGTGGGAACTGAGGCAGACAAAGATTGATTGTCCAGAGTAACACAGTTAGTAAGATTCTGACGACAATTTGGACTCAGGTCTTTCTGCCTCTAGGCTTAGCCCTCTAACTACTGTGCTGCCAACGGCCTCTTCAGAATAGTTGCTTTTTTGGACCATACCTGGGATTTCTTCTCTGGCTGCCCAAGAGATACTTCCTCTACTAAAACATTCGCTCTCAACTGAGAGTCTTGGAGAGCTGACCAAGGTTCTGAGGGGTTAAATGTCTTGCTGTGTACTCATCACATAACCACCAAGTGTCAGAGGTTGGATTTGAACCCAGGTCTTTCTGACACCAAAGCCAGCCCTCTATCTACTACAATAGGCTGCCTTTCTTTCCTTCTTTTTTTAAAAGCCTTTACATTCTGTCTTAGAATCAATACTAAGTGTTGGTTCCAAGACAGAAGATCTGTAGGGAATGGGCAATGGGGATTAAGTGACTTGCCCAGGAAGTCTAGGAAGTGGCTGAGGTCAAATTTGAACCCAGGTCCTTCCATCGCCATTACCTAGCTGCTCCCCATTCCTTCTAATACCATGCAATTTTTCTTCATGTCTTTACCAACTCAAGGCATCAAAGGAGTTTCACTCTTCTGTTGTCTTTGGAATACCAGTGCAATACTCCGAGTTGTTGACTCTCATCTCTACAATGTGACCAGTCTCCTTTTCTGGCTATACATGGCCTCAATGATATCTTTTCACTCACTTCTTCTGTTCATGACAAGTTTAGATGTCTTATGCCACTAGTCTTTTCCATTGTCCTTTGGATTACTGTCCAAAAAGTCATTTTGACTTTTCCAATTTCTAATATCCTGTGTATAGAAAGCCCTTAATAAATGCTTGACTGAATGACTGACTCTTTCAAGATTGCACTGTTCTGTTTCACAATTCTATCCCATTGCTAGAATAGTGGTGGTAAAGAAATGGACTTTTGTGTATTTTATCATTGAAAGTCCTGGGAAGTTTTCCCTATTTGATCCAGCCCTGTCAACAACGATTTCATTCTAGACTCAGCTCACTATCAATCTGAAGCTTTATACAAGATGTGTGTATGTATCTATATATGTCATATATATATATACATATTAGAATGCCCCTTCTTCTAGATGTCATAGTTGTACAATATATATGGGAAGTAACATGCTTAGGAAAAGCATAGGATTTGAGAGCTAGGAGATTTCTGGGACTGAATCCTACCTCCAATTTATTGTAATTGTTGTTTAATCATGTCTGATTCTTGGTGACCCTATTTTAGTAGATTTTCTTGGCAAAGATACTGGAGTGTTTTGCCATTTCCTTCACCAGCTCATTTTACAGATGAGGCCAATAGGGTTAAGTTACTTGCCCAGGGTCATATGGCTAGTAAGTATGAGGTTCAGGTCTTCCTGACTCCAGATCCAGCACTCTTGCTGCATCACTAGCTTCCCCATCACCTGCAATACCTACTACTTGTGCAACCTTCCCCAAGTTGAATCATCTCTCTAGACCTCAATTTCCTTAAATGTTAAGTTATGAAAAAATGCTCCAAATCACTAATAATGTGAAAAATGAAGACCAAAGGATCTCGGATCTCTCAGATTTTATTTCACATCCATCAGATTGGCAGTTGATAAAAAAAGAAAATGATGATGTTCTAGGGGCTATGATAAAACAGGCATATCAATGCACTATTGGTGGAACTGTGAACTGGTAGAGCCATTCTGGAAAGCAATTTGGAACTATGCCCAAAGGTATCCTTTGACCTAGTGATCCCACTGCTAGCCCCTTCAGTTGGGAAATGGCTGAAAAAACTTGTATATATGCTGTTAAAAATGACCAAAGAAACCTAGGAATATTTGCACCTGAAATGAAGCAGACTGAAGAATCAAGAGAATGATTTATATGATAACAACTTTATTATAAAAACAATTTTGAAAGATTTCAGATAAACACAGTGATCAAGCATGATTCCAGAGGACTGATGAAGGATGCCACCCTCTTCCTCTTAAAGAGGTAATGGAGGGGGTAGTGTGGTAACTGAGTGGATTGAGAGCCAGGCTTAGAGAAGGGAGGTCCTTAGCTCAAATCTGAACTCAGACATTTCCTAGATAGGTGATTTGAGGCAAGTTATTTAACCCCAAATTGCCTAGCCCTCACTGCTCTTCTGCCTTGGAACCAATACACTGTATTGATTTTAAGATGGAACATAAGGGTTTAAAAAAAAGTTAATGGATTAAACATACAGAATGGTTGGGGAAAGACTGATCAAATTGTGGTAGATGATGGTGATGGAATGAATACTAGAATGCTGTAAGGAATAATGAACACGATGATTTCAGAGTTGGAAGGACTTCCATGAACTGATGCAGAGTGAAATAAGCAGAACCAGGAGAACATCATACACAGTAACAGCAATACTGTGGAATCATCAACTGTAATAGACATAGCTATTATTGGCAATACAATGACCCAGAACAATTCTGGGGGATTTATGACAAAGAACACTGCCCACCTCCAGAGAAAGAACTGTTGGAGTCAAAATGCAGATGAAATCATATGATTTTTCAATTGTTTATTTGGGTTTATGTTTTGGGAGTTTGCTTTTATATGATTATTCACTTACAGAAATTATAAATATGGAAATACATTTTGCATGATAATAAATGTATAACCCAGATTAAATCACCTGCCAGCACTGAGAGGGAGAAGGGAAGAGAGGGAAAGAGTGAGGGAGATAAGTTCAATCATATAATTTAGGAAAACTTGTGTGGAAATGTATTACATATAATTGGTAAAAAATAAAATAAAAATATACTTAAAACCCTTAAAATAGGGGGCAGCTGAGTAGCTTAGTAGATTGAGAGCCAGACCTAGAGATGGGAGGTTCTAGATTCAAATCTGGCCTCAGACACTTCCCAGCAGTGTGATCCTGGGAGAGTCACTTGACCCCCATTGCCTAGCCCTTACCACGCTTCTGCATTGGAGCCAATACACAGTATTGATTCCAAGATGGAAGGCAAGGGTTTTTATAAATAACAAAAACAAAAACAAAAAAAAAACCCTTAAAATAAATAAACAGGAAGAATGGAACACATACTTTTAAACATGGAAATTTATTTTGCTTTATTTATATCTTATTTGTAAGACAAGTTTTGTTTTTGTTTTCCAGTGGGGAGAGAGAAGTTCAGGAGGAGAAAAAAATTTAAAAAACTAAAGCTCTTAATTAAAAAAAAATTTGTTAAAAATAAAAATCATTGGGGTTAGGCTAGATGTTCTTTAAGGTCTCTTGTATCCCTACCATCTTATGATCACTTAGTTCATATTATTAACTCTAGGTGCTTTATCTTGTGCAACACCACCCCCTCAATAGACTGTCATATTCATGAAGTCTGAATCTTAACTTTGTAGCTCCATCAACACCTCACCACCTGCTCTGGATACAGGAGGTATTTAATAAATGTTTATTAAATCGAATAAAATAGAATCCTAATAGCCACTAACTAGTGTTCTAGGAAGACTGAGGGCTTTGATCCCCCCCCCCCAGTCCCTGCAGGGGGCACCGATATGTACCATTTTGCTAGGGACAGTCATTACTTACTAGCTACCTTTCACATCCTTGACCCAGAAGTAGTGCTCACTCTCACCATAACCAGCTCCTTTTGTGCCTAGGATAGCAAAAGTAGAAAGTGCTCTCAGTCCAGGACAGCAACCTCTCTGGGTGGAGACCTCAGAGAAGCCCTCTGGTTGTGGGAAGAATTCACCTGAATGTGACCAGATGCCAGGGGGTAGGGGAAAAGCAGCCATCTGGTAGCTTTTTCAAATCATTCTTGCTAACTAGCTGCTAGTTTCTGTTGTTTATTCTGCTGAAGGAAGGAGAACTTCCTTTAAGTCCCAACTAAAACTCCCTCTTTTACTGGAATCTTCCCCTAACCCCTCTTAGTCATTCACCTCTGTTCATTATTTCCAGTTTAGCCCACATAAATCTTGCTTTGTACATATTTGTTTGTACATTGTCTCCCCCAGATTGTTAGCTTTCAGAGGGAAGGGTTTGTCTTTTGCTCCTTTTTCTATCTCCAGTGCTTGGCACTTAATAAATGTTTATTGATTGATTTTCTGTGTCCTCCAAATTCAGTGGCCCGAAGCAAAACCCTAATAACTTTGGGTTCCTGTCAGTTCTGTTCACAGTCTCCTTTCAGGAAAGCAGCAAGGAAGAAATAACTTTTGGCTTCAGGAAGGCTGTTGGCCTCCGTTCTATGAAAGCAGGGATTGTGTTTTATCAATTCAATTTAATCTCCCCATAATACCTTGTAATGTTCTCTGCATAGAGCAGGAGCTTGGTAAATGTTTGTTGACTTGCCTTGATACTTTTCAGGCTGCTCTTCCATTTGTGCCCAGGGAAATGCTGGTTCAGGAATGCAGTGAACTTCCTTTTTGAGAAGCTGCTCTATCTACGTGGAAAGCTTCCTTACTCCCTGAGATGTAGCAGATATATGGAGCCCAGGGGTATTTGGCAGCCCATGATTAGATTCTGTGAATGCACTACTCCACTCTCCTGTGGGGACTTGTTTCCCCAAATGACTTCCCATCCTTCAGGCTGCACAGCATCTCAGCAGTCTCACCTCTGGCAGCCAGTCACCATCAACTGCCTGAAGAGGGAGGAAGGGTTCTAAATAGAGAATGGCAGATTCTGCTCCCGTTTAAATCTTACTTCAGGCCCTTAATAGCTTGGAGATTTTAGGCAATCCACTTATCATAATCTCAATCTCAGCAGGGAATGGAAGGCTCAGTGGAGAAGGTAGCCATTTGGTTTAGAGTTAAGGGTGACAAGAAGCTCAACAACCAAGAAAGGCTCAAGGATCCATGATAGGATGACACCATTGTAGGAATGAATCAAGCAAACGTCCCCCACAACTCCTGTGGGAAACTGCTGATTCTGGGGAAACTTCTGAAAAATCTCTCTTAGAGCTGCTCAGTCATGACCTGGTAACTTTGACAGTCAGATAGGGACCAGGTTTTATCAGCTGAGCAGAAGACCTGGTCTGGGAAGTAATTAACAGATTAGACCAAATCCATCCTATGGGCAGTGCCCGACAGACAGCACTTGTCTCTGGTCAAACAGCCCGGATGAATCTGGCCCCACCTTGATTTTTATCTCTCTTTCTGGGGATTGCAAGCTCTAGGAATGTGCTCCTGGAGATGACTCAGAGTCCTACAGAGAATGGCCCAGAGCAAGCATCCTGGTAATAAGAGTAGGTCAGATTCCTTTGAATTTAGTAAGGACACTCCTGGAGGGCTGTCTTTTGTCATCCAAGGTACATAGTTCACCTTTAATAAGCAGAAAGTCCAACCCCTCCCCAGCAGCTAGGTGGTACAACCAGTTACTACCAAGCTTTTTGTCCAGACCTTTCAAGTTTCCACCCTTAGTGACTACAAGCACGTGAGCTTCCTCAGGCTGAAAATAGGCTGAAATGGGTTCCACGCCCAGGGAAGGATAGGGCAAAAGACTGGGCTTGGCCAAGGAAGTCAGGAGAAGGGATTACGACTTGCTCTTCCTCTGTCCCTCCCTCCTATGCCTTTGGATCAATCACTCCCTGTTGATGTCAGCAGGAAGTTCAGGAATACCAAACCCAGCAGTTTGGGCACTGTGTCTTGGGCAGTTTTATAGGAAACCTATTTAGATTGTAAATGGGAAAGCAAGACTGCAAGACCAACCAAGCTTTTTTCTACTTACTCTGCCCTGAGCCTTCAGACTGTAAAGAGAAACGCCACCCTAAGCATAAAAGAAAGCAAAAAGTTAAAGCTTCTCACTCTTCCCAAATTTGGAAAGCAATGGTAGACAAAAGAACATATGTAAGACCTCTGTTGATTCTGCTTCCACAAAAACTCACGCTAACACCTCCTCTCCACTCACAATGCCACAATCTTGGGAGTCTTCTATGTTGTTGTTGTTCAGTCATGTCTGACTCCTCATGACCCCATTTGGGGTTTTCTTGGCAAAGATACTAGAGTGGTTTGCCATTTCCTTCTCCAGCTCATTTTACAAATGAGAATCAAAAATTGTATATCATTCAAAAGCTAATAAAAGGCATGGGTATAAATAGTCTGCAGAGGGATCTGAAGATCATAGATTAAAAAAAATAAAATAAAGATCATAGATTTAAAAGATACAGTTTTCCCCCCCTGTTAAAATACAGCCCCCAAACAACAGATATGAAAAATAAAAGGAAAGTATGGGTGCTATGTAAGTGTAACTAATCATCTGGCCTTTTTAGTTTAATTTGTTGTGGCTCAAATTCACTTACAAGCCTGGGAAACTCAAGACTTCTAATCCTAATTCAGAGAGTTGTCTAGAATAGAGGACTTTGATATCTGCCAAGACAAAGGCATCTTAAAGGAAAAAAACAAAACACAATATTGGGCTAGGAGTACATTGCCTGTTTTTGCTAGCTATAGCTAAAGAGCTTAAAGCTCTAGATAACCATATGACCAGGAAGCAATATGGTATGATCTCTGATTCCACAGTCAGAGGACTTCAGTTCAAATAAAACTTCTTTTACTTTCTGTCTGTGTGATCCTGGGCAAATTATTCCTCCTTTCTAGGTCTCTTCTTCCTCATCTATAAAAGCAGGAGTTTGGACTAGATGACTTCCAAAGTCCCTTCCAGTTCTAAATCTATACTTTCTAAGGTCTCTCCCAGCCTTGTTCTATGATTCCATAAATGTTTTCTCCCAATTTGACCTTAAACCTCAACTATAAGTTATATGTCATTATTTGAACAGATAGAATGCCAACAATAAGTTCTTGGACATTGCAGTGGATTTTTTTTTTAGATGTACAAAAGAGAAGGGAATGAAGGGTAGTCCCCAAATCCCTCACATAAAAGGTAATGCCCAATTGCCTTCTGGGCTAGTCTAACCCTACACAGTGAGAACTCAAAGTAAAAACAAAAGCAAAAAGTTCTGGGGTCTAAATTGTAATCGATTCAGGCCAGCCACCTGTGAATGGAGGAATCACAGGGAATATGGAAATGATGCCCATCCAATAGGTTTTGGAAAGGAAAGGAAACTTACAATATTCAAACAAAACAAATATATTCTAAATTGATTTTCCAATTCTTTAGTAGACAATCATAGAATAAAATAATTTCAGAGTTTGACAGCCCCTCAGTGCCATTCTATCCTGTCCAACTCATTTCCAAAAGAAAATCCCTACTAGAACAAACCACAAAAGTGGTCATTGAAGACTGCCAGTGAGAGGAAACCTCATACTACCAGGGCCTGCCCATTCTGTCTCGGGGAAATTCTAACAGTTAGACAGTCTTTTCCTGACATCAAGCTTAAACTGTTCTCTCGTCACTCTCCTCCCCATTTTCCTGGTCTTGCAACAAGGCCAAACAGAAGTCATAGTTCAGTTCTACCTATAGCTCATAAATACTTGTCCTCCCTCTTCCTTATTATTGGTGAATAATAAGATCTCACAAATATTTGAGGAGGGGCACTATGAAATAGTGAATAGAGAGATGGTGTGTGTGTGTGTGTGTGTGTGTGTGTGTGTGTGTGTGTGTGTGTGTGACTCAAGTCAAATTAACCTCTGAGTCCAAAGAGCTTTCTAATTGGTTTGGCTGAGGGAGATGCCTCATTCAGAGTTCTCTATGCCAATGAAATTACAGGTCAAGTCTAAAAAAGAGAGGAAGATTTGTATAAGCTGAATAAAAAATTTTAATGTATATTTGAACCATATAGTTGGTGCCTACTGTTTTGCGCTTAGAGGAAGTGGTTAAGATTTCATTTTCTCTTCAATACAGGCAACTTGGGTTTCCTGCCAGTTCCATGCCCACCACTGGAGTTGAAGTCAACAGCAGCTGGGAATGCATAACTGAGGGCAGAAGTCAGCCCAGTATGAGGTTAATTGGACCAAATTAAAGCTATAGGAATTCAACCAATTCTGTCAGAGCTCTCCAGTGGACAGCCTTTAAGAGGGTTTCCCCCAACAACTTAAAAGTGTTTGAAAGAGACATTGCCTTTGGGAATGTAAATAATATTTAGAATAATCAGTGGCACACCACTATCCCTACTGTGTTTTGAAAAGCTATATAAATGCCACCTAATTTTTTTTCCAAAATAGCAGCTGAATAGGGCACTGTTCACAGAGGAGATGTCACACCATACCTCCTGCCTCATGCCCACTCCTTAATCACTGGGATCAACATCCCAGGTAATGCAGCCTACTTGGAATGGATCCAGGGAACCCAGGACACCTTTAAATGAAAGGGAATTTCCATAAAGTCCTCTCTCTACAAGTGTATTTCCCCCAAGAGTTTAGAAAATTATAAAGGCAGGGTAAGTGAGACAAATGGCATGCCTGATTTGGATAAAATGTTTGAAATAATAATAACAGCATTTTTTCTAATGACTACTATGCACGGGGTGTTCAGGAAGGACTAGCACCTCATCTGCCTTTAGTATATACCTTTCACCAACCCCCAATTTATGACTCCAAGAAGCAGTAGCATTCATAGTAAAACCATCTTGGCAGAGAGGTTCGATCAGGTTGAGGGTAACTGATGGATCTCAAACTCATTCATGAATTAGGAAGACTACCCCAAGCATGTGAAGATTTCCCTTGATGAAATGGAAAGATGAGAACAATTTGTTCCAATGGCCATGAAGGAGGTTGAAGCAGGCACTGTGGAGGGCTTAGAGCTTGATCAGACATGGAAGACACCGAGATTATTCACTGCATTCCAGGCTATCTCCAGTCATCCTGACTTTTGTCTTGCTATTAGACTTTGGTGACTTTGGAAGAGAGAATGAGGCCAATGACTTTGTGTCCCTCTGCCTCACTTAAATCCAATTCACTCGGAAGTCAAGACACCACCCTCTAAGGGCATTGGTCCTCTTTGAAATGAAGGATGAACAACTAAAACAACTCTGAAGCAAGCACTGTACCGTGCTTTACAAATATTATCTCATTTGATCTTTACAACAACCCTGGGAGGTAGGAGCTGTTATTATCCTCACTTTGCAGGTGGCATATAAATTCCCTCATAATCTGGATATAATTTTCCAGACTGATTTCATATTACTCCCCTTCAGGTACTCTCCATTCTAGCCAAATTGGCTTAACTTGGTATTCAAAGATAGGGCACTCCACCTCTTGCCTCTGGGCTATTTCCCATGCTAGATAGCTCTCTTTCCTCACCTTAGGCTTCTAGAATTCTTAGTTCCCTTCAAAGCTCAGCTTAAATGCTGCCCCTTGTGTGAGATCTTCCTGATTCCCATGGTGGTGAAGATTGGAATTAGATTTACAGATGGAGATAGAATTTACCTACCCCCCCAGTTCTTCCTGGGACTCTTCCTGGTGGAGTGTCATAAGGAATATATATTTTAATGGGTGAATTCATCACTTTCTTGAAATATTGTAAATATTGACAGGACCTGGAAATGGATTTGATATGGTGTGAGAAACAGTAAGGAACTGAGGATGACCCCTACCCTGGAGAACAGAAAGATTGGGGATGGGAAGAGAAAGAGTATAGATTTGGATACATGGAATTTAAGATATCTCTGGGATATCCTGTTCAAGATAGCAGAAATAAGAAATTGGAAGCATGCTATCATATCACCGAAAGAGAGAGCAAGAGGCGGGGCTACACCAAATTTATATCCTCCCTACCTTAGCACATAATGGTGAGAAGGAACATGGGATGCTGGGAATTGGAGTTCTAGGGTACAGAAATTAATTATACAGAAGAAGAGAAAAGGACTCATGATAGAGCCTTATTGTTGTTGTTCAGTTGTGTCTTCATCCTTGTAACTTCATTTGGGGTTTCCTTGGCTAGAGTGGTTTGCTTTCTACAGGATAAGGAAACTGAGTCAAATAGAGTTAAGTGACTTGTCCAGGGACAACCAGCTTGTGGCTGAGGCCAGATTTGAATTCAAGAAGAGGAGTCTTTCTGACTCTAGGGCTGGCATTCTATCCACTGTGTCACCTAGTTACCTCTAGAGCTTTGTGGAACACCCATAACTAATGGGTATGACTTGTTTGAAGATCCATCAGAGGACACTGAGAAGGAATAGGCAGATTAAATTATAGATTATAGATTGACTATAAAATACAAATATCAAGTTAGACACAAGAAAAGTACAACCCTGGAAAATGAAGATACTAACAGGTGAAGAAGGAAGGAAAAATAGAAACCAAACTATTCTGCAGGTTATTGGTTCCTCAGTTGTGCTTCTTGGGAGGAGAGAGCAGTGTTACAGAGAATATCTAGAGACAGTTTCTAGAAGAAGCCAATCCATGGTATCAAAAGTTGTAGAGAAATTAAGAAGGAAAAAAAATTGAGAAAAGACCATTAGATTTGGCAAGTAAGATATCATTGGTAACTGAGAAGAGAACATAATTTTACTTGAGTGAGGAAGCTCAAAGCCATACTGCAAGGAGTTGATAAAGATGAAAGGAAATAAAGAAAGCAGTTGTGGGTGACCTTTCCATGAAAGTGAAGAGATGTATGAGATGATAACTAATAAGGATGAATAGTTCAAGTAAGGATTTGGGTTTGTTTGTTTTTTGGAAGATGGAGGAGACATGAAATTGTCTGTAGGTAGTAGAGAAATAGCCAATAGGCCAAGAGAGATTGAATATTGGTGGGGAAAATATAGAGAAGGCAGAGGAGGTACAATCTTTATGAGAAGTGTGAATGTTAAAAATTGTAAATGCTAAAACTGTAAAGGTTTTGGCCAAACTGTAAAGATAATTTTAGTGTCTTGACTTAAAATCTAAATAAATGGTCGCCACGGGAAATTCCCAAATATGAAAATACCCAAATCAGCTGGGATTTATGGAGATTTTAATTAATATAAATGAAGGAATTAAGGGAAGGGGAGAGAGAGAGAGAGAGAGAGAGAGAGAGAGAGAGAGAGAGAGAGAGAGAGAATGAGAGAGAGAGAGAGAGAGAGAGAGAGAGAGAGAGAGAGAGAGAGAGAGAGAGAATGAGAGAGAGAGAGAATAGCCAAGCAGTAGAAAAGGGCCTAGGCTAAAATGGCCTAAGCCTGAGCCTAAGGGAGAGCGAGTCAGTCTTTATCACTCACCAAGAAAGCTCCAGTCCTCACTTCAACTCCAAATTCCAACTACCTCCAACTAACTGACTTCCAATCCAAAAATTTGCATTACCTGAACTGACTTCTCCTTTTAAAGAAATTTTCTCTCATGTCACCTCCCCTAAATTTTCACGTCTACCAATCACAGTAGATGCTTTTTCCCAGGACTGCCCATTCTTAGTTCTCATCTTCTTTTGTTCTCACCTCCTCTGGTTAGATTAAATCCTCTGAGTACTTCACACCTCTTTTGTTAAGCTTGCCTTTTGTAAGTTGCTTGACCTTTTAGGTACTAATTTAACCTTTATAGGTACTTAGTACCTTTTTGTATTTGATCTAAAAATAGACCTAGCTTAAGGTTCTAGCTTTACTATAAATATGAGTTAGGGACTTTTCATTGTTTAATCAGGAGTTTGCAACTTTATCTTCCACTAAGGCATTGTCTGAGTAGGGTGGAGTAATTTTTAAAAGTTTTCAATACATTTCTGATCAAGTACCTCCATTGTTAAAAATGGGGAATAGCTTAATCAAATCTTCTGAAGTAGAGTCTGAGTAGTTTTAAGTTTCACAGAAGAAAGGATGGAATGGGGTCATTTAGGCATGTCAAGGGACTCATCTTGGCAAAGAGAAGGGTCACATCTTCCTATGAGACTGGGGTAAAGAAAGAGACAAATGAGGAAAGATATCTGAGTGATGTTAGGTGAGGAGGAGGAAAGAAAAGGTGGCTCTTGGCAAATGGCTTCAATTTTATCAGTACAATATGTTGTAAGGTTCTCCACTGAGAGGGTGGTGGGAGCGGAGCAAGAAGATGTTTGAGGAGCATTCCTTAGGGTGGTTACTTCACAGAACGTGTTCTCCAGCCATTTGGGTACTGTCCTGAGAGCCAATAGACTTGAAGCCACAGCTCAGTCCTGCCCTGTTCTTTCTGTCATCTAAAACAGTTCATACAAGCTCTCCATGCCACGCTATCTTTCTTCTTCTTCCTTCTTCTGGACCCCTACCAAACCAAGCAGAAGAACATTTAGAGGAGTGAGTGGAGGGGCTGAAGTTTAGAGAACTGAAGAATGTTTACTTAGCACTTTAAGCTTCTGGGAAAATGCACTGGAAATGGAGAATATGAGCTCAATTCTCCAAAGTGTCTAAGTCTTTGTCCAATAGAAATTTAGGGGTTCAGGGAGGTGGCTTAACCCCTTCGTCTCACCAATGCTGCTCCTTAGTATTAGCAAAATAGACGCATCCATCCAGACAGCGAGACCATCAGAAGCAAACAGTTGGAGAGATGCAGGTGCAGGCTTCTCCAAAAGGGCCAGCAAGGAACAGGTGCAGGTGAGTCATACCCACAAAGTAGACAAGCTGCCTCCCTCACAGTTAGGAGTAAGGGAATTAATGAGTAAGCTTTAAAAGACCTTTGAGTCCCCTGGACAAAGGGACTTTGTTTTCTGGAGATTGTCAAGAGGTCCCCAGGACTTCAAAGCTATGACTCTATGTCTGTAAGCTTTTAAGATTGAACCCTCAACTATCAAATGCAAACTTCAAGGTGGACACAAGAAAAGTGCAACCTGGGGAAACAAAGACACTAACAGGTGAAGAGGAGGAAAAAATGGAAACCAAACTTTTCTGCAGGTGGTTGGTTCCTCAGTTGTGTTTACTGGAACATAATCTGGCACCTCGCAGAAGAAAGATTTCTATATATAATATATGTAATATATTATATATAATTTATATAATATACAAAAATATAATAATATACTAATATATTTAATATATAACTTTTAACATATTTAAGTATAACTTAGTAACCCTACAAAAAGGTACAATCCTAGCCTCCAATATTTGGAAGATGGATTTCAAATGTTACCTTAGTGATGGGGAAGGAGTTTATTAATTTCGCCAGAGATCTTTGAAGCAATGTAGTTCACCTGCCTATAACTTCAAGTGTTCATGTCTTAATTTCATATGAAGGGATGAAAAGTTCAGGATAGAACATATTTCTGTAGTAGGTATAGTTAAAGAAAAGAGACCATTTCAGCCAGGCCAAGAGTCAGAAAGACTCATCTTCCTGAGTTCAAATATGGCCTTATATATACTTCCTGGCAGTGTGATCCTGGTTACTTAACTCTTTTGCCTCTGTTTCCTCATATGTAAAATGGCTTGCAGGAGGAAATGACAAACCACTGCAGTACCTTTGCCAAGAAAACTCCAAATAGAGTCACAAAGAGTTGGACACAACTGAAATGAATGAACAACAAAATTTTATTTCCTGCAATTCTTGGATTCCAGAGAGCATTTCTCATTGAGAGAAATTCCCAAACCTACCTTTCCCAGGTCAATGGTATAGTTTTGGGGGATAAGTCACCCAATTTCTCTGATACTCAGCTTCTTTGTCTGTAAAATTGGGGAGAGGGGATAAACTAGATGAAGTTGGCAGTTAGGTAGATAGATTACTGGACCTGAAATCAAGAAGACTTGAACCTCAGACACTTTAGCTGGGTGTCCCTGGGCAAGTCACTTACCCTCTGTTTGCTTCTCTTTCCTAAAATGAGGACAATAATAGTATCTAACTCCAGGGGTTATTATGAGCATCAAATGAGATATTATCTGTGAAAAAGCTTTTTTCACATTGCTTAGCCCATGGTAGATACCTAATAAATGCTTGTTTTCTTCCTTTCTCTCCTTCCACTAAGATTCCTTCTAGTTCTGAATCTATTCTATTAATATCTTATGAAATTCTGATAAACTGAAAAGATGATTGGGGAAGGTGGGGATGGTTTCCAGGTAGTCTTCACTCACAGATGAAATACTGCCTTCCCTCTCTTGCTGAAAGAAAACAGGAGACATTATAAAGCAGACAATAAGACAACCTTAGACTCAGGAGCAAAGTTGTGTTTTGTCTTTCATTTTTGGAGAGGACCAATGACATCATAAAAGGATGTTGTGACTCTCGTGTGAATTGGATTGAAGTGAGGCAGAGTTGCACAAAGTCCTCAGCTTCACTCTCTTTTCCAGAGTCATCAAAGTCCAGTGGCAGGACAAAAGTCAGGATGACTGGCGATGGCCAGAGAAGCAACAGATGACCTTGTCTTCTTCAATATCTAACCAAGTTCCACAGCACCTGCTTCAGCTGCCTTCATGGCCATTGGAACAAATTGTTTTCATCTACCCATTCCACAGAGGACAAGCAGAAACACTCTTGTAGCCCTTGAGAATGACTAATGCCATGGCTCCAGTGAGAGGCAGGAAAGCAGATTCAAACATCTCCATTCAATATCTTAGAAACTTACTTTCTGAAACTTTCAGATGCTACCATTCCATTCAAAGCAGGGATGCCCTTGAGACATGTAACAACAACAGTAAATAGCTAACATTGATACACTAGCACCCATGATGTGCCACATACTTTACAAATATCTCCTCTGATCCTCACAACAACCCTGAGCGATAGTTGAAGAGATAATTACCGTTGAGGAAACAGAGAGAAATAGAGATTAAGTGACTTGACCAAGGGCACACAACAACTGTCTTAGGCAGACTCTGAATTCAAGTCTTTCCTGATTCTGGGTCTAGCACTTTATCCACTATGCAACCAATATGCAACCTATTCTCCTACTTTCTATGGTTTTCAAGATGCCTCTACCACTGAAAGATCCTCATAAGGATCTCAGAGGCTGTTTGGTCCAAACCTCTTTTGATGAGATTACTATTTACCAAGATATCCTATTCACATAGTTTAGTTCTTTCCCAAAGAGATAAGGAAGCTGTCTCCATGATGTGAGTGGCCTAAGGGACAAGGCTCAAGTCCTATTTCCCTTGATATACCTTCTGGATGGCTTCTGGTTATTTTTATATGGCTTCCTGGTCACTTAAGGGCATAAAATAGTCCACCCAGTTGGAATTAGTGCCCTTCAGACATGGCAGATGTCCCAAGGCTATGTGAGAAAATCACTACACCTTTGCCAACCAGACAGTTTTCCATATGAAGGTGAGTAAGGCAGGCTCTAATGTATCGAAATGCCTCAATGTCCTTGTTGAATAATCTTTCTATGATATAGCTAAGTACATCTTTTTTAAAACCGTTAAATGACCTATGAACATCTTTCTTCATTCCAATTTCAAATCTAAACTAATAGGGGTCAGATCTTCCCATCAGACTTCTCATTTTAAGAATGAGGAAACCGAGACCTAGTGAAATTAAGTGGATGACTCAAGATCACACAACTAGTAAATCTCAGAAGGGGCATCTGACTTGAGACCACTATTCTTTCCAATGTACTGAACTGCTATTTTCAGATCTCTTGGACTTCTAAGCAGCTAAGTGGATCAGGGGATAGAACATTGGTCTGGAATCAGAAAGTGCTAAATTCAAATATGGTCTTAGACACTTAATAGCTCAATGACCCTGGACAAGTCACTTAACCTCTATTAGCCTCAATTCCCTCATTTGTAAAATGGAGATAATAATAATAATGCCTACCTCTCAAGGGGTTGTTGTAAGAATCAAATAAGATAACATTTGTAAAGCACTTTGTGTCGTACTTGGCACATAACAGGTGCTTTATTCCTTCATCTTTCCCTCTCTCCTTTGGTTCATCTAACATATAAACCAGAAGGCAGAGGAAAACCTTTCAGAGTTTTTTAACTTAAAAAAAAAAAGAAGTTTAAAATACCAGAAAAGAAAGATCTTCATAGATGATAATGGGATCAGCTCTTAATATTTTTAAATTCCAGGAGACAGTTTCAACATAACCCCTGAATCTTACTTTTAGAAAATGGTAAACAATCTTGCTTAGATTTCCATTAAGCTGGCAATTTAAATCTCTTGTAAGTAGAATGAGTGACAATAGGGTGGGCTCAAAATTCTGTCTGCTACAGTTTTCTAGAAATGTTTTAAAATGAAAACCAGACTGCCTTAATTCCTCATCAGGGGGCAATTTTAGATTGATTTAGGGAGTGCCAAAGGAAAAATCAGCAAGGAATAGTGGTTGGAATATTATACTTGGGATCCGGAAAAGCTGAGTTCAAATTCTATCTCTTGAGACTTACTGATTTTATGACTGTGGGAAAGTCACTTACCCTCAGTAAAATGAGGGGATTGTGCTAGATAATGTTTAAGATCGCTTCCACTTCTAAATCCATAACCTTATGCTTCTGTGGCCTCCCTAGGGGTAGCAAGGTGGTACAGTAGTTAGAGTGCTAAGCCTAAAATCAAGAAAATCTAAGTTCCAGTCCAATCTCAATTCCTCTGAATTCTAGTGCCTTTCCTCTGTTAATTATTTTCTATTTATTCTGTATATAGCTTGCTTTGCGCATGTTTGTTTGTACATGATTATTCCCATTAGATTGCGAGCTCCTTGAACACTGCTTTTTTGCCTCTTTTTGAATTCCCAGGGCTTAGTATAGTGCCTGGCACAGAGGAAGCACTTAATGTTTATTGAATGATTGACACTGATTAATCTATATTACTAATATTTTCTCCATGGCTTTCTTAAGCCTAGATAATCAATAAGATAATAAATCAAGCCCTGATTTGTAACCTTGCCAATTTCCAATGTGTAAATGCTTACAATGAAAATTCAACAATCAGCTCCTTTCTAAGGTGAATTGGCTCCAGCACATAGGGCATAACCACAAACTGCTTTCAGAGACCACCTTCTTGCTGAAGACTTGCAGGGCCAGGAGGAATTAATTCAGATTATTCACTGCAAGGTCAAATACAGAAATGGAACCTTAAATACTTTGGCTACATAATGAGAAGATAGGACTCATTGAAAAAGTCCCTGATGTTGGGAAAGATTGAAGGCAAAAAGAGAAGGGGACAGCAGAGGCTGAGATGGATAGATAGTGTCATGAAAGCAACAAATATGAATTTGCACCATTTTCAAGAAACAGTGGAGGATAGGAGGGCCTGGAATGCTATGGTTCATGGGGTCACAAAGAGCTGGACACAACTCAACAAGAACAAGAACATAAGAGGAGCAAGAAGGGAGAGGGATATTTTTAGCTTTTTTCAATATTCCTAAATTCACTGTCACTGGTTGGTGAAACTATCAATTGACATAAAAATAGCAAGCCCCTTTTTTGGCTTGTTTGTTTGTTTAAACCCTTACCTTCTATCTTTGTACCAATTCCAAGATAGGTAAGGGCTAGGCAAGTGTACTTAAGTGACTTGCTCAAGGTCATATAGCTAGGAAGTATCTATGGCCAGATTTGAAAACTCTCTCTGGTTGACCTGTTGATTCAACTAACTAATGACACTGGTTTACTCATGTAAGTCTTTGTATCTCAATCAGATTCTACAACTTGTTCATCCATTCTCCAGCTGATGAGTATCCCTTCACTTGCCAATTCTTTGCCATTGCAAAAAGAGCTGCTGCAAATATTTTTGTATGAAGAGTTCTTTTTCCATTTTGTTTTTTACCTCTTTGGGAAACAGACCTAGTAGTATTCCTGAGTCAAAGGGTATACACGAATTTATAGCCCTTTGGGCATAGTTCCAAATTGTTCTCCAGAATGATTTATCAACCATGTCTTTAATATTTTCTTCTAGATTTTCCAAGAATTAAAGATCAAGCTCACCAGCTTATAAGACTTGGGTTCCAATCCTGCTTCTGCCTCTTCTACCAGAGTGAGTTTGGAATTAGAGTGCTGGACTTAGAGTCACAAAGACATGAATTTAAATTCTAACTCAGATACTTACTAGCTATATAATTCTTAGCATGGGACTTACCCTTCCTGGGCCTGATTTTCTTCATCTATAAAATGAAGGGGTTAAATTGGATGACTTCTGAACTCATCTCTAGGTCTAAATCTATGATCCCTGGCTTCTATGACTAGTAATCTTGATGGAATCAGGTTCAGTTCCTGTAATGACTTGGGAGGACGATAGTCCAAAGGGTAATGTGAGTCCTGATTGTCTGGAGGATGTAAAAATTAAAATTAATATACAATAACTTCAAATATATTTTGTAAGATTTTCTAATAATCACTAGAAGTAACAAAATAAAACCACATGCCTATGGCTAATTTACCTGCTCAAACAGCCTGCTCCACCAGTGTCCCAATCCAGGAAGGAAAGAGAGCTAGCCACAGAAGCCACCCAATTCATCCCCTGTCTATGTCTGTATGTAATGACAGGAAGTCAGTGGGATCCTGGGAAATGTAGTTCAAAGGCACAGGATTTCAAATTATACATTCCCCCCTGAGATTTCTTTGAAGACTAGTCTCTCCAATGGATCTTGTGAACATAACCAACTTTTAAATTACAATAATTTGAGGATAAGGGGAAAAGAGAACAAAACCAATAATTGCTTTCTTAATAATGGCTTTCTGAAGCTTAGATAATCAATAAAATAATAAATTGACAAAAAGCCAATTAGGGAGCCATCCCCTTCGGCATAAGAGTATACATACAAAACAAATGTATTCAAACCCACATAGTTTAAATCACCACATCTCAAAGTTCACTCTGGATCTTCTGGTGCAGCATGCAATCTGTGCAGGCTTCTTCATGGTGCCTTCTCCAAACAGCTCACTTTCTGGATTTGGAGAGGCAGCATGTTTCTTATCCTAAAATTACTCTCAAAAAGAACTTAAACTTTGTATTATAGGATATTAATACATTCCCCCCTGAGAAGGATGTTGAAAAACACAAGGATCACTCAGGAATGGATGGCTGAGTTATGAGGTATTTGAATCAATTGGCAAAAGAAAATAAAAAACATCAAAAAAATCCAAATAAAAGAGAAAAAAGTAACTTATGGATGATATATAAAGTATCAAAGTAAAAATCCTTAGTACTGGATTGGGGGTTGGAATGCTCTAAGTGCAGGGATTTTAGGGAGAGATGCTAACAGTTCAAAAGAAAGGAAGAGAGACCCTGAATAGAAAATCCATATAGAAGTGGCCCTGAGTTCTCAAAGGCCAAGATAATGGAATAAAGGCAGGCTGTGGCATGTAATCCCATGACAAGCTATGCCTGCTATCTAAGGACTCACTTAGCTAATGATGGAGAGCTCATCCCCAGTGGTATGGGTATATTAACCAGTAAAACTGGACATGAGACTTTGATGGTAAAGTAAAAGAACTAATCCCTAGTAAAAGAACTAATTGCCAGAAAGTTCGAGCTGGACCAAGGGGAATTCCTGGGATCACAACTGAGTCAAGGGGCAGGCCAACAGGTGGCTGGCCCCTGGCAATCTGTCTCCCTGGTCCTGACTAGTCTCAATAGGTGTGGGTCCTGCTGGCAGCTCCAGGGTGAATAACCTGCTAAACCTGTTTAGAAATAACCTCCAACTTTCTGGTTTGTGCCGCCAATAAAATGGAAGTTCTCATGTGTAATACACAGGCTCATAAATGGAAGGTTTATTGGAGAGTGTGCCCAGAAGGATCAATGAGGGCTTTGGGGTTTTAGTTACCCACCTGGTCAGCTCTCGGTGATCAGCACGTAGACTGTGCAAGGCTATTTTTAAGCCTTTGTTGGCTCGCTCCTCTAGCTAGCAAACACCTGGGCCAACCAACTCCCACTACCAGGCCAGAGTGTGCTAAGAGAATGCAAATTTAATTAGCTTAAGTGAGACATAATTAGTAAGCTGAGTCAGCTGCAGTGTCATCATCAACTTTTTGCCATAATCCACTTCACTCAAACTTCCAAAGCCCAAGGGAAATTACTTTGTCTGGCATTTATGTCCCATCACAATCTGGACAATTTGGCTCCAACATGGGCTTTCCAGCTGTGTGTGTTGTGGATGGGTGTTTTTATCAAATGTGTAGGGGGTGCTCCCTATAAGGAACTTGCTCTAACAATGGAAATTTCAACCTGCAATCTTAGAAAGTAACCTGGGAGCAGCAAAGTGACTCATTGGATTGAGAGACGGGAGGTCCTAGGTTCAAATTTAGCCTCAGACATTTCCTAGCCATGTAACCCAGGGGAAAGTCACTTAACCCTCACTGCCTAGTTTTTGCTGCCCTTCTGCTTTAGAACCAATGTATAGTATTGATTCTAGGACTGAAGATAAGGGTTAAAAAAATAGTCACCTGGGGCACTATTTTATGTGACTCTTAGAGTCACCAGGCCAATAGATTTCAAAGGCTAAACTAGACTAGACTAGACTAGAATCAAGTCTTTCCAACTCCTGAGGCTTGTTCTGTATCTTCTTCACCCATGCCTCTCTTTCCACATAGCTCACATTGTTCCCCTTTGTGTAAAGCACTTAGCACAGTGCTTGGCACAAAGCAGGTGTCATTGTTCAGTGGTGCTAGATTCTTTGTGACCCCATTTGGGGATTTTCTTGGCAAGGATATTGGAGTAGTTTGCCATTTCCTTGTCCAGCTCATTTTTTGTTTGTTTGTTTAAACCCTTACCTTCTATCTTAGTGTAATTTCCAAGATAGAAGAACAATAAGGGCTAGGCAATTGGGGTTAAGTGACTTCCTCAAGGTTATATGGCAAGGAAGTATCTGTGGCTAGAATTGAACCCAGGACCTTCTGCCTCCAGTCCCTGCTTTCTATTCACTGAGCCACCTTTTCCAGCTGCACTTTTCTAACTCATTTTACACATAAGGAACTGAAGCAAACAGGATGACTTGCCTGTGACCACATATTGAGTAAGTGTTTGAGGCTGGATTTGAACTCATGAAGGTGTATCTTACTGATTCCAAGCCTACTACTCTATCCATTTTATCACTGCCTCCATGTACTCTATTGTAGCCAATGGGGTTACTTGCTATTCTCCATCTCTATCCACCATCTACCAACTTCATGCATTTACTTGGACTGTCTGTTGCCTTCTCAAGTCTATCTGTCCAAATCCTATTCTGCTAAGGTCAGTGGCATTTTTTCACTGGAATATTCCATCCCCCATCCCCACCCCCTAATTATAATGGTTAAAAGTATTCTCTTTTTCATTTAGTTCTCCTAGAGTGGTTCTCTTTTGCCCCTATCATTGTCTATTGCACTTATTTACCTGTGGATGAGTGGTATCTTCCATCCCTTCCCTGAGTAAACCATAATCTCTCCTTAAGGACAGAGTGGCACCATATTTTAATTTTTGTATTCCTAGAATCTAGAACACTACTGTAAAAGAGGAGAAATGAAGGGGACTCTCCTCTCTTACTAATGGAGAGGGGTGAACAGGTTTTGACTCATTGGAGGGATGTGTTTCTCCAGTGAGAGGTTAAAAGGGAGAGGTGAAGGAAAAGGATGTGAAGGAAAGCTGAAAGGTCTAAGGAAAGATGGCTATGTCTTTCCTTCCTCAAGGCTGGCTGACCTTAGAGCTTTGGATTACTCAGATAGAGACAGGAGAAATCTGTCTACCTTCACTTCTCAAGGATACTGAATGTGGGCTCAACTGCTGGGAAAAAGGTTGAATCCCAGACAGTCCTTTCCCTTTTTATTGTTAAACCCTTCCCTATAAAGCACAGTGACAAGCTGGATGAAACAAGTTTCACCTTTGGTCCTGTTCACAATTTACTCAACTTCTGTCTTCTCAAGAAAACCCCAACCAAGCTCCAAACTGGCATAAACTGAAATGTATTTGAAGAAGATGGGGAATAAAAAGGTCGGAGGGTTAAGGCAGCAGGATGGAGGGATAGGAATGCCCTAACAACTATATTCTACAGCAGCTGGTATTCAGTGGTCCTTGGCCAGAGGTTTGCGCCTCCAGCCTTTCCCCAACACCCTGTTTCTTATATCTCTACACTACAATAACTTAAACTAATATCTCTATAATCTACCCAAAGAAAGGCAAGAAGGGGGAGACCCAAAGGGACTCTTTTCTCAGTCTTGAGTAGCTGGAGGCAAGTCAAGGGGGGTTGGAGAGGATTTCTAGCTGGAGACAGGTACACCACAGGAAGGAAATCAGGTTCTTTCTCCCTCCTGAGGCTTCAGATATCCTCCAACCCTCAGGAAAAAGCTCCTTTCAGTTTCCTTCCAAGGCTGGTTGAATCCTTTGGTCAGAATCCTCTCAGATCCCAGTTCTTTTTCCCAGAATCCTCTTGCTCCCTCTCCACTGCTTCTCAGCCAGCTGCCTTGACCAGGCTAGCTGTTCACCAAACAGCAGGATTCTCTTTATTGTTTCTTTTTTCATATATTACACTACCTTCCATAGAGCAAGCACCTAATACAAATTTGTTGAATTAAGTTGAAGTATTAACTTTCTGCCTTTCATTGGTACAACTCATTCAGTATATTGAAATATATATCAATAAATATGTATTTATGAATATTTATAAATACACATGGACATATAGGTGGAACAGAGGATAGAGTGCTGAATCTGAGTCAGGAAGACTTCCTGTCTCCAAATCTGAGCTCAGACACTAGCTGTGTGAACTTGGGTGAGTCACTGGACCCTGTTTGCCTCAGTTTCCTCATCTACAAAATGAATTGGAGAAGAAAAAGGCAAACCACTTTAGTACCTTTGCCAAGAAGATTCCAAGTGTCCAATAAAGAGTTGGACATGACTGAAATAACTCTGCATGCATAATTTAAAATGTATAAAGAAATAAATATATATTAAAAATACAGCTATGTGGTGTAGTGGAGAGAGTGATGAACCTTAAGAAAGTTAAATTTGTTCTTATTGAGACTTTTTCTCTAGATATGTCCAACTCTTCATGACCCCATTTGGTGTTTTCTTGACAAAGATACTGGAGTGCTTTGCCATTTCCTTCTCCAGCTCATTTTACAAATGAGGAACTGAGGAAAACAGGGTTAAGTGGCTTGCTCAAGAATCACACAACTAGTAAGTCTCTGAGGCCAGATTTGAACCTAAGAAGATGACTCTTCCTGACCCCAGGCCTGGTTTCTATCCCTTGAGCTGCCAATTAGAGTGCTGGTCAGCAAGACCTGAGTTCAAAGCTGACTTCTGACACCTATACTAGCCATGCAACCCTGGGCAAGTCACTTAACCCCTGCTACCTGACTTTCTTCATCTATAAAATGGGAATATTAATAGCACCTACATCCCAAAGTTGTTATGAGGATCAAATGAGATATTTGTAAAGTGCTTGGCACATAGTAAGCATGACATAGACATAGCTAATATTATTATTAATCAATAAACATTTATTAAGCACCTAATATGTACCAGGCCTTCTGCCAAGCACTAGGGGTACAGAAAGAGGCAAAAGACAATCCCTGACCTCAAGGAGCTTACAATCTAATGGGTTATTATTATTATATATTTCACTGAATGGCTTGATGTTTTCATTGCCCTGTATCATTAGCCTTCATTCATTTCTTCTCTTCATTTCTCCACTAATTTCCCTCTCCATCCCCACCTCTGCTAACAGCTCTTTAGACTTACAAATGGCTCTTATTAATCGCTGCTTCCCTTTCTAGATGTTCATCAACCATCTCTTTAATTACTTTTATTAGAATTTTTCCAGGATTAAAAAGTTAAAAAAAAATCTGTATCCAAATTCTAGTTCAATCCCTTCTACTGTCTTTGGAATTAGAGATCTGAAATTGGAATCTTGAACTTATAGAAGTTAGTTAGTGAAAGTCAAAAACATAAAATTGGCAAAAATTCTCTCCCCAAAGTAGCAGATAACTGGATCCTGTTCAGCTGTTTCTCAATCATTGCCAATTCTTTGTGACTCATTTGGAGTCTTCTTGACAATGATCAACTCCAGGGGGGAGTTAAGTGAATCAGCTAGGGAAATTGAGAGCCAAGCCTAGAGACAGTAGGTCCTGGGTTCAAATCTGGCCTCAGACACTTCCTAGCTGTGTGACCCTGGGCAAGTCCCTTAACCCCATTGCCTAGCCCTTTACTCCTCTTCTGCCTTGGAACCAATACATAGTATTGATTCTAAGATGGAAGGTAAAGGGCTTAAAAAAAAAAAGATCAATTCCAAAAGGGGGTGCAAAGAATTGGACACAACTGAAATGACTAAACAAAATACACATATAATTCATAATTTATAAATCCAGCTAGGTAGTGCATTGGAGAGAGTGCTGGGCTTGAAATTGGGAAGTCCTGGGTTCAAAAATGACTTCAGAGATTCACTAGCTATTAGATCATAGCAACATAGATTTGAGCTAGGAGGGCCCATCCCATCCGGCATTTTGTAGATTAGGAAGAGAGGCCCAGACAGGTTGTGTCTTTTTTTTTTTATTTTTAAACATTATTTTATTTGGTCGTTTCCATACATTATTCACTGGAAACAAAGATCATTTTCTTTTCTTCCCCTCCCCCCCCCACCTTTCCCTCTCCCATAGCCGACACACGATTCCACTGGTTATCACAAGTGTTCTTGACTCAAACCCATTTCCCTGTTGTTGGAATTTGCATTATAGTGTTCATTTAGAGTCTCTCCTCAGTCTTATCCCCTCCAACCCTGTAGTCAAGCAGTTGCTTTTCAGCGGTGTTTTTACTCCCACAGTTTATCCTCTGCTTGTGGGTAGTATTTTTAGATCCCTGCAGATTGTTCAGGGACATTGCATTGATACTAATGGAGAAGTCCATCACCTTCGATTGTACCACAATGTATCAGTCTCTGTGTACAATGTTTTTTTGGTTCTGCTCCTTTCGCTCTGCATCACTTCCTGGAGGTTGTTCCAGTCTCCATGGAATTCCTCTACTTTATTATTCCTTTTAGCACAATAGTATTCCATCACCAACATATACCACAATTTGTTCAGCCATTCCCCAATTGATGGGCATCCCCTCATTTTCCAATTTTTGGCCACCACAAAGAGCGCTGCTATGAATATTCTTGTATATATTTTTTTCCTTATTGTCTCTTTAGAGTACAAACCCAGCAGTGCTATAGCTGGATCAAAGGACAGACAGTCTTTTATCACCCTTTGGGCATAGTTCCAAATTGCCCTCCAGAATGGTTGGATCAATTCACAACTCCACCAGCAATGAATTAATGTCCCCACTTTGCCACATCCGACAGGTTGTGTCTTAACCAGAGATTGTAAGTAGCAGATCTATGATCTTCTGACTCCAAATCCATCATGATTTCCACTGTCCCATCTTGTATGGGGAGCTGCATATTTCCCTTCCTTTCTTAGAATTACTATAGATAGACTTTTTATTATTTATCTAAAAGAGATTTTTTGAATAACAAGATTTAATGATAGAGAGGTGGGAAAGAGCATTATTAAAATTAAAACACTGCTCCAGTAATGGCTTTGTGTATTATCTGTGCTCATTTGACTAGAAGGCAGGGACTTTTTCTTTCTACTTGCCTTTTTATCCCCACAATTTAGCAAGGTACCTAGCATATAATAAGGCTCAATAAATGCTTGATAACTGACTGATGAAGAATTTTGCAATTACATAAATAATGTTGGCATGAACATCTTTGAACAGATAGCTTTTTTGTTTTTGAAAACATTTTCAGGGTACCATGTTGGTTCAATGATAACTATGTTCTTATCTAAATAATCACAAACCATCCCTTTAATAACAGATTTTTAAATATTGCCAGGAATTAAAGGCTAGGTAAGAGACCCATAATTTAAAGACTCTATTATCTTGTCTTTTTTAAGACAATCAGTATATTTTCCAACCTCTAATCATAGAATCATAGATATGGGGCTAGAAGAACTCTCAAAAGCCATCTAGTTCTGCCTAAAGGCTAAGTGACTTATCTCTTCCATTTATCATAATTTTTCTATGGTAATTTCAGTCATTTTTTCTATAGTCCCCCATTGCTACTTTTCTGACTGCTTCCTCTTTGAGTGTGGTTCTTTGGGCTGGATCCTAATGCCATTTTAGACTCTTCCCATTCTGGGAAATTCAGGGCCCAATTCAAGATTCATCAGTCTTGGTCTCTGACCCAAATGACTTCTCAGGAGACAGAAGTAGCCGCAGATAGATGCTGGGCTCTTTTCCTCTGGCTTAGTGTAGTACTACATAGCCCTGCCCTAGTTTGTTCTGTTATCAGTTCCATCTGTCTGAACACTGTTGTAGCATAAAGCCTTGCTACAATCTGAATAAGCATCTGCTTTTGTTTTTTGCACACCCCCCCTTTTTTGCATAGTATATCATCCTAAACAGCTTACTCCCACATCCTTTGTCTATGTATCCTTCAAATTGCTATGATGATAAAAATCTTAAGTGTTACAACTATCATTTTTTCATGTAGGAATATAAACAGTTTTGACCTTAATGAATCCCTTAAATTTTCTCGTTCTTGTTTACCTTGTTATGCTTCTCTTGAGTCTTGTATTTGAACATCAGATTTTCTGCTGAGATCTTGTCTTTTCATCAGGAATGCTTGGAAATATTCTATTTTATTAAGTTACCATTTTCCCTCTGAAAGAACACACTCTATTTTGCTGGGTTGGTGATCCTTGGTTGTATTCTACTTCTAGTTGGCCTTCCAGAATATCATATTCCAAGCCTTCAATGAATAAGCTACTAAATCCTGTGTAATACTGACTGTGGCTCCATGATATTTTAATTGTTTCTTTCTGGATGCTTTCAGTATTTCTCGTTGGCTTGGAGGCCCTTGAATTTGGCTATAGTATTCCTGGGAGTGTCATTTGAGGATTTATTTCAGGAGGTGACCAGTGTATTCTTTCAATTTCTATTGTACCCTCTTGTTCAAGAATATCAGGGCAGTTTTCTTTGATAATTTCTTTTTTTTAATTTAACTTCTTTTTGTTACAATAATCACTTTATTTCCCTCCCTCTACCCCAGCTACCCTTCCCGTAGCTGATGAACAATTTCATTGGGTATTACTTGTGTCCTTGATCAGAACCTATTTCCATGTTGTTGTTTGCACTAGGATGTTCATTTAGTCTTCATCCCCAACCATATCCCTTCGACCCATGTATTCAAGCAATTGTTTTTCTTCGGTGTTTTTACTCCCACAGTGTTTCCTCTGAATGTGGATACTGGTTTTTCTCATAGATTCCTCCAAGTTGTTCAGGATCACTGCATTGCCACTAATGGAGAAGTCCATTACATTCTATTGTACCACAATGTATCCATCTCTGTGTCCAATGTTTTCCTGGTTCTGCTTCTCTCACTCTGCATCACTTCCTGGAGGTTGTTCCAGTCCCCATGGAATTCTTTCAGTTTATTATTCCTTTGAGCACAATAGTATTCTATCACCAACATATATCACAATTCAGTCAGCCATTCTCCAATTGAAGGGCATCCCCTCATTTTCCAATTTTTTGCCACCACAAAGAACGCAACTACTAATATTTTTGTACATGTCTTTTTCCTTATTATCTCTTTGGGGTACAAACCCAGCAGTGCTATGGCTGGATCAAAGGGCAGGCTGTCTTTTATCGCCCTTTGGCATAGTTCCAAATTGCCCTCCAGAATGGTTGGATCAATTCATAACTCCACCAGCAATGCATTAATGTCCTGACTTTGCCACAACCCCTCCAGCATTCATTACTTTCCTTTGCTGTCATGTTAGCCAATCTGCTAGGTATGGGGTGGTACCTCAGAGTTGTTTTTATTTGCATTTCTCTGATTACAAGAGATATAGAACACTTTTTCATGTGCTTATTAATAGTTTTGATTCTTTAACTGAAAATTACCTATTCATGTCCCTTGCTCATTTATCAATTGGAGAATGGCTTGCTTTTTTGTACAATTGGTTTAGCTTTTTATAAATTTGAGTAATTAGACCTTTGTCAGAGGTTTTTGTAATGAAGATTGTTTCCCAATTTGTTGCTTCCCTTCTAATTTTGGTTGCATTAGTTTTGTTGTACAAAAACTTTTTAATTTGATGTAATCAAAATTATTGATTTTACATTTTGTGACTTTTTTCTAGCTCTTGCTTGGTTTTCAAGTCTTTCCTTCCCCAAAGATCTGACAAGTATGCTATTCTGTGTCCACCTAATTTATTTATAGTTTCCTTCTTTATATTCAGGTCATACACGCTTTCTGAGTTTATCTTGGTGTAGGGTGTGAGATGTTGATCCAAACCTAATCTCTCCCATACTGTCTTCTAATCTCCCCAGCAGTTATTATCAAATAGTGCATTTTGGTCCCCAAAGCTAGGATCTTTGGGCTTATCATGGACTGTCTTGCATCTATTGAGATAATCATGTGATTTTTGTTGGTTTGCTTGTTATTATTGTCAATTATGTGGATGGTTTTCCTAATATTGAACCATCCTTGCATTCATGGTATGAATCCTACCTGGTCATAGTGAATAACCCTTGTGATGACATGCTGGAGTCTTTTTGCTAGTATCCTATTTAAGATTTTTGCATCTATATTCATTAGGAAGATTGGTCTATAGTTTTCTTTTTCTGTTTTTGACCTGCCTGGTTTTGGGATCAGTACCATATTTGTGTCATAAAATGAATTTGGTAGAACTCCCTCTTTGCTTATTCGGTCAAATAGTTTGTTTGGGATTAGTTGTTCTTTGAATGTTTGATAGAATTCATTTGTGAATCCATCTGATCCTGGGGATTTTTTCTTAGGGAGTTCTTTGATGGCTTGTTCAATTTCTTTTTCTGATATGGGGTTGTTTAGGTAATCTATTTCTTCCTCTGTTTTTCTAGGCAATTTATATTTTTGTAATTATTCATAAATATCACTTGGATTGCCATATTTGTTGCCATATAATTGAGCATAATAGTTTTTAATGATTGCCTTAATTTCCTCTTCATTAAAGGTCTCCCTTTTCATCTTGAATACTGTCAATTTGGTTTTCTTCTTTCCTTTTTTAATTAGACTGACCAGTACTTTGTCTATTTTATTTGTTTTTCAAAGTATCAGCTTGTAGTCTTACATATTAAATCAATAGTTCTTTTACTTTCAATTTTATTACTTTCTCCTTTGATTTTTAGGATCTCTAATTTAGTCTTCATCTGAGGATTTTTAATTCGTTCACTTTCTAGTTTTTTAATTTGCATGCCCAATTCATTGACCTCTGCCCTCCCTAATTTGTTAATATATGAACTCAAGGATATAAATTTCCCCCTGAGTACTGGTTTGGCTGCATCCCATAGGTTTTGAAAGGATGTCTCATCATTGTCATTTTCTTCAATGAAATTATTAATTGTTTCTATGATTTGTTCTTTGACTAACCAATTTTGGAGAATCATATTGTTTAATTTCCAATTAATTTTTCATTTACCTTTCCATGTACCCTTATTAATTATTATTTTCATTGCATTGTGGTCTGAGAAGGTTGCATTTATTATTTCTGCTCTTTTGCACTTGTTTGCAATGTTTTTATGCACTAATATATGGTCAATCTTTGTGAATGTACCATGTGCTGCTGAAAAGGTGTATTCCTTTTTGTCCCTATTTATTTTTCTCCACATATCTACTAACTCTAATTTTTCTAAGATTTCACTCACTTCTCTTACCTCTTTCTTAATTACTTTTTTGGTTTGATTTATCTAGTTGAGATAGAGGAAGGTTCAGCTATCCCACTAGTACAGGTTTTCTAGCTATTTCATCCTTGAGCTCCACTAGTTTCTCCTTTAGAAATTTGGATACTATGCCATTTGGTGCATACATGTTGAGTACTGATATTTCCTAATTGTCTATACTGCCTTTTATCAGGATTTAATTACCTTCCCTATCTCTTTTAACTAGATTTATTTTTACTTTGGCTTTGTTAGATATCATGAGTGTGACTCCTGCCTTGTTTTTATCAGTTGATGCCCAATAGATTTGGCTCCATCCTCATACTTTCACCCTATCTGTATCTACCTTCCTCATGTGTGTTTCTTGTAGAAAGCATATGGTAGGGTTTTGGATTCTAATCCACTCTGCTATTCACTTGCATTTTATGGGGGAGTTCATTCCATTCACATTCAGAGTTATGATTACCAGCTGTGTATTTCCCAACATTTTTATTTCTACTCCTAGTCCTACCTTTTCTTCTTTCACTATTTCCTTCTATACCAATGTTTATTTTTAATCAGTCTCCCTAGTTCCCACAATTATTTTACTTCCCTTTCTACCCCCTTCCCTTTTTATTCCCCCCTTATTTTCTTTGTAGTATTTTTAAATCTACCCCCCCTCTCCCTCTCTTATGCTGCTTCCCTCCCCACCAGTTCATTTGTTACCCTTCTACTTCCCTATAAGGCACAAATCAATTCTCTGCCCCAACGGATTGTAACCTCAAAATTTCTTAGACTTATAAATGTTGGAAAATTTCACCATTGGGAAATTTCATACTTGAAAAATTTCCTATTGATAGTGGGTCTTGGCTATTGGAATGTGAACCCCATTGGCATGAGAGTTTCCTCCTCCTCCCTTCTTAAGATTACTTTAGGACAGAAACCTTTTGCTGAACAATGGAAAGGACTTTGACCTATGCTTAAGCATAGAACAGGAATTTCTTTGAGTCATGATTGATTTTAGAATTGATACAATGGAGATACTTGGAATCAATCTCCACCCTACTCAGTCCTAACAGGATTGAGGAAGGGCTGCAGCATAGATCAAAATTTAATTATTCCAATCTCTACCCTACTCAGGTTAACAGGATTTAGGAAGGGCTGTAGCAAAGGATCAAAGATTTAATTATTTGAAAATATGACCTTCAACAGACATGTGCAAAGCCACAGACCTCTGGGCAGTCCTGGGTTAAGCTAGAGCCTCCATTGGCACAGGGAAATTGATGGACAGTGATTGGTAGATGTGAGAACTGAGGGGAGGGAACTTGGATGGGTTCCTTAAAGAGAGAGGGGTCTGAAGACTCAGGGTGGTGGTTGAAGAGTTTGTCTGAGTGGTTGGAGTGTGCTCTGAGAAGCTTGCTCTGAAGGAAGCTGAAGGTGGGGGCCTCTGAGACTGTTTCTCCATTTTGGTCACGTGAGTAATAGGGACTGATCTCCTTTCTTTGCCCCAGCTATCTAAGGGCTTGGGCCTTTTGGCCCAGCCTAAACAGAAGGGGTATTTAAGCCCTATTCCCTTCTCTCCCCTTTCTCTCTCCCTCTCTCTCTCTATCTCTAATTCCTTTCTTCCTCCTGTTTGTAATTAAACTCCATAAAAGGTTGACTGCTGACTTGAGTTTTCATTTAGGAATTACATAGCTGAATTCCTTGGCGACCTTAAATTAATATATATCAGTCTTTTCAAGTGATTTCGTCACAGGATTTGATTGTTCTTCCCTCTTTGAGTCAATTTCAATGCACGTAAGAATTGAATATTTCCTATCTCCAACCTCTTGACCCTTCCAGTGTATTGATGTTCTTCCCCTCCCACCATGAGCTTCTTTGTGACATATAAATTTACTCCCTTTTGTTTCTTTTCCCATTTCTTTTAGTATTAACCTTTTTTTAGCTCTAATTGTATATATATATATATATATATGTATATATATATACACATATATACAGGTATATGTATTTATGCATACATATATCTATATACCTATTTATGTCTTGATATTTCATCCTATACAGTTTGTCTCTGTTCCCTCTAAGTGTAATTCTTCCAGCTGCCCAGGTGATAACAACAGTTTTTAAGAGTTACCAGTGACCTCTTTTCTTATAGGGATACATATCATTTTAATTTATTGAGTCTCTTTAAGACAAAAGTGGGTTTTTTTGTTGTTTTGTTTTATTTTTCTCTTTTCCCTTTTTTTTAATTACCTTTTGCTGATTCTCTTGAGTTCTGTGCTTGGACATCAAATTTTATGTTCAGGTCTGGTCTTTTCTTTACAAATTCTTGGATTTCTTCTATTTTGTTGAATGACCATACTTTCCCCTGTAAGAATATCATCAGTTTTGCTGGGCAGTTGATTATGTAAACCTTAAAATTTCTTAGACTTATAAATGTTGGAAATTTCACCATTGGGAAATTTCATACTTGAAAAATTTCCTATTGAGAGTGGGTCTTGGCTATTGGAATGTGAACCCCATTGGCATGGGAGGTTCCTCCTCCTCCCTTCTTAAGATTACTTTAGGACAGAAACCTTTTGCTGAACAATGGAAAGGGCTTTGACCTATGCTTAAGCATAGAACAGGAATTTCTTTGAGTCATGATTGATTTTAGAATTGATACAATAGAGATACTTGGAATGACAGAACCAGGTCTTGGAAATTACAATCTCCACCCTACTCAGTCCTAACAGGATTTAGGAAGGGCTGCAGCATAGATCAAAATTTAATTATTCCAATCTCTACCCTACTCAGGGTAACAGGATTTAGGAAGGGCTGTAGCAAAAGATCAAGATTTAATTATTTGAGAATATGACCTTCAACAGACATGTGCAAAGCCACAGACCTCTGGGAGGTCCTGGGTTAAGCTAGAGCCACCATTGGCACAGGGAAGACATGGACAGTGATTGGTAGATGTGAGAACTGAGGGGAGGGAACTTGGATGGGTTCCTTAAAGAGAGAGGGGTCTGAGGACTGGGGGGTTGGTTGGAGAGTTTTGGCTCTGAGTGGTTGGAGAGGTGCTCTGAGAAGCTTGCTCTGAAGGAAGCTGGAGGTGGAGGCCCCTGAGACTGTTTCTCCATTTTGGTCATGTGAGTAATAGGGACTGATCTCCTTTCTTTGCCCCAGCTATCTAAGGGCTTGGGCCTTTTGGCCCAGCCTAAACAGAAGGGGTATTTAAGCCCTATTCCCTTCTCTCCCTTTTCTCTCTCCCTCTCTCTCTCTATCTCTAATACCTTTCTTCATCCTGTTTGTAATTAAACTCCATAAAAGGTTGACTGCTGACTTGAGTTTTCATTTAGGAATTACATAGCTGAATTCCTTGGCGAACTTAAATTAATATATATATATATATGTATATATATATGTATATATATATACATATATATATATATATATATATCAGTCTTTTAAAGTGATTTCCTTGTCACAATTATTGGTTGTAGACCTAGTTGCCATGCTTTCTGGAATATCATATTCCATGCCTTTCGGTCCTTCAGTGTAGATACAGCCAGATCCTGTGTTATCCTCACTGTGGTTCCATGGTATCTGAATGATTTCTTTTTGGAAGCTTGTACTATTTTTTCCTTGGTCTGATAGTTCTTGAATTTGTCTATAACAATCCTGGGTGTTGTCAGTTGGGGATTAAGTACTGGAGGTGATCTATGGATTCTTTCAATCTCTACTTTTCCCTGTTGTTCTAGGATATCGGGGAAGTTTTCTTGAATAATTTCTTGTAGTATGATGTCCAGGCTTTTTCTTTTGTCATGGTCTTCTGGTAGACCAATGATTCTTAAATTGTCTCTCCTGGAATGATTTTCTAAATCTTATGTTTTGTGAATGAGATGCTTCATATTTTCCTCATTCTTTTCATTATTTTGGTTTTATTTTATAGTGTCCTGCTGCTGTGTGAGGTCACTTAATTCTAATTGTTGTATTCTGGTTCTTAAAGACTGGATTTCATCCCAGCTTTTTGGTCATCCTTCTTCTTCTGGTCTGATTTTCTTTCGAGGTCATCTTTCATCCTCTTTACCTCATTTCTCATCTCCTTTGCCTCATCTTTCATCTTCTTTTCCTCATCTTTCATCTCCTTTGCCTCGTTTTCAACCTGGTTGATTTTGGCTTTCAAGACACTATTTTCTGTTTCCAGATGACTTATCTTAGTTTATAAGGTTTTTTTTTTTTTCCCAATTGTCTTCAGCTTCTCTTAATTGTGTTTTGAATTGCATCTTGAGTTCTTCCAAAGCGTGTACCCAGTTCCCTGGGATTTCTGATTTATCCTTTCATGATCCCTCCTCCTCTGTTCCATTTGCTCTTTGTTTGTTGTCTGTATAGAAGCTGTCTATTGGAATTTCTTTCTTCTTTTTCTGTTGTTTGCTCTTATTTATCCCTTCTTTACTCCCCATATTTTTCTGTGCTCTTGCTCCTCTCATTTTTTTAGTTTTGGGGTTTTCTGTCAGTCTTCCCTTTTGGAGCTTTGACAGAAGATCTCTCCATGCAGTCTGTGGGGTAGGGGTGTTGGAGTTTGAGCTTCCCTGTCCTCTGGAGCCTTTTGATTGGATTAAGGTTCAGGAGTCTGTGGGGGAGCAGTGTTGGAGCTTGGGAATCCCTGACCTCTGAAGACTTTTTTTTTAAACTCTTACCTTCTGTCTTGGAGTCAATACTGTTTATTGCCTCTGTAAAGATTAAAATTTAGGGGAGATGGGGAGACTGAGGCAGGTAGAAATTAGTTACTCTCTGCAAGGAATATTATAATTTTTAGAGGTTTATTAAAGTTTAAAGATTAAGAATATACAAGTAAGAAACATGTGCCTAGGCCAGAGGCCTAGACAAAATAACCTCACATCATGGAAGAGATGCCTCTGCTCCAAACGCGGAAGTCCAAAAAGCCGAGCCCTTCAAAAGCCTTTGCTTAAATATCTTCTCGATCTCGGCCCAGGTGAGATTACAAGGCATTCTGGGGAAGTGGAGCAAAGGCTCATGGGGATTGTAGTCCTGTATTCGAGTCTATTTTTTACACCTCCAAGGTAGAAGAGTGGTAAGGGCTAGGCAATGGGGGTCAAGTGACTTGCCCAGGGTCACACAGCTGGGACTCTGAAGACTTTTGATGGGATTAACTTTAGTAGGGTTGGGCTGGATGTGTTCTGAGGCCAAATCCTCCTGGAAGGACAGAGCAATATGGAGGGTCTGCTGCTGTAACCAGGCTGCCTGCTCTGAGCTCCCTCTCCAGCTCTTTCCCCACCATCTGTGTTCTATGCTCTGAGCCTGGCACAGCCCTGACCTCAAGGTACACCCTTCAGACAAGCGCCTTTGTGAGCCCAGAGGTTCCCGCTGCCGCTGGATACTTAGTGCTCTAGGTGGGGGTGGGGGGGAGCAGTCCTGGTACCTTCCTTCTGCCTTCCCATTAAACCTGAGTGTTCTCGAATTCTGGCTTTTGGGGGGAGTACCTTTTGTATTGAGTCCAGCAGGAGGGTTCCTTTGCTCTGTGTTGTTGTTAGGTTTGATTTTCAGTCCCCTAGGAGCATTTATTTTGTAATTGGCAAGGAAGGATATTCAGAGGTCTCAACTTTTTCTGCTTCTACACTGCCATCTTGACTCCACTCTCTTTGATAATTTCTTGTAAAATGATGTCTAGACTTTTTTTTTAATCATGACTTTGAAACAGTCCAATAATTCTTAGATTGTCTCTCCTGGATCTATTTTATAGGTCAGTTGTTTTTACAGTGGGACATTTCATTTTTTAAAAATTCTTTTGATTTTGTTATTGTTTCTTGATGTTGCATTAGCTTCTATTTGCTTAATTCTAATTTTTAGGAATTATTTTCTTCCATGAGCTTTGGAAACTCCTTTTCCATTTGGCCAATTCTGGGTTTTTTTTTTAAGCTATTATTTTCACTTCTCTTTCTCATTTTTCCTCTATCTCTTATTTGATTTTGAATTCTTTTTTGAGCTCTTCCAGAGCCTGAGATACTCCCATTTTTCTTTGAAGTTTTAGATGTGGCTGCTTTGATCTCACTTTCCCTTACTGAGTCTGTGCCTTGATCTTTTTTGTTTCCATAATTATTTTCTATGGTTAGGAATATTTTTTGCTATTTGCTCATTTTCCTAGCCTTTTTCTTTTTTCACATTTACTTTTATCTTAAAGGTGAACTCTCTTTTTAGTGTAGAGGAGGTACTCTAAAACTCCAGTTTTTCCCTGCTATTACTCTCAGTTCTAGTACTAAATTTCTGCAAGTTTCAGTTCTTCTAGGGTGTTATGATGGCCTGTGGGCTGGGAGTTCTAAAAGCCACCTCCCACTGCTGATTCATGCTTCTCTAGGGACTGCTGATGGCTTGGAGGGCTCAGAGCACTATGCACTACCTTGTGATGGGGTTCAGGACTTCACCTCAAGCCTAGGCAGAGGCTCTGGACTTCACCCTGAGCTTACACCATCCAGGTACACTGTGAACTGTCCTGTAGTGGAGCTAGGGTTATCACATGCTTAGGCCAGGGCTCTGAATCTCTCCTTGGGCTTGCATGGGCCAAGAGTAGCACAGACTGCCTTGCACTAGGATTTGGAATTTCTTTTTTTATTATTATTATTATCACATAAGACACATTTCTATATTAGTCATTGTTGTAAGAGCACACTCATAAAAAAACCAAAACTTCAAAATAAAACTGTAAATGCACTGATATGAAAGGCAGTATTCTCTGATCCACAGCCATCTTACTCCAATAGTTCTTTTTCTAGAGGTGGATAAGCATTCCCTGTCATTAGTCTTTCAGGATTGCTCTAGATCATTGCATTGCTGGGAGTAAATTATTGATTGTTTCTATAATTTGTTCTTTGAATCACTCCATTTTTAGCATTAGATTATTTAGTCTCTAATTTTAATTGAGTTTTCATGAACCCTTATTGATTATAACTCTTATTGCATCATGATCTGGAAAAGATGCATTTATTATTTTTGCTTTTCTGCATTTAGGAATTTTTATGTTTTTATGTAGGGCTTGGAGCTTCAAGGGATTGGCATGAAGTGCTCTGCTTTTGACTTGACAAGGTCTTGGGGTCTCAGAGTTGGCTTAGACCTAGGTTCAGAACCTGGAGCAATAGGTGGGGGGGGGGGGTGAGTGGCTTGCTGTTGGCTTGTGTTTATACTCTTTGGTGCCATTTTGCTGCCAGCTGCACACCCCTCTCAGCCCAGTGAAATAGACCTTCTCTGCCTTTCAAATTATTTTCTATAGGAGAGTTACAATACTCCATTCCTTGTTGGTTCTGTCACTCTAGTATTCATTTTGAGGCATTATTTTAAGGTGGGTTGGAGAGGATTCTCAGGCTACTTTCAGCTTTCTGTGCTTCTCCTCTGCCATCTTTGCTCCACTTACTGCCTTTGGTTTTTCAAAACCAGATTTGAACTCATGAAGATGAATCTTTATGACTTTGGACTTGGCACTCTATCCACTGTGCCACCATTATATTTATATTCCATATTCTTTTAGCTGTTTCCCAAATGATAGGCACCCCCTTAGCTTCTAGTTCTTTGCCACCACAAAAATTAGCAGCTATAAGTATTTGTATATCTGGAGGACCTTTATTTCTCTCTCTTTGGGGCATAGGGATGAGGTAAGATTTAAATTCTGGTCCCCTTAGAACGTCAAAGAAAAAATAAGATACCCAGATTCAGACTTTTTCCCCCTATCATAAGAATCTATCATATGAAAGTACTTGAAAGGTATAAAATATTATTAGAATGTAAAGTTTATACAACTCAATTACTTTATAGCAGATAGTAAGCATAGTGATTAGAGTGTTGGACTTAGAGACAGGAAGACATGAGTTCAAATCTGACATTACACATTTACTAAATGTGTGACATTGGACAAGTTACTTAACCTGTAGAGGTATGCCTCAGTTTCCTCATTTGTATAATGAGTATAATAATAGCATCTACTCCCCAGATAGGTTGTTTTTATCAAAAATGAGAAATTCATAAGTTTTTTTGCAAATTCTAAGGCACTATTAAATGCTAGTTATCTACTACTACTACTACTACTACTACTACTACTACTACTACTACTACTACTACTACTATTGTTGCTGCTGCTGCTGCTGCTGCTGCTACTAGTGTTGCTACTATTATTATTACTATTACCACTACCATCACTATTACTCCTACTACTTCAAAGATTTTTTATTTTATATCTACTTCTACCACTTCTAACTTCAAGGATTTTTTTATTTTATACTTTGGTTTATCATCAACTAACCTTGAGATGAGGTCTATAAGAATTGTTTTAATCTAAAAATTTGCAAGCAGGTTGTTGATTAACCTTGATAAAGATAATTAGACAGACAGGCCCTTAGACCAGAGATGTACAGATGATCACTGAGCTCATATTCAAAGTTGCATCAATGTCACAGGACCTATAAGAGATCCTGCTACATGGACACTGCTTTTGAAAATCAAGGGTCACCTCCACACTAAATAAGGTATCAGGGCAAGCCTAGTGAATGAATAATTCATTTGTTAAATGAAAATAACATGGAAAGGCAATTGTACTCTGACTAATTGGGATGACCAATATCTCCCCAGAGAACTGATGATGAAGCATAAACCTCCCCCCACTCTGTAGGGGAAGGAGGCAGAAAGAGGTATATGTTGTCAGCCAAGATTTCTAAATTATTTGGGTTTCCTTAACTTTTTTTTCTTTGTTATAAATAAGAGGTCTATAGTAATGGAGGGGTGCAACTAAGAAAAAAATTATTTTGGTGGGAAAAAGACCTCAATAAGGCTTTAAAAAATATTTCTGCAGGGCAGCTAGGTGACACAGTGAATTGAGATCCAGTCCTAGAGAGGGGAGATCCTGGGTTCAAAGCTGGCCTGAGTTCCTTCCTAGGTGTGTTACCCTGGGCAAGTCACTTAATCCTCATTACCTAGTCCTTGTCAGTCCCACTGACAGGGGTTTGATGAGAGGCAAATGAGGCAAGAATGAGATGGTGGTATAGCAAAGCTTTATTAGAGGAAAAGAGGGGGCAGAGGGGAATAGGAGGCCATTGGCAGTAGAAGTTGCAGTAAAGTGGGGGCTATGGAGGAGGAAGGGAGAGTGAGGGGGGAGCCCCAAACCAGTAGATGGCTAGGGGTCTCTTCCAGAATGGAGAAGGGGGCAATCTCTTATAGGGTGATTGTCTGGGAAGAAATAATCTGTGTTGCCTCTATTGGTTCAGGTGAAGTTACTTGGGTGAAGGTCATTGGATGGCCCTGAGGGGAACCTTGGGCTCTGGGGGTGGGAAGTTCTTTGGCCTGATGGTCAGTGATTCCAGAGGCCATTTGTCTAGGCTTGCCAGGTTTTTACTGGGGCTTTGTCTCACAGTTTAGACAGGTGCTAGGGAGGGAGGATTTTGGTCCCATGACCTATCAGTTCTTACTGCTCTTCTGCCTTGGAACCAATACACAGAATTGATTCTAAGATTGAAGGTAAGTGCATGTGTGTGTGTATATATATATATATATATGGAAATGGAATGGAAGAAAGTGAGAGAGAAAGAAAGAAAGAAAGAAAGAAAGAAAGAAAGAAAGAAAGAAAGAAAGAAAGAAAGAAAGAAAGAAAGAAAGAAAGAAAGAAAGAAAGAAAGAAAGAAAGAAAGAAAGAAGAGAGAGAGAGAGAGAGAGAGAGAGAGAGAGAGAGAGAGGGAGGGAGGGAGGGAGGGAGGGAGGGAGGGAAGAAGGAAGGAAGGAAGGAAGGAAGGAAGGAAGGAAGGAAGGAAGGAAGGAAGGAAGGAAGAAAGAAAGAAAGAAAGAAAGAAAAAAAAAGAAAGAAAGAAGAAAGAAAGAAAGAAAGAAAGAAGAAGAAAGAAAGAAAGAAAGAAAGAAAGAAAGAAAGAAAGAAAGAAAGAAAGAAAAGAAGAAAGAAAGAAAGAAAGAAGAAAGAAAGAAAGAAAGAAGAAAGAAAGAAAGAAAGAAAGGAGGAAAGGAGGAAGGGAGGAAGGGAGGAAAGGAGGAAAGGAGGAAAGGAGGAAGGGAGGAAGGGAGGAAGGAGGAAGGAAGGAAGGAAGGAAGGAAGGAAGGAAGGAAGGAAGGAAGGAAGGAAGGAAGGAGGAAAGGAGGAAGGGAGGAAGGAAGGAAGGAAGGAGGAAGGAAGGAAGGAAGGAAGGAAGGAAGGAAGGAAGAAGGAAGGAAGGAAGGAAGAAGAAGGAAGGAAGGAATCAGTGACAGAAGGTGAAGTGTCTTGTGGGAAGAATAGTAAGTTGGCCAATGTAGCCGGATGCATATGGTAAGTAGTTTGGAAAGGTGAGAAGAAGTCAACTTATGAAAGGCTTTAAAATGCCAAATGGAACATTTTATGTTTGGTCTGGAGGTAAGAAGGAGCTAGTGGAGTTTATTGAGTAGAGTGTTTGCATGATCAGACCTGAACTTAATGAAAATCCTTTTGGCAGTTTAGGAGGATGGGTGGAAGTGGGGAGATACTTGAGGCAGAGAGATCAATTAGAAGGCAATGGTCCAGGCATGAGGTAATAAGGGGCTGTGCTCTGCTAGTGACTGTGTGAGTAGAGAGATGAGGATATAAATGAGAGACACTGAATATGAAGAAAATGACAAGACTTGGCAAGACTGAATATGTGAAAAGAGTGGGGAGCCAAAGATGACCTTGAGATTGTGAGCGTAGGTATCTGGGAGGCGGAGGAGGGTGCCCTCAAAAGAGATAGGGGGATTGGGAAGGAATAGGGAGGGGAAAGATAATGAGTTTTGTTTTTTTTGGACATTGAATTTTCTTCTTTCCATCAGAGCAGAAGGGTATCAATTCTGATTTCAACAAATTAGAAGGTAGAAGACTATGACATAAGAGAGCAAAAAGGCAACCTTCAGAGGAGGAAACCACTGCTTATTCTCCAAAAATGATGATAGTGGGCCCCAGAAGTGCTATGGGGGAATATCATCTAGTAAAGGTCAGAGGAAGGAATGAGGAACTGTGAAGCCTGGTGACCCTTTGATGAGCCCAGAGGAGGCATCTATTTGTTGATCTAAAAACAAACAACAGCAGGGAAGTTTGCTGTCTTCCTCAGGGCACGGATCCAGGAAATGACAGAGAATCTCCCCAAACTTGTCAAACCAGATGATTACCACCCACTCCTGGTTATTCAGATGGGCATAAATGATGCTGCCAGAAGGAATATAGAAAGCATTGCTAAAGATACCTAGTCTTGGGCAACAAACAAAAGACCTTTGGGATCAGGTGATTTTTTTTTTAATTTTTTTAATTTATTTATTTTTGGTTAAGAAGAAGGTTGCTGAGGAAGGATTTGGCTTTTCTTCATCACAAATTAAAATACAGACATGAATAGCTTCAAGCCGGGGATGGAGATACCTAATGAGGGCTAGTATGAACATATTTGCTTGGAGACTTGCAAATTTAACCCAAAGAGTTTGTTTGTTATTTTTTAACCCATGACCTGCTGTCTTAGAATCAATAGTGTGTATTGGTTCAAGAATTGGTTAGGCAATGGGGGTTAAATTATTTGCTCAGGGTCACACTGATGGGAAGTGTCTGAAGTCATATTCGAACCAAGGATCTCCCATCTCTAGGCCTGGCTCTCAATCCACTGGGCAATCTAGCTGCCCCTCAAAGGGTTTTATATTGAAAAGGAAGGAGCTAGCCTACACTAAGCTATACAGGCTGTCCCAGTGGTCTTATCTTGAAGCTTTAATAGTTTAAAAATGCTTCAACTTCACTAAGACTTGCAATACATCCTATTTACATGCCATAGAGCAAGCATTCTTAACTTTTTGATTTCATAGATTCCCTTTACAATCTCGTAAAGCCTTTGGACCCCATCTCAGAATAATGTTAAGTGTATAAAATGAACTGATTACAAAGGAAGTTAATTATATTGAAATACAATTATGAAGATATATTTTTTCTTGTCTAAATTTTCTTTTCCCTTCAATTACATGTAAAAGCAGTTTCCAACATTTTGTAAAGAATACTGTCTCAAATTCTCTCCTTGTTCCCCCCCCCCCAACTTTGAGATGATAAGCAATCTCCTATGGATATTACATGTGCAATCATGTAAAACATTTTTAAAAAATATCTATTTTTAAAAGATATTTTATTTACCAATTACATGTTATAACAATTTTCCATGTCTGTTTTCTGAAGTTATAAGATCCAAATTGTCTTCTTCTCTCCCTTTGTTCCCCCTTCTGGAGATGGTAAGCATTTTGATCTGGGTTATGTATGTATTATCATGCAAAAATATTTCCATATTAGTCCTTGTTATAAAAGAATACTCATTTAAACCAAAACCCTCAAATAAAAACCTAAATAAACTAAAGTGAAAAATCACAGGCTTGCATGCTGACATTCCAACTCCAGTTCTTTCACAGGAGGTGGATAGCTTTCTTTGCCATAAGTCCTTTAGAATTGTTCTGGATCATTATATTGGTGATAATAGCCAAGTCTATCAGAGTTGGTCATTCCACAGTATTGCCATTACTGTGTACAATGTTCTCCTGGTTCTGCTTATTTCATTCTACATCAGTTCATAAAATAAAATACTTATTTTTCAAACCAAGTTCATAGACACCAGTTAAGAACCCCTGCCAGAGAGTCACTGGAATGCAAGAAGAATGACATTTGGGATACCTAGAAATTCAGAGGATCCAGAATACAAGAAAGAACTAATAAAATCCACGCCTCAGATGTCCGCACACAAATGGACAGGATAGAGATCATAAGCAGCATGAACTGCTAACAGAAAGATGCAACCCTGACCTCATCAGTCACCAAACCTAGACTAGAGTATTGCTCTGGAAGAGTATTCTTTATTCAGAAGGAAAAGGAGCAGCATGGTAGTAACACTGTATACATGCAAACACACACATATATGCATAGTAGTAACATTGTGTATATAGATGTATAAAACTTTACTTTCAGTCTTTGTATCAATTTTAAGGGAGAAAAGTGGCAAATACCAGACAATTGGGGGTTAAGTGACTTGCCCAGGATCACATAGGAAATATCTGAAGCCAGATTTGAACCTAGGATCTTCTGTCTCTAGGCCTGGCTTTCTATCCACTATATTACTTAGCTGCCCCCAGATTTTGTGTGGAGAGAGAGATGGAGGGGGGTAAGGGGGGAGGGGGGAGAAGGGGAGAAAGAGAGAGAGATGGATGAACAGATAGATAGATAGATAGATAGATAGATAGATAGATAGATAGATAGATAGATAGAGACTTTTTTTTTAAACCCTTACCTTCTGCCTTGGAACCAATACTATGTATTGGACCAGTAAGAGCTAGGGAATTAGGGTTAAGTGACTTGCCTAAGGTCACACAACTAAGAAGTATCTGAGGTCAAATTTGAACCCAGGATCTCCCATCTCTAGGCCTGGCTCTCAATTTATTGAACCACCTAGCTGTCCTCCAGGACTGTGTATTAAAAAGATATACTCTTGTGAGAAAATTCAGGAACTGGAGGAAGGAAGTTTATTGCATATCTAATAAGGTATCTATTAATTGGGGTAAAGATTAACAGAGGCAGAGGCAGAGAATAACTGGGGAATACTAGAATCTATCTGGATAGAAAAAGGAAGGAATTCACTGTGTTCGCTATTGTTTTCACAGAACAATATGGACCTATGAGGGCAGGAGACACAATATTCTTTAGCCAAAAAAAAAAATACACAAGCAAATATTTTCCTGCTCACAGCCATGGATGGATTTGTGGTCAGTGTGGTAAGACAGATTCATTAGGAGATTCTCCATTTCTGGAGAAAAGTTTTAGCTCAGCTATTTACTGTTTGTCTAACATTATGTGAAGTTTATCAAGGGAAGCAGCTTTCCCTCATTTGCTTAATATCTATTTCTTACTTGGTATGGGACTCGACTCCATCTGAGATGGCTTAGACGTGCTCAGACAGGACTAGCCTCAAATATTTTGGGGAGAACAGTGTCTACACAAATTACAGAACCCTCACTGACCATCTAGTCTCACCCCCTCCTGGAAAGGTATCTTTCCTATATCATTCCCTGCAAGCTGTCCCTGAGCTACTACTTGAAAACCTCTAGTGACAAGAAAACACTATCTTCTGAGTCAGGCCACTTCCCTTCGAGAGTAGCTCTAATTGTTAAGAGGGGAAGTTAGGAGGTGCAGTGTAGAGAGAGCCTAACCTGGGGTCAGGAAGACTCCTCTTCCCAAGTTCAAATTTGGCTCCAGACCCTTACTGGCTGTGTGATCCTGGTCAAGTCATGTAACCCTATTTGCCTCCATTTCCTCATGTGTCAAATGAGTTGGAGAAGGAAATGACAAACCACTCCAGTATCTTTGCCAAAACCCCACATGGATGACCGTAAATTGGATCTATTTTCTGTTTGAAATTTAACAAGTCTAATTCCCCCATCCTCATGATAGCTCCTCAAATACTTGATGACAGTTATGTCACCTGGTCTTCTCTTCTCCAGTTTAAACACCCCCAGTTGTTTCAATTGAGTCTTATATGTACTAGACTCAAGACCCTTAGCCATTTTTATGACTCTCTTTTGAATTCTTGGAAACTTTGTCCCCCAACAACGATCAAACGGAGGAATGTAAAAATGGATTGGAATCCAGGACTTCAATCCCCACAAGCCTTTGCTCCACTTCCCCAGGATGCCTTGTAATCTCACCTGGGCCGAGATCGAGAAGGGATTTAACCTGATTGCAAAGTCTTTTGAGCTCTTTTGGACTTCCATTTTGGGTCAGACGTGGCTCTCTCCATAATGTAGGTGAGGTCTTGTCTAGGCCTTTGGCCTAGGCATGTGTTTTTTCTTAATTGTATATTCTTAAATTCTCAACCTTTAATAAACCTCATAAAATATAATACTCCTTGCAGAGAAAAACTAATTTCTACCTGCCCCAGTCTCCCCATATTCCTAAATTTTAATCTTTACATTCAGTGCTTTTAAAGTGTTATGTAAGGTATTCTCTGAAGGTCAAGTCACTTTGGGGATTCCTTCTAAACCTTTGGAAAGACTAGAAATGAGTTGGAATCCTTGTCAGCAGGACTCGGGGAGATCTGACTATGGTTCTGGAGGTTGGACTGAGCATCAGCACCAAGGATCGGATCCCTGGGTATATCAAGGATGCCTGCAAAAATAATAAAAGTGGGGGAAGCTCAGTGCCTCATTGGATTGAGAGCCAGGCCTAGAGATGGTAGGTCCTAGGCTCAAATCTGGCCTCAGACACTTCCCAGCTGTGTGACCCTGGGCAAGTCATTTGACCCCCATTACCTAGCCCTTACCACTCTTCTGCCTTGGAGTCAATACACAGCATTGATTCCAAGATGGAAGGTAAGGGTTTAAAAAAAAATAATGGAAGAAAAGGGGTCCAAGGAGGTATTGGTGTCTCCTAGTCAGAAGTCAATGATCTAAACACAAGTAGTACATATTCTGGATAACAGACAAACCAAAGAGCTTCATTAGAAGCAGCTGCCAGAGGGATGGAGAAAGCTAAGGCCCTAAACCTTGACAAAGTCACTGCGTACTCAAATAATAATCAACTTGTCACCAAAGGAACGAATGAATGGATTAACAAATGGAAAGTAAATGATTGGAAAACAAGCAGAAATACGGATGTTGTCCACAAAGACCAATTCACTAAGTTGGATGAAATAACTTGGGACATGAATGTTGACTGGAAGTATGTTCCTGTTTGTTTAAAAGTTGAAGGTAATGTTGAAATCCAGAAATCAGCTAGAGAAGCTTATAGAAAGTGAGAAGCCTCAGTATTTATGGGTATTAAATTTAATGGCAAAGTTATCTCCAGATTTTCCACCTTGTCTTAGAGCTGTGTCCCATGACTAGCTTTGGCTATTTTCTTCATAGACTTTCTCAGTTTTTCTATGTATTACTTGAAATTTCTTTAAAAATAATTGAAGGGGTCAATTGGGGAATGGCTGAACAAATTGTGGTATCTGTTGGTGATGGAATACTATTGTGCTCAAAGGAATAATGAACTGAAGGAATTCCGTGTAAACTGGAACAACCTCCAGGAAGTGATGCAGAGTGAGAGGAGCAGAACCAGTAAAACATTATACACAGAGACTGATACACTGTGGTACAATTGAATGTAATGGACTTCTCCATTAGTGACAATTCAGTGATCCTGAACAACCCAGAGAGCTCTATGAGAAAGACCACTATCCACATTCAGAGGAAAAACTGTGGGAGTAGAAACACAGAAGAAAAACAATTGCTTGATTCCATGGGTCGAAGGGATATGATTGGGGATGTAGAGCCTAAATGAACATCCTAGTGCAAACAACAACATGGAAATAGGTTCTAGTCAAGGTCACATGTAATACCCAGTGGAATTGCATGTGGGCTACGGGAAGGGGTGGGGGAGGAAAAGGAGGAATAGAATATGATTTTTGTAACCAAGGAATAATGTTTGAAATTGACCAAATTAAAAAAATAAATTAAATAATAATAATTGAAGGGGGCAGCTGGGTGGCTCAGTAGATTGAGAGACAGTCCTAGATTCAAATGTGGTCTCAGATACTTCCTAGCTGTATGACCCTGGGCAAGTAATTTCACCCCCATTGACTAGCCCTTACCACTCTTCTGCCTTGGAACCAATACATAGTATTGATTCTAGTAAGAGTTTAAGACAAAAGGTAAGACAAAAGGTAAGAGTTTAAAAAAAATTTTTTTAAAATAATTGAAACAAAAATAAAAAGAAGGCAACCAGACAATTTTTAGTGGTTATTTACTAATTTTGTATAGTAAGAAAAGTTGGTATAAAGTACAGTGAATACATTCAGTTTAGGATCAGCTATTGAAACTGTTAGTGATCTGATTTTGCAGTAAGAAGTAGTTCCAGCCATTGATAAATTATAAAATTTAGGATTAATGGTAAACTAATCATTTAGATATGAAAATAACCATATAACTGGCTGTTTGTCAAAATTCCCCTCCTTTCCCCTTTTGGAATTCATTTCTTACAAGTTAACTACCTATTAACCAAAAGGAAGAGAGAGATTTCTTACCTCACCAAGATGGGATCCTCTTTTCAAGGGGGTTGTCAAAACCTTCCCTTTCAAAATAGAATAACCAAACAATGGAATATACTCCTATCCAATCCAATGTTAGAATTGTCAGCAATCTCACCTTAGACACACCCTGGACCCTCCCTTGTCAGGGTTAGCAGCAAAATACTGCAAATCACTTAATCCTGGAATCCCTATCCACCCACACCTCACTTTTGTTTCCTTGATATAATCCCTGTCTTTGTTCCTCCTATAAAGAAAATCCTGTCTTCATACCCACTGACTTTGTATGATCTGCTTCTCTCATTAAAGTCAATGGCCTGGTTAAAAAAAAATAATATAGTGTCATCTAACTAAAGTACAGAGGGACTAACTCTCATGTCTTTATTCCTAGAAATTCTCTCTGTCTCTCTTAATCTGGCCTGTGATTACATTAGCAATTATTACATTGCTGACTCACTTTGAGATCAAAATCCACTGAACTCCTTGGATCTCTTTCAGACAAATTGCTGTCTGGTTTTACTTTCCCAGTCTTCTATTTGTGACGTTGATTTTTGTTCTTGTTTGTCCAGGAGGGAATTTTCTTTGATAAATACATATGTATAGTTGATTTTTTGAGCCCAAGTTTTAAGATTTGACATTTATCCCTATTGAATTTCATTTTATTGGATTTGGTCCAGTGTGCTAGCCCAGTAGTGTCAAAGTCAAATAGAAATAAATCTCTGCAGGTCACATATTGCTTTAGAAAACCACCAATTAACATTATCTGTGTTTTATTGTATTTTTATTTAGTTATTTCTCAACTACATTTTAATCTGGTTTGGTCAAGCTGGGGAGTTTTACAGGCCCTATGCCAGGCTCCAAATTGAACACCTCTGAAAGTTTGTCAAGATCTTTTTTTGGATTCTGTCACTTGTCATCTGATTGGTAGTCATCTTTCCCAGATTTGTGTCATCTGCGAATTTGAAGCCAGATTATAAGGGGTTGAGGAATGAACAAATGACAACTTAGAGACATTGAGTATACACCAATTCCTTCTTGCAGTTTGGCGGGAAAGAAATAGGAAGGACAGGATCACAAATAATCACCCTATTTTATTTTTTAAATAAATGCTTACCTTCTGTCTAAGAAGCAATATTATGTATTGGTTCCAAGGCAGAAAATTAGTAAGAGCTAAACAATGAGCATTAATTAACTTGCCAAGGGTCACACAGTGAGGATGTGTCCGAGAGTCAGATTTGAACCAAGAACCTTCTGTCTCCAGGCCTGACTCTCTATCCACTAAGCCACCTACATGTCCCTCAAGTTACCCTATTTTAAGGATGGTTGATATTCAGTTATTTCAGTCATGTCCTACTCTTCAGGACCCCATTTGGGGTTTTCTTGGCAAAGATACTGGAGTGCTTTGCCATTTCCTTCTCCAATTCAATTTACAGACAAATGGATGCAAACAGAGTGATGTGACTTGCCTAGGGTCACAGAGCTGGTAAGTGTCTGAAGTCAGATTCTAACTCAGGAAGGCCTGGCACTCTTCTCACTCCACCCTCAGATGCTTCTCCTAACAATCAGAGCTATGCTTTAGGGAAGTGGGTTGGCTCAGAAGATATAGTGAATTCTCTGCCAGTGTGTCATTTAACTTCCCCAAGTGATGCTGTACAAAATGGCGGATGGGAAGATGAAATGTACAGACCAGCTTTGTGGATCTAAAGATCAGCTCACTAGGAACCCTATCTGGGACATAACTATTAGTGACTGTGGCTATCTAGTTTTCTGGGGGAACGTAGCTCATCGATGGATGTTATTCTCTTCCCTGAGCTCTGTTGTGACTCCATTTCTTTTTCTCTGACCTGCTTATAAACCAATTCATTCTTAGAACATTGTGAATTATGTGCTTGTGAGGAGAGCAAATGTCAACATGCTATGTATGCATTTAGGAATGAGATTTCTAGATTTTCTAGATGAAAGCAATAAGCGAAAGAAGCAATAAGCAGGGAAATCCCCTGAAGGGGTTCACCAGACCCTTTGACACAGGATTACATGTAAAATGAGGGAATTAGACCAGCTAATCTCAAAGGCCCCTTCCAGCTCTAAATCCCATGATCCTGTGTAAGGCCAGCTGTTGAATGGTCTTTGGGTAAATTTTATTGATGGAATGCCAGCTAATAATCTCACTGCTTCCTCTTGTGACTCCCACTCTCCTCCTTGCCTTATCGTATTTCTTATTGACATCATAGATTAAAAAATCCACTTCAAAAGAAGGCAAGCTAATATAAATTTGACTGCTTCCCTTTCCCTCATCTCTCCTAGTCCAGTTTAGTTTAACTGGAACCAAGTCAAGTCATTACTTTCACCAGACTTCCCCACATGGCAAAAATACTCTATGACTTAGCCCGTCTCAGTGTTCACTGTCAACTTCTAAATATATTGGTCAGGACTTTACCCAGTTTTCTTCCAAAGCTTGTGGGTAAGTATAATTCAGCAGCATGAGGTAGTGCAGCCTAATTCTGTGCCAAGAAAACCATAGCTTTTCATTTTTGTTCTGTAAATAGCAAAGACACAGGATTAGGATTTCATGGTGATGAAAGAACAAAGATTCTGCCTTCTTTGGACTCTCTCTGGGGGGGGGGGGGGGTTTAGCCTAGGGCCAAGAATCTGGCCCTTGCTTGAGTGAGTGTGGCTTAATTTATGTAATGTGTTAAGGATTTGGGAAAACACTTTCCATATATTATCCCATTCAATCTTCACAGGAACCTAATGAAGTAAGGTGGTATTATTCTGCCTATTTTACAGATAAGGAAATCAAGGCTTATGAAGGTTAAATAACTCATCCACAGCCACAGCATATTAGGTGCCGTTGTCATTGTTGGGTCACTTCAGTTGTGTCTGACTCTTCGTGACCCCCATTTGGGGTTTTCTTGGTAAAGATCATGGAGTGATTTCTGATGTCCTTCTCCAGCTCATTTTATAGATGAGGAAACTGAGACCAACAGAGTTAAGTGACTTGCTTAGAGTCATACATCTAAAAAAATGTCTGAGGACAGATTGGAACTCAGGAAGATGAGTCTTCTTAACTCCGCGCTGGGTACTCTCTCTGCTTTGCCATCTAACTGCCTCTATTAAATAATAGATTTAAACCCAGGGTTTTCCTGACTCCAGGACCTGTATGGGTTTTACAATGCCACACTGCCTCTCTTATAGAGAATGTCAACACAGGCTTCACAAGGTCTCGAGATTGAAAGGGACCTCAATAGCCAGCTTAGTCTTACCGTAGCTAGGAAAGAACACTTTATATCCTATCTTTTAATTCATCAGTAAACATTTATAGAAGACAAAAAAAACCCCAACCCCAAAACGGACCAAGGACAGTTCCTGTGCTCAAGGAGCTTACAGTCTGATGGGGAAGACAATCATCTAGCCTTTGCTTGAAGACATTAATGAAAGGGAGTGTGCTGCCTCACTAATAAGGAGACTTATTAGTTAGGATGGTGAATAGAGGGCTAGACTTAGAGTTAGGAAGACTCAAATTTGAAATCTGTCTCAGACACTTAGCTGTGTGAGCCTGGTTCGATCACTTTACCTCTTTCTCTGCCTTGGTTTCCTAATTTATAAACTAGAGATGATACAAGAGCCCAAATCCCTGGAGTTTTGAGAGGGCCAAATGAGATAGTAAATATAAAGTGCTTTGTAACTCTTAAAGCACTATATAAATGGTGGTTGTTATTATTAGGCAGCCCATTTCACAACAGGCAAAAATCTGTCTCTCTATAACTTTTGCCCGTGACCTCTAGTCCTGTCCCTTTGGGCCCAATGGAAAAAATCTAATTCTAAACCTAAGACCAAGTGTGCTGGATTCAGGTGCCTCATGGTCTCTGTCTCTACTCCCATCATTATGTTCATCAGACTCCACCCAAAAGGCAGATGAGAACAATTTGTTCCTAGGGCTGTGAAAAGAGCTAAAGCAGGCTATGGAGTGCTTAGAGTCAGACATCAAAGACACCGAGATCATTCACTGCATCCTGGCCAGAAATCCTCTTAAAAAAAAAAAAAAAGAAATTATTTTTGTTAAACCCTTCCCTTCCATCTTAGAATCAATATGGTGTGTTGGCTCCAAAACAGAAGAGTGGTAAAGGCTAGAAAATGAGAGTTAGTGACTTGCCCAGGGCCACATAACTAAGAAGTATCTGAGTCCAGATTTGAACACAAGACTTTCCATCTCAAGGCCTGGTTCTCAATTTCCTGTGCCACCTACCTGCCTCCTTGAATCATGCAAAACACACTTCCATATTGGTTATTGTTGTAAGAGTATATTTGTACAAAACCAAAACCCCCAAATAAAACTATAAATACACTAATGTGAAAGAGAGGATGCTTCGATTTACATCTATCTGACTTCAACAGTTCTTTCTTTGGAGGTGGATAGCATTCTCTATCATAAGTCCTTCAGAACCGTCCTAGATCATTGCATTGCTGAGAGTGGCCAACTTTTCACAGTCTATCATTGTACAATATTGCTGTTACTCTGTACGATGTTCTCCCAGTTCTGCTTATTTTACATCGGTTCATGTAGATTCCTTCGCCAAAGTATAACACGACTTGTTCAGCCATTTCCCAGTTGATGGGCATCCCTTCAATTTCCAATTCTTTGCCACCACAAAAGAGCTGCTATAAATATTTTTGTACAAGTAGGTCCTTTTCCCTTTCTTTGGATCTCTTTGGGATATAGACCTAATACAGAATCAAAGTTCCAAAGATCATAATTTCACTAACAATCTATTAATGTCTCAATTTTGCTAGACTCCCTCCAGCATTTATAATTTTCCTTTACAGTCATATTGGCCAATCTGATAAGTGTGAGGGGGTACCTTAAAGTTGTTTTAATTTGCATTTCTCTAATCAAGAGGGATTTAGAGCATTCTTTCATATGATTATTGATAACTTTGATTTCTTTATCTGAAAACTGCTTGTTCATATTCTTTGACCATTTGTCATTTGGGGACTCATCCCCAGCCATCTTGACTCTTATCTTGACACTGAACTTGGATGATTCTAGAAGAGAGAGATGTTGACTTTGTGCAATTCTACTCACTTAAATCCAATTCATATGCAAGTCAAGACATCACTCCCTGATGTCATTGGTCCTCTTCAAAAATAAAGGACAAAGAACATGAATCATGTAACCATGGAAAAATATTCTAAATTAATTAAATAAAAAATTTCAATTAAAAAAATAAAGGACAAATGACAACATGTCACCTAGCCTGAGGATCTCTTCTCCAGGAAGTTAAGTAGCACCTGAGATAGAGCACAGATAGAGTCTGAAAGACTAGAGTTCAAATATGACCTCAAACATTTACTAGCTGTGTGACCCTGGGCAAGTCAATTAACCCTAGCCTGGAGGGTCAAACAACTCCAGTGATCTTTACCAAGAAAACCCCAACAGTAGTTCATTCAGGGGATCATGTAGAGTTGGACATAACTGAAGGACTGAAGAAAAACTCTTGATGCACTTGATATACAATTAGGTATGCAGTAAGGACCTTTCTATGGTGAGAAAAGAATATGAACTGATGTAAAAAGAGAGGATTCTGGGCTTGGGCCATCTAGGGTACCATGTCTCTGGTCTTCTTCAATTTCCTCATCATAACAGCAAAACAGATTTTGTCCAACCTATATATAACATGTTCTACTTTCCAGTAGACACCCTTGAAGAGTGAAGGTCAGTGCGTACAATCATGATCCATAGCACACTGAAGTTTTAGGTCAGTGAACACATTGACCATGAGCTGATATCCCATCTCGTTCCCCATCAGCCCAGAGGGAATCATGCAGAATTGATGTGAGGCTTTGGTTCACCATGCTGCATCTGAGAAGCAAGATAAATATCATAACTACTTAAGCAAGCATGACCTCATGATCAGGGAAGTGTTTTTTAAAGTTTTTTATTGATATCTTTTTTTTTTAATAAACATTACCTTCATTTCTGAACATGTTCTCCCAACTCCTTTACCCAGGAGGCTATTTCATATAACAAAATAAAAGGAAGAAAGGAGGAAGGAAGAAAGGGAGGAAAGGAAGAAAGAAAGAAAAGAGGAAGGAAAGAAGGGAGGAAAAGGAGAAAGGGAAAAAAGAGGGAGGGAGAGGAGAGAAGAGAAAGAAATTCAGGAAAGCTAATCCACACAGATCTTAATTAGACAGTACATACATAGGCAATGCTCCACACCAAAGTCTACGATCTCTCCAATAAAGGGATGGAGGTACATTTTCTCATTTCTTCTTCAAGGACAAGATTGGTTATTATAATTGCACATTGTTTGGCTGAGAAGTATTTTCAATGAGAAAATAACAATTTACAAGTCTGCAGCACTTAAACATTACAAGGCATTTTTTTTTTCACAATGGTCTTAAGGCAGGAATTCTCTATTTTAGAGATGACAAAACTGAGGCCTTTCCGAGGTCATACAGTTAGGAAGTGGAAGAACAGGGGACTTGAACTTAGGTCTTTGGTCCTATAACTTGGGGCATAGTAATATTTTGAAAAACCTTTTACATATTGATCCTCACAAGAACTCGGTAAAGTGGGAATAACAATAAATACAACTGACACACATGTAACACATTAAGGATTGCAAAGCTCTTTATATAGATCATTCTAGAAATATTATCCTCATTTTATAGATAAGGACCTGAGACTCAGTTAATAGCTGTCAAAGGAAGGATTTGAACTCAGATTTTCTGATTTCAAGCCTAGTGCTCCATTTACCAGACACCTTGCTGAAGTCAACCAAAACATGGGCAAGAGTCAATGGATCCTTTTATTATTATTATTATAAGTTTATTTATTTAATTAATTGATTTTTCATGGTTACATGAATCATGTTCTTTCCCTCTCTTCCTCCTACCCCCTCCTGTAGCCAACGAACAATTCCACTGGGTTTTACATGTGCATGATGTAAGATACATGATCCTTTTCTTAAAAATTTTAAAAATAAAATTTTCTTTTTCATCATGGATTTAGCAACTATCAAAAATATGAATACCTTAATATTTTATGTAAAAAAGAATTAGATAATTTCATAGGAAACTATGACTTTTTGTTAGGTACAATTTGTTTAAGTTTGTATACCACCCTCACTTCTCTGCCATTCTCACTCTGTGTGTATATATACATATGTGCATATGTATATGTATATAAAATATGTGTATGCATATATATTCACACATATACACCCTATATATTTAATATACATTTAATATTTAACAAGAAAGTAAAAAGCCTTGTTCTTAATTCTTTTACACATTTTAAAAAATGTTTTATTGATGTTCTTTTTCTCTTTCTGCATCTCACAGGTAACTAGTTTTTTGTTTCTCTTCTAATCTAGGTTGCATTGGTTTAGTTTGTGCAAAACCTTTTAAATTTAATGTAATTGAAATTATCCATTTCACTCGCATAATGTTTTCTGTGTCTTGTTTGATCATTAATTCTTCCCTTATCCATAGATCTGACAGGTAAAATATTTTGTACTCCTCTAATTTGCTTTTGATATCCTTTATTTCTAAGACACATTTCCATTTTGACTTAATCTTGGTACATGGAATGAGATGTTAGTCTATGCCTCATTTCTGCCATGTTATCTCACAGATAACCAAAGGTTCCAACCCAACCTGTCACTCCCAGCATCTTTGCCTACAGTTAAATTTGCAATTGATAAATAAATGCTATCTAATATTTTTATTGTCATTTATCATTATGAGTGTCGGTGGGTCCATGTTACTAACAGAAACCCTCTATTTAATAGTCCTCCCATGCAGTCAACATTTATTAAACATATAGTATGTGCTTAAAAGTTTCTCCACCTCAAGAGATGGCTCTGACCAAGTACTCCAGAAATCTTCTAGAGAGAAGGAAGATCATGAATGACAGCATATAGAAACTTTTCACAGAAGAGAAAAATTGCGATTGCTCTCCAAAACACCAGCCATTAGGCTAAGTCCAAGGGCAGAAAAGAGACAAATATTTATCCCTGCCCTCAAGGAACCTGCCTTCTAGTGGGAAAGACAATATGTGAAAAATTGTATAAGATATGTGCTAAGTTAAATAGAAGAAAATCTAGATTTTTCTCCTCTCTAGACAGTATCTAGATGCTGTCATTCATTATTTCCTTCCTCCTCTGTTCTCCCTGGCTCAACTCAGCTATGAGTCCTTGGACCCAGCCATGATTTGCGGTGGGTCCACAGGATGTTAAAGGATGGATTTTGCCAAAGGGCATCTGTCCTCTGGGTTGCCTTTTTTTTTTAAGAGCACCAGTTCCTGAGACCTCCCTTGTCCTTTCTGAGACAAACCAGCCATAACAGATCTAATCTTTCACCCCTAGGTCCAGAACAAAGGGGAGAGCTGAAGCAATGCTATAGGTAATGCCAAGAAAGGAGAAAGTGGAGGGCTCACCTGGGTGTTTGTCCCAAATCTCTGCTTGGCTTGTGGGGACACAGCCCAGTGAAGCAAAAACATCCCATCCCATCCCAGGCTGGAAAATCCCATCTTCTACCCAAGCCAGCCAACTGGCCGAGAACCAACATCAGCCTTGCTCTGTGTCATGCCACACAAGGGGTGGCAAGCAATTTACTGGATTTACTATGGGTGCTGCTGGTGCCAGGGCTGAAAAACCATGTTCAAATAAGAGCTCACAGCTCCTCTCTGGAGCATAAAAACCAAACCAAAGTTGTAAATAAGAAAAACAACGTTCCCTTCCCAAGTTTCCTCCAGTAACACACAGTTCTAGCCGCCCCACCTCACAGCTGCCTGTTGCCTTCTCCTGCCTATCCCTCCTTCCATACTAATGATCCCCAGCTGTGCCAGCAACCAGAGTCACATTAACCCCTTGTTTCCCTCCTCATCCCAATGGGAAAGTAATAACTATAATGATAAGAAGGCATTAAGGCAGTGTGGTGTGGTGGTTAGAGAGTTAGCCTCAGAAACAAGAAGGCTTGTGGTTTCAAGTCCTGACACATACTGGCTATGTGATGCTAAGCAAGTCACTTCTCTCAGTATTCTAGGCAACTCCATAGAGTAAAGATTCTTAACTACGGTTTCATAGATAGATTTCAAGGGGTCCATGAATTTTGATGGAGGAAAAATATCTTTTTTTCCCCCCTAATCCTTGGTTTCTTTTATGCCTTTTATTTGGGGCATATATGATACATGTATGAATTTTGTTTTATGGATTTGGACATATTATTCTGAGAAGGGGTCCTTAAGCTTCCAAAGGGGTCTATGATACAAGAATAACTAAGAAACTCTGCTCTAGAGTCAGAGAATTCTGGTTCAAATCCCTGCCCCTGAACCTTGCTGTCTTTGAGATCCCAGAAAAGTCACTTAATCCTGGGCCTTAGTTTCCTTATCTGCAAAATAAAGGAGGTTGAACTAGACAGTTCTGAGGTCCCTTTGGTTTTGATCTGTGACTCTCCATGCAGTGTGGTAGAATCTCTCTGGTCTTGGAATCAGGAAGACCCCAAGTTTTTCTGTTTCTGTTTTTGTTTTTGTTTTTAACCCTTGCCTTCAGTCTCAGAATCAATACTAAGTATTGGTTCCAAGACAGAAGAGTAGCAAGGGAGACCTCAGTTCTAAACAAATCTCAGATATTTGCTAGTTGTTTGAGCCAGGACAAGTAAGTTAATGCCTCTCTGCCTCAGTTTCCTGGTCTTAGCCTCTAAAACTGTTCCCAAGTGGGCTGCCCACTACATGAAGCCTTCCGTGATCCCTCCAGGTGTTAGAGCGATTTCTCTCACTCCTCAAAATACTTTTGAGCTTATTCATCTGTGAACACACTATCTATCCTTCCAGTGCTTTCTTTGTGAGCAAGGACTTTGCCTTATCACACTGCCTACCCTGGACCTACTACAGTGTCTGCTACACTCTTATTTGGAAAGAGAAGGGGAACTGGTGACTGATTTCATTAGAGCAGGAAAATCCCCTGTCAAATGTAGCTTGGGGGAGAAGAGGAGCTATGAGGATGGGAGAGGGACCCAGACTGGAGGCAAGGGGGCTGGGGAAAGGAGAGAAAAGTCCCTGGTCTGCTTCTCTCCATCCTTTCCCTCTCTCCTACTGGACTCTGACCTTTGCTGATGATGGGATGTGGTGAGGTGAGGGGCAGCGAGGTTCCCCTCATACTCTCCTTTCGTCTTTATTGGTCTTAAAGGGCAACCACCACCACCACCTCCTCCCCTCCCCCCCCCCCCCCCCATTAGCAACAGCAGCTCCAGTTTCAGGGAACTTTAGTTTTAGAACTTTTAAAAACTTAGTTCTTAAGTGATTTTTGTTGCTTGTCAGACATTTTGGACATTTAAATTTTTGTTAAAATTGAAGAAAAGGCAACTTGAGCCATCACTAAGTCATAGCGCCACAGCAGGATTGACCTCCCAATAAATAATGTTATTTAACATTATTAATTAATATTTAATAACAGAAATTAATGAATTAATATTAATTAATAAATAATGTTCTTGTTTTTAAAAACCCAAACAAATGTAGCTTGGCATCTTTTCTGCTACCTAGAGTTTTAGACAGTTGCCTAGACTAAACCTTCGTTTTTGTTTAGTTGAGTCTGACTCTCCAAGACAGATTTTTTGGGATTTTTTGGGCAAAGATACTGGAATGGTTTGCCATTTCCTTCTCTAGCTCATTTTCCAAATGAAGACACGAAGGCAAACTGGGTAAGGTGACTTGCTCAGGGCCAGTCAGTGGGCATTCAGGTCACCAGGGGTATTTTTTTTTAAGAAGGTGACTCTATTATCCTCAGTGAGTAATGACAATCAGGGCAGCTTCTGCCATTACATGTGGAATTTATTATATTCTCTAAAAAGGAAAGCAAGCTTTTTCCATAACGGAGATTTGCCTTTTTGTGTCCAGTTTTCTCTTTCTGTTTAATATTATGGACATTCTCATTTTATTCTGTGTTTGTTAAATTTGGAATAGAAAAAGAAAAAAGTGATTGTTTTTTCAATAGATAAATAAAGCACTTATTAAGTGCTTCACTATATGACAAGTACTGGAGATATAAATACCAAAAAAAAAAAAGACAGTCTCTAACCCTTAGGAGGTATCTACTAGCTAGAGTGCTAGACTTAGTCAGAAGGACCTGAGTTCAAAAGTGATCTCAGTCACTTACTAGCTGTGTGACCCTGGGCAAATCACTTCGCCCTATTGACCTCAGTTTCCTCCTCTGTAAAATGAGCTGGAGAAGGAAATGGCAAGCCACTTTAGAATCTTTGCCAAGGAAACCCCAAATGGGGTCACAAAGAACTAGACAGATCTGAAAGAACTCAACATCTCCATTCATCTTTCACTCTTCAGTTCAATAGAACATTGACTCCTTGAGGGCAGGGATTGCTTTTGTATCCTCAGTGCTTAGCACATAGTAGGTACTTTAAAATATTTGTTGACTTGAGAAACCTTGTGAGGCAGGTAAAATAAGTATTATTATTCCTTCTATTTTACAGATGAGATCATTGGAAAAAGCTATGACTTGGCCAAGGTCATACACCTTGAGTCTGGTTTCAAACTTACCTCTTTCCTGGCCACTAGGTTTTTGTTGTTTGTTAATTTTTTGGAAACATATATATCCCTTTGGAGATGGGGCTCAAAATGTTACAAACATTCATTCCACTGAGTTCTCTTTCAAATGTGGTATCACCATGTACACAACTCCCTCCCCTGTTAAGGCACCTTTGTTACTGGGCTGGTCCTCTACTGAGCTGGATTTAGCAGATCATTCTTTTCTTTTTTTAAAATAACTCTTATCTTCTGTTTTTTAACTAAGTATCAGTAAGAATTGGGGTAAGGGCTAGGCAATTGGGGTGAAGTGACTTGCCCAGGGTCACACAGCTAGACATGATCTGCTTTCTGATTTGAACCCAAGACCTCTTCTAAGCAGTGTTACAAGGGAATCACTTTAAAAGACTGATATATATTAATTTAAGGTCGCCAAGGAATCAGCTATGTAATTCCTAAATGAAAAACTCAAGTCAGCCGTCAGCCTTTTTGGAGTTTAATTACAATAGGAGCAAGAAAGGAATTAGAGATATATATAGAGAGAGAAAGGGGAGAGAAGGGAATAGGGCTTAAATACCCCCTCTGTTTAGGCTGGGCCAAAAGGCCCAAGCCCTTAGATAGCTGGGGCAAAGAAAAGAGATCAGTCCCTTTCACTCACGTGTCCAAAATGGAGAAACAGTCTCAGAGGCCCCCACTTTCAGCTTCCTTCAGAGCAAGCTTCCTCAGAGCCCAGGAACCACCGACCAAAAACTCAACCACCCCCCGAGTCTCCAGACCCTCCTATCTTTAAGGACACCATCCAAGTTGCCTCCCCTCAGTCCTCACATCTACCAATCACTCTTCATCAATTTCCCTGTCAATGGAGGCTCTCGCTTAACCCAGGACCGCCCAGAGGTTTCTGGCTTTTGCACATGTCTGTTGAAGGTCATATTTTCAAATGATTAAATCTATACTCCTTTGCTACAGCCCTTTCTAAATCCTGTTAACTTGAGTATGGTAGAGATTGGAATAATTAAATTTTGATCTAGGCTGCAGCCCTTACTCAATCCTATTAGGACTGAATAGGGTGGAGATTTATTCCAAGTATCTCCATTGTATCAATTCTAAATCAATCAAGACTCAAAGAAATTCCTGTTCTATGCTTAAGCATAGGTCAAAGTCCTTTCCATTGTTCAGCAAAGGGTTTCTGTCCTAAAGTAATCTTAAGAAGGGAAGAGAAGGAACCTCCCATGCCAATGGAGTTCCCATTCCAATAGACTATCAGTAAGAAATTTTCCAAGTATGAAATATCCCAATGGTGAAATTTCCAACATTTATAAGTCTAAGGAATTTTGAGGTTTACAGCAGGTCATTCTTTAGGGTTCCAATGATGCCTCCCCCATCCAGATCTAACAGTCTCTGCCATGTATTCCCTTCACTGGACCTCCACTCTTCCAGCCTTCCCAGTTCTCACAAGGGTCTATTTCAGAGTCAGTAAGACCTTGGTTCTGACTGTGGGATCCTGGGGTCATCATTTAACTGCTCAGTGCTCTGGACTGGGCAACTGTCTAAAAATCGAAGTTGCAGAAGATACCACCCTACATCTGCAGGGGGAATTTTCTCCCTGGGAGTTCCTTGCACAAGGAAATTGCAAGGTGCGTGGTAGCCTGGGAGCTTGTGGCTTTCTCAGCATCACATAGCCAGTCTATGTCAGAAGTGTATTTGAACTCAGAGCTTCCAGCTCCAATGGCAGCCCACTGGACCCCCTCCATAAGAACTCATTAAGATAAAAAGTTTATCTTTTTAAAAGATGAAGCCCAAAGTCATGTAACCAACCCCAGCTTGCCTCCCTTCTGAACCAAATCCTCCTTCCCCTTCTCCTCTCCCTTCTGTCTTAGCGCAGGGTCAGGGAGCATCTGAGGCATGGCAGGAGGCACAGGAGGGCCAGATGGATATGATGGAGCAAAGCTGAAAGCAAAGGAGGCGCCCTGTTCTCCTTGGAAGCCAAGTTAGCCAAAAGAAAATCCAGTCACCTGTGAACAGCAGGAAGACTCTAGACCCTGTGGAGAGTGTAAATTGTGAAGCACTCTCTCTCCGTTTGTGCCATCTGTGTGTGTGTGTGTGTGTGTGTGTGAGTGTGAGTGAGTGTGAGTGTCCATCGACACTTTCCTCTCTGCTGGCTGGCCTGGGAAGGGAAGGGGTCCTCCCCCTCTGGGGCTCTCAAGGGAGGGAGAACTCATATGGAATCTGTTTTCAGGAGGTTCGAGGCTTTGTCCATTCTGGGTCTAGATGCTCAGGGAAGCCTTTTGGGGTTCAAGCCTGTTGAAAGTGGTTGCTTCTGGGCTGTGCCTGCAAAGGGTGAAGAGGGTTCCCTGGCCGTAGATGTATCTTATCCAGCAAACATTCTGATGTGTGGCATGTTCATGAGTGAGGACTGTACATATCAGAGGGCCACTAAGTGGAACTGGAGGCTAATGGAAAAGAAAGTGGGCAAAGCCCTCTCATAAACATTGTCGATGGCATGTCCGGACCACGTCTCACAGTCTCTCTTGCATATCTGGGGGTCTGAGGGCACAGCAACCCTTGTCCCTCCCAAAGCCATCTCCCCAAGCCCACGTTCCAGAGTTTTCAGCATCATTTAAGGATGGTAACATGAGTCCCCCTTGGTGTAAGGGTTTGTATGAACTTGGACAGATGAATAAATAAAACTCTTGCCACGGAGCTAGAAGGGATCCCAGAGGCCATCGAGGCTAAACCTCTCTCTCCCTTTTTTTTTTTTAACCCTTACCTTCTATCTTAGAGTCAATACTGTGTATTGGTTCCCAGGCAGGAGTGGTAAGGACTAGGCAATGGGGGTTAAGTGACTTGTCCAGGGTCACACATCTAGGAAGTATTTGAGGCCATATTTGAACCAGAACTTCCAGTCACTAGGCTTGGCTCTCTATCCACTGAGCCACCCAGCTGCCCCCTAACCCACTCATTTTATAGACTTACCAATTTGCCAGTCTTGCCTCCACAGCACTGAATTGCTCCATTTCTTCAGCCCATCTTCATTGCCTTCCCAGGTCTCAAGTATTAGGCTGGATCATGGCCAGAACTGGTACTTTATCAAGAAACAGCTCAGTCTTAGGGCAAAATGGCTTTTCTACAAGGGGATTCTGGGTTCACTTGCAAAGCCTCAAGGCAGAGTTATTTCCCCAAAAGATTCAAGGGTTGAAAGTGACTAAGGAGGGGGCAGCTGGGTGGCTCAGAGAATTGAGAGAGCCAGGCCTGGAGACAGGAGGTCCTGGGTTCAAATCTGATCACAGACACGTTCTAGCTGGGTGACTCTGGGCAAGTCATCACCTAGCCTTTATGGCTAGTCTGCTTTGGAACTAACACACAGTATGAATTCTAAGATGGAAGGGGAGGATTTAAAAACAGAGAGAGGAAAGAAAAGAAAAGAAAGTCCCTGAGGAGCTGGAGGGAGTGGGGGCATGAAGGTGGGACAGAAAGTACCCTTCTCCCTCCCCCACCCCCATAGGCTGATGGAGACTCTTCCCTCCTGCTGCCTGGGCTGGATTCAGCTTGCAGCCTTTCTGTGGAGAGCACCCGCCACTGGCAGGGACTCAGCTTGGCTTTCTGTCAGCTTCTGACAGACATTCCAGCTGAGCTCTGGGCTCCCGTATCAGCTTACTTCTTCAGGACAGTGAGACCTGGATGGAGCACGTCCCAGCACGAGCTGGCTCTCAGGGCTGCCCGTCTGGGCCCAAGGCAACTGTCTCCCCAGCAAATATCAAGAGGCCTCTCCTTTTCTTCCCCCCTCTTTCCTTTGCTCTTAATCTTCCGGCTTTCTCCATCTTCTCTCCAGTCTTTGTCCCTCTTTTCTCTGGTTTTCTTTCTCCTGTTTCAGCTCTCTGGGGCCTTCCTTTTCTTTGAGATATGGCTAGTAGGCAATGTAGAGTCAAGAAGACCTGAGTCCAAGTCCTACTTCTGATACAGGCTTGACTGTGTGATCCTGGTCAATCATTTTCTTTTTTCTTTCTTTTAAAAAAAATTTTCCCATGGGTCAATCTTTTTCATCTACTAATGCTCCAGGCAACACTAAAAACCAAAACAAAACCAAAAAAAGACTATAAATGACAAATGTTTAGCAGTTCCCTAAACCAATGAAATAACAGGCTTGGTTGTTGTTCAGTCATGTCTGACTCTTCATGATCCCATTTGGGTTTTCTTGGCAAAAGGTATTGGAGCACTTTGCCATTTCCTTCTCCAGCTCATTTTACAGATGAGGAAACGGAGGTAAACAGGGTTAAGTGACTTGCTCAAGGTCATACAACTAGCATGAGGCTGGATTTGAACTCAGGAAGATTGAGTTCACCTAACTGCTGATAAAGTCTTAGTTTAAGAAAAAAATGGGAGAAGAGCAAAGGGGTAGAAAAAAACATCTTTGCTGACAATATAGTAGAAGAGAAGAGTGGCATTTGGAGTCAGAGACCTTGAATTTATATTAAGCTCTGCTATTTACTGTGTGACCCTGGGCAAGTCATTTAATCTCTATGAGACCTACATTCTTTATCTACAAATTGAGGAAGTTTGACTAAATGGCCCTTGAGGTCCTTACTAGCTGTGAAAGTGTAAACCTGGATTGGGCAAAAGAGATAGCAAGCAGCTAGCCTTTGGGGAATGCCTACCACAGTGTTTTATGATGCTCTAAAAATACTAAGAGATGCACAAATCTCTGTATTTTTTTTTATTGCCCTTTTGTTGTGAGGAGCTCATAAAGTTACTCAATGATATCTCCTTAAAAACACTTGTGAGGAGATGGAGTCATAGCAATAGCTCACATTTACATAGTCTCTTCCTCCCTCCCTCCCTCCCTCCTTCTCTTTCTTTCTTTCTTTCTTTCTTTCTTTCTTTCTTTCTTTCTTTCTTTCTTTCTTTCTTTCTTTCTTTCTTTCTTTCTTTCTTTCTCTTTCTTTCTTCCTTTCCTTCTTTCTCTCTCTCTCTCTCTCTCTCTCTCTCTCTCTCTCTCTCTCTCTCTCTCTCTCTCTCTCTCTCTCTCCTCTCCCTCCCTCCCTCCCTCCTCCCTCCCTCCCTTCCTTCCTTCCTTCCTTCCTTCCTTCCTTCCTTCCTTCCTTCCTTCCTTCCTTCCTTCCTTCCTTCCTTCCTTCCTCCCTCCTTCTCTTCTTTCTTTCTTTCTTTCTTTCTTTCTTTCTTTCTTTCTTCTTTCTTCTTTCTTTTCTTTCTTTCTTTCTTTCTTTCTTTCTTTCTTTCTTTCTTTCTCTTTCTTTCTTTCCTTTCTCTCTCTCTCTCCCTCCCTCCCTCCCTCCCTCCCCTCTCTCTCTCTCTCTCTCTTTCTTTCTTTCTTTCTTTTCTTTCTTTCTTTCTTTCTTTCTTTCTTTCTTTCTTTCTTTCTTTCTTTCTTTCTTTCTTTCTTTCTTTCTTTCTTTCTTTCTTTCTTTCCTCTCTCTCTCTCTCTCTCTCTCTCTCTCTCTCTCTCTCTCTCTCTCTCTCTCTCTCTCTCTCTCTCTCTCTCTCTCTCTCCCTCCCTCCTTCTCCCCTCCCTCCCTTCCTTCCTTCCTTCCTTCCTTCCTTCCTTCCTTCCTTCCTTCCTTCCTTCCTTCCTTCCTTCCTTCCTTCCTTCCTTCCTTCCTTCCTTCCTTCCTTCCTTCCTTCCTTCCTTCCTTCCTTCCTTTCCTCTTCCTTAACTTCTGACTTAGCATCAATTCTAAGACCAAAAAATGGCAAGGGTTAGGCAATCAGCGTTAAGTGACTTGTCCAGGGTCACACAGATAGAAAGCATCTAAGTCCATATATGAACCCAGGTCCTCCTGACTACCATTTTCAGTGTTGCGCTAAGGCTGGGATATAGAGAAAAGTTAAAAAAAATAAAAAAGACAGTCTCTGCCTTCAAAGAGTTCACATTCTAAAGGGGGAGGCAACATGCAAACACCTCTGACCAAACAAGTTTTATTCTTTATAAACTGAAGATAAACAACAGAGTGAGAAAGTCTTGCAACAAGTGGGATTTATGGAAGGCTTGAAGAAAGCCAGGGAAGCCAGGCAGGGCAGCAATGAGGCGGGGTGGGGGGATATTATATACATTTTCTCATTTCATTTGACCCTTATTTTATATCCCCAGAAGTTACAGAGGGTCTGGCACAGAGTAATGGCTTTCTAAATGTTTGTTGAATGACTAATATAGAAATGAATTTTGTATGACTGTGCATGGATAACTAATAAAATTGCTTGCCTGTCTCAGGAAGGAAGGAAGAAACTCAAAACAAATGTTTAAGTATGTTAAAAATTGTTTTTGCATACAATTGGAAATAAAACAAAAGCATTTATTTTTAATTTGATAAATATTTAAATAATCTTTAATTTGATAAAAAATTACACAGAATTTTTAACGTTTTAAAAAAAATTCTGAGCCCTGGATTTTCTCCCTGCCTCACCTTCCCAGCTTTTGGGACAGTAAATAATCAGATATAGTTTTTATGAAATACTATTTGTATAAAATGCTTGTTGACAGAGGTCATAATTTTTATTTCCATTTTACAGTTGAGGAAACCGATTCGGAGAGGTTGTGACTTGCCCAAATCACCCAATTAGTAAAGTATTTGAGGTTGGATTTGAATCCAGGGCTTTCTTGGGCGCTCTATCTACTACGTGATAACCTAAAATATTGGGAAACTGAAACTGACCCCGAGTGGGTCAGTGAACCACACTCCGGAGCCAAATCGCAGTCTCCTGCTGCCGGCCCCGTTCTCGGCGTCTTGTGCAATCTCTCCATGAGCAGGTTCGAGGCCTGTGAAGCGGCCCTTGCTTGCCTTTCCTCCCGGGCCAAGGAGCGCCCAGGTAACTGACCTCCACGGGCCCTCTGCTCCAGCTGTGGCGTGAGGGGGCGTGGCGCGGCCGGCTCGGCCCGCCGCCGCAGGACTGGAAGGGCGGGTTGGGAAGGGCTGGCCTGGTATTGTTTCTCCTAACTCTCCTCGGATTCAGAAGCAGCCCGAGCCGGCTCTCTGGCCTCTCTGCGCAGTAAAGGGGAGAGCTTGTCTCCAAATCGGGGTGGCGAGCCCAGCTGAGGGAGATTCTTGTCTCTCTCCGTGGACCCAGCTGTAAAAAGGGAACCTGGAAGATGTGCCAGCCCCTGCTGGTCCACTACACCCTCCTCTGACTGCTGGTGACGCAATCACTTCTGAGGACACCTTAGGCACTTCCCTGGGGTCCTTCTTTTTAAACCCTTACCTTGCATCGTCTTGGAATCAATACTACCTACTCGGTCCAAAGCAGAAGAGCAGTAAGGGCTAGGGAATGGGGGTTAAGTGACTTGCCCAGGGTCACACAGCTAGGAAGTGTCTGAGGCCAGATTTTAAATCCAGGATCTCCCCTTTCTAGGCGTGGCTGTCAATCCCCAGCGCCATGGAGCTGCCCCAATGAAGGGTTTGAAGGAGTTAAGGTAGAGGCTCTTGGATCCTCAAGGCTCCATTCCCCAAACCTCTTCTGCTGGCCCTTGCCTAGGAAGGGGCATGCGCAATGAACACAAGGAGTGTACCTTTCCCAGAGCATTAGTAACCAAGCACAAGCCGCATCTAAGCCGCACTCCCAACTGGTTTTTTTGGCCCTCTCATTTCATCGGGAAGGGAGGCTCCCAGTGGGGAAGTTTTTCAGCTAAATACAGGCTTGGCAACTGCCCTGCAATATGGTCTTCGTCCCCTAGGCACACTGAGAGCTTTAGTCACTTACCCAAGGACTCGCAACTAGTACGCTTTGGAATTGGAGCAAACCCAAGCTTTCCCGACTCTGAGGCTGCCTCTTTTTATAGGTAATCAATCCATCCAATAACATTGATTAGTTCCAGGCCAGGCACGGTACAAAATGATAGGGATAAAAAAAAAGGGTCAAGAAGCTTCCATTCCAGCGACACAGAAAACTTGTGCTTAAGTGGGTACACCCGCAAGGTAGCCATAGAGAAGAAGGCTTCCTACAGGATGGGACACTTGAGCCAAGCCTCGAAGGAAGCCAGGCATCCCAAGAGGCAGAGGTAAGGAGGGAGGGCCTTCCTGGAAAGGGACACACAGGGCATGAGAAATGCAGTAAGTAGGCCAGTAGAGGCATGGACGGGAGGGATGTGTTAAAAGACTAGACAGATCAAAAAGGGGTCAAGTTGTGAAAAGTGCTAGATGCCAAGGAGTGAAGTTTATATTTGATCCTGGAGGTAGTAGGGCGCCATTGGAGTTTATTGAGTAAAGAATACTAGGGCCAGGCTAATGATTTAGGAAAATCACTTGGGCAGTTGGGTAGAGGAGAGATTGGAGTGGGGAAAGATTTGACACAGGGAGAGCAACTTGCAGTAGTCAAGGGGGAAAATGGTGAGGGTCTTCACTGGACTGGTGGTGCCCAGGGAAGTGGAGAGAAGGGGCCAATTTATGGTGATGTTATAGTATGCATTTTGCAAATGATTGGGTATTTGGGAGGGCTAATAGTGAAGGAGGCAGGTAGGTGGCTTAGTGGATAGAGTGCTGGGCTTGGAGTCAGGACCAGCTTTGGATGCTAACTGTGTGGCCCTGGGCAAGTCATTTAACCACTATTTGCCTGACAAAAGAGTGGGAAATGGCAGACCACTAAAGTATCTGTGCCAAGAAAACCTATGGATATCTATGGTCCACTGAGTCACAAAGAGTCAGACACGACTGAACAACAGAGTAAAAGTAGGGAGTTGAGGATGACCCTGAGATTGTGAACCAGAGTAATCAGAAGGAGGTGGGGAGGGGAAAGTTTGGGGATAAAGACAGCATTTTGTCTCAGACGTGTAGAGTATGAGATGCTTCCAAGACATCCATTTTGATACAGCCAGTAGACAGTTGGTGATTGGAGACAAGAAAGGTAAGAGCCAGGTAAATGGATTTGAGCAGAATATTTGGAGAGCTCCCTGAGCCACTGGAGCTGATAAGATCATTGAGAGAATAAAAAGAGAAAAGAGAAGGCTGCACAGGCCCTAGCGGCCTGGAGGATCTGACCTGGATGGACATCTAGAAAGGAGACAAGAAGGAGCGGTTTATCAGGGAGGAGGAGAACCAAAAGATAGCTGAGTTGATAAGGCAGAGAGTATCTCCTATGGGCCAGGCATTGTGCTAAAGAAGAGTAAAAAAAAAAGTCCTTGCTCTCAAGGAGCTTATAGTGTAACGGGAATGAAGAACATGCAAATAGCTAGGTCCCAATCATCTATCTTATGTGCATGTTACATGTTTATACTCACACATGTATATCTTACTACTTATATACATACTATATATACTATATACATATACTTTCTGCCTCCCTCTCTTTCTCCGTCTTCCTCCTTCCCTCCCTTTCTCTGTCTCTCTGTCATCTGTCTCTCTCCACACACACACACACACACGCTATAACTTTGAGATCATCTCAGAGGGAAGGTGCTATGATTAAGGAGGACAGAGAACTGCTTGTTGCAAATAGTTTAGCTGCGACTTGAAGAAAACCAGGGAAGCTAGGAGGCAGAGAAGGGGAAGGAGAGGGTTCCAAGCATGGGGGGAGCCAGTAAAGATGCTCTGAGTAGGGAGATGGAACGTCTTATAGGAAGAACAAGGAGGCCGGTACGGCTCAATTGCACAGTATGAGATGGGGATTAAGGTATAAGGATACTAGAAAGGTAGGAAGGGGCCAGGTTATGAGGGGTTTTAAAAGCCAAACAGAGGATTTTATATTTGATCCTGGAGGCAATAGAGAGCCACTGGAGTTTTTTTTTTTGAATAGGGGGATTATATAATTAGACCAGAGCTTTAAGAAGATCAATTTGTCAATTGAGTTGGAATAAGAGATTTGAAGCAGAGAGACTAACCTGAAGGGCAATAAAATAGCAGATGTGAGGTGAAGAGGGGCTACATAGGGCAGTGTTGGTGTCAGAGAAGCGTATTTGTGTGTGACAGTGTTATAAAGGTAGAATTGATTAGCCTTAGCAACTGATTGGGAGTTGAGGGTGAGAGTGAGGAGTCATCTAGGTTGTGAGCCTGTATCCTTGACTGAAATAGAGAAATTTAAATTAATGGAGAGGCCAGGGTTGGCCAACCCTAGGAGCTGAGATCTACGAATCACCTGGAGGACAATAATGAAATCTGTGGAAATTGATAACCCCAAATAAAATAGTATAGGAGACGAAGAAAAGATGATCCACGGAAGAGCACTGGGAGATAACCACCGGTATCAGGTATGTTTTTGTCATTTTTCAGTCATATCTGACTTCTCATAACCCAATTTAGGGTTTTCTTGGCAGAGTTCCTGGAGTGGTTTGCCATTTCCTTCTCCAGCTCATTGACCGATGAGGAAACTAAGGCAAACAGGGTTAAGTGTCTTGTGTGGGGTCACCCTACCAGGAAGTGTCTGAGACTAAATTTGAACCATGGAAGATGAATCTTTCTGAATATAGGCCTGGCACTCTATCCACTGTGCCACCTAGCTGCTCCTTCCATGACCTAGATGAAAATCCAGCAAAGGAGATTAAGAAGGAAATCAGATGGAGAAATTAAGGTGTGGTGACACCAAACCTAAACAGAAGAGAGTATCAAGGAATATCCAAGGCAGCAGGGAGGTCAAGAAGGATAAAGATTGACAAGCAGCCATTAGATTTGGCAACTAAGAGATCATTAGTGACTTTGAATAGAGCATTTCAGTTAAATGATGAAGTTGGAAACTAAATTAAGAAGTTAAGAAGGCAGTGTTCAGAGATAAGAAGTTAAGAAGATAGTGAACGAGAGGAAAGAAAATGATGGCACTCATTGTAGACAGCCTATCTAAGTTTATCCGAAAAAGGAAATCGCCCTTGGAACCAATATACAGTATTGATTCTAAAACTGAAGGGTTTAAATAAAATAAAACCAACCCAGGGCAGCAAGGCAGACACTTCCTAGCTCTGTGACCCTGGGCAAGTCACTTAAACCCAAATTGCCTAGCCTCGCCACACTTCTGTCTTAGAATTGATACTCGGAAGGTAAGAGTTTTCCAGTGGAATTGCACCATTGGCTATGGGAGGGGAAAGGAGGGGAGGGGAGGGGAGGGGAGGGAAAGAACGTGAGTCATGTAACCATGGAAAAATTTTCTAAATTAATTAAATAAAAAAAAATTTTTTAAAGAAAGTAAGGGTTTTAAAGCAGAAAAAACCCTGGAAAACATAACTTGGGGGATTTCTAGAAGCTAACTTATTTTTTCTAAAGGATTTAGCTATTAAAAAAAATTTAACAAACCAAAAAGAATCTTGAACTAAACTACTAAGAATAGTTTTACAATGTTGTGAAGTTCAGCAGCAGCAGCAGCAGCAGTTAAATGAGAAGCTCCAAACACTCCATAACCTTGAGTTTTGTGTGTGACTTGAGGTAGAAGGATGTGTGCCAGTGAGCTGTTTCTTTCAGTGTGCTCGCTTGCCACAGGTAGGTCTCCATGTGAACTTTGACTAGATCAAAGGCCCCAGACAGCAAAAGGTTCTGAAGGTTTCCTCCACTTGGACACTGGTGTAATAGAATCTTTACTTAGGAATCCTTAGCATCATACAGACCTCAGACACCTTGGGAGATCTTAATATTTTGATTTTGCTAAGGTGTCTGGGTGTTCCAAAGGACCAGATTGTTGGCATTTTAAGATTTATACATTCTGTTCCCAAATCCTAAAGGTCTTGGGCTGAATATTCTTTTTTTTTTTTTTTTAAGAATCAATACTAAGTATTGGTTCTAAGACAGAAGAGTAGTAAGAGCCAGGCAATTGGGGTTAAGTAGTGACATGCCCAGGGTCACACAGTTAGGAAGTGTAAGAGTCTGAGCCCTTCCATCTCTGGGCCTGACTCTCCAGCCACTGAGCCACCTAGCTTCCCAGGTTGGGTAGTCTTAATTGTGTGGAAGTTACATGGCACAGTGGATGGGGCAGAGCTTGAGTTAAAATCCAACCCCCAATACTTGCTAGCTGTTTGATCTTGGGCAAGTCACCTAATCTTGTTTGCCTCAGTGTCCTCATCTGTCAAATGAGCTGAAGAAGGAAATGGCCAACCACTCCAATATCTTTGCTAGGAAGACCCCAAATGAAGTCACGAAGGGTAAAATCTGACTAAACATAAATTCTTAATTGTATGAACCTTATTGGACACAAGACTGGCTCTCTTATACTATTTTCAACCAACAGCGTGAATCTGGGGGATTCAGTTACTGAAAGGGGCATGGAGTGGAGGGGGAAGGAATAGGAGAACACCACCACACTTTCTAAGAGCAGGGTAGAGAGTCATTATGCTTTATTTACATGCGGTCACCATCTCTTTTACAAACTAGATTACAATTGAAAATGGAATACACAATATGATATCTACAGATCAACACTGAGGAGAATGAGCAATGAATCTCTATTTCGTTTGGAAAGATTCTCAAATCAAAATGGTTTGATCCTCCTAAAGAGAGAGAGAGAGAGAGAGAGAGAGAGAGAGAGTGTAGAGTTGGTTAGTTAATCCATGGCAACACAGGGTTGGAGACAAGATTCTCAGTGAGAATGCAAGGATAGTGTTCACTCTAAAAGAAAGGATGAGGCACTCACTACCAAAGAGAAGTTAGTAGGGGCCTCTTAGCTCTTAGGTGTTTTCACTGTGGCCATGCACCAAAGACAGGGGTTTTAACATCATTCTAGTCTGTACAGGTTGTTAGCAAGAAACTAAAACAGAGAAGATGATTTTACAGATACTGTATACAGATACTCTTTTTCCATTCATGCAACTTTTTTTTTTTCTTAAAAAAAAAGTTCAACATGTGAAGCCAAAATGCACAATACATTTTTTTCCCAAAATATTAACTAATTTATCTGGTCCTCCACATCTGTTTACATTTCCAATGCACATGATGTACTAAGACAATTATATGAGAGGAGACTGATTGCCAAGCAATGACATAATTTTAGAGAAATAAATGTCCTAACATAGAGCTTTTTAAAGCAATGGTACAAATATTTCTGGAGTTAGGCAGAAGCCTTATAACCAATCGTTCACAGAAGAAAAAAAAATCACAAATAAAATTAAATAAGAAAAATACACAATCGTTCAAATTGCATAAATGTTACCACTTTAGATGCTTAGCACTTATGTATTAAATATTAACACTAAAACTCTTTAATAACTTGTGTATCTGCTATAAGATCTTATTTAATGGACATGATTTCAGGAAAACTAGTCTTTTTCCTTTATTTCCCCTTTCCCCAGAGATGCTGAGCTTCGTACCTCTTTGCCAAAGATTATCTCCCCATAAACCAACTGGTTTTCTTGATTTAAAAAAAAATCATAATCATATATTTTCCAAAATATTCCATGAGCAAATAGAATCAGTGACTTTTAGTATTGGAAAGATTAGTTTTCCTTAATCAGAGTGAAGACATTAGAAGAGACTTTTTTTTAAAAGGAAAGGCAGAGATTTTGATTTTGGTTGTGGAAAGCCTGAAGGCCTGAATTTCTCTACTGCTTTTTCCTTTTCCTTGCCCATCCCCATGGAGTCCCTGACATTCCTGTGGGGAATAATTAAGTGGCTGTGGTACTTTGGTCTTGGTTGCATCTTTGAGAAACCCAAATGATGATCGTTAAAAAAAAAAAAAGAGAGAGATTCATGAGGCAAAGATAATCTTGTTCTCATTATCCTTATTCCAATGAACACAAATTGTTAACCAACTTGAAAGCTTACTCCTATGAATGGAAATATCTGCTGGTAGTAGTGAGAGCCACCATGAGCTTCATCTTCAGGGAAGGGAGGCAGTAGATGTGTTTATTAAAATCAACACACACACACACACACACACACTCACACAAATAATACCACAAAGCCCGCTTTGTACTGTATCCAACATCCTCCTCTGATTAAAGTAAAAAAAAATTTAATAACAACATACATCCACCAAACAACTGCTTTTCAGCAAGAATAACATTATGGAAGATGAGGGAGAGAAAGAAAATTAAAAAAAAAAAGGAAAACATCAGATTCATTCAGATTCTGCACTTGAGTATATACAAGGAAAGCTTGTGATAAAGCTGTTTCCTAACTTTGGTAAAAGATGTTTGGGCTGGGGTCTCGGAGGGGAATAGTTCCCCAGAGTGCATGTCTAATTAGGAGCCATTAGTTACTCTTCTGGTTTCCTTATTTAAAAAAAAACCAAAAAAAACAAAATGGCAGCCCTCCCCATACTGTCCTTAGAGATGGGGGCAAGGAAAGGAGGGTTAGGAAGGGCTGGAATTTGGTGGCTGGTGCCAGTGACCAGATCACCTATGTGAACTGCATTTTCTATTTAGCAGCCTCTATTTGAAAATGGCCAGAGGGAGGAGGATTCACTACCTTGACTTCAAATTTTGTTCTACTGACACAAATCAGTAACGGTATTTCCACTTGGGTGCATGGGCTGAGCAGACGTTAGACCGGATTTTCCTTTAGGTCCGGTCTTTCAATGAAAGCCAGAAGTGGCACTTTTGTACCAGCTCAGGCTCATAGAAAGAACTCTGGCTTCAATTCTAGCAAGGATCTTGCTTCTTCTCTCTTTGGCCTTTTAGCTCAGTTTCAGTTTCTGGGGCTCCCCTCTTTGGGGCACATAGTTTAGGGCAGGGAGAATTCAAGCCAGTAGGATGCTAAAGGAGAGAACTGTAACCACAGCTTTAGGTGCAGAACTAGATGGGATCAGACTTTCCCCCACCTTGACCTTGCAGCCCTCCTGAGTCCTCATGTTTAAGCTGTTGTTTCTCTGAGTCATTCAGTAAGGGCAGGGGGACTTCCCTTCAGTTCTATGGCTCTCTGATCCCATGCTTTCTTGCACTCAGCTGTCTTAGATTAAATTCAAATCTGGGTTCAAGACATTTCTCAAGATAGTCTCTGATTAAAACCCAACAAGTGTGGGAAAAGTAGAAAATAAATGAGATACTATATAATTAGTAACTGGGGAACGCAAAGCCATTTTTATTTTCAACTGAAACATTTAGGGTTTTTTTCACCCATTTCCTGCCCTTCCCCCCCAAACAATTCTTGGGGTCTAGAGCAACAAAGAAAATAACTCAAGAACTGAACTCTCTAGGCTCTCTGTCTGGAACACTCTGGACTCTCATATAGCCTAATAGCTCCTTCCCACCCAGCTGGTTCTACTTTGGCCACCTGAGAAAATAAGTCAAAACAGTACATATCCCCTTCTCTGGCCCACTCCCCATGTTCCCAGCAGCGTGGCTAGCATCAGGACTGAGGAATGAAAATGGAGAGAGGCATGTGTTTTCCAATAATGCCTGACCAAGTAGTCCTTTCAGTTTTCAGAGATGTCTAGTAAACAAAATTTGATGAGTGCCTTATTTGTACAAATTTTCAAGAGTGTTGGCTATGGTAAAGGAACACAAGAAGCAAGTCTCTGCTATTGAAAACTGGACCAATCTGAATACCTTCTGCAAAGAAAATGGTAAGATCTTAAGATGTTCCAAAAATGGGTATGTCCAGGTTGGTCTACCATCACCACGACTGCACGAGCATTTACAGATTCTGTCAAAGGTGATGAAACAAACAGGGTCATCACTCAAAAAGGACAATATAAGCATGGCGGAGGTGGGGGGGGGGCATGAAGAGACCAAATGGAATACCCAATACCCCAGCTATAATTTCTACCAATATTGGGCCCCAAGATAATATAAAGGAAAAAAAAATGGGGCTCATTGGTAGACGGTGGCAGGTGCACGTGTGTGTTTTGTGAGTCATGGAAGGAAGTTGCTAGATGGTGCATGGGGCCAATAAACAGTGAGAACTTCTGCACTGAAACTTTGGGCTGGAATACAGATTTGTATTCTTACCACCCATGCATAATTATTTTTTTCTGTACTCTACATAGTAAAATATATTTATACATTTATATGCATAAGGATTTTATCCAAAGTGGGAAAAAAAGTCTTCATGGATCATATTGGACAAGTGCTCCAATGTTGGGCTAACTGGAGCTGCTTCTTACTGGGTTCTTCCTGTCCCAAAAGAACAGCCAAATTGCCTCCCTACCAAAGTAACTAACAAAAATAATCACACTTTCCAGGTTAGACAGAAAGCACCTATACAGCACCATTAACTTTAAAGAAAAAAGAAAGGAAGAAATCTGGAAAAGCCTGAAAAATAAAATGAAAAGTTTAAAATGGCCTTTCATTTCCATTGTTTCATTTCTTCAAATATAATCCAATCTTACAAAAAAAAAAATCTGTGCGGTATATAGTCTCTCTCCCTTGTACAGTTCTGGGAGATCTGATTATACATCAAGGTGGAAAGTGATCATAGAAAGGTATTTCAAGAAATATGAAAGACACAAACTCCTCCCCCCAAACTTGTTTACACTCTTCCCATGGGTTACCCATTTCGGATCTGACATATACCTGTGAAAAGCTTATCTCACATTCAATGCAAAATAAAACTATACCCCCCCCCCACCCATTTTCCTCCTTATAAAAAAAAAGGAAATTGCTAAGTGGCATTTGGCAATGAATGGGCATCTTAGCTTATTTCTCTCCTGAAAACAGTGGCGCTTCCAACCAATAAATAGATGTTCCACTACACTGAATGGGGATCAATCCACGAAAACCACAAGCCATCCTGAATTAGACAAAAACAGATCAGCTTTGGGGTCTCTTTGGTGGACCCTCTAAAAAGAATCTCCTCATTCAGAATTTAAAAAAGCAAAACAAAACACTGTATAGGATGAATTGTTCTTCTCTTCTCCTGTGCTATATCCTGTTTTTGGAAAATGACTGTGCCATTGTTAGGTTTCTAAGAAGAGAACAGTTTTCTATCAGAAAAATCACAAAAGAATATGCTCCTTAGATTATTCAACTTGTCAGGCTACCGAGTCAGAGGGATCCATAGGTCTGGGACTCCTGAAGCAGGAACTTAACTGGCAAGAGTGTTTGCTTCTTTCCAAAGTTTTAGACTTGCCAGAGGAAAAAAAGGGCAGATGAATCTAATTAACAGAAAAAAAAGGTACTGGTTGGGCACAGGAGTGAGAAAACAAACACAAATCTCAAAAGAGCCCATAAACCATCGCTATATTATAACACCACATAATCACTGGCAGAGAACTATGGTTAGAGGGTACACAGTGTGTCTTGACAAGATGGCGCAGAGGCGTTGGGTGCTGTGTCCACGGAAGGTGCGGTGCTCCATCATCCTGTACAGGGAACATTTTGCATACGTTCTCGAGTTCAATAGAAGCTTCGATGGGGGGGTTGAGGGGGCCATTAACAGTCTCTGCTTGGTTGGGAAGATGATGCAGGATTGATTCACAAAGGTCATTAAGCTGTAAACGGTGTCGCTGTCCACTTGCTGAGAGCAGATTTGGCAAAGGGTTTTTTTTATTTCCTCCTCTTTAGATCTTGTGTCAGTTTTTGAGGGTCTGAAGGAGAAAAAGAAGGAAAGCAAGAGGATTAAGACATTTAATCCATACCGTGGGATTTCCTAATGTTATCCATATAACCAAATGCCCTCAATTCCTGAGTCTGTTTTGCATTTATTTTGTATAGCTTGGAAGACAGCGACTGTTTCTGGTGTGTGTGTGGTTAATTTTTATATCCTTAGTGCAATGACAATTTACAGATGAGGTCACAAAGGTGCTAAGAATCAGAAGTAGGGTCACAGGCTATAGATTCGGGGCTGGAAGGGACATGAAAGACCTTCTCCTCTGACCTCATTTAACATACAAGGAACTTGGTGTTAAGTGAATTGTCTGAAGTCACGTACAGCCAACAAGCAGCTGAGCCAGGATGCAAATCTAGGTCTTTCCACTGCAAATTTGGGATACTTCCTATTGCACCATAGGTTGGAATTTCTTTGAACCAGGTCTAGACGCCCCTACCAATGCTCTTCCCACTGCCCCGTGCTTGCTTAGAATTCTCAGAACCCTCCTCTCCCTCAGCATTTTGGCCCTTGGAGTCATGCTTTCCACAGGGCGCCCCAACTTTTTCATTAACTCTTCATTACCAGGTGGGTTAAAAACTGCCACCTTTGAGAAGTGCTAATTTAGTTTGCAGTGGTGGGGGGATTTAAACTCCCTACACTATGGGAGGTTAATTAACATCTAAGTAGAAAGTCCTCCAAATTTGATGCTTAAGTCATTAAAAATCAGAAGAAAAACATATGTGTACACACACACACACACACACACACACACACACACACACGCAAAACGAGTCCAGAATAAAACAACCTGATCATCCACAAACATTGCTGCCTCCCACATTCTTCTCAAAGGAAAAATAGAAAGATACTTGAGAATGGAACTGAATAGACACAAAGCAGAGTCTTATTGAGATTGCAAGTGGCCACTTGATATGAATTGATGTGACAAGAAATTGTATGTCTGCAGAGAAGTGAGCAAAAGTTGCCACCCTAAGAGCTTTTCATGGAAGCAAAGAACTGGAAACAAAGGAGACGGACACTGATTGGAAAATGGCTAAGCGACGAGGCAAGGGAATATTATTGCACTTTAAGAAATGGATATGGAGACGTCAGAGAAGCAATGGAAGACTTACATGAATGAATGAGATGGGAAGGGAAGTGGAAATCAGGAAATAATGTTACCCTTTGACAATAATCGTGTAAATGGAAGGAGTGGCAGTAAATCAAAACTGAAGGCTATGAAGTGGTAACAACTACATTTGGTCCCCAAGAAGAGTTAACATGGATTGCACCTATCCTTGCTGCACTGGAGGAGGTTTGGGAGAGAAAAGGAGATTATGGATGTCAGACTATACACAAGATGTCAGTTTACATTAATATGCTGGTTAATTTTTCTAAATTGCTTTTCCCCCTTTTAAAATTTTTGTTTCTTGCTTTAAAGGACAGCTTTCTGGCATGGAGGAGGAAGTAGGAAGAGAAAAATATTGGGAAATACAGGTGATGCAAAACAAAAGATATCAGTAAATTAAAAAAACAACAACTGCTACAATGACAGGCCTCTGGCCACCAGTTGTCTTATTTTTGTGGGAGGGTGGGAGAGAAAAAATTAATTTAAATGGATACACCACAGCCTTGGTAGTATAAAGTTCCATAAACAGACAGCAAAGATGGAAATGAAGCAATCATCAAGATACACTAGCTGCCCATCTTTTTACCAGCTTGAGAGAGCAGGTGATGAAAGATCCATCAATATATTCACAAACAAATATGTCACATACATCTGCAACTTCCCATTAGGGGTGACATTAGCGTAAATGCATTTGGAATTTTCACAAATGTACTTGTGACTTTAAGCCTCAATCTGTCCCTCTGAAATGGCATCTTTGCTTCAGTCACACTCTTTGTATACAAATATGCAGGAAGCTAGCCTAGTCATGTTTCATCTCTAGAACAGAACACACCCATGGGCATGGGAGCCCTTGTTAACTGCCATTCAGTCTAGCGGAAAGCTTGTTAATGGGTTTCTTTCTTTCTCCTTTCCTTTTTTCTTCCTTTCTTTTTCTTTCTTCCTTTTCTTTCCTTCTTTCTCTTCCTTCCTTTTCTTTCCTTCTCTTTATTCCTCCCTCATTTTCTTTCTTTCCTTCTAGCTCTCTTCCTTCTTTTCTCCTTCCTTCCCCTTTTTTCTTTCTTTTGAGAAAAGGGAAACAAAGGAAATGACTGATTCCTCCCCACAACCCTTCCCTGTGGCTTATTTTCTTTAATCTTGGTGATTTCAGAGATCTCAAGCTGCTCTGTAGAAAAAGGAACCAGGCTTACCTCTTGCCTACGAGTGTGCTTCCTTTATTGAGAGGGAGAAAAGACTCAAAAACAAGTGTTACCCCTAATGTCTCTTCATCAGCCTGCTGATTTTTGGAGGGCCCCAACCATTATCTTTTGCTTTGCTGTGACTTGGTGGGTATTTTTTCTTTTGAAACTAACATTTCATAAGCCACAGACTAACATCACTATGCAGTGAGTCAGCAGGGAACGAAATCCCTCAGGTTCTGGTCTTAACTTACTGCAAAGTGCCAGGAGAGAAGTGGTAGCTTATTACCTAATTCAGGTGCTTCCCCCCCACCCCCCTAGTTCCCCTTGGTGTTAATTAGGAGGCCCTGAAAGCAATTCTGAATGGAAAGGTGACACACTTGGCTCCCCAAGTGGAGAGGCAGAATGATGTATGCCCCTGATGGGGCCTGGCTGGATGGGGTGCAGTTGGGAGGGTAACCAAAACAATCTGGCAAAGGTGTTCTGCGGGAGGCTCCCCGTTAGCCCTAAAATAGTCGGGGCCTCGTTCCCCAGGCCAGGGAACCTGGAAACAATTCCCTCATCAGAATGAAAAGTCTTCAGGGGCCTTCTTCAAGCAAGAGAGATTAATCATCATCTCAGAGAGAATATACATCAGTATTCTTCTTGTTTTCTTTCTTGGCCCATTACTGCCTATGACAATACGTCAAAGAACCTTTTGCAGGTTTCATAGGTAATGGAGCTCACGGGGAGACCTGCTCAGGAAAATCTTCCCCCCCCTCCTTTCCCCCCTCATCCTCTCTCTCTCTCCCTCCCCTTCTCCCTCTGACTCTCTCTCTCTCTCCCCCTGACCCTATCTTTCCCTCTCCTTTCCTTTTTTCTTTCCTGACTCAGAAAGGAACAGGCATACTTCAGAGATGGTCTTTGCAAAGGGCAAATTTAAGAAAGGGAACCCTGGTGTTTCTTTGCACACTTATTGGGCAGTCTATAAAGAAAAGGAGATAATATGGCACAGTGGAGAGAGTCAACATGGCTTTAGAATTACAAGTTTGGGGTTCAAGTCCTGCCTCTGACACATACTCTGAGCAAATCCCTCAACCTTTCAGCATCCTATGTTATCTTGTAAGTTCCTGAAGAATTGGTCATCTGCATTAAAGAAGTTTTGAATTCTCTATTCTAAATGATACTACAGGTCTAGAGGAAAAAAATAAAAATCCATAACAGGGAACCCCCCCCCCCCAAGCACAGTGGATAGAGGAGCAAGCCTGCAGTCGGTAAGATCTGGGTTCAAATCTGGCCTCAGACACTTTCTAATTGTGTGACTCTGGGAAAGTCACTTAAATGTGATTGGCTAGCCCTTGCCACTCTTCTGTCTTAGAATTGATAGTAAAACAGAAGGCTAAAAAAACAAAAAACAAAAACAAGCTGATATCCCTGTGTTAAAAGGAAAGCTGAGTGCAAAATATTGTGAAAACACTACTTAATATTGTGTAATTTTAATGCATCATTTGAACAGCTCTGGCCTTAGTACTACCCTCATTTATAAAATGAAGAGGCTGGGCTAGATGAGTTGTAGGGCTCCTTCCAGTACTCCCTCTCTGATGCTGTGGGTACAGTGGATAGACTCAAGAGTCCCAAACCTGCAAGACCTCTGTTTAAATCCCATCTCAGTCACTTATTAGCCCTGTGACCTTAGACAAGTCATTTAACTTATCACTCAGTTTCCTCATCTATAAAATAAGAGTTGTACCATATGGCCTGTAAGGTCCCCTTCTAGTTCCAAATCTATGAAATTAAGATATTATGTGCCAGTGAAGAATAATCTTTTAAGTAACAAGAACAAAACCCCTCACACCCATAATCCACTAGAAAGGAAAACAAGGGGGAAAAATAAACAAGAGAAAGCTGTATTGCATCTTGTCTGATTCCTCCTCACTCCTTTGTGGCTTAAAGCTGTTGCACATTAAACTGGCTCAAGCTTGGATTGGAATCTTCTGGCTCATTTTGAGTCCTGAGTGCTCAGTATGGTGTCTGGCACATAGTAGGTAGGTAATAAATGTTTACTGACCGACTGACTGGAGGAGCAGAGGAAGAAATAAAACATTTTGTTAGCCCAGGAACCAAAACGGTGGTGGCTAAAATGTAAATTGTTCTTGATCGCTTAAAGGGAAAAGGGTTTTAGGGGAGGGAAAGAGAGTCAGACAGACAGAGAGAGAGACAGAGAGAGAGGTTTTTAAAATACAAAATGGATTAAATATTAAGTCTTTGGAAAGGAAAGCAAGTTTCAAGACAACAAAGTCCCTAGACCTCACTGTTCTCAGGCATATGTCACCAGAACAAATGCTAATATATAATTCTTAACTACCATTATATTATACTGCTGTGGTGGGCAGGGGGGAGAAGTACCCCCCAAGAGCTTTGCAAAGCTCTATCCCTCAAAAGAAACAGATTTCAAAAATCAAGATTCTGTTGGATACAAAGAGAAAAGAAATGGAGAGGCCAAATGATGCAGCCGGTTCTAAAAATATTCGTTTATGCTGTCATCTGGTGAGAGTATGTCATCCTATAATCTTGGCATCTGCAGGGACAGCAAGTTTCTGCCTAATTATCACCAAGTCACATGACTACACATGATGTTCTAAGAACGGGAAACACCCCTTGACCCCCCCTTTAAAAACCCTAAACAAAAACATAAAAACCCCCAACCTATTCAAGTGGTAGAACATGAGACCATAAATGTTTGTATTGCTGTCCTCCCACAACTTAATTCCATGGAGAAAAACATGAATTTTTTCAAAAGGATTATTTTTATCTTTGTGGCAAAAGGAAGGGAAAAATTGGGGAAAAAATAGGACCCCACTGCTGAACATATCACAGTGAAAAAACCCAAACCAGCAGGATGAAAGCCTCACAACTCCGAATCTATTAAGCCCAATGATTCTTTTCTATAAGTGATTCTAGCAATATTAGTTGAAAAAAGCTCTAGTTACAGTGGTCAGCTAAGGCGATGTGAAGGGCACTCACTCTGTCTCTGTCTCTCTCTGTCCCTCTCTGTCCCTCTGTCTCTCTCTGTCTCTCTCAACAGATAATTTAAGCCCATTTCCCAGCCTGGGCAGGGGGTTGGGGAATGGAACAGGGACAAAAAGGGAAACAAAGCAACGATAAACTGATTTGAATACAGAAGTCTTCAAATGGATTCTAGCAATTGGTGGTGATAATGGGGGTTAAATTTATTTATCCCTACAGCCCAAATCAACACAGGTACAAGTGATCTGGCTTGCTGTCTCTGAAGTACAAGCTGGATCACATTTAAGGAGAGTTGAACCTGCAATGAGTTACCTTCGACACTGAGTCTGGCCTCCTTCCACTGCTCTAACTTTGAAGAGCATCCTCTAAGTTTTCCCAGCGTGGAGGTAGGGTGGTATAATGGAAAGCGCCCCTAGACTTTAGAGTAATGGGTCACAGTGGTAGGACCCTTTAGTTTAAAAAAGATTTAGGCAGAATTCCTGTAGTAAAAATCACCTAAATTGATTGCTTTTACTGACTATTAATAAACAACAAAATGTTCTCTAAAAACCAACACATTGTGGTGTTTCTGGGTTCCATGTAGTAGTTTGGAAACCGCGTTCAACTCTCAGATCTGCTCACCTGTGCAACCGCGGGCAACTTATTTCACATGCCTGTGAACCTCAGTTTCTCCATGTGTAAAAAAGGGGGAGTTGGACAAGATCTCTAAGAACGCTGCAGCACTTTTCAAGCTAACACAAGGCTTGAGTCAGGAATATTATCTGGATTTGAATCCTCTGCTCAGATATTCCATCTCTCAGCTCTAGGCATTCTCCTGCCTTGTCCTCTATGCCTGGAATTCTCTCTCTTCTCATCGCTGCCTCCTGGCTTCCTTCAAATTCCAGTTAAAATCCCTCCTTCTACAAGAAATCTTTCCTGATCTCCCTGAACACTGAAGCCCTCCCTCTTATGATAACCTCCAGTTTATCCTGTATATCTCTTATTATTTCATAGCTGTTTGCACATTGTCTCCTTTGTTAGACTTGGAGCTCTCTGAGAACAAGAACTGTCTTCCATCTTTCTTTGTATGCTCACACATGCCTGGCACATAGTAGGGCTTAATGTATGCTGGCTGACTTAGCTAGCAGGCAAGTCCTTGTGACCTTGGGTAAGTGACCTAACCTCCTGAAGTTCAGTCTCTTCATCTGTAAAATGATGATAACAGTTTCTAGCTTACAGGGTTGGGGAAAGATCCAAAAGAGAGCATACAAAGTAGGGGAAGCTAGTGAATAGAAAGCCATGAAGTCTTAGGTTCAAATCTGACCTCAGATACTTCCTAGCTATGTGACCCTGGGCAAGTCACTTAACCCCAAATGTCTAGCCCTGACTGCTCTTCTGTCTTAGAAATGATAGGTAGTGTTGATTCTAAAATAGAGGGTAAGAGTTAAAAAAATAAGTATCTACTTTGCAAATCTTAAAATACTATATAAATATTATTATTATTATTGTTGTTGTTGTTATTATCATTACAAGATGTTGAACAGCAACTGTGCAGGGGAACCTATACGTACAAAAAGTTATGCCTTAACTTAATACATTGTCAGACGTTTTCTAGGTCCAGGGAGAGAGTTGAGGGTGGCACACATCAAAAAGAAACCATTCAGTTGCAAAACTGGAACCTTCCTGGCCAAAACTGGGACTGATTGTTCAACCCACTGTCCCTTGAACACATCAAACACCAACCACCTCTTGTTTTTCCCCTCTTGCTGTTTCCTCTGCTTGGAATGCCCTTTCCCAGCATCTCCACTCACATAAATCCTGCACATCCTTCCGGGCCCAGGTCCAGGCTCATCTGCCTCTATAAAGCCTTTCCTACACTACGAAGACAGAACAGCATATACATACACTGTCAGATAATTTCTGTAACAGATGTTTTTGCTTAACCATCTCTTTGTCACAGGAGGGTTTGATCTAGTGGGGGTGCGGGGTGGTGAATGACCATGGCGTAAAGATAAAAAGTATCGATAAAGTGGACTTTTAAAAATACCTTTCCTGATGGCATCAGCCACAAAGATCTCTCCTTTCTCTCACTTCTCTACTACTCATTCATCATTGAATCTGGCAGAGTTTTGTATTACTTTTTTTAAAAAAACCCTTCCTGTGTATTTGTTCCAAGGCAATGGGAATTAAGTGACTTGCTCAGGAACCCAAAGCGAGGAAATATCTGAGTATTTCACTTGTGTGGGGGGGTGTTTTTCAAAGAAATTATAAACTCCTGTCATCAAGTATTTGCAGCCTGTTTGCAACTTTTTACAAGTATTTTTTGTGAGTAGTTATTCAAAGGCATATGAGCCAAGGAGATTACAATGTAGTTGAGGAAACAAGCCATAAATATATACTTTGTATTCCCTAATGAATCTACTCTACCCGACTTAAATCCAAATTCACTCCAAGTCAAGACATCATCGGTGCTCTTTGAAACAAAGGACCATCTTACCATCTTGCCTAGCTCGGGGCTAGGGTATGTGGTTGGTATTCGATCTTTGTTGACTGAATTAATGAGGTTCTCCTCTAGAATGTCCATCTTCCAAACCTCTGCCAATCTAAGTAGCTTCTTCTCAATCCCTCCATCCACTGATATATCTATCATTAAGCATGAATTAAATGCCCACTATTTGTGCCACCCATCATAGTAGGCACTGGAGATACAAACACAAAGCACCTCTGGTTCTCAAGTGTTCGTACCAGTACAATGATATTGGGTTAGATACCTTCCAATTGCTGGATGCCCTCGAAGGGATTTTTCCAGGTGTAAAACTATAATCCAGTGAGTTCACAGAAATCTCTTCTTCTACAGCACTGATGGCTGTTCTGTGTAATTTATTGCTTACTTTATATACTATCTTATATTGTTCTCTAATTGTTTTGCAGGTGGATCACCTTCCAAACAAGACTAAGTTCTTTGAGGGCAAGAATTAAGACATACACATAAATCAAGATGGCTCACTGGATAGGGCATTAAGCTGGAGTCAGGAAGACCTGAGTCCAACCTAAAATACTTCTTAGCTATGTGACCCTGGGCAAGTCACTTCACCCTGTTTGCCTCAGTTTCCTCATCTGTCAAATGAGCTGGAGAAGGAAATGGCAAACCACTCTGGTATCTTTGCCAAGAAAACTCCAAATGGGGTCGTGAAGAATCAGACATAATTGAAAAACGACCGAACAACAACACTATATGCATACATATGTACATGCACACACACACACCTATCTACAGAATCCCTCACTGCTCCTAGAATAGACATTTAATGTTCAATAAGCCTTATTTGTAATTTTCATAAGTATTCAACAATTTCCTCCCTATCATTCTTTGAGCTCCAATCACACTCTTTTACACCACTTTGAAATTAGGAACGTTGTCTATTGAATGATGTTGAAATGAAATAAAATCCTTAGTTCTAAGCCTCAAGCTGCTGCCCTGCTAAATCTGCTAAATTGATTCATAATTTAAAACAAAAGGGAATGAGAGGAAATGCTTAAGGTCATAAACCACATCTTGAAATATCACAATGTTTATGTTCACTGGGTGTGACTCTAGCTTGTTCCATGCGTCACTGAATTAATTGAAAATCCCTTGGCTAAGCAGTTGTCAATTGTTTGAGTAATGAGGGGAGCATGCATGTTAAGATTGGGGTGCCCCACATTCTCACCAATGGTGATGACAGGTAATGCCTGATTGCACAATATTTGGTTTGGAGGGTCCCGATATTAAAAGGAGAGACTCCTTTCGAGGCTGGAGCGGAGCATGGCTGGAAAGTGTTTGAAGGGTACTAAAGCCACATGCATTAATTTTCCCAAGTCATACCAAAAGTGGTTCTGAAAGGAATCCTGGTCTTAATTATTTAGTAGCACGCCAAGGGCCCAAACTGAGAAAAATCTCTGAGGATGTAGCCAAAGAGCAGCTGGCGGCATCATTACGCTGACCGCCCCCCCCATCCCAAATAGCTCAATGGGACATGACAACTCCTTAAAGGCAATGGATAACAGAAGGGAGAAAAGAAATAGAAAAGAATGAATATAGATGAGAAGGCCCAGTGGAGAGTACATACGCTATGATAATCCATAAAAGAATGCATCTCTGTCAGTGGATTTAATTGGAATATAGATTTCAAGTTGTGATAAAAATTCATGCTCCAGAATTTTCTTTTAAAACTCTTACCTTCTGTCTTAGAATTGGTACTAAGTATTGGTTCCAAGAGTAGTAAGGGATAGGCAATGGGGGTTAAGTGACTTGCCCAAGGTCACACAGCTAGGAAGGGTCTGAGGCCGCATTTGAACCCAGAACCTCCTGTCTCTATAAGCCTGGCTCTCTATCCACTGAGCCACCTGGCTGTCCCTGCCCCAGAATTTTTAATCAGAAATGAATTAGCGACATTACCAGCACTAAATGGACCAGCAGCAGACTAGCTGGGACCCTCCCCAGGGGCCCTATTGAAATTCTGAACTCTTTATGGGTCCAAGAGATGAGTCCACTGCCCATGAGATCAAAATAGACAGGTGAAGAGATGAGGAGATATTTTAACCCGTAGTTAACAAACACACTGCCGACTTGTGGCAAGGGCTTATTAGCCAATAATCACTTATTGATTATCCTAAAGTACCTAAGTCTGTATTATATCTGTTTAATCATTTGAAGATACCATTAATATGGTTCTCTCTCAGCAATGGTAAAGTATATTAAAAAAGGAGGTCTGAATGAAAATAAACTTAAAATCCTAATTCAAAATTATCAGACTTTACCTACTGGTCTTTCCTTCCACATCCTTAATTTTCCCAAAGAACTCAAACTGCATTCATCCTTAAAAACACAATTTAAAACAACCAAAAAATCTCTTACCTTCTGTCTTAGAATCTAATATTGGTTCCAAGGCAGAAAAGCAGTAAGGGGTTAAGTGACTGCCTACGGCCACACAGTTAGGAAGTGTCTGAGGCTGCATTTGAACCCAGGACTTTCTGACTCCAGGTCTGGTTCTCTATCAATGGCTCAGACTGTACCCATCATTAAGCTTTCATACAAGCACGCAGATTTGTGTATATATATATATACTTTATATATACACATACATATTTTTAAATATATTCATTAATATAAATTAAGAGCTATTTATTAATTTATTAAATAAGTTATATTAATAAATATATTTATTATCTTATATCCTACCCTTCTGTCACAAGAACACAAGGTGCCTATGCCAATGAGAACTTATTAAACAATGACTATGTGCCAGACACTTTTCTAGGCTTGGGGGATAAAAGTACAAAGAATGAAATCACCCCTAGTTGGAAGGAGCTTCCTTCAAACCATGAAGTGAATTGTATTTCTTAAGATATTATTGGAACTTTTACACATAAGGAGTTCCTACATCTTAATCCCAAATATTGAAGAGTGACTCACATTTCCACCATACTTTAAGGTTTATTGTGTCTTCATACACTATCTCCATAAAGATAAATAGTGCAACTATCACTATGTTTATTTTATAGATGAAGAAACTGAGCCTCTGGGAGGGGGTGGCTTGCCCAAAGGTCACACAAGCAGCATTGGGGACATTCAAACTCAGGTCTTCTGATTCCAAGTTTTAGGGCTTTCCCCACTACACCAGTCAATTAAAAATGAGAGGCTAGGAGAAAAGTTTAACAAGGAGAATTTATAATTGGCCTTTCGTGCCTTTCTATCGCTGGAAAATAAAAATTTAAAAACTTCTTTTGCCTGATTTTTCTCACAGAAAAATAAAAAACCCAAACCAAAAACTAAAGGTAATCAATTTGAATAAGGAATATGGGGCAGGCAGGTTTGATCTTTCAGGGAAATGCAAAAATGAATGGCTTACATAGCAAGTGATTTGAGGTAGCTTAGTAATAGGATGATGAAAAATCTAGTCCCACCCCCTTTCTTTTGGGAACTGATGAAATTCTTGGGGAATAGGTATAATGGAAGAGGAATGGGACTAGAGTTTTTTTTTTTTAATTTCTAATATGCATTCAATTTAACACGCATCTATTAATTGCTCACTGCATGCAGTGCACTGTGCTGGACCAGTAAGTCCTTGCCCTCAGACAGCTTACATTTTCCTGGATGTAAGCAGGAACATCTAGGATGCTTGAACCACTCATGTGCATTCCCCAGTCTTCATTAAGGTATGGGGCTCTTTATCAAATGCTGTTTTAAGATCCAAATGAAATAATTTAGGTTCTGACCACCTATGACTCCCTCACTCCTCTGGTGACCAATGAGCCCCTGTGGGTCTCCAGGGAGGCACGGTACCCTTGGCCTGAAATGACGACTTGGAAGCGCTTCACCAAACCTCAGCCCACTCCAAATCAGGCAGTTACAAAAATTTTATTATGAAAGAAACCGTAAAGGATTCCAAATCACTGAGGCATCCAGGTATAAGGCTGGCTTTTCTTCGCATTCCCTTCATCTTGCAATTTGCTCAAGCAGACTGATTTCACTTGGCTGTGCTTTTAATAAGTCCAGTGAAACCATCGGGCACTATTAATCCTTCCAGGCAGCATGGAATCATGGAGAGCTGGCCTTGGAGGAAGGAAGACTTGGGCTCAAATCCTATCTTGGGCACACGAGCAAATCATCTAATTTCTGGAGCAAACTCTCTTAAGTTTGTAGGTTTCAGAGACGGTGCCGGCTGGCACGGACAGAGAAAGCAGCTTCCTGTAGTGAGGAAGTCACGGGTCGCATCAAAAATGGAATTGCTAAACCTCTCAGGATCTCATCGACGAGGTCTCTCAAATCAATAGCACTTCTCAGCTAGAGGGACTTTTTAGGAAAACGTGTGTCCCCTTGCTTTTTGGGGAGATGCTCCAGGCCTGTGTTGTGCCATTCGAGGAAGGGGGCTCCTTTACGGAGAAAGGGGTGCATCTTCTCTGCATTCTTGGGGAAACACGGAGGGCGAGGGTGTGAAATTCTAAATGTTCCCATCTCTATAGACAAGGATGCCAAAGGGTGCGGGGATGCGCTCGCAAAGCAGAGTTAAATTTTACTCACATCTTAAAAAAAAAAAATCAATCTATGTCGTAGGGCACTTTGGGGGAGGGAGGAGGAGCTGAGGAGAAGATGGTGAGTTAATCATGAACTTCTTCAAACGCCAGAAAGGCTGGGAATCACAAGGACAGGGCAAAGGATGAAGCTAAGTTCTGGGTTGCAACAGTGAAAAGAATATGAAATTTAGTATCCAAAGTTGAGAAATCGAGTCCTGCATCAGGCAAGTCACTTCTTCATCCCTAAGAGGAGGGAGGTTGGACTAGAGACCCTCTAAGGTCCTTCCCCCCTCTGAGCTCCGATCTTGTGACAAGGATTCGAATTCTCCAGTGAGGGCAGTGAGGCAATCTCCCTGGAGCGTGGCCCCTGAGCCCTTGGGGCTGTCGGGCTCACCAAGTTGACAATGCCATGTACCATGACAACCACTCTCTCATTCCCAATGAAAGCAGAGTTGGTCTGAGGGTGCATCACAGACACAGGCAAGCATGGAAAGTTTGCTCGCCTTAATTATAGGGGTTGGGATGGAGATTAGGTGTTCTACCAAGGACCCATCCACTCCTTAGAAATATTTGTGTATGAAATGGGTCCATGCAAAAATTATTCTCAAGGATGCTTTTTGCTTTGCAATTAAAAAAAAAAACTTTTGAAAGGCACTTATAAGAGATTTCTCATTTCCATGCCCCAATCTAGCAAGTAACAATGATGCAGAAATTTGGGTTATTTGGTCCATTCCCTCCCCTCCTTTATTCTTTTTTTTTTAAACCCTTACCTTCTGTCTTGGAGTCAATACTGTTTATTGGCTCCAAGGCAGAAGGGTGGTAAGGGCTAGGCAATGGGGGTCAAGTGACTTGCCCAGGGTCACACAGCTGGGAAGTGTCTGAGGCCATATTTGAACCCAGGACCTCCCATCTCTGGGCCTGACTCTCCATCCACTGAGCCACCCAGCTGCCCCCACAGTCCTTTATTCTTTATAAGAGATTCTCTCGCCATCACAGGCTACCCCCTTTCCAGAAAGCTAGTCTTCACCATGCTCAGGGGAAGCCCCGGGAGCTATTTAGAATCCCCACTTTCAGCAGACAGGAGAGTAGAAACTCCTTCTCTAATGGATGCCCAGAGCACCAGGAGCATCAGAGGCCAGGGCCCTGGAGAAAAGAACGTCCCTAACTTAGAATGCCAGTCCTCTCCATAGCAAAACTCTCTTTCAGCCCCATCAACTTTCTCCCAGCAAGGAGAGAGCCTCGGACGAGTCCTGCCTCTCAGAATGACAAACGTTCAGACGCAGGGCTTTTGAAAAGCCTGCGGTGAATGAGGGTTCCCTGCGGGGGAAGCATCTTTCTCCAGGAAAGTCTATTCAGAGCAAAAGCTGTATAGTCAGAGGCGAGCACGAGCAGGCAAAGACCCAACACGGGGCCACTTTGCAGAGACTCAGCCACAGCCAGAGGTCAAACCGTGCCTCCTTGGAATGCAAATAACCACCTGGAGAAAAGGCGCCACAGACCGGGCGTACCCTGGTCCTAAATCCCACCACCAGCATTCAACAGACAGAAAAAACGGAAACTGGGGCAGCTCAGAGCAGCAACTTCTGGGAAGGAGGCAGGCTATAAAATTCACACACACACACACACACACACACACACACACACTCACTCACAAATACATAAAATTCTAGGAAGGGAAGAGCCGTTATTTATGGAGGATTAAATCTTCCCTTCCTAGAATGCTCAATCACGGGATCTCTCACTGGGGCTACTGACTGGACCATGTGTAACATACCAGGTTTCTATAGCGACACAAAGCTGGCTGGACCCCTTTAGATCTAGGTTTGAATTCTGATTCAATACTTCCGATCGGTGTAACCCTGGAAAAATCATCGGATCACTCGGGAGTCTGGGTTTCTTTATCTCTGATCCCACGTAATTAACACCTACCTCACACGAGGCTCAAATGAAATAAAATATATAAAGATCATATATGATAGACCAAGTATTTGGAGTTTTATTTTTTTCTCTGTAACTTCATGCCCAGTACAGTGCCTGGCACATAAAAGTTGCTTTGTGATTAATTGCTTGAAGTATTTTGCAAACCTTGAAGCACTATATTAGGTTGTTTGGAACCTTTTTTAAAAAGATTCTGGACCCTTTGGCAATCTGGTGAAGCTTAAGGAACCCTTCTTATAATGTTTTTATTTTTATTTTATTTTATAATTCTTACTTTCTGTCTTAGAATTGATACAGAGTATTGGTTTCAAGGCAGAAGAGGGGGAAGGGCTAGAAAATTTGAGTACACTGATTTGCCCCAAGGTCACATAGCTGAAGTCACACTTGAGAACCCAGTTCCTCCAAATTCCAGGCCTGGCACTCTATCCATTGTAATACCTTGCTGCCTCCTCATAATGTTGTTTTGTTTTTTTTTTAAACCCATACCTTCATCTTGGAGTCAATACTGTGTATTGGCTCCAAAGCAGAAGAGTGGTAAGGGCCAGGCAATAGGGGGGTCAAGTGACTTGCCCAAGGTCACACAGCTAGGAAGTGTCTGAGGCCAGATTTGAACCTAGGACCTCCCATCTCTAGGCCTGGCTCTCAATCCACTGAGCTACCTAGCTACCCCCTCATAATGTTTTTAAATGCAAAAAATAAAGAGTATGTTTACATGTGTGTAAACATATATATGTTTTAAAATTAAATACACAGAATTTCAAAGAAATTGAAATAATTATAAAATTTTTAAAAAGCCCACAAATGTTTTGTTTGATTGTACATATACAGCCTATATCAAACTGTTTGCTACCACAGGAAGGGGAATATAAAGGGAGGGAGGGAGAAAATTTGGAACCAAAAATTAAAAAAGAAAAAACAAATGTTAAAAATTGTTTTTACATGTAATTGGAAAAAAACACTTGAGCAAAATTATTTTTAAAGATTAAAAAAAATAAGTCTACAGATTTCAGGTTAAGAGCTCCCACTCTACAAGATCATAAGTTTAAGAGTTGGAAGAGGCCTTAAAGGTCATTTAATCCAAATCTCCTTATTTAAAGTCAGAAAACTGAGGCACACAGGTGATGTTGGCAGAAAAAAAATGGCGGCAATGACATTGAATCTAAGTCCTCTTGACTCCAAATCCGGCTTTATTTTTCCATGGTGCCATGCTAATTCAATTAGCCCAGCCAAGACTAGGCTCCAGGGTTCCATTTTGGGTCAGACTCTCTCACTGATGGTTTCTGTGCTTGGCTTCCTAGTTATTTGACCCTCGACTGCTCACTCCACCACTGGATGCCTTAGTTGCCTTAACTTTGAAAATGGTTCATAGGGTTGCTTGGAGGAAAATTATTTGTACACCTTAAAGGAGTGAAGTATGTGTGTGCTGTGAGCATTGTCAGTTGCTGCTGCTCGGCATTCCATGCTTTCTACCTTAATAATGTCAATCCAATTGCTGCTTGGATCTATTAGCTAGGTCTGATTCTACAACTCATCTCATTCTGCCGTCAGACCAGGATGGGATAGAGTCTGGTGCCTTTTGGCTGGACAACTCGCTTAATCTGCCTGGACCTCGGTTTCCTTATTTGGAAAAGAAGCAGAGTTGGAATGATCTCTTCCAATTCTAAATTTATGATTCTATTCAGGAACAAGAAATTAAGAGACTGTGCTCCGTCCTGCAGTGGACCAGTGAAGCAGAGAAACCCTGGCATGAAATAACAGATGGTGGGTATAGAAACGGAGGCAGGAAGGCTAATTCCTGGGTTCCTCAGGAAGAAAATGACAGGCGGATGACCTCAAAGCTCCACAAGTCCCTTTGCCACACTCCCTACTTCTGCTGCCACCCTGGCAACGGTAGATGTTTTCTTGGCATCCAGAGTCAGGACTCTGATGCCCCACAGAAATACTCACCCTACCGAGTAGACAGATTCTCTGAATCTCCTAGCATGGTATAATACTTTTTTTTTTTTAGGTCTTTAAATTTCAAAGGATGAGGCTGAATGTGGGTCCTGCAAAACCAAGCTCTATCACAATGTTGTAAGACAGATAGCATAGTATTGGGTAAAGAATGCTAATTCTGGAGTCAGGGATTCAAGTTCAAATCCTGGGTCAGTCACTTCCTAGTTGTGAGAAGTTGGGCAAATTCCTTAATTTCTCCAAGATTCTATAATGAGGAAGTTAAATTAGATGGTATTTTAAGGCCCTTTCCAGGTCCAAATCTAAGATCCTAAGATAGTTTAAGGAGCAACTGGGGACAAATAAATTACCCAGCGGTCAGCACTAGTGAGGAGTCTCTGTGAATCTAGCCATGTTGGATCCTCAAAGAGTCATACCATTCATCCCTGGGCCCGAATTTGAAGTTCTTCTATCTTGGTAGAAGGTAAGTCAGAGCCTTGGAGAGACCAAGGTCACCTCTATGCTATAGGAATCCCTTTAATCTGAAATCTTCCCTCTGCTAACAGTTTCCTATTTATTCTGCATTTAGTTTATTTGTACACATTTCTTTGCTTGTTGTCTCCACCATAAGATAATGAGTTCCTTAGGGGCAGGAACTGGCCTTTGCTTCTTTTTTGTATTTCCAATTGCTTAGAACAGTGCCTGGCACATAACTGGTACTTAATAAATGTTTATCGATTGATTAATAAGGCATAATAAGGTACCAGAAGAAGACTTATTGGAAGTTTATAAATTCCTTGGGAGTTAAATGGATTTGAATGGGCTAGCTTGGGGGCCATCACATATAAGGCTATTTTGACAGAGAAAAGAAAACTAAGGTCTAAACAGCCCATTTACAAAGTAGTAGAATGTAATATATTTCAAAAGTCAGGGCGGACCAAAAGAACAATTCTGGGCACAGGGTTAATGTTTATGGCCAATCTCAACTAGGTTACCTAAACCACAGTGGAAAACTACCCTGAACTTTATTTACAGTGACCATCAATTTACAATGACCAAGAAGTCTGGCCATGGAGTAGAGTTGAGAAAATGCACCTTTCCCCTCTCAGCAGAGATGGGAAACTACAGATGTAGAATACCTTTATTGTCAGAACCAACTGATATATTGATTAGTTTTGCTAAATTGCTTTTCCCCCTTTTTCTTTTTCATTACTCTTTGTTACAAGGGATGGTTCATTGGGATGGGGAAGTGGGAAATGCTATATTAAGAAATGAAGATGATTTTAAAAATCCAATGTAGGAAACATTATCTACACAAATAAACATGGTATTAAGGAGGTGAAGTTAACAGTTTTAGGTGTATAACCAGGGGACCTGGATTTGAATTCTTTCTGGCTCTAATAATTATTTTTACCTGTACTTAAGGTGTGTATTGGGAAGAAGTGTGTGGATATAGATAACAGGAAATTATCATGGCCCAAAACTCAAAAGCATCAATAATATTTTTAAAAAAGCCTAAGAACTCAAGAGGTCACTTTCAATTGGCTTTGAATGCCAGAATCAGTTTATACTTTATCTGACAAACAATGGAGATCCCCCTTTTTTCAAAGCCCAATTCAGAGACCACTTAAGCTTCTTCCTAAAACCCTCTCCTTTACAAGTTGGGCAAAAGTCACCTTTCTTTTCCAATTTCTCATTGCACCCTTAGGACTCTTCTCAATTTCAACATGACCAAATCAGTAGGAAAGGGAGGACTCTGGGAAGAGTGACAGGGAAAGTAAGCCTATTCATAGAATCATTGAAATTTAGAGCCAAATAGGGCCCTGAGACCAAAGCCCTCATTTTACAAGTGAAGGAAATGAAGCCCAACGGGTGTTAAGTGATTTACCCAAAGTCAGAGAAGTAGCAAGGGGCAGAGTCAAAATTCAAATCCAGAGCTCTTCTACTGTTCTAAGGATTCCTTTTTTTTTTTTTAACAAAGGAGAGCATAATGAGGGCTGGAAAGAACTTATCCTTTAACACAAATGCCTTATTTTTACAGATGAGGAAACTAAATCAGCCTATGTCTCAGTTTCCTTTAAATCTCTTGGTGTCTCAGGGACTAAACCAAGGCCACCCAAGCAATTAAGTGGAAGAACTGGGATTTGAAACCCCAATTCAGCTCTTGGTCCAGCCAACAAGAAATGAGGGCAGAGGGACTGGAGAGATTACTGTCATAGTGAAAAGGAGAGGAAGGATGGGAGAGATATTAGTGTTAACAGAGACAAGACTTCAAGTAATCGTCAATAGATACTCATTGAAAAAAAAAGATACTCACTGAATGAGCAAATGTGCTTTCTGTCATGTAAGAGGAGAAAGAGGCTGTTTTTACTTCAGAGAAGAGTAACAAATATTCAAGTCAAGAAGGTATATTTCTGGATGGGTGTGGGAAGGCTCTGCACTCACTAAAATTTCCACTGCCAAGATGGAAGCAAGAAGTTGTCAATCTCCAAATTTGTTCATAGAATGTGAGTGGTCTCAGTGCCCAGGTGGCTGACCTTCCTTCTCAGACAATCAGGTAAAAAAGATGTCTCCCCAATCTACAGTAAAAGGCATCTGGAAATGTGCTGTGCCTCCTGAAAGAGATTCACCACCATTTCTCTCTGGCAAAACACTTGGGTTGCTCAGAGAGAATTGTTCCATTGATACTGTGAACAACATGGCTCAGAATGACTTTCTGTAAGTCAGCCAAGAAATGTCTGGTGGAACATGGAGAGGAGGAATAAAAATGATTATGATGATGATAATAATAATAATAGGTAACACATATATAGCCCTTACTGCACTTAGCACTTTAGAATTATTATCTCATTGGATCCTCACAACAAGTCCTATCATCTCCATTTTACAAATGGGAAAACCAAGGCAGGCAATCTAAGTGACATGCCCATGATCACACAGCTACTAAGTGTCTGAGGCCAGATTTGAATTCAGATCTTCCTTGACTCTTGGCTCAGCACTTTATCTACTCTACGACCTAAAAGGACGAGTCAGAAAACATCTTCTGGAGTAGCTTTAGGGCCTCTGAAAAGCTTCATGAAAGCAGACACTGAAAAAGGCATCCTAGGTTATTTCCTCACTTCCTCCATTCTTCTGGATGGGACAAAAGTAAAGTGTTATACATAATACAGACTTGCTTTGATGTCCCATGCCTTGGCAGAATTAGGAAATCTATCCCATGTTAAAAAACTTAAAAAAAAAAATTTCTGTATTTGGATCTTATTGGCCATTTTCAGAGTTTTCAGTCTTCGACTCTGCTTGCTATAAGTCAATGATATCAGTAGAGGCATTCAAGAATTGGATTCAGGAAGTCCAAAGTTCAAATCTAGCCTCAGACACTTTGCTGCATATGTTTAGAACTAGAAGAGTCTCAGGGTATGAAAGTCCAATCCCCCCATTTCAAAGAGGAGGGAAATGAGGATGGGGACTTGCTCAGGGCCACATAGCTAGTAAGGCATTCCTGAGGCAGGTCTTATTGACTACAACTACTGCATTCTCCCACCATACCACCTGCCATGAATATCAGGTAGTCCAGTGTCCTCACTTTACAGATGAGGAAACAGATCCGGAGTTATTAAGTCACTTACTCAAAGTAGTAAGTAGCTAGGTCAGAAGTGAACTCCCATCCTCTAATACCAAATACAACAACCTTTTACCACTGTAGAACAATGCTCACAGGGTGGCAGAAAGCCACCAGATGATGTATGTCTAATCCTATAGGAATGGGGTCTCTGTCTCTCTCCCTCTCTACCTACCTTCCTCTCTCTTTACTTTTTGTCCTAGTGACAACTCTAAGACAGAAGGGGAAGGGCTGGGTAAAAAGGGTTAAGTAAATTACCCAAGACCACACAGCTAGGAAATATCAAAAGGCCTGATTTGAACCTAGGTCTTCTCCACTCCTGGTCTGGTGGTCTATTCACTGTGCCACCTAGATGGTCTGAAATTTACTTAGGATGTGCCCAATAGTGAGAAGCCTTTCAAGGTCATTCTACCCTGTAATTTCCTAGGTAGATCTAAATAATAAATATTGGACAAAAGGCAAAACCCTCTGATGAAACTGCTTCTTATTTTTGGTTTTTAAAATTAAAAAACTCTTTTAGTCAAAGAGAAGTGCTTCAGACCAACAATCCTCAAGTAAGTCCCAAAGAAAGTTGGAGTTTGGGGGGGGGGGGTTTAAAGGGAAAAGCTACTATTGGGTAACTAGTTTGTATCACTTCCCCAAGACAGTGTATTTGACCCTGCAAAAAAGGAATTCTATCTCAAAATTAGTTAGCTGTTTGTCACTACTGACACCAAATTTAAAAAAAAACAACGGAGGACTTTTTCTTCTCCTTTGAAGGTTTTTTTTTTTTTTTGTGAGCGTGTATGTGCCTATCTTTCAATCAGACCAAACAAGTGAATTGTTCGACTCAGGGGAGCTTCAGATAGGTTGTCTATGTGACCTTGGGTAACTAAGAGGGTTTCTCATCTGAAAAATGAGGCTTGGGTGATTGTCACAATTCCTAACAGCTGGAAACATGATCTGAGGAAATAAATATATAAACTGTCTTGCATATTTATTCTCTGAAATTATTCTTTTAAATAAGGTCAAAAGAAGTCTTCCTACCCCCAAATTAAACTTTTCTATCCTTGACACATAAGTCTCTTCTTTGTAATAGAGACCAAAGTATTTAATTTAGTCTTCCAGAACTAAATATGTAAACTTCTGAAGTCAATGTCCCATCACACTGATGTGGGCTCCAGGCATTAACAGGCTGGCAGGGAAGGAAGGGCTGTCACCCTAATTAGTAGCTTCCATTACAGACTCCTTTACCATCTCAAAGACTATTAAATCACTGAAAACAGATGTCTGAATTACATTAGGGTCCTGCCAATGCCTGGGAAAGTCGAGAAGTTTTACAATTATCACACTCCTGACATTCCCAGACTTATAACCACCCATCCACTGGGGCCAGTTTGTCTCTAAGAGACCCCTGAAATCTTTGGCTACAGCTTGTTGTTTTTGTTGTTCAGTCATGTCTTACTCTTCATTACCCCATTTGGGGTTTTCCTGGCAAAGACAATGGAGTAGTTTGCCATTTCCTTTTCCAGTTAAGTTAATGGATGAGGAAACTGAGGCAAACAGGGTTAAGTGATGTACCCAGGATCACGTAAGCTAGTGTCTGTGGTCGGATTTGAACTCATATTTTCCTGTCTCTGGGCTTAGCGCTTTATCCACTGCATCACCTAGCTGCTCCTAAACTATAGTAGAATAGGCCAAATAAAGTTTTAAGTTGTTAACAGCTTCTAATTTTAAGGCAGAGTGTTATCAGTGATGAACTTGGTATAAAAGGACCTAGATGCAAATCCTGACTTTGCTACCAACCATAGGAAATTCCCATTACTTCTCTTGGCCTCAGTTTCCCCACCTGAAAAACACAGGGGTTAGGCTAGGTAGCCTCTGAGGTCCAGTACAGTTCTTGGCACATAGTAGGTGTTTAATCAATGTTTAATGACTGGCCTCCTAGTTCCTATGATCCTATGATTAGATGACACCTAAGTTCCCTTCCAACTCAATACCTGTGACCATCGAGCTTATGATCATTCCTCTTTTTTTTAACCAATTACTGATAAAATCCTTGGCTCACTGTGGGGAGAAGCACGGGTCCTGAGAGCTTTAATTTGCCCAATTCTGCTGAGCCCAGACCTCTCTCCCTGAGAGGGTAGAAGTTGGCCAAACTTCAAAACAAAGTCTGGCTACACCTTGGCATTTGGTGAGAAGTCTTCCTTACATTTGGCCATCTAGATATAATCCCAAAGAACTGCTATGGTGGCAAAGAGTCTGGGAAGTCTTGAGATCAATCCCCATACTGTGTCTAAGTCATCCATCAGGGTCTCAATTAGCCTTCCAGCCTCGATGGACATCACTCTCCTTCCCTAGCTCAATGGTCCAACCAAATAGCCTTCTCTTTGTCCCTTACCCACAATGAACACTCCCCGTCCCAACTCCAACTTTTTCCACCAGTCATCGGCCAGCCTATGTGTTGTCTCCATGAGAAAGTAAACTTCCGCAGGGCAGGGCATGTTTTTGCTTTTCTTTGTACCCCAAGTCCTTAGCACAGGGCCTGACTCAGAGTAAGAGCTTAAAAAGTGGTCCTTTACCAAGTGACTGATTGGAATACACCTCAGAGAGGTGCCGTCTTCTCCACAAAGGCTTTCCGCTAGCATCCTCTAAAGGGCACTTCATTGCTTTGACATACTTCCTAAAATTTCACGAAGGCTTTTGGGACACCTTTAATAGTTATTAAACTTCATTAAGTTTAAATAATAGCGACATCAATCTCTAGATGATTATATATAACATATTACTATATATAATAATTTAATTTAATAAAAATTTAAAATTTTTGAGAAATCCTGTATTTATTCACCTTCTATTCATGTGGTCTGTCTGTCTACCTATCTAGATATAGAAACACCCAGAGATACGTATGGATCTCTTCTGATAGAACATGAGCTCCTCAAGGCCACAGAATATTTTCCAGTGTCTTTGTATCCCCTGATGACATAATAAACACTTAATAAATATTTGTAGATTGATCGATTATCTAGTTGCTAAAGGGAGAAACTGAAGGCACATTTACAGAGTTTTACCAAGTGCTTTGCTTCTAAATATATTTATTTATTTATTTTAAAACCTTACCTTCCATCTTGGAATCAATACTGTGTATTGGTTCTAAGGGAAAAGAGTGGTGAGGGCTAGGCAATGGGGGTTAAGTGACTTGCCCAGGGTCACACAGCTAGGAAGTGTCTGAGGCCACATTAGAACCCAGGACCTCCCATTTCTAGGTCTGGATCTCAATCCACTGAGCTACCCAGTTGCCTGCTCCCCGCCCCCCCATATTTTTTAAACTGACATCCGCATCATCCTATGGCTCATGCGGTTGTAGGAAAATAATTAATGAGGTTTTGTTTCTAGCAAGAAGATCCCTACAAAAATTAGAGCTTGAAGAAAATGTTTGGAAAGCCTATTTAAAGGGGGGGGGGAAACCCCACTGGTAAGACTGAAGGGAGGCAGGCTGATACCACATACAATTGGATCAGGAGGTGAGGAGAGGGTGAGTGGGGCTAAGCTGCCTATCACAGCCAGCAGAGATGCTGAAAGCACGTGCTGGGAAGATGGCGGCCAATGGACCAGCTTGTAGGGTTCCTGGCTAAGGAGCGGGGCAGAAAACAGTTTCCTATTTGTGGGTCCTTCGCGCGAGGGCCGTCGCTTGGCACGACCAGTTTCTCCATGAAGAGCCTCCCTTCCTAATGTGTTCTAAAGACCAAAGTCTGGGCAAAGGGAGGAGAATCCCCCCGGCCCGGGCCACCCACCCGCCTTGGAGGACGCCGTCCCGGCCCCGGGGCACTGACCTGCTTTGCCCATTCCCCCTTTCCTCAAAGGTCCTTCAGCCCGGCACCCAACTCTGAGATGAGGCCTGCTTAGCACCAGTGAAGTTCCCCACATTCAGAGTGACAACGTTCTGAGCGGAGATGAGGGAATCAAAGTTAAAATCCAACCCATCGGCATCCATGAGTTCACTGCGAATGATGGATTCCATGTCACATTCCAAGCTCCCATTAAAAATATCCAAGTCCAAGTCGCTGGGGAATTTGTCATGGCCCATGACGGGGAGGTTTACGCTAGTGGAATACAAAGAGGACCCTGAGAGTGAGTCAGAAAGGGTTTGCATAGACTGGCCGGCGGGCGACGGCTGCTGGTGCTTGGCCGAGCCCAGGCCGCCGGCGTCGCTCAGGCCCAGGCCGCCGCCGGCGCTAGACAAGGCACGGTTGCCGCCGAGAGGACTCTGGGCCGGGTGCTGCTGGTGCAGGAGGTTCTGAGCCACCAGACCCCCCTGGCCGGACTGGGCCGCGAAGGACATCATCGGGTCGCTGCGGAGCATGACGCTCCTGCGGGAGTTCTGGGCCGACACGGCCGTGCTGGCCTGGGACATGAGCGGGTCCGACTGGGTCATCATGACGTCGCTGTGGCTCAGGGAGTCCGACGTCAGCAGGTCCTGCAGCGTCTGGTTGCCGTAGTGCGACATGGAAGAGAAGGTGGCCGCCTTGTTCTCCTGGATGGTCTGCATGGGGGACTGGCGCAGGGAGTTCAGCGACGAGGGGCCGAACACGGCGTTGCCGAAGCCGCCGGACGGGGAGCCCAGGCCGGAGCCCTTGGCGGCGTACGGGAAGCTGGAGCTCCGCTGCATGAGGCCCGCCGACGGCGACGGCTGCGAGGGCGGCAGCGTGATGTTGTCCAGCAGGTCGTCCATGAGGTTGTCCGTCAGGCCGTCGTTGAGGTTCATGGTGCCCGCCATGTCGGTGAGCCGCGGGAGCTCCACCGTGCACGGTTTGCTGACCGACGGGGACAGGCTGGACGAGCTGCTGTACAGCATCGGCGAGAGCGGGGGGTCGTCGTCCTGCACGTCATCCAGCTCCGACGTGGCCAGGATGGGCGACAGGCGCCCGCTGATCGTGCTCGCGTTGGAGTTGGTCCGGGAGCGGAAGTCCGTCCAGGTGTCCAGCTCGTCGCTGCTCCGGGAGGTGGGGCTGCCCGGCCACTTGGCCAGCTGCGACAACGATGACGGGCTGTCCTCGGGCGCCTCCTGGGCAGCCTGCAGCGACGCCTTTTTCTTAGCCGCCCGCCCCCTGCTCTTGGTGTACTTGTTGCTGTTGTCCATGGAGACGGCTCTGCGCCGGGGGGCCTTTCCGCTCTTGCCCCCGTCCGGATTGATCATCCACCAAGAACTTTTCCCGGTCCCTTCGTTTTGTACCCTTTTGAATCGACTGTGTAGGGACAAGTTGTGCCGGATAGAGTTCTGTAAGCGGGGAAAAAAAACCAATGTAAATTTTAGGAAAAAAAGGTCCAACCCTCCTCCCCAACCCAAATCTATTTAAAGTCTAATTAAAAACAGACATATTGGAACGAAAATGAAATATTACACGAGGACAGAGTGAATTTGTCCTCCAAATGGTTCCTTTTCCTTCTGCTACTTTTTAACCTTTCCCCTCTGTCCTAGTATCCATACTGCACATCAGTCCCGAGGCAGAAGAGCAGGAAGGGCTGGGCAAAGGGGATTAAGTGACACGGAAATGTCTGAGGCCAGACTGGAACCCACGATCTCCCACCGAGCCCCCTCGCTGCCTCCATTCTTAATTTAATCCCCCCATCTCCCCCATCATTACATGACTCATGTCGTCTCCCTCCCCACTCCCGCAGCTGACAAGCAATTCCACTGGGCCCCCACTCTTTACTCCTTGTTGGTAGGATGGGTAAAATAGCCCTGTTGGTGTGGGGGTCCACTCCTCCCCACCGATGACGTGACTCCCCCAGAGGGACAGAAAAGTGTGCTGCAGCCTTAGGCGGCGGGAGGCAGAAGGAACCCCGGCCCCATCTTGCTCCGTCTTCCCCGCCACAAAAAAAAGCCCAAATCACAGCATCTGGCCCCAAATAATCCGCTCCATCTGGGAGAGAAGCACACCTGACGAGTATGACCCAGTTTCCAAGCCCAGCTTCCTCCCTGTCTGCCTCCGGTGACCACGGATGCGTCACTCCATCAGTCTGAACCCTGACGCCTCCATCTTCATTACAGTCCCGAAAGTACCTGCCCCCTGGCTCCCCGACAGGGAGGAGGCCGGGATAATGCGGGGCAATTGAGGTAAAAGCCCTTCGGTGCCTCAGAAACAAGGCTATCTACCTCCTTGGGGATCAGGGAGTCCGTGGGGTGCATCCGGAGGGGGACGGCTTACACCCCAGCACAGACAGACCCTAATTTGCTAAAGGCTTCTCAAGAAGCCCAGGAGACAGAGGGGACGGGAAAGGCCGGCGTTCTCCCGGTCCAGTCCTAGAGGGCGGCTGAAGGAACCCAACTTAAAGAGGAAATTGCTCTCTTGGCGCTCTATATTAAAAAGAACAAATTTAAAAGTTATCTGAGTTTTAGAAAATTGGCAATCGCCAACTGTATTTATGTAGACGATACAAATCCATGTGTTCCACCAGAATGTCTTTAAAAAAACAGAGAGTCAACAGGATTTTACTATAAGCAAACAACTCCAAACATTCGAAGCCTGTGATCTCATGGAAGACAGGACTGCAGTTCTGATGGGGCGACATAACCAACAGCCACAAAGCCAGTACCTTTGGCACTTCTACAGGCGCCCTAAAGAAGCGAGTGAGAGAAGAGTGATGAATGGCTGAACGATGAAAACAATTTTTTCCTGGGAGATTTTATTCTACAGTCTTCTACTCTTACTGTTGTCATTAAAAAAAAAATAAAACTCTTACCTTCTGTCTTAGAATCAATACTGTGTATTGGTTCCAAGGCAGAAGACTGAAAGAGCTAGGCATTGGGGATTAAGTGACTTGCTCAGCATCACACAGCTAGAAAGGGTCTGAGGCCATATTTGAACCCCTAGGTCTGGTTCTCAATCCACTAAGCCATTTTGCTGCCCCCTCTTACTGTAGTTAAAGAATATTTCTTTGCTAATGATTTGAGAAATTATATGTCTTTAAAACATGAAAAGAAATTATATTCCTATGTTTCTTTAAAAGCATGAAAAATGATATTTCTATATTTCTTTAAAACATGGAAAGAAATGATATTTCTATATTTCTTTAAAATCTAAAGAAATTATATTTCTATATTTCTTTAAAACATGGAAAGAAATATTTCTATATTTCTTTAAAACATGAACAGAAATATTTCTATATTTCTTTAAAACGTGAACAGAAATTCTCTTTCTATATTTCTTTAAAACATGAAAAGAAATATTTCTATATTTCTTTAAAACATGAACAGAAATTCTCTTTCTATATTTCTTTAAAATATGAAAAGAAATATTTCTATATTTCTTTAAAACATGAACAGAAATTCTCTTTCTATATTTCTTTAAAATATGAAAAGAAATATTTCTATATTTCTTTAAAACATGAACAGAAATTCTATTTCTATATTTCTTTAAAATATGAAAAGAAATATTTCTATATTTCTTTAAAACATGAACAGAAATTCTATTTCTATATTTCTTTAAAATATGAAAAATATTTCTATATTTCTTTAAAACATGAACAGAAATTCTATTTCTTTAAAATGTTTTTTGAATTTTCCTATCAAAGAAATGAGGAACACTGAAAAATATAGATTAAAAAGAACAACAACTGGGAAGCAAAGTTAAAAAACTGCCCTGGTTCAAGGTAGCTCTTCTATCAAAATTGACACAAATTAAGAAAATACTTTATGGAAGTCTTGAATCTTATTAGGAGACAACGTGGACAAAGACTATTCTTTAGATCCAACAGACCCAGGTAGGCAGCAGGTCACCACCAAGACATAAGCCAACCTTTCACCAAATTAAAGCATGTTAGAAATTTTTGGCATCATTCAGCTCTTTCACATTTAATGGGTCTAGAGCTCCCATCTGATGTAAGAGAGAAGAGTTCCAAATGACACCTACCACCCAGAAGATGCTCTTTTGGGAAATCAAATGTCAACCACTAAGAACCAGTCAGACTTGTTTTCTTTTGAGGAAGCCTACTTGTGCCTCGTGGCTCTGTGGGGTCTTGGATGTGGGCTTTTCTTCTATCCATGAAGCTTGTCATCTACTTATTCCTTTCTTATCTGAGATATTCATCCATGTCTTTCCAGAGAAACTCTTCCCCTTAGGATGCCTTCAGTGTGCTGGAAGTCTTTTTCCATGCACCAAATGTAAAACTAAGAGAGAGCAAGGTTTTTGTTTTTTGGATGGAGAATGTTTTTTCAAGTTTTGCTAAATCTAAATCATCTAGGAAAAAGGAGATTTATTGGAGGAAGGGGGTGCAGTGTGGAACAGGGACATTTGACTTAATTTTAAGATGTCCTTTAAAGAATTCTCCTATGTAAATAACCTTTTATATTACACACACCTATTCATGAAAGTCAGTGAGGTGGCCTCCAAATATCAGGAATGTGGACTTAAGGCTTCCCTTTGGCACAGAGTGCGTGATTCTGGGACAAGTCATTCCTGGCACCCCATGAAACTCTAAGACTAAATTCCAGAGCAGATAATAGTCTGTATTCATTGAGGAAGTTTCTTTACCAAGAGCTCCCTACATTGATAAAACCACAGCTCCACTCACCCTACCCCCACCCCCTTTTTAAAAACCTTACCTTCTGTCTTGGAGTAAATACTGTATATTGGCTCCGGGGCAGAAGAGTGGTAAGGGATAGGCAACAGGGATCAAGTGACTTGCCCAGGGTCACACAGCGAGGAAGTGTCTGAGGTCAGATTTGAACCTATCTTTAAGCCTACCACCCTTTTTAAGCCTATACTTATCAACCAGAATAATTCTTTTAGTTTTCATTTGGAGATCTAGAAGAAGTATTTTTTTTCCCCATTCAAGTTACTATTCAGAGGGGGTATGAGGCAATGGTTAGAACATTTCTCTCCAGAACTAAAGACTTGAGTTACTTCATTACATCTTACTTTCTGGAGAAAAGTTTTCAATAATAACCAGAAATGAATAACAGTTAGCATCATTTCATTTCATATTTACAAAATGGCCAGGGGGTAAATTCATTGCTCTTTAAAATATTTTAAGCTCATTATTAAAAAGGGGTTGTCTTTTAAAAGAGTAGCTTTGAAAAGTGAAGCCCTTAGCTTATACCCTCCTCTTACTTTATCATACAGCTGTCTTTTTTTTTTTAAATATATTTTATTTGATCATTTCCAAGCATTATTCGTTAAAGACATAGATCATTTTCTTTTCCTCCCCCCCACCCCCCATAGCCGACGCGTAAGTCCACTTGGGCATTAGATGTTTTCTTATCATACAGCTGTCTTAAGCTTGTTCTTGCCACTAGTAAAGTGACCATTATATCATGCTAAAGAGTCCATTATGGATTGTACCTAGCAATTTTGATTTTCCTTGGATTCTGAAATGAAATCTAATTTATTAAGTAGGTGACTTATTTCCACGTCCCAAGTCTGCAAGAATCATTTTAGAGTTTATTAGTGACAGAATATATTCCCTGAGGCATCTCATTAAATTACCTAATAAGATCCAGACTGGTTTTTCCAGTAACGTCAGTAAAATACAACACAACACACACACACACTCACACACACCCATTATCCCCATCATTACACACCCACATGTGAATAGCTTTTCAGATCCACAGACCTTCCATTGACACGGCTCACACTCTATATGGTAGAAAGTTGCTAAAATGTCTAGAGAGGATACCTAATTGCTTAAAAAACTACTTTATCTTTTACTGTCGTCTTAAAAATGGTCAAAATTAGCAGCTCCAAGGAGGGCTGGCATTCTTTTTGTGGTTGTCATGCTTTTGTTAGCAGAGTTTAAATCTTGTCTCAGATCTTTACTAGGCAAGCAAGCCACTCGACCCCTCCCTGCCTCAGTTTACTCATCTGTAAAATGGGAATAAAAGCATCAACACTTCCCAGAATTGTTGTTGCAAGGATAAAACATGAGACATGTGCAAATTGCTTTACAAACTTTAAAGTGCTCCATAAATGTTACTGTTACTATTCATTATTGTTGTTACCAGCTTCCCTACTAAAACTTCCAACTATCCTGGAAAATCCCAGTGAGAAGGAACCCATTCCCATTTAAAGCAGCTCATGCCACTTTGGAAGACAGCTATCATGATTCCCAACTCCTCCACTCCCCACTAAATTTTTTTCTTCTAGGCTAAATATCACAATTTCTTTTTACTAAGCTCCAGTTCCCTCTCTTACCACCTTGGTTATCTTATTCTGGAAACATTCCAATTTGCCTTCATTCTTCCTAAAATGTGGTGCACAGAATGGAACTCTGGCCTGAAAATATGTTCTGATCAGGATAGAATATAATGCAATTTATCATTTCCTCCTTAACATAAGATCTCTCTTAAAGGAGTCTAAGATGATGCTAGATTTTTTTTTTACCTGCCAGTTTGAAGTCCACCAACCCCATGCCTCCCTATCTAGCTGCATACCATCTATTTATATCTATGAAAGTGATTGACTGAATCAAATGTAGGAATTTTTAAGCTATTCCCACTGAATTTCATCTTACTGAATGCTCTAAATCACTAATAAGAGAAATGCAAATCAAAACATCTCTCAAGTCATCACATGCAGCAGAATGGCAAAGATGAAAAAAGATGGGAATAATTAATGTTAGAGAGGGAAACAATACATTAATGCTCTGAATTGGTCTATCATTCTCAAAAAGCAATGTGGAATCATGCAAATAAAGTAGCTAAAATGTCTATATTATTTGACCCATATATTCCATTGCTAGGAACATATTCTATGGAGATCAAGAATATAAAAGAAAGGTCCCTATATGCCACCAAAATGTTTATAGCTGTGCTTTTTTATAGTAGCAAAGAACTGGGAACAAATAAGATGCCTATCCATAGGGAAATGGCCAAACAAGTTTCAGTGCATAAACAAACCTAATGGAATACTACTGAGCTCTAAGAAACAAGGAATATGATGAATACAAAGTATGAGTAAATTTATATGAACTGATGCAAAGTGAAGAAGGCAGAACCAAGTTAACAAGAAACATTTTCAACAATGTAAACTGAAAGAACAATAGCAACAAAGTGATCAAAATTGTGAATGATGTGAAATTAGTTGAAATTAAATGAAATTTGGGCCCCAACTAGAACCCAAAGAAGGTGAAGGTGGGAGGGATGAGGGAGAAGGAGAGGAGGAAAGACCGAGGGGAGGAACCACAGGTGTAGAACAGGTAAACATCAGACTTTTTTTCAGGATGTTAGTTTTTATGAGCCTTTTTTATTTTATTTTTAAAACAAATTTTAGTGTAAGGCATGATTCACTTGGAGGGATGGAGGGAATAAGGAGAAAAAGAAAAAAATTGATTAAGCACTTACAATATGCCAGGCATCATGCAAAGCTCTGGGAAATATGGGTGATACAACCTAGATGGTTGTGTTAAGGACTTTCTTGATCCTGATTCTGTTTTCCCATGTGTTATCCTATCCAACTTTGCATCATCTTCCCATATGATAGGAAATATCCTTATGCCTTCATCTAGGAGACCAATAAAACTCTGGCATGGCACAAAGTCAAGCACTGATCTGAAAGTCATCCCATGAGAGACTTTCCTCCAAGATGATACTTTTTGAGTCTGGTCATTCCCCTAATTCCATATCTGTTATCCTCTACCATATATTGTTCCATTTGGTCCCAAAGGATAGCATGAGAGCCTGTCAAATTCTCTGCTGAAATCGAATCATGCCACGTCAATAGCATTCCTCTGACCTGTCAGGCTAATTACCCTGTCAGAAAGGTAATGAAGTTAGACCAGCATGACTCGCTTTTGATGAAACCATGTTGGCTTTTCCAGACCACTGCTTTCCTTTCTTAAATGCTCACCATTCATCTCTTTAATAATAATATGTCTTAGAATACTGCTAGGAGTAGAAGTCAAAATGCTTAGGTATAAAGACTACATCTATTTCCTTCTTTCAAAAACTGGACTGTTTGTCCTTTTCCAGTAAATGAAAATACTTATTAAAATGTCACAGCCTATCCTGCATGCTGAGGATACTTTAACAGATAAAAAAAGTTCTTGCCCTCATTCAGTTTCCATTTTATTGGAGGGGAAACAAGATACATGTGTGTATGTGTGCTTGTTATTTAGTAATTTTTCAGTTGTGTCTGACTCTTCATGACCACATTTGAGGTTTTCTTGGCAAAGATATTAGTGTACTTTGCTATTTCCTTCTCCAGTACATTTGACAGATGAGGAAACTGAGGACAATAAGGTTAAGTGACTTGCCCAGGGGAACACAACTAGTGTCAGAGGCCAGATCTGAACTCAGGAAGATGAATCTTCCTGACTTTAGGCTTGGTAGTCTATCCATTGCACCACCTAGCTGCTTGCACTCTTACTCTTGCTCTCTCTCTGGAAACAATACATATACATAAATGTATGCATACACACTTATATGTATATTTATAGATATATTTGCATACACACATACACACACACAAAAACCCTTCCACGATATAAATTTTTAGGGAGAGGAATTAGAAGTTGGAGAAAAGACATTATTTAGGAAATCTTGCTTCAGCCTACCCAGGAGGGAAAGCAGTCTTTCATTTAATCTGATTCTCTTCTCCCCTTTTATGGATGAGAAAACTGAGGTTTTAGAGTGGTAAAATGATTCATTAAATCCACACAGGCTACAATTGGCAGATCCAGGATTGATGTTTCATTTATTGTCTTTGCACCCCCAGCACCTTGCCTAGGGAGTGATACTTGGTAGGTGATAAATGTTTGTTTTAAAATTATTTTTTAAATGTATATACTGTTTTAATTTATCATTCATAATTAACCATTCATTTATTTAAGTTTATTTGTATTTAAATTATATTTTAAATTTTAAATAGATTGCTGACCCACTGAATTCTATTCCTCTGATTAAAAAATCAGCACACTTTTCCATTTTATGTCTATTGTCCAAATGTTGGGGCAAAGGGGGAGAGGGAGGTGGGGAGGGAGAGAGGGAAAGAGAGAGACACAGAGAGAGAGAGAGAGAGAGAGAGAGAGAGAGAGAGAGACAGAGACAGAGACAGAGACAGAGACAGAGACAGAGAAAGAGACGGGGTGGGGGAGACAGAAAAAAGAAAGAGGGAGAGGGGGGTGAGAGATGGAAACAAAGACAGGGAGAGGGAAGAGGAGGGGACAGAGAGAGGGAGATGGAGAGGGGAGGGAGAGACACAAACAGAGAGAGAGGTAAAGAGGGGAGAGACAGAGACAGGGAGAGGGAAACAGAGGAAGGGGAGAGACAGAGAGAGACTTGGACCTTCTTGAGTTTGAATGCCTAAGTTTGGAGAGGCTCATCACTAGAAAGTTAGCTACTAGGTCCTGACAAATTACCCAACAGAAAGAACCTCTCTGGGAAGGGTTCAGGATCACAAATAGTTGTTTTAGTTCCAAAGCAGAAGAGCTGTAAGGGCTAGACAATGGAGGTTAAGTGACTTGCCCAGGGACACCCAGCTAGGATGTGTCTAAGGTTGGATTTGAACCCAGGTCTTCCTGACTCCAGGCTGGGCTCTCTATCTATTGTACCACCTACCAGCAGGAACCAGGAGGACCTCTAGGGTCCTATGACCCAAAGAAACTAGCCTTGGATGAAAAGAGAATAATGCATGTACGAGCTGTACTCTAAGGTTTGCAAAGCACATTAAATGTATATTGTCTCATATCCTCCCCACAAGAATCCTGTGAGGGTAAATGCCACCATTATCCACATTTTACAGATAGGGAAAAAGATACCCTGCAGCTCAGCGGACAGATCTGTCGGGAGCTATACAGCAAGGAAGCATCTAAAATCGGACTTCCTATTTATTCCAAGCCTCGTGCTCTAACTACCACATCAGATAGATAGTGGAGAAATCATCACGTAAATAATTCATATTGGGTATTAAAACTGAAGATTTGGGGACAGCTAGGTAGGAGATGGGAAATCCTGGATTCAAATCTGGCTTCAGACACTTCCCAGCTGTGTGATCCTGGACAAGTCACTTAACCCCAATTGCCCAGCCCTTGGCGCTCTTCTGTCTTTAGAATTGATACTAAGACAGAGGGAAGGGTTTAAAAACCATCCAAACAAATAAAAAACCCAACAAACTGACATCTGCTCACACCAGAAGTTGAAATATCTATATCTATTTGTATGTATTGACTTATTTATTTTTATCTATCTATCTATCTATCTATCTATCTATCTATCTATCTATCTATCTATCTATCTATCTATCTACACATGTTATTTGCCACTAAGGTCCTCTGCTTTTTAACAGCCCCACGTGGAGCTGAAGTCACTGAGAGTGGAACAAACTGGGGGCTTCTTTTGAGTGTTTCGCGGGTGCTGGTACGGGGCAGGGGGCGAGGGCTGATGGCTCCATTCTTCTTGGTCTTATAAATGCAAGAATTCCCCGACTCCTCCTCTCCATGTCTGTTTTAGCCTCTTCCACACTGTGTTTACCTTGTGAAGCCTGTCCATTAACCCAGACACCAGCTGCAAGGGCTTCCAATGCAAAACAGAGACTTTTTTGTCTAGAAGCAACATGTGGTATCAATTTATCATTCTCAGCCACAGCAACAAGGAATCCACTCACTTTAAAAATAAAAAGAGAGTTGTGTAACTTAACTCTTAAGAGCTTCCCCCCTTCCCATTTTTTTAAAGGGGGGAGGGTGTCACGGGGAGAGAAGAGCAACAACATGAACTGCAGCTGGCCATCCCCAGCCCCCTTCCATGGCCGTGAGTTTGCAGGTCACCCTTCAGGACAAGCGACTCTGCCTGCAAACAGGGCACCCGCAGCCTCCTCTTCTCCCCTTCCCCCAGGGAGGCACGTGGTCATCCACAAGCTCCAGTATTTCAACTATCTTTCTGCTCGACTTGTGGTCACTGATAAGGCAAAATGAGACTGCAAAGTCTTAATTCTATATTTGCATCTGCTGAAGTATGGGAGATAAGAGTCACATGGGTACTAGGGTGTGGACCAGAGTGCAGAAAATGTCAAGTTACACCTTCACTGGGAACATGAGAGGGCCAGCGAGGTGACGTCATGGAGAGAAGAGCCAGGGTCTAGAGACGAGACGGGAGGTCCTGGGTTCAAACCTGACCTCAGATACTTCCTAGATGGGTGACTCTAGGCAAGTCACATAACCTCCATTACCTAGCCCTTACCGCTCTTCTGGAACCAATACTTAGTCTTGAATCTAAGACAGAGGTATGGGTTTAAAAGAGAGACAGAGAGACAGACAGACAGACAGACAGACAGACAGACAGACAGACAGACAGACAGACAGACAGAGACAGACAGAGAGAGTCAGAGTGAGAGAAAAAAGAGAGCAAGAGAGACAGAGAACAAAAATGAGAGAGTGAGACAGAGAAAGAAAGGGGGTAGGGAGAGAGAGAAAAAAAGGGAAAGGGCCAGAGAGACAGAGACAAAGAGAGAAAAAAAGTCAGAGAGAGACAGAGACAGAAGAGATAGACAGACAGAGAGAGAGACACACACACACAGAGACAGAGAGACAGACGGAGAGGGGAGAGGGAGAGAGAGACAGAGAGAGAGACAGAGACAGAGACAGAGACGGAGAGACAGACAGACAGAGAGAGGGAGGGAGAGACAGAGAGACAGACGGAGAGGGGAGAGGGAGAGAGAGAGGGAGACAGACGGAGAGGAGAGAGAGAGAGACAGAGAGACAGAGACAGAGACACAGAGAGAGAGAGAGAGAGTCAGAGAGTGAGAAAAAAGAGAACAAGAGAGACAGAGAACAAAAATGAGAGTGAGACAGAGAAAGAAAGGGGGGAGGGAGAGAGAGAGAGAGAAAAAGGGAAAGGGCCAGAGAGACAGAGACAAAGAGAGAAAAAAAGTCAGAGAGAGACAGAGACAAAAGAGACAGACAGACAGAGAGACACACACACAGAGAGACAGAGAGACAGACGGAGAGGGGAGAGGGAGAGGGAGAGAGAGACAGAGAGACAGACAGAGAGGGGAGAGGGAGAGAGACAGAGAGACAAAGAGAGAGAGGGAGAGACAGAGACAGACAGAGAGGGAGAGAGAGACACAGAGACAGAGAGAGAGAGAGAGAGAGAGAGAGAGAGAGAGAGAGAGAGAGAGAGAGAGAGAGAGAGAGAGAGAGAGAGAGAGAGAGAATGCTGGGGAACTGACTGACTTCAGGCATGGAGCACTTCACAAAATGTCAGACTTTCCTATCAGAAAAGTCATTGATTAGTTCTGCAGGTACTTAATTATTATTTATTGACTGACTGAGAAATAGGGACAGCTAAGTTGTCCTGTTTGAAACCTGGAAGACTTAAAGTTCAAGTTCTGACTGGCAGGCTGGCCCTGTTGTCCTGGGCAATTTACTTAATCTCTCACACCTCAAAGATTTGAAAAGAATTGGGGAATGGCTGAACAAATCATGGTATATGGTGGTGATGGAACACTATTGTGCTGTAAGAAATGATGAGCAGGATGACTTCAGAAAGAGCTGGAAAGACCTACATGAACTGATACAGAGTGTAATAAGCAGAACCAGGAGAACATTGTACATAGTAACTGCAATGTGTGTACATGATGAGCAACTGTGAATAACTTAGCTATTTAAATCAATTAAATAATCTAAGACTTATGATGAAAAATGCTGTCCAACTCCAGAAAAAAGAGCTGATAAGAATCTGAATATAAATAGAAGCATAATTTCATCATCTGGTTTTATTGTTTTATTTTTGGCTAATGACTACACATGTATAATCTATACCAAATTGCTTGTTGTCTTAAGAAGGGAAGAAGGCAGGGAGGCAAAGAGAAAATTTGGAACTCAAATAAATTTAAAATGAATATTAAGGGACAGCCAAATGGCTCAGTGGATAGAGGTTCAGGCCTAGAAAGGGGAGATCCTGGGTTCAAATGATATCTCAGGCATTGCCTGGTTATCTGACCCTGGCCAAATAACCCCAACTTCCTAGCTTACTGCTCTTCTGTCTTGGAACCAAAACTTAGTATCGATTCTAAGACTGAAGGTAAGAGTTAAAAAAAATGTTAAAATTGTTTTTATATATAATTAGGAAAAAATAAAACTAGAACATGCTTTAAAAAAAATTCTCATGCCTCTCATTAAACCATCTAGGATTATAAATTGCAGAAGAGCTGACCTACACTGATCAAGAGAGTTTTATCATCTGGGAATTTCTCATATCCTCAATCTGGGAATTTCCTATATTATTGAATCACCAATCTGCTCCCTAATCCCTTATAAAGGATGGCTCTTCTTGGGAGTCTATCTGATATCTTTTACCTTCTAGCCCTAGAAATGAATTCATTATCATCATGTTCCAGTCAAGCCTAACCTCAGATAGAGGCGGGGACCGAAAAACAAAGGCTATGAATAAAGACTCTTAGAGCGGGATGACAGAAGGGTCCAATCCAACCTTCAGGAATAGACTCTTGCTTTATGTGGGGGGCCACAGAAGAGCCCCTGCCTTAAACTTTGAGGCCTGAGAATGTTATCTGAGCAGAGCAAATCCTGGCTGTAGCTGGGAATCAGGGAGACTCAGGCTGGAATGGTGCCTTGGACATTCACAAGCGAGCTGTGTGACTGAGTTATTTAATCTCTCTGGGCCTCCTATGTAAAGTGGAGATAATACTACTTTTAGCACTCATTACCTTGAGAGGTTGCTACAGGTCTTAGAGAGATAATGCATGTTGAGTGCATACCCAAAGCTTAAAGTACTATATAAATGCAATATACATATAAATATATAATTTAAATATCACAACTATTATTATGGCACAGTGAAAGTGGCCCTTAAAGTTCCCATAATTAAGGTTATAAGGATAGGCACTCACTATTTTAAAAAAAAGGGCGCTGCACACACACAAGTGAAAAGAGGAATTGAGGGAATTATCTAGCTAATTAAAACACAAATTGACTTTTACTTGAAAAATTCAGTTGAAGCAAAAAAAAGTATTTCTAGTATTTCTGGGTGCTGAGGATACCAAAAAAAAAAGAAAGAAAACAGTAAAATAAAAGTTTTTGTCCTGGAAGAGTTTTTACACTCTCCTGGAGGTAATGGGTATAACATACATAAATCCACAGTTTTCTTAATCTCTTTAATAATTTGTATGCACATAGCCCGGAAATGTCTAGTGCAACTTAAAAAAAATCCCCCCCCCCTCAATGTAGCTCTTGGAAAGAAACATGGGTTAGGATTGGGCTGAAGGACACGGAGGTGACAAATTAATTTCTAATGCCTGAAGGTATAAAATATCAGATCCACTCTCTTCCCTGGAACTACTTTCACTCAAAACCTTCATCCTCCAACTAAATTAGATTAAAAAAAAAAAAGATTGGAAGAAAATCAAAGGAAGGATACCAAGTCCCCAGATACCAGAGGGCAGCTTAACTTATGGTATATCTCCTAGGTGATGGGATATAAGAATTCCATTGGGATGCCAGGATAACTTCAATAGTGAAAAAGAGCCTGGTTCTTTTCTCACTGCCTGGTGGTGGTAGTGGTGGGTTGTTTTTTTTTAATCCATACCTTCTGTCTTAGTATCTTTTTAGTTAGTTCTAAGGTTCTAAAGCAGAAGAGCTAGGATTAAGAGACTTGCCCAGGGTGGCATGGCTAGTAAATGTCTGAGGTCAAATTTGAACTCGGGTCTTCCTGACTCCACTGTGCCACCTCTCTAGTTTAGCCTGGAGACCCATGTCCAGGGTCCTGACACTCACACTACTTGGGTTCTCAGCCTTAGCGACTGTAATCAAGCTCAGAATAATTTAGAAGCAGGTTCAAAGGATGATATTTTGAAGAAGGAAGGGAAGGGAAGAAGATGGGCATTTATGAAGCACCTAGTCTGTGCCAGGCTCTGTGCCAAGTGCTTTTACAATTATGACCTTTGATCCTCACAACACCCCTACGAGGTAGATGCTATCACTATCTCCCTGTTGCTCTAGTCCAGGTATTTCAGTAGTGCCCCACTCTGTGACCTCATTTGGGGTTTTCTTGTCACGACCTCATCTTATAACTGAGGAAACTGAGGCAAATGGCGAGTAAATGACTTGCCCAGGGTCACAAGGCTAGTAAGCATAAGAGGCTGGATTTTACAGTCGGGTCTTTCCCCATCCATCGCTCCACCTACTAGGTGAGTAAGGTAGAAACCTGCCCTGGTGGATGTATGGATGCCTGATAGAAGGCAATGGAAAAACAAGCCCAAACGACTTAAATAAAAGCCCAAATGAATCCAGCCTTTGTGTAAAGAGGTTGTGAAATCAAAGGAGATCTGTGAGAGCAGAGCTGCCAGACCAGTCCCACTCTGAATCTTGTCTAAAACACCAAAAGTTTAAACCCTTAAAGTGGGATGGGGGGTGGAGGGAGAGGGATGATGGGCTGAAAATAAATACTGTCAGGGACTTGGCTGAATTAATCGCGTTTCCAGTTAGAAGCAAGATTTCCAGTTAATTTGCAGACAACAATCCTCTGCCCATAAAGATCTTTAATAAGTAACATTTGGTTCAAGTTTTCATTGAGTACGCAAGTGGCAGGTTCAACTCACTCATAAAGGGGAATGAGTAAATACATAAATGTGTATATATATATATATATATATATATATATATATATATATATATATATATGTATGTATGTATATATATCTGGGACTTGAATAATACAAGAGGGCTCCCAGAACAACAAGAGGGAAGCTTGTTCTCCCTCTTCTCCCTCCCATCTCTCTCTCTCTGTCTCCCTCCCACTTAATCTTCCTCTTCCCCTCCTTTGGCTCTTTGTCTCTCCCTCCTTTTCTCTCTCTCTCAATCGCCCTTCCTTTCTCTCTCATCCCTTTCCCTCCCTCTCTTCTCTCCCTCTCTTTTTCTCTCCCTTCCTCTCTCTATCTCCTTTCCCCTTTCTCCCTCTCTTTCCCTCCCTCTCAACTGTCTCAATTTTTCTCTCAATCTCCCTCCCTCCCTCCCTCTCAGCTGTCTTAATTTCTTCTTCAATCTCTCTCTCTCTCTCCCTCTCTCTCTCTCTCTCTCTCTCTCTCTCTCTCTCTCTCTCTCTCTCTCTCTCTCTCTCTCTCTCTCTCTCTCTCTCTCTCTCCCCTTTCTCCCTTTTTTCTCTCCCTCCCTCTCTCAACTTCTCCTTCAATCTCCCTTCTTCCCTCAAACTCCCTTTCCTTCCCTCCCTCCCTCTCTCTCTCCCTCTCCCCTCTCCTCTCCCCATTCTGGGTAGGGTGGAGCTGTCATAAACCAAATCCACAAAGCAAAGTCTTCCTTATCCCCTTTCCCAAAAGGAAATGAAGAACTAGAGTGGGTAAGAAGGGACTTTTTAAATAGGATGAAAACAGATGGCTATCACTATATCCAGTCATTTTTGCCTGGGTGTTCTGTGTGTATGTTTTTAAATTCAGTCTTTTTCCCCCTTTCTTGCTTTCTTTTCTTTCTTTTTTTTTTACAACCTCTTCCCCAGCTGTTTCTGTTCTTGGAGGGCAAGAGAGAACATTCCATTCCTCAAAGCCAAACCTGAACTTCCGTCATACGAGGAACATTCAAAATGCTGCTTTGGCAACCCTCTGCCCACACCCACTCCCCCAACTCTCGCCAAGCCCCACTTTCCTCCTCCCCAATGCCCTTGTCCTTGCTTCTTTTTTTATGGTTCATTTATTTTAGTCACGTCTGACTCTCAGTGACCCCATTTGGGGTTTTCTTGGCAAAAATACTGGAGCAGTTTGCCATTTCCTCCTTCAGCTCATTTTTATCGATGAGGAAACTGAAGCAAAAACAGAGTGAAGTGACTTGCCCAGGGTCATACAGCTAGTCAGTGTCTGAAGCAGGATTTGAACTCAGGTCGAGGAGTCTTCCTGACCCCAGGCCAGGTGGGGCTTTAACCACAGTACCACCTAGCTGCCCTCCTTACCCCTTATTCAAGGCCAGGATCTGTCTTCCTGTTGGAGTGAACTTTTGGGCAACCCCTCCTTGGTCAATATCAACAATAAGGCCCTGGGAATAATGCTGGTTCTGAATCCAGAGGGTGGGTTTCACTTTAATGCATGGTTCAAATCCCAGCCCTGCCCCTTGCTATCTGGGTGGCCTCAGGAAAGGTCACTCTGCCTGAGCCTCATTTTCTGCATCTGTAAAAAGAAAGGTTTAGACAAGATGGCCTAAGAGGTCCCCTTCCACCTTTATATCTGTGATTTTATGAAGATATATCAAGCATAGGTATTTCAGAAATACACTTTTATTAGAAAAAGAACTCTCACTTTGATAAAAATAAAAATTGGATGTCTTCTTAGTATGACATTTCATAAGGATGGAAGAAAAGAAGGGAATTAGAATTAATCAGCTCAGGAGTTTTTCTTATAAATGTGATTAAAATTTTTTTAATTTTTAATTTAAATTTAAAATTTTTTAAATTCTGAGCTCCAAATTTTCTCCTTTCCTTTCCTCTCCCCAACATGAGAAGGTAAACAATCTGAGATGGATTATACATGTGCGATCATGCAAAACATATTGCTATATTAGCTACATTGCAAAAGAAAACACAGATTAAAAAATAAACAAAAACCAAGAAAAATAAAGGAAGTTTAAAAAGTATGCTTCGATCTGTATTCAGACTTGCTCAGGGACAGCATTTTTATTTTCTTTTTTAAACTTTTACTGAATGTGAGCTAGAGTTTTCAGTCTCACGCTTTGATAATCTCTTCAAATTACATTACAATTTAAAAATGTTAGCTTTAGCCTAATAAATTAGATCTGAAGTCTTCTGCAAATAGATTTCAAAATAATATTTATTACTTTATCATAATATTTATTAAGGGCCTATGACGTGCAAAGCTCTCAACTAGTTCTGGGGAAATGGGGATACTTCTAGAGGGAAACTAGACACATCCTCACCTTCAAAGAATTAACCGTCTAGATATGAGGTGAAGATAAGGCCACAAAACCCCCCAATAATACAAAATATAATATAGCAAGTGCAGAGGAAGCATCACAGAGAGAGGTCTGAGGAATCACTTATAAAATGAAAAGGGGAATCTGAGGCTCTAGAAGAAAGAAAGGATGTCAAGAGGAGAGCCACTGACCAGGGGATGGGATGGGAAAAGTGTGAGCAAAGGTATGAAGTGAAAACTGGTTGATTGTTGTGTGGTCTGTTTATTCACCACCTGGAGGGAAAAGGGCTCCCTAAATCCATCCAGGTTATGCCACTCATTCACTGGTTACTCTAAGAAGTCATTAGCCTAAGATCCCACCAGAACATTTTCAAACACAACATCCCCAGGAACAGATTCAAAACCACTGTATGTTCTGAGCAAATAGGGAATAAAAATCTATATTCATGAAAACTGGACAGCAATGTTTTTGAGTGCAGGCTGAGTTGACAAGTATCCCAGTGTCTCTATTTGCCAAATATTATACCTGATGAATATCAGAATCACAGGAAATGAAAGTGGAAAAGAGGGAAGGAATAAAAAAAGGAAAGAAAGAAGAGGAGACAGGTAAGGATGGAGGGAAAGAAGGAATAAAAAAGGAAAGAGGGTAGATGGAAGGAAAGAAGGAAGAGAGAAAAGAAGAGGATCAAATAAAAAAGGAAAGAAGGAAGAGGAAAGAGGGGAAGGGGAAGGGGAAGGGGAAGGGGAAGGGGAAGGGGAAGGAGAAGGGGAAGGGGAGGGAAGGGAAGGGAAGGGAAGGGAAGGGAAGGGAAGGGAAGGGAAGGGAAGGGAAGGGAAGGGAAGGGAAGGGAAGGGAAGGGAAGGGAAGGGAAGGGAAGGGAAGGGAAGGGAAGGGAAGGGAAGGGAAGGGAAGGGAAGGGAAGGGAAGGGAAGGGAAGGGAAGGGAAGGGAAGGGAAGGGAAGGGAAGGGAAGGGAAGGGAAGGGAAGGGAAGGGAAGGGAAGGGGAGGAAGGAAGGAAGGAAGGAAGGAAGGAAGGAGGGAGGGAGGGAGGGAGGGAGGGAGGGAGGGAGGAAGGAAGGAGGGAGGGAGGGAGGGAGGGGGAAGAGGATAAAGGAAAATTCTGAAACCCTGTTCATTCAAACCATGATTATATTTCCACTTTTTATTTTAATAAAAGAGACATTTTACCTCTGGTTCTTACTTCTTGTGAGTGGCCTTGGCCAAGTCACAAACTCCCTGGATCTCAGGTTCCTGATCTGTAAAATGAGGGGATTGGAATAAATGGCCTCTGAGATCCTTTCGAACTCTGGATTTATGGTTTTACGATTAAGCAAACTCAAATTGGACATGATTTGCATGCTGTGGCCTGACTTGGGATGCTGAGTTCACTTTTGAAGATTAACATGGTAGTAGGGAAGGCACATTGCTCAATACTTCTTCTTGGGCCATTCTGCAAGGTCTGCTTTAATATCTAGAGGCTTGCATTTGTTGGTTGAGCTAATCTGAGCCTGCATCAATGGACTGATCCACTCTTCACCCTGCCAGTCCTTGCAGGCCTGGGCAGGCTTCACAGTGGCTGGAATAGAGCTCCAGAACTTGCAGAGAGGCTTTTGGGCAAATGGTGCTCTTGGGCTGGACCTTTCTCTTATGAAGCTTAATCTGCACGGGAGACACTGCCTTGTACTATTTAAAATATGGAATTAGTTTAAAATTGAGCCAGGAGAGATCAGCAGCTTCCAAACTATCTGAATTTTTAAAATATAATGCAGTCAGGACTCTGGTTAGCCTCCACCAGCCTCTGGGGGGATGTGAAACGTGGTACTTTTTTTTATTCTGTTTTGCTTTGCCCCTAAATTTCTTCTTCTTTTTGCTCTGTTATTTCTTCGCAGGCACAAGAATCCTTGGCTTAATTCAAAGAGCCGGTGGAGATGGAGCCAGAGGAACTGAGTGAATGAAACAGCTTGAAAGTTGGATTTGTAAAAGTTCAAGAACCCCCCCTCCCCCCCGTTAGCTCTTGAATCTTCTGGCTTTACCACGATGGACCAACACGCTATTTCCAGTTCTTTCCACATTTTGGCTTTGGAATTTGCCACTCCTCAACCCCTTCCATACACACTATTTTTGGGGGGTGGGTGTTATTTCAAGAGCAAATCCTTACTGCTCCTCTGAAGTGGGTCCCACTGTGTGGGCATAGATTCCTTTTGACTGGGTCCAATTTATACAGCCGTACCTAAGCACACACCCTGGAAAGACTGGGAAGGACGGAGGTACATTTTTTGGTTAAATGGGAAAGATGGAAAAAACCAGGGCTGCTATTTACAAAACAGGCAATGGTGCCTGCCGTTTGGAAACTGGCCATCTTTTGTACTTTGGTTTCAGCCAAAGTAAAAATCTGAGCAATAACAGCATCAATAATTTGACAAATATTTATTAAACACTGACTGTGCACCAGGTGTTAAGCTGGGTGGTGGGATGACCAAGAGGAAAAAAAAAAACCAAACAGTCTCCATCCCTCGACCGTCCCTTCTGGGAGGTGAAGAGGCAGTAAGTAAATACTAAGTAATTTGAAGAGGGACAGCACTAACAAGTAGAAGATAGATAGGGCATTAGCCGTGATTGTTAGGAGGATCTGGATTCAAATCCTGCTTCAGACATTTTACTAGGTATCTGGCCTTGTGCAAATTAGTCAACTGATTCTGTCACCATGCCTCAGTTTCCCTATCTGTAAAAACAAGGTGGTTAGTCTCTATGACCTATCAAGTTCCTTTAGATAATAATTAGATCCCTTAATACACATTATCTCACTTGGACCTCATAACAATGCTGTGAGTTAGGTCCTGCTCTTGTACCCATTTTAAAGGTGAGAAAACTGAAGCTCAGAGTTTACATGTCCTGGCCAGAGTCCCACAGTCAGTACGTGTCGGAGGAAGGGCTTGAATTCAAGTCTTCCCAACTCCACATCTGGTGGGGCATCCATTCCATCTCACTAGTGGCCTCAGGTTTCATGGAGGAGAGAAGGTGGTCAGGCCCTCGGACGCTCGGCTCTGGCCCCCTTTCCACGCTGGCACGTTATCTCTCGAGTCTGACCCTGCAGAGGCAGGAGAGCCAGAAACAGGACTCCAGTCCTCTTGCACGAGGGCAGGACTTCCTCTTTTGGGGGCCAAAGCTCCCCGGCCGTGACTCAGCCAGAGGAGCGCTAATGTGCCACGCTGGCTGCCTCCAGTATTTCCTGCTGCTCCTGTCCTCCGCCAGGGCCCCTTTCGGCACCGGGGAGGCAGATCTTGGCCCAGCACACCCTGGGCATGGGGAGGGAGAAGGGGCTGGTTTGGTTCAAGCTGTCATGTTGAAAAAAAGGAAGAGAAATGCCCTGGCAGGTGAGGATACAGACCCACATAAGTGACTTGAAAAGCTGATCACAGAGGAGTCATCTAAGGAAAGGACTATTTACTATTATTATTATTATTATTTAAACCTGTACCTTCCATCTTAGAACCAATACTATGTATTAGTTCCAAAGCAGAAGAGCGGTAAGGGCTAGGCAATGGGTATTAAGTGACTTGCCCAAGGTCACACAGCTGGGAAGTGTCTGAGTCCAGATTTGAACCCAGGACCTGCCATCTCTAGATCCTGGCTCTTTTCTCCACTAAGGCGCCTCGCTACCCCTCTCGTGTCTACAGTGAAGGTATAACTTGCCATTTTCTGCATCTCTAGGGCTGGTTCTCAATCTACTGAGCCACCCAGCTACCCCCAGGACTATTTATTATAGAGGGTCCAAAATACAGAATACAAGAGGAAACCCACTGGAACAAGACCCTTCTGCCCGGGAGGGCTCTTCTCAGAAGGAAGGGAGCCAAGGTGTGCCGGAGAAAAAGAGGAAGTGACCTCCTTGATATCATTCTGCCATCAAGAAACTCTGAAACCGAGCCCTGGTGGGGACGAGTGCGGTGCGAAGGGCTGGGGACCACCCTGATGAGGACTTCCTCAGCGATGCTCACTCCGTGTGTGCACGTACCCATATGGACACAAACACACCGAGATCTTCTCATCTTCTTACTCAGTTTTTACATAAAACTGATTTCTAAATATATTTCTCCTCCCCTCCCATAGTCAGCAAACAATGGCGTTTAGCAAAGAACTCCAAAGAGAGAGAAGAGTTATCTCAGCAAAATCAACCAACACACGAGCCATGTCTTGCAGCATATACAATATTCTATATCCTCCCTCTCCACTCCTGCAAAGAATAAAGTCTCTCACCACCGCGCCAGGGCTAATCTTGGTCATGAGAATGATGTTGTTCTTTTGGATGGGGCGAATCCTTCCCACTCTGTACTCTTTGTGCATACTGTTTTCCTAGTTTTACCTACTTCATTATTACACTAATAATTTAGACCCTGATGCAAATTCTCCTTTCTAGCATTTCTCCTTTACCCCCGTCCCCCATCTCCCTTCGCTGGTCCCCTTTTTCAGCACACCTTACTGACAACAACCCCCACCCCAAAACAACAACAAACCCCCAAACAAGTTTAGGAAAGGAACCCTGGGCCATGAGTCACCAACTATATTTCATGAGGGACGCCTTCCCCTTCCCCCATTCCATGATAATTAACAAAATTAAGGGTCACTGTGTCTCATGTGGGGTTCGCTTTCTGGGGTGCTGGATTCTAACTAGAGGAGATCCTGAGAGTAGCTATTTGTCTATGAAGCTACTGATAGCAAAAATATCCATTTACCTGTCTACCTGTCTGTCTATGCCTAGCTATCCACATACCTGTCTACTTATCTATCTAATCATCCTTCTATCTCTTTATCTATCCATCCACCCATCTATCTTATCAGCCTGTCTGTCTCCTCCCTCCCTCCCTTCCTTCTTCCTCCCCTCCCTTCCTTTCCCCCTCTTTTCTTCCTTCCTCTCTTGCTTCCTTTCCTCTTTTCTTCTTCCTTCCCTTTCTTCCTTTCCTTCCCTTCTTTTCTTTCTTCCTTCCTTCCCTCCTCCCTTACTCCTTTTCCTCCTCCTTCCTTACTCCTTTTCCTCCTCCTTCATCCCTTCCTTCCTTCCTTCCTTCCTTCCTTCCTTCCTTCCTTCCTTCTTCCCCTCCCTTCCTTTCCCCTTCTTTTCTTCCTTCCTCCCTTGCTTCCCTTCCTCTTTTCTTCCTCCTTCCCTTTCTTCCTTCCTTTCTTTCCTTCCCTCTTTTCTTCCTCCCTCCCTCCTTCCCTCCCTCCCTTTCTTCCTTACTTTTTCCTCCCCTCCCTTCCTTTCCTTCCTCTTTTCTTCCTCCTTCCCTTTCTTCCTTCCTTCCTTTCCTTCCCTTCTTTTCTTTCTTCCTTCCTTCCCTCCTCCCTTACTCCTTTCCTCCTCCTTCATCCTTTCCTTTCCTTCCTTCCTTCCTTCCTTCCTTCCTTCCTTCCTTCCTTCCTTCCTTCCTTCCTTCCTTCCTTCCTTCCTTCCTTCCTTCCTTCCTTCCTTCCTCCCTCCCTCCCTCCCTTCCAAGATAGTACAGTGTGGTGTGTTTATACACAAATGAAAAGTTAGGAGGTTATCAGAACCTTTTTTAAAGCTAATGTCTGCATGACCATGGGGCCAGTCTGACTATAAAGATCCCCTGTACAAATGATATGATGAGAAAAAAAGAATCAAAGGAATAAATATGACTTCACCAATTCAAAGGTTTAAGGGGAACTTCAAGTAACACACTTCCAACCCCCGAGGCTTTCTGAGAGATGAAAATGTACCATATTAATGATTTCCACAAAAACAAGTTCATCAGGTTCATTCAATCACAGCCATGACCCTGGCTGGCCTTTCAAAGAAAAAGGAAGCTGAGTCACAGATGCTAAGCTCAAGCCTGAAAGAGAGTCAGGATGCTCCCTTGCTAAAACCTAAATACAGTATTTAATGTCATTTACAAAATAAAATTAACAAGCTGGTTGCCTTTGGCTTATAAATCACTGCTATGGTGGCAACGTCATCAAATGACCTCAATACATGAACAGGGAAGGAAAAGAGTCACTGGTGGAGAGAGGGATGGGTAGGAGGGAAAGGCAAGATCAGAAGCAAAAGTAAAGTGTATGGAGAGAACAGGGGAGCAGGCATTTTGTGGGGGGGCATTCTGGCAAGTTCTGCCTATCCATTCTGGGTAGTGTGGAGAGCCACATATGGCTAAAAAAGGAATCTCGTTTATAAAACAGGGCACAGAGAATAAAGGGAACAAAGCATACAGGGAGATTTTTTAATTAAATATAACAAAGTATTTGTTAATGGCACAATTGTTAGGTCTTTCTCATTCTCCTTATCTAGTCCCAAAAGGACAATTAAAAACCTTAGAGCCTTCTAACCCTGTCGTCCTCCCCACAACCAAATGGGTTACTTTATCTTCTAGTGGTACTAGTGGTGATTAATATTTACTAAGTGTTCACAGAACACAAGTCACTATCTGGAGGCTTAGGGTATCTCCGAGAGAAGAACTCTCCTTAGTTCACCCTGCCTGGCTGTGGGCTGCCCTGAATTTAACCTCAGTGGAAAGCTTTGGGCCAGTTCTCCTCACATAGACCATGTGGTTCTGATCTATCATGAATGGTCAAACAAGAGGATTCTTCCTTCTTATCACCTAACCTTTTAGCTCTTCTATGAAGAACACAGAGTCTGTCATTTTCTAGACAGTCTCTAGCATTTATAAATCTACAAGAAAAAGAAAAGGAATATGCAGGCTCCATAAATTCATGAGTGAACACTGGGATGCTTACAAATCTGAACATATCTCTATGCATGTATGAGTAGACACTCACATTTCTAGAATAACCTGGAAACAGGTAAAATGTCAATTTTCTAGATTATCAACCAGGTTTTCTCTTTAAGTAACAAAATACAAAATTCAATCAGAAAAAAAGATTTCAGTTGCTCCATTTTTTTTTACCACTAATTTAGGTCAGATATGTATTTTGGTACAGCCATGAAGGCTGGTTTCCACCTTCCATCCCACTAAGTCCTTTCATTCCTCCCCCCCAATAAAGTATTTCCATTCTTGGCAAAAGGAAGTCTATTTACTAAAGTGCTTGCATATACCTACCTATCAAACACCTCTGGATTGTTGCCACATGTCCAAATAATTCGCTCTTTGAAAATAATTATCAATTAGAAGGCCATAAAACGGCTCAGCGGTTCAACTCCCATCACACTGTGTGGTATTTTGGCCACCAAACACAAGAAGCTTTCTCTCGTTCTTTCTTATACGAACCAAAACGTTAGTGCAATTTGTTGGACGCTGTTTGTGGTAATGTATGGAAAAGGAGAAATTAAAGGAGCAAAACTGGACCAAAGGACTCATCTCAAGTCAGGAGCAGACAAAAGTCACTTGCACGTGGGTACCACAAGTCATCATCACAAGGGATTCCTCTTACTGGAAGGTACGGGGGCTTAGGGGGCAGCAGACGAAATATACTTAGATGAATAATAACTTTCAAGTCATCAATTTTGATCCCGTGTGGCTGCCAAAAGAATTTGGCTAAAACTGTAATTTTCAAAGCATTTTCTTAAAGCTAGACGAAAATACTTTTATTATAGCCCACATGAGTGGGTTCTTGGTTTGCTGTCTGAAAAACTCAAATGAAATAGACAGCGTGAGAGGTCTGAAACAAAAGGTCTCGATCTTTGAACGAGCAGTCACGACCTGGAGTCTTGAAAATAGAACAATTTGCCTGGCTTGGTGCTTTTAAAATTAAGATGTGATCATGAGAATGACGACTAATATTTCCTGAAAAACTAGCAGAAAAAAAATCCTTCCATGTTTCTGATTCATACTTTGATGCATCACTGATGATACTCTCTCCATGAATACAAATCATTGGAGAATTCATGCCTTCTCTTCCTGTGCCAGGCTTGTCTGTGGCCCTAATTGTCAATCTCAAACTATCGATCTGTTCCCCCTGCTCGAGGCCTGCTCTATTGATCTCTCGACTCACAGGCTATACATCTGTGACCCCTTATTCTAGCTAGATGACTGGCCTGACTCCTTTCCTGTGGATAATCTGAATAGCATTCTTCATTGGCCTCTCCAGGGCCATTTGGATGCATCTTCAACTTCAATTCTTTAGAGACAACCTTAGAGCATCCCCAGAATGGCCGCTGGTTGATATGGGGCCTGGAGTCAGGAAAACATGGGTTCAAGTCCAACCTCAGGTGTTTATTAGTTATCTGACCTTAGGCAAGTCACTCAATTTTGCCTCAGTTTCTTCAACTGTAAAATGGAAACAACAACAGCTACGAGACAGGCGAGGATCAAATGAGGGCATTTGCAAAGTGTTCATCTCCTTTGATTTTGAAGAGGATCAATGACCTCATGGGGTGATGACATGACTTGCCTGAGAATTCGATTTAACTAAGGCAGAGAGGCACAGTCATCACCTTTACTCTCTCTTCTAGAGTCACCAAAGTCCAGCAAGAAAAAAGTCAGAAGGACTGGAGGCAGCCAGGAAGCAGCAGAGGACCTCAGCATCATGAAGAACATCCACAAAGCTTGAAGCATCCCATAGTGCCAGCTTGCCTTCCTAGCAGCTAGAACTTAAATGCTCATTCTCTTTCCTTTTCTATCAGAATAAAACTGATTATACAAAGAATGGATATTCAACTTTTATTAAAAAAAAAACCTATGAAGACTTGTCAAACAATTTCATTAAATAAGAGACGACTATAGCTGTTTTGTTTTTTTTCCTGGCAAGAGGGATATAGCTGGCATATTTTGTCTTACTTTTAATTCACTTTTGCTGAAACAAAGGAGTACCTAGAAGAAAGCTCATACAACCTAAGGGTTTTCTTTGCTTTATTGACTTTGAAAGAATTGATATATCCTTGTACCTAGGTTTTGCTTTTTTTTAAATTTTTACCTTCTGTCTTAAAATCAATACTGGGTATTGGTTCCAAGGCAGAAGTGGCAAGAGCTAGGCAATAGGGGTTAAGTGGTTTGCCCAGGGTCACACAGCTAGCATCTGAGACTAGATTTTAACTCATATCTTCTTGATTCTGGTTCCAGCTCCTCGATTCATTGTACCCATCCTACACCATCCCTACGAGGCTGATACTACAGGTATAATTATCCCATTTTATAGCTATTGTATAATTATTATGTGTTGTATATTATATTGTAAATATTGTATAATTATTTCCATTTATAGTTGGAGAAACTGAGGCTCAGAGGGGCTAAGTGACTTCTCTAAAGTCACTCTAGTTTAGTCTGGACTAAAATCACAACTAGTAAATGTCAGAAATGGGACTTGAACACAGGCTTTTCCAGACTCCAAATCCAGAATGCTAGATCAAATCAAAAGGCAGAGGGCTCTGAATTGACTGAATTGGTCTTACCTCAGTTCAGAAACTCCCCTCTTGACCTGAGGACTAAATTTAAAAGAGGATAATGAAATCTAAAGAACAAGAAATTCACTCCTAGCCAATTATTGTCTTCTAGAAGTTGCTGTGAATTCTCAGAACCTGGTAGTTCCCCCCACTTCCCAATAAACTACTTAATCATCTCTTTTTCTGTATCGCACTGGAAACTCAAAGCACCAAGGATGCACGGTACAGTAGGGAACTCAGATTTCAATCTTTTGATTATAATTATTTTGGTAGGCTCTTTTTTCAGGTCGACACTGCCCACAATCCAGAATTCCTGAAGCTTTTGATAAGACTACTCAATTGGACCCAGACATGATAAAATTGTATCTCCAGAGCCTAATACAAGGAGAGGAACCTAGTAGGTGTTTAATAAAAACTTGCAAATTGCACTTAAGTCCAAAAAAATCAAATGCATATGGTAGTTATTTTTCTTTCTTTGGGGGGGGGGATAGAGAGAAGATAGGAGGAAGAGCAAATAATTTTGTTAGTTGAAAAAATGAAATTTAAAAAATAAAAAAATGATTAAGTGCTAGATGGAGGATACACTATAGGTTGTTTTGGTTTTTTTTTTTAAATCTAATGTGCAGATACAGTTTCTTCTCTAGGTATTAAGTTTCCTTATTGGTAAAATTGGGGGGGAGAATAGGGATATTCCCTGTAACCTATAAGAGTGCTACAGAAATATGAGCTATTATTATTGTTATTATTAAAGCAAAATTTTACATTTGCTCTCCCTTTATATAGACTGGCCCCCAACTCCAAACAAACCAAACAAAAAGTTGTATTGTTTCTGTACTTAGAACCAAAAGCTTTCCTGATCAAAAAAAGCTAATGCTTTTATGTAATGAAACCAATGGAATAAATATTTTCTCTCTCAGAGTGGTCCTTGTGCTAAGATTAAGTTTTGCATATGAATGGCAAGTTCTCTTGGGTTCTCTTTTGGTGTGTGAGGATAAGAGGGCCTTTAAGAAAGAGAAGGATGTGATGGGAGCTCCCAGAGCAAACACAGCTGGCCCTGAGCCAGGTACCCCAGGTGTCTTCAGCACATAAGAGCAACTCAGATCCCCTCTGCCCTCTTTAGCTTAGATGTACAATCTCTAAACGAGAGGTAGCTGGCGCTCTGCTCTAGGACTCACCGGATCGGAAACTGTGCTGAAAAGTCTGAGATCCATGGCTGGTACGGGCAACAGTAGGCTGGGGCTGCCTGCTGGCCCCAACTCTTTTTAAGTTGTCTTAAACCATCCCAACCTCCTTTTTTAAAATGAGGGTTTTTTTTTTAAGCTAAGTCAACTAGACTCATAACTGTGTTTTTTCTTTGACTTTTTTTTTTAACTAAAGAAGCTTCAAAAATAACCAGTATTAAGAATTGATCATCCTCAGTTTTATTCTTCCCAACACCAAGTAAACTCTTTTTTTTAACCCATATCTTGGCTTAGTATCAATTCTAAACCATAAAAGGGGGAAGGGCTAGGCAACTGGGATTAAGTGACAAAGAAGGCTAAATTTGAACCCAGGTCTTCCTGACTCCATCTACTTCCTCAGTAAACCCCTAATAAAAGAACTTGCTTGCAGACAGGATAAAACAGTCATGGGAGGGCTTCAGCTACTTGGGCATCTCTCTGCACAACTATAGCTAGGCAACTGAAAAATCCTCAACTTGCCTTTTTGATTGCTCCATCCATCACAAGGTAGAAGATGCAGCTGTTCTGGACTCAATTCTTTAAGTATCCCATTTCCTCTTTTGTTAATCTAGGCATTTTATATTTTTGTAAATATTCCCCCATTTCTCTTAGATTGTCATATTTAATGCCATATAATTGGGAAAAGTAGTTCTTAATTGTCTTTAATTTCCTCTTCATTAGAGGTGAGATCGCCCTTTTCATTTTTGATACTGTTCTTTGATTCTTTTTTAAAATCAGATTTACCAGTACTTTTATCTGTTTTATTTGCTTTTCCAAAGTACTAGTTCCTAGTCTTGTTCAATAGCTGTTTTACTTTCAATTTTATGGACCTAATTCTTAACCAACAAGGAGAAATGGGAGTCCTTGAAACAGAACTGGTAGAACATTCTGGGAAGTCATTGTGTGATCTTTTTAAAAAATATTACTGATGTTTTTTACACAGTTGTTTTTAGAACATACATCCCTCTCCAGCCCATTTGGAATTCTGTGAGCTTTCTCTTGTAGCAGAGGAAAGGAAAGGCTGAGCAAACCCCAAAGACCCCATTGGAAAGCATTCCATCTCAACAATCTACCCTCTACCAGCAACAACAGAGGGAAGTGGATTTCCTTATCACTTCTTGGAAATCAAGATAGGTCATTAGAATGACACAGAAATTCTACTCCATTAGATAGTGATTTTTATTTACATTTTTATAGTCATGTCCATTTTTTCCCCCTAGGGTCTTAGACCTGTGCAAGATAACATTTCTCCAAGTTCCCGGCAGTCCTCATTTCTTATAATATTCCATTATGTACATAGGTCACCACTTGCTTTCATCAATTTCCCAGTCAAAGGACATTCCCTTTGTGTCCAGCTCCGTCACCACAAAGGATATTAAGGCCTGACTATCTTGGAATGTGTGTCTGTGATCATCCTACCTGAGTCAGTGATTCTCAGAACTTTCTGTTCTCAGGACCCTCTGGACACATCTACACTATGGATTAGGCCAGTCCTTTTATCCCCGAGCCCAGGCAAGTCCATGACCTGTTTGCCTCAACTTTCTCATCTGTAAAATGAGCTGGAGAAAGAAGTGGCAAACTGCTGCAGTATCTTTGCCAAGAAAATCCCAAAGGGGACACGAATACGCTGTTGGTAGAGTTGTGAACCAATCCAGCCATTTTGGAGAGCAATTTGAAATGATACCCAAACAGTTATAAAATTGTGTATATACCTTTATACCCAGGAGATCAGGGAAAAAGGAAAAGAACTTGTGTACCAGAATATTTATAGTCGCTTTCTTTGTGGTGGCAAAGAATTGGTCACTGAAGAGATGTCCATCGATTGGGAAAAGACTGAACAAATTGTGGCTTAGGAGGGTGATGGAATACTGTGTCATAAGAAATGATGAGCAGGTTAATAAAAAAAAATACCTTAGAAGAAACTAAATGAGTAGAACCAAGAGAACCTCATATGCAGCTATAGATTTAACCCTCGAAGAATAAATTGTGGATGTTACTTCCAGAGCATAACAAGAGAGGTGGAAGACATCATTTCTATGTCCACATCTATCTCCTAGGTGATGCCTTCAGTAATGCAGGGATGGGGGAAAGGCTGGGACATTTGTGGATAAATTTTTTAAAAAGAAAACCCCAAATGAAGTCACAGAGTCAGACACATCAGAAACCACTGAAGAACAACAATATGCAGATAGTTGTAGGGAGGGAAAATACGCAGAAATAGTAGGGAATATTGATTGAAGGAGAAAGTATTTCTAGTTGGGGAAATCCAGAAAGAAGCTGAAAGCTAGGTCAAGGAAAGGAGCAGGAGCCCGGACACAATCTGAGGATAAAAAAAAAGGAAAAATGGATGACAAAAGGGTTCTTGGAAGAGGAGATTCCTGAAGTCCCCGAGCCCTTGAAGACAAGAATAGCTTCTCCCTCTACTAGGAGCCCGGGACATGTAGTCAGCCCGTCTATCCATCTCCTTACCCCATCATCCAGGACTGAGCTTTTGAATCAATAGAAGCATTCAGAAAGGGATTACATCACTTCATTATAGGCAGCCTTTGTGGCCCAACAATCAAGGGGGTTTCAAAGACAGCAGCCAAATACAGACATCTTTACTTAAGAGACAAGGTCCCAGAAAACAAGGTCTAGTACAATAAGAAAGGAAAAGTCAAAATGAAGTTCATCTGAAGTGGGAATCACAGAGGCAGTCTTTCCAACACTAAGGAACAGGTCCAGCAGAACAAGAATCTATTGATTTGGATGGCTGCTGTCCAGGGCATTGGATAAAATTTACTTTCAAAAACTTTCCCCAAATATCACTAAAATAGCCAGATAACTGAGGAAAGAAGAAAAATATAAATCATTTCTTAGTAAAAAAGAAGATGCAGTCTCATGTCTTATTTTCTTAGCAAGTTTTTTGGGGGAAATCTTTATTCTTTGTGAACTAAAAGAAAGCACAGATGTGCAAATAGATAGAACGCAGCCCTGTACCCACCATAGTTCCAAAACTAACTCTTTAAGACAAAGGCTGGGTCTCACGCCCTTCTCTCAACAAGCAGCACCCATTCAAGGTATCAGTAAAGATTTATGAGTAAATATATCAGGAAAATATATTTGCATGGCAGTCCACTTAAAACTGATGCCATCCAAACTGATGCCAACTGGGCTGCAACAAAGGAAAACTGTGACCTGTAGATTATTTTACTTCTTTCTTTCACAATATTAATAAATATTTGAAGTCCTGTTATGTAGGATCATAGATTGAAAGTTGGGAAGGGCCTTGGAAGTCATCAAATCCAACTCCTCATTTCATAAAGCTGACTAACTTTGCACAGTTCTTTATCTAAAACTTTTTTTTTTAAACCCTTAGTAACAGCTCTTAAGACAGAAAAGCAAAGGCTAGGCAATTGGGGGGAAATGACTTGCAGGGATCACACTGCTAGGAAGTGTGAGGTCACATTTGAACCTAAGTCTTCCAGACCCTGGCACCCTACCCACTGTGCTATCTAGTGGCCCCAGGACACTGTGTTTTTGTGGATTGGCAGGGCAGGTAAACTATTCTCAAGTTTTAAGTAAGTTATCCAACTTTCCTTAATGAGAAATCAACATGGTCTTAAATTTTAAACAGGAAATGGAGAAACTGGGAATAAAGGTGCCTGGAATCCACCCATACTTTGCTCCTTGCCTCAATAAGCCACTTATATGGCATGTAAAAAAAGAGACAGATCATGCTGTTTCTGCCTGAAAGCATGTGATCCTTTAAGTTCAAGAACACAGGATGGCCACATCATCAAAGACCTTATTGTAACCTCAAACACAAAAGGGCACAGAATTATGGTAACTGAAGCATCTGATCTTTAACACAGTAAAGAATGGTCTTAGATCAAATTTTTAATCATTCATAAATGGTTATGAAGTTTGCTTTTAATGGATTTTTAAAATTTAAATTAAAAAAGATTTCCTTTAAAATCTCCCCTGTCTATACACAAATCTCTCTTCTTTCCTTCCTTTCTTCCTTAATTCTTTCCTCCCTCCCTTCCTTCCTTCCTAAATTCAGCATTTCATTAGCTTACTAATTAAAGACACCTTTGCAAATCTTAAAATGCTATATAAATGCTAGTTATTATTACTATTCTGATTCTGGTTATTATATTACACTGGCCTACTCTAATAATGTATAATATTAAGATATTTTATAATAGAGCAAATATAGGTTATATATTTATATTATTATAATTATATATTAATATATTAATACATTTATTACATAAATTATATATATAGAATAATGATGTGCCTATGAGTGTGTCTGGTTATTTAATTAATTAAATTTATTGTTAATATCAATTTATTTGTATTTTTATGTATTTTAATTATATTTTCATAATTATATATAATATATTTTGATATATTTAATATATAAATTTAAAAAGTGAATGGCCTCAGGTATTCATTTATTCAATCAATAACCATTTACTAGTATTAGAAAGTCAGTGGATAACATGCCGCGGCTACAGTCAGTTCAGATCTGGCCTCAGACATTAGCTATATCACCCTGGGCAAGCCACTTAACTGGTTTGCCTCAGTTTCCCCGTTCGTAAAATGGGGATCAGAACAGGGCTGTAGTGAGGACAAAATGAGAGGATGATTGTCAAGCTCTTCGTATAATGCCTGATACACAGCAGGTGCTGTATAATTCTTGGTTACTGTTATTAAATACCTTTGAGAGATTTCCCTCCCAGTCCAAACCCAATAGAAGCTAATTAAATAGATGAAACCTGCAACAAGGGGAGGCTGGACTTGAAGAGGCTCAAAATGACACGGGCCCTGTTGGGGTCCACTGTGTCCCCAGCCTGAATAGAGCTCAGAAGGCTCCCCACAGTAAGGTGGAAGGAGGAAAAGAAAAAAATACTGAATCACAATAGTGCAACCATCAGTGCCCCTAAGGATAATTCATAATGGGTTATTAAAGCAGATATGCATCCCAAGGATGCCCTATAATCAGAGAGATAATACAAGGTTGAGCCAGGGGTCTGAGCCACAGTAATAATTTTGTGTTCTTAGGACTAATAATTTATTTTCTTTCCTCCCCAGAATTCATTTTCTGATAAGATAATGTCACCCACAGATGTGGGGGAAAAATGAAATTTTATATTATTTATGAGACATGCTATAGCTACATAATTGGGCCGAGACAAGCTACACAGAACAGATTGAACCAAATTCCCATGACACTAAATCCCTAGATAGCATTTCTGGGGGCAGATGTGGCGGCTACTGTTCCCTGCCCCACACTGGGAAAGCAGAAAAGTTCAAGTTATCCCATAATAAAGCGAGCAGATGTTTCAAATGTTCTGGGGGGGGGGGGGGTACGGACACCCTGAACACTTTGGTTGTATTTAATCAAAAGCTGATGATAAAAAAAAAGTAGATTTTTTTCTCGTGTTTTTGCTTTTTGAGTCTTTCTTATAACTTACATATGTTTAAATTTACTTTCTAGCCTTCCCTACTTCTTATCCTCTTCTCTTTCAATGACCCCCACCTTGGCCTATGGCTTCCATCACTTTTCTCAGCCCTTCTGGGTTTTTTTCCTTCTACCCAATTTTTCCATCTCCTTACTCTTCATTCCTTCTGAATCTCTTTCCTCCAGTTTCTTCGTTGGTATTCTGGAGTGGTGGGATCAAACTCATTACAGATTTCTCATGCCTCCCATGCTTTTACAGAAGGCCAATGCTGATGCCCCATATGGGAGAACAATCTTTCTATCAGCTGCTGAGGTCCATTCTAGCTACTCAGAAGGAATTATCACTAAAGATTAGTCACCCAGTGGATGAATTTTTTTTTTTAAGGTTGTAGCAACTCATAGGGACGGATAGGGAGTTATAAGATTATTCACTTACAAAAATAAATAACATGAAAATGTTTGGTGTAATATGAATTGTTTTGCTTGCCAACTCCAGGAGGGGAAGGGAAGAAAGGAGGGAGACAACATGAATCATATCACTTTGGAAAACATATGTGGAAATTTATTATTTAAATAAAATTAAGACATTAAATTTTTTTTAATTAAAAAAATAGAGACAGTACCCATACCTGGAAATCCCAGCACCTGTGACATGGATAATATTATGGTATAATTCCATGGTATGACTTATTTATAGGAGAGCTAGAGGACAGTGCAAAAAGTACTGGACCCAACGTCAAGAAGATCTCAGAAACTTACTGTGTGACCCTGGGCCAGTCATTTAACTTTGTTTACCTCAGTTTCCTCATTTGTAAAATGAAACCGCAAACCATTTCAGTATCTTTGCCAAGAAAACCCAAAATGAAGTTATGGAGAATTGAACACAATTGAATAACTCAACAATAACAACACAAGCCTGAGTTATGAATTTCAACATTTCTCAAATAGTCAATCACCTGTGAATATGAATGCTTTTAGGTAAAAGTATGGTTCTAAAATCACCCACAATTGCCAGCCATGTCTTCCACAATGCACCAAAAGGATCTCATATTTCCTCAGTTTCATATAAACTGTCAGGAATGAACCAAAACATGATTTCTCCCCTGTTGCCTTCCCCAAGACTCGTTGTAGCCCTCAACTGCTGTCCCTGGAATTTCCTCTCTCTTCATCTCCCCCTCTTCTCTTCTCTCAATCCCCAACTAAAAGCCCCCCTTAATTAAGTGATTAATGTCCCAAATTAATTAATTAATTAACAATGCCTTTCCTCTGATAACTAGATCCCATTTATCCTGAGTATAAGAGCTCCTGTTGTCCATAGCTGTCTCCTCCATTAGCCTGTAAACTCCTGCTCCTGAGAGCAAGGATTTTCTTTTGTCTTTCTATCCCCAGTGTTTTAATTCAGTGCCTGGAACGTAGTAGGCACTTCATTCATGTTTACCGACTGAGTGCCCTCGCAGCTGACACTCCAACGTCTTATCTGCAAAGCAGCTCGGTTAAGATTTAACAACCGATGATTCCTGGAACCAAAAAACCGAGGAAAGGGCAGGCACTCTCAACTGTATCAGGGAGGGCCTGATTGTATCATTTCCTCTCTGGTTATATAAGCTCCTGGTTATCTCAAATAACAAATGACCTCCTCCCATGAACCATATCCGTTTATCTCTCACACCTGTGCTAAAGGTATGAAGTCAGCCAAGAATAAAGACTGAAAGCCTAAGAAAAAAAATGAAGTCTACCTTGAAGGAGTAGCCCATATGCCAGAGAACTGGGACTCCTTGGTAATGAGGATTAGGAGGCTATGGTTACGGGTTCCAATAACCCAGCCAATACTGCTTCTGAGACTCGATGACAGATCCATCCCCTCCTGATAATAGCCCTTCATTAAGAAGACTCTGAACTTAGTCCAGGACTGGGCTTCCAGAGAACTCAAAGCAATCTAATGAAAATTCCTGAGACTCCAACAATGTAACTGGAAGTAACAAAAAAAAATAAAAAATAAGGATGAGAAGCGGAGCCCTGGGAAATTACAAGAAATGTGCCTGGTCCCCAAAAAAGAGATGGGAGAAGATAACTCCACACCCCTGCTTTGCAAAGACTGTGGGACACTTTACAGAAGGTAAGGCTTTGGGGATATGTTGGCTAGTTTTGCAGAACTTCCCCCCACACACACACACACCCTTGTTTTGTAAAATCAAAAGCTATCAATAAATATTTATTTGGAAAAAAAGATACAAAGTAAACAAAACAAGGACTGTGGGACACTTTACAGAAGGTTAGGCTTTGGGGATATGTGAGCTAGTTTTGCAGAACTTTCCCCGCCTTGTTCTGTAAAAACAAAAGCTATCAATAAATATTTATTTGGAAAAAAAGAAACAAAGTAGTCAAGACATACACAGCACTTAGCTTGGAGCTTTGAAAGTCAATCTTTGTGTGTTGGCACATTGTAGCGTGTAAAGTTGGGAAGACTCATCTCCCTGAGTTTCAATCTGGCCAAGGACACTTGTTAGCTGTGTGCCCCTGGGCAAGTTTCTTACCCTGGTGGCCTCAGTTTCCTCATTTGGAAAATAACCTGGAGAGGAAATGGCAAGCCACTCTAGTGTCTCTGCCATGAAATTCCCAGATGGGCTCATGAAGATGGGAAATGACAATTAAAGACAGGCTGAGGCTGGCTGGTGAATCACGCACTGGAGCTGGAGAGTTTCTGGGTCCCCCAGGCTCTAGTTTAGCTTTAACTTCATGGCTCTGATTCAGGCATGTCTTCCCTTTTCTCAAACATTTCTCAGAGAGTCCACCTCAAAGGACCCTGCCCTCCCTCCACCTATCCCAATCAATGATTCAATTCACTTACAGGAGAGGGGAAAAAACTGAAAACTGTGCTCAGAAAAGTCTGAAATGTGGTCTGAAGGCCACTCTGGGATGGAGTACTATCTTCCAGGGTGTTTTTAAGCAGGATTATCCCAACAGGTTTGGGGAATATCACTGCATCACTAATAATGATGTTCATTTTTATAGTTCTTCCCATGGGACAATTTTAATCCTCATCATGACCAGCCAGGAGGGAGAAACAAGCAAGGAAAACAGGAGATTTTCAAAGAAGATAACCTCATTTGTCCAAATTGTAGCTGAAGAAATTTTTGAGTATTAATTTCAAGATTAGAATTTTGGAGATATGAAAACTGTGGCATTAAAAGTTTTATGACAAAAATGATTTGGGGGGTAATTAATTTTTTTTCTCACTTTGGACCCCCCCCCCCAACTTTTAATTCCCTTGGATTGATACAATGGCTTTCTCTTTTAAAATCTGAAACGTTATACAAATGTTAATGGATTTATTTTTTTGAGATACAAGAAAATCAAGGAAGGTAAGTATTATTTACTATTTAATTTTACTGACACATTGTTTTTATACAATAATCACTTCCCAATGAATAAAACTCTGCTAAAGTGCCTTCCCGTTACAAAAAAAAGCCCAATATATTGACTAGGAATGTTTGTTTTTTAAATTATTATCTTCCTGTAGATCATTGATATTAAGTTTCTGTTACAAGGCAGAAGAACCCTAAGGGCTAGGCAATAGAAGTGTCTTGAGGCCAAATCTGAACCCAGGACCTCCTGAATCCAGGTCTGGCTTTCTATCCACTGAGCCACCTACCTGTCCCTTAGGCATGTTTTTTAATTGGTCATTTTCTTATGTGAAAGTGTATTTTATCCAACTCATCTGGAACCAACAAAGGCCATAAAGGAGGTAGGTATTACTGTCCTTCTTGAGTTTAACTAAATTAGACAACACATTTTTTAATGTACCATTGTTTAGATAGACCCCAAAGGAGATATATGAGACAGGAGTTTTGGCACAAAACAGAAAATGATGAGTGTTTAAAAATGGAATGACAAGTGATGAAGAGAGCTACAAACTGCTAGAAATTCTAAGAAGGAGGAATAGGAGCAAGGACTCCTTTGCATGGAAAAGGTGAGCTGGCCTTGAAGGGTGGGTAGAAATTCTCTATATATAGGTCCAGCTGGTAGATGGAAATGTAGGTGAGAAGAGATCAAGAGAGAAGTTAAGGGAAAAGACATAGACCTGGGACTTATCCTCCTAAAAGGAAGGGATGAAGCCATGAGAATACTAAGAACCGATAGAGAAAACAGGAACTTGGGAAATGCCTTTATTAAAAATTAATATTAAATTTTAATATTAATTAATATCAAAAACATTAAATATGTGTATGGGTAGGAATGAACAAAGAGCTTAATACGAATATGGGGGGACTCATGGATAAGCCATTATTGTCAATAATTTCAATATATTTTAAAATTTCATATCATTTTTAATATAGATATACATTAGATTTATGTTATATTCATAATACAAATTTTATGAGACATCGATCTATAAATGAAAATTATTATCAACAATAGTCAAGAAGAGACTAGCCATCTGGGAATTTAAAAAAAGTCATTGATTGAAAAAAACCCTAGGAAGTAAAAATTATTAAACTTTTTGTAGGAGATTTAAGTATTTGAGTACTCTAACCAGTCCAGGATTTGGCCAGTGTGTTTGGTACTCTTGAAGGCATGGCTCACCACTCCTCCATGCCTTAATAAAGGGTCTTCGTGGGTGGTTATGACCAAAAAAAAAATTCACCCACTGATAGCTAACTTTTTGGTGATGAGCCTCACCAAATAGAGGTAGGTTGGTTTTTGGATGGCAGGCATATCCAGTCATCTCCTTTAAAAAAAAAAAAGATTTACCTTCAGTCTTAGAGAATACTAAGTATTGATTCTAAGACAGAAGAGCAATGAGGGCTAGACAACCAGGGTTAAGTGACTTGCCCAGGGCCACACAGCTAGAAAATTTCTTGAGACCAGATTTGGACCCAGGACTACCTAATTCCAGGTCTAGTGCACTATCTTCTGTGCTATCTAGTTAATCCTATTCCCATTTTATAAATGAGATAACATAATCATTATTGAAAATAAGAAAAGAACAATTCTGAAAATACTCTGGCTTATTTTAATTCTAATCAGCCCCCCCACCCCCCCAATTAGGATGCTCAGAGGGATGCATTCCAGAGTTTTTCTGGGCACATTCTCAGAGAGAGAGGAACTAGGCTAGTAGTGTTCACCAAAAAATTTTATGGTTTTGCTGCATAGACAATCAATCAATTAGCGAGTCTGGGATCAGGTGGTCAACATCAGGCACTCAGGGCCATCAAATAGTTAAGTGAGTGAAATATCTGGTCCAGGATTTTTAAACAATTTCAAATCACAACAGAGAAAAAAAAAAACCTCAGGAAATTTCAACATTTGCTTCCATTCTGCCAAGGAAGCATTGTGCTTTATTTCATCTCCTGGTTGATTCAGGTGTATGTTTTTGGTTTGGTTTGTTTTTTAACTAGTGAAGAAATAAGGATTATTTTGAGAGATATAAAGTAATTCTAAAGCTTAAGCAAATGGAGGCAGAAGCTTCAACCCTTGGACCCTTCTTGGTTATTTCATTTATAGGAAAGTGGCAATCTCTGGTCTTACTTCAAGACAACAACAAATAGGCACCTGCCTTTCTGAACAGGGAATAATCTTTTTAAAAACTGCTTTTATCCTGGATTCCTGGCTCTCCTCTTGCAATATTTTATCAGGTGAGTACCCTACTAGTCTGGTACACTTGATAATTCCAACCAACACTGCAAGATAAAAATATAAAACCTAATCCTCACTTACCCTATCTTGGAACTGTGCCAAAATATTTGTATCTTCTCAGAGCAGACTTAAGTTAGGCCTTCTGCCATTAGTTTGCACCAGGAAGGTCTTGTATGAGCACCAAAAGAGGAAATTCTTTTTTTTTTTTTAAATCATCCACAAAAGGTGTCAAAAAGTCTTTTGCCTACAAGACAGGAAGTGCCCTACAAATGTCAGGTTAACTATAATATTTTGGTATTAAAACATGGGCCTTTGCTGCAAGAAAGCAAAATCGATTTTAGAAAAAAATAACTTTTACCTTCTGCCTTAGAACTGGTACTTGATATTTGTCCCAAGGCAGAAGACCACTAAAGGCCAGGTAATTGGGGTTAAGTGACTTGCCTAGGGTCAGCCAGCTAGGAACTATCTGGGGGCCCTATTTGAACTCAGGACCTCTCTTCTGTAGTTCTGGTCCTCTATCCACTGAACCACCTAGGCACCCCATAAAACCAAATTTTTCCTAAAGAATGCTCCCTGATTCTGCCTTTGGAAGAGTAAAGGACTCCTTAAGTCAGTTAGCTAACATTTATTAAGGTGCCAGGTAGGTCACCTAAATGGTACAGGGGATACAGCCCTGAGCCTTGGGTTAAGGAGGATCTGAGTTCAAATCTGACCTCAGACACTTATTAGTTATGTGACTCTGGGCAAGTCACTTTATCCTGTTTGCCTCAGTTTCTTCATCTGTAAAATGAACTAGAAAAGGAAGTCATAAATCACTTCAGTATCTTTTGCCAAGAAAACCCCAAATGGGGTTATTAAGAATCCAACACAACTGAAATGACTTAACAACAAATGTGCTAGGCACTGGGCTAAGTGATGGGAATATAGGAAAAGGCAAAAAACATTCCCTGCTTTCAAGGAGCTCCTGATCCAAAGAGAGAAACAGCATTCAAAACAACCATCTATCTCACTATCTGTCTATCTCTGTAACTACCTGTCTGTTTGTCTGTCTTTCTATCTATCTGTCTACTTAACTATCTGCCTACCTGTCTATCTCTCTGTCTACCTATCTGTCTACCTATCTGTCTACCTATCTGTTTGTCTATCCATCCATCTATCTATCTATCTATCTATCTATCTATCTATCTATCTATCTATCTATCTATCTATCTATCTGTCTGTCTGTCTGTCTGTCTGTCTGTCTGTCTGTCTGTCTGTCTATCCATCCATCTAACTATCCGTCCATCCATCCATCCATCCATCCATCCATCCATCCATCCATCCATCCATCCATCCATCTAATTAACTATTTGTCTGTCTGTCCATCTATCTATCTATCTATCTATCTATCTATCTATCTATCTATCTATCTATCTATCTATCTATCTATCTAATTATCTTTCTATCCATCTATTTGTCTATCTGTCCATCTATCTATCTATCTATCTATCTATCTATCTATCTATCTATCTATCTATCTATCCATCTAACTATCTATTTGTCTGTCCATCTATCTATCTATCTATCTATCTATCTATCTATCTATCTATCTATCTGTCTGTCTGTCTGTCTGTCTGTCTGTCTGTCTGTCTGTCTGTCTATCTATCTGTCTTTTCTTTCTCTCCCTCTCTACATCTGTCTGTCCATCGGTCTACCTCTCTATCTATTTGTCTCTCTATCTAGATCAAACAAGATATCTATCTATAAATATAGATCTATATCCAGGATAAAGCTGAGATAGTTTGATAGAAGGCATTAAGATGGGAGGCAAGGGGAGCAGCATGGTATAGCTGGGTAGCTCGGTGGATAGAGCCTCAGCCCAGAGACCTAGATTCAAATCTGACCTCAGACACTTCCGAGCGGTGTGACCCTGGGCAAGTCACTTAACCCCCATTGCCTAGCCCTTACTGCTCTTCTGCCTTAGAATTGATGCTAAGACAGAAGAAGAGTGGGTTAAAAATGAAGAGCCATGGGAAATAATTGTCCCTTTCTGCTTGGTTACCCAATCCACTCTTCAGTGGGTTATTAGAATGTTGGTGGCATTCTGTGAACTCCGGCACACAGAGGAGTTTCTCATTTCTCAGGAACTCCTTCTAATGTAAAAATAGTGAAATGGCCATACTTCAAAAATTATTTTGTTTTTATTTTCTAAAGGCTCATCTTTCTAGGCATTCCCGACACGTGGCATGATGTGCTTGATAAATACTCGGTGACCGGCGGATTACCTGCTCCGCGGGTAGGAAACCTTCACGCAGCCGAGTGTCTAAAAGGAAGAAAGGTCTTCCCCATTAATTCCCATTGATGAATCCATAGCTACTGACCTGAATTTCCTTCCTTCCTATTCCACAGAGTCTATAGCTGAGATTATTTACTCCTTAATGAAACCACCACCTGACAGATGGGCAGAGAATTAATTACATTAACAAAATATACAGCCCAGATGCATGTAGACTTTATTAGTTAAAACTATTTTCTCTATAAGCTCTAGAAAAATGAAGGCTGAAAGATTAAGATGCAGGACTGATCCTTCTGCCTCCCAGGGAAGAGACTGACAGGGACCAAATCACAGGGTCACAGAACAGGGATGTAGGGTCAACCAGGAGGCCTGGAGCCAGGAAGACACATCTTCTTGAGTTTAAATCCAGCCTCGGACACTTATTAGCTGCATGACCCTGGGCAAGGCACTTGACCCTGTTTGCCTCAGTTTCTTCATCTGTCAAATGAACTGGAGAAGGAAATGGCAAAGTGCTCTACTATCTCTGCCAAGAAAACCCCAAATGGGATCACAAAGGATAGATCATGACTAAAAATGACTCCAAAACAAGGATGAATTAAGAAGTCTTCATAGATAACCTGAAGGAATTCTAGCCAAAAAGGACTTAGAAAAAAAAATCTACCTATGAGAAGCAGTGCCAAGTCTTGGTCTTACGGTCCGTATGATCTAAGTTCAGGTCACACCGTTGACCGTGGCCACTCATTTCTTGGTGGGAGCCCCAGGCAACTCTTGGAGAGGATAAACTGATGGTCAAGTTGTCCATCTGCATCAGTGGGAGTAATTGAACCCACACACTGACATTACCAACCATTTCTCTTATCCTTTTATGTTAAAAATTTTATGTTGCTTTTCTGATTTTTTTTTTACAGGTATCTATGTCCCCAAGTCTCAATCTTTAAATGTGTGTCCAAGAATCAGAGAGGCGGGCTGGAGGATGATATAAATGGTTCTCAAGTTGGACTACACTTCTAGAAAGCTGAGGATGGTGAGGCTCCCAAGTCACAAGATCTCATTCCATGGCAGGCCAACGTCTCTAGCTATTTTTTTTAAACCTTTACTTTCTGTTCGAGAATCAATATTGTGCATTGGATCCAAGACAGAAGAGTGGTAAGGGCTAGGCAAGGGCTAGGCAATGGGAGTTATGTGACTTGTCCAGGGTCATTCAGCTAGGAAGTGTCTTGAACCCAGGACTTCCTGTCTTTGAGTCACTTTGCTGCCCTTCCCTTGACCATTCTTGAGCTACCAGCACTAGGAAGCTCTTCAGGGTACTATCTCCATCACCACTCTAATTAAAAAAGTAAAAGCTTAGTCTAACCATTGGTCACCACAGAGCCACTAATGTGGGTTTGGCCTGGGGGGGGGGGGGGAGGGAGAAATGGGATAATCTGAGTGAAGAGCTATCCCAGGGTCATGCAAACCAAATCCAGTGCATTTCCAAGGGAGTGAAGCCTCCTGAGAACCCACTCAAGGAAGTCTTTGAAATGCAGAGTCAAGCCACTGGTCACCAAGCCTGTCAGCCTCACTCTTGGGCTTGGGGGTCTGAGGATGCCAGATATCTCTGGTTACCCCCCCCCATCCACACTCCATTTATTCCACAACCCTCCTACTCTCCTCCGGGAAGAGGAGCCTTCTCAAGGCTCTGCTCAAGGTCCATTCCGTAGGTTTCTGGGAAACCAGGGAGGGGAATTTCTGAAAGAATGCATGAATGAGGGATCCAGCATCTGAGAGTGCAGGGCTCTCAGACGTCAGGGTCATGAGTCATTCTCTCTGTGCCTGCTACTGCTACTACCACATTTGTTTAGAGAAAGAGTAAAATAAATTGATTTGGAGGGAGCCCCACACGAGAAACACCGACCCTTAATTTTGTTAATTATCCTGGGATGAGGGAAGAGGAAGGCGTCCCATGTGAAATACAGTTGGTGACTCATGGCCCAGGGTTCCTTCCCTACGAAAGCAAGTGGATTTGTTTGAGGGTTTGTTGTTGGTTGTTGGGTTTTTTTGGGGGGGGTCGTTAGTGAGGTGTGCTAAAGAAGGGGCCATGGAAGGGAGATGGGGGCATAAAGGAGAAATGCTAGAAAAACACTGGGAGGAACCAACAGCTCTGTCACAGACTAATGATAAGGGCAGTCCACTGGCTACCACTGATTTCTGTCTTTATTGCTAGGAAGTTACCCAAGAATTCCTCCCTCTCCACATGTTGCTTCACTCTGACTTCTCTGCCTAGAAGAGAATTCAAAACAGAATAAACTGGTTGTTCTTGAGAAGAATGATGCCTCTCCCTTGCTTCCACCTCATCCTCTTAACTTTCTGCCTGATGATCATTAACTTTTTGCCTTTTTCTTTCTATACCAACGGGATAAGAAATTGTGAAACATGCTGGGAAATGGACTCCACAGAGCTACAGCTCAGCCCTCACTCTGCCATTTGGTTCAAGCTGTGGGCAGGGGAGAGCCTGAGAAGATGCTGAATGGTTTCCCACCATCAAAATAGCCTCCTTCCCCTTCCCCTGGCCTATTGCTCCAAATCACGTAGGAAAACATTCATTCGGATAGAAGGTGGTACCTCGCCTTGAGAAAGGTAACGCACGAAATCTGTTCATCCTTGAGCAGATCATTTCATCTCCCTGAGCCTCAGTTTGCTGATCTGTACGTAAATGACAGCTAGAAGAGACGACCTTTAAAGTCCCCTCTACAATTCTGTACTTCTATCCATATACTAAGCTTTAGATTCTAAAATATCAGCTACTAACACTTTGGTGGGAATTAGTTTGTGACACCAGAGAGAAAGTGAATGGGAGACAAGAAAAATATTTTGTTTATTTTTTTTAACCCTTACCTTCCATCTTAGAATTAATACAGTGTATTGGTTCTGAGGCAGAAGAATGTTAAGGACTAGGCGATGGGGGTTAAGTGACTTGCCAGGAACTCAGGAAAATGAATCTTTCTGACTTTCTGCCTCTAGCCCTGCTGCTCTATCCACTGCCCCACCTACAAGACAGGAGTCTGAAAGACTTGAGTTCAAAACTTTCCTCAAACACAAACCACCTGGGTGACGTTAGGCAAAGTGCTTAATCTCTGTCTGCCTCTATTTCCCATCTGTTCAATGGGGATGATAATAAAGCTTTCCAAAACTGTTATAAAAATAAAATATTTGTAAAGCACTGTGCAAACACCCCCCCAGACATATTTTATTAGTATTTATTATTATTATTTTTTTATTCTTGACAGGGCCAATACACATTCTCCAGATAGTCTAATGTTCTGTACTCTTCCTATGTGAAGATGATACTGCTGATCCACTGTCAGCAGGACACGCACTCAGAGCTATTTTTCTTCTAGTCACAGTGATCGGATGAATCGAGCCAACCCCAATCTCTTGCCCAATCCCTCTTGTGACCAGCAGTGCGCATCGGCAAGAAGACTGGCGAAGATTCAAGTTTCTGCCTTTGTCCAAGGAACAGAGCTTTTTCTCTGTGGGAAGCTAAACTAGACCATATGGAGACTGAACCAATGGCCTTGGCCTCGTTGGCCAACCAGGTAGCCACTTGAAACAAAAGCAATAAAACTCTACTGATCTAGCTAAGGGAAAAGAACACCAATTTTAAGTCTCTTGGTAGAATTAAAAAAAAACACCCAATAAAAATGTATGGCGTGTCCACTATGCATGTGCCAGGCACTGGGAAGGGCTGGTGATGCACTCCAGTGCATCCTTTAAAGATTCCAAACAGGACTCGCACAAGTCTGGGGTGCTCCTGAGTGTAAGGGAAAACTCCCATCATGCCATGCAGACATTCTGTGACTTCATTCATTCATTCATTCATTCAGCAAACATTTATTAAGTGCACCCCCCTAGATGCTAGATAAATAAGACACAGAGGGTTTTAGAAACCCTGCAGGGATAGGATTAACATTATAGCTACCAGCCAACAAGGACAAACGGGTAGGGGTTTTTGTTGTTGTTAAAGATGTTCAGGGCAGCTAGGCAGCACAGTGGATAGTGAGCCAGGTCTGGAAATAAAAGGTTCAGGGGTTCAAATCCAGCCTCAGACTCTTAGCTGTGTGACCATGGGCAAGTCACTTAACCCCAATTGTCTAACCCTGACTGCTCTTCTGCCATGGAATCAATATTCAATATTGATTTTAAGCTGGGAGGTAAGGATTAAAAAAATTTTTTTAAAAGATATTATCCCCATTCTTGAGGAGTTTGTACCTATAAGGAAGTAAGACAGAGACTCTTAAAAGGACAGATAATAGTAGAAGGCTGTGCATAGAACATGTGTTTTAGCTTTATTTCCACACTTTCCTAATGCTGACAAACTTTAGGAGAATGTGATTTGTACCAATTTTACAGTTCAACTGGGTATTTCAAATATGATCCAGAAAGGTACCAATCTGGTTTTGCTGCTTGCACCACACAAGGAGTCACCCTGCAAGGCAACCCATGAGGAACGGGGGACTCCCTGCATCACCAGCGAGGTTATGATTTGAATGAGCTGCAGAGGCAACTCCCAGCTTTTCAGGCAGAGCAAGGATGCTCAGACCTTGCTTCTAGAACGCCAAGTGGCCATTACCCTGCTTTGGTGATTCACTAAGTAGTACAGGATGTGCCCAATTACAGGCTGTATTTTTCCAATCCTGTTTCATAAACTCCAATTGCATAAGGGCAGAGATTCTCCATTAAAACGAATTCGTATAAGGATATCCTACGACTTCAGCAAAATAAATTCAATCTGGACCAGCTCAAAGTTATCCTGGCTGGGTCCTTTGGTGACCACACCATGGGCTGCTGGTGGCAGTGAGGAAGCATTTCTTACAAGAGCCATCGGGATCAAGCCCCTATCCTATATAAGGCAACATGTCAAAAGGCTTTTTGGGGGGGAAGGGGGGCATTAATTCTTATTTGTCCTGCCCCCAAACCCAGAGTAAAAACAGCACCCAAACTTTTAGTAAACTGCCAACAGCAGCCACTTCAAGATCAGGAGGAATGAGAAGTAAAACTGAATTGTTATGACTAAAAACAAACTATTAGTTCTTTCCAAGATAAATAATTACTTAGTGTTCCCATAATCAGTCTCAGAAGTGTGGCTTAGAACACAAAATTGTTTTACCAGCACCAGAGAGATAAAGGGGAACAGATAAAGGATTTGATTTTGGGGAAGGGAAAGGAACTTTTATATCAGATGATTTCTAACAACTCCCTGCTTCACGTTTTTTTTAAAAATCTCTTTCAAAACTTGAAACGGGGGCAGCTGGGTGGCTCAATGGATTGACAGTCAGGCCTAGAATGTGAGATCCCAAATTCAAATCTGGCCTCAGATACTTCCTACCTTTGTGACCCTAGGCAAGTCACTTAACTCTCATTCCTTAGCCCTTACTCTTTTGCCTTGGAACTAATACATAGTATTGACTATAAGGGTTTAACAAAAAAACTTGAAACAATCTCTCTCTCTCTCTCTCTCTCTCTCTCTCTCTCTCTCTCTCTCTCTCTCTCTCTCTCACACACACACACACACACACACACACACACACACTTTTTGGCTGTATGACCCTAGTCAAGTAACTTAATCTCTGGTTTCAACTGTGAAATGTAATAATAAATAGCACTAACCTAAGGATTATTGTGAGGATGAAAGGAGATATTTGTAAAAAGCTCTTAGCACAAAGTAAGCACCATATAAACGCTTATTTTTCTTCCCTGGTGTTTGTTTTATCAAAAAGCTGAACCACCAAGAAACTAAAGATTGCATGTATGTTTTGGGTTTGCATGGGGGAGAAATGGGGGGTGGGGATGTAGGACTCCATATAAAAGAGGCTCCAGTACAAGTTTGTTAATTACCTGTATTCTTTGGGATTACAAAATGCAAACAGGTAAGACAGGTCAGTTTTCTGGCCTTGAAAATGTCAAGGCACAACAGTCAAGGTCTCTAAATTTTGCAGATTGGTGTTATTTAACTCCTGAGAGCAACTTCTGGAGATGCTGGCCCAGCCCAGCCTTCCCTCCCTTGCTTAAAGCCCCTCCCAGTCTACATTATGTCTTTCTCCTGCATGATGCACAAACCCCAGGGGGGTGGTGCCAAGGGACAGTCATTTGTCAGGCTTTGCAACCAAGCTTAAATGAGACTTAAGAGTAAGACAAGCCAAATTAAAACTCTTAAAGCCATTAATCACACCCCCGTGACTTCAGATAAGGTAGTGAAACATATGCTTATGCAGGGCTGGTATTTAGTTTTAATCAGAGACACAGGGTTTGTTAAAACAGCAATGCTGCACAAGTGGGCATTCCTGTTAAAATTCCCTGTAACTTTTTTTTTTCTAAAATAATAACAAAAACAGCTTTATGACCGTGAACACAAACAGGCAGATGGTCACTCAGGAAATGAGGTTCTTGATGGTGTACCCTCCTGCAGTTAGCTAAGAATAGGATTTAATAAAGGCTGACAGTCATAGGTTTGTGAAGTGACATGCTGTACTCTCTCATTGGGATCCTCACTGCAACCCTGAGGAAAGGCAGGTAGACACTATTATTATCCCCATTTTATAGAGGAGGAAATAGAGGCTCAAGAGGGAACACAATTCTCTACAGATTTAAGTCTAGAACCTTTTTCCTCCCTCTTTTTAAAAGGGTGATTCTAGATTCCATTTCTACTTTCTAAATGTTAAGTCCTATAGAATGCAGGCCAAAAGGTCCAACTGTTAACCCAAAGTGGAAATTTATCTAGAATAAACTTGGCATCAGTCAAGGGCTGGGGAGTAGAGGAGTAATGCTTTGCATGCACCCCACTATCCACCCAGTAGGTGTCTAATAAATCCTAATTGTCTGACTGACAAAGACAGGCCAGCAAGAGCAATTATTCAAATGATGACTGGAGGAAATTCAGGTGTCTCTCTTGAAAATTGCAAAAGCCCTGAGTCAGAAAGAATCCTACCTTATTTGTGGTACACAGGTGGAATATTATCTATCATTGTTCCACAATTAAACAAACAAATTCCAGGTGGCTCTTCCCTCCCTTGGTCAAAACTATATCTAATAGGGCTAATATATGCTACATGGTTTACAGAGAAACCACATTTTTGTGGTCTTAAACAAACAAACAAACAAGCCAGTCAAGTTTGGAGATAGGTCAGGTTCATTTTTATCTCCCAGTACATTCATAAGAGTGCTTCATGCAATGATGGGAGAAAAGCATTCATCCCTCCAGAGGCCTACAGATGGTCTGTATTTTAGACTAAGTGGATCACAGTCTCTTCTCCCGGTGCTTGAAATGCCCTCTGTGCCTGCAGTACCTCTAAAGGCTGGAATTCTTGCCCAATTCTTTAAAGCCCAACTCAAATGCCACCTTCTGCAGGAAGCATACCTTGATTCTCTGTTGTTCCCTAATTGCTAATGACTCCCTCCTCCCAATCTTAAATACTAGTTTGTTCTGCATCTTTCTAAAGCACAGTATAGAGGCAACTAGGTGGCACAGTGGACAGAGCACTGGGCTTGGAACTGGGAAGACTCCTCATTCCTGACGATAATAAGAGCACCTACACCTCTGAGGATCAAATGAGTAATATTTGTAAAACATTTAGCTGAGTGCCTGGCACACCGTAAGTGCCAAATAAATGATTCTTCCCTTCCTTCTTTGCAGAGAGGGGATTATTTTATATAAAGTAGTATATATATTACATATTTATAAATATAAATGTAGTATATTTTATATATGTATATAGCAACAATATATACACACATTCGACATATAATATACATTTATATGCAATAGAACATTATATATAATGTAATTAATTATACATTATATATAATACAACCACATTATATTATAATATAATTATAGATTTTATATATAAGAATACATATATCTATATATACATTAAATATAATGTAACTGCATTATAACTATACATTTTATATATAATGTAAGTATACATATAACTACATATACATTATAAGTATACACATAATATAACTATGTTACATTATAATGTAACTATACATTATACATAATGTAACTACATTTAACTATATATTGTATATATGCTGTAACTATATTAGATTATGTTTATTTTCTATATAATGTAACTATACATTATATGAAAAACTATTATACATTATATCATAATATAGTATACATTCTATATAAAACTATACATGACATATATTGTCACATTCGGAGGATATGCATTTTAGCTTTTCTTCCTGGCTTCCCTCTTTCCTTTCTTTTTAAGATTTTTGGTTACAAGAGAATGAGGAAGGGATTTATTAGAAAATGCAGGACAAGTTAGAACAAAAGGTAACATTTTAAAAGCAGGCTTTCAAAAATAAATGACCTGCATAAACATATATGTACGCATATTTTGGTCTGGAGACAGGCTTGGGCTCTTAAAGCAGGTAATGGGAGTGGAGAAATGAGAGGAAGCAGACAGGTGAGAACACCACACTTCCATCCAAAGAAAGAAGATATTCTTCTGGCCCATGTGGCAGACCCAGAAACCCAAGTGCCTCAGCCCTAGAAGGTGATCTCAGGCATTAAGCGACAAGGCCAATGCAATTTAAATGTAAACTAAACCTTTCAGTGAAAGCATTAAAAATCTCTCCCATTAAAAAAAAAGGGGGGGGGGATAGGCCATGTTGCCCCTGTCAACAGAGTCAAAAGTCAGCCTGCTTGGACACTTTCTCCATGTCCTCCCACCTCCAAAGCCTGGGTGATGAAACAAAGCAGGCTTTGTGAGTGCAAGAGCAAACTTATCTGTAACATAGAAAACAGATGGAAAAAAAGATAGGCAGAGATAGGGCTGAAGAATAGGAGCACTGTGGCCTGGAGTTTCCTGAGCCTCTCTTCTCCCTCTTTCTGAATAACAATAGCACCTCCAGATTTAGAAAGGCATGCAGTTGGACAAAGTGGATAAATTCATTTATTTCGGACTCTAGAGTGGGAAGAGTCCTCCCAGGCAATCTAAGCCATTCTCTTCCATTTACAAAGGAGGAAACTGAGACCCAAGCAGTTTAAGTGACTTCTCCCAAGTTATAATAAATGTCCCCAAAACACGATTTCTTAGTTGACCTCTACTGTGTGTCAGATGCTGTGTTAAGGGCTGGGGAAGCAAAATACAAAAATATATTAGGAAGTCCTTGCCTTCTAAATTATAAAAAATATATTTTATTATTATAACAATAAAATATAAAAAAATGAATGAATGAATAAGGGAGGGGCAACTAGATGGCACAGTGGATAGAGTGCCAAGTGCAGAGTCAGAAGAACCTAGGTTAAAATCTTTCCTAGCTGTGTCACCCTGGGCAAATCACTTAACCTCTTCTTCCTAGCCTTTGCCCATCTGTCTCTCAGAGTTATTACTAAGATAGAAGTGAAGGGTTTAAAAAAAAAGTTCTTGCCCTCAAGGAGCTGACATTCCTTTGGGATAGATGCATAGCATATGTGATATGACGGCTTATAGAATATAGATGAGCTCAAGCTAACTTTTAAATGAGACTTTAAGGACCTTGCAAAGGCCCATTTCCTCATTTGATCCTCATAACCACCTTCTTTGGGTTAGTGCTAAAGATAACATTCCCATTTTATAGAAAAAGATATTCAGTCTTTGAGATTAAGTAACCTGCCTATAGCCACAGATATATCAGGGTGTGGAGACAGAATTTGAACCCAGGTCCTCCTGATTCAGGTCTAACATTCTCTTCACTTTGCATTTATTGTTTAGTTGGGTTTGTTTTTTTCCCCCAGACCTGTCTGACTCCTCTTTTTGTGATACCTGTTGTAGGAATAGAGAGATAAAGGAAAATGCAAATTTTTCTCTAAAAGGGAAAGAGGAAAAATTAGCCATGAACCCCGGGAAAAGATTCTGGAATGAGGACTAGAGAGGAGAGTTTTCGGAGTAAACTGTCACTTACTGGTTTTCCTGTCCCTGAGCTGAAAGGGAGAACAGCAGTTCCATCAGCTACTGTGACCTGAGAAACTTGGGAGGTTTCTGCCCCTTGGAAGATATTTAGGAGGTGATCTGGTTTTCCCTGCAGTGCTGTGTCAATTTGGCTGACATAATCCAAAGATTTTAACATCTGGGATTTGGGATTTGTACCTTAGAAGCCAACCCCAGGCTTGGGGAAGGACTCACTCTACCTGTGGATCTATTCTCAATAGCCTTTTAGAGAAAATTTAAAGTTAGCTTATTAACAATCTGGGAAACTTAATCTAGGTAGTTAGTCAGATGTTTTTTGGGTTTAGACAAGAACAGGGAGCTGGTAGGAAGGTTTTGGAAGATCAGAAGAGCTCTCTGGTGAGAGAGGAGTAGAAGTTGGTTGGAGATATAGCTCTGTAGAATCAGGGACATTTTGGATCTTGTCTTCTCAGTTCCCTAACCTAAAGTTGCAAAATAAACTTAAGTCTTGTGTTTTTTCAATATAGTTTCAAGGGGTTTTGCACTTCACTGGCCCTGGGAAGGTTCTTAGATGGATTTTTTTTTACCACCAATTCATCTATGTCCTTCACTATATACATATCTCCTTTTGGAGAGCCACTTCTTTTTTCACTGTTTTCGAGTTTTCTTGAGATACTGAAACAGTTTGTGGTTTCTTCCAGTTCATTTTACAGGTAAGGAAATTGAGGCAAAAAGGATGAAGTGATTTGTCCAGGGTCTGTCTTTTACTAATTTTTATATCCCTGGCTCATAGCCCAATGCTTGGCACATAGTAAGTGCTTTAATAAATGATTATTGATTGTTAAATAAAATGAATTATTGGTCATTAAATTAGAATTTTTTTAAAAAAACCTAAGTATCAGTTTCAAAGCAGATCTGAGTGTCTGAGGCTGGATTTGATTTCAGGTTTTCCTGACTCTAGTCCCAGTGCTCTATCCACTGAACCATCCTGCTGCCCTTCACATGCAATCCTCTAGTGACAGCAGAGCCACTGAATGCTAAAAGCTGGAAGGTGTCTTCTAAACCATTTGGTTCATCTTCACCAAGGTCTCCCAGCTTATAACCATCAGATCTAGGATTCAAACTAAGCTGTCCTGGTCCAAGTCCATCACTCTTCCTGTGAACCTCTGCCCTGTCCAATCTGATCCTCACAACTGTATGAAATGGTCTGGGAACACTGTCCTTATTTCATGAGATGGAAACTGAGGCTCGGAAATGACCTGCTCAACATCACAGTAGTGACCGACAGCAGAGCAGAGACTAGAAATCCAGTGTCTTGACTCCTCCTTTGGTGTCATTTTATAATCTATGACCTTTCAACAGTCTATCTCATGGGACAGCCAATGAGGTGGTTCAGTGGCTAGAGATGGGAGATCCTGGATTCAAATAGGGCCCCAGACACTGTAGCAATTCTAAAACAGAAAGGGTTTTTTAAAAATACATACCCATAAGTCAATAATAGAGGCGGTTAGGTTATATAATGGATAGAGTGCTCAATCTGGGTCTAAGAAGATCTGAATTCTATTCCAGACTCTGATACTTAGCTGTGTAAGCCTGGGCAAGTCCCTTAACTCCAACTGCCTGGTCCTTGCTACTCTTCTGTCTTGGAAATGATAACTTACTTTGGTGGTGGTGGTGGTGGTTTTAATGCTAGCTTAATGACCAACAAGTCATTTTATTTATCTATCAATAAACATTTATTAAGCACCTACTATGTGCTGAACACTAAGCTATGAGCTGGGGATATAAAGGTAAGGGTGCTTTTTTTATCCTAGTTTAATGACCAACAAGTCATTTTATTTACCCATCAATAAACATTTATTAAGCACCTACTATGTGCCAAGCACTGGGCTACAAGCTGGTGATGTAAAAAGAAACAAAAGATAAGTCTCTGCCCACAAGGAGCTAACAATCTAATGAGAGAGACAACATGCAAACCAACAGGAGCAAAGCAAGCTATAGTCAGGATAAAGGGGAAATAATTAACAGAGGGAAAGTCCTGGGATTAGGAGGGGTTAGGAAGCCTTCCTGCAGAAGGTGGGATTTTAGTAGGGACTTAGAAGGTCAGGAAGGTCACGGGGGAGAGCGATTATTCCAGGCATGGGAGACAGAGAAAATGCCCAGCGCTGAGAGATGGAGCATCTTCTCCAGACAGAGGCAGCTTCCCAAATTCAGGCCTTCTGTCTCTAAATCTACCTTCCACCGCCTTCCCAGGAGGGTCCCCCGAAAGAAAAGTCTCTTAAATTAAATGGCGAACTGGTTCACAATCCACTTCTCTTTGTGGCAATGACAAAAATAGTATGGCCTCAGAGACTAACCCACTCACTCAGCTTTACCTGTTTACCTGTCAATACTTCTTTAGTCAATGTGGGATAGGAAATGGGTGAACCTCCAGTAACCTCTTCTGTACCACACGTTTTGGCCACTCTTTGTTTGAGTTAAGGTAGAAAGAAAACTAAGCCATTTCTATCAGTTTCTTATGCTTCTGCTCATGAAACATCACAGACACGCCACCTCAGAGATCTATCTGGCTGCTGCTTCCTGTTACAGAGGAAGTCACGCCATATGCCGCCAAACATTAACTCTTTACTGGCTAGCCAGAGCTAGACAGCAAACTGGCTTGTGAACCTGATCAAGTCACAGGTGCTTGGGTTTTTCTTTATAACAATGACTAAGACTTAGACAGTTACTATCTGTGTGACCTTGGGTATCCTCAGCTATAAAATGGGGAAATGGGGCAGCTTGTGGCTCAGTGGATAGAGAAGGTTCAAATCTAGCCTCAGATACTTCCTAACTGGGTGACCTTGAACAAGTCATTTAATCCCAGTTGCCTAGCCCTTTCTGCTCTTCTGCCTTGGAACCAATACTCAGTATCGATTTTAAGATGGAAGGTAATGGTTTATTAAAAAAAAATGGGGGTAATAACAAGACTTCACAAAGATGCTTTGGGGACCAATTATGTAAAGATCTTTGCAAACCTTAAAGCACTATATAAATTCTAATAATCATCATCATCACCATCACTGCAATGATGATGATGATGATGATGATGATGATGGCGATGAGAGATCATTCTCAATATGGAAACTCCTTCCCCAGATGCACATTTAAATCACCTCTTACTTATGGCATTAGAGAATTGTCTATGGCATTGCCCATAGTCCCATAGCTAGACACAAGTCTTGAACCCAGTTTTCCTGACTCCAAAGCTGGCCTTCTATAATCGTTTTAACAGTAGGTTGGCCAAGAAAGCCAACTACTACTGAATCACAGATTTTAATCGATGAAAGGGACATCACAGAAGCCAGAGTGCAACCCACATCCTAAAGGAATCCCCTCCCTCCCTCGGCCTCTCCACACTCCAAGACTCCATAATTCTGTGACAATGGTATCAGTTTCCTGAAGCAGAGAGTGGTAAATGAGAAACGTAAACTTGTGTGGGTAAGTGATGCATTATTTTCCTGAACTTGCAAAAGTCTCCCTTAACTGTTTGGAAAAGGACTACTATTAGAAATACTAAACCCTCATAAAAGGTCGGGACAAGCTCTTTTAAACACTCTAGCTTACAACCATAGTGGAAGATGTTTTCAAACAAACCAAATGACAGCTCAGAGAACTCTTAAATAGTACACTGTGTTCAGAAACCATAGAGCTGGCTAGCAGGTAGGATATCTGGTTTCCTGGTTTCTGCTCGTGTATTTTTGTTTCTGGGTTTTGTTTTTGCTGAAGAAATTGCAGCAGTATCAGGAAAGGTTTCGTTTTGGGGTTTTGGGGGGGTGGAACAGAAAGTTTCTGCAAAGTTATTCTAACTTTAACCTTCTCCCACCTGGAAAATTTGGGTCTTGGTCATATCTTTGAACAATTTCCTGTTTGTTTACCTTTTGGGGCAAAAAAGATAATTCCTTGGTAAGCCTTATCTTCCTTGGCAAAATTACCTATGGAATCTGGGAATGGATAGAAGATAACCAACTCACAATCACTTTTAAATGAAGTGACTCAGTCCCTGGCCAGGGTCTGAATAAGCAAGTCCAACCCTAAGGTCAACTGGAGGTGAAAGGGAAAAGCTACAAAATTCAATGACCAAACCGAGTGGTGAGTATGAAGTTTTGAGAAAATGCCATAAAATATTGGCACAAGAAGGGGCCTTTAGAAAACACTTTGGGCAACTGCCTCCATTTTGCAGATGGGGAAACTAAGGCCTGGGGAAGTAGTAATTTTCTCAAAGTTACATAATATATTAGTACTATGTACTGGGCCAAGACATTTATTTATATAAGCCAGGAAAGTCTGGGAAACGGTCCACTTCCCTCCCCCACCAAATTAGAAAATTGCGTTGGTACTATCCATCGAAGCCTTTGAGACTTCACTGCCACAAGACCTGACACTACCCAGAACCAGAGACTCACGGACTGGAAGGAACCTCAGAGACCATCGGGTCTAACCTGTACCTGCAGAGGAATCCCCCTACATTGAGAGAAACCTGGTAAAATTTGGAGGAACGATATAAAGTGAAGTGAGAACCATGGGAACAATTCACAGAACACCAACAGTATCATAAAGACAACTTTGAAGAACTTGGGAACGCGGATCAACCCAATGATAAACCACAGCTCCAGATGATTCAGGAAACACGCTCCCCACCTTTAGATAGAGTGAGCTAGACTCAAGAGTAAAAGGCCGAGGCCTATTTTTCTTGGACGTGGTCAGGGTGGGAATTTGTTTTAATTGACTATACATGTTTGGATGGGTTTTATCCTCCTTGCTTTCCTTCCCAAGAAGGTGGGGAGAGGAATAGAAAAGAGACGAGAACCCGAAAATAAAATATAATTGAATTAAAAAATAACAAAATCAAAATGAATAGGAAATCCCTCTATAATTGCTTCAGTAACTAGCCATATGGCCTTTTGGACAACTCTTAATTCTTCAGAAATTTTCCCCTAAGCACAACAGAAACACATCTCCGTAACTCCTATTCACAGGTCCTGGTTCTGCCCTTCCAGGTCAAGCAGAACTAGTCTAATTCCAACTGAATAAATCCAATGAAATTAAGTATGGTCGGAGGTTGTGAAAGAGCTCTGTAACTAGTAAGACAGAGGGGAAAGCAGGTCAGCATTTCCCTAAATCTGTATGCCCTGCGTGCCACGCTTTGGGCTGTATAAAAGGCAAAAATGGAAATTACTGTTCATGCTCCGGAAAACTCTTTTCAGTAGTTTCCTTGATTAAATAATACTATTTTCCTCTCCCACCAGTGTTTTAAGATTGAAAGATAGACTCACCAAAGATAAACTCACCAAAGAATTTGATAAATGACCTCTGCAGAGATGCTTGCATTATAATTACAGTACAAGGATTAGAAGGGGGGTGGTGTTGATATTCTGGACTTTTGAGAAGAAATGAAGATAATAACCCAGGTTTATCTAAAGTCTTGGGCCTTATTGTTGTGTCAACCAAACATGTATAAAATGTGCTTAAGTTCCATTTTCCAAGACTTAAACCCTTGACCACCAAAAAAAAAAAAGACATTTGTTTGAGTTGGAAGGAGGTGGTGGTGATTGGGAACCATTACTGTTGGTATAGCTTAGGATGATCTGATAATAAATCTCTCAGCCCCTAAAAGAAGGCCTCTATTTACCTGGGGTGATAACTCATTAAACACGTGCCCAGCTAAGTCTGAAGAGCTAGGTGAGAACATGCTTGAATTTCATGTTCCCAATCTTCCAAACACAACAGACCAGGCCCAGGGGTTCAAGATTTCTAGGTGCTAAACAATTCAATCACCCTCAAGAGCCAGATAATTTTGAGCCCCAGTTTCCTCCTCTGTAAAGTGGGGGGGATGCCCTAAATGGCCTCGTTGGCTCTCATTTTCTGATCTGTAAAAGGAGGGGGCTGAAAAAGAGCATGTTCAAGGCCCTTTTCCAGCTCTAAATTCTTTGATCACTTCCTACTCTCATGAAAACCCTGAAGCCCGCTGGATTGAGTTACCCTTGCCTCCTTCAACTCAGGTTTCCATCTATTTACTTGCATATGCTTTCACAGTTGGGAATAAAAATTCCAAGTACACCGGCGAGGTAACTTCTGTGAATCCGATACCTTCCTTCCCTCAATTAATCAAGCAAGTTTTATTAAGAGACTATTAGGTGTTAGGTAGTGTGCTAGGCTTAGGATAGAAAGACAAACATGACCCCAAGAAGTTTGGTCTAATTGGGAGTGGTGTTGGTGGTGTTGTAGAGACAGGGTGTATAGACTTGTATATACAAATCCCAAAGGAAATCCAGGGGACCTTTGGAGGTTGAAAGCACCTGGCCTTTGGGAGAGAGCAGAAAAGATCTCAAGGCTTATCTAAGCTTAGCCTTGGGAAAATCTTGTAGAAAGTCACATATTCCAAGAGGTAGAAATGAAGAAATCCAGGGAGAGAGACAATGAAAAGGTGATGGAGTGGTGTGTGTGAGGAACCACACAGAAGCCTGGATAATGACCACATTTATTTTTTAATTACCTTATTTTTTTTCCTTCCCTTTCCTTCCTTCCTCTTTTCTTTCCTTCCTTTTCTTTTCTTCTCTCTCTCTCTCTCTCTCTCTCTCTCTCTCTCTCTCTCTCTCTCTCTCTCTCTCTCTCTCTCTCTCTCTGTCTCTGTCTCTCTGTCTCTCTCTCTCCTTTTCCTTTTCCTCTCTCCATTTCCCTTCCAGAAGACTTACAGCTCATCTCAGAGGTTATAGTTCCAGGACTGTATAACCTAAGACCTTAGTTTCCCATCTGTAAAATGGGGAGGAAGGCCGAGAAAGACTGTAAGTTCTCTTCCAGTTCCAGAACTATTATCCTAATGGTGTGAAGAGTCTTCCCTATTACTTCCTAAAGATAAGCCGTATAATCACAAAGTGTCTGTTCTGGGGGTACAGCAGCAGATATAGTAACACGGGCTGACTCATCAGCTTAACAAGGATTTCTTTTTTCTTCTTTCCTTTGTGACTGTAGTATCATGAACCAAAGAAGAGAGTTTGGGGCCAGGAAGAAGGACTTCACAGACAGATTTGCATAGCAGAAACCACTGGCCTTTCAGGAAGACTTGACTTAGTGTTTTTAGAGAATTTTTCTGGAAGAGAAGTCAGGGCCAAGCCTAAGACTAAAAAGGGAATATCTTGCAAAAAAATTCACCAATTCTTTTATCTCCAAACCTTCTGGATTTTTGCACCAGATAAGAAGCTAAACACAAATCATTAGATTGACTCTCAGGGGAAGAAGCCTCTTCTCCACACCAGATGGAACTCTACTCTCCATACCATCAATCCTAAATTAGTTTCTTTTCTGATCCTGCCCCACCTCTTCTACATCTATAATTGTTTTGTTTCAAACCTAAGTTGCCTTGTGGCACAAAGTGACAAGATCTTAATTTACTTGTAAAAACCAGGAAAAAAACAGCAGCAACAACAAACCCCCAATACATTCTCCCAATAATTTGCAAAACAATTAATTATCTTGCATCACAAGCTCACATTACAATACAAAACAATTTTTTGTCTCTAAAAACAACACATTTTTACACTTTAATTGGACCCTCTGCCTCTCCCCAATCCCATTTTGTTCTAATTTGCTATTTTACCCATCTCATGCTGGATACCCACCCCCTTTGGAATTGTTCAGTTATCTAGGCTGCTTGATACACCTATGGAAGTAATCAAATTACTGATTAAGTGGCCCAATTTACTCAGCTCCCCAAATTAGAACAAGGACAAAAAAGCCTCTACCCCTCTACAGGTCAGTTTCAGTCTGTCCTGTGCCTTCCAACCCTGTAAAAGAAGGTTCACAGAATATTCCTGGCAAGATTTCCTTTGGAACTGAATTTATTTTATCTGAAAGTTCGCTCAGGCCTAAGAAAACTTCTCGATTTTTTTTTTTAAGTAAATAAAGCCAGGAGGGCAGCGCCCTGTGGAACAGTCAGGAAAAATCCACAAAACAGATGGCAGCCAGTTTAAAATAACTTTTTTCTCCAATCTTTTCATCAGACCATCAAAAGTTATAATGTGCAGGTGTACAGCATCAGTAACTGAAAGGAGAAGAAGGCTCTGAAACCCCTTATGTACACAGTGCCTAAGTCTTATAGCCAAACATTAAGGTTGTGTGTTGACAAAGGAAAGTTTCAGTGGAGAAAAGAAACAATTATGCAGAGAGTGCAAGCCAAGAAAACCTGCTTCTGCAGGGAAAAAAAGATTTTGGGGAGGACTTGAATGATCCAGATGGGCTGTTTGTTTTGGCTCAATTCAAAGTTTGCTCCAAACCACCAGTCAGGTCAGTGCAGGCCCACTTTTCTCCTCACATATGTGTCAAATAGAAATGAACTGTATTCATGCCGAGATGAAGGACAACACACCTACACCAAAACAAATGCCACAGAAAAATCATGTGGCTGCTTCTCTTGAGGTCTCTTGCTGGGTTATTTCTCCATCTGGATCAGCCTACTCTTCTCTTGAAAAAAATAGCATGGATAGGAACCAAGGGCATTTAATTTGCCAATGGAAAAACAAATCATCATATAGCACTTCATATCTGTACCATGCCCAGAGTGCTGTGTCCAGAATGGAAACCCACACCAAAAAACCCGGATGACACCCTCCCTTCACCTCTAATTAATGTACTCAAGTGTTAAAGAATGTCACCCAAGTCAAAATCATAAAATCCAGGACACCCAAACACAGTCCAGTGAGAATTTTTTCTTACAGAGGAATCCAAAAGGTCATATAAAAATACACCTCATTGCTTACTAATAAATACTAAGCAGATTAATATAATTTTTCTTCCTCATTTAACATTTAATCTTGAGTAACTTACTAACAAGCTACTCTTCTCTTCCAAATCCATTTTATTTTTATTACTGACCAGAACAAAGAGCTCCATGTTTTTTCTTAAGTCCTTGGGAATGACTTTTTCTTCTTTTTAGAGGTCATATCGAAATAATCAAGTTTCTCATCTGTGCAATAAATCTTGATTTTTTTACAGAAGAGGTAACATGGTCTATTGAATTCAAATCCGGGCTCCATCACTTACATAATCTTCTAAACCCCAGTTTCCTCGTCTGTAAAATGAGAATAATGCTTATACTACCAGTCTCCCAAGGTTATAAGGAAAGTGTTTTGGAAACTTCCAAATGCTACACAAAGTCACCCCCTCTGAACTTCTGATTTCCCATGGCTATAGATTATATATTGTTTTCTTTTTTTCACGAATATGATTATAATTCAAATCCTGAATATATTTGTGTACAAGCTCTATTATTAAACCATCTATATGACCACTTAACTTTTCTAGGTCTACAACATACCGACACAAAAACAAATGCCACCCAGAAAAATCATGGGCTATTTCCCTTGAGGTCACTTGCAGGGGTTATTTTATCTCTTTTCTAATGGAATGAGGGCAGGGAGAGGTATTGGGTTTGAACTCAGGGATCTAACTAGGATCTAATTGGGGGTAAGGAATTTAGAATGAATTGACAGCACCGGTGGTCCTTAGGGATGCTCTAGGGTGAGATCCTCTCCTGCCCCATCCTGCTCCCCAAACCTCACCCCAAGGGGCCACCTCAGCAGGCCGGTGTCTCTCCCTTGATTCACCATGGGCATCTTGCATGTCACTTGTTCCAAGTCACGACCATCCTGAAATAACTGAGCAATTAGCCCCCTACCGAGCAGCCTCCATTTAAACCTATACTACAACAGCCATTCTGACAACCATGATGTTTTATTTAAGTAGAAAGGCTTCCTCTTGATTCTGGTCCCATGGTTGGAGAACACTGAACCCACGAGGGGATGGCAGCTCTCCAAGGAAAAACAGATGAAAAGGGGAAAAAAAGGCACAAGATTGGAGAGTCCTGTTTTCAGCATCAAACAGGGAGCATCTATTATTCCTAGTGTGTGTTCCAGGCACGAAAGACAGACAGCCTCTGACTTCAAGAACTTAGAAAACAACATGCTCACCCATAAGTAAATATAATAAATTTAAATGTATAGTATTGGAGGAAGCAGAAAAGAAGGCCCCTCCTTGAAGGGGGGCATGGCAATGGCCTGAACCCTGAAAGGAGCCCCGGGAGTTGGGGAGAGAAACTGTGGATTTGGGATCAAAAGGTCTAGCCAGTCTCGGGTGCTGACTGCAACACTTAGCTAATGTTACTTTGGGAAGTCAAGTAACTGTTCTAGGCCTGTTTTCTCATCTTTATAAACGTGTACTTATCTACTCTGCAGGGTTGTTGTAATGAGCAAAAGAAATAATTTATGTAGAGTGCTTTTTAAACCTTGAGCGCAAATATACTTTCCATCCTCTCTCTCCTATTCCTGCTAAATCACTCCCTAGTCGCACAGAGAGAAACACTCAACAATTTAGTGCACGAAGGGAGAGAATTAAGAGCATTTCACCTATCTCTTCTTTCCCTGGGTACTTCCATTAAAAAGCCACTTAACCCTTAGCTCTCAGACCCATGGCTAAGATGCACCCAAAATTAGTATCTATTCACTGATGCTTTTTAGATTAATCATTCTTCGTATAGTGTTTCACATTCAATTCCATCCACGTTTAAGCATCTACTATTGCTGTATAAAGCACCATGCCTCACAGGCCCTTGGAATAATATAAATTTTTTAAAAAATCATATTCCAGTTCTTAAGAAGCTTATAACTTACTTGGGAGAAGACAGATGTAAATAAGGATGATTTAAGGGTGAATGTGGTATAAAATTAAAGTGATAAAGGAAATTTTAAAATTAAAAATTTTAATTTAATTTTAAAATTAAAAATGATGAAGGAAAATTAAATATGAAGGAAACCCAAAGTACAGTAAGAAATTCAAAAGGAGGAAGAAATCATGTTCGAATAAGGGAAATGGAGAATACTCCTATAAAAAGGGGATTCCTAAACTGGGCCTTTTGAAAGAAGAGAGAATTAAATGGGTGGAAATATGGAGCTAGTATGTTAAAATCACAAGGAAAAACTTGTGAGACTTTAGAGCTGAAGGGTATGGAAAGATAAGTCTAGTCTAACTGGGATAAATGAATGTGGAAATGAGCTAGACCCTAGAGGAGATAACAAAGTTGTAATAAGACAATGCCCTCAACCTTGGGAGCTTGCAGGAGTGACCACTCTGAGTTTTTAAGGGTGAATGACTAATCCAGTCATAGAAAGAGGAAAGATGGAAGAAGGGGCAGATCTGTGGTTGTAAGAGTTTTTATTTTTATTTTTTTATTTTTTGTTTGGATGAGTTCAATTTTGAACATGAGGTTGCTGGCAGGACAGGCAGGCAGAGATGTGTAGCAAGACATCTTTAACATTTAAAGTTAGCTACAACAATATTATTCCAGTCTGGTGGTTCAGAATACGAAACCCTATGACACAATAAGGCAAAGAAAGGTAGTACGCCCACTGTGACAACACAGTTCCGTGAAAGGGCCAGCTGTAATTCCTCAAAACCGTGCTCTTCCCCACCCCAACCCCATATAAACACATGCTCAGAGAAGCTGGTGATTAACACCTTGAACACAGGCTTTTACCACTTTTCTTTCTTCAAAGCTTTTTGCAAAAACAGTCTTAGCAGCTTCTTCATGATCCTAAAGGTTAAAAAACGATTTAGTAGCTGAGATGGAAAAATCCATGACTATTCCAACATGAGCCTAATAAAGGCGAGAAATCATTCTGTTTTTAAAGTAAGGGATCTTCCAAATATCCAGAGAGGTGAACCAGGTTCTCAAGCCTCTAGGAAGCCTATATGTCCAAAAACACTTCTGATATCTTTGAACAACCTTGGCTTTATTGTGGGGTTCAAACACAACAATAACAGCTCTTTACATATACAATCTGATTCTATCTCCCCACCAAAATGACTTCTTACTCATTTTATACATGCTGGCTTCTTTGGATGGAATGTAAGCTCATCAAGGGTGGTGTGCTAAGTGTTGGTGGTAGTATTAGGAGTGATAGTTGTAGTAGCAACAACAATAATACTAACACCAGTACCACCATCAATAGATAGCATTTATATATTGCCTTAAATTTTAAAAAACACTTAATATTATATTTGTATTATATTATTTACCATAATTTATGTTACTATATTATAATATATTCTATCTAGTAATGATATAATTATTTATATCAATTTATGTTTATATTACATATTAAGAAATTTACAATAATATTTCATTAATTTGTATTAATTATAATAATATTCAAAACAACCCCAGGAAAGAGATCCTATTATTATCCTCATTTTACTGGTCTCCAGCACACTGTGCAGTATCTTTATAGAGAATGAGCAGAAAGACCACAGAAGACTAGAAATGGACAGAGGTGAAGTGTCTTGCCCAAAGTCACCCAGCTAGTAAGCATCAGGGGCAGGAATAGAACTTGAGTCGTCCTGACTCCACATACAATGTTCTACTCTAGCACCTAGAATAGTGTCTGGTACACAGTAGGGATAGGGACTGGATCTGGGATTTCTTTTTATTTTATTTCTTTTTTAATTTCTTTTTCAAATTTTTAAATTTATTTAGAATATTTTCCCATGATTACAAAATTCATATTCCTTCCCTTCCCCTCTTCCAGAATCAATAAGCAATTCCACTGGGTTATACATGTCATTGTTCAAAACCTATTTCCAAATTATTGCTATTTGTAACCATGTTCTTCTAAAGCCAAAACCCCAGTCATATCTCCATTGAACCACATAATCAAACATATGTTTTTCTTCTGTGCTTTACTCCCACAGTTCTTCCTCTAGTCATGAATAGAGTTCTTTTTCCCAAGTCTCTCAGGATTTGGACCTGGGATTTCAGGGACAAAGAACACCTTGGAGAGAAAACTCCCATTGTCAATGAAGGTCAACATCTTCCCTATGACTTAAGTTACTTGAGTTGCCAGAATTAACTGACTTGAGCCCTAGTCTTCCTAATTTCAAGGTCAATCCTCTATCTACAATGTTAGAGCTGCCTCACTGACCATAGCAGGTCATTAGTAAATGCTTATTAATTGATTAATTGATTGGTGGTCAATCAGTCAACTCAGGTCCAAGTATTATTATTATTATTTTGATTTCACTCCATTTGATAGAAAAAAGCAGACATAGTAGGTCATTAGTAAATGCTTATTAATTGATTAATTGATTGGTGGTCAATCAGTCAACTCAGGTCCAAGTATTATTATTATTATTTTGATTTCACTCCATTTGATAGAAAAAAGCAGACATAGTAGGTCATTAGTAAATGCTTATTAATTGATTAATTGGTTGGTTGGTCAATTGGTCAACTCAGGTCCAAGTATTATTATTATTATTATTATTATTATTTTGATTTCACTCCATTTGATAGAAAAAAGCAGCTTCTAGAATGTCAAATGGTGGCTCTTCTCCCTTCCAGCCCAGTGTACTCTCCACTCCAGGGTGCTTTGCCTTACTACTACCCGACCAACAGGATGAATTCTTGAGTGTCTTCCGTACGTGTAGGAAGCAGCCAATAATTTTGAACATTGAGTGCTGCTATTGTATCAAGATAGCCTTGAGTCTATGGAACTGCCTGAACCAGTTTTAAAAATAGAAACTACTTATCTAGTTTGTGGATAATCTGGAGCTGTCACTGACTGACTACTGGCCATTTTCTAGAGTGCATTTGCACTAGGTAGAGGCAAGGTACTCTCAAGAACCGCTTCATCAAATTTTGTTTAGAGTTCTGGTAAACGGTCGAGGATAGAAAAATAATAGGAATGATCTGCTAAAAATGGGTTTCAGAATTATCATCGATGGGTTCAAAGTTTTGAGATTTACATGTATTTTGTAAAAAATATTCTTAAGTGGGTTGGCTCCATTTTAACATCAAACACAGAATGATATCGTGCATCGACTCAGCAACAAGAGACTGGGTTATTTTAGGTCTGAAGTAGCCATGGGACCCTAAACAATTTCATTTAATCCCTTTGGACCTTGGTTTCCACATGCATAAAGAGAATAGAGTTGGATTAGGGCTAGCATTTCCCAAAATAATTTAACCATGGGACACAATTGTGGGGGCTTGAAAGTCTTCAAGGTTCCTACCTTTCCTAGGTCTTCCTCCTTACTCCAATGATCACATACACACTTATCTGTTTACTGGTTTTCTTCCAGAAGAACATAAATTCATTGAGGGAAGGGGCTAGCGGTTTTTTGGTTTGCATTTGTATACAAAGAGCCAAAATACACTAATAAAAACCAAATTTTCACAAAAGGGCCCACTTAGAAGAAATCAAAACAATGACAAAAGCAACAAAATATATAACTTCATCAGTTACCCATTTTTTAGAAGTATTTGAGTTTTTCTTTCAGCTAAAAGGATACTGATAATACTTGTTAAATTATTCTTTCGTTTAGTATCTTGTTGCCACAACCTCCTTCTCATCTCTTTCTCCATAAAGAGTTGTTCTCACTAAGAATCAAAACACTCTAAAATGAAGCCCTTTTTAGCCATGTCCCAGTCTGCTTGTCTTGTTCATCTCCTCAATACCAGAACACAAGAAATCTATGCTAAGTTATGAACTGAAACTGTTATTAGAAAATCCGTTACTCTTTGGATAGATGATAAACAAAGTACCTATTTTCAACTTAAATTATACTTTTAACTGGTAAAGCATGACTGAGACCCAAGAGCCAATTTATGATTGCTCTTGGCTGGAAAAACACCAGTGGCCTTGGAGACTCAGCAAGCAAATTTCTAGAAAGATCCTGCCTGGATACCACAATCCTATTGCCAATATCTCTAATGAAGAAAGGAAAAGAAAAAAGTTATCAGCTTGTATACACACTCATTCTTTTGGATAAAGCAGTTCTCACTAGACTTATTAAGTAATAAAAGAAAGTGAAGGGAAAAGGAGTTTTTTATAAGAGGTTTTCTCTGACTAAAAAAAGAAACACCTACCATGCTGTGCTCTACTGCCTTCACTTTCTCCACTCTCATTCACTTAAAATGGGTAAATTAATCCACTGTGTATTTTGGTTTATGTGTTTTTGTTTTGCTTTGCATGTTTTTTAACCTTTTTTTTTTTTTTAATACCAAGGTGGTCAGTAAGTCAAAACGGATTGCACTGAAGTCCAAGTTAATTAGATTCCACTCTTTAAATAAGTGATCTTTTAGGCTTCATTTGAAATTCTGATTCTTTCTGGAAAGCGTATTTCTGGACACACTATTTATTGTTTATTAGTTCATGTAAAGTGGAAGAAGAGGGCATCTAACTACTAGAGAAGTGTCTGAATGTATCATTAAAGATACTAAAGTGGGAAGGGGATGAGAAGAGAGGGGATTTCAAAGAGTCCTTATTGTTGCCTTATAAAGTAAAAAATACATATAAAAGACAAGGTGAAAGACTTTTATGATCAAAAAGGTAGTAGTCAAGCTTGAGAGAATGTAGGTGGGAGCATCCAATGGTCCTATAAACATCTAGAAAATAATAAAATATTTAGACAGTGATGGCAAACCTTTTAGAGACCAAGTGCCCCAAATTGCACCCTCACACCACCTGTGAGCCAACCTCCTTACCCCAGAGAGGGGAGGGAGGAAGTGCTCCCATTGGGTTGCTGAACAGAGGGGAAGGTCATATGATAAATGTCTTCAGGATTGCATGGAGAGGAAGGAGAGAGCAGCCCCCTCCAGAACATGTGCCAGAGGTTCGCCAACACAGACCAGACCCAAGAGAAAGTCTCTAGCCCATTGGGCAGAATCTCTATAAAGGATATAAAGAAAAAGACTAGAATTGGACAGGTAGAGATGGGCTATAATCTACCCCAGACAAAAAAAACAAAAAACCTAGCCATAAAATTACAGATCCATTGGAGTAGGCTGAACTAATATAATAAAAATGACAAATTTACCCAAATTAATTTATTTATTCAGTGCCATACCAAACTCCCCCAAAATTATTTTATAGAACTAGGAAAAAAATAACAAAATTCATCTGGAAGAACAAAAGGTCAAGAATATCAAAGGAATCAATAAAAAAATGTGAAGGAAGGAAGTCTAGCAGTGCCAGATCTCAAATTGTACTATAAAGAAATAATCATAAAAATATTCTGGCTAAGAAACAGAATGGTGGATCGATGGAACAGATTAGATATACAATATACAGAGATAAATGACCATAATAATCTAGTGTTTGATAAACCTAAAGACCCCAGTTTTGGGGATAAGAACTCACTATTTGCCAAAAATTGGAAAATAGTATGGCATAAGCTAGATATAGACCAATATCTCACAGGGTGATACTAAAAGCAAATTACAAGAACATAGAATAGTTTGCCTGTCAGATCTGTAGAAAAAGAAGAATTTATGACCAAATGAGATAGATAACAAAAAAAAAATTTGTACAAACAGAACCTATGTAACCAAGATTGGCTGGAAAACAATAAAATGGAAAAGTTTTGCAGTAAATTTCTCTAATAAAAGTCTCATTTCTCAAATATATAAAAAACTAAATCAAATCTGGAAGAATACAAGTCATTCCCCAATTGACAAAGGTCAAAGGATTTGAACAGGCGATTTTAAGATGAAGAAATCAATGCTATCAATAATCAGATGAAAAAAAAATGACCCAATTCATTCTTGACTAGAGAAATGCAAATTAAAACAATTCTGAGGTACCATCTCATACCTATCAGACAACAGTAAAGGAAAATGACAAATGTTGGAATGGATGTGGCAAAATTGGGATACTAATGAGCTGTTGGTGGAGTTGTGAACTGATCCAATCATTCTGGAGGGCAATTTGGAATTACGCCCAAAGGACTATAAAACTGTGAATACCCTTTGATCTTGTAATACCACTTCTAGGTCTGTATCCCAAAGAGATAATAAAAAAGGGGGAAGGACCTACTTGCACAAAAATAACTATAGCAGTTCTTTTTGTGGTAGCAAAGAATTAGAAATTATGGAAATGTCTATCAATTGGGGAATGTCTGGACAAATCATGCTATATGATGGTGATGAAATACCACTGTGCTGCAAGAAGTGAGGAGCAGGATGATTTCAGAAAAAGTTAGAAAGAACTACATGAACAGATACAGCGTGAAATACGCAGAACCAGGACAGCATCTTATACAGGAACAGCAATATGATCAATTGTAAAAAGACTTAGCTACTCCCAGCAATACAATGATTCAGGAGACTTCAGAAGAACTTAGGTCATTAATGCTATTTACCTCCAAAGAAAGAACTATTGGAGTTGGAATGCAAATGAAAGCATACTATCTTTCACTTTAGTTTATTTATGTTTTTACTTAGGGATTTTGGTTTTATATAGGTATTCTCTTATAACAATGACCAATGTGGAAGTATGTTTTGTATTCTAATACATGTATAACCCAGATCAAATTGCTTACCATCTGTGGGAGGAAGGAGGAAAGGAAAAAAAGACAATTTGGACCTTATAATTTTGAAAAATATTTGTTGAAAACTGTTATTACATATAACAGAGAAAATAAAATAGTTTCTAAAAAGGAAAAAATATTACAGATTCATTGAAGTAGAGAAGTTTTATTTTATTCCATTTGGCTTATCATTTTACTTTATTGAGACTTTTTTAGAATACAATTGTCATCTAACATATTATATTAGCTATCCCTCCCAGACTCCTGACATGTGCAAATCTATAAGAATTAAAGAGTATCATTTATGTCTTCATCTAAGTCACTGATAAAAATGTTTATTAAAACAAGACTAAAGAAAGGGCACTTACATTTTAATAAACTACTTTGTCTTATGTAATAAATGATTTTTTTTAATTAAAGGAAGAGTTTTATAAAACTAAATCCACTAAAACCCAGGCAAAATTCAGCATGATGAAATGTGGAAAGCCTTCCTTCTAACGAAAGGCCCATAAGAGCTTTCCTCAAAGCATAATTCTGCCATGGTGCCAGCCACTGGGCAAGACTAGAACTGTATGATGGCTATTATGGGTAGCATTATGGAAATCCCTTAATCTTAAACTAATTAAACCCTTGCTGGCTAGATTGAAAGTGATTCCTAAACTAGCTACTAAGGTTCATTCAATTGGATGGAAGTACAATTTTACATAAACCACTGACACCCAGAAACTCTTGGTCTTCATGAATATTCCCACTCCAGTCCATCTTCCACTCATCTATTAAAGGGATCTTCCTAAAGGCCAGGTGGGATCCATGCCACTTTTCTCTCTCCTTAGCCTTCAATAAACTTTAGTCACTCCCTATTCCCTACAGGATCAAATAGAAAATCTTTTTTGTTTTTTAAAGGCTTTTAGAACCTGGCCCATTCCTACCTTTCCAGTAGTCTTACTACTCTCCTTACTACATACTCCTCTTCTTGCTGTTCCTTGAACAAGAGATCAGACCGGTCCCAACTATATGGTGTTTTCACTTGGTTATCTTCCCTAGCTTCTTGTCTGTGTTTCCTGGGCTTCCCTGGTTTCCTTTCAATCCCAGCTTCTGCAAGAAGCCTTTCAGAACCCATCCTTAATCTTCGTTCCTTCCCTGATGATCTTGTTTGTACAGTCATTTATATGTTGCCTTCTCCATTTGACTGTGAGCTCCTTGAAAGTGGGAAATGCTTCTTGACTCTGTGTCCCCAGCACTCAGTACAATGCTTAGCACCCAGTCAATAATTAATCATTACCAATTCATTAATAATGCTAGTTAACTGAGTCGGGCTCTTCTCTAGCTTCTTTCAAGCCTCGGCTAAAATCCCAAGCTTCTGCAAGAAGCCTTTCGTTGTCCTCTTTAATGCTAATAATGTCTTTCCTCTGAGATTACCCAGTCTATCCTGTATATATCTTGGTATTAGCTTGTGTCCCCCCTATAAGACTGTGCTATTTTTTTTAGTTGGCTTGACTAGGTGTGACTATTAGCAATGCCAATCCACATTCAAAATGTAATTAGGAGAAACTGTTGGAAAAAAATATAACTTTTGATCCCTGGAACCCAATCTTTGTTCAGTCATGTCCAGCTTTTGGTTGACCCCATGGATTCTGTCCTCCACCATCTCTCCAAGGCTGGCCAAGTTCATGTGCTTTGTTTCCATGACACAAACTATCCCTCTCATCCTCTGTCATCCCTTTTTTTCCTTTGGTCTTCAGTCTTTCCCAACATCAGTTTTTTCCAAAGGGTCCTGTCTTTTCATTATGTGGCCAATTTATTTAAGCTTCATCTTCAGTATCTGACCTTCCAGTGAATAGTCCAATTTAATTTCTGTAAGTATTGACTGATTTGATCTCCCTGCTATCCAAGGGACTCTAAAAAGTCTTCTCCATGAGGAAGGACCTAATTTTTCCTCCAAGAAATCTTAGGCAACAACCCCAATTTTTTAAAATTGCATTTCTGGAGAATATCTTCAAATATGTGTAAATTTCAAGGGGCCATCAATGTTGTAAAGACACTGGAGAAAGCAAATGGACAGAAGGACTTCTCATTCTAGGAACTGGGACATGGCTCTCATTCAACTGTCTAATGAAATGAGCTTGCATCCTAAGTTTCTCATGAAAGAGAGTATCTGATAACTAACTACAACAGCTGTCAGGAACCTCTTAGAGGAGTTAGAACTAAAGAAAAAAGGAGAGAAAGCGCATGCCTGAATAACGTTCACCTTCTCCACCTCCCCAAAGATAGGTAAAGTACAGGCTAAGCTGTAAAGTTGGTCTTAGGAAAGCCCTTGATAAGTCAGTGTGAATTACTAATATTACTGTTATTACATCCAGCAGGAAGTCAGGTGTTGGTGGCTAGATAGTAAGGAGTAACTGTTCAAATCTTGCTGAAGCTAGAAAGCAAGATTCCCAGCTAAAGTCAAGAATAAATTTGGTTTGCATTTCTAAGAAGCTCCCTCTGTCTGTAGCCACTGAATTCCATCAATAGGAAGCTCTGGGAAATTAATTATGAAGTCTTTCCTTATTTTTTTTTTCTTATTTTCAGGGGGCTGAATTTCCACTATAACTCTGTATTCACATGATCACAAATTTGGGGATGGAAAAGTCCTTAGGAGTCACTGAATCCAGTTCTCTCATTTTATAGATAAAGAAACTATAGAACTCAGTTCTGTGTCATATGTATGAGTGTATATGGGGGGGTGGGGGGAACAGGAGGGATTCTTTACAGATTTAGAGTTGGGAGGGATCTCTGAAGCTTCTATTCCTCTTTTTTTACAGATCAGAAAACTGAGGCAGTGGTAAAGTGAGTTGTCCAGGGTCACACTACGGCAGAATTTGGACCCAAGACTCCCTGACTTTGGGTTCATAAATCTATGCACAATAGGCTAATACTGTAGAACTGTCCAAGATGCTACTTTGGACATATCTTCTACTAGGTGATGCTATTTAAAAGGAGAAAAATCCTTCTTCTGAAGGAATAGTGTTCTCAAGCTGGAATTTTTGCCTCTCATTTCTCTGAGAATCTAAAGTAAAACTACATTACCTAAACACCTTAACACTATGCTTCCTGATTTCACTGAAGCTTTTCTTTTGGGTACTACTCTGCTTGGGATTGCCTCATTTCAACCACCACTCAGGAAGTGCTTGCTCATCCTTTGGTTGTATGTTCTCTATATGTGTGTGACTCAACAAGATTGAGAAGGAAATCAGCAGGACTGGACCATCCAAATCTTTGATGGGACAATGAGAAAGGAAGAAACTCTTAAGGACCAAATAAATGTGAATGACAGAAGGACAAAGTCAGGCAAATAAGGCTGTGCAAGGTAGAAACACACACAAGAGACTGGGGAACAAAGCGAGGAGGCAGGGGCAATTAAGGAATTCACAGGATTACAGATTTACAGCTGAGATCTGAAGCCATCAAACTGCCACTTTCATTTTACAAAAGAGGAAATGAAAGACAGATAGGTTAAGTAACTTTCCCAGGGTCAGTGCCTGAAAGCAGCTTTTGAACTCAGATCTCCCAGACTCCAAATCTATCACTTTTTCCACTTTTCCAAAACAGAGTCTTGCCCAAACATGCCATAAGAATTCCTGATAGGAGAATCCTCAAAGGAAAGCCATTCCAACTTAACGAGAACTTTTGGATGCTGGTTCCATCAGTATACAAAGTTACAGCTTTTTCTAGTAGTTTTGTAATAGTATTTGGGGTTGAGGAGGGACCCTTCAGCTTGGGTTTGTGAACATCCCAACTAAAATGCCACCTTCTAGAGGAAATCTTTCCTGGTCCCTCTTAATTCTAGTGCCTTTCTTCTGTCCATTATTTCCTCTCTATCTCTGTATATAGCTGGTTTGTATACATAGTCTGCTTCTTTCCTCCCATTAGATCATGAGCTTCTTGAGGGCAAGGATTGCCTTTTGCCTTTCTTATCCCTGGCACTTAGCGCGATGCCAGGCACACAATAAATGCTGGATACGTTACTGATGATTATAGCTTTAAAGTTTGGATTAAGAAGAAGCAAGAAAACTGGAAAAGGAAGTCACTTTGCAATGTATCTGTGGTTCAGCATTTTGTATTCAGGCTGAGCAATCTGAAAATAGGGAGCAGGAACCACCTAAAGCTTTTTAATGCAAAACTCTTTAATGAGCACAGTCTGTGGCAGGCAGCACAGAATAGTGTCAAGAGCCCTGGATCTTTTTTAAAGTTTATTTATTGGGGGCAGCTGGGTCGCTCAGTGAATTGAGAGTCAGGTCTAGAGTCAGGAGGTCCTAGGTTCAAATCTAGCCTCAGACACTTCCTAACTATGTGACCCTGGGCAAGTCCTTACCACCCATCTGTCTTGGAACCAATACACAGTATTGATTACAAGACAGAAGGTAAGGGTTTAAAAGTTTATTTAATTAATTTGGAATATTTTTCCATGGTTACATGATTCATGTTCTTTCTCTCCCCTCCCTCCTGCAGCCAATGAGCAATTCCACTGGGTTTTACATATGTCATTGATCAAGACCTATTTCCATATGATTAATATTTGCACTAGAGTGATCTTTTAGAGTCTGCATCCCCAATCATATCCCCATAAGTCCTGGATTTTAAGTTGAAAAAATGGCTTTGAATTCCAACCCTGACCTTGACTACCTTAATGTGATATTTAGGCAAATCATTTCATTTCGGGGTACCACTATTTAATCATCTGTAAAATGAGGTTTGGCCTAGATTACCTCTTGAGGTCCCTTCCAGTTCTAAATCTAGTATTCTATGAAAACATTTGTAAATAATCCATTTAAATAAGCATCAAACAAGAATCCTATGACACCCAGAGGCCCTGGTAATGAGTAATAAGGTTCTTTGTTCTTTATATTATCTAAATTCTTCTATATTATCTAAAGTATTCTTCTATATTATTATATTTATTCACTCATATCTATTATGTCTACCATCTTCTATATTATGTCAACATGGAATCTAGGAATCCCAAACTTGTGGCCTAGTGAGATCTGATGAGCCCCAAGTTTCAGGACTAGCATCTAGGTTGGAGACCCCAATATTTGTACTTGTTCCCTCTTCCCATGGGAATCCACCCTGAGGGGAATCCCAGAGGCTAGCAGTTTCAGACTGAATGGAGGACTCTCAGGGGAATGGCAATCCTAGTGGGATGAGACCATGCATATGCTAAGGACGCTCTTTGTTTTAGGTAATCTCCCCTAAAGTATCAGACCCTTTCCCAAGAAGATCCACACCTGGGCAGGAACCTTCCTTTAGTATCCATTATGTGTAGCCCTTTTCTCTTACACCCTAGCCTCTAGCTATGGTTCCTTTCCCAAGCTTACTTGTATCCAGTCAATGTAGTTTGAATACTTCCATTTCCTTGTAGATATGGAAATGTCAATCATCTTTCCTGGTCCCTGGATCCCCAAATGGTATAGAGGAGCCCCAAATTACTTGTCCCCTGGATTCCATCTTGCGTGGTGGCATCCCAGGGGTCAGTGACCAGGACGGCCAGAGTTTCAATCCTTGGACTCTGTGCAGCAGCTCTGTGTCGAGGCCCACTAGCACTGAACCCCTTTTGCCCTTGATTAAAGAGTGATTTTAACTATTTAATAGTTCTGTGTTTTTTCAAGTCAACAATTATCTATATCTATATTATCTAAATTATTCTAAATTCTATCATCTAAAATTTTACTAGGAAGAGCAGTAGTAGCATTGAGCCATTACCTCAAAAGTGTGTCATGATAACCAGTCGGTGCTCAGTGGGTACGTTAGGGCAATAAAAAATAGTATGTTCATTGTTGTTTAGTCCTTTTCTCAGTCATGTCCAAATTCTTTGTGACTCCTTCAGGGATTTTCTTGGCAAAGACACTAGAGTAGTTGGCCATTGGCTTCTCCTGCTCATTTTATGGATGAAGAAACTGAGGTCAACAGGGTTCAGTGACTTCCTAGGGTCACCCAGCCAATATCTGAGGTCCCACTCCAAGGCCTGAGCCACCTAGCTGCCCACGTAATAAGAAATTAATTTCTCTTAAAAGGAAATTGAGAGGATGAAAGCAAGGTTGCTTTCCAGTCTCAGAATAAGGAATGACATTTTCTTTTGGATAAATGTCATGGCCTTTGATCTCTATGACAGCCTCATAGTTTGGGGCTCCCAGAAATGTATACTTAAAGAACAAATGAAAAAGATGCCACAGAAACACATTACTTCTGAGTCAGAAGGGTTCTCAGGGGCTATCTAATGCAACTGAACCTGAGCAAGAACGTCTTCTCCAACATCTCAAAGGTTGTCTGTTCAAAGCTTAGAAAACCTCCAGCAATCGGGGAATTCACTGATATGGGAGATGCTCACATTTTGGACTGCTCCAATTTGGAATTTTTGTTCTTATTTTATCAGGCTAGATTCTGCTTCTCTGAGGCTTCTATCCACAGCTCCAAGTTCTGCCCTCTGGGGTCAGAGGCAAATCCAATTCCTCTTCACTTGAGAACTCTTCAAATATCTAAAGACAGCTAACTAGCAATTTTCTTGACTGAATTAAATAGCCCCTGCTCCATTCATTGATCCTAACGTGAAATGATTGTGTGATATGAAAATCACAAAATGTATCTGAAATAAATAGGTTGCCATTTTCTGGGAGAAGGCACTAATAGCTTGGGTGTGGAAAAGGAAAAGCCTCATGTTTAGAAGGTGGCATCTGAGTTGAATTTTCTAAGAAATTAAGGAATCTAAGAGAGAAAGGTGGGAAGAAAGGCTTGGGGGAAAACTGTGCAAAGGCCCTGGGATAAGACTGTCATGTGTGATGGACAGCAAAAAAGAGGCCAGTTTGGTTAGACCAAGTCAACAAATATTTACAATACACTATATATAAGGCCTCATGGAAAGTATTGGTGACACAAATATGAAAACAGAATAGTTCCAGATACCAAGTTTTTTTGTTTCATTATGACAACCCTCTGAAATTTTTATAAAAATATTTAGTCCCATTTTACAAATTAACAAACTGAGGCTCAGAAATATCAATCGAAATGTCAAAAGTCACAAAGGATAATGACTACCAGAGCTGGATCATGAACCCAAATCTTCTAAGACTAAAGATGTTCCTTACTATGATACTCCAACATCTATCTGATGCACAATAGACTTCCTTTTCAGTTTTCCAAGACCTATGTGGTAACCAGCTAAAAGTGACAAAACTTTTCAGTTAAACCAATTCAAGACTTTTCAGTTAAACAGATTCAGAGCAGGCTTTTTACTTATACTCTTCTCCCCATTTCTACCATTCTGTTCTGTCAGTAAATTTATAAATTATGATAAGGTATCATGGATTATTCCAACGCATTAGATTAGATTTGGAAAGAATGTGTGGAAGGGACAAATGAAAAGATGGTGTCTTTAAACATGTAGTTATAAATACAAATGCAAATTATAGAGGAAAGCCACTGTGAAAAGTGAAAAAGCTACCAGAGAGAGAGACAAAAGATTCATTTGTGCTTCTATAGCAAGGGTTAAACTGGAGTATGCTCTATTCACCAAACATAGGAAGTATCTGACTAGCTCTTCCTGAGATGAAATCTAGTCTCAGACACTTACTGGCAGTATGACCCTGGGCAAGTCATTTAATCTTGTTTGCCTTAGTTTTCTCATCTGTCAAATGACTTAGAAGGCAAACCAACTCAGTATCTTTGCTAAGAAAATCACAAATGGGCCAGGAAGTGTTGGATGTAACTGAAAAAACGACAAAACTAAAAACCTCTGTGACAAGACAAATAACTTGTTACTCTTTCTGAAAGTGAGTTTCTTCATCTAGATAACTGGAACAATACTAACAAAGACCAAAATGAAATAATTCCTAACTTCTAGGATCTTAAATTCTACTCAGATCCTTATAACAAGTTGAGGGTAGAAAATGCCTCAGGATCTTGCAAAGTATATGGCAATATATATGTTGAAATAAATGTGTTTTACCTTTCAGGCTGGTTTTCCCAGAAAAGGCAATTTAGGGAAAGGAGAAAAGAAGGTGGGTTTGGATCAAAGGGATTAAAAAGTTAGGGATAAACTTTGCCACCACCTTTAAAATACTCACTTTACTTGATATAAGTGTTTAATAAACCTAAATTTTAATGTAGATTAGTTTCCAGGGAAATGAAATTCTAAGAGAAAAAATGTATATGAGCTTATATGTAATAATTAAGGACCACATGACAATATTCACAATAGTTATAACAATGTAAACACAAAAAATAAAACAAAACTGAATATTGTATAATTATAATGACCAAGCCTGGTCCCAGAGAACAGTTGAAAAAATGGACTTCCCTTCAGCTTCAAAAGAAGTAAGTACTGACTAATGCTAAACTTTCTCATTATTTTAAAATCTTTGTTAGAGGGAGGAGTTCCTGGGTTACTGGGAGGTAAAGGAGTATTTTTGGAAATCATTATGCTATAAAACAAAGTATTTATACTTTTAAAAATGAAAAAAGGGAAGAAAATGGCACAGAGGCATAAGTAGGCCCCTCCTCCCAGAAGTACAGGCTGCTACAGCTGTAATTTCATGCAAGAAGTAGCAGAACCCTTAAATAGGCACCACAAACATAGAAACACTGGGCTTTTCCGAAAACCCCAAGGACTAGGAGACACAGCGAAGCCTACACAAATCCTTTGCTTCCTTCAAATTCTCTATCCTGAAAACTTTCCCCATCAAAAGAGTCAATAAATAAAAATCTCCTCTCTCTTTTGGAGGAAACAATACATTCTGAGGAGGTATATTAGAAACACAACTCATCTCCGTAGAGGAATGCTCTTAAATACATTATATACATACTTTCTGGTGGAGACAATACAGAAAGCATCAGGAGTACAAAATGATGACTGTAACAGAAACTGAAAAGTAACTCTATATATAGTCTGGGTGACAGAGCAAAAAAAAAAAATCCTCTGGGTTGGCTTTTGTTGGCTCTTTAAAAATAGATACTTAATCGTGCTATATTTTCACAAAACAATGTCTGCATTTGGAAAAGTAAATTCCTCAAACACTGAAAATTTTCACAGGTCAGCAGTTAAAATTAGATGAAATCACAGATACAGAGGTGGCAGGCAGCTTTAGTCGAAGGGTTCTTTCCCCCCTCCCTTCTTTTTAAGATCCTTCCTAAGTGTTCCTAAAAATTCAATTTGCATTCCTCACCAGGGCCCCAAAATACTATGTCTGCGTGCTCACACCCCTCACAAACCAGGGGAAACAACAACAAAAACAATTCTAGAAGCTTGCAGCGTCTGAACACTCTTGGTCTAAACCAAGGGGTTGCAAGGCTCAGCTGCTTGAAGGAAGGGGGGGTTGGGGTTGGGAAGACACGCCTCCACAAAATATCTCTCCTTGGGTAGAGTATTAAAATACCAAGAGGATAAACTGAACTTTTAGTTCTTGCTTGTACTGTTTGGGGAAGCACCGTGAAAATGCCTTAGATTAATCGCCTCTCCTCTCCACCAAAGGCATTAGTTACATATTTGTTCTAGTACTTAGGGAAAAAACATGTTTTAGGACACATGTTTTAATCTTTTACATTTCTCTATTTTCGAGGTATATTGAGGAAAGGGGGACTGGGGAGAGAAGAGGAGGGGGGAAAACCCCTACCAAACTTGGCTCCTGTGAAGCCCGTTCTTATCACAGCGCATGAGGCTGGGCAAGAGTAGTATTTAGAAAGGACTGGAGCCCGGCCAGATTAAACAAAGCTGGATTTGGGAATGAGAACAGCTCGTCAATTCCACATTGCGATACTGACCTATATTAACTCTCAGTCAGCTGAGCCAAGCTAAAGCCAGTGGGCCAATGAGGCAAGAGGGAGGGGACCAACAGAAGCCTATGGGGGAGCGGCCATGAGGACAGGGCTCAAATTTGCTTTATATATTTTTAGAGGCAAGGAAGCAGCTAGAACAAAAACAACATGGAAGAGAGAGGAGGGGACAATGCTAACTGACTGTCTCTCACTTGACAGAGACCTCTTACAAAACTTAATGCTGCGAGGTCACGTCAGACCTGTAGGTTCTATTAAAGAACAAGCCCAGAACGCTAAATGATCCCCCCCCCCCCCCGCTTCTTTTAATTTCCAAACTTTGGACTTTTAAAACATAATTTTTGACGTGTCTTGTCTCCCTTGGGAGAAGGGAGCGGGTGCGGAGGAAGAGAGAGAGACAGAGGGTGGAGAGGCAGGAAGAGAGGGGACAGACATACAGAGAGACAGAGGGAGGGAGAGGGAGAGAAAGACAAAGGGGGAGAGGGAGGAAGAGAGGAGACAGGGAAAAAGAGGAAGAAAGGGAGGGACAAGAAAAGAGAGGGAAGGAGAGGGAGAAAGATTAACAGGGGAAGAAAAAAAGGGGGGAGATGGAGGGAGCTAGAGAGGGAGAAAATGGGGGGGGTTGAGAGGGAGAGAAGAGGGAAAGGAAGTGGGTTTTTAAAGGATACCTATTTTCCCCTCTTTCAATACCTTTCTTTTCAGTTACCCACAATATCTGCTTGGGTTGGGGGGAGGGGGAAGAGGAAAGTAATTTCAAAGTATCTTCTTTATAAACTCACTTTTTAAAAAGATGGAAGGGTGGTTAGAGTTCAAGAGAAATGGAATATTACTCCAATGCTATATCCCTCCTAGTAGCAAAGTTGCAAGGAAACATAAAAATCAACAGAAATGTGAAAAAATAAAGAAGGAAATGCACTGGGTTCATTTTTTCTTGAATTTTACCTTTTGACATAATCATTTCCCATGAACTCACCCACAAGCTGTTCTATATAAAGATAGGGATGATCTAAACACTGTCAACCCCCATTTCACAATCAACTTCTTCTGATACATTTAGAAAGCAAAGGAAGAAATCTTGGTATTATAACATGTAATCTTTCCTTCTAAGAAAACTTCACACCCAAATCTTCTAGCCACCTTTGTCCATGAAAAATTGCAAGGGCCTGCCTGTGCTGATTAACACATTAAATTTCCATCATTTTCACTCAACAAACACACAAGCCTCTGGCTTAAAAAATAAAAAAGGCACATCCCTTCCCCCTCAAAACCCAGACATCTGATGACACTGAATTATCTATTTTTTTGCCATGGACCCATTTCTCCATGAGCACATTTAGAAAAGTAGCCCTCCCTCAATAAGGATGCTATGATTAAGAGTAAAGATTGGCAGCTGTATCATTGAAAGTTGTTATCCTCCCCTTAGGGCTCTGAAATTATTGCTTTCAATGACCATTATCAGAGCTCTCACAGGAACTAGGCTGCTAAATGATTTCTCAGATGGTCTCTGAAATCTGCAACAAATGGTGAATTCTGAGGGCCCAGCTGTAGCCAACAAATGCTAGACAGAAATCTGTGCCGCCCCATCCCCTCTAACCCAGAAGTTGAAACAGGTGTGAATAGGTAAAGCGAATCCACCAGAAAAAGTACAACTGAAAATCCAGATATGTTGCTACTCCCCAAAATAATCAGGCTCCTTCCACCCACAACAATCCCATTCCAAAGATGTATTTCATGCTTAGCCTAAGCACATAGACAGACTCACAATAACCACAGTGTTGATTTAAAAACACAGTTGCCCACTTAGATAAGGGATCTGAGTTTCTGAACAGTAAGAATTATTGTTGCTCATTCTGGATATAATTTCTTTATTGCAATATTATGGGATGAGAAAGGTGAGGTGGAAGGGAAAGAGATGGCAGACCTATTTGGTAAGAAAATAACTAGAAAATATAAAACCAAAAGGGCACGGCCACTATTGCTATACTAAGTCGGACCAATAGTACTGTACTAAGACAACACCAGGGATAGCTAGGTGGCCCAATGGATAGAGAGCCAGACCTGGAGACAGGAGGTCTTGGTTCAAATGTGACTTCAGACACTCACTTTCTAACTGTGTGACCATGGGCAGGCAAGTCACTTAACCCCAAATGCCTAGACTGTATCACTCTTCTGCCTTAGAATGGACCCATTCTAAGATGGAAGGCAAGGGCTTTTTAAAAAAAAAAAGTAAATAAAGGCAACACTAAGAACTCTTTTTCATAATGGAATTTTTTGAGCCTTATAGATAGTATTAACAGTAAGGCATAGTAGGGAAGGTGGCACAGTGGATACAATGCCAGGCTTGGAGTTGGGAAGACCTCAGACACTTACTAGCTATGTGATCCTGAGCAAGTCATTTACTGTTTGTAAATGTTTGTCTCAGTTTCTTAATCTGTAAAATAAGCTGGAGGAGGAAATGGCAAACCCAAACTGCAATGTCTTTCATAAGAAAACCTCAATAGAGTCATGAAGAATTGGACCCAATTAAAAATGACTGAACAACAACAAAAATAGAAGGAAAGAATGGATATTAGAAAAGGGATCAAGGATTTAGTAACCTGGGCATTAGGCTAAGTACTTACAAACAAATTATGTCCTTTGTTCCTCACAACAACCTTGGGAGGTGAATGCTATTATTATCCCCATTTTACAGTTGAGAGAACTGAGGCACTTGGCACAGTTCATGGCACATAGTACTTAATACATGTTTATGCATTGAGGAAGGCAGAGGTTAAGTGACTTGTTCAGGTCACCCAGCTTTTAGGTGTTGGAGGCTGGATTTCAACCCAGTTTTTCCTGCCTCCGTGTCCAGCACTCTTATCCACTATGCCACCTAGCTGCCTCTTAGTCCAGTACTAGACCAGCGAAAACCCGGGGTCAAACCCCACCTGTGACACATATTAGTTGTGAAGACCTTGGGCAAATCACTTATCATTTCAGTATGCTAAGCAAGATTGATAGGACTATAATAAATTCTTTTTAAAAATTTTATTATTTTCAATTATCCAGCACTCATTTTTTCCTTCCCACTTCTCATCCACTGGGGGGGGGGGGGGGGGAGAGAAATACCAATTCCTGCATCACATAAACACAAGACAAGAAACAACATTCCTACATGATCCAAAAATCATTTCTTATTCTGCAAATTAGTCTAACACTACTTAGTCAAGAAATGGAGGGGGCTTTGGGGCTTTGGTTTTACTCATTTTTAGCAGGTTTCCAGTTTGTATTGCTAGAGGGTATTTCTATTCCAGGAGTTTCCTACAGTAACAAATCACAGGTCTGAACCTTGGCTTTCAGACCCCAGTGCTAACCTAGGCAGCTATGTGGCATAGCTGATAAGTGCTGGGGCCACCCTGTGTCATTCCTATCTTAAACATGGAGACACAGAGGGTTCAGATGTGAAGTGGACTTACCCAAGGTCACAGAGCTAGTCACAGTGAATCTAATGCTAGCAGCCAAGTCTCCTGACTTTCCAATAGGCTATTCCTTCCACAAAGTCAGTACCTTAGCCTGTGCTGTTCCAAAACCTCTGGCCCCAGAAACACAATATGCTGCCTGCTTAATTTGGTTCCCTGTTCTTTTACAGTCCTATCTTTTCTTTCTTTTACCTGTTCAACAGCTCAGAGGGGCTTAAATCAGAGAGAAAGAAGAATATAACCCGAGTTTTGTTTACTTCCAAGAGCTCAAGTTATTATTTCAAGCCACTAAAGAGCTATGAGGAAATAGTGCCTGGGCAACTTTTCATGCACTGTTTCCTGAATTCCTGACCCAACTGTGAACTTCAGGCTAAGTTTAATATGGGTTCTGATCCTTATGCCTCTTTACAATTACTCAGAACTTTGGGTTCGGAACACCCCTGGCTCTCCTTCCTACTTCCAGAATTTACAAATCAAAAAGTAGCATTATGGGGGGAGGACAAAGGGGGGGAGGGCTGGGGGTGTGAGAAGGAGGAGAAGGGAGGGCACTAGTTTCAGCACATGGGATTCCACTGCTGTCCCCGGGGGAGGAATCCTATTTCTAGAACTCAATGTTCTCAGACTTGCTTGTAAATGGAAGACTTTCTGGATTAAGCAGAAAGATTAAACAGTGTACATTGGCCACTCTTCAAATGTATTTTCAGATTAGGATTCCATCCCTTCTGTAGGAAATGTCTGCCCTAAAATGTTGGGTTTTCCAGCGAAATATCACAGTACAGCTGCTACTGACTCCTAAGTTTCCCCTCACTGTTTTTACTCACAACACCCCCCCCCATCCCAACACAGCTGATCATCTAAATGAAGCAGTTTATAATTGAGATATGGTTTTCTTTTCTTTCCTCCTTTCAATTCCTCACTGAAGAGTGGGGGGGGGGAGGGAAAGTGTGGGAGTTATATGCCATTTTCATAATAAAAATTTTAACCTAGTTAGTAAATGAAAGAGCCAAATTCCCTTTAGGAAACCAGCCACTCCCAAGCCTGAGAACACAGAAAACCTCAGAAAACACTAAAATGAATTTTAATTACAGTTTAAAACATTAAAAAAGCAAACCATAAGAGAAAGGAATTTTCTGTCTGCCTCTCTTCAAAACACACCCAACTCTTTCCTTCCTCAAGCTTTTTTGCTGCCTAGTTTTCAACTTGGCTCATAGTAAGCAAATTGCCCCTTTTCTCCATAAATTCCAGGGCCCAATATAGTTTCTCACCTTTGGGACTCAAAAGGAAAATAGGTTGTTTTGGTTGGCAAGTTCAACCACTTTCAGTGGTAGCAATGAGCATACAAAGGAAAAATGCTTAAGAAAGCAATTCCTGTCTGTCAGATTGGCGTGTTAACAGAGAACACTGGTACCATTTAATAACTCTGCTCTTCTCTATCCTCCAGCCCAGCCACAAAGTCATCTGTGACCACAAACTTGACTGGCCATTCCCCCACTGGACCCTGTTGTGTTAAGACAAGGTATTTGGCATTGGTGCTGTGATTGGGGCTGATTGGAAGTAAACCTTTTAAATCCATCACTCCCCAAGCCCTCGACATCTCCGGTGTCCTTGGCGTTGTACCATGGAAGGCACTGGAGGGAAACAAAAATGAAATGGTTTCTGCCCTCAAGGAACTTTCCATCTATCAGAAACACATTTATAAATGTATGGAAACAAAATACAAGGTAATTGGGCTGATTCAGGTCAGAACAGACCCTCTGCAAAACGAGGTACTGAGGCTGTCTTAAAAGAAAATGGCCATTCAAGGAAGGAAGAATTCTTTTCTTCCAAAGCGACAGAAATGGACTGTACTGTACCAGGGGCATCAAGTAGGCAGGTCTGGCTGGAACAAACCCAAGGCAAGTAAAGGGGAAGTATTATGTAATGAGCCTGAAAAGGTAGGCAAGGCAAATTGGGAAGTACTTTAAATGACAAGGTAGTTTGTATTGCACGCTAGAGGCAATAAGGAACAGATTGGCGCTTCTTGAGGGGAGGCCTGATCAGACCATTAGCACAGTGCCTGGCATGTAGTATATTTACTGACCAGGGCAGCTAGATGGCTTAGAGGATAGAATGCCAGACCTGGAGATGGGAGGTTGGTCCTGGGTTCAAATGTGGCCTCAGACACTTCCTAGCTGTGTGACCCTGGGCAAGTCACTTAACCCCAATTGCCTTACCACTTACCTTACCCACTCTTCTGCCTTGGAACTAATACAATGTATTGATTCCAAGACATAAGCTAAGAATTTTTAAAAGAAAATTCTGGGGCATGAATTTTTACCATAGTTTGAAATCTATATTCCAATCAAATCCACTGACAGAATAGGGATTATCCTAGTGTACCCTCATCTGTCAAAGGAGATGGGGAAAGAGAGACACAGAGAGACAGTAGAGAGAGAGAGAGAGAGAGACAGACAGAGAGAGAGAGAGAGAGAGAGAGAGAGAGAGAGAGAGAGAGAGAGAGAGAGTCAGAAAAGACAGAAAGAGAGAGAGAGAGACAGTGAGGAGACAGACAGAAAGAGAAGAGAGAGACAAAGAGAAAGAGAGACACAGACAGAGAGACAGAGAGAGGCAGACAGAGAGTAGAGTCAGACAGACAAAGAGAAGAGAGAGACAAAGAGAAAGAGAGACACAGACAGAGAGACAGAGAGACAGAGAGAAGAGTCAGACAAAGAGAAGAGAGAGACAAAGAGAAAGAGAAACAGAGACAGAGATAAAGACAGAGACAGAGATCTATTGATCAGTATTGAGATCAAGCTGTGAGTGACCCTTCCAGCAGGTGCAAGATAGAGACAGCCTCAAAAAGCAAATAGCTATAGGAATATCCCAAGTCCCCTTCTGACAAGTGAGGATCTAACTGGGGCATTCCTTACCCACTCTTTGCTAGGTAGAAAGTTACTGGTCTGTGTTAACCAGGTGAATCACTGGTAGAATCAGGAGGACTCAGGAGGAGCCCTGGATTCTTTGAAGCTGCTTCTGTCACTACTTACTAGTGTGACTGACCATGTAATAGAGGTCACATAATCTTATATTTAAAGTCAGAAGAGATCCTAGAAAATTGTCTTACCCCTTTCACCTGACAGATGTGGTCTCTGAGATCAAGAGAATAATTAAGTGACTTGTCTAAGGCCACAAAACCATAAGGAAAACTTGTTGCTCAGTCATTTTTCAGGACCAAAGACACTAAAACAGTTTGCCATTTCCTTCTTCAGTTCATTTGACAGATGAAGAAACCGAGGTAAACATGATTAAGTGACTTGCACAGGATCACCCCACTACTAAATGTCTGAGGTTGAGTTTGAACTCATGAAGATGAATATTCTTGACTCCAGGTGTGACATCAGTAGAAGAATTAAAACTTTTCAAACTTGGGTCTCTTGACTCCAAATCCATTACTCCTTCCACTACACTTTGTTGTCATGATATAGTCAAAGTGCTGTCGAGGGAAGGCTCTTAGCCTCAGTTTCCTTTTTGGTCAAGTAAGAGAATTAAAACCTAAAAACCTCAAAAGTCTCTTCCAGCTGTGAAGATACGTATTTAAAGCAAAGGATTATGGTATAATGGGAAAAGTACTGGTGTCCAAATCATAGGATCCGGGTTTTGAGGCTGCTTTAGATGTCTGCTACCTCTGTGACCTTGGTGACAGTTTTTTCATCTATAAAATTTGGTGACTAAAATAGATGGGCTCTGCAGTCCCTTCCAAATCTAAATAGTATAAAATTCCTGTTACATTAAAAAAAATACATATGTTCCATAGAGATGAAAGGAAATGGATCTGTGAATTAATTAGTATAAAGAAATTCTCAGATGAGGAAATTCCCTTTATGAATGAAGGGCAGACCTTGTTTCCAACTTCGGGATCTTAGTGAGTTTCTGTATTATAAGCAAATAAAATAAGCAAATGTGAGAGCAAGAAATTCAAATCTCCTTCCAAAATTTTTTGTCTTTAAATTAAGGTTTTTCCTTCCCTCTATTAACTTTCAGAATTTTTTCATCTAACTTGGGTAAAAAAATACACACACAGACAAGGTCAATTAAAATCTCTTACATCAGTTCCAATTTTAAGATTTAACTTTATATTTATACTTCTCTAAGTCTCTCTCAATATTATGGTTGTTTAGATTTTGATTCATTATGATGACTAAATGTGGCACAGGATATGATCATTTTCTTTAAATAGGAATGAAATCTCTTCATGCCAAAGAGAACATAGGGGGTTAAAAAAACAAACCCATTCTCTTTTGCCCTAATAACCTGACACCTTGATTTTGTTTTGATTACCCATGGCATTGACTCACATATGAACCAAATATGATGGAGAGAAAAAGTAGTGAATTTTAATTCAAGAGAACCTGAATTCAAACACTAGCTCTTCTATTTCCTTCCCACCTGTATGACCTGGTTAAGTCACTTCTCTCTGGGTCCCAGGTACTTCTCCTATAAATGAGGCATTCTAATTAGATGGGATCTAAAGTTGGGGTACTTAGGTACTTAGGTAGTAGATAGATTCCAGAGCCTGCAATCAGGAAGTCTCATCTTCAGGAGTTCAAATCTGGCCTCAGACACTTATTATGCTGTATGACAAGTTATTTAACACTATTTACCTCAGTTTCCTCATCTGTCAAAGGAGCTAAAGAAGGAAATGGCTAACCACGCCAATGTCTTTCCCAAGAAACCCCAGTAAAATGAGCTGCAGAAGGAAATGCCAAACCACTTCAGCATCTTTGCTAAGACAACTCTAATTGGGGTCAACTAAGAGTTGGACATGATTGAACAACACAAAGGTTAGAGGCTAGACGGGTCTCTATGGTTAAAGATTAAAAGATGATTTCTACGGCTGGAGACCAACTCATCCATCTACCCCACTCATTTCCGAGCAAGGTTAACCAGGACCCTAAAAGAAGGAAGTGACTTGCCAAGTCTACATACAGTAAAAGGCAATATTTGAACTTGGGTCCCTCAGACTCCAAAGTCAGTGCTCAGTTTTACTGTTCCATGCCCACTATGCCTTTAAGCCTAAATTCTATAGGGAAGTTTTTGTACATTTAAAAATTGACACAATTTTATCCATTTGGCAACATTGATACATTATACATTTTCTATATTTAACAATTTTTATGCATAAAAATACACGTTACACATTAGGAGCCTTTCTATGACACTCCCCCACAAAGCACAAACTTTACAAGGCAACAGTGTATAATCAGTTCAAAAGTCCCAGGAGTTTCTGATAAGCATACAAAGAAAACATCGCTTTCCTAAAGAATATTACTTCCAGAACAGTAACGGAAAGCCCAAGCAAGCCCCATGAATCCAACAAGACCTGCTCTCCCCGCCTGACTCCCCTTCTCTCAAACCAGCTACTTTTCAGCCCTGGGTTAAATTGCATGGAAATGAACCTGCAAGTCTGTACTAGATTCCTGTAAAAGTCTAAATGATTAGAGAATAATGCCTGCACTCTAAGAACAAAAGCCTCCCTTACAGATTAATAGCTTTCCAAGACTGGAAAGGAAAGATAGGCTTGAGAGATAAATCTGGCAGGAGTGTTTATGCAAGCATATCAGCCTCCTTGGTACTGAACGTCCTGACCAGCCTTTCCAGAGGAAGTAAACAATGCCCTCTGTGTGTGTGTGTGTGTGTGTGTGTGTGTGTGTGTGTGTGTGTGTGTGTGTGTTCGTTCAAGCACACAGGCCTCGCTGGGATTGCCTGCAAAAGAATTCCGGACTCAGAATTAAAGAGAACATGCGTCATAGGGTCTCCCAGGCGTGGGCTGTAATACTTCGTCCTAGAAAACTGACACAAAGTCTAACTCAGACACAAACCTACATGTCTCTCTACTACTTTCCATCCCTCGTTCTATATGAATCATCAGTGCTGTTAAAAAAAAAAAGAGGGAACCAGAGAAAAGCTGGAGAGAGAAGAGCAGCTGGTTAGCTAAGCCAAAGGGACGGATCCCATCCTTCCTCTTCCCCAGAACAAAAGTAGCCCCAACAAACACTAACACGGCTCCCACTGGGGATAAAAATGCTCTGTGTATCTTAGCATTGGGGGGCTAGGTAGAGAACGACTCTGAGGGTCAATTCAGACCCAGGATTTCATCCATGGGGGTGTTTCTCTGAAAACTGCCCCTCTACCACCCCCAATGATGATGCCCATGAGTGAGCTACCTGCAGGTCATGGTCTCCCAGAATTGCCTGCAGAATGTTAAGTGAGCTGCCCACTGCTAGTTAAGTTTTAGAGGCATGACTTGGACCCCAAGGCAGAAGAGGGGTAGCCTTCATTTGAGTCAAAACTCTGCCTGGGACACTAAATCTGATGACCTTTCCCTGTCTGAATCTGTTTTCTCCTTTACAAAATAAAAAGGTTGGCTCAGAAGACCTGTCTGTGATCCCTCTGTGTACTCTGCCCTACCTGTTCTGTATTATAAACCTGCCAAGCTCTAATTCAATGTACTTCTGTGGAGCCTACAGCATTGTTTGCATAGTCAATGTTAAATAAACTGAGGTAGAATAATAATTCTCTTTCACCAAAGTTTCTCACGTTCCTTCAAACTTTTCCAGCTGTACCAGAACAAACTAGGTGTTTGTTTTTGTCCCAGCTAGAGAAAATCACCCTAGCACAGCAGAATCTGGGAAGCACTAACAGCACCCCCACTGCTCTCCCCAGGGCTGACCGCCTGGGGTCCGAGCTCATCCAGACTCTCTTTCAGTGCTGCCAGCCTGTATGTTTCCATCCAGCAGACCAAGGCACTTGCAAATCGTCATAAAAACATCAATGCCTTAACATTCTGCATTTCTTTCTGCCAGATTCTGTTTTAAATTTACTTCCCTTTTTAAAGTTTTACATTGAATTTTACAATTTATTTTACAATGAATTTTACTAAGCATTGGTTCCAAGGCAGAAGAGCAATAAAGAACTGGAGTCAAGTGATCTGCCCAGGGTCACACAGCTAGGAAGTATCTGAGGCCAGATTTGATTCTGATTTCCCTCCTAGCTCCAGGGCTGGCTCTCTATCCACTGACCGCCTCACTGTCCCACTTGTGCTAGTTTTTTACCAGTTTTGATGGAAGGTTTAATTGATAGGAATTATGACAGGAAAAGAAGGGAGGGTGGATCTGGGAGTATGTATCAATTAATATGGGTTTATCTCACCCTGCATGATAAACATGTTTTCTGCAAAGTTGAATATAAGCTGAATTTTTTTATCATGCAAACCTCATTTTAAATTTGTTAGGGGAGCCAATTACTTAAAGGAATACAAGTATCCCTCAGGCTACATTGTGGAGGTTATGGGTGCAGCACCCCTGCAATCTGATCCTCTCTTCAAATCAGAGATGTCTTGACTTTTTAAAAATTAAGTTTATTTATTTAATTAATTTAGAATATTTTCCCATGGTTACATGATTCATGTTTTTTCCCTCCCCTCCTCCCACCACCCTCCCTTAGCCAATGAGCAATTCCAGTGGGTTTTACATGTGTCATTAATCAAAACCTATTTCCATATTATTGATGTTTGCACGAGGGTGATTGTTTAGTGTCTACATCCCCAATCATATCTCCATCAAACTATGTGATCAAGCATTTGTTTTTCTTCTGTGTTTCTATTCCCACAGTTCTTTCTCTGGATGTGGATAGTGTTCTTTCTCATAAGTCCCTCAGAATTGTCCTGGATCATTGCATTGCTGCTAGTAGGGAAGTCCATTTCATTTGATTGTACCACAGTGTATCAGTCTCTCTGTACAATGTTCTGCTTCTGCTCCTTTCACTCTGCATCACTTCCTGGAGGTCGTTTCTATTCACATGGAATTCTGCTCCAGTTCATTATATTGAGCACAATATGAACTTTTTCTTTTATGGGGTGTTTGCAGTACCTTATATGCACTTATGACCTGCAAGGCTTTTTAAGACATCTCTAGCTATAATGTATCATCTGCTGGCTTTTGTGTTCTTTTCACAAACTTTAACTTTAAAAAAAAGAGATTTTTTTTGTATATTTTTGTATTAAAAGATAAAATATGTTGATACAATACTATACATATGTTTTGTGCATTTCTGAGTTTCTAAACTTTTTCTGTGTCATCTGCTGGCCTTTTGGGTGGCTTCTGCAAAACTCCTCCAAAATTCCCACTAATTTCTTATGTCCACTTTCTATATATTGGAACTGCAGTAGGGAAAATAGTGATGTGGAAGGGAAACCTGGATATATCTGTATATCTTTGAAAAGGATTATCCTTCTCAATTTATCTTTTTTATCTAATGCTTAATTTTTTTCACAAATTATACTGAAATGGATCTTTGATCTCATTGATTTGAGAGCTCTCTCCAGTGATAAAAATTGCAACATTATTTATGCCCAAAGTTTACCAAAAGAGATCCTCCCAAAATGAAGGGATCTCTCAGTTTCTCCTGACACTGCAAGAGTAAGAATGAGGTAGTTTGTCAATCAAGACAGTCATCTACCAGTTATTAAACTCCTACAATGTGTTAGGCACTCTGCTAAACACTAGTGATCCAGGGAAAGACACAAAAATCAGTCTGTGCCCCCAAGAAGCTTACAGTCTAATGAGGGAGATGACATATAAACTAAGTACAAACAAGATATACAGATATATATCTATACACATGCATGTAAGATATAGATGTAGGTGACAAACTGAGGAACTCTCAGAAGGAAGGCACCAAAATGAAGCAAAAACTTACTAGACTTTAGCTAAGACTCTAGGGAAGTCAGAGACTTAGGAGTTGTGGATTAGGAGGGAGAGCATTTCAGATTGAGGGACAAAAGGTGTTCAACAAAAGCATTTTGAAATCTAGCCTACTCACATTATTCATCCATTTGGTCTTTCCTGTATGGCTAAATAAGCCAAACCACTTTGAGAGACTACAGATCCCTTCCAAGCCTTTAGGCTTGATGAGACCAACACATCATCTCCAAACAGGAGCATCTGGAGGATCTCCCTGTCCACAAGGAATTTCTTCTTGACCTGGGTCTTCTAGTGAGCAAACTTCTCCCAGTTTGATGCCTCTGCTGATGTTCAATGGTCAGAGGTCACTGAACAGTAATTTTAATTGTTCTCTCTATCTTCTAAGGAATCTTGAATGAGTGATCTTTTCAGATAGAGTATCTACATCTTGATTTTTTTCTCCAAAAGATTTACCTTACTTAAAAGACATCTTAGAGCCTCAAATGAATAGAAACTGGTCCATCTGCAAACGGACAATTCCTTAGGCCAGTGTGCAGAAAAGCTGGCAGACTGGCAGACAGAACATGCCAAATACGGAGGAAAAGTTTCATCTTGGACTTTTAAAGTAAGAATCCTAAGAGCACCCTCCAGAGCTCAATATATTGTTTAATGAGTCAATGAGCTGCATAATAATCTTAGAGACAAATTAAATATTTCACCAAGGGTTTCTTATAACAACCCCAAAGGAAGGGAGTTTATTGTAGTTCAAACAATGCCTTGTCTATTTAGGGCATCATTCCTACCCAAGTGGGGGAAGAAGAACAAGGACAAGCTTTCACCTTGAAACCAAACTGCCAAATACTTTTTATATACAATCACGGACAAGGCAATATACCCAACCAACAAGAGACATACATGCTCTATCAATGGGGAGCTCAAATCAGTCTGCCAGCTTATCACCTTAAAGAACTAAATGTAAAATGTAACTTGACTTGTGAAAAACAAAGCTGTTCCAGCCCTTACCATCAAGACCAGTCTTCCCTGAGAGGGTCAGCCAAGGAATGGCAGAGCATGGGATATTTCAATTTTGAGAAGTGGTGGGGGGCCTCAAAATGGGATGGGGATGATAATTAGAAATCTAATGAAGAAGCAGAAGCCCAGGAACATATCTCACACTCTTCCCAGAGAGAGAGCATCTTAGAACCTAGGAACACAGAAGTACTATAATAGCATGTAATATAAAAGAGGTTAGATCCTCTCTAAGTGAAATTCATTGTTCCAGGGCAAGAATGAGACTCAGGAGACTTTTAGTCCAACCTCTTCCATTTTAGAGATAAGGAATCTGAGGCCCAGAGAAGTTACAGGATTTACCTAAAATAATTTAGGAGAGAATAATAATATATTATATATAGTAATATATAAGAAGAAGAGATCTGAGCCAAGGTTTAAACCCAGGTGCTCTGACTCCAAATCCAGGCATCTTTTTCACATTTCCACAATGTTTCAACTCAAGGCTACTCTAGCTAAGAACTCTCTGGCTTAGGTTTTGCTACTTATATACCTTGAAGTTAATCTCACAAAGATGATGCATCTGGAGGCAATGAATTCCTGCTTGTGGAAGCAGAAAAGAATCTAATTTCTCTTTGTGGAAGAGGTTAAAAACTAGATACACATGAACTGATAACTTCCATCACTCCATAGCATATGCACAACAGCAAAGGTTCCCAAATAAAGGGAAATTCCTTGAAATCTTTCCAAATCCTTGAAATCACTGAGGGTGACCTCCATGTTGAAAAGTCTATAGCAGTGTGGGGAAGAAGACTGTCCTTGCCAAATGTCCTTCCCTCCCCCCTTGGAGACTAAGCAGAGAGAAAAGTGGTTCAGGACCCCTGCTTGAGTGTCTGAATAAAAAAATGGACACATTTCTAGTGGAACATGTTTTGAAAAGCAGCATAATAAAAAAATAATAATAATGGGGTGAGGCTCAAAGGCCTAGTCCTAGTTTTAACTCTAATCATGAAATAACAACTACAAACCATATTTTAAAAGCATTTTTAAACTTCCTAGCTGTGTGACCCTGGGCAAGTCACTTAACTGCAAATGCCTATCACTTACTGCTCTTCTGCTTGGAACTGGTACTTTGTATCAATTCTAAGTCAGAAGATATGGGCTTTAAAAAAAAGAAAAAAGGCATTTTTCAACATGGAATTTTTGCCACAATGATCCTTTGAAATAGGTAATAAAATATTATCCCATGTTACAGATGAGGAAACTGAGACTCAATGATACTAAATGCCCAAACTCTTTCCATTATACCACATTGGTTATCATCACTAATAATGAATATTAATATTTTGAGGATTAATTATGAAATTCTGAGCTCCATAGTAAAAGGCATATTATAGTCATATTCATTTGTATTCATCTACTTCCACTAAAATTCTACTCTCATGCTGCATCATGCAGGATTATGCCTCAGGTTCTCAGAGGGCACATCCTACCAGGCCCACAGTGTACCGAGTATAGGTTCAGTGTCAGAACTCTCACTCAAGGATCAGTCTCACTAAATCCAAAAAGTTTCGTCCAGAATGGCTGGGCACCAGCACATTTTTTCTCTTTGGACAGCATCTAATGAAAACATTTACTAGTGTCTAGATATATGTATATGGGAAGACACAGAGGGAAGGGATTTATATTTCTGGAAGAATTACCCATGTTGATTAAATAAGGGTTCTCTTGGAATATTTTAATCCATAACCTTTCTGGCTAAAGCAGAATCTCTAAGTACATGATGAAACGAAAATATAAACCATTTAAAATACACATTGGACTCAGTATCATCCAAAATTGGCCATTTTCTAGTAAATGTTCAAATTTCCAGATGGCAAGATTCTAGATGAAATCATCAAAATACTACAAAAGTGCCACATATTATTACATGTCTTCCACTCATTAATTCACACAACACTCCTGCATATCATGGAGGAGCCAAGTTATCTTTTTCGTGAAAGGCAGGCTCAGTGATTTTTACCAAACTTAAACAAAGTGCAAAGCCAAAGAGAAAGTGGGAGGGAGGTCTCCCAACTCCTTCTACCCAACAATATATCAAATGAGTCTATTTACATCATGTCCCTCGGGGAGCTGGAGAGGATCTAAATAGTGACACCTCTCTGGCTCCAAGAATGTGTTCTCTGCCACCGAGATATGGATCCCAGGAAATAAACATGCCTACGATGACGTCACCCAAAGGCCATGCCCACCAGGCACTTACAAACAGCAGGAATTACCTGCTGCCCCCAGCGGGAACCTGGACATGTAGGCTTGGAGAAGTAATTACTCAAGCAGGACAACTGAGGCACCCTTTCTCCTACATTCTTTCTTCTCCCCCAAGGAAACAACATCAGACTAGAGGAATCAGTGTCAGAGACACTTCTTTTTTTTTCCATTTTTAAATTTAATTAATTAATTAATTAGCTTAGAATATTTTCCCATGGTTACATGATTTCTGTTGTTTCCCTCCCCTTCTCCCTCATCCCTTCCATAGCCAACAAGCAATTCCAATGGGTTTTTCGTGTATCGTTGATCAAAACCTATTTCCATATTATTAATATTTACAATAGTGATCATTTAGAGTCTACATCTCGGAGACACTTCTGATGCAGGTGATCTGCTCTGGCTACTTTTGAACTTGGGTAAAACAATTTATTGCAATATAAAAAAACTGCTTTCTCACGAGCAAAAAAGCTCGCCTTTAAATAAGCCAAATGGTTTGGGGAATTCTTTTTTTTTATTAATACTCATTTATTTTTCTCTCCCTCCCACCTATTGAAACAAAAAAGAAAATAGACCCATATAACTAACACACATAATTAAGAAAAAGCAATTCCCACATTAACAATGCCAAATCTGGGGAGTTTTTTCACTTCCCATTATTACCCATGTGAGACTTTGTTAAAAAAATGTTCTGGTTTTTTTTTTTAGGTATAAAAAGCTTATAAATTCATCTTTAAAAGTCAGATGACTCTGGTATACACTCAGCCTAATTTTATAGGTCTCAGTTGCCATTGTATTACCATTAAAAGCCACGAATAGAAATAAGCTATTGTTAAGATGGAAATGTTTTGATGATATAATAAATAGAATCATTTTAGGACAGCCAAAGCTGGAAAAATAAACACATCTGAAAGTTATCTAGCTGGTGTATATATACAGTCTCATCGGTTGCCTAGGTCAATGTTTATGAAAAGTTTATCTGTAGACAACCAAAACAACCTTTCCTCAGTCTGTAAAAGGACGTAGGTTGGGAAGTTCTGGATCTTAGGTTTAGACTTGGAACTGCAAAAGCCATCTAGTCTAATTCCTTCATTTTACAGTTGAGGAAAGTGTAGCCAAAGAAGGTCAATGACTTGATCGTGATTATATATCTCACAGGTAGAGCTTGAACCCAGAGGAAAAGGGAACACAGGAAAAAAAAAAAAGGAAAATCACTTCCTCTCTATATTTATATGTCATTGTACATTTGAACTGTATTCCTAATCTAGAACATTTAATTCTACTAAACAATATTCCAGATAAGCACTGCCCATCATGGCAAGATTTGAGATGGTGCTAACAGATTTCCCTTAAAGCAAAACAATACCAATGAAAAGTCATCAATTTGGCTAAATGTGCCAACAACACCCCTCCAATCCATGGCAACCTTATACTATTGATTATAACATGTTGACATTATTAACAGCACTTATTACATAGCACTTGATGGATTATAAAACACTTTACATATACTCTCCCAACCTGGATCCTTATAATAATTCCATAACCCAGGTAAAGCATGCCTTATTCTTCCCATTTTACAGATTATGAGACCAAGTGTCAAAGAAGGCTGGTGACTTATATACAGACTCTGAAAGGGTTAGAAACATCTCCAGATTCCATCCCTAGTATCTTCTTTACTGTAGCACAGCTGAGTGTCCACACAGAATCCATATGCTCTCTCATTCTGGAGGTCCCAATGAATCTATTCACACTTGACTTGGAATCTGGAGACCTGCCACAAACTAGCTGTGGGACCCTATGTAAGTCACTTCCCTCTATGGATTTCAAGTTCCTAATCTGGAAGATGAAGTGTTTAAACTAGAGGGTGAGGGATTCTTCCCAGCTCTGAAATTCTATGAGGCGTGTAGGAATAACACCTAGGGCAGACACAAGGGGGTGGATTTTATAGAGAAGAGTGCCAGCTAGGGAGGCCCCAGGGCTTTGGAAATAGCTGGGAAAAGTTAGGTCAGGGGACAAAGAAGAAGAACCCCAGAATGGGCAGGAGAGTACAGTTTAACCTATTATTGGTCCTTCCCACAACCTTTCTGTAGGCACCATTTCCTGTAAGTCAAGTTCCTACATCAGAAATGGGGACTGCTAATCCAAGAATCATTAAATTCTCAGAGCTAGTCCTGGAGGCACCCTTAGAGAACACTTCATTCAAAACTCTTGTTTTAGAGGTGAAAGGCATGAGGCCCCCGTTAGTGTCAGAGCCAAGACTAGAACCATGTTAGAGCTCCATCCACAGGCCCATTCTCACAGACAAAGAAACTATGACCCAAAAGAGTTAAAGTGATTTGGGATCACAGGGTTAATTAAGTAAAAGAATGAAGGAAATAAAGAGTGACTTGTTAAACCTTTTCCTTTCCCCTCTGCCTCCCCCACCAAAAGAAAACTTAACCAAGAATCCAAGTCTCCTGATTCCAAGTCAAGTGTTAATAAATTAATTAGTACTTCCAAAATGATAGAGCATATTGTTACTAAATGGGAATGCAGAAATGTATTCCTTTCTAGAGCACATTCTTCAAAATGATGACGTTTTCACGAAAGGTGAATGCAAAAACCAGCCATCTCCCAAAGGGAAGAGAACTGGAACAGGGACTATCTTTTTCAATATGGCGGTCATCCTGGAACAGTATGAACCCACCATTTTACAAAAGGCAAGTCAGCCAATAAGAAGGGGAAATAGAGAGAAAGAAGGGAGAAAGAGAAAAAGGAGAAATATAGAAAAAGAGAGCGGAGAGGGATTGAGAAAGACAAAAAGAGAAGAGTGAGAGACACCAGAGAGAATAAAAGATAAATTCCTACATTCCAAAGTCAAGTCACAAAGAGTTTTATTCGATGTATCTGAGCTGGGTGCTGTTCTAAAGAATTCTAAATCCAGCTGAAGCAAAGCACAGGTTCAGTATCCTTACAGACCAGATAACAATAAAAACAATAATAATAATAGCCAATATTTAGATAGCCCTTGGTGTGCAGGCTGCTTTATGAATATTATCCCATTTGATTCTAATATAATAATTATGCCCATTTTACAAATAAAGAAATGAAGAGTTTAAGAGGCTTGCTTAAGGGCACACAACTTGTAAACATCTCAGGTGGGAGTCTAACATGAGTCTTTAGGATGCCAAGCCTAGCTCCACTATGCTCTTCCAAATGAGACAACGGCACTGAAAGGGGATCCCTGTTGGCACTTATTGAGCACCAACAGGCCAGGAATGGTTTCAGCCAGAGTGACAAGAATAACTGGCTTAAACTTGAACTGGCCTCAGTTTCCTCACTTGTAAAATGGGAATAACAACACCTGCCTCCCAGAGTTGTTCTAAGGACCATCTGTAAAGCGATGAGCATTTTCCTGGCACAGAGTAAATACTGCATAAATGTTAGCTGGTATGCTCCTCTGAGCCTGTTTGAGGAAGCCCCATCTCCTTTTAATGGGCTAAGATGAATTCCTAACTTGGCCTCGATATCAGTGTGACTTTGGGGCAGTCAGTTAATCTCTTGGAGACTTGGAATCTTCACTTGTAAAATGAAGGGCTAGATTGAGATGGTCTTTTCCAGGTCTAACTCTAGAAAAGGTGAGTCAGTTATGGAAGGAAAGGGGCAAAAGTGTCTAAGAACTAACCAAATACATTTAAATTTTTGTGGGGTTTTTCAGGGTTTGCTTATGATGTCATGAAGTTCTGAGTTTTGAGTCTGCCTCAGATGGTTCTTCACTAGCCTGGCCTTAATTTAATATCATATCTCTGGTAGCCACCTTCTTAGGTGGAGGAAGGCAGGTTTCAGAGTAGAAAGATGCTAGACTTCCAGAGAGACTAGGAAATCAAGTTTGAGTCCTGACTCGGACAATTACTATTTGTGGGACCTTAGCTAAGGCACTTAACCAGCTTGCCTCAGCTTCCTCATCTGTAAAATGGGATCACAATTATCTCCCAGGGTTATTAAGAGGATCAAATGACATAATATAATAATGTAAAGGGTTTAGCAAGCACATAGTAGGCACTATATAAATGCTTTCAAGCTGTTATTAACATACATGTAGCATTTTCTAAGTCTTAAAAAGTGCTATATTAATGCTCACTGTTATTTTAGTATGTTACCCCAATTTATATTCCTATAGTACTTTCATAAGGCAAATGCATTGTCCTATTTGAGCCTCACAACATGAGCACAGTAATCCCATTTTCTCAATGAGGAACCTGGAGGAATTAAATGACTTGGCTCAAGGATTTAAAAAGTGGCAAAAGTCAAAACTTGAGGCTAGGTGTCCTTCCTCCCATGACCAGTGGTCTTTTCCCCATCTCCAGTTTTCCACTTCTGGACTCATACAATTACTAGCTGTGTGACCCTGGGCAAGTCACTTAACTTTGTTAAGTCACTTAACTCAGTTTCCTCATCTGTGATATGAGCTAGAGAAGGAAATGGCAAGCCACTCCAGTACCTCTGCCAACAAAACCCCAAATGGGGTCACAAAAAGTGGAACATACCTGAAAAATGACAAAACATACTTTTCCACTAATGGCTGCCCATTGGAAGATAAGCTTCCCACGAGTAGGAATTGTCTTTCTCTTTGTATTTACATCTCGAGTTGTAGTTAGTAATTTCCTGGCACATAACAGGCACTTAATAAATGTATGCTGATTGATGAGTTGATTAATGATGACCAATTTCTGCCAAGCCACTCATTAAAAAGCATTAAGGTTTTACTTATTTTTACAGAATATGTGAAGTCTGAGGAGAGAAGGGGGTAGGGGGATTATTCCTCTAAATGTAAAGCTATTATTCCAAACCCATTTTCAAACACAGATAAAAAGTACTATAAAAGTAGTCTGCATTCTTATGAGGGCCTTTTCTTTGGGCAACATAGAGCCAGCATTTTTAACGTACTGAGCATTTATCTTTACCATTAATCTCAGGAAAATTGAGACATTGCTCATTTTTCACGCAGATGAGAAATACTCAGACATCTAAGTTCCTTTTAACATAGTCTTGGCAAGAGGCCACAATTTTTTTTTATTTTTATGAAAGGCTGACAACAGGGAAATAGATGAGGCCCTTGTCTGCAGTTTCTTATTTCTTCATTCTCACTACTTTGTCCCAAAACACTGGTGACTTTGGAAGGTTTTAAATTTTTTTAAAAATGTAACCCCTTCCGCCCAAAGGCCCTAAGCCCTATTAAAAAAGAAGCCATTCATAATTCTGCACCCTTTGGGAAGCATGAGCAAAACACTGAGCATTATTATTGCTTTCAAGCCACAGATAATTTAGCTTTCCCAATCTTCCTTCTAGTCTTGGGAAAAGGCTTCACTCTGCTTCCACCAAATTCCTTCTACTCTCCCATGTCTGAGCTAGGAATCATATCTTTTCTTTTCTCCCCACCTCCCTTTCTTAACACAATAGACTCTCAAGCTCAGGTAAGCAACAACCATATTTTCAAGTTATTAGAAAATTTGTTTCAAGAAAGAATGCAAAGGCATTTACCATCTCCAACATGTTTCCATATTCCATTACCATTTTTTTAAAGAGCACAGTTCCCCCATTACATATATAAATAAAACAATTATAAATAAGTGTGTGTGTATGTATAAAAAGCCTTATGGGTTAGGTCCACTCAAGGGGAAGCCTACTAGAATTCCATGGTTCCAATTGGAATCCCAGTCCCTCCAGCCCAATCTCTTCCTTAGCCATATAAGAGAGCGCCATCTTGCCTCCCAGAACACAGCTTCCTCTTCTTTGTTTCTACATTATTCAAACACCTGGCCACTTAACAATCTTCTTAAAAGATCCCTCGATTGTTGTGTCCTTCCCTTTATGGGCATCAACACTTGAAGCTGGGCTGAAGGATGAACCCTGGGCTCAAAGGTCTATTATTAGTTTCCAAATACTTCCCTCCTAGTTCCCACTTCCAAAAGGCTAAGGGCTAGACCCAGGATTTCATTACTATCAGGAACTCCTAGATGAGGAAATTTCTTTTCTTGATGCAGGTTAGCACCTTCTCTGCAACTTATTATAGTCTTAGAGATTCCTAGAGCATAAAGAGGTCACAAATGTATTAGAGGAAAAACAGATCCTCCTGAGTTTGAGGTTGATTCTCTAACCATTAAGCCATGAGCAGAGTTTTTAAAAAATAGCAGCTACTACTAAATTAGGGTTCAGTAATACAGCGAAGAAAAATCTGTTTTGTATCAGAATATATAAAAATGTCATAGGCCATTCTTTTGTTCTGAAGACCATAAAACCATAAGGAGCAAGCTAGGAAAGATCTATTCCTAAAAAATATTTATACATTATATGACTGTATGTGGAGGTTTTTTTTTAATGTTTTGGGTTTTAGTGAAAAGTTTGCCTATCATATAAAAGGGATGTGAGCTAGAGAAAAAAGCAGGTTAAATCAATCACAATTCAAAACAAACCCTCCTCTTTCTTGAAGCAAATCCAGATACTCCCCCTTCCTTCCCAACTAAACTAGCATGAGATAGGAGAGAAGAGCATTCTGACAAGGCCTTTGGCCCATGCTACAAACTCAAAACCTCAGTCGCCCAGGACAAATTACTCACACTGTAGATTTTATTTACTGACTGAAATGGAGACTTGGAAATTGTGGATAAATTTGCACTTGCACGCACGCGCACACACACATATGCACGCACGCATGCACACACACACACACACACACACACAAAATGTGCTGGCACTGACTTAATTTTTCTCGTTTTTCCTCCACAAGATCACTAAATGGAACAGAGAAACGGTCTTCTTCCCAAATCTTTACTCCTAGCTTAGTGGAAGAGCAAACATTCATCCACATCCGAAAAAAATGGAGGTAAATGATTACCTTTCCTTTTGGTGGGGTTTAAAATTTTCCTTTAAATTTCATGAAAAGTCACCCAACAATCATGGCATTTATTTCCCATTTAGTCCTATCTAGTATCACAGAAGTCAAAGAACAGAGCCTTTCTTCTTTAATCTACCAGAAATTAAAGGTCCATCCTATAGAAAGTAATTTTCAAAGATGAGTAAGAAGATGAACCATATTAAAGTCTTAAGTTCTGGCCCCTAGAATCTTTTCTGGGCTTCATGCCAGGTCCTCTGAGATTTGGCAAACAGACTTAAAAAAAAAAAAAAAGTGTGTCTGTGCATATGTGTATGTGTGTATACATACACATACATACAACATCATATTATTACATAATTATGTCTCTAAAGATATTTATTATATTTTAACATATGCATAAAGACATTTATTATAATATATTTTAACATATGCATAAAGATATTTATTATATTTTAACATATCATTAGAATATATTTCTATAACCTATAAATATATGATATACAGATTATTCCTAGAATTCCAATACTTTCATGTATGAATGATTTTATAACACAATGTTATATGTATATAAATATTTCAAAGCCTATTATGTAATATATCTTTTGTAACATATTTTTTAAAGTCTAAGATAGATAATTTGGGTTTTTTGTTTTGAAAAAAATTCTATTTCCAGGGCCTTTCGATATGTCCACCTTTCTCCTCTCCTCCCCTCCTCTCCCAGACAAACCCCAATAACCTTGCAAAGTAAGGCAGGTTTTCCTAGAAGATTAAAAGTGGGGAGGCCAGATTTCACAGAATCACAGAAACGCAGCATTGGATGGGCCCTCAGAGGTTGACTAGTTCAACCCATCCCCAAACAACAATCCTCTCTCTATTATCTCCAACAAGCAGGATTCAATGGAAGGCAACCCACCACCTCCCAAGCCAGTCCATTCCACTTTGGGACAACTTAAATTGATAATCTGTTCGTTCTTCCTTGCTGGTGTCTGTTCTTTTCCACGAGATCTCATTGTGGCTCTGGCCGTTCCTTTACCTTGAACTACTCCAGTTCCCACCATCCCCATCCTGGTGGAGAATAACAATCGGCGCACGCGCCATCTTCCCCACCACACTCTCCATGGAGACAACACTTTACAGATGGGCCTCCAAACTCTGTTCCCTCTTTGCCTGCAATTTTCTCTCTCGGCCATGTGGGGCTTTTTTATTCCCTATTTTAACACTCATACTTTGTATTTAAGAACCTTTCTGAAGGGAATTAGTCATCCTTAAGAGTATCACCTAATGGCCAACAAGCATCCCCGAGTTTCTCAAAGGAGCGTCTTCCCCCAACATCCAATCCAGCAGTCGTGGGAAGAGAACTCAGAGTCTCCAGCTACCGAGTTATACTGCCTCGAATCCCTAACCTAAACTTCACTGAGGAAAAAGAAGGCCTGACTTTAAGGGGAGCTTTTTAAACCACAAGCCAATTTTTTTTTTTTTTGTAAGCCCGTCAAGGCCACGTTCTGCTGCTAAGGCTAAGGAGGCGTTCTTGGGCTATTTTTACTCCTTGGGTCATCGGCTTTGTCTGATACGGCCACGGCGAGGTCCTTCCTGCAGCATTAAATGACGCTGATGAGCAACGGTAACTTGTTTTGAGCTTCACCTGGCTTCACCTTAGAGAGGGGAGGGAAGTCATAAGCTTGCTCAGACACGAGTCTAGATGGAAACTCTCCCTCCTGCCTTCCTCCCCTCCATTCCGAGGCTGCTCGCCTTGACTCGGGCCACTCTCCCACCCTGATTACACCCAGCAGGTTTTAGTCTTATCTCTCTCCCACATGTCCCCGACGCCTCGGGAAGAGTCAGGATGAGTCAGACAACTCCCCTGTCTGCTGCTGGCCTCCAAATGAAGACCATGTCCCAAAGACCAAAACAACAAAAGCCCAAAGAGAAGCCCTTCGGACCCAAAGCACACCCACAATGCTGAACTCTCCATCCTCCCAGTGGCACATCCCCAATGTTGTCACCTGGAAATAAGTTCTATCTCCCTCACGATGCTGAAGATAAGGGTGAGAAAGCCAGGGTTTTAGAGAGAGCATGGGTCAGTGGATGGAAAGAGGCCAGCTTTGAAGTCAGTGAGATCTGAGTTCAAGTCCTACCTCTTCTATATCATGTCTGTCTTTCTATCTGTCTGTGTATCCATCCATCCTTCCATTCACTCATTCGTCTATCCATCCAATCACCTATTCTATCTATCATCTATCTGTCTGTCTATCTATCAATCATCTATCTGTCTGTCTGTCTACATATATATAAAGGGAAGGAATCTGACATTATGTATATCTATCTCTATATCTATATCCATATATATATATATATATATATATATACATACACATACATACAACATCATATTATTACATAATTATGTCTCTAAAGATATTTATATTTTAACATATGCATAAAGACATTTATTATAATATATTTTAACATATGCATAAAGTTATTTATTATATTTTAACATATCATTAGAATATATTTCTATAACCTATAAATATATGATATACATATATATATATACATATATATATATAGGGGAGAAATCTGACATTCTGGGCAAGGCAGGTGACCCACTAAGATTTTTTTTTTAAACCCTTACCTTCCATCTTGGAATCAATACTTTGTATTGGCTCCAAGGCAGAAGAGTGATAAGGGCTAGGCAATGGGGGTCAAGTGACATGCCCAGGGTCACACAGCTAGGAAGGGTTTGAGACCAGATTTGAACCCAGGACCTCCTGTCTCTAGGCCTGGTTCTCAAGCCACCCCCACTAAGATTTTAAGTCAAAGAGCAGGTGACAAATCAGTCCTAGGAAAGGAAGGTCCTGGGCAAAGAGGTGGCTCAGTAGATAAAATACCAACCTAGTCTTTTTACACTTCTTGGGCAATGACTCAGAATAGCAACATCTCTTCTTTCGTATTTCTGGAAACGTTACCTGCAGTTCAGTACAGACTAGAAAAGGCGTTTTAAAATAATATAATTTTCCAACAAGCAAAAAGCATAAGACAGACATGGAGGAAAGTCTTGTTTGAATACAGTAAGTGGTGCCATGGCTAGCGCACCAGACTTCGGAAAGGGGAGGGCCCAAGTTCAGATCCCGTCTCTCTTTTGTGCAACTTAATCTGAGTTGGTCACGGAGGAGGAGATGGATTAGAGACCAACTCACAATCCTGAGAAAGTGGCAAAGTCAGAATTCAAATGCCTGTCCTCTGATTCTGAACTAATTCTTCTCATTGGAGGCTCATAAGACAATTCATCCCAATGATACATTGAATTTCATTGGTTTATGCTTCTAATGTGTCATAATAGTCCCGAAGTCAGGTTTAAGAAACAGAACAAAACTTTGGGCCCATGAGTTTCCTAACTCCATTCCAAACCTCCATCGGTTAAATAATGTATTTGATTTAATGAATTATCATCAGTTCTTTGAGGAAATTCAGAAGAATGTTTTGGATCACATTTTCAGTTCTCACACACACAAAAAAAAGGTTACTGAACTCTAACTCAATCTCTCACTAGGCCTTTGGCTTCTATGAGCTGGTATTTATTAGTTAGCTAGATATCACTGTGCATGCAAAGCCATTTGGGAAAAAAAAAAACGAATAAAACATTTTACTCCTAACATCAGGTAAATATTCTGCTTCAAAAGGGGGAAGAGGAAGAATCAGATCAGAAGCTACAAGGCAAGAAGTGTCTTCCTTTATGACCATATAAAAAGATTTTGGAGATGAGAGAACGCAGTTACTGAGCGACAAACAAAAATCTGATTTTAATTCCAAATCAACTTCCCTTTCCACTAGGTCAGACACTCCTTCAGGCACATGCTCAGCGGTGCAAGATATCAGAGTAAATAATAATAGCCAGCATTTTACAGGCATTGTTTCACTTTAATCTCATAACTACTCTGGGAGTTAGAGGTGGTATGATCATTTCCCTTCTACAGATGAAGGGCAACTAAGTGATGCAGCAGTTAGAAGGCCAAGCCTGGAGTCAAGAAGTCTCATCTTCCTGAGTTTAAATCTGGCCTCAGACAATGACCAGTGACCCTGAGCAAGTCACTTAACCCTATTGGTCTCAAATTTCCCCATCTATCAAAGGAGCTGGAGAAAGAAATGGCAACCCGCTCCAGGATCTTTCTTTGGTGAGAAAACCACAGTGTCAGACACGACTGAACAAAAAATTACAGACAAAGAAACTGAGGCAAACAGATTAAGTAACATGCCTAAGGTCACACAGCTAACCATGGTCTGAGGCAGGGTTTGAATTCAGGTCTTCCTGCACCCAGGTCTACTGTATTACCTAGATGCTAATAAAGAAAACCTAAAAGTAGTTTACCTGCAATCAGACATTTCACCAGAACTTCAAACTCACAGGGCTAAAAGTAAACTTCTTATTCTTCCACCCAAACCTCCTCGTCATTCTGACGTCACTTTCTGATGATGGCATTCCCATTCCTAGTCTCCCGAGTTCAAAACTTTCCTACTCTCTTTCTCTGGCTCACCTTCCTGCTCTCCCACATCTGACTAGCTGCCGAGTCTTGAATGGGCTACCCAGAAACATTGATCTGCTTCCCTTCTATTTCTTCTTTCACTAACCACCATTTGATATGACTTTGTCTTGTCGACAGGTGTTTCCTTTCATACATACGGTCCCCTGGCCAAATACAAATGTCTATAAGTATTTGAATAAATTGAAGATGTCTCAGGTTCTGGTCAGTCTTAGAAACAGCAAGGGCTGAAATACTAAATTTAAACTTTCAGTTCTTCTTACTAAAAGTAGGCAGTGGAAGTTTAGACTTTCTAAGTTTAGACTTTCGGTTCTTCTTACAAAAAGTGGGCAGTGGAAAGCATGGTAGATGCTCAGGTTAATAAATACACTTTTTAAAAACTTACTAAACAGGGCAGCTAGGTAGCACCATGGTCCTTGGAGTCCAGAGGACTCCTGGGTTTAAATCTGGCCTTAGATACTTCCTAGCTGTGTGACCCTGGGCCAGTCACTTAAACCCAATTGCCTAGATTTTGCCACTCTTCTGTCTTAGAATTAATACCAAGACACAAGGGAAGGGTCAACCCCCCCCCAAAAAAACCTAAATTCAGTTTCGTATATAATCCTTTTTTTTCTGTTCTCCCTTATGTACTAAAATAATTTTCCTGAAATCATTTCAAAAATCAAAATGGAAGTGATTCACATTTGTTGACTTTGCTAATAAATTCATAATAAAAATTAATTTTTTTAAATGAGGGGGGAAAGGCTGTTAGGTGGCTCAGTGGATAGAGTGATGAGCATGGAGTCAGGATAACTCATCTACCCAATTACAAATCTAGCCTCAGATACTTATACAAGTTGTGTGACCCTGGCCAAGCCACTCAACTCTGTTTGCCTCAACTGTGTAAAAGGAGCTAGAGAAGGAAATGACAAATCACTCTATTATCTCTGCCCCAAAAGTCCCTAAATGGGGTCACGAAGAGATGGACATGACTGAAAACGACTTAACAACCAAAATGCCAAAAAAAAATAAAAATAAAAAAAAGAATGCCAGCTATGGAGTAAAAGGACCCAAACTTGATTCTTGTCTCTGCCAATTACTACCTGTATGACCCTGAATAAGCTGCTTACTGGCCTTTTTCTGCCTCAGTTTCCTCACTTTTATGAAGATGCTGCACTAGAATGAGGGTGCTCAACGAGATGACATCTAAGGTCTCTCTTGGCTCTAAATCTAAAAATTGTCTGGAAGTGTGCTGCTGGGACTATAATAACTATATATAAACTATAAATATTAGAACTATTAGAAACAATAATAACTTATCCCCCACTCACCCAATACTTTCATGACAAGCCATGTTTCACACCATTATTATCAGATTAATCTTCCTTGGGTGGTAGCCTGATTTAGTCATTCCTGTCCTGCCTCGGGCATTCGGCCTCCCCCATCTGATAGTGCCCCACCTGTGGAGCTTTTTCTTTACTAATCCCTTCCACATACTCCATGCTCAAGCCAAAATTCATTATAAATGATCGAATCCTTATAAAGGTCCAGTTGATGCACAATTCTACAATTGGTGTCTGGACACTCACGAGAGAGATCTGAACATAATTGGAGAAGATGCTGGGAAATGACACTAACCAAACCTGCAGGGCACTAGGGCTGTCCCTCCTTTACACCCCAGATTCACCTGCATCCCCATCTTTCATGTGTTCACTCCCCCAGAATGCTATGATTCTCCCGCCCTACTGCACGCCCCCAGCATCTCTGCCTGCTACAACTTTACTTCCATCCAAAAATTCCCTCCTTTATGAAACCCTCCTGGATTCCTCCAGTTAGAAACAATCTTTCCTTACTGAGACCTCTCATAGCACTTTGTAACTATCACGATCTATTATGTATACAATTATTTATTTGAAAATTCTATTCCTCCCTGATAAACTATTAAGATAGTTTGGGGACTCAGTGAATAGAGTCCTAGGTCTCAAGTCAGGAAAACCCTGTGTGTGAGACCACAGGTCCTTCAGTTAACCTCAGTTTAACTCAATTTCTTCATCTATAAAATGAGGATAATCATAGCACCTATCTTCCAGGGTTGTTGTAAAGCTCAAATGAAATATTTGTAAAACAGTGCCTGGCACAAAGCAGTAATCTAATATATCTATCTCCTCCTTTCCTGCTTTAAGTTCTATGATGTCAGGGATTGTCTTTTTTCTTTTTTAATCTCCTTTCCTCTCCTCCCTTTGGCTAGCTTATTGTCCTGCACACAGCTGGAGCTTTTAAAATATTTGTTGAACCGTACTGCAGTGAGTTAACTGTCACTGAACATATGAGTGGTAAGCGATTTGTTTCTAGTAACTAATCAATCCACAGCATATACTAGACTGCCTATGTGCTAGGTATTGGGTACACACATACACAAAGAAACAATTCTTGCCTTCAAGGAATTTGGTAGCTCAGTGGATAAAGCAATAGATGTGCAGTCAAGAAAGACCTAAATTCAAGCCCAGCCTGAGACTTATCAGCTGTGTGACCCTGGGCAAGTCACCTAATCAATTTCTGCCTCAGTTTCCTTATCTGTAAATTGTTGATAACAATACCTACTGCCCAGGGTTGTTTTGAAAATAAAATGAGGGTCCTCTAACCACTATCTGCCTCAGTTTCTTCATCTATAAACTGAGGATCTATGATAATAGCAGCTATGTTCCAGAGTTGCCAAAAGGAAGAGATAATATTTTTAAAGCACTTAGCAAACCTAAAGGCATAATGTAAATGCTAGCTCTTAGTATCATTACAGAAAGAAAGACAGTTACAGCAAAGTGTGATTCAAACTATGAAAGCCTCAATTTAGTAGTTTTTCACTCTTTCAAATAAATAAGATTTATTCTTTTGTTTTTTAAACCCTTGCCTTCTGTCTTAGAATTTATACTAATTTATCAATTCTGGGGCAGAAAAGCAGTAAGGACTAGGCAAGGGGGGTTAAATGACTTGTCCAGGATCACACAATTAGGAAGTATCTGAGGTCAGATTTGAACTAGATTTATTCTTAATTGGGCTACCAGACCAAATAAAGAGTTAAAATGGTGCTAATGTAGGGAAAACAATTTACTTTAGCCAGCAAGGGTAGAACAGGGAAAAAAAAAAGCCATAGAGGCTCATACAGAATCTCAGAATTTTAGAGTTGGAAATAATCTTTGGGTTCAAGATCACATAGTCCAACCTCTTCATTTCTTAGATGAAGATTTAGACTCAGAGAGTTAAGTAGCCAAGGCTTACAACAAACTCCAAATCCAAATCTCTTAGTTCTATTTTTAAAAAAAAACAACACTTTAATCAAAAAAAATTTTAAATAAAAGACTAGGAAAAAGCTGAGTAAAATAAAGTGAGCCTTAAAGAAAATCATTAGACCAAGTTAACACTAGGTATGTAAAATATGGAACTGAGGAAATGACCTAGAAAATTTATGAGGTAGGGGGCATCAAGGTGGCTCAGTGGATTGAGGTTAAGTTCAAATTTAACCTCCAACACATCCTAGTCATGTGACCCTGAACATGTCACTTAACCCCCATTATCTAGTCCTTATTATTGCTCTTTTGGCTGGGAACCAATACAAAAGTATTGATTCTAGGATGGAAGGTAAGAGGTTAAAAAAAAAGACGGAAAGAAAAGAAAATTTATAAAGTAGCCAAAAATGTCACCCTTTGATTAATCTTCTGGAATATTCATGAACTCCACTTGACCCAGCCAGTGTAAACTAGGTCTTCAAGGTGATGCCTAATAAGTTTTAGAGAGCATAATTTTACTCCCTCTTTAAACGTGAATTATTAACTCCTGGCACCTTTCGAAGAGTGACTCTCAGCGTATTCAGTTATCAGTCAGAACCACTTGGCCTACTCTGTATTTATCAAAGAGCCCCAGAATGCAGACATCATCCAGAGGCTACTCCCCATCTCCACTCTGAACTTGGCAGTTCTAGAAGTTCTGGGTTGTTTTGTTTGTTTGTTTATTTTCCCAGAGTACCCAAGAACATGCAACATCATTCAGAGTTTATATGTCGCTAGTCTGTCTATCTTGGAACCGTGGAGATTCACATTCCTGAAGCAAATTAAAACCACCATTTTAGGTCCTGCTCCCACCACATTTTTTACTTTGAAGACAAAAGTAGTTAGGCATTTGCTGAAGAATATAAACATTTTGCTCTGGCCCGAAACTCATATTATGCAACATTATTTGTTTCAGCTTTGGCAAACTGCCATTAACCAGTGACTATAGCAAAGAGACAACCACCTCAGAAATATTTTTAATATCTTTAATTATGAGATCTGATTTGGCAGCCAAATTTCTACCAGCCAATTTCTCTTTACCCCTGAAAACTCTCTATTTTGAGGGGGAAGAAAGGATTGGCACTGTCTCCATTTGCCCTCTTCATTGAGTATTTGTAGGTCATGAAAGCTTCTCAGTTCTCAAACTTGGCATCCAAGAGTTTTTCTGGTGAAGGAAGAATCTTGGAGACCTCATGGTTCATCCCTTTCATTTTGGAGTCAAAAGACCTGAATTCAAATCCAGTCTCAGACACTTCCTAGCTATGTGATTCTAGGGAAGTCACTTAACCCTGTTTGCCTTAATGTCCTCACCTATAAAATGAGCTGGAAAAGGAAATGGCAAACTCCTCCAGTATCTCTGCCAAGAAAACCCCAAATGGAATCAAGAGAACCAGACGTGACTACAATGGCAACAACAATTATTTTTACTGAGAAACTCACTTTCTATAGCCCTCCATGCCTCATTTCACCCACCTCCATTCCAATCCAGAAACACAGAAAAAATATTAAAAGTATCAAACCCGAAAGATATTCACGGTCACATAAATTAGCAACCAGATTAGCAAACTTCAGGAAATTTACATCTCAAGCGGTTGACAGTACCTATGACTGTCAGTTTGTGAAACTTCCTGTGGTAGACATTCAATCAATAAATCAACAGCCTTTTGTGAAGTATCTACTATTAGGTTTTTGTGAGAGGTAGTGTTGCATAATGGATTGTGCTGGCTTTGACTGGCTTGCCACTGAAGGGAAATCCCTTAATCTCTCAGTGCTGTGGGTCAGTGGTGGCAAGTTCTAAAGAAAGAGGGCCACTAAATTATACATAAGGCTTCCTATGGGGACCCTTAGCCCAGAAAACTACAGATAAAGATTATCTATGTTTTATTTGGTTTTTAATTTTTTTTTTTCATACACTATTTTGATTGGGTTCTGGCCAATTTGGATTCAGATAGTTGTTTCAGGAAGCTTGTTTAGACCCCTCTCTACTACAAGACATTTTTTCCCTGGTCAGTCTGAGACTAGAACTGAACTCTTGCTTAGTGTTGATTACTCCTTAAAATTCACCAGGTATTTTAGTCTATTAAAAAAAATGCCCTCTAATACACTGAAAAGAGCTCAGAAAAGGGGGTAAAGGGTGGGAGGGTGGGAAGGTAGGTGGCACAGTGGACAGAGAGCCAGGCCTGGAGTCTGGAGGATCTGGGTTCAAATCTGGCCTCAGACAACTCCTGGGCAAGTCATTTAATCTACACTGCCCAGCCCATACTGCTCTTCTGCCTTGGAACCAATACTTGGTATCAATTCTAAGACAGAAGGTAAGGGTTAGAAAGAAAAGGGCTCCATAGAAGGGTTCTGTTCCATCTTCTAAGTCTAGGAAACACTGAATGCTGCAGCCTCTGGTGCTAAGTTTCCTCATTTATAAAACTAAATAATAGATATTCTACGTATATTCTATTTTTAAGATGTTTTCCTCATCTTAGGAACCCCAGAAGGTTAGAGCATACGTGTTTTATGTTTCCTTGTTCATTGATTTTCAGGCACATCTAACACTTCATGACCCTATTTGGGGTTTTCTTGGCAGAGATACTTGAGTGGCTTGCCATTTCCTTCTCCAGCTCATTTTACAGGTGAGGAAACTGAGGCAAACAGGGTTAAGTGACTTGCTCAGGGTCACCCAACTAGTAAGCTATTTGGGGTTTTTCTTAGCAGAGATACTAGAGAGGTTTTCCATTTCCTTCTACAGTTCATTTTTCAGATGAGGAAACAGAGTTAAGTGACTGGCCCAGGGTCACCCAGCCAGTAAGTGTCTGAGGCTGGGTTTGCACTCAGGAAGGGGAGTCTCCCTGAGTTGAGACTTTTTCTTTGTCTACTGCTAGCATCTAAGGTCAAATATGAACTTCTGTTTTCCTGATTCCAGAACCTACAATCTTTCCACTGAGCCACCTAGTCTGCCTGTGGCCAGACACTAGGCTTAAATCAATAACAACAACATACCTTTAGGAACTGAAGCACTCTAGGGCCATGTTGGAGTCCCATGAGGGCGTGGCATGGGGCGGGGCCTATAATAAGGCTACACCAATGGCCTTCCTCCAAAGCGTCAATGTCTCCATGCACAAGCCCCGCCCACACCCTACCGGAAGTTGGATCCTAAAGGAGAATTGGTTGTCCAAAACACAATTGACAACTTGAGAGCTGCTTCTCATTTCATGAATGCTCCAGGACCCAAAAGTCTGGTGCATCATGGAAGCTTTAAATAGCTGGCTACCCAACACAGAGCCTGGGCAAATCACTTTATCCCCCACTGTCTAGCCCTTACTGCTCTTCTACCTTAGAACTAATACACAGTATTGATTCTGAGATGGAAGTAAAGGTTTTAAAATAATAATAATAAAAGGATTCCATTTAGGGAAAGAAAAGAAGATAGAGAAGGAGCATATCCAGAAATGGCTGTGATGTAAAAACAAAAACCATAATAAAACTTATTTTTAAGAACATATATTTTTAAACAGATAGTCTCTAAGCTAGCACTTCATTAGCATGCAGGAGTTCTTTAAAGAGGCTTAATCACATCCCCAAAAACATCAGAATTGCACCTGACCTGCCCACACAGGAAACTTTTATCCTTTATCCATTCAAAACTATTTCTTTCACTTATTGTCTGCATCTGCCAAATGGGGTGGATATCCCCCCCCAAAAAAGTAGGATGATCTGCATATAGGCAGTTGTCAAATTTGCCACCTACTTCTGAAAGCAGACAGAACTCTGTTCCCTGACAATTGTATTTATCGTCCCAGCCTACATACAAAGTTGTAGCTTGAAATAAGTCATTAACATTTATTATTTAGAAGTGACTCGAGATCTACATCTGGTGTTCACTTGGGAGAAGGAGGGAAATAAAAGGAAAACAAGTGAAAAGTCAAGCCATTTGGAACATGGAGTTTGCATATTTGACAAATGCAGGATAAAGATTCCCTGAGCTGCAGTTCTGTCAGGGGAGGTGTCTCCACGGACCTTGCAGAAAACCTGGGGAATTATTCAGATAGTTCAATGAAATGGAAATCTGACTGGTTTCTCCATGGATCAGGATCAAGAGGTGGAAGGACCCTTAGAGATCATCAAGTTTGACCTCTTAATGTTACAGATGGAGAAACTGAGGCCAAGAAAAGTTAAATAACTTGTCCAAAGTCAGTCAATCAATAAATATTTATAGGGAAACTAGGTGATTCAGTGGATAGAGCACCAGGCCTGGAGTCAAGAGGTCCTGGGATCAAATCCGATCTCATATTTCCTGTGTGATCCTGGGCAAGTCACTTATCCCCAACTGCCTAGCCCTTATCACCACCTTAGAACTGATATTTTGTATAGATTCTAAGACAGAAGGTAAAAGAGTTTTTAAAAAGATTATTAAGAAACACATTACTGAGAAGGCAACTAGGTGGCTCAGTGGATTGAGAGACAGCCCCAGAGAAGGGAGGCCCTGGGTTCAAATCTGGTCTGAGACACTTCCTAGTTGTGCAAACTGGGCAAATCACATTTACTCCATTTTCCCACTCTTCTCTGCCTTAGACGCAATATATAGTGTTGATTCTAAGACAGAAGGTAAGGGTTAAAAAAAGACAGAGAATTGCACTACCAATAAGGTCTCTGAAACCTAGAACTGATAGTTTATTTTGAACTCCCTATTTGTCTTCCACTACTCGAACAGCTTTGCTTGATGCAAAGGGCATCCTTTTGTAAATGAGATGCAAGGGGTCAGCCTAAGCCCCCTCTCCCCAACCAGTGCTGTGACTTTTATGGTTTCTGAGGTCTCAAAAAATTGTGCTGAGATCAAACAACTGCCCTGTGTCTTTAACAACGAGTATGGGGGGAAAGCACAAAGACATCACTGCCCCATGCTAATAAGCCAGAGATAGGTTCCTTTTTTCCCCCCATCATTCCAAGTCTTTCTTGTGAAAATTCCCATGGAAAAGTGACTCTGTATTTCTATGCACAGTAAGTCTCTTCATCTTTCCCTCTCCTTCCCTCTTCCAGCTTCCATGAGAGGCAACCTTGCCCCTGGCTTCTCCAATCTCTAAGCTAGAAGAGAGGATCTCTCCTTCAGCTTTGATTTTCCAGTGGGAACCACCGGCTCCTATTCCATGTCTCACAAGCCACACACTCAGTCTGAGACTCGCCCCAGTGCTGTAGCATGAGCCTCCGGAGGCACCCTGATGACGGAGGGTCACAACACCAGCCCTACAGAGAAGGATGAAGATGACTGTCAACAACATACACATACACGCACCACTAGAAGGGAAAGATCTAAAGGATAAAATCACACCTTCCACCCTTTCCTCCCAGGACGTTTTAAGAATAACAATGATTATAATTGTTATTCTTATTAAATTTTTCTGTTTAACCAAAACAGAATCCATTATTCTCTTCCACAATTTACTCCGTATCTTCTCTAATTTATCCACCAAAAAGAGATTGGGGAGAGTAAAGAAAAACAAAATAAATAAATAAATAAAAGATTTCCCAAGGTTCCATCTCTACTTGGGTCAGTAGTTGAAAAAAATTCTGTTGGGAATCACATCAATAGTCAGCTCGATGAGGGGCAGTGGATAGCTCAGTGGATTGAGAGCCAGGTCTAGAGATGGGAAGTCCTGGGTTCAAATGTGACCTCAGATACTTCCCAGCTGTGTGACCCTAGGCAAGTCACTTAGCCTCCACTGCCTAGCCCTTAACACTCTTCTTCTGCCTTGGAGCCAATACACAGTATTGATTCCAAGACAGAAGGGTTAAAAAAGGGTTTAAAATAGTCAGCTAGATGGCAAAATAGGTAAGAGCACCGGGGCTGAAATCAGCAAGACCCTTGTTCAAATCAATCCTCAAACACTTCCTAGCTATGTGATCCTAGACAAATCACTTCCTCTTTGTCTTTGTTTACAGTATTCCCAACTGTAAAATGGGGATAATAACCTCTACCTTCCAGAGTTATTGTGAGGATCAAAGGAGATATCTTTAAAGTACAAGCACAATATCTAGCATACAGTAGGTTCTTTAAGAATGCCAGCTATTATTACTGTGATTATGCTTTAACATCCTCTTCCCATTGCACCCTTAAATCTGTTGTAGCTTTACTTAGAGGCTTTTACTCTGGATTTGGCATCTTTGGGGAGCCATTCAAGAGAAAGGTATGAAGATTGCTGCTGTTATTATCTTTGACTCATTACTAGAAAAAATGGTTTCCAGGGGCTTCTCCACACAGGGGACAGAAAGATGGAAAGAAACAGAAAGAATAGGGAAGAGCTAAAGTACAAGCAATACTAATCAAATATGGACCTAAGGAGAAGGGAAGAAGTGGCCAAAAAAAACAAGAAAGAAACCAAGAGATCAAGCAGAAAAGAAAGGGGGATAATTAAACAAGCATGGACACCAGAGGCAACATGAGTCAACATGGTACAGGGGAAAGAGTACTGGATCTGGAGTCCAAAGGCTTAGATTTAAATCCTACCCTACAACTGACTACACCTGTGTGACCTTTGGATGAGCTGCCCCATCTCTATGGGCCTCAGTTTCCTCACCTGTAAAATGAGGAGGCTGGAGTTAGACTAGTTGATCTCTAAGAATCCTTCCAGATCTAAATCTATTATCTTATGAAGAAATGTAACCCTATTCAAATCATACTAGGAATTCAATAAAGGCAGGGAGGGTTGACAGGGGATAAACTTCCCTGGCTCCTCCAAAAAGGGAGGAATTCTCCCTTGTAAAGTTTCCTATTTGGAGGAATAGATCATATAAAATTTAATCTCCATCCCAACTTTTAAAATCATTTTTTAAAGATTTAGAGTTTTAGTGCCTCAAGACTTTCCTCTCTAATGGTGCTGTACAAGAATAATATTCCTGTGCCTTAGAATTATTTTTAATCCAAGCGAGTATTTTAGCATCTAAAGAAAAAAAAAACAAGCTTTGGGAATAGCTTTAAAACTTGTACACTCCCTCTGCTGGCTCCATCCTCGAAGTCATCTCTTAAGTGCTGTAATCAATGTACTCAAAAGTCAAGCTATTCATTTCTCTGGCATCCAAAATGAGGGGGTGAGGACTGGGGGTAGGGAAAAATGGGCCAGTATTCTTTTTCCAAGATTTAAAAAAAAAAAAGCCCACACCCCTCTCTTAATTGTCAAAGGAAAAGGATGATTTATAGGGAACTCACTGAATATTCCCTACAGAGGAAGGCCACTATAATTTCTGTCAGGTGTTTTTAGACTCATTCCCTATTAGCAAAAGTGGTACTTCCTAGAAGATGGTTTCCCTCTACTACCCAGGAACTCAACTTTTTTTTTTTTGGCCTCAGTTCTTTCTAGAGCTTTCTGTGGTCAGAGGCCCTCATAAAAAGGACCTGTTTCTTCATCCCTGCCATCTAACTAGCTGAAGGAAAAAGTAAAATTACTAGAAAGGCCTTCTTCTTCAATACAGAAGAGAAGACAAAGACCAGATCACTTTCTTGGTCTCTACCCCACCAAAAAATCTCTGAATGGAAAAAAAAAAATCCCTATTTTGTGGGGTAGGATGGAGCTGAGAGATATTGTAGAAAAGAAAAAAAAATGGAGAGAAAAGAGGTTAAATTTTGAAACATAACCCAGTTTGGAAAGACAAATTCTGAATTTGTGAAATGAGCTTTCCACAGAGGTAGTTATACTATGCAGGTATACACATTTATAGAGATGGGAAACCTAAACGGATGGAGTCAGAATAGAAATTCTGGGTAAGGACATGAATTTTAAAAAGCTAAGGGGACAATGAGGCCACAGTTTCCTCTAGTCCAGTTGCTTCTATCAATCCCATTTCTCCCAAAGGTATTCATGTACACCCATCCAGTCTATCCTAGACTGGCAAACCATTAAGGGAGCAGCTAGGTGGTGTAGTGGATTGAGCACCAGATTTAGAATCAGTACATATTCATGAGTTCAAATCTAGTCTCAGACACTTATTAGTTGTATTTCCTTGAGCAAGTCACTTCACCCTATTTGCCTCAGTTTCCTCATCTGTAAATTCAGCTGGAGCAGGAAACAGAAAACCACAAATCTCTGCCAAGAAAACTCCAAATGGGGTTGCCAAAAGCTGGATACAACTCAACAACTGAGAACATGAAGCATAGAATATAAAAGAATTTTGGAATCATTGAATAAGGTATGGATTCTTGCCACTCACTGGCAAGACACTGTACACAGCTGTTTCCACACCAGTAAAATGAGTCAGTCCAGCTTTTCTCTAAGGCACCCCAAGGCTCCAACCCTTTATGACTAGGTGGTGGTCACAATTTCCTATCACGTCCATTTCCGAGGGCATCAATATCAAATGAGGTCAGTTTGTGGCCATCCCACACCTAATGGAAAGGCAGAGTGAAGAGAAGGGCTTAAGATGGAATCAGAGGATTTAATAAGTGATCATTGACCAGTTACCTCCGAGCCTCGCTGGACAGTTTGGACAATAAGAGCTGCAGTACTGTGACGGGGTGTGGGGAGGACCAAATGAGATAATGCAAACTTAAGTACTTTGCAAAAAACTTTTCACACATGATCCACAGCATGTCCCCAAAGTCTTAGTATGGTTTTAAATTTTAATAGTTTAAAGTTTTAAGTTATGATAGCTTAAAAGGTTTAAGATTTAATAACTTAAAGATGCACTAAGACTTTTGGAACCCTTTATGTAAATATCATTAATAGGTTACCCCAAATTTATTTAATATTCATTTATTTGCCATAAATGTGACCTATTATTTTCATTATTTACTCAAGGACTATATTCCTGAAAAGGTGCTTGTAAATAAAGTGTCTCTAAATGGAATCATATTTTAAAGTCACTAAGGAAAATCAAGAATTAAAGAAACTAGGGGGGGAGAGGAAGGAAAGAACATGAATCTTGTAACCATGGAAAAATATTCTAAATCACCTAATTAAATAAAATTTAAAGATATATTTTTAAAAAAAGAATTAAAGAAACTTTCTGCTTTGCCTATCTATTTTTAAAATAAAACCAGGTTTTTGCTTTCCTCAGAGAATTAAAGAATCAGGGCAAGGATAAACAGTAACAATAATCATTACTAACGTGCCACGCACTGTGCTAAGAGCTTTATGATTATTATCCCATTTGAACCTCACAACAAACTCGGGGGGTTAAGTGCTGTGCTGATCCCCATTTTACAGAAGAGTCCTCTAGACCAACTTCTCATTTTATAGAGGAGGAAACCGAGGAGCAGAGATTCAGTGACTCGGCCACAGTCACCCACAGAGCAAGTGACAGAAGCGCTCGGGTCCTCACGGGGCTCTTTCTACGATTTTGACATATTCATTCCCTCCCTGAATGGATAGCCATGATTGAGGATCTAGTCTATGGCAGGCCCCGTGCTAGGCACAAATCACAGGTTATATACAAGATGCCAGGATTGTCGCCAAGGCCCTATTTCCCCCTCCTCTTCTGCGGTAGTGGATGATGATGTTGCTTCTGGCATCTGCGAAGTCTTCCGGGACCATTAAGGTCGGATCCTCTAATCGAGCCCCCGAGGATGTCCAAGGATCATTTAAATTCTATAATGTATCATTTCAACAAGAATGCCGTTGGGTCCCAGGCCTGTGCCCTCCTCTTGAGCGCCGAGTGTCTTGAAGACTCCACTGCTGATGTCACTACATTCTTGATCCCCTAGGTCATCCTGATTATTCCTATTATTCCTCTCCAATTTTAAAGTCCTGGAACAGAGCCAATCTTACATTATAACTAAGGTCAGAATAACACCAGAAAAATCAGCCCTCCTTAGACAACACACACACACAAATGTAGGGAGGTGTGTGTGTAATCCAGATAAATGTGTATATTTCTATACACGAGCACAGAGTACTCTATTGGAAAAAATATTCCCTATTTAGAAAATAGAACATAATAATAGCTGATGTTTATACAGGCCTTTAAGATGTGTAAAATAGTTTACATAATTTCCTCATTTCTGCCTTACAAGAACACTCTAAGGCAATGACTATCATCCCCTTTTTACAGATGAGTTTTTTTTTTTTTTGGCTCAGAATATTGAGAATTTACAGTTAGTGTTAGCGGGGAACTGGAACCTGCCTCTAAGTCCCAGACACTTTCCATAGCCTTTTACTTACAAACCTGGAAAACCTTCACTTCTATAGAAACAGACAAATCAAAATCAGTACAAATGTATATAATCCAAAAAGTCTCATTTAAAAAAAAAGGGGGGGGGGGGTTTAAGTAGAGAAGGGGAAACTAGATAGCCCAGTTGGACACAGCGCTATACCAGGAGTTCAAATCCAGTCTCTGACAATGACTAGTTGTGTGACCCTGGGCAAATCACTCAACCCTGTTTGCCTCAGTTTCCTTTGCTGTAAAATGAGCTGGAGAAGGAAATGGCCCACCACTCCAGTATCTCTACCAAGAAAACTCCAAATGGGGTCATGAAGAGTCAGAAATAGCTGAAAACGATTGAACAACAATTAAATAGGAGGTATTGATTAAGTTCTGGTTTTAATCACAGAAGACTTCCCAAAAACAGGCTCCATAGAGACAGACTCAAGATGAAAGACAACCACATTCTCAAGCAATTCCTTTAGAGGGAACCAACAAGACAATTAGGCAAAGGATAACCAAGTGAAAATACTTCCACGATGCAATCATCCAGAAATAATGCAGTACTGATGGAGAGGCATCTGGGAAACAGTTATGACTAATCTCACAGGATAATAATGGTATCCTGGCCAGAGTCCTCAGTTCAAAGTCAAGAGATCTGGATTCTAAATGTATTTAGCTCAGTGGTCTTGGGTGAGTCATTGACCCTTCTCTCTGGCCTCAGTTTCTCCATCTGTAACATAAAGGGTGGGAAGAGTGAACTAGGAATCAAAGCTGTGTCATGCAGAAGTCTTGCCAACTACAGAAGCAGAATCCCAAATCATAGGATCATAGATTTGGAACTTCAGGATTATCCAGTCCAACCCTCTCAGTTCCCATTTTAGGAACTATATAGCACTGCAGATAGAGCCCTCAACCTAGAGTCAGGAAAAACTGAATTTAAATCCAATCTCATATATTTACTAGCTATGTGGCTCTGGGCAAATCACTGAACTTGTTTACTCAGTTTCCTCCTCTGTAAAATGGGATAATAATAGTACCTACCCCTTAGGGTTTACCCTGAAGATCAAATGAGATAAAAAAAATGCAAATCACTTATCACAGTGCCTGGCAAATAGTAAATTCTATAGAAAAGTTAGCTATGACTTACCTGTTTTCTCAACTGTAAAAAAAAAAAGAGTAAAACAGTACCAACCCGGCAGGGTTCTTGTGACACACACACACACACACACACACACACACACACACACGAACCTGGCCAGTCATGCAGACATTCAGTTTCAGGGCTGGGCTTTGGGATTCAAGATCCACTCTACTCTTTCCGCTATCGCCCCCCAAAGATGTTCTCGTTATCCTCCAGCATCTACAAGGACTTCTAAATATGCAGCTTGTGGGTAATCCAGTCAAGCTCAGCAGCAATGCCCCCCATCCCTGCTGCCACGTCTGCTTGGGAAGGTCCTAGCTTTGGGCTAATTCCCAACGTTTACACTTACTCTTCTTCCCATCTCTCTGAGACGACAACAAGGACGAGCCCTTTGAACGAGCAGGACAATTAGCTCCTTCCCGTCTAATGGAGACAAGAATAAAGGGCTGCTCCTGTCAATGGACTCCATTCTCAGTCTTTTGTGGCCCAGTCAAGAAGACAGGAACATAGTCATCCAAATTGGGATCAAAAGACAAGAGAAAGCCCACAAAAAAAAGAAGGCATTGAAGCCTCCCTTCTCTGGGGCTCCTTGAAGGCAGAGCAGCATCTTGTCTTAGCACACAGGCACAGGACTGTAGTGCTTGTCTTCCCTAGAGGAAGGCAACATAGTATGATGGGGAAAAGCCCTGAATTCAGGAATACTTTTTTTTCCCCCCCTAACTGCTAGCTAAAGTCTCTTCTGATTTCAAATTCTAGGGAAGCCAAGAGGGGAAGAGCCACGACTTTCCTCCCGTTAGCCTCACTGACAAGGGCTGTCTCTACTTCTAGATCTGAGACATTTAGGAAGAGCTTGGGGATCCACAGTCTACTTCAGCTCCAAATAAAGAGATTCAAGCTAAGCTAGACTGTGGGAGCCACCCTATGCTGGCCCTGAATCCCCAACAGTAGCATGAAATTCAACCAGTTTCTCTCTAGAGCAAAGTTCTGGGGCTGGAGGACCTCACACAAATTGGGGGGTTGGTGCCTATGTGGCTTTGGGCTTTCCCCACCTGTAAAAGGAAAAGGCTGCACAAGGTGGCCTCTGAAGCTCCTTCTGGTCCAACATCTAAGCCTGGTAGGGTCCTAGCTATTTTCCATGGCTCTGGGACAGGATCTAACTGGCTCCTGAGAATGGGAGAAGCAGGGTAAGTCTACCCAGGGCTTCTGACATGCAGGATGCTGCCACTGCTGGAGGAAGAATGATGGATTGTCTCTGTTTTTCCATCCACAAATAGCTACAACTAAGATTGAGTGTCGTACCATACCCAGGGGTCCTGGGGAAAAACAAAACAAAACCAGGCTGAGCGTGCTGCAGGTGGCAATGGGTATGAAGTTAATGACTACTTTATGTGGTTGTTCCCTGGTCCACTGGACAGAAAACAACAGCAAAAGCAGTAGAGTGGATTTGGAGTTAGATAGCATGTTGTACTTCGTGTTAGACGATGTGAGTTCAAATCCTGCTACCAGTTTATTATATCATCCTGGCCAAGTTACTTCATCTCTCTGGGTCTTGTTTATAAAATGAAGCATGTTTGGACTAGATGGCTTCTAATGTCCCTTTCCAGCTCTAAATTTGGGGTTTATCCAAAGAATTCCTAACCTGGGGTCTATGAACTTAAAAAAAACCTGATCATTATATTGCATTATAATTAGTTTCCTTTGTAATTCCTATGTATTTTATTTATTTAAAAACGTGATTCCGAGAAAGGGTCTATCAGCTTTAGCAGACTGCCAAAAAGAAACATCCCACACACAAAAAAGGAAAGAATCCCTAATTTAGACTGTTCCTATTTACCCCCATGTTGACAGAGCTGCCATTTGAAATAGCCTGTTTTCATAGATTTGCAAAATATTAACATGGCGTATCACATCTTGAAACATGAGGACCTGTTCTACATTTTTACAGCGACAGGTCAGGAACTGGCCAACCACTGCCTTATGCCCTGCAATTGGCAGCTATTATATATGTCAGTGGGACGGTGACCCACACCTGTGACAAGCTGATGCACTAACGCTGAATCAGAAAGTCCTCGAATCACACAACAACAGCAGTCTCTTCTTCCTCTTCCTTGGCCACCCCTCCAAAACAGCCTCATTAGATAGCAATCAGAGACAGCCACCAGCAACAACCCACCACCAAACACCCCCTACTTATCCCAGGTCCCAAAGCCATGATGAACATGAGCTAAATGACTAAGCAGCAAAATGCCGATGGACACAACGCAACAGGTAATTCTCCCAAAGAGACAGAAAAATATCGAGATAAATCTACTACTGGGGGATCCAAACAGGGTCCAATCTTCAGATGTTACAGAGGAAGAAACTGAGGCTCAGACACTTGAAAGACTTGAAAAACAGCAAGCTGAGCCACAAAGAATTGGGAACTACAGATGAGACAGGCGCTATCAGTTGTACAGGGAATGAGTCCCCAGAAGAGAAAACTTCCTCTGCCAATGTAGGTCAGTACCTTCTGGTCTCAGAGAGGAAGTGACTTGCCCAGGGTCAGAGAGAATCCAAATCTTCCTATGTGTGAGCCTGGCTCTCTAAGTCACTACACCACAGCTGCACAAATCAGATGGAGACGGGACCCGAACCCATCATTTCATTGGTAAGTTCTAAGAGGAAACTCCCACTACCAACACAGTCTGCATTTCTCCCCAATTCAGTTCTCTCAGTCTCGGAAATTATCTAGTAATCTGGAAAATTAAGTGACTTCTCCAGTCACACAACCAGTGCAGGTTTGAGTTTGAACCCAATGTGAAAGAAGAACGAATCCTACAGGAGGGAGTAGCAGAGACAGGATTAAATTTAAATCCAGGACCTTACTCCGAATCCAGCCTTCTTTCTACTACATGGTCAGAAAAAAACAAAACAAGAAGTCAAAGGCAGTATTAAACTCCTCTCCCAGACCTAGAAAGGGTATGAATGAGCAAGATTATTTCATTTTTCATTCCTATTTCATTCACTCATATTTCTCCCAGACCTAGAAAGGGAATGAGCAAGATTATTTCATATCCTGTCCTCATGAAGCATTTTACCTACAATATCTCATTTAAGCTGTACTGACAACAATGCCAAGAGAGTTAAGAGTCCTAACCTATAGTCAGTTCTATTTTTATTAGGGATATGCAGCCTTAGCGCCTGAGAGAGGGTATCTAATGAGGGTCCCTGGTCCCACCGGCTCACTGATAAGAAATGTGCTTACACTTTTCTGCCATGGCCTCTGGACAGAAAAAAATCAAGGCAAAATTTCTAAGAACTAAGAGAGGAGAGAGATGGATTTCCTCCATTATCCAAATGGAAATATCTGGCAGCTTCCCAGTGGGAATTACAAGTCAAATAGATTTTTTTTTAAGCTTGGCTATGGAAGATGTTTTTCCATGGAGTCACTTTCTTAAAAAGTAGAACTTGCCTAAAATCTCCTTAAAAAATATCCTCTGAGGGGCAGCTGGGTAGCTCAGTGGATTGATAGAAAGGCCTAAAGACAGGAGGTCCAAGGTTCAAATCTGACCTCAGACACTTCCTAGCTGTGTGACCCTGGGCAAGTCACTTGACCCCCATTGCCTAGCCCTTACCACTCTTCTGCCTTGGAGCCAATACACAGTATTGATTCCAAGATGGAAGATAAGGGTTGAAAAAAAATTAGATTAAAAAAAAAAATGTCCTCCATGGCTTTGCTTCATATTCCATGAAGGAGATAAGCATGACCCTACAGGAGTCATCTGTTCAAAGGATCCTCCGTGAGTGGGTTGGGGGCTCACAGATCAAAGGGCACAAAGGGCCAATTTTCTTCATTTCATAGGTCTGCGACACAGCTTGAAAAAGAGGAAAAACAGTCCCCCTAGTGTACTGCTGCTGTAGGAAGAGGAAGGAGATTCGTTTAGAATCACTGACGAGTTCAGCACCACTAAAGGAAATTACAAAATAGCCTTTTGGCAAGAGCCACCGAGCACAAGGCGGACGCTTTAGCCACAGCCACAACGGCCCTGCCGTGAGCTGCTCTAAAGCTCAGCCCTGAGTTCACATTTTGGAACCAGAGGAAAGTTATTCTAACTTTATCTTGATGACAGCTACAACACACACACACACACACACACACACACACACACACACACACACACACACACACACACAAACTGCATTAAAACACACTTCCCTTCATACTCCTTTTTTTTTTTAAACCTTTATTTTCTATCATGGTCACAACTCTAAAACAGAAAGACGAGGGCTAGGCAAACAGGATTAAATGCCTGGGTCAGAGTCACATAACTAGGACATGTCTGAAGCCAGTTTTGAACCCCAGGCCTGGCTCTCCACGCAGCTGGCTGAAATAGGACCAAGTGCACTCAACGAAAAAGAGGCCTGGAGGGGCAGCTGGGTGGCTCAGTGGATTGAGAGTCAGGCCCAGAGATGGGAGATCCTGGGTTCAAATCTGGCTTCAGGCACGTCCCCACTGTGTGATCCTGGGCAAGTCACTTAACCCCCATTGCCCAGCCCTTACCACTCTTCTGCCTTAGAACCAATAAATACCCAAGTATTGATCCTAAGACGGAAGGTAAAGGTTTAAAAAATTAAATTAAATTAAAAAAAAAAAGAGGCCTGGAAACCATGGGTAGAAATAAGCAGGGTAGGAAGACATCATTTGATTTTGCCACAGCTTGGAAAAGATTCCAAGAGCACATCTAAGGGAGAGTGTACACACTCTCCCAGATCCATCACTAAACACTCCCATCATCAAATACGCCACATCTTTTTGAGCTAAGGGAACAGAGATGGAAACACCACCCGGAAAGATGCTGCCCCCAGCACTCGGAAATTGGGCAGGCAAGGGGCCACCAAGTCCTTCTCAGGGGAGCCCTGGAGTTCTAGGAAGTATTCAGTCCTGGGAAGACGAAGCTCTGCTGGCTTCTGATTTAGCAACCCTTTAAGCAACGTCTCAATGGAGAATTCTGTGGCTGAGTATTGTGCAGATCAAGAATGATCTGAATGAAAGGAAATGATCATCCCCCCCCCCCCCCCTTAGCTATATCTCAATCTCCATTTCTCCTTTAATTCCAGGCTAAAGGAGACTTGAGAGATGGCCATCCCACAGTGGGAAGCGTGTACCTGAGCACAATAAGTCAACTCAGAGCTTCCTGCTTCTGGCAACAAGAGGCTTTCCTTCTGCCAGTGCTGAGAATATGTTCGTATTACTTAATATTTTCTAAGTATCCATTGCTCACCTTTTTATGCTGAAAATTAGTTTTTTATTACCTAACACTTTCAAAGTATTCATATCTTTGCATATAGTACTTCTCCCCTCAAACAGCCTTAGCTGATCAACTGAAATAATAGTCAAGATTTTTTTATTTACTACAAAAGCAAACATACTTTTTAGTAAAGCAGTTTCAACCTATTAAGTGCTTGGCAAAGACCAGGTGCTTAGTAAACGGTCGAATCCAAGAATTTGCATTATTTACCAAACTGGAGACAAGGTACAAGATTTAGAACAGGCCCTTAAAACTTCATCCATCCCAAAAATCATTAAGAAAAAGTCTTTAAGATATTATATATCTTTTTAAAGATATATAATAGTGAAAATTCTCTAATTGTTTCTTATTTTGTTTGCATACAAATAAATGAATTTTCTTTATAAGGTAAACACACCTTGGCTTTTGTGCTATTCACATAGAGGAAGGAACCAGGGAGGCTAGAATTCAAGCCCATTTTCCAGAATGTCAAGGAACTGATGCATCAGTATAACATGAAAATAGCTGAATTTGATCTCAGTCTCTCTCTGTCTCTGTCCCTCTCTCTCTCAATCTCTCCTTCCCTCTCTTTTCCCTCCCTTCCTCCTTCCCTCCAGAATGACTAACCATACTAGGAATCAAACTCTTGAAATCTGGATGCCTGGAAATAGGTCACAATTAGCTCCTGACCTCTCTTCTTTTCCTCCTCTTCCACCCCCACTAAACCACAGACACAAAAAAGGTTGGAAAACCAAACCAAGGCCATTAGTCATACTGGGTGTTCAGCACTTCTAGCCCGGGTTTCAAAGGGCCTTCATATTCAAAGAATATTTGGTAGTTCCTGCCTGGCTGCATCCTTTAATGAAGGTCATCTTAGGAAAACTTTTGAACTAAATTACCTCCCCGTGGTCTTCAAGGATCAAAGTTTTCATATGTTAAATGAACTCTAATTCCCAGCTACTTGTTGCCCAGAAGTGAAGTATCAAAATTTGAATTAAAATAGTCAGAAAGTCTGTCACCCTATTTAGGATGCTAGTTATCTGCCCTTTCAGTTGGGAGTATTTTATAACTGATGAGTAAAGATATGTGAGATAGCTAGAGGGAAAAGCAAAGCCATAAAGACAAAATATTGGTTATGGCCCAGTATTATAAAGGTCATGTCTGAAATTAACATCTCCTTTGGAAATCTTTAAATCGTAGAAGACACATTTGGCCAGTCTCAATCGGCAGCCACTTCAGTGAAAGAATCTATTTTTGCCAATGTGTAATCAAAGATAGGTATTAAATAACTATAGATATTTAAAGGTAAAACTGCAACTCCAATGAATATTCTCAGAATCTTAAAAACTCCAATGAGGATCCTTGAAATTTTGGAAGAGATCTTAAATGATCATCTAATCCGATTTACAGAGGCTTGACGCAGTGAAATGAATTGGACCAAGATCACAGTAGTATCTCCAGCACCAAAGCCAATGCTTTTCCTATGGTGCTGCTTCTCTTTAGAGATAAACCTCTTTGCTTATTAATCTTAAAAATCACAGGGAGAATGAAAAACTCCACTTACAATTAAACTTCAACTAAAAAATATCCTAGTCTGAATTCAAAAGAACAGTTTTTCCAAGACAGAAAAATCATGAAAATCTTCCCACTTTTTCAAACTCCCAAATCATGACTTTCTTGTCCAGTAAGCTCCACTGCTCCCCAGTCTCTCATCCTTATAATGCTAAAAAGACAGTGAAAAACAGCCATCTGAATGGCTTCTGCCACACACTCTAAAACTCACAGTCTTTCAAGGTACCCAACATTAGCATTTAGAAGAAACCGAATTGCTCAAATCTTGCCTCATTTGGAAACAGCACCTGTATCACATAATTGACATACCTTTGTAATGCTGTTAACACCATTCAATACAAGGTTGGTATAGCATGCTAGCATTTGGTGAGGTAGAAGAATATACTGGGGGGAGACATTCACAGATTGGTTCTAAAACTAAAGCATTTTACTTTTAAGTTCTGTGAAACAAGGCCTCGACAATATCTTCTTGCCCCCCCCCCCAAAGAAATAAATAGGCACTTTTCTTTTCAAAACCCTTATAAAGGCAAATTAAAATATAATTTCTTTCTGAGTCTTTCTCCTGAATGGTTTCTTCTTTTAAGATTGAATCTTATTTCAGACCTCAACCTTTTAAAGTTTCCAATAGGAACCTGGAGAGACAAGAATCCCAAAGATCAGTATGAGAAGGGAAGAGGGTTATCTCTTAAAATTAAAAAAAAAAAATCCACCACAAATTCTCCATAAAATCAGAGGATCATATATCTGGAGTTAGGAGAGATCTCAGGGGCTGTCTAGTCCAACCCCTTCATTTTTATAAGATGAGGAAGCTGAGGCCCAAAATGAGGATTAAGTGACTTGCCCAAGGTCACACAGGTAAGTCACAAAGGCAGCATTTGAACCCTGGTCCTCCCAGTATGGGTATATTGTAAAGAATGCCTGCTCTCTTACTTCTAGAAGTCGTCTTTTTTCTGCGTGGATGCCCTATGAAGTTGAGGGAGGAGGAGGAAGGAAATAAGAATAAAGGAAGGACCAGCAGTCACAGAGTTAATTTCTCTAGATGCCCAACTGCAGAAAGAGTCATTACATCATAGGCCTCTCCACACCTCCCTCTCAACCACGTGCCAGAAGCCCCAAGAGACCAAAAAAGAACAGGAGAGTCTCCCTCTTCCCGGTTCATTTACAGGTAGAAGCCATTATCCAAGTCTCTTGTCTCTCTTTGCTCCTCTGCCCGCCACCAAGGCGTCCTTGCTCCATCTCACTGATAAAACGTTGGGGCTCTGGCGTAGGCATTAATAGCAGTGGGACAGGTTCTGAACTAAGTCCAGACAGAAGACAAGTGCTGGACAGGCTGGAAAAAACAGTCAGGTTGGAGAGCTGGGACAGGTTACTCAGCCTCAGACAAACGCCCAAGTTGTTCCTAGTAGTCCAAGCCTTTCCTTCCTGCACAAAAGGCTCCTTAGGAGGCATCCCTAAAGCAAAATGCACTGCAGATGGATAAAGAGGGTAGTCGGTAGGAGAACTCTGGCAAGGAAAAGGGGCTTAGTAGGCCAGGAAAGGTTTAGGCTGCAATCCAAGATTTCTCTAAGTACTTCCTTCTGTTTTCCAAGGGATTTGATGCTTCCACAGGTACAGCTGGCCTCGGTTGCTATCTGTCCCAAAACTTAAACCTAAGGGCCACAGGTTGTCTCATCTGATCGATGCTGGGCCAGGACTCTATATACCCATTATTTTCAGAGAAACATTGAACTCCGCAGTACATGGAACCTCCAATCCCATCCTCACCTTCTTCCTGATCTACGTCCCTACATCTACCAAGACGTTCTGTGCAACACACACACACACACACACACACACACACACACACACAATATCTCTTTCTTGCCCTGTCATGGAATCACTAACTGAAGAATAGCCCTAACAAAGTTGGCCCTCTTCCCACCTACCTGCATCAGCGCTGTCTAGGGAATTCGACAAGTCACCTTTCTTTTCTTAAACTCCAGAGCACCCTGCTCTTTCTCTTTAACCATCCCCTCGACTCCAGAATTCGTCCCAAGGAGCCCTTCTCGACTCTCCCAACCAATTTCCCCTGCGCATCACAATCCCTTTCTCTCATCCCCACCAACCCCCGCTTTCCAAGCATCGCAAAGCACTGCTGCACCCCATCCCCTCCACCTTTCGTTCTTCAGAATCGTACAACACACACACCACCTCTTTATTTGCAATCTCTCACACTGCCTCCGCAACCTGCGAAAGCACTTGGAAAAGTACTAAGGGCTAGCACGGCCGTGCACTCCTCCCAATCCCACCTGGGGGGCAGTCCGTACGCACCTTCCAGCCGGCCGAGCTGTTGCTGTCGCCCTTATCCTTGAAGTAGGGCACGCAGCGCACCATCCAGTCATAGATCTGGGACAGGGTGAGCCGCTTGTCCGGAGAGCTTTCGATGGCCTGAGTGATCAGGTCGGCGTAGGACAGGTTTCCCCACGCGTTCCTCCGGGAAGAGCATTTCCTCGGCTGCCCCGCGGCCCCGCTCGCCCCCTGTTGCTGCGGCGGCTGCTGCTGCTGCAGCGGCGGCGGTGGCGGCGGCGGCGGCAGCGGCAGCGGCGCCTGCGGAGGCTGCAGCGGCGCCTGCTGCCCCCCGCTCAACACGCCCGCCCCGGGGGGCGCACCGGCCCCCGAGTCTTGCCCGCTAGGGGCCAAGAGCCGGGCCGCCTCCTCGGGGCGCAGTCCCGGGCCGAGAACGCCGCTCGCACCGCCCATGGCCATGGCCGTGCCAGCTCCTCCGCCGCCCCCAGGGACTCCGCAGCCTCCTTCGTCGTCTTCCTCGTCGTCCTCCTCCTCGGGGATCATGGAGTCGGCGGACGCTTCCCCCGAGGGCTTGGCGGGGCTCGCCTGCAGCTCGGGCCTCTGCAGGGGCCACGTACAGGAGCGGGGCCGGCTCTGGGGCTCGAACTCTGGGTCCAGCTCCACTTCCAGCGGCGACAGCGGGGCCGGAGAGGACGGCGCCTCTGCCATCTTCGCCGCCCGGGCCCTTGGGCTGCCTTTTGCCTGCTGCTGCTGCTACTGCTCGCTCCTTCGCTCGCTCTCTAGCTCGAGTGGTGGCTCTCCTCCTTGCTCTCTCGCTGGGGCGGGGTAAAGTGGGGGGGAGGGAAGGGGGGGAGAACAGGCTTAGGGATCGGAATCGCAGCCTGGGGTGGGGGGAGGAGGGCTAGGGGGTGGAGGAGAAAGAGAGGGAAATGGAGAGAGTTGGTTATCCTGAGCTGGAATGAAGTCTTTGGCGGACCTTTACTGCCACCGCCTCCTCTTCCCAGATCAGAACCTCACCAAGCCAGGGGAACAGGCAGACCTGGAAACGTCCCTTCCTGTGAACCTGGTAGAGCGAGCGACTCCCAGTCCTAAGCAGCCGCCGCCTGAGGGTGCGGGGTGGGGGTGGGGACAATCGGAGTAATAGGCACTGATGGGGCAACCCCCTCCCCCAGCTGCGGTCAGATTGGCAGGTCTCTCCTGGACAAGGTGGCTGGGGCGTGGAAGAAGGGAGGAAGGTAGGGCGGAGGAGGGAGGGGGAGGGGAGGGGGTAAGAGTAGAGTGGGAGGGGTGAGGGGGAAGTGAGGAGGTGGAGGAGGAGGGTACTGGGGAGGGAGGGTTGTCCCTTTAAAGCAAGAAGCAGCCAAACGCAGTTGAGTGGTGCAGCTCCGTGTCTGCTCTGCTACTGGGAGTGTGTGTTTGTTTATATTTCACTCCATGCAGATGCAAAAGTGCTACCCTTCCAAGGCTACGGAGAGAAAGTCTGTGGCGTCTTCCGATCTCTCTCGGACCCCCACCCTCCCACCGAAGAGGAGGCACCACCACCGCACAAATTACACTGTATCCATCAGAGAGCAGCCCAGGCTTCTTTCTTGCTTCGGCAGCCGAGGTTTGGGCTCCTGCATTATACCACGGTGACTTCCCCCACCCACCCACCCAGTTTTCTCTCTTCGTTTCGACTCGAAGGCAGCGGAGGGTTAATATGCATCTAAATTCATGCCAGTCCAGTCTGCACTACTTTCAAAAACCAGGATAGAACGGAGACTGCTCGCAAGAAGCCGAACTGGGCAAGGAAAAGCCACTTTTGGTTTTTTGTTTTGCAGTGCTCTTGCTGACGTCGTTTGCCTCTCAAGAAAAAAGGCAAGTCAAAGCAGAAATCTTCCAACAGGTCTGGAAGCTTCAAGTCTCCCCTAAGGCTGCGAGAAGATCCAGTACTAACACATTCATAACCTCCTTGCTCCTGCTGCTGCCATCTTGACAGTTTCCCCCTCTCTTCACTCAAGTCCTTTAAAAACACTAGAAAGAGAGGAAAAAAGGGAGGGGGAGGGAGGATTGGGGAAGACAGCGGAGGGGGAGAGAAAGACAAAGTCAAGGGGAGGGGAAAGGGAAGAACCTGAGCTTGCTCAAAAACAGATCCGGAGTCACAGGAGAGAAAAGCAGCAACCCCGTTGCATAGTTCCTGTGTCTATCGCGGCACCTTCCCTTTAAAAACGAAGGGGGAGAAAGCAAAATTCTGTACGTCTCCCAAAAATACAGAAAAGAGAAAGCGAAAAATCTGCGCGGGAGAAGGGCTTGGGCTTTTGCTGCTGCTGCTGCTGCTGCTCCTGCAGCTTGCACGGGCAGCCTGTCACCCTCCACACTGCTGACTTCCACATTCCTTCTCCTAACAACCAGCAGCAGCAGCAACACAAAGTTATAGACACACGCAGGGAGCCTCAACCTAAGCTGACAGCAGACAGGTCCCCGCCCAGGGGGAGGGAGGACGGAGAAGGCAGGCTGCAGGGAGGTTGTGTGTCTGTGTGTGTGTGCGTGCGCGCCCACGCTGGACAAGGAAGGGGAGGAGAAAGCTCGAGGGGAACCTGAAGCTGAGAAACTCCGTTGAGATCTTTATTAGAAGGATCGTTCTCGCAAGATCAAGTCTAATTTAGCTTCCAAGTTAGAAAGTGTCGATTTCTTCCTCTTTCCCCTCTCACTTATGCCATACTTCCCTAGAGCCAGAAAACTAAGAACTATTGTAAACATGTGTTTTGCTTTTTGGAAATTTCATTCAGGACTTCCGTGGAAATGGTTTCACAGGAGGAATGCCGTTGGAACCAATAGTTGAGAGCTCCCTTGTGTGCGCTTTGGAGGAGATTCCCCTAATGAGCCCAAGAGGAGATGAGAGATTTGATAACTGCCCATCTTCTTAGTAGGACATAGGCTGAAGACTGCCAGAGTGAACAGATCGGGGGCCAATGCACTCACCGCATACTCCATGACACCGTGAAGAAACTGTTGCAACTCGGACCAACTGACACAGGCAGAAACTCTCTGTTTTGATGTGGATGCCCTCGCGGGCACACACACATATTCACAAAGTAAACATCTTTTACCCCAGATGCTAACCATACACAGTTGTACTTGTAGGAAAAATGTAGATTTGCTTTAAGTGGCGTTGGGGGTGGGGATGGGGGTGGGGGTGGGGGGGAGAGGAGGCAGTGGATGAAAAGAGGGATGATTTAATTAATAAACAGAAAAGCATTTCCGAATAGACGAGCAGAGGCTGATAATCACTAATGGTTAGGAAATAATAACAATTTGAATCTTTAAATTATTTGAGTAGTAGTAATGAATATTGGCTTTATCTCAAAATTGATTTTTCTTCTGCGAACATTTTTCATCCCGCATTCATTGCGTGAGCCCAAAGTTGGACACCAAGCAACTTGTGTACATCTGTGCTACGTGAAAATTAAATACGAGACTACAGATTTCTTAACGGATACACTTTTTGTTATTATTATTACATTTAGTCCCAGAAAAGTTCCTGGGAACACGCAGCCAGTTAGCAGGCTGGTCCCTACCATTTGCAATCAGGAATTGTCCAAAAGCGCATCCATTGGGTTTTACCAGCCAAGCCGCGCCCCTCTACCCCCCGCCCCCGCCCCACCTCCATTTCCCGAAGCGGTCCGCTTTCGTGGACTCAGAGCTTTGCAGAGGGTCAGTCACTCAAGTGACGTATTTCCCCGCCCCTGCACCAAGCTAGTTCGACGCGTACAAACAGATGATGTCATTGTATCAATAAGCGCGTGACCGCCGCGCTGTCTACCGTGAGGCCATTCGCTGCTTTTCTTACCCATCAAGCCACGTCGTGCGCTGACTGGCCCAGGCGCCTGAGCTCCAGTCTCCGGGCCTCTCAACTCCCGCCCCTTTCCACCACTCCCCTCCCCCGCCCCGCAAATAATAAACAATCGAGTAAAATCTTGAGGAGCCGGGGGACTGGAAGAGAAAAAAGAGCGCGCGAGCCAAAAATGGGTTTTCCTTTTTTTTTTTCCCCACGTGCGCCTCCTGCAGGAAGAGATGCGGCAAGCAAATTGCTCCCTATGGCGTGCGAAGGACTTAGGCTAGCTCTAGGACCCCGGAGGCTCGGGAGCCCAGAGCTAGTGGGCGGTGTCCAAAGCCCCGGTGGCTAGCAGTAGGAGGGGAGTCGAAGCACAGGGAGGGGACTGAGCCGAGCCAGGGCGGTGCTAGGGAAGTCGGCGGACACGTGCGGAGGGGAGGAGCGGGCGTGCCGGCGCATGCTCGGCGGGAGCCTCGCGTGTTCTGCCGCGCGGCAGCCGCCCTAAGCCACCGCGCGCTTATTTACCCGTGCACGTGGGTGTTATTTATAAATGGAATGTTGTGCTGGCGGCGGCGCGCAGAGGTGGGGAAGCGTGGAACAGCCTCAGGCTGGCTGGGGGAAGCGGAGGCGCTCGATCCTTAACACCCACCCCCACCCCCCGCCATCATGTGTCTCCTCTTTTTCTCTCTCTCTGTCCCTGTCTTCTGTCTGTCTCTCTGTCTCTCCCCCCCCCCCCCCCCATCACCACCCTCCCCCTATCTTTCAATGTTCTCCGTTTCTCTCTGTCTCTGTCCACCCTCCCCCCTGTCTCTCAATGTTCTCTCTCTGTCTCCCCGCCCCCTCCCCTTCCTCCAGAGCCGCCACACACCCACCCGCAGAGTCTCCGGGTAGATGTGCGCAATGCCTATTCGCTCCGCGGAGCTTCTCCTGGGTTCCAGAGTCAAGTTCGGCCTGACTCGCAAAGAAAACCGCGCGGAGCTCCTGAAGCCAGTTTCCCTGGGAGTTGGGCAAATCCCGCTCCCCAGCCCAAGATCACTGTTGTGCCTTTTTTTGCGTGACTATCCCATTATGTCACCACTTTCATGTTTTGGCATGTGGCTACCACGTGGCCATAAAGCATTGATGAATTAAAGGAGATCTCAGTGCCCAAGTGGGTGGTCATGATTGGAAAAAGTCTTGAACTTGGGATCAGAGAATTTGAAGTTCAAAAGGATTTGACAATAACTCAAAGTCTATGAAATAATGTCTTTCCTCCTTCTATACTCTCCCAGTATTCATTTTTTAAGACTTTGAAGGGAACTTCTGGGTTTCCAGATACTCTGGCAGTTCCAATTTTGATATTTTAGGAGCATTAACTTACCATTTCTTCAGTATCCCTCTATAATTTATCCCCGCGCTAACTAAAAGAAATTTTGAGCTATGGTTTTGATAGTGCTCCTCAGATACTGGAAAGCCCCCAGTAGATTCTCTTATTTTTGTTTCGGTTGCTTCATTTCTACTCCCTTAGACTGTAAACTCGTTCGGGGCAGACTTGTTTTTTTGTCTTTCCCTCCAGCACTTGGCCCCCAATGGGATGCTCTGCTCTAGTAGGCACTTAAATCTGTTAGATTACACTATTGTTGAGTCCCTGGTTCTACTAATTTTCTGCCTGTACAACCCAGCTTTGCTAGGAATTCCTTAAGATTTCCTTGTAGAAACCACTCTCATCTTGTGGGCTAGCATTCATGAAACTCCTGTCTTGGGAGCAATGGTGGCATGTCGAAGTTGGTAAGACAAAAAAATGATTGAGCCACCCTATTGAATACTGTTAAGTTAAAACTAACAGAAGTCACTTGATACTCTTAACAATGTGTTGTTGAACTAGAAATCTGAGAGATTTCTTTCTAAGTGTCCCGGAAGTCATGGGTCTTAGAACACAGAAAAGAAAGACAAGGCATCATGGAAGAAAGCATTCAGACCTAAAAGAAAGCATGTGTTTACACTTGGATGTGCCTACTTCTATCAAGTTTTTCACTAAGTGAATTTAACTTAAAACAAAATCACAGAACCACAGATTTAGACTGGAAGAGGCCTCAGAGGCAATTTGGTTCAACCTCTTTATTTTGCAGGCAAGAAAAGTGAGGCCCATGGAGGTTTAGTGACTTGGTCAGACAAGAACATGTTAAGTGTTTGTTGAATGTTTATATTTCTCATAAATGGCAGAATTGGCCTGTTTTTTTTTTCCCTTCTAACTGAAATTTTACAAGTATTTAGTATCTATTTTGGTGCTTCATCCCTGCCCTACACACTGTACAACATGCAACAAAGTGTAAGATTGGACCACTGTCCTCAAGGAATTTGGAGTTTAACTGGGGAAATTATATCTGAAAATCAAATAAAAATAAAAGATTTCATGAAGGGCCTTATGATAAATGAGCTAAATAGGTGGTAAGCTTTAAATGATAAGCAAAGTATATGTGACTGTAAATATCAGATCCAGAAAATTTGTTCTTATAAGAATTTACCTTTGTTTACAAGAACAAACTCAGGATTACAGGCTTAATCTAACTGAGTGAGTTCTCCAAATGCAGACTTCTTTAAAGATTTATTGAAGTAAATTGAATTTTTTCCTCTAAAACCATGTACTCATCCTAACCCCACATCCTTGATATGGCAACTACTTTATCCACCTCTGATTTCTGTTTCAGAGGAGCAAAATAAAAATGATAGTTTATAGTTTATTCTCTAGGAATCCACAAGTTTAAAACTCTTAATCTAGTCCATTTTACAGATAAAGAAACTAAAACAAATTTAAGTGATTCTTTCAAGGTTCTACAATTAGAAATAAGTGAGAATTAGGATTTGAATCTCAGGCCTCTCACTCTAGACCTAATTGCATCGCATCATGCTGCTGTTGCACAAGTTAAAAAAACAACTAAAAAATTGGACGGGAGGGATGCTAAGTATTAGAGACAATCTTATACTTCTCTTTAGGCAGAGACATAATATAAAAGTACAGTCTGCCACTTATTCCTTATGTATATCGTGTGACTTACTCCTTATCTAACCAAGTCACTAAACCTCTTTGGGCCTTAGTTTTCTCATCTGTAAAATGAGAGAGCTGTAACATTGCCTTGGAGGTCTCTTCTTAGCACTAAAATCTATGATCCTATAATCTTATTTTAAGCTAAATTCACTTAGCCTGGGTGATAGTCATTATCAAAAAGAGCCATTTGTGCATGTGTTTGTGCTATATGCCCAAGATTCAAAAATAAGGACACTAAGCCTCAAATACTTCCTTTTAAGGTTATTTGCAAACCTCTGTGAGCAAGTCAGAGAATTCCTCCTTCCCTCAGTTTCCTCATCTGAAAATGAGGGAACTAGCCTAGATGACCTTTTGTAATTTCTTTTAGCTCTGAATCAAAAATCCTATGTGTAATGAACCTAGAGTGTAACTCAATTTTTTATATTCCTAGAAAAGGGGAAAGGGTATCCCAGAAGGATTTCAATGACCCAACTATTTCTCCAAGTCTCTTTACTATCTCAGATTCATCTCAGGGATATTATTTTACAGGTGTGACAAAGAAGGAGAATAAAAAAATAAAGCATCTGACCCAGACTGCACAGCAAATCTGGAGCAAAGTTGAAAGGAAAGGGAAAAAACAAAAATAAACAACAAACTAGCATTCCCAAAATGTAATCCTGTCCTTCCCAGTCCTCACATTGGGAAGTCCTCCCTTAAATGTTCCAGTTGCCTTCCTGCTCTGCAGTAAAATACCATATGCATTCCCCATGTGTTTTCCAGGACAGTTAAGTTTAACTTTCCGGCCAAAAATCTTCTCATGCAAACTAGATTTTTTTGGTACTCATTTGTTTGGAGTTAATATCCCCTTCTCCTTCTTCCCTAATCCCTCCCTATGCAATACTGGTAAAAACTCACTATTATTCAAATAATTGTATATGTTGTGAAAATTAATTTAGCAAAATAAAATATATTTGCTTTAAGAAAAAAAGCGACAGAGGCAGCATGGCATAGGAGAGAGAGAGAGAGAGAGAGAGAGAGAGAGAGAGAGAGAGAGAGAGAGAGAGAGAGAGAGAGAGAGAGAGAGAGAGAGAGAGAGAGAGCTAGCCTTGTTAGGAAGAGGTGGGATCAAGTCCTGTCTCTGACACATCCAGGGCAAGTCGATTATCCTCAGTGCTCCATCCAGCTGTCTCAGAGATTATGAATTGTTAATGGTGTGCATTTCTCTCCCTATTTTCTCCTCACTTCCAATCATCAATTGTCTATTAGACTTTTCAAAATGAATAGGACATAGGCATGTTCAAAACAAAACTCATTGTCTGTCCTCTCTTCCAAACTTCTTTATTACTAATAATGCTACCCCTAGACTTCTAGTCATCTGGGTTTGCAATCCTGGCAATCTATTGAGTTATAAACCAAATTATAAAGCCACATTGTAATAAATGCAACATTGGGGGGGGGGTGTTGGGGGAAATTGGCAGTGAGTGGAGAAGGAGACAACCTTAGAAGGTTTTTTATATAGGGCCTTTAGGGGTAGCTTTTCATTCTTCTGAATCAATAACAGAAGCAACTCTCCTATTGTTAAAGGCATCATTCTTCCAATAACCCAGGCTCACAACCTTTCCATTATTCTCAGCTCCTTCACATTCACTTCTTGTATCCATTTTTTTTTATCAAAATGTGTTACCTTCACATTATCGCTCCGATAGGTCTCTTTTCTACTCACACAGCCAACCACCTAGTTCAAGCCCTCAGCACCTCTTAAAACAACTATTGCAATAGTCTTCTATTTGATCTATCTCAAGTCTCTATAGAGCCACTAAAGTGATTTTCCTGAAATGTAGGCTTGACCCTATTAAGGGGACTTGACCCCTCCTCACACTTACTATACTTCAGTGGTTACATATAACCTCTAAGAACTACTATAAAATGCCCAGTTTGGAATTTAAAGTTCTTTACAACCTGACTCCTTCCTATTTTTTTAACCCTTTTTACGCATTCTATGATCCAGCTCTACTGGTCTTTCTATTCCTCCCACAGAATATTCCATCTCTTTTTTTTTTTTTATGCTTCCTGATTGGAATGTTCCCTCTCCTTATTTCTGCCTCCCCAAATCCTTGTCTTCCTTTAATTCTCAGATCAAATCCCATCTTTTCCCATTGTCCTAGCTGCTAGTGCTTTCACATCTGAGATTACCTGACTTTTTCCATTCTGTAGATATCTTTTATGTATCTATTTATTTGTGTTGGAGGACAACTAGATGATACAGTGGATAGTTGTTGGGTTTGGAGTCAGGAAGATCTCAGTTCAAATACCACCTCGGATGCTAGCTGGGTGACCCTGATCATGCCACTTAATCCTGTTTTCCTCAGTTTCCTCATCTGTAAAATGAGCTAGAGAAGTAAATGGCAAGCCAATCCATTAGCTTTGCCAAGAAAACCCCAAAGGGAGGTCTCAGAATCTGACACCACTGAAAATGACAACAGTAACAACAATCCCCCACTGGAATGTGAGTTCCTTGAAGTACACACTATAAGGCTGGTTTGTTTGTTGCCTTCTTTGTATCACTAAGCACTTAGCCCAGTGCCTAGCACATAGCTGATTTACTGTTTAGTGTCAATTAACAATTAATTAATTAACAATTAATAAGCATTTATTAAACACTTGGGGCACTGAAGTAAGTGCCAGAGATACAAAAAGAAGAAAAAATACAATCCAATTTCCATCCTTATTATTTAAGAAATCATTGGAATTCTAAATGAGAGGGGGATTGATATTGATTCAGTTGCTAAACATTGATTAAGAATTTCTAAGCCACAGTTCTTAGGGTTGGGGATAACAACTAATCTGAATCCTTACCTTCAGGAAATATACAGTCTAGTAGTCCATGAGGCAGCCCAAGGCAAAAGTTATTTCTCTTTGACTATACAAGAAATAATGTAAATTTCTTCTCAGGCATACTGATACTGTAGTATTCTTATTTAAAAATTTTAATTGTTAACCTTTTAATTGCAGTCACCCACATGGGTTCTCTCTATACTCTTCCCCATTCTGTTGTTTACATCCTAGCAAATTTGAATTGGTTTTTGAAAAATCTCCCTCTTTATCTGGCCACTTTAGACAAGTAGTTCAGTCCCTAATCATTTACTCTGTTGGACCCCACTCTCTTATCTGGGAAATAGGAAAGGGCTTGTTTTTTTTTTTTAATTTAATTAGTCAATTTAGAACATTTTTCCTTGGTTACAAGAATCATATTCTTTCCCTCCCCTCCTCCCACCTTTTCCTGTAGCCTGTGTGCAATTCCACTGGGTTTTACTTGTGTCTTTGATCAAAACCTATTTCCATGTTGTTGATGTTTGCACTAGGATGATCATTTAGAATCTACATCCTCAACCATATCCTCCTCAACCCATGTAATCAAGTAGTTGTTTTTCTTCCGTGTTTCTGCTCCAACAATTTTTCCTCTGAATGTGGATAGTGTTCTTTCTCCAAGTTGTTCTAGATCACTTTGTTGCCACTAATGGAGAAGTCCATTACATTCAATTGTACCACAGTGTATCCATCCCTGTGTACAATGTTCTTCTGGTTCTACTTCTTTCACTCTGCATCAATTCCTGGAGGTTGTTCCAGTTCACAGGGAATTCCTCCGGTTCATTATTCCTTTGAGCCCAATAGTATTCCATCACCAACATATACCACAATTTGTTCAGCCATTCCCCAATTGAAGGGCAGCCCCTCATTTTCCAATTTTTTGCCACCACAAAAAGCATAGCTATGAATATTTTTGTACATGTCTTTCCATATTATCTATCTGAGGTACAAACCCAGCAGTGCTATGGCTGGATCAAAGGACAGGCAGTCTTTTAGCACCCTTTGAGCATAGTTTCCAAATTGCCTCCAGAATGGTTGGATTAATTCACAATTCCACCAGTAATGCATTAATATCTCAACTTTGCCACATCCTTTCCAACATTCATTACTTTCCTTTGCTGTCATGTTAGCCAGTCTACTATGTGTGAGGTGATACCTCAGAGTTGTTTTGATTTGCATTTCTCTGATTATAAGAGATTTAGAACACTTTTTCATGTGCTTATTAATAGTTTTGATTTCTTTATATGAAAATTGCCTATTCATATACCTTGCCCATTTATCAATTAGAGAATGTCTTGATTTTTTTGTACAATTGATGTAGCTCTTTATAAATTTGAGTAATTAGACCTTTGCCAGAGGTTTTTGTTATGAAGTTTTTTCCCCCAGTTTGTTACTTCCCTTCTAATTTTGGTTGCATTGGTTTTGTTTGTACAAAACCTTTTTAATTTAATGTAATCAAAATTATTTATTTTACATTTTGTAATTTTTCTAACTCTTGTTTGGTCTTAAAATGTTTTCTTTCCCAAAGAATGACATGTATACTATTCTTTGTTCACCCAATTTACTTATAGTTTCCTTCTTTATATTCAAGTCATTCACCCATTCTGTGTTTATCTTGGTGTAGAGTGTGAGATATTGACCCAAACCCAATCTCTCCCATACTGTCTTCCAATTTTTCCAGCAGTTTTTATCAAATAGTGGATTTTTGTCCCCAAAGCTAGGATCTTTGGGTTTATCATAGACCGTCTTGCTGAGGTCATTTACGCCAAGTCTATTCCACTGGTCCTCCTTTCTTTCTCTTAGCCAGTACCAAATTGTTTTGATGACCACTGCTTTATAATATAGTTTGAGATCTGGTACTGCAAGGCCACCTTCCTTCACATTTTTCCCCCATTATCTCTCTGGATAACCTTGATCTTTTTTTCTTCCAAATGAACTTTGTTATGGCTTTTTCTAATTCAGTAAAAAAGTTTTTTGGTAGTTTGATGGGTATGGCACTAAATGAGTAAATTAGTTAGGGTAGGATTGTCATTTTTATTGTTAACTTGTTCTATCCATGAGCAATTAATGTTTTTTTTTTCCACTTATTTAGATCTAGTTTTAATTGTGTGGAAAGTGTTTTATAGTTGTGTTCATATAATTCCTGTGTTTGCCTTGGCAGATAGATTCCTAAATATTTTATATTGTCTAGGATGATTTTGAATGGGATTTCTCTTTCTAGTTTTTGCTGCTGAGCTGTGTTGGAGATATATAGAAATGCTGATGACTTATGTGGGTTTATTTGTATTCTGCAACTTTGCTAAAGTTGTTGATTATTTCTACTAGCTTTTTAGTTGATTTTCTCTGATTCCTTAAGTAGAAAAGGGTTTGTTATTAAGGGGAAGAGAAGGAAAAAGATGCCTAGGAGAAAGAACCATCTCATCACTTAGCACTTAATCAAACACTCAAATTATTTTCACACAAATTCATATAGGTTGGAAGTATTATCTCCTGAAATGGAACATTAGCTTCTTTTCCCTGGCCTCATGTTTTGAGGGACAGGAACCAAACCATAGGTTTTTCTCATCTGCACCTTGTAATAGCAGGATGCATATAGTACATAGATAATAAGTATATTCATATTAATTAGAAATACTTCTCCTCCCTTCTCCCTAGCATTCCCCTCCCCTCCTTATACACTGGATGTGTGACTGAGAGTCCCCAGTTTCTAAGGGTTCTCTTTCTGAGGAAACCACCAAGTAAACACAATTTTACTCAATTGGATACTAAATGCTTTTGGCTTTCTCCAACAGGAATGACCAATTCATTCATGGTGTTTATGTGCAGATAATAGCAGAATTTTGTTGTTGCTCAGTCCTTTTTTCAATTTTATCTGATTCTTCATGACCCCTTTTGGGGTTTTCTTGGCAAAGATACCACAGTATTTTGCCATTTCCTTCTCTAGCCCATTTTAAAGATGAAGAAACTGAGGTAAGTAGGGTTAAGTGACTTGCCTAGGATCCGTTACATACGATTTTATATAAACCAGAAGTTCTTAACCATTTTGGAGTCATGGATCCATTTAGCAGTTTGGTGAAACCTATGGTATCCTTCTCAGCATGATTTAAAAAAAACATTTAATGACAAATTTAATGTTTTACATATAGAAGAGGATAATAAAATTTGGTTAGAAAGGAGTTCAAGGAACCAATTTTATGTTACTAAGAAAAGTTTCAGGTGGCAAATGTGCTATATATTTTATTTTTCTATTTGAAGCTATTGATCTGCAGGAAGGACGAAGATTTAAAGAGCATCAAAATAACTTCTAGCTTTATATTTCTAGCACAATATTTTAAAAGCATAAAATACACAGGATTATAAAAGAATTCAATTGTATCAAAATATAGTTATTAAAATATATTTTTAAAAACTCACATACCCCAGCTTAAGGACACTTGCTCTAAATATTCCCTACAGATTTCTTGGGCTTTTTGTTTTAAGGGGGAAAGAGAAGACACCTCAACTGTGAGAACAGTGTCCTGGGGCATAGAGGTACATATTCAGGAAGAATGAGTGCTTTCAGTTTTGACTGAAGAGGGCAATTCATAGTGGAAGGAACAGTAGTTCTAGATAAGCCAGGGAAGTAACTGGTAACTGACTCCAGAGGCCTTTGAATATCAGAAAAAAAGGAGTTTGGATTTTGTACTTTACTCCAGCACTTAGCAAAGAGTTTGACACATAGTAAGCACCAGACAAATGCTGGCTGACTGACTGACTGACTCAATAAGGTCATGAGGGATTTTTGAGCAGAGGACTTATCAAACCTATACAGAAGGAAGATGCAGGAAGGATGGATTAGGAGCAGAGTTAAGAGAGCAGAGGTGGAAAGACCTATTAGAAGACCATGGAAACAATTTAGGTGGGTGGTACGAAAGACCTGATCCAGGGTGGTAAGAGGTGGGTATAGAGAGAAGAAGACAAATTAGTGAAATATTATGAAAGTAGAATTGACAGAAAAGAATCATAGCAGTTTGCCCAATATCACTCATTCTCCTTCTGAGAAGCATTAGTGTGAGTCATTACAGTGTTTTGCACCAAGCATTTGCTCCTGTATCAGTCTTTGTCCAGAGTTCTTGCTTTTAACAAGTCCTGCCCTCAGCAGAGCAGTGCTTCTCTTCATTTCATTAATGCCATTTAGTTATTAATAATGGACCCAGAATATGAGTAGTGATACTGGAAGTTCTGATAAGCTCTGGCTATGAAAAGTCTCAAAGTACTCTGGTATGTTCTTATGAGATACTTATTAAATAAAATAATGCAGTTCACAATCATGTGTGATTTTCAACTTACGTGAATGCAATGGTCTTGGGGAAAGCTAGGTGGTTTAGCAGATTGAGGGCCAAGCTCAAAGATGGGAGGTCCTGGGTTCAAATCTGGCCTCAGAAACTTCCTGGCTGTGCGATCCTAGGCAAGTCACTAAATCTCCATTGCCTAGCCCTTACTGATCTTCTATCTTGGAACCAATCAATACATACTATTGATTCTAAGACAGAAAATAAAATTTCTGTTTTTTGTTTTTTTAATGAGGTCCTACTAATACATTGCTGGTGGAGTTGTTATTTAATCCAACCATTCTGGAGGGCAATTTAGAACTATGCCCAAAGGGTGCTAAAAGACTGTCTGCCCTTTGATCCAGCCATAGCACTGCTGGGTTTGTACCCCAACAAGATAATGAGGAAAAAGACCTGTACAAGAATATTCATAGCTGCGCTCTTTGTGGTGGCCAAAAATTGGAAATGAAAAATTCTCCAATTGGGGAATGATTGAATAAATTGTGGTATATGTTGGTGATGGAATACTATTGTACTGTAAGGAATGATGAACTGAAGGATTTCTATATGAACTGGAAGAACCTCAATGAACCGATGCAGAGTGAAATGAGCAGATGAAATAGAAAAGGTGATCTGTGGAAACTATTTCTCTTGCAATGACTGATGTGCTCTGGCTTATGACTAAAGAACTGCTGCTGGTATGGGGACACACCTGATGGTACTTAGTTACAATAGAGGTAGAGGCACTACAGAGATAAAGAGACACTGATACAGGGGAATGCTCTAGGGTTTGCCTACCGATCCCTACTGATGGCTGATGGATCAGTCTATTTCCTAACCTCCTCCTCCCTCTTCCTCCCTTAACCGCCCACTTCTGAAAGCCTTTTGGCTTCCTCCCTCCCCCCTGAGTGGACTATAAAATACTCTAGTTTTCTTTCTCAGGTAAGGGGTTTATTGTGATAACAATATGGGAAACTGAGGTAAGAGGGATGAGGGTTTCCCTAAACTACAAGGAGAATTTAGGAGGGTTATGGAAATAATCAGTCTTGTCACAAACTGTGACAGAGAGACAGTTAGAGAGATGGATGGAGGACAACTGTTTAAAATCTTTCTTTTTTCAACAAAGCCACCAAGAAAAGTTTCTCCTTCAGCCTGGCTTTCCTCCAACTCTTGGTCAGTCAAATCTCAGAGAGAGCAGAAGTTTCCACTTGATCAGAAAGTCCAAAGCCAAGCCAGCCCTACAAGGGTCCTTCACCCATGGACAGAAGCTAACCAGGATCAGTTCTCAGCTTTTTCCCATTCAGTCAGGCTCAACTCTCAGAGAGAAACAAAACCAAAGTTCCAGTTTCTCCCTTGGTCAGCTTCAACTCCCAAAGCCAGAGTCAAAATCAAAAGTCCAAAATCCTGCTTCTTCTCCTCTCAGTCCAGACCCCAAACTGCCTCTCCTGGGAACATGCCATTTGGAATCTTCTTCTTGATTGACAGACAGGTCCCCAGCCTTGGTTCTTGCATCTTGGCTTGTCCTGAAAAACCTCTCTCTCTTCAAGTCTCTACCATACAGAACCAAGACAACAATGTACACTGAAAGTGAAACATTGTAGAATTATCCAGTGTAATGGCCTTTACCACTAGTAGCAATACAATGATCCAGGACAATCCCAAGGGACTTATGAGAAAGAACTGCTATACACATGGAGAGAAAGAACTGTGGGAGTAGAAAGGCAGAAAAAAAACATATGACTCATCACTTGTTTATATGGGTATATGATTTGGAGTTTTGGTTTTAAAAGATTGCTCTACTACAAAAACGAATAATAGGGAAATATGTATCAAGTGATAACATTTGTGTAACCCAGTATTCACCTCTGGGAGGGAGAGGGAAAAGGAGAGGGAAAGAAAATAAATCATAGAAACAGGGGAAACTATTTAAAAAAATTTTTTAATTAAAAAAAAAGAAAACTGCAAATTGGGAGACAACATGAATCATATAACTTGGGAAAACTTATGTGAAATTTGTTATTAAAATAAAGATGAAACAAAAAGTTTTTAAATAAGGTCCTACTGTACATCTAAATACACAAACACTAAGCTCACAGCAAAGCTAATGAAAACAAAGCCTTAGTCTACTTAAATTATAACAGAATTTTATCTACAGTGGAGGTTAAAATCCTTACTATTCCCCAAAGTTTATAGCCCTGTTCAGCTTATCAGCCAGGACTTTAAGCATCTTTCCAGGTGGAGGAATTGTTAGAAGTGTTATCAATTCAAAGCATTCTTTGACTTAGCCCCTTGCAAATCTCTGGCAAGGCTTAGGCTTCTGCCACAAAATGCATTCCTTCCTGATGCTTAACGCCCAATTTCCAGGACCTGGGAAGCAGAAGATCTCTATAAGAAGTCAAAAAATTAAATATCAATGATCTAATTCAGGTATCTCAGGAAGAGGAGGATTGCCATGGCAATGGCAGAGAGAAGGAAGGGGGTGATTAAAGTCTAAAGTACAAGAGGAGGAGAAGCTGAATGGGTTGAGGATTGAATGGGTTCAGGGTCCCATCCTCCCAGCTGCCAACTACTTGCCTGGCATCTGCAGCAACTGTCTTAGATCCCTTGATTGGGCCATTTACCAGTCCCAAAAGGTCCTTCTCCTGGGTGTCCAGGATGCTGTGATTTCTACCCTAGGTTCTCACTGAATCCCAAAGTTGAGAAAAAAAAAGACTACCTTGGGATTTCCCACCCTCTAACTCCCAAGAGGCACAATTCCATTTCCCTGGGAGCTAGGCTCAATGTAGCCCAATAGCATCCAGCTCCTGCCCACTACTCTCCTAACAAAAGCCACTAGTGATCATAGGATCACAGATCTAGAATGGGAAGGGGACCTTAGGGGTCATTAAGTCCAACCCCCTCATTTTACATATGAAGAAACTGACTCTCAGAGAGTGGAAAGGACTTGCTTATTGTTGGGACAGCTAGATAGTGAGTAGATAGAGCACTAGACCTTGGAGTCAGGAAAACATGAGTTAAAATCTAGCCTCAGACACTTCCTAGTTATGTGACCCTGGGAAAGCCACTTAACTTCTGTTTTCCTTCATTTTCTCACCTGTAAAATGGGGATAATAACATTGCCTACCTCCCAGGGTTGTTGTGAGGGTCAAATAGATGATAAAATTATAAAACAGCGCAGTGCATAATGCATAGTAGGAGCCATATAAATGCTCCTTGCCTTTTCTTCTTCACAGAGGTAGGCAGTAATGGAATGGAGATATGAACACAGATCTTTTGTCTTTAGAGCTGGCACTCTTTCCATTTGGTACAATAAAGATGAAAGTTGACTTGACTTTGAGACAGAATTTGGAAGTACTCCATGCCCCAGGTGAATCCCTCTGTTCTCCCCATTTCCCTCACAACATGATCCTATTCTATGGAGAACCTCATGATCTCTCCCCATGTTTTTACTCCTGGACCAAGTGCTCTGAGTTATAACTCTGCACCTAAGTCAGATATCTTTTCTACTTCACAAAGATGAATTTTGGGTTACTCAATTACTCAATCTGATAGAATGTAGATCAGTGCCAGAGGGACAGTACATACTCTAAAAGAATCCCCAAGTCGCATTTACCCAGTCTGTTGTCCAGAATAAAAAGGTTTTGGAAGTACATCTTCCTGACCAGGCAATTTGTAAATTAGGTAATACATTGGCAGGGGTGAGGCAACCCCACTATTTCAGGCAAGACTAGTAGCTACTGTTACTCTTCCAATGCACCATGTTGGCCCTTGAAGACATTCTAGCTCTGGGGGAAGGACCGGCAATCTTATGGGCACATGGAATAGCCATATTTCATTTCTTGGCTTCAATACTAGCATGCCCAGTTAAACCTTTGTAGTTCCTAGAAGTTTGATGCCACTTAGAGAAGTAGAGCATCATAGAGTAGGAAAAAACCCTAGATAATGGAGACAGAGGACTTAGGTTCAAATCCCTATTCTCCTATGTATCCTGTGGGCAAGTAATTTTATCTCTCTGGGCCTCAGTTTATTAATATGTATAATTAGGGAATGGATGAAATGACCTCTGAGAAACCTTCAAATTCTAAAGATATGAAACTTCAAGCTTACAAAGATAGAGGAGGTGGGATTGGTTTACCATGTCATCTTTGAACTCTAGCTGATAAGAAATGTGGCTCGCGACTCGTTTTCAAGAATCTAGAAGGTACCAAATGAACAAAATGTAGTTTTATGGTTGATTTGCTTGCTGACTAGTCCCGGATGGCTTTTAACTGGGTAAATAGTCACTATCCCCCATTTCTCATCCAGGGAGAACTTGTGAAGTGAGTGAATATGTGTGCCCACTCATTCAAAGGTCTATTTAAAAGGTCTGGTAATTAGAAAATTAAATACAAATTGCTTTAGAACAGTGGTGCTGTACTTTAAAAAAATTAAGGCCATATGGAACCATTCATTACTCTTCAGTGTGTGCTGAGCCACCCTACTGCAAGTTTATGTGCCCACCAATGTGTAAAGTTCTGGCATACAGCAGTGTGAAGTCATCAGGAAAAGAATGGAAAGGTTTTAGGAGCACTGAGTCAGATTATTGCCTATCTCCATCCCCTGAGAAAAAGGTAAACCAGTGAAAAAGGAAGAACACAGGGGGGGAAATGCTAATAAATCTATCAAAGACTGTAAGTTTGCTATAAACATCTGTTCTAAAAAATCCCTGAATCAGTAGATATAAGAAAAGCAAAGGATCCCAAACTGGAAATGGCTTAGAAATCAGAGTCAGAGTTAACTAAGTGGCTCATTGGCTAGAAAGCTAAGCCTAAAGTCAGGAAATCGTGGGTTCAAATATGGCCCTAGACACTTCCCAGATGGGCAAATCACTTAATCCCTATTGCCTGGCCCTTATCACTCTTGTGACTTGGAATTGATACTGATTCTAAAACAGAAGGTGAGGGTTTATTATTTTTTTAAAAAAGAAGAAATCAAAGAGTCCAGATTCTTCATTTTCACTAAAGAGATGAAGAAATGATTTTCACAGACATATATACTACTGAGAAACAATGACAGGATTTCAATGCAGAGCTTATGACTCCAAATCCAGGGAATTTCCCCATGATACCACATTACTCTCAGTGCAAAAAGCAGAGATGAGAAGTCATGAAAAGTATTAAGTGGTTCAATATCCTTGAGGGCAAATACTGTCTCCATGACATTGGACCACACGTGTTGACTTCTGTGACTTGGGTGACGAAATTTGTTTTGCCTTGCCTCTTTGTTAGAGTTAATTTTGTTGGTTGGGGAAACTTCATTAGTCTCTCTGCTCTTAGGAGCATAGATGTCCTAATGAAATAACTTTGGTAATCTCTTCCCCTTTTGTACTTTTGGCCCTCTCTTTAGCCCATCAGTTTATTTCTAGATCCTGGTAATTCCTATATAACTCCTATATTTTATCTATCGAATATTCCCAATAGAATGTAAGCTTCTTAAGGGCAGGGTCTATTTTACTTTGAATCTTTAACAATTAGCAAACTTTTACTTTCTATCTTAGTAACCCCAATATTCCCAGTTAAATCATTCATCATGTAAAATATTCCAAAATAGGTAAAAAAAAAAACTATGAGAAAGATTGCATATTACATTCTACCTTTAATCTGTTGTATTAATGAGTATGAGGTTTTTTTTTTTTAACCCTAACCCTAACCTTACATTTAGAATCAATAATCTGTATTGGTTTCAAGGCAGAAGAATGGGAAGGGCTAGGCAAATGGAATCAAGTGCCTTGTCCAAGGTCACATAGCTGGCAAGTGTGTGAGGTCAGATTTGAACTCCGGTCCTCCTCCTCAGTAGGTTCTCTCTCTCTCCTCTCTCTCTCTCTCTCTCTCTCTCTCTCTCTCTCTCTCTCTCTCTCTCTCTCTCTCTCTCTCTCTCTCTCTCTCCTTACTTTCCATCTTAGAATCAATACTGTGTATTGGTTCCAAAGCAGAAGAGTGATAAGGGCTTAGGCATGGAGGTTGAGTGACTTGACCAGGGTCACATAACTAGGAAATATCTGAGGTCAGATTTGAACCCAGTACTGCCTGGCTCTCAATCCACTGAGCCACTTAGCTACCCCCTCAATAGGTTCTTAATAAATGCTTGTTGGTTGATTGATTTATCTGGCCTGGAGGAAATGAATATATTTTCCTAAGAAGTAGTTATAGAATTACATAATCTCTCTGCCTAAAAAAACAAACAAACAAATTTAGGGTTTTTGCCCCTACAATGTGATCTCAGGAATTATTCACCTTCACTGCTTTTTCCTACTCCTGTACCCCAGAATGGTTTATAATTCCTTTAAAACTGGTTATGAGAATATAATTAGGAAGTATTTATGTTCATTTCTGGGGAGACAGCAGCTGCCAAGACAGAAGGGATGACAGAACCACCAAGTTGAGACATATGCAAAAGAGGAAGTGTCCAATTTTCATAATGTGGGTTCTATTCCACTCTCATATCCGTACTACACATGGCCACACTATTTCTGAAATTTTTTTGTATAGGATTTACTTTGCTTTTTACACATCTGAGCGACTTGGCAAAAATCAAAAGTTGAAAAACAAATTATGAAGATGAGGGAATCAGTTCCTTAAGGGCAAATGATACTTGGAAGATTGCCTCTATTAAATGAGCTGACCAGTGAGCACCAAATCAAGCTGACATGTAATAGCCTGGGTTTTGGAACAACCTTTCCAATTCTCTATCCAAAGGTAACCCTCTCCATCCTTCGTCTAGTTCAAAGGAATTCTGCTAACCTGAACAGAAAGAATCTGGCTCGATTCTTTCTTTCTTAAATGCATTTCCCCCCTACTCTGAATGTTAGGTAATGTTTCATTAAATAAAACAATTTTACAGGGAATGTCTACCATGTGCCTGGCCCAAAGTGGTTCCGGTCCTACCTATGACACCTACAGGCCCGGGAGACCCTGGGCAATTAGGTGGTACAGTAGATAAAGTGCTGGGCTTGGAATCAGTAAGACCTGAGTTCCAATTCAGTCTCAGACACTTGCTGTGTGACCCTGGGCAAATTATTTAACCTCTTGATATTTTAAACAACTCTCTAAGACTGTGAGCTACAAAGCTAGTGCTAAACTTCTAAAGAGGGATTTTCCTCCTCTGGAAAATGAGGAAATTTCCCAAATACCACTGAAATCACAAGCCCAGGTCTCACCTTTATCCCTCTGTGTCTGGTTCCAAGATGAAACCAAGATCATTTTTGTCCTTTAGGGAGATTAGATTCTACCGGGTGAAAAATATGTGTGCTTGCAAATAAATACAAAATACAAAGTAAAAATAGAGAAATTGTTTGGGGGAGTTCTAACACTAATGACTGAGGAATGGGAGAGGAATCAGAAAACACCACTTAGAAAAAAGTAGCATCTGACCTGAGCCTCGAGAGGAAGTAGGGATTTCAAAAAGTTAGAGAGGAGCGTGAGCATTCTAGGCATCTGGGACACTTGGGAGGAATTCATAGAGGTGGGAAATGGGATATCGTGCATGAGGAACTTAAGTAGGTCAGTAGTAGTCATGTAAGATTCATGAGTGTGAGGAATGGGCAATCATCGTGTAAAGAGAGATTGTAGCGAGATGGTAAAGAGTTTTAAATGCTAGGCAGGAAAGTTGGCTTCTATGTTATCCTAAAGGCAAAAGGAATTTGCCAAAGCCACTGAGATAGGGGAATGATGTGGCCAGACACGTCTTGTAGTTTTGTCGGTTTGGCAACTCTGTGGAAATTGGACCAAGGAGGGAGACTAGACGCAAGGACATCATTCAGGAGATTATCGTAATGGCGCGGGCTAGAGGGAATGCCAATCCAAACTGGAGTTGTGGTCATATGAGTGGAGAGATGTAGAGGGAGAACCAACAAGACTGGGCAGCCAACTAGCTGCGGGGGCTGAGAGAGAGTCCAGAGACAAAGATGCTCGGGATGGCGTGAGCCTGGATGACTCAAGCTTGGTGTCAGCACACCTTGCTGTAAGCACAACTCCTTACAAGCTTCTTCATTCAGGTTTAATGGTGGGAAGAAAGACTGCCCTTGTAAGTCATTGAACATTTCACAAAGTGCATTTCCTTTGTCCTAACACAACAACGATCCGGCTGCGTTTATTTTTTTTCTGGACGCGTGACCCCCGTTTCTATCTGGAAACACATTTGGTCAGTCGGCCATCAGCAGGGTGCAGTGACTCCTCTGCTCTCGGGAACCTCTCAGATGAGAAAGGCTGAGATGCCTCGTGGTTGGGACCTTTTATCCCCCTAGACCAGGATGCGACAGCAGAGAAGCTGGAGCCCATTGGGATTCGAGAGGGGACAACGAGGTTGTTTTAGCACTCAGAAAGCTGTGATAGGAAGCTGCCGGCTCTCCTACAACAGGCCACTGAAATAAGAAAACCCCAAAGAGGGATGGATTTGGCAGGGCGTGATAATGAGTCCCATTTTGAACATGTTGCGTTTCTGATGCCTATGAGACTTTCAGGTGGAGATAATTAGCAGGCAATTAGTTGGTGATGTAGGATAGTAGTTTCGTAAAGAGATGAGGGCTGGATATGTAGATTTCTAGTCATCTGCCGAGAGATGATAATTGAACTCATGGGAACTGATGAGAGCCCAGAGAAGGCATAGAGAGAAAGAAAAGAAGAGGTCCCTGGATAAAACCTTGAGGTAGATCCACAAAAAGGGTCAGAAAGACTTGCATAATGATCCAGCAAAGCGGATAAAAGCATCAAATAGCTAAGAGGAGAACCAGGAGAGAAGAGTTTTGTTTTAATTAAAATCCTCTGGAGACTGTATCTTAATTTATAATTATTTAAAAATTTAAAAATTTAAATTTTAATTTTAAAATTTAAATTTTTAAATAATTTTAAATAATAAAAAGCAGACCAGAGAAAGAAAAAGCACCAGCCACTCTCCAGCACTTTCTCCCCCGGATGGCTGGCTGTACCAGCCCTGAGCCAGACTCCTCGATTCCAGGAGGAGAGAGCAAGTCCCTGTCCCCTCCACTAATTTATGCTTTTCCGGACATCCCTCTCCCAAGCCTTTTTGATCAGAGGACTCGGACCTGGGTCTGAACAAGAGGCAGGAATCACCACATCACACTGCTTCCCTCATGGATCTGCCTAGCTCATTTAATTACTTCACCACCCAGGAGACTTGTTGACAGATAAACAAAGACCTTGTCTCCAACTCTGCTTCAGCAAAGGGGGAGAAGCAATTCATAGCTTCAGACTTGAGATGAAACTTTTTTATTTTCTTTTAAAGTCAAAAGGTTATTTGGAATGCAGATTAATATTAACATTCTACAGTTTTTTGTGAAAACCCGTGGAGGGAGAGGGCTGGTAAACAACGGGAAAGTCTGAAGATAGATCAGGAAGGAGAAGAATTCAGAAAAAGAGTCATTGGAATTATTGGTAACTGTAGAGAGAGCAGCAGGGCTGAGGGAAGGAAGGAGCCTCACTGCAAGGAGTTGAGGATGTAGAGGTAATGAATATAGATTTTTTTCCCCTTAGAGGTTGGCTATTAAAGGGAGGAGAAAAGCTGAAATGTGAAGGAATAGCAAGATTAAACAAAGGTTATATTTTAAAGGATGGAGGACATATGAGTATTTTAGAAGAAGCAAGAAGATGGAATACGATATACAGGGAAAAGCAAGTTGACCAGTTGAACCCAAATGCAGAGTTTGTGAAGAGGAGCAAAGCAAAATCAGTCTAGAAGGGTAGGTTGGAGCCAAATTGTGAAGGATTTAAATGCCAAGTAGAAGAAATTGTATTTTAGTTTAAAGAAAACAGAAGGGAACCACTGAAGTTTTTTCAAGAGGGAGTTATGTGGTCAGGCCTGTTTTAGGAATATTACTTTAGAATAGGATTATATTCTGTAATTCAGAATTAGTTTTAATGTTCAGAGCAAGGCTGAGGCAGTATGGTATAGTGGTGAGGGCTTGGCTAAGCTACTTGCCATTTGTGGATTGTTCAGTTATTTTTTCAGTTGTGTTTGACTCTTCCTGACTCCATTTGGGGTATTCTTGGCAGAAATATTGGAGTGGATGTTTGAACCCAGTGGAATGGCTTGTCAACTCTGGGAATGGGGAGGGAAGAGGGGAGGAAGACAACATGAATCATGTAACTTTGGAAAACTTATGTATAAATTTGTTATTGGAATAAAATAAAGATAAATTAAAAAAAAGAAATATTAGAATGGTTTGCCATTTTCTTCTCTAGTTCATTTTACAGATGAATGCAGGGTTATACAGAGGCATACAGGGTTAAATGACTTGCCCAGGGTCACACAGCTAGTAAGTGTCTGAGGCCAGATTTGAATTCAGGAAGAAGAGTCTTCTCCATCCACTTTGTCACCTAGTTGCCATTTGTGTAACCTACAGAAAATCATTTACTCTCTTGAGGCCACAGTTTCTTCATCTTTAAAATTAGGAGCTTAGTCTAAATCATAGCTAGAGCTAATTATAAGTTTAGAGCTGCTTCAGGAGATAGTGTATTTTCTGTTCTTTTCTTTCCACCAGCAACCCTGCCCCATTGGAGTCCTTTATTTTATTTATTTTGGGGAGGGGGATAAAAATACTTTATTTTTTCAATTGAAACATTTTATTTAATTAATTTAGAATATTTTCCCATGGTTACATGATTTATATTCTTTCCCTCTCCTACCCTCCCCCCATAGCTGATGCACAATTCCACTGGGTTTTACATGTATCATTGATCAAACTATTTCCATATTATTAATATTTGCACTGGGGCGATCGTTTAGAGTCTACATCCCCAATCATATCCCCACAACCCATGTGATCAAGCAGTTGTTTTTCTTCTGTGTTTCTACTCCCACAGTTCTTCCTGTGGATGTGGATAGCTTCTTTCTCATAAGTCCCCATTGGAGTCCTTTAAACCAAGACTCAACAAGCATTTATTTTGGCCTGAAATCTTCTAATTTGGTGACAATCTAAGACACGAATCTAATTCTAAATCTATAGTATGGCATATCTTCCAATAGACAGACCCAATGGGTAAATGAATAAAGTCAATATTCTGAATCTGTGGAAACTGAGCATCAGACTTTGGGGCCCTGGATCTCTATTTTGGCAGATTCTCCCCTAAGGACAAGCAATCTGAAACAGCCAACTAACATGAAGCCATTTCTTCCTACAGTTTCAACATGATGTAGACATTGTTCCCTTGAATAATTAGATTCACACTCCTCTCTCCGAACACCTAAGAATAGTTTCTGTGTGATGCTGTAATTCACCTTTTTCCTTTTAGATGGACTGCCCAGGGGATCTTTACAACAGTTGTGTGTTCATATTTAGATTAGCTCAAAGGTGGCAGCAGCTTCAAATGTTGTTTTACTTTCCAATTCATGAAATATCCTGAAGGTGAGAACAGCAAATTAGTTGCTAAAATAGACTCCACTTTTTTCTTTTCCTTGAAGGATCAACTTCCCCCCTAGTATCACTATCAAGTACCCTCTGTTGGGAAACAAATTTTAAGCTTTTGGGTCTCTCTACTGGCCAAATAGGAAAATAAGGTTTGGAAAACATATTGCAAACCAGGAAAGCAACATACACAATGACTACAGTGATTTAAATGGAAAGAACTAAAGACAAAGCATCAAAACATCTTACTGAGTAAGAAGCAGTTTATGTCTCCTTGTTCAACTGCCTTCTCTAGGTCTCATTCTTCTCTGGAATTTTCCTTGATGGATCTCCATTCATTGCACCTCTTTTCCAGGTTTTCTGCAGCATTAATCTCTTATAATACTTCCTAGCTGTGTGATCCTGGGCAAGTCACTTAACCCTCATTGCCTAGCCCTTACTACTCTTCTACCTTGGAACAATATTGATTCCAAGATAGGAAGGTAAAAGTTTTGTTTTGTTTTAGTAGAAAATTTTTATTTAATTAATTAATTTAGGGTAAAAGTTTTTAAGGAAAAAAAAACCTGACCAAGCTTTGCCCGGGAGAGGAAATAGGAGAATGGACTTGCCTCTCTTCTTTGCAAAGATGGGGAATTTTTTAATACTGTATATCCTGTTGAATTTGGCATGTTAATTAATATAGCTAAACTGCTATCCTTTCCCATTCTTTTTTGTTTTTTGTTTTAAGGGTTGATTCTCTAGAGATTTTTTGTTTGTTTCTTTTGGGGGGGGGAATAAATTGGAAAATGAAGATGAGGTATGATGTAAAAATAGTAGATCTCAGAAAAAATTTTAATACCTAGTATTGACATGGTTAAATAATTTTCCAGGGCCACACAGCTAATAAGTGTCTTACTTGGAATTCTAACTAAGGTCTTCCTGACTCATTGCACTACCTAGAAAACACAGAAAATAGCCTTTGATTTTTTTTAAACCCTTATTGTTTTGGAATCAATACTAAGTATTGGTTTCAAGGCAGAGGAGTGGTAAGGGTTAGGCAATGGGGGTTAAGTGATTTACTCACAGCCATACAGCTAGTTTCCTTTGATTTTTAATGGGCCATCTTGAAGATATGAAGGGCCATGCCTTAATATGACAAATAGAATCCATCTGAAATAAAGATAGCATTATCTATAATGGAGGAGCAATTGAGACCTTTTCAGCAAGATCAGGAATAAAGCTTAGGGATCTATCGTCACTATTATTTTTGAGACAATTCTAACTGGACTGTAAGAAATGACAAAACGGATGAAATCAGAGAATCCTGGGAGCACATAGATCATCCCAGGCAGAATCGAGTGAGCAGAACCAGGAGAAACATATACACAATGATTACAACACTACAAAAGACTTGAGACCTGTGATGAACACAATGGTCAGTCCCATTGGAGAAGACATAATGAATCATATTTCCCACCTCTTGGAAGAGAGTTGTAGACCAAAGGTGCAAAAATGAAAAACACACTTTCAGATGCAGCCCCTGTATGGATCTGTTTTGCTTGTCTATGCTTATTTATTATAAGAGAAGGCTTTTGCAGGGGAGTGAGAATTGGGCTGTACTAATAGTGATAGTAAAATAAAGGAAAAAATAAAAGAATGGAGCTTCGGTGAATCAGTGCAGCTAGGTGGCACAGCGGATGGAGTGCCTAGTCTGAAGTCAGGAAGACTCCTCTTCCTAAGTTCAAATCCATCCTCAGATCCTCACTAGCTGTACAACCCCGGACAAGTCATTTAGCCCTATTTGCCTCAGTTCCTCACCTGTAAGGTGAATCAGAGAAGGAAATGGCAAATTTTTCCAATATCTTTGCCAAGAACAACCCAAATGGCTTGATGCCATTGAAGACGTCAGACCTGATTGAACAATAACTCAACAACAAACACCTCCTTCACAGTCAAATATAGTGAAAAGGATCTTGGCTGTAGGAGACTATCTTCTTGGGAAGTTTGAAACTCCATGATATTGTGTGGGTCTATAAATAAGCCATAACCCTAAAGTGAGATCTCTTTGACAGAGAAAAATAAATAGATGTACACAGAGAAAGAATTACATAACAATTACTAGTTTCCTTCCCACTCTAAAGTCAGTGATGACCATATAAAAATACATTTTCTATGACAACTTTAAACATTTTTTCCCATTTGAAAAAGAGATATTTTATGTATCATTGCTGTTCTCTTCCCTTTCATCATCATCGGAAGGGAGGGGGAGTGTGTGAAAATCTCTCCTTAAAAGTATTATTATGTGTTGAAGTTAAGTTTTTCATGAGCCAACTCTGCAAGCAAAAAGTACAGCTTATATTTGGAAGGATGTGATATTATAATGCTTTTAACTCTCCATTTGGCCCCTAAACTCTGGAAGGTTTTTTGGAGTGGGGCAATGGTCCAAAAGTTCACCATGTAGTGAGGTCATTCCTATTGTTATCTGACTTCAGCCCAGCAAGTCCTTTTCAGAATCAGATACTATATGATGTTTTGTCTTTAGCCAATTCAAAAGTGAGCTTCTAAATTAAGATCTACTGATACTCTGAAAAAATTAGCATGATGGCTACCAATCAGGCACTGCCCCATTTCCACAATTACCATGTCACATAGTATCAGCATCCAAATTAACAGCATAGTGAAAGAACCACTAAGCCTCAGATTTAAGAGACTTGGAATTTCTATTTTTGTCTCTGTCACTAACTAAATGTGTGATTTGGGGCAAGTCCAACTACTTCCCTGGACTATAGTATCTTCATCTGGAAAATGAGGGAGGGTCTGACATTCTACTAGTTGGCATATATCCATTTATCTGACAAGAATTTACTTTGTACTCACTGTATATGTGCTTGAAAATGAGCAAGACTCATCATTCACTCACTATTGTATAGAACACAGTCACAGTCACAAAATGACTTTGAATGTGATCAGTTTACTTGTGTTTATGAATCTCTCTGAGAGGCAGGGAAGCCTGGCAGATAGAGGACTAACCCCTGTAAAAATTAAATTTTATCTCTAATAATAAAAAGATTATATTTTATGAGGTTTATTAAGGATTATTAGAAATCAAGGAATAAAGAAGATACAAAATAAAAACCACGTGCCCATGGCTGATTAGCCCATTTAAAATCCCTGCACTTAGCTTACCACTATACTTGCTACATCATTGCAAGGAAGGAAGAGCAGAGAGCTTGGGAGGTGTTACTGCCGGTTAAATACCAATTGTGATCTCGCCAACATGGGGACTTAGGTGAGATTATAGGGAATTCTGGGAAATACCAAGGACTTCTGGGGAACGAAGTCCAGGGTTCAAAATCTCCATTTATACACCCTTTAGTCAATAAGATCTGGGTTCCAAATCACAAAACCACTCATTGTCCCAGATGACTCTCCAAGAGTTGGGGATGAGTTGATTGGCACTAGAGTGCCAATATAGAGTCCCTATATTAATGAAACCACAAGCCTGGAGTCCTCCTTCATGCCCACCCCAAACGTATCTGTCTGAGTGTTCATTCATCCTTTTCCTAATTTTCCTCATTAGATTGTGAGTTTAAAGGATCCTGGATACAGAGCTAGGAGGGACCTTGGAGGTCATCTAGTTCAACCCCCACCCCCATTTTACAGATGAGGAAACTGGACTTCTAGAGATCACCTAGGTAGCAGGTAACAGAGCCAGAATCACCGTTATTGTCATCATTAACAACAGAAAGACTTTATTTAAGCTAACTGCCAGGCACTGGGATATATATTGAGGATACAAAGAAAATCCCCTCCCCCAAAAAGGTTCTTTGCCCTCAAAGAGTTCCCATTCCAATTGGAATTCAAACCCAGGGTCTTTGACTCTTCTTTCTTCTCTACTATCCCATATTCTTTGTTCTTCTTTGGCAGAGATTTAACACTATTTGCTATTTCTATTCTATCTTCTCCTTATAGCACCCAGTGCATGGCTGTACCCACAGTGAAAGACAGATCAATACCATCAGTTGGGTACAAGTATTCTTTGACCCCCAACTAGATGCAAGTCATGATGAGGGGTCTAAAACACTAAAAAGTGGGTCCCTGCCTTAAAATAGTTTCCACTGGTAGGCAAGTCCTAAACTTAGGCGAATATAAAAGGGAACACACCATCATTCAGATTCTTTTTGGGGACTAGAAAGGATTTATTTTCTTAAAAAAGAATTATTACTAAAGCCTTCTGTTGGTATCTGATGGAATCTTGGCTGTGATAAGCTCAGCTAAGTGCTCCTGAGTGAAGGGAAAGAGCAAAGAAAAGCATTAGAATCAAGTTCCCCTCTTCTTCTGGCTTTCAACTCTAGAGAATAGACTTCCTTAGAAGGACTCTGTTTCTGCTGAATTGGCAAAGTCACCCAGGCTGTTTAATAGCTCTGTAGAACATTTTTTTAATGTGGATCTTAGAAAGGCTCTAATTAAGGAACAATCATTTCCTATCCCCATGCCAAATTCTCCTCCTCTCAAGTCTTACTCTGATGCTTCATCCTGGCATCCTTCAGGGTGACCCTGAACTCTGGCTAGAACAGAGAAGCACCACCAACTCTTGGCAAAGCCTACCAATAGTGGGTTGGCTATGGGCTGTATGCCTTTCCTCTGAGGACCAGGCTTGCTAAATTCAGAGAGACTCTTCACCAGATGGTTAACTACCAAGTGGTATTTTTTTTTTTCAGTTAGCAGGAGCTCATGAAAATCATCTACTAAGGCAGGGAGAACAGGATACTTTCTATCTCTTGATGGTTGTCCTTCATACTGGAAGAGGACCAAAATGATATCACTGGTGTTGGTTTTTGATTTGTGTATAAGTTGGATTTAAGTGAGGCAGAGTTTCAAAAAATCATCAGCCTCACTCACTCCTCTAGAGTCATCAAAGTCCAGTGGCAGGACAAAAAGACAAGAGGACTGGAGTGGGCTCAGGATGCAGAGAATGACCTTGGCTTCCTCAATGTCCAACCAAGTTCTAAGTGCTCCACAGAACCAGCTTGAGCAGTCTTTACGGTTGTTGGAACAAATTGTTCTCATGCCTCTTTCCCTGGAATGAGTTGGGGAGGATCCTCATCTTCACATGCTTGGTGTAGACATCCTCCTAACTCACCAATGGGTTTGAAGCCTCTTGATTGCCCTCAACCTGGTTTAGCCAGTTTGTTGAGATGGTTTTACCAGGATGTGGCCCCTGTGCTTGCTGTAGCTTCTTGGAGACACAGGTAAGAGTTGGGTGGCCGGTGGACATCAAAGCAATATGAACAGCCCTGAAAAGGGCTCACACCAGAGGAGCTAGTCTTCCCTAAACATCCCATATACCCCTACCTCTTGTATTCACAAAATTGCACAATCTTAGAGTTGGAAGGAATCTTGGCTGAAGCCAAATTGGTGTTGAGAGAAAAGGTTTCAAATGCCAGGATGAGAAATTTGGTCTTTATTCAAGAGAGAGGGAAAGAGGGAGAGAGAGAAAGAGAGAGAGAGAGAGAGAGAGAGAGAGAGAGAGAGAGAGAGAGAGAGAGAGAGAGAGAGAGAGAGAGAGATTGAGAGAGATTGAGAGAGAGATTGAGAGGGAGAGAGAGAGAGAGAGATTGAGAGGGAGAGAGAGAGAGAGAGATTGAGAGGGAGAGAGAGAGAGAGGCAGAGACAGAGAGACAGAGAGACAGAGAGATTGAGAGGGAGGAGAGGAGAGGAGGAGAAAGAGAGAGATAGTGTGTGTGGTGGGAAAGGGGCAGACAATTGATGGGTTTTGAGTACAGGAGAAAAATGGATGAAAATGGTGTTTTGGTAATAGTAATCTGGTGGCTATGTGCAAAATGGATTCTGAACCAGACAATAAGGGATAAAGGAGCAGAAAAAAAATGGAGACAGAGAAATCATGAGATAGAGAAACATTTTTATGCTATAGAAAAAGTGTTAGAATTGGAGTCAGACATGCTTTTTTGTAAAACAAATATAGGAGCTGTGCCTGCGATTCAAAAGTGAAACATTTGGCATGTTTGTTCTAGTTTATTTAATTTACTATCCTGTAAGGCACATGCATTTAAGCTTTATTTTTTTTTAAGTGAATGGGGACAATTTTGAGGCAATAGGGATACTTTAGGATTTTGGTCTTGGTGTTTGAATTAAATTCTGAGGCTTTGATTTAAATCTTTCATTGTGTTGTGATTTCCTTTTAGGTGTATTGTACTAAGTGAAACTTGTTAAATAAATCTTCCTTTCAGAAAAAAAATGGAGTCAGAGTACATGAATTCAGATTCCGGCTCAACTAAATTTTTTTTTTTGGCCATGTCTCTTAATTTCTTTGAGCTGCTTCAGATTCTTTATTTTTAAAGTAAGGGCAATGGTCTCAAAGGTCCCTCCAAGCTCTAGAATTCTAAGCAATAAATGTCTGTGCAGAGGGGTTTAGATTTGTGTTAGTGGAGGAAGTACCTGTATTGATCAACCAATCAATAATTATTAAGCACCTACTATATGCCAGACACTGTGCTAGTGAATACAGAACAAATGGAAGGTAACTTTGGGGAAAGCCTCCTGTCCCCTCCCCTTCCCCACTACCTGGTAGCTGGAACACCAGGAAAGGCTTCACACAGAAGGTGGCATTTGAGTTGTTACAGAATCATAGATTTAGAGCCAACTGAAGAAGGGTCACACAGCCAGGATCTGAGGTGGGACTTAAACAACCAAGTCCATCATTTGATCCACTCTTCAACCTAGCATCATCATAAAATCATGGGCTCTTGAAGTATTGAGTAAATATTGAGTCTGGCGCCAGCTGCCCCTTTTTGTCAACTTCCTGGTGACCTTTAGTTTAAGAAATATCAGAAGGAGTTGACTGGTCACCCTTCTTCCTCAAACAGTCCTCCATTTCCCACCCTCACCTCCATTCTAAAATGAAAATAATTTGTTTTTATAGCACATTTCTTCTAAGGAGGAAAAAAATAAAACCAAACTCCTCTTGGCTCAGATTTAATCCATTCTCTTCTGTGATCCTATTAGACACATAACAGCACGTTTCCCCTCCTCCCACCCCAAAAGAAGAAAAGTCTCTAGTCACTGCCCTTAAGAGGTTATGTCACTAAGCAGCTGCCTGATCTTAGGTAATTCACTTACTTCCTCTTCAGTTTCTTCATCTGTAGAAAACAATGGACCAGAGATCATCTGAGGGCTTTTCTAGGATATGGCGACAAATTCACACCTTCTTGACTTATCTGTGGTCTCCCCCAAATGATTTTAAAGAATCAGAGTATTATATATAATATATAGTAGAATCATAGTATAATATTATAGATTTAGGCTCTAAAGTACCTTTAGAGGCTATTGAGTACAATTCCCACTTTTCTTATTTTTTAAGTTAAGTGATTTCATTAGGGTCACCCAGCTAGTAATTATCTGAGGCAGAATCTGAATTTAGATCTGCCTAACTCTAAGCCTAGTAGAAGTGCCAACTAGATCAGATTATAAACTCCTTGAGGGCAAGGCATATCTTTTGCCTTATAGATCACTACAATTATATGGAAGGAGCCCAGGACATCCTGGGTTTTCCAAAATCAATGGGACTTGGGAATTCTTGAGAACAGAAGATGAACATTAAAAAATGGAGCCCAACTTGATGGATGCATTAGTGTTCTTGCAGTCTGGCATCTTGGAGCCCTTTCTTCAGGAAGGATTTTCCTGGAATATGACCCTGAAAACTTGGTTATGGGTAACCCTTTCCTTGGTGGTCATCACCATTTTCCCACATGGCTCTCCTTGGAAGGACCAAGAAACTTCAGGAGGGGAATGGGGGATAAACAAGCTCAATAAACAAAATAAAAAATTAAGTCATTCACAATTAATCATCATGTACGATTGCTGTTACTATGCACAACATTCTCCTGGTTCTGTTCACTTCACTTTGCATCACTTCATTTAAGTCTTTCCAGGTTTGTTTGTGTGTTTATTTGTTTGTTTGTTTGGTGATCATATTGTTTGTCAGCTCTTATGGCACAGTAGAATTCCATTACATTCACCTACCACAACTTGTTGAACCATTCCCTAATCAATAGACATCTCTTCAGTTTTCAGTTCTTTGCCATCACAAAAAGAGCTATTATAAATATTTTTGTGCAGGTAGGTCATTTTCCCATATCTTTAATCTTGTTAGGATACAGATCTAGTAGTGGTATTGTGGATCAGAAAGTATGCACAGTTTTATAGTCCTTTAGGCATGGTTCCAGATTGTTTAGATTGTTTTCCAGAATAGTTGATTCAGTTCACAGCTCCACCAACAGTGTATTTGTGTCCTAATTTTCCCATATATTCTCCACCAGTTATCATTTCCCCTTTTATTTTGTCATGTTAGTCATTCTGATGGGTATTTTTATGATCAGTATTGTTTTAATTTGCATTTCTTTAATTAATAGTGATTTGGAGCATTTTCTCATATGACTAAAGATAGTTTTCATTTCTTCATCTGAGAATTTCCTTTTCAGATCCTTTGACCATTGGTCAATTGGAGATTGCTTTGTAGTCTTATAAATTTGACTCATTCTCTATATATTTGAGAAATGAAACCTTTGTCATAAATTCTTGCTATAATGATTTTTTCCAGGTTGTTGTTTGCCTTATTTTAATCTTGATTGCATCAATTTTCTTTGTGCAAAAACATTTTGAATTTAATATTGTCAAAGTTAACTATTTTACCTCTCATAATATTCTCTATGTCTTGTTTTGTCCTAAATTCTTCCATTATCTATAAGTCTGACAGATAAACCATTTTGGGCTTCCCTAATTTCTGTATGGTATCACCTTTTATTACTAAATTATATATACATTTTGACTTTACACTTGTTTATGGTGTATGGGGTTGGTCTATGACTTGCTTCTGCCACACTCTTTTCCAGTTCTCCCAGTAGTTTTTGTTGAATAGTGAGTTCTATCAAAAGCTTGGATCTTTGAGTATGTCAAACACTAGGTTACTATGATCATTTCCCTTAATCAATTCCACTGTTCTACCACTCTATTTTTTAGCTAGTACCAAATTGTTTTGATAGTAACTGTTTTATAATGTAGTTTGACTTCTAGTACAGCTAAGTCACCTTCGTTCATATTTTTTTCATTAATTCCCTTGATATTTTAGGTCTTTTGTTCTTCCAGATAAATTTTGTTATTATTTTTCCTAACTCTATGAAATAATTCTTGGGTAGTTTGATTGGTATGGCACTAAATTAGTAAATTAATTTAGGGACAATTGTCATTTTTATTGTATTGGCTCTACCTACCGATGAGCAATGAATTTTTCCCCCAGTTGTTTAGATCTGACTTAGTTTGTGGGTTTATTTTACAACCTGCAACTTTGCTAAAGTTGTTCATTGTTTCAATTAGTTTTTTTTGGTTGATTTTCCAGTATTCTCTAATTATATATCATCATATCATCTGCAAAGAGATTTTATTTCCTCATTACCTATTCTAATTCCTTTAATTTCTTCTCTTCTTGCTAAATCTAGCATTTCTGGTATAATATTGAATAGTAGTGGTAATAGTGAGCATCCTTGTCTCACTTCTGATCTTATTGAGAAGACTTTTAGTCCATCCCCATTTTAGATAATGCTTGCTGATGGTTTTAGAAAAGATAGCTACTATTTATTGTTTTGAGGAATATTCCATTTATTCCAATGATTTCTACTATTTTTAATAGGAATGGGTGTTGTATTAGCCCTAGTTTTTTAGCATGGGATGGGGGTGAGATAGGAAAAAGTTCAATGATTTTCATGGTTTGTATTAAGCAGTACTCTAGTAATTCCACCTCCCTTCCTTCTCCCTACCAGAGGGCAGGTAGCATCCAACAAACATATCCTTAAATTCACCATAGTAGGAAAGGCCACAGAATGCTAGTCCCATCTTGGAGACAAATCTAGGATACTGAGAGGCCACTTAAGGGATGCTGGGGTTTGGAGAGAAGCTATCCTGATGTTGGGACAGGGATGTTTGTGTCAGAAGAAAAAAGTCAACTATTGGGTGGCTTCCTACTTCAATTATTTTTGCCAACCATTTTCTCTACTGCTGAAGGAGTAAAACTGAGGAAAACAAGCAACTATAGTCAATTTTTAAATTGCATAAGGTTTAAAGATGATTATCTTAAATATCTCCCCCTTCAATTTTTGTGCCTTATTGCTAAATACCATTCTTTCCAAGTTATGACCCTGGTATTGAGTCAATTTTCCCATTGAACCTCAGAGTTAATGATAGCCTTTGGTATGTCTCCACCTTTTGTCTTTACCATATCTTTTGCTGTAGTTAGTCAGGCATAAATTTGTAAGTTCTATGAAATGTAACCTCATAGTGGTTATTTTGCATTATTCTCTACTTTTATTTGTACAGTGAGCTGTATAGTCCCAGTTTTGTGCTGCTTGCACACAGTAGGCACTTGATGGAGGAGTATCGATTTTTGTTGAATTGTACAAAAAAGCAGCCAGAGACTAATTTGGGGTAGCGGCTGCTATCCCAAACCAGAGCCAGTTTAAACAAAATATTCAACCTAGTTCCATGTGGGTGGGGAGCAGGGATTAGGTGGGGATTGTGGAAAGGAAAACTGAATCAAGCTCTGGACTTTCTGCCACTGAGGTGGAGCAAATTGCACTTGGAAGGTTAGAGTGAAATTGATGGACAGCAATGACAGTTAGTGGGGGGTGGGGGGAAGAGAGACTTGGAGAGTGACAGTTGCTCTTGAAGGTCTCTTTCCTGGCCCTCAGACTGGGAGGAGTGCTTTCTCCCTGTCTTGGGATAGAAGTACCTCTATTCCTGGATTTTCCCAACTGTGTGCTCTACCTGGATTCCTGTGATTGTGTCATTGAACAAAAGAATTTAAGGGGAGCAGTTTAAACTGTAAGGTCAGTCTTTAGGGGCGTCAGTCTGAAGAGACAGGCCCAACCAGCTCTGAAAGTCAGAACCTTTTCTTCCTCTTGCTGTTTACTGCTAAAGACTTTGAACTTAAGAAAACTAGCATAGATTAGCATAGACGGGAATAAAAGAAACTCTCCACCAGCCTGCAAGGCCTGGCCTCAGCTCAAAAGCTGAGAGAGATTCAAACCCAATCCAGGGAAATCCTGATTCCCCTTTCCCTGGTATCTTCCCAATCCAAACTTGTTAATTAAATTCATCTTGAGCTAAATAACCTGCAGTCAGATAAGAGGACTGTCATTTCAGGGGGACATAGAGGGAGCTAAACCTAAGGACAGCCATTCAACCATAAACGGTCCTTATCAGACCCCTGCTAAGAGACCTTGGTCTGGGGGGAGGTTTGTCTCTCAGGAGGGTCCATGCTTTCCTACTCTGGGGTATCATCAACATCAATCAGTAGAGAAGACATCTCCTCAGGCTATCATAATTGGCCCATTTCTCAGAAACCCCATTTTTCAAAGATAGCCTCTCAGTACGCAGTATCTCTCTCCTTTTACCTCACCAGCATCCATATTCCCTCTATTCCTTCAACTCTTCCATTCACTATCACAAAACCTTCCTTATCCCCTGTACCTCTTCAATCTTCTATAATTCCTTTAACTATTACAGGAGGCAGGAAAGGATCCAAACAAAATTTGATCCAGGAAATGGTGGGTCCTATAACTAAAGGATTCCCAGAGTCAGGAGCTGGGTACAACAAGCTACATTTCCTCCTTCCACTTTTCCCGTCCCTCTACCTCTCTCAGTTCTGTACCCATAGCCATTATCTTTCCTTTATTCTTTGTCTTTTCCTAAAGTTTCCAATATTGTCATGTAGCACTGGTCATTATGTCAGTGGAACCAAATCTGCTTTTATTTCCTCTTCCATACAACATTTATGGAGAATTTGGTACTAAATAGAAGCCAAGGCTCAATTGCCCCAAATGTTTTCGCTTCTGTGCCAACCAAGTCAGTCACTACTTTGATCTCTGAACACATGAATTTTTACACTTGATTATGATCTCCTGGCATCTCCCTCAGAGCACCCAGCAAGGTGCCTTTTTTATACAAGATAGGCATTCAACAATTATTTGCTATTTCTGCCAGGTCTGCTCTATAACAGTCTTGGGTGAAATAGGAAAGATGTTATCACCCCCTTCCCAACACCATGGAAATCTTGCCTTGAAGGCATCTCAGGAATAAAAATATTTGAGATAAGTAAAGACTGGTATAGGGACTGGGCCTGTGATTTCACTGGAAAGGAAGTTCCTAGGGGAGGAATTTCTTCTTCCCATGCATGTCTATACCTTCTCTGGAATTTAAAGTTATCGAAAGTCATCTAGGGCACTGAGAAGTTAAGAGACTTGTTGAGGGTCACACAGCCTGTAATGTATTAGAGATAGGACTTGAACATCAGGTTGTATTGGATCCAAGGCCAGCTCTCTATCTACTGTACCCATTTCCCCTCATAGATATTTGACTAGAGAAAAAGCACTATTTTCTTACCTCCATTTGAACTCCATGTTGAATCCCTGTGGTTGTTTGGCTTTTGTTTTTTTATAACTCTTACCTTTGCATAACTTTTTTTTAGGGAAAAGAAATTAAAATGAATCGTCTCTGGGATGAAACCCAAGGATGAAAAATTCTTACCCTGAAAGGATAATTTTTCAGAAAGATCTGAGTAAGGGAAATTGGGGGGATGTCAATGAGAGCCTTAGTCAGTGTTAGCTCCATTGTTTGCCAGCAAGAACCCTATAATTAACTGATGTGGATTGGTCTATTTTGTGCCCTGGTATCAAAGGCTTTCCTAATATTCCAGGGCTTTCTCTTCTCCGCTGTTATTCTTCCTGGAAGCATTCCATCAGAGTTGTTTGACATCAGCCCTTTTGTGTGAATCACTGTGGACTGTCATTAACCCTCTGACTGTGGGCTCCCTACCATCTCCAAGGCTGGGCTGCCATTGTCCCCCAATGTTCCATGCAAAGCAACACCACGTCAGGACGCCCCTCTGTGCATTCATCTGCACAGTAGGTGTAATCAACCTGTTCCATTTGCCAGCAATCCTGCTGTTAGTACGATTGTAGCTTTCCTTGTGTTCCCATATTTTGCCTGACTGACGTCTTCAACAGCCTTTGTCAGTTCTTCCCATGTACCTCCAAAATGGCTAAAATATCTTCACTTGCATTCTTTTCCCAGGAGAAGTGGGGTTCCATTTGGACCACTGGACTCTTTCCAATTTGCTTATCAGGGAAAAATCACTACATGATAAAATGTAAGGGTTTACTGCTACAGTTTGATTATTGAAGAGATCAAACTTCCATTAAGTAGAAAGGAAGTTGGGCATGGTAGGAAGAGGGTTGGATCTGGTATCAGGATACCTGGCTTCAAAGCTTAGAGCTGAAGATCAGCCTGATGGCTCTGGGAAAGCCAATTCACCTCCTTTTGCTCAGCTTCCTCATCTTGGGGCTAATAATACCTCAACTATCTACTTTCTGGACTGAAGAAAGCATTTTATGAATGCTTTGAATTCACGCTTATGAAATGAATGAATGCTTATGAACTCAATTCAAGGAACATTTATTAATCACTTGATATATGCCAGGAACAATGCTAGGCACAAGGGGTACAAAAAGAGCAGACTTTCGAATGGGAGAGACAACATGCAAACGACTATACCCAAAGGACAGAGAGGTGGCTCGAAGGATGGAGAGCACCAGGTCTGGAGTCAGTAAGACCTGGGTTCAAATCTGGCCACTGACACTTCCTAGCTGGACAAGTCACTTAACTCTGTTTGCCTTGTCTTTGCCCTTCTGTCTTAGAATTGTTATAAAAAGTGAAGTTTTTTTTCCCTCTCCTAAAAGTATACCAATTGTGCACAAATATGACACAGATAGAAGTTCATTATTATTGTTCCACAGAAGAAAGTAAAGACTTGGCCTTTGACTCTGGGCTACTACTACCTCTCAAACCACATCTTAACCAGAAACTTCCTCATTTGTTTCCTCAATTGCTATGGAAATCTGAGAGTTTTGCTTCATTTTGTTATATTACAGGAGAGTTGAACTTGGAGAGAACAATTCTGGAGAAAAATACCTCTTTCTAAAGGCTGGGTTCTCAATATTTTAATCATCATTTTCATAGTTTTATCATCATCTTCAATTTTCATTACCCAGATGTAGTTTGGTAAAAGGCACCATGGGAAATGTAGTTATGAATGTCAGCATAGAAGAATCATATGAAATCAAAAGAATGATTTTCTTGTTAAAATTAAAAAGGTACAATGACTCCAGTTGTGTTATTCTTCTTGGAGACTAAGCCCCTGTAAAGTGAAAATATTTGTAAATTAGATTGTTTTCTTATGAGAAGTAGACTACATGTTTAAGTTTTAATCACTTCAGAAGTATTTTTTAAACCCTTATTCTGTCTTAATAACAACTGCTCAGGGTCACACAGCTAGGAAGTATTCAACACTATGAGCTTACAAAAACATCATTTGAAAGTTTAATTGTTTGAATTTAATTTGGACTTATTTAATTTTGAATGATAAATTTTTTATTTTACCCAGACAAGTCACCCTGTCGTGATGAATTCTGTGTTCAACAGTTTCAGGATGATGCTTTCTCAAGGCTAAGAAAATCAGCTTGCTTGTCCATCCCAGTTATGTGATTTATTTCTATTAGCTTTTTTTTTTTGTGGGATCACATCAAAGCCTCATTCTTTGGATGATCTTTTTTTTAGAACCCTTACCTTCTATCCTATAATCAATACTACATATTGGTTCCAAGCCAGAAAAGCATACAGACTAGGCAATGATGGTTAAATGACTTACCCAGGGTCACACAATTGGGAAAGTGCCTAAGGTCAATTTGAACATAGGACCTCTCATCTCTAGGTCTGGCTCTCTATCTAGGAAGCCATCTCATTGCCCTCTTTGAATAATCGTAATTCTAGGACTATACATTCTTTTGATTACTGAGCAAGAACTCAAGAAAGTTTTTACAAAGTTTGAAAATAGACTAGAGTGATGTATATGTAGCACAAATTAGTGGTTATGATGAATTTGAACAAGAAACCCACTGATATTTTAAAATTTGAAATAATTGAACTTTCGAATATTTTTTGTAAAAAATTAAGTTTGTAAAATTTTTCTTCTGAATTTATTAAGCTTAAAACTGCACTAAGAGTTTTGGGACACCCTCTTAAATAATAGAATAGTAATCTAAATAATGTAAAATGGATTATTTTACTTTATTATTATATTAAATTATGTATTATATGTAATTATTATTAATGTTAGTATTATATTACTTTACTATTTACTAATAATATGCAATGGATTGCTTTATTTTACTTTATTATTTTTATTATATGTTATAATTATTAATATTATTAGAATTATATTACTTTACTAATAATATAACACGGATTACTTTATTTTACTTTATAATTATATTATTATTTATCACATATAATTATTATTAATATTATATTAGTTTATTTACTAATAATGTAAAATGATTACTTTATTTTACTTTATTATTATTTATTACATAAAATTATTATTATTAGTAGTAGTAGTATTGTATTACTTTATTCATTTACTAATAATATAAAAGGGATTACTAGGAAAGGGAGTCACACACACACAAACACAAAAACATCATCCTCTCAGGGTTCCCCCCAGCCCAACTTCACCAGCAGGAACTCTATCATTTTTGTTTTTGTCTTTGAGCATTCAGTGCAGAGTGCCACAACACCTTGCCCAGCGTAGGCACTTGGGAAATGCATGCTAACCTGACCCAAATTACTGTATAGCATGCAAAGAACCCCAGATAAAAAAGATGAGGCAGAAATAGACCCTTAAAATACGGGATGATACCATTAAACTTAAACCAGTAAAGTTAAAAACACAGGAAATACCATTAAAAACAAAATGAAAGGGGAAAGCTGGGTGGCTCAGTGGATTGAGAGTCAGACCCAGAGATGGGAGGTCCTAGGTTCAAATCTGGCCTCAGACCCTTCCTAGCTGTGTGACCCTATGCAAGTCACTTAACCCCCATTGCCTAGCCCTTTCCACTCTTCTGCCTTGGAGCCAATATACAGTATTGACTCCCAGACCTTTAAACCCTTGGTAAGGGTTTAAAAAAAAAAAGAAAGCCTAACTTTGATGTTGTTTTCCCTAGTGCTGACCCTTGGTAAGACATCAGAGACTCCAGAGTCATCCACTGCATCCAGGGTCATCACTGGTTTGTCTTGACTTGTGCCTTGACACTGGATTTGGTGACTTTGCAAGAGTGATGACTTTGTGCAACTCTGCCTGACTTAACCCCATTTTTCCCAGTATGGTTCACCACAGGTAATTGAATCAGTGGATACCTGATCAGCTGATCCAGGGACCGTACTGTACTATGCTCCATGCTATAGTCATTCGTGCATGAGCATGAGATCTATGAAAGAGAATTGCTTCCAGATTATTTTGCAGTATTCTCTATGTGTGTTTGTGTCATAGTCCCTGCTGAGGTGGATGATTGATTTTGGGTCAAATCCATATGGGACATTTAGAGTTGGAGGAGCGCCATGGATGGACCTAAAATCAGGAGACAGAAGTTTCATTCCTGACTGTCAATCACTAGCAATGTGGGCACAGATGGGTCACTTCAACTCTCTACGCCTTGGTTTTCTTTTATGGAAAATGAAAGGGTCAGACCAGATGACCTCTGCTATCCCTTCAAGCTGTATAGTGATGATCCTATGATCTCTAGACATTGTTTATGGCAGCCTAATGGAGTGAAATTTCCAGAAGGGATCACAGATTGAAAGTTGGAAGGGACCTTTGGATCCCATTTTTACTCTTCCCTCCTCTTTCCTGATCCGACTGTCTCTGGAATGTGGCATTCACTTCTGGGCACCATATATAGGAAGGATGATGATTAAGATGGTAAAACCCAACCTTCTCATTTTACAGACAAGCTTTATCGGTTCAGTTCAATTCAACAAGCATTTACTAAGTGGCTACTAGCTCTTCCCTCTTGCCCTGTCAACTGCTTAAGGGTCAAGGAGTTGCCTTTTCTAGGTTAATATTTGTGACTCAGGGCAACAACTACTCTCGACCAGAAAAATTCTCTAAGTACATAATTATATAGAAATGTTGTTGAGCCAGAGAGAGAAGGAGACCTTGAGGCAAGGCAGGCTGGAAGGATAGCTTCACCCTCATGTGAACCCCAAGTCTCTACTAAAGATCTTTCCTGCCCAGAGTATCTTCCACACACTCAGTGAAGGAGAGAGCAAACAGAAGTTCCATGATAGTTGGCCACGAAGGAAGCAGAGTGAGTCATTGAATGGCTTTTAGGGAAGCCCCCTGGAAAGGCAAAATGAGGACTCCCTCAATGGGAAATTTCTTCCACTGTGAACTTGAACCAGATTTGAATGGAAAGGCTTTGGGAAGTATTCCTCCCTCCCCACTCTCGCGCCTGAAGTCATCGTGAGAAGATGCATTCTGCCAAACGCCCGCCTGAACGGTGGAATGGGGCCACCGGGACCGCTGGCTCTCCCGGTTCTTGCTTGACTATTTCAACAGGGAAGCAAGTGTTCTCTCCATTTTCTTAAATCGGGCAGCAGATTTTTATTTCATAAGCCGATCCTGCCACCGTGTGGCCATTATTCATTCTTGCAAATGAAGTCTCAAGAATGAGAGCTTGGACTGGGATAATAAGTCCATGAAGACTCATTTTGGTAATTAGAATACCACATCTTGAGAAAGCTTCAAAAATACACGTGTACATGTATGTTCAACACATGTACATAAACATGTATGCATGCATATATTGCATACCGTGTTCAGGTGCTTTTTAGGTGTGTCTGATCTTTGTGACCCTGTTTGAAGTTTTCTTGGCAAAGATACTATGATGGTTTACCATTTCCTTCTCTAGCTCATTTTATAGATGTGGAAACTGAGGCAAACAGGGTGAAGTGACTTGTCCAGGGTCACACACCTAGAAAATGTCTTTGGCCAGATTTGAACTCAGGGAAGTGAGTCTTCCTGACTCCAATCCCAGTACTCTATCCACTGTGCCTCCTGGTTGCTCCATGTTAAATAAAATATAATGAAATTGATTATAGAATTATGCATAATCTTATAATAATAATCTGTTACATAGACTGCATGTATTGTGCTTTCCCCCCAATCTCAGAATTGGAAGAGACCTCAAAGGTCATCTAGTTCAACTCTTCCATGGATTGAGAATTTCTTCCTTCTGCGCCAAACCTGACAAGCAGCCAGTCAGCCCTTGCTGGAAAAGCCTCTTCTCCCCTTCAAAGAACCCTCAGCTAGGAGAGACCTTCATGGACTGATGCGGACTGAAATAAGCACAACCAGGGGAGCATCATAACCAGTAACTACAATATTGTGGAATCATCAAATGTGATAGGTTTAGCTACTACCACCAATACAAGGATCCAGGACAATTCTGAGGGACTTGGGACAAAGAAGGCTCTCCACTTCCAGAGAAAGAACTGCTGGAGTCAGAATGCACATGAAAACATATGATTTTTAACTTGTTTATTTGGGTTTATTTTGGGGGGGTTTGGTTTTATAAGATTACTCACTTACAAAAATGAACAATGTGGAGATATGCTTGGAAGGATAATGCATGTATAATACAGATCAAATCACTTGACAGCACTGGGACAAGGAAGGGAAGAGAGGGAGGGAGATAAGTTCAATCATATAACTTAGGAAAATTTGAGTAAAAATTTGTTATTACATATAACTGGTAAAAAAAAATTTTTTTTTTAAAAAGAATCCTCAACTTTCTTCAAAGTCAGGCTCTCAGGGTACCTCCTCCAGGAAGTCTCTTCTTGCTAGCTAGTGTCCTTCCCCTAGAAATTCTTTTGTGTTCATTTTGCATTTAATATTCTGTGTAATGTTCTGTACTTCATCCTTCATTCCTCAAATACTGGGACTTTTGATCTCTGCTTCCTAAGCATCCCCCAGTGTATACTGTAGGAGCTTAATTAATGCCCATTGACCTAACTTGAATTTTGTTGAACTAAATAGATCTAGTTGTCAAGACGTTTGTTCTAGGACAGAGCTTAAGCTTGCCTCTTTGGACTCAGCACTTAGAGTCCTGCCCTTTGCCACCAAACAAAACAAGTCCAGTGTCTTTTCCACTTGTCAGACCTTGAGATCTATCGAGCACAGCTGCTGTGTTCCCTCTGAAAGCATTCTCTTCTTTAAGGTAAGATGATCGGTTCTTCCAACTGATCTCCATATGGCACCCATTCAAGGTCTTTCACCAAACCTGTTGCCTTCCCCTGCACTCTTTCCTGCTTATCATCATCCTTCTTAAATGTGGTATCCAGAAATGAACACAATATTCCAGAGACGGTTGGATCAGGAAAGATGAGGGAAGAGTAAAAATGGGATTTGTTTTTGCTTCTTAATTCTAAGTACTCTACCCCTCTTTTTAAAAACAAAACCAAACAAGAACAAACAAAAACAAAAAACCATCCTTACCTTCTGTCATAGAATTGATATGCAATATTTATTCCAGGCAAAAGAACCGTAAGGGAACAGCTAGTTTAGCTCAGTGGATATAGAGTCAAACCTAGAGGTAAGAGGTCACAGGTTCTAATCCAGCTTTAGAGACTTTCTAGTTGTGTGACCCAGAGCAAGTCATTTAACCCTCATTGCTGAATGGGGGACAATTACTATGGAGAGATGGCTCAAATGGTACACCCCCAGAAGGGTTCTGTGCCCTAGAGAATGATGGAAGGGAGAGGGGGCATCAAAGCTATGGGCTTGAGCTATCTTCCAAGACCAGAATTCATTTTGGTATTTAACCCATTTGTCCTTACTCTATTGAGTCAACACCCAGTGCATTATTATCCTTTAATGCAAAGTTTAAATTCTTTTGAGAGTAATTTTGAGATAAGAAACTTGCTACCTCCCAGAATCCAGAAAGTGAACTGTTTGCAGAAGGCACCATGAAGATGTCTGCAGAAACCACACACTGCCCCCAGAAGATCCAGAGTGAACTTTGGGATGTGGTGATTTGAACTGTGGGAGGTTGAATGCATTTATTTTGAATGTACCCTCTTATGCCAAAAGAGACTGCCCCAAAATTAGTTTTTGTCAATGTAGCAATCACTGGTTTTGTTCTTTCTCTCTTTTGTTTCCCTTTTATCCCCAAATTATTGTAATTTCCCTTTAGAAACTGCAATATTGTATGTAACTCTAATTAAAGATATGTTAGTTATGTTTCCATCATTCATTGGGGCAACTAGTCTCCCAAAGGATCCCAGGGAGAAATGTGTAAATGGAGTTTTTTGCCCCAGGACTACATTCCCCAGAATTCCTTAACTTTTCCCAGAACTCCTTAAATTATGTTCCCCACATTGTGTCCTCACATTTTATAAATAAGTTTGCTGTAACCCCGCCCTTGTGGGCTTCTTCCCACACTCTCCTCCTTGCTCTCTTCCTGCTTTTTGCAGGCTAGGCAATTCCTCTTTACTAAGGCTACTCTTTCCACTGCTTCAAGTTATTATTAATGAATCTTATAAAAATAATACTTGGAGTATTTGTATATTAATTTTTAATCTTATACCAAAGATACCAAATGATGATTTCTTTATTTTGGCTAAAAAGAAGCATTACTGAGGATTACTTTCTTCATCTATAAAATGGAGCACGTACTTCCTCCTGCCCTTGGGACCTACAAATGAGATAATCCATGGAAACTGATATGCAGACTTTGAAATACAAATATTGCTGTTAAAGAGTTGCCTGCCCTTGGTGACAAAGGTAGCCTGATAGAGCAGGGAACAAGCAAGAGATGTGGAATCAAAGGATCTGGGCTTGAATGTCATCTCAGCCAGTTACTACCTGTGTAACCTCGTGTAACTTGATATTTAACCTCTCCAGGATCCATTCTTTCATCTGTGAAATGTGGAGATTGGGCAAGATGGCCTCTATGGCCCCATCTGCTTCTATATCTATCAGCCATTGCTGACCCATGGCTTAGCCTTTTGGGATTTCATGTGTCATTAAAAACAAATTGGAGTAAGGTATAGTCACTGTGTGTTTTCTCTCAACTGTTAAAAAGGAAGATTTTTACTTTTAAAAAAGTTGATGTGTTTTAGTTTAGACTAAGGCTTCCAAAGCATGGCGGTACATTGGCTAGAACACTGGGTTTTAAGTCAGGAAGACACATCTTTCCGAATTCAAATCAGGCCTCAGACATTTACTATCTGTGTGACCTTGGGCAGGTCACTTACCCCTTTTGCCTCAGTCTCCTTATCTGTAAAACAAACTGGAGGAGGAAATGCTAAACTACTCCATTTTTTCAAATCTTTGTATCTTTGCCAAGAAAGCCTGACACCAAGAGTCGGATATGACTAAAAAGACTCAACAATGACAAGACTCTTTGGTTTTCAGCTACAGATAGCCTTCCACATAGGGAAGAAATGTGTGCCAACAAAATTGGCATTGAGAGTGGTAGTATATTATTTTATAAAAAGCTTAAATTGTTTACCTCAAAGTCAACTTGCTTAGAAAAAATTCCTTCTCCTACCAAGGTCACAGAATAAATTCTCATTTCACACATTCAAAAGTCCTGCACTGTCTTTAGTACTCTAATAATAATCTCTAGCCCTGAATATGGGAAGGGGCCAGATGGTTTGAATATACTTAATGGGCACATTCTGAAGTGAATGCCTACACAAATGCCAGGGTTCTCGGATCAACATATCAATTTACATTTATTTGCATAAATCTACATGCAATATATTCTCACTCCAAGTACATAAAAGAAAAGGTGTCAGGTAGCCAGTGACACCTACTGCAAATAGATCTGCATCCACAACATTCTGGGTAAGACACATCCCATACATAATAGATTTTTAAATTAGTTTAATCATTTTCTAGATCAAGAGAGACAGAGGTGCAAGGAAAGATCAGAGCTCATTAGGTCTTGGCACAGGCAGGCAGGATAATCCCCCATCGTTGCCTCACCAAGAGGAAGGCAGGGGCAAGGCCAGCCTTTGGAGTAGACTTAGCCTGGCTGAAATCCATTTCTTTTCTTTGATTTAAGACTTTGTTCTCAGGTAAAATCATAGAAAACTTGGAAAGAGTAATGCGCTAAGCTTTATCAGTCACTAATAATAATAATAATCAACGTTTACCTAGTGCTTTAAGATTTGGGAAGTGCTTTGCAAATGTTGTCTCACTGTGGCCTCACAATAACAGTGTAAAACATTTTAAATACCAAGCAGAGGAATTTGTATTTTATCTTAGCAGTACTTGGAGACCATCAAGACTCCTAGAAGAGAAGAATGAAATGGTCATATTTTACTGGAAGACCAGTGAAGAAATGATTACTGTCATTCAGGTAAGGAAAAGGTGCTGAAGACCTGAATATTTATTAAGAGATTATACTGTATTAATTGATTCAGATAATGAGCAAGATTTGGGGGTTGTCGGAGGGACTGGAATGAACTTTGACGCCTTAGATGGAGGGACTAACCAGTCAATTCGTCATTAGGCATTTATTAAGTAGCTAGTATGTGCTAAGCACTAACACAAAAGCCAAAAATCAAATGGGAAGGAAGGAAGGAAAGAAGGAAGAAAAGAAAGAGGGAAGGAAGGAAGGATGGAAGGAAAGAAAGAAAGAAAGAAAGAAATAAGGAAGGAAGGAAGAAAAGAAGGAGGAAAGGAAGGAATGAATGAACAAAGGAACAAAGGAAGGAAAGAATGAGGGAAGGAAAGAGGGAAGGAAGGAAAGAGGGAAGGAAGGAAGGAAGGAAGGAAGGAAGGAAGGAAGGAAGGAAGGAAGGAAGGAAGGAAGGAAGGAAGGAAGGAAGGAAGGAAGGAAAGTTAATGTCTTTAAAACTAGCCAGATTTGAGATGGCTAAACTCTCTCTCTCTCTCTCTCTCTCTCTCTCTCTCTCTCTCTCTCTCTCTCTCTCTCTCTCTCTCTCTATATATATATATATATATATATACTTTCAAAAGGTGAAGATCCCTGATCACTCATAGCACTGGTACCATGGACCGAATTCATGAGAGGGGAAGGACCTTCCTTTCTGCGAATGATTTCTCCCCATGTAGATTCTTTTTTTTTTTATTTTTATTTGGTCATTTCCAAACATTCATTGGAAACAAAGATCATTTTCTTTTCTTCCCTCCCCCCCTCCCTCCACCTCTCCCACAGTCCCCATGTAGATTCTAACTGAAGTAATGATCACTAGTTTGCATCAATGTCCAATGAACATGTTTAACCCAAGAATTGTAGGAAAGATTTCAGAGTTGAATCTTGTCAAGCTAGAAACATCTTGATCTTTCTTGGTTTAGCTTTCTGAGTTAATTCTTTTCCTGTAAATAATCAGCTAACAGTAAGCATTAAAGCAAGTAGGTGGTGTAGTGTATAGAGTATGGACTCATTTTTCTGAGTTAAAACCTTTCCTCAGCTGTATGACTCTGGACAAGTCACTTAACCCTATTTGCCTCAATTTCCACATCTATAAAATGAGCTGGAGAAGGAAATGGCAAACCATTCCACTATCTTTCCCAAGAAAATCCCAGATGGGATTTCTCAGGAAGAGTTAGACATGACTGAAAACAATTAAACAACAGAAATGTAGATTATCATTCAGGACATTATGAACAGAAAGGGGGCCATCATCCAGCCCCCTTAATAAGGAAAACATTATATATCCCACCTCCAAGTGGATGCTATTTTTTTAAATCCAGTTCCTCTTAGAATGGTTTGTCCGAGTCCCTGCAATAGGTTCACAGCTCCATTAGGGAAAAGTCTCAGTTGCCCAAGTGCATTACTACCTGGATCCCATCATAGGTGCAGTATTCATATTCCTGTCCTCACCTACTTCCCTTTCTTTGGGGTCGGGTGCCATTCTCTCAGCTTTCAATGACTTTTTCAGTTTCATAGCTCTTCTGCATGACCAAGTAAGGTCTTGGAACACAGTAACATCCCCTATTGATGGCACCCATTGCCTCTGCCACCATCCATGGCAAACTTTTTCCTTAAGGTCTTTCATTCCAACAGTATCTGCTCTTCTCCACAAGCCCTTACTTCTCTCTTTTTTCCCATGTGGCTCAGCCTACAGCATTATAGGAATAGCTATGAAGAATTCAGATGAAGAGTACCAGGTCCAAAGAAATAGCTTTAACAAATTTTATTGCTACTCATAAGGGAAGGAGGAGAGCAGTTCCTAGCAGGGATGGTGTCAATATATTGCCTCCATGAGTGTAGTGGGCAGCCCATGGTAGGGATATCCATGTCCTGGGTGAAGACCCAGAATTCCTCAGGACTTGACTTTATATTCTGTTTGGGGCAAAGAGCTAGTGTGATACCAGTATGATACCAACAGGATATTGTCCACAGTAAAGTGAAGGTATTCTCAAAATACTTGATAGAGAATGAGGAACAAGAATCAAGGAATTAGGAAATTTAAACCTTATAGTACCATCCAACAAGAGGCTCAAAAGAGGAGCTATAACTATCCAGGTTCAGAATAGTTTTCACTGGTCAACAAAAGGAAATGGATGCTTAGTGTAGATGGTGCAAATCCTCCAAGGGTGTAAAAGTTCAAGTTCCCCTCTTTCCCCATCAGAGAAGAAGGAGAAGGGAAAAGAGGAAGGCTCAGGTGACTGCCACAATCTCTTAAGTATGCTTGCTATCAGAAATATAAGGAGGTCAATTAATTAAATGTGGGTGTGGGTGGGGTGGCGGTGATGAGCACTCCTGTTTATCATGGTGAGGTAGAGAGACAGGTGTCATAGAGTTGGAGGAGTTGAGGACCTGGTAGGTCAGGGTGATTGAGGTTGGGTATGATTTGGAGTAGAAAATAAGGTAACCAGAAACCAGAGATTCTGAGAAGTGAGGATAGATTTCAGGTTGGTTTCTTTAATTTTCAATTTTTAACTAAAGAAATGAATTTAATGTTGGGAATTTTGGTGCCCCTCAGAGTTGATATAATATGGCCAAATATTATTAATATCATATATCGTCAAATCATTTTATGTAATATATCATTGTATATGTTTATATATATCTTTTAATACATAATATATTTTTATAAATAATATATTTTATATGTCCAATGGCAATAATAATAATGAATTTGTGCCAGGTACTATGTTAAGTGCTTTATGATTATTAACTCATTTGATCCTTACAACAACCCTGGGAGGCATCCCCATTTTACAGATGAGTGGACTAAAGCAAATAGACATTAAATGATTTTCCTGTGGTCATACAGCTAGTAAGTATCTGAGGATGAATTTGAACTTAGGTCTTCCTGACTCCAAGTTGGGTTCTCCATTCACTACACCACCTAGCTGCTTCAACACAACCTCCAACATTTAAGGTATATCAGATGTTTTCCTTACCACACTCTAGTGTGGTGGGTTAAGCAAATATTATTAACCACATTTTACAGTTTAGGAAATAGAAGCCCTGAAATAGTAAGTGATTTGTCCAAAGTCATTCAGCTACTACATTCCCGAGGCAGGATCCAAAGCCAAATTCTGGGACCCATCCCACTTAGCCACACAAAATTCAATCAACAAAAAGCCTTATAGATCTATCCTCCTTGGAATCCATTTTGGTTCTGTTTGAGCTGTTCCAGAGCCCCTATCCTCTGGACCCTGAAAGGTCCAAGTGACAAGGTCACTTCTTTCTAAAAGTCCTTGTAATATGGGTTTTGAAGAAGCAACCTTGCCTGTGGTTACCCCAAATATGCCTCCCAAAATAAAATTCAAACAGATACATATGACACACTGCCTTGCCTCAAGTATGGAGGCCATACCTTTGAAACAGAAGTGAAAGGGAAGCTCTCTGCACCAGCTGATAAGAGTGTGGTTAATAGCTGAATTTCCTCTTTTCAGAAGGAAATGTAGACTCTTGTTCTTCATGGAGACTTTTTCAGAAAAGTCTTAGATTTGCTTAACTTGATAGGAAATTATACTTTTCTGAAAATCCAGATAGCTCAAAAAAAGTCAAAGATAAAGTCAAGGTAGTTAGTGATAAAAGAGGACATTTTTTTGCTGAAAAATCTACGGAGGTCTTTGTTGCTTGAATGTTGAAATAAGTAGCCAGAGTCTTTATTCCTTGGGCTGTTTAGCACTTGGGAAATATTTTAATCTTTGGAGTCATTAAGGTATTAGTTCAGCTGTTGAAGCAGCTGGACCTTCAGTCTACTGTGTATCTAGAAAGGACCCAATAGTCCAAAACCTTACATAACTCAGAGCAATGATTGGATGCTTCCTCTCTGCTTTCTACTATCTGCCTGTTGTCTCCTCCTCTCTCTTTGTTTTTATTTCTCTCTATTTCTGTCTTTCTTTTCTCCCCATCTCCTGTTCCTCTCCCAGCCCCACTCCATTTTCCTTCCTCCTTGGGTCATGCTCTTCCTCTTCATCCATCTCCTCCTCCTCCTTCTCCTTCTCCTTCTTTCTCTTCCTCCTCCTCCTCCTCCCTATATTCCTCCTTCTCGCTTCTTTCTGTGACTACACTATAGGGGAGGGGTGTGTGAACCATATTCCTTCCTTAAAAATTTTAACCTGAAGACTCTCCCTGTCTCATGGCTCTTTCCCCATTGCCTACAGACATGCTCATGTCTCCACTATTTTGAAAAATCCTCCCTTGATCTTCCATCCCTGCTATCATCCTAAACCCCACAAGAAGGCTGTCTGTAATAGATGGATGCCCCCACTTTCTCTCCTTTCCCTCTTTTCCTCACCTCTTACAGTCTGTTATTATTTTGAGGAAACTGCTCTTTCCAATGTTACTAATGACTTCTTAGTTGCCAAATCCTCATCCTGGACTTCTCTAGAACTTTCACCATCTTGATAACTCTTCTCTAAGTATTCCTGACACTGCTCTCTCTTGGTTCTCCTTCTATCTGACCACCCTTTCTCTCTTTTTCTTTGCTGGATTCTCAATCAGAGCACACCTATAGAGTTCTGTCCTGGGCTTTCTTCTATACTATTTCGCTCAATGATCTCATCAGTAGCCATGAATTTAATTACCATGTCTTAATGATTCTCAAATTCCTCTTTCTTTCTCCAGCATCTTTTCTGCTCTCCTATCTTGCATTCCAGCTGCCTTTCAGACATCTCAAACTGGATGTCCAGTAAGAGGGCAACTCCCTCTTCTCCAGTCCATCAGGCTCATAACCTAGGTGTCATCCATCCCTTCACCATCTCTCATCTCCCTCTCCCCCAACCCCCATGTCCAATCAACTGCTAAAGCCTGTCAATTCCACCATTACAGCATCTCTTAGAAAGTTGAGGCTCGGTAAGATCAAGTGAATTTCCCAAGGTCACTTAGCTAAGATGTATCAGAGGTGGAATCTGAGCCTAGTTCTTCTCCTTCCAAATCCAATAGTCAACAAAAGAATGAAAAAAATCAAGTGTTATATGCCAAATGCTGTGATAAGTACTGGAGATAGGAATTTTAAAAAACAAGATATTCTCAAGGAGCTTACATTCTATATGGGGGAAATAACTCATGATAATCCTAGTTCATGTTTATATATAATACTTTAAGGTTTGCAAATACTAAAGTATTGAGGGATCCTGGGTTTCTTCCTGTAGGGGTAGGTGGAGCATTGACATCTAGCCAGTTCCTGTTCCATTTGGATCTTTAGGTCCATTTCCCCCTTTCAATTAGTAGTGGCCAGCCTAGAACACTGAGAAGTTAAGTGACTTGCCCAGGGTCATACTGCCAGTATGTGTCAGAGGGGGCACATACTTAAACCCAGATTTTCCATCCAAATCTTGCTGTCAATTGATCAGGCCAAACAGCCTCAGATGCAATATAAATTGGAAAAAATAACACTGTTGCCATATGATTAGTCCAAACAGAAAAACAATAAAATGAGTAAGGGATAATTTGTATTTATCTTAATTATAATCTCTTGAGAAAAGCAGACAATAAGGTCAACCCAGATTTCTATAAGGATTCCATCATACTACAGACTACATTCTGGAGCTAATTTCCAAGCTAAAAATGAATGACTCTGCCACTAGATTATATCAGTTTCATTTAAAAATGTATGGGTCGTTTTCTCTTTGATGAAGACATTTATCAGCCATGATTGATTGGGGTGGATTTTTGGTCCCTAACTAGAAAGAACAGAGAATGAGGCCCAGAAACTTTCTTGAGCAACTGGGTAAGAATTAAGACCCAAAGAACTTCTCAGAAGTGAAATTCACTGAGCCATGAGCAATGAAAGGGGGGGGGGGGAAATCACTGAATAGTCACAATTGTCCTCGAAGGGAAGGGGTAGTATTGGTTATTTTATAGCAGTTCCCTTTGGTGACTCCCAGGTGGTGCTGTTGGACCAGAATGTCTTGGTCACTTCCAGAGTCTTTGAAGACTATATAGGAGAGGAAGCCAGTTTGTAAATGTCCATTTGGATTTACAGAAAATTTGCATTTTAGATTTTGGTAACACAGAGGAGTGCTTGTATATGATTAAGTGCCTAAATGAATTATACTCTAAAATACAGAAGTAAAGTTAGGAAGCGGTATGGTACAAGAGAAAGAATCTTAAAGAGTTAGAGTCTGAGGATCTGGGTTCAAATCCCATCTTTGCCCCTTCTACCTTTGTGACCTTGTGCAAGTCACTTAAACTCTTTCAGCGGTGGTATTTGAACTCTGTACTCCCTAGTACCTTGGTCCTCAGTTTCCTCAACTTTCATAAGATAACTTTCAAGATCTCTTCTATCCCTACATTGATGATCTTATTATGATCATACAACCTGGATTTCATTAGAGGGGTGAGATGTGAGCTGTACCTTTAAAAATTAAATAAGGGGGATAGCTAGATAATTCTAGAGTCCTGAATTCAAATATGACCTCAGACATTTCCTAGCTGTGTGACCCTGGGAAAGTCACTTAGCCCCCATTGCCTAGCCCTTACTGCTCTTCTGCTTTGGAACCAATACATAGTATTGATTCTAAGAGAGAGGTAAGGGTTTTAAAAAAAATAAATAGGAAAGGCAGACAGGGAGAGAAGAACCTATACAAGGTAGTAGATACAGCATTATGTATTTGGGGAACAATGAGGAAATGAGACAAACTATTGCAAAATATTTATATTGAGGAAGGAAGTAGTAAAAGATTTTGAAAAGTAGGTTGTGAAGAACCTTAAATATTGGATTGAGTTTGGACTCCATCTTGTTAGTAATTGAGAGTCAGTGAAGCATCCTATGCAAGTTACTATTTTAGAGAGATTTACTTGGTGGTAATGTACAGGAGGGAGTGGAGGAGGAGAAACTGAGGCAGAGGCACAATTAAAAACAATTGCACCAGTGCAGGGGTGAGATAATGGAGCTATGGGCTAAGAGAGTGTTCCTGGGGCAGGCAAGAAGGGGATATGGGTAAAATACATTTCGAAAGAAAAATAGATAACCTGGAGTGAATGGTTGAATGTAATTTGAAGCTTTGGTAACTGGGGGACCCGCAGTATTTGTTGACAGAAATAAAGAAATTGAGTGTGAACCAGTTAAGAGGAAGTGAAGAAGTTTGACTTTGGACGTGCTAAGTAAAGAGTTACAATAGAAGGAGATGTCCTGTCCTGAAGGCTAGTTCTGGGAATAGAACTTGGAGGAGAAGTCAGGGCTGGAGAAAGAAATCTGAGAATCATCAACCCAGAAGGGGTCACTGATGCTGGCAAGATTGGGTCACCCGGGAAAGTAGGTCAAGAGATAAGAGCCGAGTAAAAGAAGGTCAAGGGCAGAGTCCAGGGATGGCACCTCGCAGAGGGCAGGAGAAGGAAGAGGAAATGCCCATCTAAATCATTGTAGATGTCAACCTTGCCTTCCAAGTGCTGGCAGCTCATCAGTCTGGTACCATCTCACGATGTTATAGTCACAATTTCCACTCCAGGGTCCAAGGCAGGGGTAAAAATATCTATGGCTATAGGGGCCAGGAGGAACACTGTGAAACGGAATCATCCCACTAGATCTTTCCTCCCTTCTTGAAACATCCAAATTAGGACCAGTCCCCCTGAGTCAAAGCCTACCCTGTTAGTATTTATTGCACCAGATCATTAATGAAGATAGGGTGCAAGAATGGGGAGCAGAAAGATGCTTTTTGCTGCAATCTCTCCTGATTTAAGGACCATCTCTACAGAGAGAAAGAAAGAGAGACAGACAGACAGACAGAGAGGGTCAGAGGGAGAAGGGGGAGACAGAGAAAGAGAGAGAGAAAGAGAGACAGACAGAGAGAGAGAGACAGACAGAGAGGGTCAGAGGGAGAAGGGGGAGACAGAGAAAGAGAGAGAGAGAGAGACAGACAGAGAGAGAGAGACAGACAGAGAGAGACAGAGAGGCAGAGAGAGACAGAGATAGAGAGAGACAGAGACAGAGACACAGAGAGAGAGAGAGAAAGAGAAAGAGAGAGACAAGAAATCCACTTTCCATGGCATGACTTACAGGAGCCCTTCTTCATTATTCTACATTTGCTAATTGATTTTTGTTGTTGTTATTGTTTTTCTGGTTATGAAAAGGAAGCCAAGTAATTTAGAATTTCCAGGCAACACTTATTTTCCATTAGGAAAAGAGAAGTCACCTCTGTTGAAATGTTGAGTGCTGAGAGCCAAAGGCCTGAGACAAACATTTTCTAGAAGATGATGTTATTATTTTAAGAAGGAATCAAGTTGGCTGGTTCCTTGACATCAGAACCTAGAGGGGAAGCGGAAGGAGGCAAGTTTCTGAGGAGAAATGGACAAGGGAGACTTTTTTTTAACCTTTCTAGTGTTTTTTTTCCCTGCCTCCAGAGCTTCTCTCCCCACCTTTTAAACCCTTACCTTTTGCCTTAGATTTGTTATCTTCCCCCCTATTTCCACCCCTTTTAAGCCCTTATCTTCTGCCTTGGAATTGTTAGAATTCTGTGCAGAAGCACAGAAAGGGCTAAGCAATTGGAGTTAAGTGATTTGCCCAGGGCCACATAGCTAGGAGGTCACATTTAAACCCAGTCCTCCCAACCCTGGCTCTCTATCCACTGAGCCACATAGCCGTCTCTTTTCTTTCCTTTAAAAACCAAGTAAATCATGATTTACAACTAGAACCTAACCTTAGATGGAATGAATGTGAATGGAAGCTTTGTACTTTTATTGGATCAGGATAGAAATTCTGGTTTCCTATATGGGTCTGTTATCACGTGGACAAATTGTGAAATGTTCACAGTCAACAAGTATTATTAAGTACTCTATAACTGCTAGCTATTATTATCTCATGGGCAGCTAGATGGCACAATAGATAGGAAGACCTGAGTTCAAATCTGCCTTCAGACACTAGCTAAGTGACCCTGGGCACATCACTTAACCTTGTTTGCCTCAATTTCTTTATCTGTAAAATGAGTTGGAGAAGGAAATGGCAAACCTCTCCAGTATCTCAAATGGAGTCACAAAGTCAGACACAGCTGAATAAAAACAGTATTATCTCCAGCATGCACTGATGGGGTAGGGGTAGAAGAGAAGAAACGCTGGGTACCTTAGAAGGTCCATTCCAGTCTTTTAACCATGAATCTCAAGCAGGAACCTTTGCTTCCTGACCAAAAGGCACTGGGATGAGAGTGAAGACAGGCTGTTGACCTTGGCCAAGTCACGTCATCACTATTAGGCTGTGTTTTCTCATCTATAAACAAAGGGGTTTGGGACAAGGTGATCTTTGAGGTCCCTTCTAGCCCTAATAGTTTCTATCATTCATCTAACCTCATTCCTGTTGGTTCATCTTGCTGACCACAAGATGGCACCTTCTTTCTGGGAAAACCTTGATGCTAAACCAACCAAAGCAAAAACCCAGCTTCTGGGTCAATCTTCCTTTCAGGAGTGGATTTGTTATAGCACAGAATGTCAAAAATGGAAGGCATCTTAGCAACTTCCTTATTTTAGAGTTGAGGAAATCAAAGTTTAGAAAGTGCAAGTGATGTCTAAAGTTACAGAGTTTGTAAGTGGCAGAATTTGCCCTCAAAATTTTATCCACCATGATGAAAAATGCTACCCACTTCCAGATCGAGTGGACGGACTCAAAGTGCAGATCGAAGCATATTTTCTTTTTTCTTTGATGGTAAGAAGTTCTAGGGGGCAGCTGGGTTGCTCAGTGGATTGAGAGCCAGACCTAGAGAAGGGAGGTCCTGGGTTCAAATTTGACCTCAGACCCTTCCTAGCTGTGTGACCCTATGCAAGTCACTTAACTCCCATTGCCTAGCCCTTACCACTCTTCTGCCTTGGAACCAATACACAGTATTAATTCCAAGACAGAAGGTAAGGGTTAAAAAAAAAAGTTCCAACCCCAAGGCAAGCAGGTAGGAGAAGGATATTATTCTAAAGAAAGCAGTGGTTGTTCAGCCTCATCCCCTTCACACCACCTAAAGGGCTAACCTCATCAGAAGCTTGGCCCTGGAGTTTGGCTAAGTGGAGATTTTTCTGCTTGGCAATATATGTACATATATACATATACATATATATATAATATTTATAACAAATTTTGTTTTTCTTGCCTTCTCAAGGGATGGAGTAGGAGGAAGTGGGCAGGAGAGAATTCAGAACTGAAAATAAAATAAAGTTGAACTAAAAAAAAATCCTACATCCAACCCAGGACTTGATCTTGATTCTATTATTCTATTTCAGAAAACTAGACTTCCGTGTTCACTGGTCTTGTGTTTGTCTTTTCTTCTTCGTGAAGATGCTAAGGATTAGGATGTTACTAGATTATACATTCCTTGAAGAAAAAAAATCCACATCTTCTCTAAATCATGCATTTCTCCCAGGACTTACCAAAATGCTGTTCAACCAGATGCTTAATAAATAGTTATCATGTCATATTGTATTTCCAAAAGGCCTGGCATAGTGCTTGGTACATAATAATAATGACTCCACATTTCTGTAGTAAACTAAAAAACACTTTCTTTTGAACCTCTCTAGGGAGACTATTATTGACTCCCTTTTAAGATAAGGAACCTGGAAGTATGGAGAGGGGTTCAGGGCCACATAAATCGCAAGTTTAAGGACTAGAATTTGAATTCAGGTCTTCTAACTCCAAGTCTACTTTCTGCAACACCACCATGAAAGGCACTTAATAAACATACTTACTAGGTAGAGGAACAAGGGGGAAAGTGTGCTTCCTCTAATTGTAAGAGCTTGACTCTATGTTTTGTCTCATTGAAACTACAGAGTAGCTAGAGCCCTCTTCCTCAAGGACCCAATGCCCAAAACTCTATCCAAACCCATGGCAAGAGTGGTCCAGTTCTCCTGGCTTCCCCTTCTCATCCTGTCCACCTTTGTCCAGCCCATCCAGGGCCAGGGGAAGTTGATGACGTAGCTAAATAGGGAGTCTGAGTACCATCCATGACTACAGTAATGAATAACTCCCTTTTAAGCAGTATGTAGGCAAATATGTCCCCTTTGTCTCCCTCCCACTTCTTCCCACTCCATTCAAAATGTTCTCTTTGTCAATGTTGCTACCTACTGATGTCAGATGTTCCAGTACTATGAATCAGATGTCAACAGGATAAATTGAAGCCCTTTAGCATTTTCATCCTAGTCTTCTCTTACAACCAATTTGGAAAACAAGAACCAGGACAGAACTCAGAAATCCTCCTGCCCTCCAGTATATAAGCCTAGGTAGGGCTTCATACCCCAATTCTCAGTTATTTTAGAAGAGGAATATGAATGGAGAGAAAAAGAAGGAGAATCCAGAAAAACTATTGGCTTTTAGGAGTTCCATTTCACATCAGATCCCTAGTTTCACATCCCTGCTATGAGAAGAATCAAGCCCTAAATTCTTACTTTCATCTAGTGACCAGCCCTTTTGGGTTCATAAATAGAATAGTATTTGGGAACTATGTTGCATGATTTACAGTCCTTTGTTTTCTCATTGGGGGAACAGCGTTAGGCACTAAACAAATTGAACTATTCATTTTCTAGATGTTTTGTGTGATTTTGTGAGAAAGAGAGAGAGAGAAAAAAAGAGACAGAGAGACAGAGAGATAGAGAGGGAGGGAGAGAGACAGGCAGAGAGTGAGGGAGACAGAGATAGAGAGAGAGAAAAAAAGAGACAGAGAGACAGAGAGATAGAGAGGGAGGGAGAGAGACAGGCAGAGAGTGAGGGAGACAGAGATAGAGAGACAGAGAGAGGGGGGACATTTTATCAAGGCAATTGGTCTTGTACCCTTTAAAATATAGCAAGTACAAAGAGGTAGTGTTTGTCCAAGGTGGGAGCTTGGATAAGGCTACAATCCATTCACATAACCTAGCTAGTAATTCAGTGCATCCTTGAAGAGAATTGGAAAGAAAGGATTCAAATTAAAGGGTATGGCACGCATCAGTGGGGTGAATATACATAATCATCAGGGATACCCAGCACTACAACCTTCCTATTGAATAGAACTAGAATAGTGGTTACCAACTGTTGTTCAGTGTTTAAATAATTACAATGAGGTCATCACAGAGTCTAGAAGCTCAAACTTTCTTCCTTCCTCTCATCTCCATATTTACAAGCTAGATAGAGGCTATATACAATCTGTAGTAGATAAGACTTTCACAGTAAGCAAGAAAAATCCCCCTTTAAAGCACTCACAGACCAATAAGAAAGTATTTGACTAGGATCTTATGTACCTCTACTCCAAATAAGAAAGCTGTAAAATTGATGGGACAAGCAGATCTCCATCCTGCCTGGAGAAAAATTACTAAATTCAACTTCAAAGAAAGAGCTAAAGATGTAGATACTCTTCTAAAGTGAGTGGCTCATCATAAATATTGCCCCCATAATGCTTCTTCTTTCTTGTGAGACACACAAATGTAAATAGGATTAAGGCTGACCAGGGAACAGTTTCAGTAATGGAGAGTTTTAGCTTTTAGTATTTTTGCATTGGTCTAAACCTGCAGTTTAATTCATGTAGAGAACCTCAGATGCAGATCAGCCACTCATCCCTAACTTGAGGTCTTAGAGAGTTTCTTCAGGCACTGAGAGCTCAATAGCTTGTCTAGGGTCTCCCAGCCAAAATGAAGCAGAAACAGGGCTTGAACATGGATCTTCATGATTCCAAAGCAGAGCCCCACTCCATGATAAACAATGCCAGCTGAGGCATGGAGTGGTGTCCCCTATTTCTAAGAAGTCTGTCATGGAGATGAACTGTTCAAGATTTTGTTGTTCAAAGTGGGGGGGCACACAAGAGTGAGTTTTCATGGTCATGAATCAGAAATGTGGCTCATAGTCTAAGGTACATGTTGTTCTTATGCATCAATTTTTTTAAAGAACTGATAAAATCACTGGGCGATGCCTTAATTTGGGCTTGAATTTAGATTTCAGTAGAAGCAGAGTTGTGTAAAGTCATCAGCCTCATTTTCTCTTCCAGAGTAACACAAGTCCAGTGCCAGGACAAAAGCCAGGATGACTGTCGATGGCCAGGGATGCAGTGGATGACCTTGGCGTCTTCCATGTCTGATCAAGCTCTGGGTACTCCATAGTGCCTGCTCCAGCCTCCTTCATGGTCTTTGGAACAAATTGTTCTCAGTTGCCCGTTCCATGAGGGCAAGTCTTCCCGCGTTTGGGGTAGATGTGCTCTTTGTGTAATTGGAAATCTATTACCCTAGAAACTACATGTCCCAGGAACCCACTGACTTCCTGTTGCTACATACTTCCTGTAGACAGGGGATATTGGGCAGTAGGGTTGCTGATCCTACACTCTGGCTGTGCTTCCTGTGTCAACTGTGGTGGTAAGAGGATTTTGAAAAGGCTGATTAGCCATGGGCATGTGGGTTTTTTTTTTAATTTTGTTGCTTTTTATTCTTTTACTTCTAATGATCATTAATAAATCTCTAAAAATATCTTTATTTGAGATTAATTTTTAAATGTACACCTTATTTCACTAATGGTTTGAGGACTGTGGCTTAGCCTCAACTTGGTTCAGCTGTCTGCTGAGATGGCAGAATCGGCTGCTTCACAAGCCACCGCTTCTTAGAGCCACAAGTGAGAGATGGCTGAAGGTAGACACCAGAGGTGGGTAAGTGACCCTGAAAAGAGCTTGGGAAGCCCCCATGCCAGAGGTGCTAGTCCTTTCAGAACATCTAATACTCCTAAGAAACTGATATTTTAATGGTCAAAATGCACCTAAAAATGATCATTTATGTTCTGTGCACAGGTGTAATTTCACAAGTTAATTTTTACTATTCTCCCTGGTGAAACGGAGAACGTAGTGAGGCAGAATCACATAAGGGATGGAATGCTAGCCTCAAAGCCACAGATACTCGGGTTTGAGTTTGGGCTCTGACCCGTTCTGGCTCCATGACTTTGGGCAAGTTTAACCTTCAGAGGGTGCTCTAGGCAACTGTCTAAGACTGTAAGTTGCAGGAAAGTGCCAACTGACATTTGGTAGAAAGATTTTCCTCACGCTGAGTTCCTTATACCAATGAAATCAGATTGATTAGTTGGCTAAATTAAGCTAAATTAATCTTGTATTTGATAACCATTGTAGATGTAAGTCGGAAAGATTCAGCTGTCATACTATTTTTAAAATCCATCTTCCCACTGAACATTTATAATATGATTAGTTTAATAAATAATATAACTACCGAAATCAGTTTGACCCAAATGAAATTCTACAAGAGTGCTGGGCTTAGAGTCAGGAAGACTCATCCTCCTGAGTTCAAATCTGGCCGTAGACATTTCCTACCTATATGACCCTGGGCAAGTCACTTAACCCTATTTGCCTCAGTTTCCTCATCTGTAAAATGGGATGGAGAAGGAAATGGCAAACCACTCCAGGAAATTTACCAAGAAAATCTCAAATGAGGTCACAGAACTAAAATGACTTAACAAATCTTTTGTAATTTTATGTATGTATGCTTCAAAAATATCACCTGAGAAGAGTTCCATAAGGCTTCTCCAGACCACCAAAGGGGATCTGTGATACACAAGAAAGGTTAAAAACTCCTGATTTATGCATAGCATTATTTATTGCTTTCAATAAACCCACTAGACTCTCTGAGAGCAGAAATTATTTTTTATTTTTATTTTTATTTTTGGTCTTTGTAGCCCAAGTAGCTAGGACAGTGCCTGGTACACAGCAGGAAGTTGTTGAATTGATTGACAGAGTTCCTTCTGAGTCCTCATCACAGTGTGAAAGTGACTCTGGGTTTCTGAAGGCTCTGCCGGTGAGAGACAAGTTGGAAAAGTCCAGGCAATAAAGTATTTGTCTGTAATTTAGAGAACCAACCTAGTTGTTTAGACAGGCTCATCAGCAAAAAGCAATCATGTGATGATTTTTTTTTTGGCCATAGAAAATCATGATAAGAATTAGCAAGTCAAAAAGGTAGAGATTTATCTATTTCTAAGAAGAAGAGAAACCCAGGCACACGTGTGACTTATCATGTTCAAACATTGAAGGATAATCTATTCTGTTACACTGTGGAGAGTACCGGGCCAGGAGTCAAGAAGATCCAAGTTCAAATCCAGCCTCCTGCTGTGTGACATTGAGCAAGCCATTTAAACCTCTGCCTTCCTCAAGTTTCTTCAGCTGTAAAATTGGTATAAAAGTGGCACCTTCTCTGCTAGGGTTGTTTTAAGGATCAAATGAGATAATATTTATAAAGTGCTTTCTTTGTAAATCTTAAAGGATCCTATAAATGCTAACTATATTAGCTAGCTATTTTTAACCTACAGAGGACTTGGGAAGGCTGGAGACAAGACAATGCAAAACTCCAAATAGCTATTTCCAGTTTTTCAGAAGAAAAAAAAAAGTAGTGACAGATATAGAGGTTTGGGGATAATTCCTTTGTTGCCAGGGAGAAAGTTCTTATCATCTAGCTGCGTGAGGTTTGGGAGACAGTCCCAAATGAGCAGCAACTTTTCTCGTTGTCCCGGGAGTCTGAGACTCTTGGGAGAGGCTGCATTGTATGGACTCACAGGTAAGATTAAGAGAAAACATGAAGTGTATAATTTGAGAATTTGTCATGTGAGCCTAGACTGAGCATTAAGATGTTGTGCTGTGGCTTATTGCTGGGGCTCTGAATTCAGTGGCTCGCTCCTTCCTTTCTTTCTTCCTTCTCCTTCCCTTTCTCCCTCTTTCCTTCCTCCTCTCCCCTTCTTCTTTTTTCTTTCTCTTTCCTCCCTTCTCTTCTCTTCTCTTCTCTTCTCTTCTCTTCTCTTCTCTTCTCTTCTCTTCTCTTCTCTTCTCTTCTCTTCTCTTCTCTTCTCTTCTCTTCTCTTCTCTCCTCTCCTCTCCTCTCCTCTCCTCTCCCCTCCCCTCCCCTCCCCTCCCCTCCCCTCCCCTCCCCTCCCTTCCCTTCCCTTCCCTTCCCTTCTCTTCTCTTCTCTTCTCTTCTCTTCTCTTCTCTTCTCTTCTCTTCTCTTCTCTTCTCTTCTCTTCTCTTCTCTTCTCTTCTCTTCTCTCTTCTCTTCTCTTCTCTCTGTCTGTCTCTTTCTCTGTCTGTCTGTCTGTCTGTCTGTCTGTCGTCTCTCACCCCCCCCCCCCCTCCTCCCACCTACCATCTTAAAAATCAATACTAAGTACTGGTTCCAAGGCAGAAGAGTAACAAGGGTTAACAATGGTGACTAAATGATTTGTTCAGGATCGCACAGCTAGGAAGTGTCTGGGGCCACATTTGAATGCAGGACCTCCCATCCCTAGGCCCGGCTCTCAATCCACTGATCCACCTAGCTTCTCCCTTGCATCCACTTTCAGTGGCCAGGATGGGACAGTCAAACGCACCAAGGACTAGGTGTCTGAGCTACCAGTGGTCAGTGACTTTCCATTCAGAAGAACAGACATCAGGCAGTGAAATGTCTCTCTCCTTCCCCTTATCATTTTAGGTTTGCTCATAATTCCCGATTTAGTACTTTAATGCCAGCTTGCTCTAGATAAAAATGTAATAGGTCATAACTACTTTTTTATTTGTTGCAAAAGGGAAGGGAATAAATATTTATAAAGTGCCTACTATGTGCAGGGCACTGTGTCAAGTGATTTTTACACGTATTATCTCATTTAATTCAAAAGCAGGGACTGGATTGGGGGGAGCAACAAAAGGCCTTAGTATGTAGACTAAAGGACAATTGGGGTCTCTGGAGTGATGTAAAAGGAAATTATAATAATTTTTCAAATGTCCCAAAGTAAATAAAGTTGAAACCAAGGCTAGAGCAAGTTAATCACTATTGCTGTCTGGTAGGATGCTGTTGTCCAGTTTTGCTGTCTTTTCTTTTTTGAAAAAACTTACCTTCTATTATGTATTAGTTCCAAGGCAGAAGAGCAATAACGACTAGTCAATCGGAAATAAGTAACTTACTCAGGGACACACTGATAGGAAGTGTCTAAAGCAAGATTTGAACCCAAGACCTCCCATCACTAGGTCTTGCTCTCTGTCCACTGAGGCACCTAGCTGGCCCCTTAGTCTTTGTGAGAGGCTGCATTGTATGGACTCACAGGTAGGATTAAGAGAAGACATGAAAACCTGCCTTTCTCATTGCTTCATCTTCCCTTTATGTATTTGGAGAAGTTGTTCTGTGGGTAGGAGGGAAGGATGGTGGGAAAGGAGGAAGGAAAGAAGGTAGAAAGAAGGAAAGAAAAAGAGAAGAAAAATAAAAGGAGGGAAGGAAAAGAAAAAGGAGGGGAAAAGAAGGAAGAAAGGAAAGAAAGGAAGGAGGGAAGGAAGGAAGGAAGGAAGGAAGGAAGGAAGGAAGGAAGGAAGGAAGGAAGGAAGGAAGGAAGGAAGGAAGGAAGGAAGGGAAGAAAAGAAAGAAGGAAGGAAGGAAGGAAAGGAAGGGAGAAATGAAAGGAAGGAGGAAGGGAAGGAAAGAAAGAAAAAAGGAATGTAGGAAGGGAAGGAAGAAAGGAAGAAGTAAGTATTTTTTAATATTAGTAATTTTTTAATTTTCAAATTATTTAATTAATTAACTTAAGACTATTTTTCCATGGTTACATGATTCATGTTCTTTCCCTCCCCTTCTCCCTCTCCCCTCCTGTAGCCAAGCAATTCCAAGGGGTTTTGAAGTAAGCATTTATTAAACACTTACTATGTGTCAGGCACTGAGGATACAGATACAAAAAAGAAAACAGCCCTTGCCACAAGATTCTATTATAATGGGGTGTAACAGCCCAGAAACAGGAACTGAAAAGCAGTGAAAGTATGGGACTGTGGTTTTGAAAGCTGGAAAAGAAATAGAGCCAGGAGGGGAACAAAAGCAGGCCATCTTGGGCTCCTCCATAAATGGAAGGACCAGACAAAACTCACCAGTAGGAGAAGAGAGTAAGTAGGCCTTGTAGGGCCAGAGCTGAGGGTGATGACTGGAGGGTAAGTCTTATTTTGGGGAGGAGAAAGGGACCAGATTGGAAATGCCCACATGGCAAGAGTGGAATCCAAAGGAGGAAGTGGCCACTCCTCCATTCTGTTTTCATTTTCAGCCAAACAGCCTTTTAACTCTGAGGATACAAAGGCTACACAGAGGAAAAACAATACTTGGTCAGAACCATCACCTTAAAATTTAATTCTTTTACTTCAACTATTAATTCTTATAGTTTTTCTTAAAAAAAAAAAACACAGTGATACTGTAATTCTAAGGAACCTAATGGTGGATTAGGAGAAAAAACTCAACTCTTCTTGAAAGCAACAGATGTACGATCCAAACAATGCTTTCTAGTGTAGATGAGTGTCAGCTTCCTAATAATTAGAATTGTCTAAAATGTTAAGCTACCTCAGGAAATAACCTGGTTCCCTCTTGGAGGTCTTTAATTGCCTGGATGATCTCTTTTATAAGATTTTTATTTAGATAGCCTCTGAAAATCCTTTCCACCTCTGAAATTTTGTAATTCTATGATCCTTGAAAGACTATGGGGAATAGGAATGGAGAGGAAAAATATCCCAATTAAAAAAAAAGCAGAATTCACAAACTATAGAGTGATGGAATGCTGATCTTCTATTCTTTGTAATATTCTAGAAAATATTTAGTGTGCCCACCTTACTCTTCCTGCAAAGGTGGGAGGTCCATGGATGTGGTACCTTTTTGCTCCAAGTGTATTGATTGGTTTCACCAATTTTTTTCTTCCCCAAGTGGTTTTATTCTCAGAACATTGTTATACATAAAGGCTCTCTGGAAGGGGGAGAGGGATGTTGAGAAAAATTCTGATAATATAAAAACCAAAAGATGTTACTACAAGTGTATTTTTTAATAAAAGGAAGACAGTACTTGGTATAGTCTGGCTAGACCAGAGGAAGGACAGGGAACAGGTGGAGAAACATGGTGGTCCCTGAAATAGAAGGAATTCCATCAACCACTGTACAACCTTCTCTAATTTACATGGTTGGCTTTTGGCCTGTTATCACAGAGCCAGGGGGTTGCAGTAGGGATGTGATTGGGCTCGGGGCTATTTTCCCAGAGTAGCTCATCTCTAGATCAAGTAACCATCTATATACCCCACAGCACAACAAAGAGCAAATGGGCCATTGTTTATGCATGGTTTGAATTCTTTACTTGATCCAATCTCCTGAATCAGTTTTTGAACTCTAAAGAATGCTATAGGCAGAGTGAATATTCAGGGGTTTTTGTTCAGTACTTCATATATTGGAATGTCTTGTCCATCAGAAATAGACCCATTATCAGGGGGTTCTAGAATAAGCCTTAACTCAGACTTTAACTTAGAGGAGAGTCTCTATTGGATCTGTCTTTATCTAAACAGTGTTTAACATTTTTATCATGGACCTGGATAAAGGAAGAGATGGCATTTTGCACTTGTAAATGATACAAAGCAAGGAAAAAGAGCTTCTGTGTTGTAGAACAGTCAGGAACCAAAAAGATCTCAACAGGTTTGAGTATGGGGCTGACGTATGAGATAAATTTTATGTGGAAAAAGTCCAACATAAATTCAAGAAATCAGTTTTGTAAATACAAGATGGAGGAAGCATGGTTGGATAGCTACTAAACTAAAAGAGATGGGGGGTGGTTTTAGCAACATACAAGTTCATCAATATGGGCCAGCAACCCACATCATTGAAAAGGAGTGTCCATAGGGATGAGATTGTGCAGTATGGTGCCTGGGAAATGTATTTGTCCATGGAAACAATGTTATCAATCTATTTAATCCAAACAAGTGTATATTTATAATATGTAGTTCCTACCAGCCACCAGCCCACTTCTGATAACCCTTGATATTTCTGAGAAGCCACTAGGTGGTGAGGTGGATGGCATGCCGGACTTGGAGTCAGGAGGACCTAAGTCCAAGCCTTATTTCTAACACAGAAAGTGTCAGAGCTGGGTGACCATGAGCAAGCCATTCAACCCCTCTAAGCCTGGGACCCTAAGCTCTAAAATAAGGATGTTGGATTTCATGACCTCTAAGATTTCATCAAGTTCTAAATTTAGGAATCAAAAATAGATATGGACACAAATGCATTGATATGTTCACTTAAAATGGCTGACAGATATATGAATATAATTATATATTGCTATCACTACATAATATATATTGATATATATCAATGATATGTATGATATATAGTGATATAATAATGAAGAGAGAAAGCCCATTCGAGAAGAACATTATTCAGACAACTGAACTCTAATTTGAAAAAAGTGAAAAAGAAAAATATTCATTTTAACTTGAAATTAAATTAACAATTAAACTTACAAGAGAAAAAACAAGTTGTTTTAAAAAAAAACCATTGAACTAACAATGAGATTTTAATGAGCATAAACTGTTTTAACCCAGTTTTTTTATCTGAATAAAAATGGTTTTAAAAAAAATTAACTCTGCTTTTGAAAGCCTAGATTTCAGTTTTTCTCTATTCTTGGATATGCATCCATTCACCTGTCCATCACTTTATCACATATGGATTGACTAAAGTCTGCATCAGGGAAGAACAATGGAGAGGTGGAAAGACTGGTGGAAAACACCCAACTTAGGGGAGCCAGTCCTTAGGTTAACAACCTAAGGTGTTGCCATTAGTTGTATGATCGACCTCAGGCTAAATTCACCGAGTCTCAATATCTGCCTCCATAAAAGGAGGGGAGGTCTGAACTGGATGACATCTCCTCCAGGTTCCTTCCACTTCTGAGATTCTTTGATTAACTAATGAATTAATTTAGATCCATGTTTATACTTCTACTGTCAACTATAATCATTTGCAATCTCTATGGGCTCCCAAATGCTCCTGGTGGTTAAGTGATGGAGTACTTGAATTCCGTCACTCTTTGTATGGGGGGGTCAGATTCCGGGGTCTCGAGGCAATGTGGGCATGGCTACGATGAAAGCGATGAGGGACATAGAGACAGAACAGGCTTCTGTAACGAGTCAGCCTTCTAACTCCAGCCCCAGACTGCCCACTACAGATTTATCTTAATTATTCATCCTACTCATGATTAATGTCTTCAAAGGGGTCTAGGCTTCGAACACTTGCCCGAGGCTTGGCTCCCCTTACCAAGCAGCACTAAACGCGGAGAACCAGACAGTCGGGCAGAGCTGGTTCCTTGAGCCTGTCACCTATCAGAGTCAAAACCAATTTCCAGAAGAGGGTGGCAGTGTGGGTACATGTAGCGTCATAGGCTGGTTTAAATGTCATTAATCCGTCTTAGAGTTACATCAAGTGTGTGAGGCTCTCTTGTTATTCCTTCATATCCTGGACCTTGCTGGCAGAGGATCTCACAGAGGCTAAGAAGTTATTTAAAATAAAAATGCCAAAGAGACCTTAATGAATGTGTCAGTTGTTCTAGTCTATTTATTGGGCTGTTGAGGTCTTTAGCAAAAGAGTGAAAAGGAAGATATTTCCCTTCCTCTCTCCTTGTATTAACAGAGCCACATTCTCCCAGGTGATTTTGTTTTCACCACTGAAGTCTACTAAAGCAGGATTTCAGGCTCTGAGTAACTGACACTCAATAAGAGAACCTGAAAGTTTAGAAGAGAGTAGACAAGAGAACCTGAAAGTTTAGACGGTAATTACAGGTTTATTACAATTCAAGTATGTTGTAATACGCATAAAACTCAGGATTTTATTGCCCCTAATTGATTGATTTTGGTACAAAGCCTTCTACTTTTGTAAGTGGTTTTTTCTTTCATTAAAGACATATTCTTATAAATATAGTTTCAGCATGGAACAGGAGCCAATTCCCTTTTCATGTGGCGTGGCTTTACACATAGCTAAAAAGCCTGTTACTAATAATCTTCGAACACATGGATTTTAATTTTTTTGATGGAATAAAGGTCAAAATAAATATTTAAAATATGAAGCTGTAAAAATTGCTTTAACTTACTAATCCATGCACTCTTTGATAGGAACTTGAGATACAGGATCTATGGTCCAAAGGATAAAGTGCACAATAAATCTATATACTAGTGGAAAAATAATTAGTTTAATTTCCACAGTAAAGCTTTTTCTCCCCTACATCCACATTTGTCCTGAGCTTTAATCATCTGTAAGTAAGAATCACTTCTTGCTTCTGTCACCATCATTCCAATATTGTTCAGTTTGCATTTCTGTGAGTCGGGAGATTGTTCGATGAAATGCAAAGATTTCCTCTTCTCCCGTAAACATAGAAAGTGATTCAGCTGAACCCTGGAGGGGAGAAAACAAAGTCAAATTCTCACAACCCACGACAAGTACTCAAAGGGCATTTTTACTAGTTAACTTATTCTAAAGTATCACATTATGTCTCAAAATATTTCATAATTCCTCAAAATATTTCAAGTGATAGTATCCAGAACAAATTACCAAGAAAAAAGTAGCAAGGCAAATATGTTTTTTAAATGGTCTTTGGTGTTAAAAGGAAGCCAAGACATAAAACTATGAGCTAAAATCGAGTTTCCCTCTAAAAATTTTCCAAAAGGAGTTCTTAGGCAATAAGGGTATGCAAAGTAATAATAATGGCATTGTGGAAAACTATTACTACAACAGTAAATTAGGAGAGGCCAGAGGACCCAGAGGAATTTTGACATATTCTTTTTTATTTTTTAACATTTGTTTGTTTCTTAAATTTCGAATTCCAAATTCTTTCATTTACTCTTATCACCATCCTTCTCCCTAAGACAGTAAACAATATGATGTGGATTTTACATGTTTAATTGTGTAAAATATTTTCCATATTAGTCACATTGTGGAAGAGATCTCAAACAAAAAAGAAGGAAGAGAGACAGAGACAGAGAGAGAGAGAGAGAGAGAGAGAGAGAGAGAGAGAGAGAGAGAGAGAAAGGGAGGGAGAGAGGGAGGGAGGAAGGAAGGAAGGAAGGAAGGAAGGAAGGAAGGAAGGAAGGAAGGAAGGAAGGAAGGAAGGAAGGAAGGAAGGAAGGAGTAAAATATAGTACATTCTAGTGCATTCAGACTCTAATCAGTTCTTTCTCTGGATGTGGATGTTATTTTTTATCATGAGTCTTTGGGACTGTTTTGAATCATAATACTGCTGAGAACTTAGTTGTTCACATTTTTTTTTAATCAAACAATATTGTTATTGTGTACGATGTTCTCCTGGTTCTGCTCATTTCACTTTGCATCAGTTCATGTAAGTCTTTCCATATTTTTCTGAAATTCTTCTGCTTGTCATTTCTTATGGCACAATAGTATTCCATTCCCAACATGTACCATGGATTGTTTAGCCACTCTCCAATTGGACATCCTCTCAATTTCCAATTCTTTGCTACCACAAAGAATTGCTCCAAATTGATATATTTTAAGGTACTTGTGCGTTCTTGGAACAAAGCAAAACATTTTCATTTAGGAGCAGCTAGGTAACTCAGTGGTTTAAGAGCCAGGTCTAGAGGGAGATCCTGGTCCAAATCTGGCCTCAGACACTTCCTAGCTGTGTGAACCTGGGCAAGTTCCTTAAGCCTCCTTGCCTAGCCCTTATCACTCTTCTGCCTTAGAAGCAATACACAGTATTAGTTTTAAGAGAATTTTAAAAAATCCATTTTGTCAAACTGAAGAGGAAAAATTCCATTTGTGGTTTAAGGACTCCATAAGGTAATAGGATCAACAATTTAGAGCTAAGATGGAACTCAGAGGACTTCTAGCCAAATCTTCTCATTCTACAGATCAAGAAAACTGAGCCCAGGAGATGTGAAATAACTAGTCCAAAGGATCATGGAGGTAGTAAGTTGCAGGATTGGTATTTAAACCCAAGTCTTCTCTTTTCACTGTACCTACTACTCAGTGGTTCCTTCCTTTGTTAAGAAAGGCTGCAGAGGCCTCCTGTCTCTATGGCTGTGACATGTTTTTTGGTTTTTCTTTTTTCTTTTACAGGGGATTAAATGAACTAGCCATGACTTCCCTCCCCCCTTCCCTCCCTTCGTCCCCTTTCTCTCTCTGTCTCTCTCTCAAACCCTTATTTTCTTTTTTAGAATGGATGCTAATTATCAGTTCCAAGGCAGTGGAGTAGTTAGGGCTAGGCAGCAACTGGGGTTAAGAGATTTGTTCAGTGTTCTACAGCTGGGAAGTGTCTGAGGCCACATTTGAACTCAGGTTCTCCTACCTCCAGGCTGGCTCTCTGCCTCTGAGCCTCTGCCCCTGCCTGGGGTCATTCTGAGGTGTCTGGGTTTAGTAGTCACCTTTTTTTGTCTTAAAGTTCAATTGTGGGGGTGCTGGAACATGGCTTGCACACTAAGTCTAATTCATACATTCCAATATTAATTTTGTGCTAATTAATAGTAAAACCTCTTTATATCTTCTTATCCTTTAGGACATAATGGATTCTTGGAGTTCTACAAATGGCGAGTTCTCTTTGGGATGCATCTATAAGACAAGTCACTGATTTACAACAGACTCTTAATGACAAGCCATTTCTCAGATGACGTTCTGCTTTCTGATCTTTTCTACCTTAAAGAAGTGGAGATCTGAGATACTATCTCATCTGAACTGAGGTCTGTGACAAGAAACTAAAACCCCGATTTTTAAAAATACACTCATATCAACAAGCAAACCGACAAAAATCACATGATTATCTCAATAGATACAGAAAAAGCCTTTTACAAATACAACACCCATTCCTACTGAAAACACTAGAAAGTATAGGAATAGAAAGGCCTTTCCTAAAAATAATAAACAGTATATATCTAAAACCACCAGCAAACATCATCTTCAATGGGGATAAACTAGATGCATTCCCAATAAGATCAGGAGTGAAACAAGGATGCCCATTATCTCCTCTACTATTTGACATTGTACTAGAAACACTAGCAGTAGCAATTAGAGAAGAAAAAGAAATTGAAGGTATTAAAATTGGCAATGAGGAGACCAAGCTATCACTCTTTGTGGATGACATGATGATTTACTTAAAGAATCCTAGAGAACCAACTAAAAAGCTAGTGGAAATAATCAACAACTTTAGCAAAGTTGCAGGATACAAATTAAACCCACATAAGTCATCAGCATTTCTATCTATTTCCAACACATCTCAGCAGCAAGAATTAGAAAGAGAAATTCCATTTAGAATCATCTAGACAATAGAAAATACTTTGGAATCTATCTGCTGAGACAAACACAGGATCTATATGAACACAACTATAAAACACTCTCCACACAATTAAAACTAGATCTAAACAATTGGAAAAACATTGATTGCTCATGGGTGGGATGAGTTAACATAATAAAAATGACAATCCTACCCAAATCAATTTACTTATTCAGTGCCATACCCATTGAACTACCGAGAAACTTTTTTACTGAATTAGAAAAAACTGTAACAAAGTTCATTTGGAAGAACAAAAGATTAAGGATATCCAGGGAAATAATGAAAAGAAATGTGAAGAAGGAGGGCCTAGCAGTACCAGATCTTAAACTGTACTATAAAGCAGTGGTCATCAAAACAATATGGTACTAGTAAGATACAGAAAGGAAGATCATTGGAATAGACTTGGGGTAAGTGACCTCAGCAAAATGGTGCATGATAAACCCAATGATCCCAGCTTTTGGGACAAAAATCCACTATCTGACAAAAACTGCTGGGAAAATTGGAAAACATTATGGGAGATATTGGGGTTGGATCAGCATCTCACACCCTACATTAAGATAAACTCAGAATGGGTGAATGACTTGAATAAAAAGAAGGAAAGTATAAGTAAATTAGGTGAACATGGACAAATCAAAACAATTCTGAGGTATCACCTCACATCCAGCAGATTGGCTAACATGACAAAAATGGAAAGTAATGAATGTTGGAAAGGATGTGGCAAAATTGGGACAGTAATACATTGCTGGTAGAGTTGTACAAGAATATTCATAGCTGCGCTCTTTGTGGTGGCAAAAACACTAGAAATGAGGGGATGCCCTCTATTTGGGGAATGGCTGAACAAATTGTGATATCTGTCGGTGATGGAATATTATTGTGCTCAAAGGAATAATAAACATGTGAACTGGAAAGACCTCCAGGAATTGATGCAGAGATAGAGGAGCAGAAGTAGGAGAACATCATACACAGAGACTGATACATTATGGCACAATCTAATGTAATGGACTTCTCTACTAGCAGCAGGGCAACGATCCAGGACAATCGTGAGGGGCTTATGAGAAAGATGCTACCCACATCCAGAGAAAGAACTGTGGGAGTAGAAACACAGAAGAAAAACAACTGATTGATCACATGGGTCGATGGGGATATTACTGGGGATGTAGACTCTAAATGATCACTCTAGTGCAATTATCAATAATATTGAAAGAGGTTGTGATCAATGACACATGTAAAACTCAGTGTAATTGCGTGTTGGCTTTGGGAGGGGGGTGGGAGGAGGGGAAAGAAAGAACATGAATCATGTAACCATGGAAAAATATCCTAAATTAATTAATTAAATAAAAATTTAAAGGGGAAAATAAAATAAAATATATTCAAAGAATAGAAATATATTGCTTGAAATGTTATCTTGAAAATGTAAAAAAAAAAAGACAAGCACCATCAATGCTAATATCTCAGTATGGCTTTTACAAAAATAACTTCAAGAGTTCATAGGACACAGGTCTAGGGTACATCTCTACAAAAGGATTCAAGTGACTATTGAAAACAGGATTTCATTTGGTCGACCATAATGACCTGATTCTCCCAGGCCCTGAATAGACTCTTATTAAGAGGTGATTCTGTGGAGTTAGGAAACAAAGCTTCGGACAAAACTGGCCAGATTAAAGTTTGGCCCCTTTAAACTGGTGAAAAATACTGTTATGTCTCTTTTGGTAGAAAGAAATATTAAGTTTTTCTGAATTGGATTTAGCCTTGTTTCATATTAATTAATTTCAGATTAATCCAATTAATCTAAGGCCCTGAATAAATGAACAGACACTGTGGTGGCCTGACCTGTACTCCTTGATTCTTTTTTTTTTTAAGCCCTTACCTTCTGTCTTAGAATCAATTCTGTATATTGGTCTCAAGTCAAAAGAGCAGGAAGGAGTAGGCATTGTGGGTTAAGTGATTTGTCCAGGGTCACAGAGCTGGGAAAGGTCTGAATTTGGATTGGAACAATTGGCCTTCCATATCCAGGCCTGGGTCTCTATCCACTGAGACCCCTCGCTGCCCCCTCCCCTTTATTTATTTATTTATATAACTTGGAAGTCTGCAACATTTCTACATGACCTCATTTGAGCCTCAGCACAACTGTTATCATCCTCACCTTGTAGGGCATTGCACTTGTCCAAGGGTCTATCTAGCTCCATCGGCGATGGGCACCATGCAAATGCACCCAGAATAAATATATACCATATATATATGGTATAAATTATCTGTCACTGGTCTTAGGAGGAAGCAGTGAATCAAGAGTTAACTGCACTGCATTCCATCTCCTAAAGTGTTGCCTCCATAGCAGACCCAAACCAATTAATCTGTTTTCTGATAAAAGGAGATTATGTTAATATCGCCTACCTGGCTCAGGCCCAAATCATCCATCAGGATCCTGCTCTGCTCCGACTCACTGTCATGATGTTGATGCAAAAACAGGCTTGACAGAGGACTGGATGCAGAACAAATGATGCGTACCTGGAACACAGAAATGAAAGAAAACGGGGCAGCAGTGCCGTCCTTTGATCTTACACAGGAAGGAAGGGACACATCTTTTACCCAACTGAAAACAACTCCCTCACACTGTCCTCGTCATCTAAATGTTTCCTTTTCTGGAGAATCCATCTAATTTTCTCAGAAGTTTTTGTTAGTTCTAGAAGGACTGAAGGATAAACACAGGCACTTTTTGATTTCTGGAACCAGGCAGACATTTGATTCCTTAGAGACATTTGCCTGGCTACTTCTGTACTGCCAAAGTAAATGGCCAGCACACTATCATGGCATTATAGACCATGTCTTTATTGCCATCCAGAGCACTGAAACACTAGCACTATTATACTATCAAGGAGCCTTTAAAAAAGAACTCAGCTTTACACTATTTCCTGATTACATAAATATTTGAGTGTGCCTATGTAATCAGACATAGGGTACAGTTTTCTATCTTTCATGAGTTCTTTTATCCATTAGCTCAAGTATGACATGCCCTTTTTGTTGTTTTAAATATTCTGATTTTTGTTTGAATCACATTCATATAGGCAACTCTGTAAGCAGTAATTTACAAAGAAGGGGCTAATCTGCAATGGCAAAGGAAGATGCTCATTGAAGGTCTCCTATAACAATGAGTTCACAGGTCCAGTCCCAATCCATTTATACCGAATCAAGGTGGTAACACTTACTCAAATATCTATTCATTCAATAGTTATATGAGAGAAAACAGAAAAAAAAATCCTGACCCTTTCAGAGTTAAAACTACCTGAAAAGACAGCGTCATATTTTAACATGTAGTACAGATGCTGAACATCCAATATCCAAATGAGCTTTTCACCTCATCTGTGGTACTTGAGCAAGATTCCCCTCCATTCAGAATATGAAACACAATGATGGCTCCTTTCCAAAAGTCAGTCACTTTCCATGACTGCATTCTGGAATCATGTTGGCTGAATAGTGTCTTGCTAAGTCCTCAATTTATGAATAAAGATAATCTGTCATTTATTCTTTTTTTTGAAGATCAAATGAGTTAATATTTTATTTTCCTCCAATTATATGTAAAAACAATTTTAAATATTCATTTAAAAATTGAATTCATATTCTCTCTCACCATCCCACAATGCCTCACACTCCTACCCATCTTAAACTGTAAATAATCTGATAAATATTTATTTTTCCCCAATTTATTTAGATTATTTTTCCATGGTTACAAGATTCATGATTGTTCCCACCCTACTTCCTTTCCCCCTCCCCAAACTGACAAGCAATTCTACTAGGTTATCCATGCATCATTGTTAGAAACCTATTTCCATGTTACTCATATTTGCAATAGAGTGATCATTGTAAAAATGGAGATTTGAACCCCGGACTTTAATCCCCATAAGTCCTTGCTCTAGTTCCCAAGATGCCCTCTAATCTCACCTGCGCAGAGAACAGAAATTATTTTTAAATCGACTTTGCCTTCTGCTAGCTCTCTTCCTGCTTGCGCTTCCAAGCACACAAGTCTCTCATGATGTAGTGTAAGTGAATGGGCCATTCGGCCCTCCTAGGCATGTGCTTTCTTATTTTGTATTTTCTTTATTTCTTAACCTTTAATAAACCTCATAAAAATATACTTTTAGCAGAGAAACTAATTTTAACTGCTACATCATTTAATGCCAAAACCATGTGATTGATCTTATGTTTTTTTTCTCTGTATTTCTACTCCCACAGTTCTTTGCATCAATTCCTGGAGGTCATTCCAGTTCACATGGAATTCCTCCAGTTCATTATTCCTTTCAGCACAATAGTATTCCATAACCATCAGATACCACAATTTGTTCAGTCATTCCCCAATTGATGGATACTCCCTCATTTTCCAATTTTTTTGCCAACACAAGGAGCATGGCTATAAATATTTTTGTACAAGTATTTTTTCCTTTTTCTGATAAAGACTTTAAATTTATAATCATGTAAAACATTTTTCCATATTTATCATTTTGTTGAAGATATCTTAAACAAACAAAAAGCAAAATACAGTATGTTTTGGTCTGCAATATGTTATTATAAAACATTTAGCACAGCCTCACACATAGTAGGTGCTATATAAATACTATTACATGTATATATTTATATACATGTGTATAAATAAGAATACATATACACATTTGCATATATTCATATATGTAACCTGCTTACTATTACTTCCTACTATGTTGTTATAATGCTAAAAAACAATGCTCAAACCTTCCCAGATTTTTAGCTTTATATTATTATAGTTTGAGATCTGGGACTGCAAGGCCACCTTTTTTCACATTTTTTTCCCATTATTTCCCTGGATATCCTTGATCTTTTGTTCTTCCAAATGAACTTTGCTATAGTTTTTTCTAATTCAGTAAAAAAGTTTTTTGGTAGTTCAATGGGTATGGCACTAAATAAGTAAATTAATTTGGGTAGGATGGTCATTTTTTTTTTTGGATTTTAAACATTATTTTATTTGGTCATTTTCAAACATTATTCATTAGAAACAAAAAATCACCTTTTTTTCCCTTCCCTCCTCCCCTTACCCCTCCCATTGGCAATGCGTGATTCCTCTGGGTATCACATGCGTCCTCAACCCAAGTCCATTTCCATGCAGTTGGTTTCCGTATTAGGGTGTTCATTCAGAGTCTCTCCTCGATCATATCCCCTCCACTACTGTAGTCAAGCTGTTGTCCTTCCTTGGTGTTTTTTCTCCCACCTTTTGTCCTCTGCTTGTGGATAGTGCTTTTTTTTCCCCTCCTTGATCCCTGCCTGTTGTTCAGGGACAGTGCATTGAAACTAATGGAGAAGTCTATTACTTTCGATTGTACCAGAGTGTATCAGTCTCTGTGTACAATGTTCTCCTGGTTCTGCTCCTTTTGCTCTGCATCACTTCCTGGAGGTTGTTCCAGGCTCCATGGAATTCCTCCATTTTATTATTCCTTTGAGCACAATAGTATTCCATCACCAACATATACCATAATTTGTTCAGCTATTCCCCAATTGAAGGGCATCACCTCATTTTCCAGTTTTTTGCCACCACAAAGAGTGCAGCTATGAATATTCTTGTACAAGTTTTTTTCCTTATTATCTCTTTGGGGTACAAACCCAGCAGTGCTATGGCTGGATCAAAGGGCAGGCAGTCTTTTATTGCCCCTTGTACATAGTTCCAAATTGTCCTCCAGAATGGTTGGATCAGTTCACAACTCCACCAGCAATGAATTAATGTCCCTACTTTGCCACATCCCCTCCAGCATTCATTACTTTCCATAGCTGTCATGTTAGCTAATATGCTAGGAGTGAGGTGATACCTCAGAGTTGTTTCTATTTGCATCTCTCTGATTATAAGAGAATTACAGCACTTTTTCATATGCTTATTAATAGTATTGATTTCTTTGGCTGAAAACTGCCTGTTCATGTCCCTTGCCCATTTATCAATTGGAAAATGGCTTGATTTTTTTGTACAATTGCTTTAACTCTTTATAAATTTGAGTAATTAGACCTTTGTCAGAGGTTTTTATTATGAAGATTGTTTCCCAATTTGTTGCTTCCCTTCTAATTTTGGTTACATTGGTTTTATTTGTACAAAATCTTTTTAATTTGATGTAATCAAAATTATTTATTTTACATTTTGTGACTCTTTCTATGTCTTGCTTGGTTTTAAAGTCTTTCCCTTACCAAAGGTCTGACATGTATACTATTCTTTGTTCACTTAATTTGCTTATAGTTTCCTTCTTTGTATTCAAGTCATTCACCCATTCTGAGTTTATTTTGGTGTAGGGTGTGAGGTGTTGATCCAGACCTAATCTCTCCCACACTGTCTTCCAGTTTTCCCAGCAGTTTTTGTCAAATAGTGGATTTTTGTCACAAAAGCTGGGATCTTTGGGTTTGTCATAGACTGTCTTGCTGAGGTCACTTACCCCAAGTCTATTCCACTGATCCTCCTTTCTGTCTCTGAGCCAGTACCAAATTGTTTCGATGACCACTGCTTTATAATGTAGTTTGAGATCTGGAACTGCAAGATCTGGAACTGTATTTTTTTCATTATTTCCCTGGATATCCTTGATCCTTTGTTCTTCCAAATGAACTTTGTTATGGTTTTTTCTAATTCAGTAAAAAAGTTTCTCAGTAGTTCAATGGGTATGGCACTAAATAAGTAAATTAGTTTGGGTAGGATGGTCATTTTTATTATGTTAACTCATCCTATCCGTGAGTAATCAATGTTTTTCCAATTGTTTAGATCTAGTTTTAATTGTGTGGAAAGTGTTTTGTAGTTGTGTTCATATAGTTCCTGTGTTTGTCTTGGCAGATAGATTCCCAAGTACTTTGTATTGTCTAGAGCAGTGGTTCTCAACCTTTGTAATGCCATGACCCCACAATACAGTTCCTCATGTTGCAGTGACCCCAAACCAAAAAATTATTTTGGTGGCTACTTCAAAACTGTAATTTTGCTACAGTTATGATTTGGAATGTAAATACCTGATATGCATTATGTATTCTCATTGCTACAAATTGAGAGGTTGAGAACCACTGGTCTAGAGTGATTATAAATAGAATTTCTCTTTCTAACTCTTGCTGCCAGGATGTGTTGGAAATCTATAGAAATGCTGATGACTTATATGGGTTTATTTTGTATCCTGCAACTTTGCTAAAGTTGTTGGATTATTTCGACAAGTTTTTTAGTTGATTCTCTAGGATTTTTTAAGTAGACCATCATATCATCTACAAAGAGTGATAGCTTGGTCTCCTCATTGCCAATTTTAATACCTTCAATTTCTTTTTCTTCTCTAATTGCTACTGCTAGTGTTTCTAGTACAACAATAAAGATGATAATGGACATCCTTGTTTCACTCCTGATCTTATTGGGAATGCTTCTAATTTATCCCTATTGCAGATGATGTTTACTGATGGTTTTAGGTATATACTGTTTATTTATTTTAGATATATACTGTTTACTTGTTTTAGGAAAGGCCCTTCTATTCCTATACTTTCTAGTGTTTTCAAAAGGAATGAATGTTGCATTTTGTCAAAGGCTTTTCTGCATCTGTTGAGATAATCATGTGGTTTTTGTTGGTTTTCTTATTGATATGGTCAATCATGTGGATGTTTTCTTAATATTGAACCATCTTTGCACTCCTGGTATAAATCTCACCTGGTCATAATGAATAACCCTCGTGATCACTTGCTAGAGTCTTTTTGCTAGTATTCTGTTTAAGATTTTTGCATTTAGGTTCATTAAGGAGATTGGTCTATAGTTTTCTTTCTCTGTTTTTGACATGCCTGGTTTGGAATAAGTATCATATTTGTATCATAAAAGGAATTTGGTAGAACCCCTTTGCTTATTATGCCAAATAGATTGTGTAGTATTGGGATTAGTTGTTCTTTGAATGTTTGATAGAATTCACTTGTGAATCCATCAGACCCTGGGGATTTTTTCTTAGGGAGTTCTTTGATGGCTTGTTCAATTTCTTTTTCTGATATGGGATTATTTAAGAATTCTATTTCTTCTTCTGTTAATATAAGCAATTTACATTTTTGTAAATATTCATCCATATGACCTAGATTGCCTTATTTGTTGCTATGTAATTGGGCAAAATAGTTTTTAATAATTGCCTTAATTTCCCCTTCATTAGAGGTAAGGTCTCCCTTTTCATTTTGGATACTGTGAATTTGGTTTTATTCTTTCTTTTTTTTTTAAATTAGATTGATCAAGTACTTTGTCTATTTTATTTGTTTTTTCAAAATACCAACTTCTAGTCTTATTTATTAATGCAATAGTTCTTTCACTTTCAGTTCTATTAATTTCTCCTTTAATTTTTTATCTCTAATTTAATTTTTATCTGGGGATTTTTAATTTGTTTACTTTCAAGTTTTTTGATTTGCATGTTAAATTCATTGACCTCTGCCTTCCCTAATTTGTTAATATATGAACTCAAGGATATAAATTTCCCTCTGAGTACTGCTTTGGCTGCATCCCATAGATTTACAAAGGATGTCTCATCATTTTCATTTTCTTCAATGAAATTATTGTTTCTGTGATTTGTTCTTTAACTGATTTTGGAGGATCATATTATTTAATTTCCAATTAATTTTTTATTTGGCTCTCCATGTACCTTACTAATTGTTATTTTTATTACATTATGATCTGAAAAGGTTGCATTTATTATTTCTGCTTTTTTTTGCACATTTGCCATGTTTTTATGCCCTGGTACATGGTCAATCTTTGTGAATGTACCAGGTTATCCTGAAAAGAAGGTGTATTCCTTTTTGTCCCTATGTATTTTTCTCCATGTATCTACTAACTCTAATTTTTCTCTTACCTCTTTCTTATTTATTTTTTGGTTTGATTTATCTAGATTTGATAGAGGAAAGTTCAGGTCTCCCACTAGTATAGTTTTATGATCTATTTCCTCCTTCAACTCCACTAGTTTCTCCTTTAGAAATCTGGATGCTCTACCATTTGGCGAATACATGTTGAGTACTGTAATAATTAAAAATAATAATATTTCTTTCTACACAGAGATATATTCCAAATAAAGTTTATTAGGAAGGGTAGATAATCATTCCTAAGTAACCTGACCATGTGGTAACTAGCTGGCCTATATCTTCCTACTCCCCCTCACCTGCCTGCTCTGTCTCTTCTCCCCATGCTTCTCCCATGGTCTTCTTGTCGGTCCCCCCCTGCCGATTCTCCCCAAAACTTAACTTTTATTGACGTCTAGAACGTACACCAACGCAATCCTGGCATAAACCTACGCAACCCTGGTGCAACTGTGATATGTCAGGAATATTTGATAGACAGGTAAAATTACTCAGGAAGGGGGAGAGGATGAGCTTCCTTGACACAGTACTGATATTTCATCATTGTCTATACTGCCTTTTATTGTAACTTGTAATTGTAATTGTAATTTTGTAAAATTGTAATTACCTTTCCTATCTCTTTTAATCAGACCTATTTTTACTTTGGCTTTGTCAGATATCATGATTACAACTCCCGCCTTCTTTTCCTCAGTTGAGGCCCAATAGATTTTGCTCCAACCTTTAATTCTAACCCTGTGAGTGTCTACCTTCCTCATGTGTGTTTCTTGTAGATAATATATGGCAGGATTTTGGTTTCTAATCCACTCTATTTGCTTTTGTTTTATGGGTGAGTTTATCCCATTCACATTCAAAGTTATGACTGTCACTTGTGTATTCCCCAACATTTTGATATCCTCTCCTGGTTCTGCCCTTTCTTCTTTCTCTATATGCTATTAAAGAAGTGGTTTGCTTTTAATCAGTCCCCCTAATACCCACCCTTATTGTGCTTCCCTTTACGCCCCCTCCCTTTTTGTTCCCTTCTTATTTTGGGGGGGTCTGTTAAGTTCCCTCCCCCACTCTTTTTCCCTCCCTTTTTGTACTCCCTGCCCCCCACCCCCGGTTTTCCCTTCTTACAATTGATTTCACTGAGAATATGGTTTAAGTATTACCTATTAGCACTCTCTTCCTCTCCTTCTTATAATAGTATTATTCCCCTCCCCTTCCCATGTGCCTCTTTATGTGATATAGATTATCCTATTCATCTTATTCCTTCAAGTTTCTCTTAGTGCCATCTTCTCCTCCCCTCCCCCCTTTTCTTTTTTGGCATACCATCTTATACCATGAAAATATAAAAGTTTGATAATGTTTTCACTCTTAAAAATCTATTGGTGATCTCCTAGTATACATGGCTCTCCTGAAGCATCAATTTTTAAAAATTGAGTCTTATCTTGAATCTTACTTTCTTCACACCCTTACTTCCTTCACCTTCCTTTACTACAGTGGACTTTCAAGAGTGAAAAGTACTGGCAACAGCAAAAATAGAAGGTGACTCAAAACATTTTAATACTCTGCAAGACCCTCAGAACTGTTGTAATCTAAATTTGAGCCCACTCTTCCCAATGGACACTATGTATCTTTGGGGGTGAGTTTGATCGAGTTTATAAAAGCAAAGGTTTATAGCAATTGCTCTTACTGTACCATATTAGTAAATGCCTTTGCTAAGAGCTAATTGTGCCTGAAGACTAATGGCTAATAAGAAACATACTAGTGGGGGCTTCTAAGTTTTAGTATTATGAGTATAGACCCACAGGATTTTCCCTAAAACAAAGGGAGTAGCTGCCCTCTAGGGACCCAAGCATAGGTAGGAGTTGAGGGGGAAGCCCCATAGGTGGTGTACTCCTATTAGAATCTTTGGGGGGGGTCATATTTAAATTATAAAGAGGCCTTTCGGAAGCTACTTTCACAAACTACTTTCCTCATTTAAATTTTCCCCTGTGAGTTGTAGAAGGAAAAGCCTCAGCCTGATACTTTCAAGGCATCTGGTAGTTAGCAGAGTTATATCTTGCTGTATATTGCAGGATTTATTTTGTTCTCTAAATCTATTTAATCCTAATACCCTACACTCCAATAAAATTTGTAGGACAAACCTTTGGGCTCTAAACTTTATAGGAAAAGCACCAGAGAAGAGCAACAACTCATTTCTAGAGACAGAGAAAGAGAAAAATGGAATGATTACTTCTGGTATAGGAGCTTTTCTGGATTTGTGACCCAGGTCTTATCTCCTGAATCATAAAGGTGAGGATTTATTGCATCAAGTTCAGGGAAAGGGTGTAATGGGATGCAGTGGTTCAGTTTATTGGGAACTAAGTAGACAAATGAAAGGATTGTTAGCATGACTGGGCTCAGTTCTTGACTTGAATACCCTTATTCCTAATGATAAAGGCCAGGAAATAATTAGGAACAATAAACCCCCAGAGGATGGCAGGTCATTATCATGCTGGTGCCTGGGCATTGTGGCAACAGGCACATTAGTCATTTCCTTTTTCATTATGTCTTATAGAAGAAACAGGTTCTTCATATCATGGTGGGAGAAACACCCTGTAGCAGGGTCTTGCCCCAAGAATGAGAAACTCAAATGCTGTTCAGTCCAGAAGTAAGAAAATAATTTCATTTGAAGAAGAAGTTTAAGGTGGTATAGAGCCTAGTAGCTGGTGGAATAGTTTAGGGGCTAATCAGATAGCCTTAGAGCTGATGGACAAGCCCACAGGTGAGTAGCCTCTCTGCAGGTGAAGGAGCAGCAGCTCCAACTGTAGAGTAGCAGCTACAGGTGTTGAGTAGCAACTCCTCTGTAGAGCAGCAGCTTCCATGGTCTGGGGATCAGGCTTGGCATATTTATTAGGGTCTGGGGACTACTCATCTCCCATTCCAGAGAAATTTTCACCTCTCCCCAGATCCCTGGAAAATGGGCCTGGCCAAATTCAAGGGGAGGTGTGTTTTGGAGGTTGACACGTATGTCATAGGAAATAAGAAGTATATGCAAGTTTGGGAGATCCTTCTGAAATGCCAGAGTCTGCAGTGCACAGGTCCCTTGCTCCTCATTGTTCATGCTATCATTTATCAACATGGGAGAAGTTTCCCTATACTCCTGGAATGAGAATATGGGGAGGGGATGAGGCATGTTGTTACCACTACAGATAATTAATTCTATCTTACAGCTCTAAACTAAATATAAAACAATATAAATAATTAACAAAACAGATTTGGCCCAAAGCTGATACCCAGGATAGAATATTACAGATCCAGGACACAGAATGGGTAACTACAGGTTTTGTGTTTGATGTTTAACTAGGGCTAACTGTTGAGATGTGCAAGGTTTCAGAGTATGAGTCTTGTTCCTATTACTACCTCTCACTGCCCACTGTCAGCCCCCATCACTAGGGGCATACTTTTCCCTCACTCTCTCTCTTCCCTGAGGTTAAAATTCTGGTACCTTTTATCTTTCCTCAGGGCAGATATTCTTAATCTTTCTTGTATTAGGGACCTTTCTGGCAGTCTGGTGAACCCTAAGGATTCTTTCTCAGAATAATGCTTTAAATACATAAAACAAAGTGCAAAGGAAAGCAATTATATTGCAATAAGTTATCAAAATATTCAAAAGAGCAGGTCAGAACCCCTTCCTTAGAGGCATGATTCCCCTTTTGTCATACTTTCAACATTTTTTTTCTTTTCCCCACCTAGAAGGAGTCAAGGTAAGTTCTTTTCATAGTCACAATACACAGCCAGATGTCTCAGGCTACCACTGGCTGCTACCTCATCCCTTGCTGACTTGTTGATGGTTCTACAGATGGGTTAAAACCCCTTCAAATTTGTGCTTAATTACTGTGCTGAGGCCTCTGCGAGGCATGCAAACACTGGTAAAATAGCCCAGGTGTGTAATCAATCATTTAGCTTTCTGTTTGTTTAAAACCGCATGGAATGCCACAAGCCATTTCACTGGGACTCTATAACTGTGTTAATGGGATCATTTTCCACCAAGGAGACCAAGGCATTTGCCGAACTAAATTTTTGCTGAATGAACCAATGATACAAAAGATAAAATCCCTTATAATGTTCTTACATGGGCAGGAAGATTGAGGCTATCAGGCATTAGTCAGATGGCCATGTTATATATTATTTACACAGGGCACATCAGGTAGCCTGCAAGATCATTTACCCTCTGGCACACTGAGGAGGTTAATTATGGGGTTTACGGATTCAAGTTTTAACATACCAAGTTGGGAGAAAATTTGTTTTTCTGCTCACCTTAAATTCATAAAAGTTGTCAATAAGAGTTATGAATCGTCGTGCTTGGGACCGGTTAGCCAGTGTAAATTGAGGTATGTTTCGTAAAAGAACTGTATCATAATTCTTTGATAGTTCCAAATAGTCACTGGCTCCAAGAGGCTGCAATTAAAAAAATTAAATGTTTTAAAAATTAAAATAAATTAAATGAACATAACTTACTTCCTCTGGAAATTGTTCCATGAGAGAAAGTCATTCAGATTATTTTTCTCTTTTTTATTCATGTTTCTACACCTAAGATTTTAATAGCTTTAAAATGCAAAATTAATTATATAAATGTTGATCTACAAAGTTATATTTTCAATGCCTGTTTCAATTCTGGGTAATTCAATCTGGTTGGTCTGGGACCTATAAATGAACTGGAGATTATCTCTGACTTCTGTAACATTAGAATCTCAGTGGGATACACTTATCTAACTTTTAATTTAAAACACGATCAGATCTTTTATTAAAAACACATTCTCAATATAGTGTTATATTGCCTCAATAGTGAAAGAGAGGAAAAGGGAAAGAGAAATATGGTAGGGAGTAGTACAGTGTCTCTAATGATGACCCTCCCAGATTCACTAGTCAGGAGGCTTGCCTGCCTTGGAAGAACAAAGACTCTGTTTAGTAACTTCATTTCACCATTCACATTGTCTATCTACTTTAATTAGACTAGATTTAAACTCATTCTGTTTAATTCCTTCCTACAACTAAATTTCAGTTACCACTTCAAGATAAGTATAATGATTATTATCTAATATCATACCCAGCATCACTGCATAATTTTGAATAGAAAAATGTTTCAGGATAAAAGTCACAGGCAAATACATTTTGTTAATTATACAAATAAATTGTGGTAAATTATTAACCTCTGTGAGAAATGCTGGAGAATATCAATGACCAAAGCAGCTTGTGACTTCTTAATATAGGTATAATGAAAATAGAACTAGGAATTCTAGAGATTGGAGCAAATTCCATTAAATTGACAAGGGGGTGGGGGAAGGTAAAGGATAGTTAATACCAGGACAGTCTTGCCAGGAGAGGATATAGTTCATCCCCCAGGCTACAGTCTCAGCTTGTTTGGTTATCCTTTGTACTTGAAGAGGAACAAAATGACATAACTTGTGATATCTTTTGACTTGCCCGTAAAATGGATTTAAGTGAGGCAGAGTCACACAAAGCCATCAGCCTCAATCTCTCTTCCAGAGTCCTGAAAGGCCAGTGGCAAGGCAAAAGTCAAGACGACAGGTGATGGCTTGGGATGCAGTAGATGACCTTGGCATCTTTGATATCTCACCAAATTCAGAGTGCTCTACTGCACCTGTTTCTGCCATCTATTTTCGTGGCCACTGGAACCAACTGCTCTCATGTGTTCCTTCTGCCATCTTCACATACAAGGGGTAGATAATCTTTCCCCTCTCCCCCAACTCACTGATGGGTTTGAGATTCAATCTGGCTGCTGCACATACTATAGCTTTTTGGAGCCACAGGTGAGAGCTGGGTGGCTGGTGAACACCAAAGGAGGAAAGTGTTCTTGAAAAGGGCTCAGTAAGCCCTCACCTCAGAACATCCCAAAGAGCATGACTGAGAACCCTGGAGCTCCTAATCCCTGGGAGTGGCAGCTGAGTAGTGGGAGAAGAAAGCCGCCAGGAAAGAGGTTCCAGTGGATTGAGGTTCTGGGCAATGCTGTGGAGTTGGGGAAGAAGTGGTGATTCAAACTCTGTTACCCCACATTTGTATCTGGAGGCAAAGGGAAAGAGAAATATGGTAGGAAATATGTCCAACTTTTCAAAGTCAAGGTGCTTAAGTGACTTAAAATTACTCCAAATTAGAGCTTACTTCCTTTTTTATCAGCAGTAGGGACCTATGAGTATGAAACATGTAAAACATTTTCTTACTATTTTAATCTACTGGGTTAGTTTTGCTGAACTGTGTTTAAAATTTTGTTATGAGCAAAACATGTTATGTTATGCATTCTAGAACAGGTTGGTGGAATGGGGGATATAGAAATTAGAAAACGTAGGGGATATAAAAACAAAAGATAGTAATAAAATTTGATCAAAATACTAAAAAAAATGTTGCCCATTAAATCTAAAAGTTTGTCTCTGAAATAATTAATTTTACCCCCATTCTATAGTAAACAACCTATACATCCTATATATCTGCTCAAATTCTGAAGGTAACCAGAGTCAGTTAGAAGAGACTTCAAGAGTTCATTTATTCTAACCTATACTTGAACAAGAATCTGCTTTGATAAGTCATCATTATCTAACTGATAAAGAACATAGTAACTCCAAAGCAGTATGTTTGTACTGTTCTAATGCGCCTGACATTTAACTGAAATACTATCTTTTGGAATTTCCAGCCAATTTTTTTAGTTCTGTCCTTTGAGGCCAACCTGAACAAGTCTAATTCTATTTCTAAATGAAATTACTTCAAATACCTAAAGTCAATTATAATTTCCCTTCACATCACTATTCTTATTTTTTTCTTCTGAGTTTAAAGTGTATGGGTTTGGAGCCAGAGGACCTAGGTTCAAATCTCACTCCTGTTATAACCAAGTCACTTACTCCCTTCCTCCACCTCCCCACCTCCATCTTTAGTTTATTCTGCTATAAAAAGAGGGGACAATGATAAAGGGTGGAGGGAGCCAAGATGGAGGAATAAATCAGAGCACCTCCATGTCACCATGAGAATCCTCTCTGACCAATATTAAAATATTGCCACAAAATGAATACAGAAGTAGAGAGATAGAATGGGGAAAATTATATAACATAAAGAGTCATGAAAAAACTTTATAGAGAGGAAAGGATAAGGGTGGTGATGGGCAATGCTTAAACTTTACTCTCATTGTAACTGGCTCAGAGAGGGAAAAAGAAGTATAGTCAGTGGGGTATATAATAATATAGTAATAAGGTGAAGGGCTATAAATAGGAAGTTCTCAGATGAAAAAAATAAAAACTATCAATAATCACATAAAAAAGTATTCTAAATCCCTCCTGACTAGAGAAATGCAAATCAAAATAACTCTGAGGCACCACCTCATACCTAGCAGATTGGCCAATAAGGCAGAAAAGGAAAGTGATAAATGTTGGAGGGGATGTGGCAAAATTGGGACACTAATACACTGCTGGTGGAGTTGTGACTTGGTCCAACCATTTTGGAGGGCAATTTGGAATTATGCAAAAGGGCACTAAAAGACTGTCTGCCCTTTGATCCAGCCATAGCACTGCTGGGTTTATACCTCAAAGAGATAATATGGAAAGACATGTACAAAAATATTCATAGCTATGCTTTTTGTGGTGGCAAAAAATTGGAAAATGAGGGGATGCCCTTCAATTGGGGAATGGCTGAACAAATTGTGGTATATGTTGGTGATGGAATACTATTGTGCTAAAAGGAATAATAAAGTGGAGGAATTCCATGGAGACTGGAACAACCTCCAGGAAGTGATGCAGAGTGAAAGGAGCAGAGCCAGGAGAATATTGTACACAGAGACTGATACACTGTGGTACAGTCTAATGTAATGAACTTCTCTACTAGCAGCAATTTAATGATCCAGGACAATTCTGAGGCACTTATGAGAAAGAATGCTATCCACATCTGAAATAACCACTGGGTTTAGGGGATGGGATTTATTTATTTATTTATGATTTATTTATTTTATTATATATATAATAAAATATTATTTATTTATTAATTTAGGCCAATAACCTGGTTTGGGAAGGCTACTGAAGTCCATGCAGGCAGAGCCAGACCCTGAGATAATACATATACACAGAACCCTATGTTATAAAATAACAGGTTTTTTAATATAATAAGGACAGGTTAGAAGGGATTTGGATATACCTTACTATAATAATAAATATCTACACCTTCCCAGATCTACAAATCTCTCCACAGAGATTACTTCTGAGTGGTTTCCTTACTCTATTCCTATACTCACTATATAACCCCAAAATTACTATACTTAACTAAACTAATACTAAACCTCTCTTTGATAATCTAAGGAAAAGGATCTGTGTGCAAGTCTGACAGGGCCCAACAATGGTCTCATGATCAGCTGTTAGTTGTCACAAGAGCAATACAAGAACACAGCAAGTGTCAAAAGGTCAACATGTACAGGATAATCCAAACAGCAGGTAAGATGTGATGAACAAGCAGTCACATGCCACATAGCTAATTCTCCTCAGGTCCACCCAGAGGAAAAAAGCCACAGCCCTAGATTTAACTTTCTCCAACAGCAGCTGCTCTCCCCAGAATTCCAGAACTCAGCCCTTTGCTGTCAGTCTGCAAACTTACACACATTTAACTTAACTTTTCATATAACACATCCACAGAAAGAACTGTGAGAGTAGAAACACAGAAGAAAAACAACTGCTTGATCACATGGGTCGATGGGGATACGATTGAGGATGTGTAGACTCTAAATGATCACCCTAGGGCAAATACAAATAATATGGAAATAGGTTTTAATCGATGACACATATAAAACCCAGTGGAATTGCTTGTTGGCTATGGGAGGGGGTGGGAGGAGGCAAGGGAAAGAACATGAATCATATAACCATGGAAAAATATTCTAAACTAATTAATTAAATAAACTTAAATTTAGAAAAAAAGAAAAGAACCTTTAAAAATAAAAATGGTCAAACTTTTAAAAATTAAAATTTTGTTTTTGCCTCTCATCACCTATGTCTCATTTGTGTTAACTCCATCTTGGCAGGGTCACAGGTTTTTACTGACCATGTGTCAAATTGCTTTGGGGAAAAGATGACCACACATAGAGTTAAGAGAGTCACAGGACTCCCTGGACATTTACTAGCTATGTGACCATGGACTTAATCGATTATTCTCTCCCCTCATCTGTAAAATGGGGATCCTAATGCCTAGAGCATTCAACTCGCTGGGTGGTGGTGATGGTAAAAGGAGATAATGTAGGTATAGTACCTTGTAATCCAAAAAGAATATAAATGCTAGCTATGATTAAGCAAAGAGAAAGGAGAATTCTGTATCACCATAACAGAGACAAAGTTGAAGTGACAGTTTGAGGCTTCCTACATGTAGTTCAGACTTCACAAAGAACATTCTAAAACCTAGTTTGATAATATCAAAGCCTTTCCACTATTTGTGACTTTCTGCACCATTTTCTAACACAATGCTAAGAATAGTTCTTTATAGCCTAATTTAGATCACCTTAGAACAGTGATGGAGAAACCCATCAAAAGTATCAGAGAAAAACATGCCTAAGTATTTTATCCTGACTTTAAAAGGGAAAGGGAGGTTCTCCCCAATGATGGAGGCCTAGGAAAAATATTACCTAACTTCTTAGGGATATAATGAGGGTACATCTGACTTTAGAATCAATTTGCTGTCACTAGTAATGGTCTTCTACCAAACAAGTAAACTTGTTCCCTGAAACAACTATACCATTTACAAATAATCATTAAATATACCAACAACGGAAAACAGAAACAAGAGGAACAAGTTTGACAAGACCTAGCCATCTGGATGAAAGCTTAGATGTGCAATCAGTGGGTCACGTGTGTCACACACAAAGAATACAAGCTGGCCTGGATGTAGCAAGGCATCCTAAGGAAGGACAGGAGGCCAACTGGGCCAGGCAAGCCAAACCACCACTCCTGTCTTGGTCATCATCTCCCCTCAAGCATTAATGGAGACAGAAAAGAATCCTGAGCCCAAGAGCTTTGGGAATACCCTAGCAACAGTTATAGAGATATAGAGTATACAGAGCCTGGCAAGTGCTCTCAAAGGTGCTGTAGCTACAGCTACTGAAGACCCAAAAAGGAAAGTTATTGCCATCCAAGTTCTTGGCACTTGTCAAATGGTTCAATATCAGAAATGATTGATTTTATCAGTGGAAGTGACATTAAAACATTAACATTGACGTTGCAGCTGTACCCTAAGCACCAGAGGCCTTTTCTATATGATTTATAGATGAAACCTTCCATATGTGGTGTCACCATACTACAGCTTCTTGAGAGTAGGGACTCTCTTACTTTTCTATTTGTATCTTCTGAGCTTAGCATAATGCTCTGCACATAGTAAGTGCTTAATAAATGCATTATTCATTCATTTATCTCTCTGGGTCATGTACACACCTAAGCAATATTGAATTTCAAAGGTTCAACATACATGAGCAGTTGTTAAATGCTTGAAGGGGCAGATTTAACTCATGAATAAACTCAATCTATGCAAAATATAATAATATAGAATACAGAAAAGGCAGCCAGGTGACACAGTGGATAGAGTGCTGGGCCAAGAGTCAGAAAGACTCATTTTCCCGAGTTCAAATTTGGCCTCAGACTCTTACTAGCTGCGTGACACTAGGCAAGTCATTTATCCCTTTTTGGCTCACTTTCCTCATCTGTAAAATGAGCTTCAGAAGGAAATGGCAGACCACTCCAAGAAAACCCCAAATGGGTGAAATGACTAAAAATACAGAACTACTAGCCCAACTTGTTTCAAGATACAGAACCATTAAACCCTTTCCAAAAATCAATTGATATTCACTAGATAGCCACTGAACACTTAGTACTGTGGGTTATGGAGAATTGAGAAAAACATGAAGAGGACACATCCCCCTACTTGTCTGCACTTTACCATTACAAAATCAAATGCATGCATACTTCTATTATGCACTAGTTGATCTTATTATATAATCATACCATAGTACAAGGCACTTTCTGAAGCCATAATTAATACTGTGAATTCACAATTCTGTCCTATGAATAATTAAGGTATTTGATGATTTTCTGAGTACTAAATGGCACTTCAGTTAGTGGTATCCTTGAGTGTGTTATTCTATCTCAAAATTCAAATAGTATTATCTGATGCAGATTTTTCTTATGATAATGATGACAGTCCTCATCCTCCTACCTGAGCAATTAAAAAGTTTAATAGTCTTTGATGTAGCTGGTTATCTGAATAATTTTCTAAACAGGTACAATTACAATCCACTTATTTGATGGTTTGTGCATTCTCTACTATTGTTTCAAACCCTCTTTGTTTCTACAGAAATCTGATTAAAACTTAAAGAACTTTAAAACTATAATGAGTCTGCAAAGAGCATCTGTTATCCTTAATTATCAATAGTATACAGCAGATCTGAAAATAGTATAGTTGATTTCTAAAAAAAAACCCATCGTGAAGAAAGTGTTTACTTTTCTGCCTTCTTGCTCCTGAATGGATTGGTGTGAAGTGGGGCAGCTGTAGATTGCTGTCATTATGTCCAGGATGCCAGAAGTCAGGATTTTCTCAATGTCACACTGATTTGAAATGCATTAGCAGGAATGTGAGGCTACCTCTGGCCTTGCAATAAGCCAGTTAATCTACTTCAGCTTTGGGGACAGAGCTATCAACTTCTCTCGTTTTTATTTGGTTAATGCATATTGGGCCATCATCATCTCAGCTCAAGTAGGATACTTATTATTTCAAGCTTGCTGTAGTTGATGCAATTCTAAGGATTACTCTTTTTTTCTGTTTCCATTATAGGTTTCTTGGAGTGATGCACTGATAGCTCTTCATTTAACAAGAGTACAACAGCATCTTGCTTTGTTTACACGGCAATGACAATACCTTCTATCTTAAAGAGAAGTAGCTTTTAGCAAACAAAAAAATGCTTTGTGAAAGTTAAGATAAACCTGTCCTTTAGAAACAGAATGAAAAGACCCTATTAATTGGAAACAGTTTATAGGTTCTAGGTTAATGAATGAAAAACGTCTCAAACATAAAGCACCAAAATTCAGGTATTGGCTGGCCAGGCATATAGCAATATAATACAGTCTTCATTATGTAGTGAGTCAGGGTGAGGAATTTCAATATTCTGGAATTGCTAATATGTAAAAGAAGCCATTATATTCTGAATAGCCCAGAGGGCAGCACGGCATCAGTGAGAGGATGGGGTACCAGACGGACTTAGACTTGGAAAACGTAGGTTTGGATACTACTGCAATTACCAGTTACTTAACGCAAGTCTGTTTCCTCACCTATCAAATTGGGTTTGATCCAAGTTCCCTTCCTGCTCTAAATCTACAATCCTATGATCCCATCACAACCACTCAAAAATCACCAGCCCTGTACCACTCCCTCCCACCCACCATCTTGTAAACTGACCTATCACCATTTGTCTTTGTCCAGGGCTTTGAGGTGGCTCAGGGAATAGAGTGCTGGGACTAGGGTCAGGAAGACTTGGGTTCAAATCCAGCATCAGACATTATCTATGAGACTCTGGGCAAGTAATTTAATCTCTGTTTGCCTGAGTTTCCTCCACTGTAAAATGAGGATAACAACAGCACTTCTCTCCCAGAGCTATCATGAGGATCAAATGAGGTAATTTTTGTAAAGCAAATAGCACAGTGCCTGGTAAATAAGAGGCACTATATAAATGATAGCAATTTTATTACTTCATTCATCATCATCATCCCCAATGTCTTGCATGGTGCTTTGTATATTACAAAATTTTTTTTATTGTTACTGATATGATAATAGGCTAATTAGTGCATTACCTCCCTCAAGGAGAATATTTACATTTTAGCAGAGTTCCAGATGTAATACTTAATAGACAAGACCATGGACCAGGAGAGAAGGCTTAGCCTAGGCAGGCCTTCTGACATGTCTCAGACCTCACCCCATAGCCTACCCATTCTGTGGATTGTCTCCGGTATGGAAGATGAAGCCACTCCCACTTCTCTCTGAAGAGGTGTATGGGGTGCTCAGGGAGGCAGAGTACCTAGGGTGGAAGGGTTCACTGAGCCCTTTTTGGGGCTGTTCATCCACCTTTCACCCCCTCTTACCCGAGACTCTAAGAAGCTGGGTATATGTAGCAGCTGTACCCCAGGAAACAGTCCTGGCAAGCAGGTAAACCATGGAGAGGAGAACCAGTGGGCCTCAAACCCCAGTGAGAGGGGATGTCTGCCCCAGCATGGGAAGCCTTCTCCTGGTATAATGGGCAGGTGAAAACAATGTGTTCCAGTGGCCACAGAGGCGGCTGAACCAAGCACCATGGAGCACGCAGAGCTTGGTCAGATCTTGGAGATACCAAGCTCATCCGTCGCTTCCAGGCCACTGAATTTGTCTTGCTACTAGACTTTAATGATGGTAGAAGAGAGAGTGAGGCAGATGACTTTGTGCAACTGTACCTCATTTAAATTCAACTCATGCAAAAGTCAAGACATCACCCTTTGATGTCACCAGTTCTCTTCAAAAATGAAGGATGAACAATAAGGAGTGTTGATAGGCCTGGGCTGAGAAAGTATGGAACCACTCTCAACTTTCTTCAGCATCCCTGCATTGTGACACCAATTTATTTCTGTGCAAACAAAGCTTAGGACCTCCTTAGTCTGTATCTTCTTCTGAGGATTTTCTGTTTTCTATGCCATCATCTGGCTTACTACTTTCCAAGATCCCTACTAGCTTCACCTTTAGTGGTGAAATCGCTGCTATAACTCAGGTCCCCTGGCCTGACCTAGCCCTAGAGTACTTATAAATCTATCATATCCTTAACTAAGTTTATCTCTTTTTATGATCCTGACCCCTTTTTGCTCTTACTAGTTCCTCACTCACTGGTCAAACCAGACTAAGGACAAAGAGGAACATCTTTCCCAAGTTTTAGTTCCTTGGCTCTAATCTACAGACTCCCTGTGTCAGAATATCTTTGGTTCATGCTTGGGTTTTCTATTCTGGAAGTGGAGCCCAATTGACTACATTTTGCTTTTATTACAAATAAAACAATACCTCTGGGATAACAGTAATATCAGTATGTTCTTAGTTGACACAATAACTTCACAAGGTTACTGCATCACAACCTATGAGGCTTTTGCCTCATGGGCTTGTCCCCTGATTTGATAATCTTCTCCTGAATAATTATATACTTAAAAAGGGAAATTCCACCAAAACAAAATAAAATCACATCCATTCACTATTATATGCAAAGAACGAAGGTAGGCTCATTTCCAGTAACATTTCTAGTTCAATTCAAAATGAACTACTCATAGTAAATCTTTTGAAAATTTTCAACACATAAAGACCAAACTGAATAAAAATGAAAGACTACAGAGACAACAGGAAGGAAGGTGATGCAGCAGACAGAATGCTGGACTTGGAGTCAAGGAAGAGTCATCTTCACGAGTTCAAATCTGGATTTAGATACTCACTAGCCATGTTACCCTGGACAAATCACTTCACTCAGTTGGCCTGAGTTCCTCATCTATAAAATGAGCTGGAAGAGGAAACGACAAACCACTTTTGCTAACAAATCTTTGCTAAGAAAATCCCATATGGGGTCATGAAGAGTTTAAACTGATTAAAACCCCTGAACAACAACAACCACGGAGACAACAGTGGAGTCCTATGCAATGCTGCGCATGGCCCCATACCAGGTGGAACCACAGGATCACCTTCAGAGGCTGCCAACTTCAGCTTGTACCTGTCCCTAAACAAGAATCTCCCTTTTACAACAAACCAAACAAGTAAATTATCTGCTCTATGCTTGAAACCTCCCAATCAGGGAAAGGCCAGGTAGTTCATATGAAAATTCCAATTGAGAAAGTTTTCCCTTATATCATACCTAAATCTGTCTTTTCCCACCTTCCATCTGCTGCAACTAGCTCTGTCCAAGAATAAGTATAATCTCTTCCCCATGAACGTGCTTCAAATTACTTCAGAGTAGACATCAATCAGTTCAATTTGATAAGCATTCATTAAGGCCCTATTATGTGCCAAATACTGTGCAATGCACACGTGGGCACATTCCCAGATTATTTGGTCAGCTAAGTATTCTCCTTTCTAGGCTAAATAAATATTCCTAGTTCCTTCTCATATGGTATGATTTTCTCATATGATATGATTTTACATCCCAGTCCTTTACTTGTCAATGCAATACAGCTTGTCAACATTCTTCCTGAACGGCGGCACCTAGAACAATATTCAAGATGTGATTTAGTTCTGAGCCCTTTTACTCTTTTATTACTGGTTAAGATCATGATAGTTTTTTTGGCTCTGATATCACATTGTTGGGAGAGGTAGTGTAGTATAATGGATAGGGAACTGACCTTGGAATCAGGAATATCTAGATTTAAGTTTCACCTTGGAAAAAATAGCACCTATACAACTTTAGTCAAGGCACTTAACTTCTCAGGATCCCAGGCAATGCTCTAAGTTAAGGCATCAATCTGAATTGATAATATGAATTTCCATCATGGGAATTCTACACATCCAAGAAATCATAGGTCTGAATGAAAAAAAAAAAACCCACACTGTCAACTGATCTTGAGTTTGCAGCCCACTAACTGCCCAGATCATTTTGCCAGACAAACTACAAACTAGCTGAGCCTCCCTATTTGTGAAGTTTGTTTTTAAACCTGTCTGTGATACTTTATATTTGTCCCTACTCAACTTCTTATTTGGCCACTATTCAGCCAACTGCGATCTGTTCAGATCCTGATTCTGTCACCTAATGTGTGATATGCTATCCCTGCTAGCTTTGTGCACTTACAGGATGATCAGCATGTCAATTCTGCCTCTATCCAAGTCACTATTTAAAAAGGGAAGAGCACCGGGCCAAGTAGAGGTTCCCGAAGCTCTCCACTAGACAACTTCTAAATTGACATTGGATTATTAATGTTCATTTTCAGTTCTGGCCATTCAACTGGGTTTGAGTCCAACGGTATTGGTATCTGACTCATCTCTCTCCATCTTCTCTACAATAACAGTATGGGAGATGTCAGGTCCTTTGCTTAAATTTGTGGCAAGCTATCTCTACAGCATTCCCCTTAGCTACCATTCTAATAAACCTGCATTAAAAGGAAGTGAAATTTTTCTAGCAGGAACTATTCTTTATAAAGTCATTCTGGCTCTTTGTGATAGCTTCTTCCTTTTCCAGATGTTCACTAACTATTCCTATAATAATACATTCTAGAATTATGTCAAGGGGGAAGGGGGAGGAGTCAAGATGGTAGTGTAGAGGCAGCAAAAGTTCAGACCTCTGAAAACCCTTCCTTACTGATTACAAACTAAATGCTCCTAGGGGACTGAAAATCAAACCTAACAACAGGACAGAGCCTCCTGCTGGACTCAATTAAAAAGGTACACCCCCCAAAAGCCAGAATTCGAGAAGGAAGAAGGAAGGTCCTTGGACCCCTCCCCCACCTAGAGCATTAAGTCTCCAGCGGCAGCTGGAATCTCTGGGCGGGCAAAGGTGCTGGTCTGGAGGGAGTACCTTGCGGGCAAATCTGTGCCAGGCTCAGAGCATCCAACACAGGCAATGGGGAAGCAGTTAGAGAAGAAACGCAGAGTACAGAGTAGGAGGCATAGTTGTAGCAACAGAGACACTCCATATTGCACCCCCCCCCCGAGGTTTTGGCCTTGCCACATTCAGCAACCCAGCTGGACTTAATCCCATCAAAGCCTCCAGAGGGCAGGGAAGCTCCAACAACCCCCCCCCCCCCCAGACTGCACTAAGAGATGTACTGACAAACTCCAAGGGTGAAGGTGGAAAGAAAAGCCCAAAACCACAAAAGAAATGTGAGAAACAAGAGGTAAGGCAACAATAGGGAGTAAAGAAGGGGTAAATATGAGCAAACAACAGAAAAAGAAAAAAGAAATTACAATTGACAGCTTCTATACAGGCAATGAACAAAGCAAATGAAACAGAGAAGGTTGAGGGAACTCCAAGCGAAAAAACAGAAACCCCAGCGAATTGGATACAGGCTTTGGAAGAACTCAAAATAAAATTCAAAACACAATTAAGCGAGCCTGAAGACAACTGAGAAAAGAACTTAAAAACTAAGATAAGTCATCTAGAAACAGAGGTACCTGAGCTAAAACAAGAAAATAGTGTCTTGAAAGCCAAAATCAACCAGTTTGAAAATGAGGCAAAGGAGATGACAGATGAGGAAAAGAAAATGAAAGATGAGGCAAAGAAGATGCAAGATGACCTCCAAAGAAAATCAGACCAGAAGAAGGATGACCAAAAAGCCAGGGATGAAATCCAGTCTTTAAGAACCAGAATACAACAACTAGAAACAAGTGACTTCACAAGGCAGCAGGACACTAAAAAACAAAATCAAAAGAATGAAAAAACTGAAAATATGAAGCACCTCATTCACAAAACATAAGATTTAGAAAATCTTTCCAGGAGAGACAACTTAAGAATCATTGGTCTACCCGAAGACCATGACAAAAGAAAAGAAAAGCCTGGACATCATACTACAGGAAATTATCCAAGAAAACTGCCCAGATATTCTAGAACAAGAGGTAAAAGTGGAGATTGAAAGAATCCACAGATCACCTTCTGTACTTAATCCCCAACCAACAACACCCAGGAATGTTATAGCCAAATTCAAGAACTATCAGACCAAGGACAAAATATTAAAAGCTGCTAAGATGAAGACATGTAGAATCCATGGAACCACAGTGAGGATAACACAGGATCTGGCTGAATCTACATTGAAGGACTGAAAGGCATGGAATATGATATTCTGGAAAGCAAGGGAACTAGGTCTACAACCAAGAATCAATTACCCAGCAAAACTGACTATATTCTTACAGGGGAAAGTATGGTCATTTAACAAAATAGAAGAATTCCAAGCATTTGTAAAGAAAAGACCAGACCTGAACAGAAAATTTGATGCATAAGCACAAAACTCAAGAGAATCATCAAAAGGTAATTAAGAAAGAATAAAAAAAGAACAACAAAACCAAAAATAAAACAAAACACTTTTTTAAAGAGACCCAATAAGTTAAAATGATATGTATCCCTATAAGAAAAGAGGTCATTGGTAACTCTTAAAAATTGTTATTATCACCTGGGCAGCTAGAAGAATTACACTTAGAGGGAACAGTGACAAATTGTATAGGATGAAATGCCAAGAGATAAATATGTATACAGATATATGTATGCATAAATACATATATATGTACATGTGTATGTATATATACATATATATATATATACACAACTAGAGCTAAAAAAAGAGGTTAATACTAAAAGAAATGGGAAAAGAAACAAAAGGGGTATAAAAATAGAATTATGGCAAGGAATTGTTGTCTAACTCCTTAGGCTCTAGTCTGCAGACTCTATTCTCTTCCCTTTTTTGAAAAATGGGATAACACTTGCCAATCTATAGTATAGCAGTAGTACCTTCATCCTCAACGAGTTTTCAAAGATTGCTGGCAATAGATCAGTATCGGTCAGTCCTTTTAGTCCCAAGGGTTATGATCTGAACTCAGCAAGGACAGCTTGGTCCTTTCTCCCTAGTTATCACCATCTCTCTACTTCCCTCAGGTATCAATTTTATATTAGGTATTGCCATTCTGTCCTTTTCAGCTCAAAAGTCATTCTTCAAGGGGCAGCTGTGTATCTCAGTGGATTAAGGGTCAGGCCTAGAGATGGGAGGTCCTTGGTTCAAATCTGACCTCAGACATTTCCTAGCTGTGTGACCCTGGGCAAGTCACTTAACCCCCATTGCCTACCCCTTACTGCTCTTCTGCCTTAGAATCAATGCACACTATTGATTCTAAGATGGAAGGTGAGAGTTTTTTTTTTTAAGTCATTCTTTGTGTTAGAGAAAATCAAAGCAAAATAAAGAGTTGAACTCTTTTCACTCTTTGCTAGATATGATTACTTTCCTCATCTAAACAAGGTTAGTTCCCTAAAAATCTTTTTGATAACCTTTGTTTTCCCTGACAGGGTCAATTTTCATTTTGTTCTTCAGAATGCCTGACATTTACTTTTAAGGAACCAGGACATATTTTTCTATTTATGTTCCTTTTTCAATTCTGGTTTCTATCTTCATCCTGTGATTTAAAAAAAAATCCAACTTAAGGCACCTGAAAGATGGACAAAACTCAAAAAATGAAGACATGTTCCTATTCTCATGGGGTTTACACTCAAGGATGGACTCAGAGGGAAAAAGAAAACAATAAAGATTTGAGAACCCTAATTGATAAACATGTAAAAAGGCATTTTCATCAAATGATAAACACATGTTTTGCTTTCTTTCTTTTAGGATTTTTTAATTTTAAAAAATACTGATTCAAATAGCATTTTACATGTTTTTACACACACACACATACACACACTCTTAATCCTTTCCCTTAAGTAATAGAATGTTTGACTTTTTCTTATGTCTACAAATGAACTAATGTGCTATTAACTAGACTTGAAGTCTTTAACAAGAATTCAATAAACTAGGGAAAACTAAAAAGGTAAATGATCAATGTCCCAATTCCTAATTTTTTATACTTTAATTTCTTAAGGGGATCACCACCACCACCATCATCACCATTACCACTGATTATTTTGTTCACTTTGCAAATAATTAAAACCAAGCATTACCCAGAGGAAAGGGGATTTTTACACACTGTGAAACAAAGCTAAGTTTAATAATAGAATTAATGTTTCTAAAAATTTGTTATGATCTCTCCTTAATTCAGTAACGTAAGTTATGTGTGATAAATACTTGTAGCTAAATCTTAGACACCTGGGAATACTTCGTTTTTTTCTTTTCTATCTTTGCTTATAGTCATTTCTTGGAGTGGGAAGGTGGCATGTATACTGATGGCAAACATAAAGTGATAAGTTATCATCACTTTATTCCATCAAGGTCCTAAAATAAATATATGAAAAATGAAACACTTGTTTAGCTACAATAAACTACATTTATTTGCTGGTTGATAATAAGATCAGCAGAGGGCGCTATTTGCTACCTGTAGATGATAAGAAAGATATGCATAAAGTAAAGCTTTTGAACCAGAAGGAATTAAAGTTTATAGAAATGGAACAAAATCAGATTCTGGGTACATAAATCTTAGATCATGTATTATACACACTTGTAAAATACAGAGATTTTATATAGGTATATATTTTAGCAATCAGAGTTGAAGTGTGAAATTAAGTTGAATCAAAATGAAAAGGAAAATAAAAAGGGAAAATGGTAGAAACCATTTCTTCAAAATTATAAATAATTTATTTTATTTTATTTTTATTATTTTAATTTCTAGATACTATTCTAGATATATTCATAGAATATATGTAAGGTTCCCCTCCTTCAGCCCCCCAAAAAGAAAATCCAACATTTCTTTGGATATGAGAATTTATGAAGTTCACTCAAGAGTCTAAAAATATAAATTCTCATTTCCGTGGAATTTTAAAGTTCATAAATTAGCAGGAGTTTCTTAATTTGGGGTCTTTGAACTTAAAAAAAATTTTCAGTGTAATTGATTGTTTTTGTAATACTACTTAAAATTTATTTTAAAATATTATTCTCTGGAGTTCATAGGTCTCAACCAGACTACTAAAGGAGATTTTTAAGTGGCAAAGCAAATATATTTGGTGTTTGGGATGGGAAATCTCTTTTATGAATATAGGAGGGTGTGGGATTTGGGACTGAGAAATAAATTTGATTTCTAAAGTCTTCTCAAGCTCTAAAAAAAAGAAAAAGAAATCTCTTCATTTTAAATGGAATAACAAAAAAAGTCAAGATTGGAATAGTGAGAAAAGGTCTAGAATTCCAATCAGAAAGAACTGGTTTCAAGTACTGTCCTTGTCTCAAACTATGTAACTATTGGCAAGATTTTTAATTTTTCTAAGTCTGTGTACTAATCAGTGGAATGGAGAAAATAATACTTTTGCCTTCCTCCCTTCTGTGTGGCTGTGATGCCTCATAAATTGTACAGCCTTCTATGAGTTGTCATAATGATAAGTAGTAGTGCTATTATTATGAGGGTAGGTAGATGTACTGGGTTAGGAAGCAAAGTAAATTTTACAACATCTCAAGGAGTGGATGATATGTTCATTCAGAAGGCCATGGCTATCTGGAAGTTCTGAAAATCTTCATCTAAACACTCCAAAAGGTATTATAAATCCAGTTGTTTTTTTTTAAGCATTCATGGATAAGAGGCAAGAGAGCATTTTCTTTTTGCTATTTCTAAAATGCTTTTGACCAGATATGGTCATACGATGGCAAAAGGAGCTTTCTTTGCTTCTCAGAAAAAGGATTAGACCAATATTTTCTGAACTGTCTTAAAAGTCAGGGAGACTCAGGTTCAAGTTCAATCTTTGATATAATTTATCAAACCCCAACAAGTCAGTGAATCTCTCGATGCTCTTGGCAATTGTCTGAGATTATAAACTACAGAGAAGGTAAAACCTGCATTGGTAGATGGATTAAAAAATCACATATCTAGTTGCCATCTCTATCCTATTTTCTCATGTATTATGAACTTGAACATCTCTTATTTGCACAAATATTTCTATAAAATTATGCCAAAGCAATAATTCAAAAATTGTGCTTTTTTTCTCACTTTCTTTCTTTCATGCCTCCTTCCCTTCCTTTCTACCTTTAATACACACACATACATACACATATGGTGGAGAGAGACTATAATTTCATCAGCACTGGGAGCTGAGAGAGAGAGAGAGAGAGAGAGACTATACTACATAGGTCAAAGTAACCTTTCTTGGCCGTAATGGGGAGCCTATAGTTGGGCCTGGGGCCCTGAAATGTTAAGTGATTTGCCTAGTCACACAGGCAGTGCATGTCAGAAATAAGACTTAAACTTGTATCTTCCTTTAAAGATAGACTCTAACCACATGCTCAAAAACAATCAAAGAAACATGACAAATGAGTAAATTTGCACACAAAATATTTAACCAAGCAGCACTAAATTAAAAATAACATCACCAGTTTTTTTTTAATTGTCTCTTGCTCTGTCCAGGTCTGATTGGACTAATTTTCTGATGTCTGTCATATTACTTTTTCTGCTCATGAGTCTAAAAAGACTTATGTCTTACCACAAGTCTAAATTTGGACTCTGGCTTTCAAGGCTAAGCATAATCTGGCTCCATACTACCTATCAAATCTCATTTCCCCACAGAGAACCCCAGCTCCTATTAGTCGTCTTTTTTCCCCTTCCCTATAAAGCCACGCTGAATCCTGCCCCTGTACTGTTCTACAGGCTGGACTGCCCTCCTTACTTGTTTCTACCTCTTTAAATCCTACTTATCCTTCAAGAACTAACTAAATGCTCCATGAAACTTGCCCTATCTACTAAAAATCTCTAGCAAGTTCCCCCTCACTAACAGTGTGTACCACAACAGCGTTATCAACTACTTTCAACAATAGACTGTCACTGCTTTCTTACAACCAGAGAATTACAGAGGTTAATAAGAAACCTGTGCACGGTCATACTGTCCAGGAGTAGCAAAGTCTGTCTCCCCATTCTCCCTATTACCAGCTCAGGGCTCTTTTCACGTGCCTCGGTCTTGCTTGTTGGACTAGACTATATGCTTCTTCAGGGCAGAGACTCTATTCTATTTCTTTTCTATGTCCTAGAACAGCTAAGGCCAGTGGCAGGTAAAGGTCACACAGGGGTGTTACAAATAGTTGGCAATTTAATTACTGAATGAGTGTGAACATACCAAGTCCTATGTAAAACTCTTTGTAAGTAACAGTGTAGTTGGAAAGAATTGAAACTGAGGGCACTTAACAAGAGCTTTCTTTTGTTCCTTCCCCCATATCAATGTTCAATCATTTTTCAGTCAGTGACCCCAGTTGGGGTTTTCTTGGCAAAGATACTGGAGTAGTTTGCCCATTTTCTTCTCCAGCTCTTTTACAGATGAGGAACTGAGGCAAACAGTGAAGTGACTTGCTCAGATTCACACAGCTAGTAAGTGGCTGAGGTTGGACTTGTACTCATGAAGAAGTGTCTTCCTGACTCTAAGCTCAGCACTTTCTCCTCTGAGCCACCTAGCTGCCCATTTCTCATCACCCATAGCAGCCTCATTTCCTATCACTGCTTCCACTGTCCTCTCTTCTCTTCTCTTCTTTCCATCCCATTCTGTCTTCTTCAACAGGTTGCTCCTGTAAACCTTAAAATTTCTTAGACTTATGAATGTTGGAAATTTCCCCATTGGGAAATTTCATACTTGAAAAATTTCCTACTGATAGTAAGAACTCTATTGGAATGTGAAACTCCTTGGCATGGGAGGATCCTTCTCCTCCCTACTTGGGACTGCTTTAGGACAGAAACCTTTTGCTGAACAATGGAAAGGGCTTTGACCTATGCTTAAGCATAGAAGAGGAAGTTCTTTGAGTCATGATTGATTTTAGAATTGATACAATAGAGATACTTGGAATGACAGAACCAGGTCTTGGAACTTACAATCTCCACCCTACTCAGAGTAACAGGATTTAAGAAGGGCTGCAGCAAAGATCAAGATTTAATTATTTGAGAATATGACCTTCAACAGACATGTGCAAAGGAAACAGACCTCTGGGCGGTCCTGGGTTAAGCTAGAGCCACCATTGGCACAAGGGAGACATCGACAGTGATTGGTAGATGTGAGAACTGAGGGGAGGGGACTTAGATGGTTTCCTTAAAGATAGCGGGGTCTGAGGACAGGAGGAGGAGGTTTGGCTCTGGGAAGTTTTTGCTCTGAGGAGGTTTTGCTCTGAGAGGTTTTGCTCTGAAGGAGTCTGAGAGGAGAGAGGTCCTGGAGGGAGAGCTCCTGGAGAGGTCTGAGAGGAGGGCTTGCTCTGAAGGAGGCTGGAGGTGGAGGCCCCTGAGACTGTTTCTCCATTTTGGTCACGTGAGTGATAGGGACTGATCTCTTTTCTTTGCCTCAGCTATCTAAGGGCTTGGGCCTTTGGCCCAGCCTAAGCAGAGGGGGTATTTAAGCCCTATTCCCTTTTCTCCCCCCCCCCCTCTCTCTCTCTCTCTCTCTCTCTCTCTCTCTCTCTCTAATACCTTTCTTCCTCCTGTTTGTAATTAAAAACTCCATAAAAGGTTGACTGCTGACTTGAGTTTTCATTTAGGAATTACATAGCTGAATTCCTTGGTGACCTTAAATTAATATATATCAGTCTTTTAAAGTGATTTCCTTATCACACTCCCGCTATCTTCTCCATCCTTTCTCCATTCCTCAATCTTTCCCTCTATTCTGGCTGCTTCTCTATGCTCTATAAACACTCCCTTGCTTTCCCTGACCTTAAAAAACTCAAACTTGGATCACCGTTCTGGACAACCATCATCCTGTATGCCTTCCTCCTTTCTCAGCTAAACTCTGAGTAAACTGTAGACTTGGTGCTTCCATTTCCTCTCCTCTCACTTGACTCTAAGTCTTCTGCAATCAGGTTTCTGACTTCATCCAAATGCTCTCTCTTCAGCTATCTGTTATTTGCCGAATCTAATGTTTTAAGTTTTGTTTTATTTTCTTCTCAGCCATCATCCCTCTTGATTTCTCTGTTGATCCTACTGATCTTACTTTTCTCTTGAATATTTTTAATTCTCTTGAATACTTTCTCTTCTGCAGGTTTTTGTGCCACTGCTCTCTCCTGGTTCTCATCTTGTCTGATCACTCTTTCTCATGCTCCTTTGATGGATTTGAGCCAAGTCATTCCCATGGTACTTGTAAATCCCCCAACCTTCTCTTCTGTTCTCCCTCTATACTATCTTGCTTGGTAATGCTCTCCATTCCCATGGATTCCATTTATCTATGTAGATGATTCCTAAGTCTATGTATATAGTTCTAACCCCTCTTTTGAGTCTTAGTCTCCAATATTCAACTGCCTTTTGGACATCCCAAACTGGATTTTACACACACACCTTAAACTTAACATGTCCAAAACAGAAGCTGTTCTCATCCTAAACCCCTACTTCCTCAAAATTTCCCTATTACTACTTTCCTTGTGATCCCCAAAGATGACAGGTTCCATATCATTCTCAAGTCCTCTCACACTCAATCTAAGCATGCAATTTGTTGCCATCCCTTCATTTCTACCTTCACAACATCTCTCATATACTTATTTTTTAAAGCCTCACCTTCTGTTTTAAAATTAATACTAGTATTAGTTCCAAGGCAAAAGAGTTGGGGTTCAGTGGCTTGCCCAGGGTCACACAGCTGGGAAGTGAAGGAGGTCAGATCTGAACTCAAATCCTCCCATCTCCAGGCCTGGTACTCTTATCCCTGAGCCACCTAGCTTCTCTCACATACTTTCCTTCTTCTCCACTCACACAGCTATGAACCTGGAAGAGGCCCTCATCACCTTATGCCTATTGGGTCTCTCTACCTCAAGGCTCTCTCTACTCAACTGCCAAAACGATTTTCCTGAAGGGCAGGCCTGATCATGCCACCTTTCTCCCATACTCCAGCAATAAATGCTGGGTGATGTTAGAAATAAAGAAATCTCAGAATTCTGAGCGGAAGATCCAATAATTGTGGTAAATTAAAGCTGGAGGTGGCCTACGGTGATGACTTCATATAGATTCCCAGAGTATGTTTTATAGGTTTTTGACAACTAATTAGCACATCCAGGCAGAAGACACATAGGATGGTAAGAAACCTGTGATGGTGCTTGGGAACCTGTGATACAAAGTCCTATGTTCAGGACAAAGTTAACGATCATACTACATAGGTCAAAGTAATCTTTCTTGGCCATAATGGGGAGCCTATAGTTGGCATAAATCTTCAAGCACCAAACAACAACTGGACAAGCCAAGCGTGCTTTCCTATGATTTCATCAGGCCTGCTATACATTCTCTACTCCCAATGAATCCCACTCCTGCATGGGTTTCAGTTTCCCTCGATAACTACAGTCCTAAAGTATTGATTCCTCCAACAGAAGCTCAAATATATTTACTTGTCATAATATTCTACTATATCAAACTATATCCTTTTTAATGCTATGATTAATATTCTATTATTACAATTGATATCTTATACACAGGATAATAACTGGGTCAAGCCTTTCTAAAATTGTAACTGCAGTTACTTATTTAAAGGATTATATGTGATCAATAATATAAAGGCAGTAAGGCAATTTTGCTTTCAGTGGGTGAGTGTTTTCCTATGAGGTCACATATGAAATCCTCTATCTGGATTCTAAAGTCCTTCACCTGGTCTCTTCTTAATTTTTCAGTAATCTTATGCCTTCATTGTTCCTCCATGTCCTCTGTGAAGCAGAACACCATCTTCCACATGACATTCTGGGAATCATCATACTGGATGGATATTCCCACTTGGAATGCTCTGCCTCATTGTCTTTCCATGTTGGCTTCCTTCGAGACTTTGGCAGGAGGCCTATCCTAGTTCTCTTGCTTTTGGTGCCAAACCTCTGAGATTACCTTTCATCCACTGGGCACGTACCTTGTATGCTCAATCATTTACCTGTCGTCTCCCCTGTTAGACTGTGAGCTCCTTCAAGGCAAGGACTGTGCCTCTGCCTTTCTTTGTATCCATAGCACTTATATCTCAGTGCCTGGCATACAGTAAAAACTTAATAATGTTTATTGACTGTCTGATTAAATTAGAAGTCAAGGAATTTGGGCCTTCCTATCCTAAGGTAGGACTGGTGTAGTTAAATAATCATTGAACAACTCTTTATTTCTCTCTCTTTTTTTAACTCTTTCCTTTTGTCTTAGAATTGACTATAAGTATTGGTTCCAAGGCAGATGAGTGGTAAGAGATAAGCAACTGGAAAGAAAGGGGAGGGGAGGCAGCTGGGTGGTTCAGTGAATTGAGAGTCAGGCCCAGAGACAGGAGGTGCTGGGTTCAAATCTGGTCTCAGACACTCCCCAGCTCTGTGACCCTGGGCAAGTCACTTAACCCCCATTGCTTGGCCCTTACTGCTCTTCTGCCTTAGAACCAATACCCAGTATTGATTCTATGACAGAAGGAAAGGTTTTAATTTTTTTTTTTAATTTTGAAAGAGAGATAAGTGACTTGACTTGGGTCACAGAGGAAGTGTCTGAAGCCAGATTGGAACCAAGGTCCTCTTGTCTTCAGGCCTGGCTCTCTATCCACTGAGCTGCCCTTCAACAAGTAATTTTTAAGTGTGTACTATTTGCCACACTCTGTGTTAGGAGATGGGGACATGAAAAGAAAAAAAACAATACTTAACTTAAACAAAACAAACAAAACCCTTACCTTCCGTCTTAGGAGTCAATACTGTGTATTGGCTCCAAGGCAGAAGAGCAGTAAGGGCTAGGCAATGGGGGTCAAGTGACTTGCCCGGGGTCACACAGCTGGGAGTGTCTGAGGCCAAATTTGAATTCAGGATCTTCTGTCTCTGGACCTGGCTCTCAGTCCACCAAGTCACCCTGCTAACCCCAAATATTTAACTTTTAAGAAGCTTACATTCTCCCAGGAGAGGTAATACATAGAAATAACATTACAGAACAAACATATACAAAATAAATGAAAGGCAGTTAGGAAATTAGTAACGGTTTTGTGTCACAGTTGGTGTTTGAGCTGCATGCTGGAAGAAGAGAGGGATTCTGTGAGGAGTTAAAAGAGGGGGTTGTGCAATAAGCGAGGGGGCCGGCCAACACAAGGATCCAGAGATGCGTGCTATGTCTGCAGGGCAGAGAGGCGGCCAGTTTGGCTAGATTCTGGAGCAGAGAAATGAAAGCAGTCTATATTGTCTGGGAAGCCTGGACACATGGAAAGGTGAAGGGCTCTGAAAGCCCAGCCAAAATGACATTTTATCGTAGATGCCACTGGATGCTTAATGAGTGGGAGCAGGAAGTGGTCAGAACTGCGCTTCGTTGTTGTGGCTCTCTGAAGGATGGATTAGATATGTGGAGGCAGAAATGGTACAGTGGGACAACGCATTGCATGTATGGAGTGAATGACAGTTTGGTTACAAACCTGAGAGCCTGATTGTGCTTTCAACAGAAATAAATGAGTCTGGAAGAGGAGTGCGTTTTAGGGGAAAGATGATGAGCTCAGCTTTGGACATGATGAGTTTGAGATGGCCGTGGGACATCTAGCTGATGTCTGAAAGCCAAGGCATGATGGAGGACTATCGCTCTGGTGAGAGATCAAGGCTGGATACAGAGATCTGGGAATCTATCTATATCCATTGTGGAGATGATGACTACTCCCACACACGGCTGATAAAGTTACTGATGGAAAAGGTGAGAGAAGAGAAGGTTCAAATCTTCCCTCTAATACTTAGTACCGGTGTAATTTGGAGTAAGTTACTTAACCAACCTGGTCTCAATATCCTCATCTGTAAAATGAAGAGGTTGGATTAAAAGGCTTCTGAGATCCTTTTTCAGCTTTAGATTTCTTAGCATATGAGACTTCCAAGTTTTCTTATTCAATAAACTAAGGGACTGGAGACATTTAAAAAGTTGTAGATGAAGTTTTGGAATAAATATGTGCAACGCCTATAAAAGCTTGCTAGAAGCAGGGTCTGGGCCACATGGAAACTAAAGTAAATTGGGCTTGCAACTTTAAAAAAAAAATTCTTGCCTTCTGTCTTAGAATCAATACTGGGTATTGGTTCCAAGGCAGAAGAGCAGTAAGGACTAGGCAATGGAGGTTAAGTGACTTGTCCAGGGTCACACAGCTGGGAAGTATCTGAGGCCAAATTCAAACCCAGGACCTCCTGTCTCTATATCTGGCTCTTAAACCACTGAGCTACCCAACTGCCCCTGCTTGCAGCTTTTAAACTTCTTAGGGCTTAGGTTTGGCAGCAGAAGTCCCTCCTGGCCTTTACTCTTCTCATGTTCTTTAATTCACAAGCAAATGTCTTTTATAACACAATTGGCTGATAGGCCAGGCCATCCCCCTACCCTGGAATTACTTTCTGCCCCATACTGGAACTTGAAACATGAGGGAAGCACAAGGTTACGGTGTCAGCTGAGTGTTTTCACTATGTTTAACTGGAACTAACCCTTAATATCCAGTCCTTCACTCCATCAGGGAAACTATTAACCAATTCCAGTTGAATGCAAGTCTTCAAGATTCTAATCCAAGCCATCTTTTAAAGGGAATTTCTTAGAAGTCCTCAGGTCCCTTTAAACACCATAAAGTATTTTTAATTTTTCAGGAAGATAAAGAAACAATTGTAAAATAGATATATAGTCCTTCCTTAACAAGTTGGAGAGTGCACTATGTCATGGTCTGTGCAAATCACTAATGCCAGTTCGGGTGCCAGCAGCATTTCCCAGTATGAATGGATATCCTGGCATTCTTTATTAGCCTTCATGAGTTGGTTCCCTTTCACATTTCATTACTGCCTCTGTTTGCTCACTGTATCTGTATTCCCAGGGCCGAGCACACATTAGGTGCTTAATAATGGCTTCCTGGTTGATCTTCTCTAGTTCAGCCTACACAGGGTTTTTGACTGTCCCAAAGTCAATATTCCCTATTTCAATTTAATTCCATTCAGGACACATTTATTAGGTGTGCACGAGTAAATAGAATGATGCCTGGCCCTAGGGGGAAACGCACTCTATAGGCAACATCATTATTCCTGTCCTCATCAAACTTCTACTTGATTTGCTGGCTAGGATCCATAAGATGGAGCCTTGGCTTCCCGGAGTTCAGCACACGGACCCCACAGAAGCGAAGCTGCCCTGAGTCAGTGACTGTAAACTGATTCCTCTATTAGAAAACGATAGAATGGAAAAGATTCTTAGCTGCCTTTGGGATCTAGGAGCTGGAAATTAAGAGTCTGCATTCATTACCACAGGCACATGGGGCACTTCGGGCCATTCATATACTAATAGGCGGGACTACTTAGCCAAATAATAGAGAGCCATGTTTCTCCCCTTTTCTCCTTCTCTGTCACTCTCAATGGATGACGTGTGTGTGTGTGCATGTAATCATGTTTGGGAATTCTGACCTGTGATTTCATGAGTGTGGGGAGCTCCAGGTGAGGAAACTCCTGCCAACCACTTCAGGTCAGCGATTGGCATGAATGTATAGATATCTATTGTTTCTATGTGTGCGTGTTGGTGTATACATCTCTAGGGGCAGCACGGCGGAGTGGCTAAGGAGCTGCCCTGGGAATCAAGAAGGTCTGGGCTCACGGCCTGCCTCTGACACGTCCTGGCTGGCTGGCTGACTGTGGGAAGTCACTTTCCCACTCTGCAGGGTTGCAGACTAACCGTTAGAGCAGGTGCCCATCTGAATTAGGGATGTCAACTTCTGCATCCAGAGTTTCGTACAATGATGAAGTCCCAGCTCCAGACCCCGAAACCCTAGAAAATACAGTAAGAGACAGCTCACAGAAGGGGATGAGCCAAGCGCTTCTTTACATCGTTGGAGGAGGGAAGACTAGACGTGGCTGTGTCCCTATGACAGGGGCATAAAGAAGCTTTTGGCTTACACCCTGTTGTGAGCTGTCTAGTTTCTAGAGTTCAACATATACACACACACACACACAATATTACATATGTATTTATGTATGCATATCCTCATTGTATCTAGGTATATATGTATAGAATGGATACGTGTATAGAATCAAATGATTTTAGAACTAGGAGGAACCTTAGAGGCTATAGTTCTTTTGCTCTATAGATTAGTAAACTAAGGTCACATAAATTAAATGGCCTGGTTGAAGTTCTACAATGAGTTGGTAACAGCACTAGGTTTAGAACTCAGCTCTCCTGATCCTCAGCTTTTGCTTTCTCTAGAACACTGATATTCACTGAAAATATCAATAATGCACTAGGCACAGAACTGGCCCTATGTGAGTTTCACTTTCACTTCACTTGATCAATGAGAAATGTTTCTAACAACTGCCCATGCTGCAGGGATTTGAAAAATTATCATTTTTATGTTCATACCATTTGCAATATAAAACTGGATAGAGAGCTGAAGCCTGGGAAATGTAGTTGATGGGAGGCAGCTAGATGACTCAGTGGACAAAGAGGCAAGTCTCAAGTGGGGAGGATCCGAGTTCAAATCTGGCCTCAGACATTTCTTAGCTGTGTGACCCTGGCAAGTCACTTCACACCATTTGCCTAGCCCTTGCCCTTTTGTCTTAAAAGTTGTTACAAAAAACAGAAGGTAAGGGCTGAAAAAAGAAAAACAAAGAAACATTCCCATTCAGCTAGGTGGCACTGTGGATAGAGTGCAGGAAGTCAGGAAAACCTGAATTCAAATCCACCCTTAAACACATTAATAGTTATGTCATCCTAGGCAAGTCATTTAACCATATCTGCCTCAGTTTTCTCATCTGTAAAATGAGCTGGAAAAGGAAATGGTAAACTACTCTAGTATTTTTGCCAAGAAAACCTCAAATGGGGCCACAAAGAATCAGATATTACTAAAACAACTGAACAACAAAGAAGATTTTATAAGAGATTATAATCAAGCTCACTGTCCTCTAGATTACAGACTTTACTCTCTTTTCCTTTTCTGCAAATTGGGACAACATTCACCCGTCTTTAGTCCGGTGGTACCCACTCTCAGTTCCCACAATCTCTGAAAGATCACTGCCATTGTTTTAGACACCAGGTCTGACATTTCTTTCAGTACTCTGGGAGATAAGCCCCCTGGGCCTGGTGAATTCCTCAAAAGCTCTTATTTGTATGGGGTATTGGCTCCTTATCAGACATTTATGTTTTTCATTTTTCAGTACAAAGATAACTCCCCTTGGCAGAGAAGCTATACAAAATTCCAGGAGCTGATTTGTTTTGTCTTCTTTCTGTTTTCTCTTAAAATGATAAGGGGTGAGGATGAGTGGGGGAGTAGGGGGGGAGGGGAAGAACTGGTAGAAAGGGAAGGTCTGAAGACAGAAGGGATGAGAGGGAAATGTGTAGCCTGAGGAAGGGGAAAGTGGGTAAGTCCTTTGATACCAGGAGAAAGAAGAGGATGGGAGAAGATACACAGAAGCCTTGATGTGAAGAGATGCTGGAGTTCACCTCTGGTGACTGCTTCAGTCTTTAGGGGATCGCCTGCTATGAGGAAGAGGGATGGAGGTGGAATGGGGCTTCTGAGGAAAGACAAGAATGGTTGGAATATCAGTTGCAGGGATTGCAAAGGGAGACCATAAGAGAAGAATAAAAGTATTTTATTTACTCAGAGAAATCTCACCAACTGAAACTTAAAGGTTCAAGAGAAGTCACTGATATGAAGCTTTCTGTAATCCTATGGGGTGGTGATGGTATCATTATTGTTAAGAATAACAAATAAAAATGGAAATTTCTTACTAATGATTAAATATTAAATTTATTATTGTTGTTGTTAATAATGAAAGCCTCTGATTAAAGTGAGAAGTCACTTAAGTGAATGAAAACAAGGTGAAGCAGAGGATGGGAGGGAGGCAGCATTCTGGAGTGGAAAGAGCACTGAATCTGAATCCAGATGATCTGGGGTGGAGTCTTGCCTCAGACACTTATTGGCTGTGTGACACATTTAGCCTCTCTGGGCTTCAGCTTCCATAATGGTAGAATGAGGGCTGCCTCCATGACCTCTAACTCTATGATGCCATGAGACCACAGTGTCAATGTCTCCTAGAGTCCCTTCAGGAAGCCACAGCTGAGATGCTAAGGGTCTTAGGAAAGCTGTGATCTAGCTTAGCTAAATTTCTTTTTTTTTTTTTAAATATATTTTATTTGATCATTTCCAAGCATTATTCGTTAAAGACATAGATCATTTTCTTTTCCTCCCCCCCACCCCCCATAGCCAACGCGTAAGTCCACTGGGCATTAGATGTTTTCTTGATTTGAACCCATTGCTTCTAAATTTCTAATCATCTAAGTTAATGTTGTAATAGAAGGATGAGGGGGCCAAATGAAGTCTAGAAAAAGAATCAGAAAAAGAAAAAAAAAGAACACTGAAAACCAGGAAAAATGTATATAGTTTCTCTGAGAGAACTCAAAAAAACAGAGTACTTTGCGAATTTATAAGAGCATGAGTCATTCCCTAATTGATAAATTGTCAAAAGATATGAATGAGCAGTTTTTGGATGAAGAAATCAAGCTACATATAAATATGAAAAATGCTCTAAATCATTATTGTTTAGAAAAACGCAGATCAAAACAACTGAGATATTACCTGGCACCTCTCAGGTTGGCTAAAATCATAAAAGGGCAAAATGACAAATGTTGGAGAGGATGTGGAAAATGGGGCCACTGACACACTGTGAACTGATCCAATCATTCTGGAGAGCAGTCTGGAATTTACCCAAAGAATTATAAAACTGGGTATACCTTTTGACCTATTGATACCACTACTAGGTTTCTTTCCTAGGGGGAAAAGAACAGAACCTATATGTCCTAAAATATTTATGGCATCTCTTTTTGTGTTGGCTAAGAACTGGAAATTGAAGGGATGCCCATCAATCAGTTGGTAATGGCTAAACAAGTTATGGCATATGACTTGATGGAATACTACTACTGCACATAAGAAATGAGGAGCAGGTTAATTTTATGTGGATTTTTTTGTATCCTGCAACTTTACTAAAGTTATTTATTATTTTATCTTGTTTTTTAGTTGAACCAAGAGAACATTATATTTAGCAACAGAAATATTATTAGAAGAATGGCTTGTGCATGTCTACTTCCAGAGAAAAAACTGCTAAAAAGAAACAAATAAGGTATAGTTTTATAGATATATATGTATATCTTTTTGTCAAATGATACCTTCTTTAGTGTGGGGATGGGAGGGAGGGAAAGAGGGAGATATCTGGGAATTTTCATATAAATTAATAAACATATATATGATATATAATAAATAGATAAAATTAATTATTTTCAAACCATTGACTACTTCCCTCCAAAAAAGAAAAAATAATCAAGAGTTATATTAGCCAATGTATTTTTTGGCCTGTCCAGATGCCCTGCATCTAAATGACTAATATTGAATTTTTAGGCATAATTACACCCAGAATGGAAAAGGGCAGTTCATTAAGCTTAATGGAGACTCCTGCTCTCTTTAACACGATTCTGTGCTTTCCAAGAAAATATCTGATAACTATAATTTAATCTCTTGAGTAGACTTCCCCACAAGATGACCAATACTGAGTCTTGAGGGTTTAGATTGGAACAGAATGGCATTCTGGTTTGTCAATCAGTCCTGTGAGTTTGGTTAGCATGAGTCACTTATTCGGGACCTGATTACCTGAGAGATTTCATTTCTGAATCTGTAAAACTGAAGGACATATAAGAAACTTTTGTGAGCGTATCAAGTTACTGCTATCTTCTCAGATACACAGATAGACTTCTGGAGCCAGAAGACATCTTAAAGATCATTTATGATAATCCTCTCATTTAGATAAGAAAAGGTAGGTCCAGAGCTTTGAATCCAATTTCAAGTCCCATTCTAAAGTCCATTCACTACATTATGCTATCTAAGTCTCTCTGTGACACAAAATTCTATTCCATTCAACTGAGCAAGCATTTATTATTAAAGTGCTCATCCTATGTGTAAGGCACTGTGCGAAGTGCCTTAAGTGAATACCAGAGAGCAGAAAAATGTTCTATGGTAGAATTGAATAAACAGCTGTAACTCAACCAGGCTTTCCTGAGGGAATACTCGGTTGTCCTCAGAGAGATATTGGATCTTACTTATTTCAATTTGTTTGGAATTCCTCTATGTTCTGCATAGCAGTGAACAACTTGGTGGTTGTTGAGTCGTTTCAGTTGTGTCTGACACTTTGTGAACCCATTTGGGGCTTTCTGGCAGAGGTATTGGAGTGGTTTGCCATTTCCTTCTGCAGGTCATTTTACAGATTAGGAAACTGAGGCAAAAAGCGTGAAGTGACTTGCCCAGGGTCATCTGACTAAGAAGTGCCTGAGGCCAGATTTGAATTCATGAAGAAGAGTCTCTTGCCTCCAGGGCCAGCATTTAGGTGGAGGTCCGCTTACATCAGCTTAAGGAAACAATATCACAGCTGGAAGGGGCCTCAGATGTCACCTATGTCAGTTTTCCATCCATAATATCCTGGGACATAAATGTTCGCGTTAAGGGAGAGACGTAATCTTTAGCACACCTGACCCATGAAGGACTTCTCGACCCCCTTAGTCAGGGATGACCTTTTCCCCTTTGAATCTCAGTACTTTAAACAGTCCTTTACTTGGACTTCTGGAAGGTTCTCATCATGGGTTGTTGTACAATAGTCAGCTCGGTGTCACATCCTTTTATTAGGCCGAGTCCCGGTACTTGTCTCTTCCAGCACTTCTGGCTGTACCTCCAGTATGGGTCAGCAGGGCTCTACGCACACTTAGTGCCTGATAAATGTTTACTTTTCTGGATTTAGTACCGGCTAGCCACAACCAAAGTAGCCCTGGAGCTCAATTAAGTCAGCATTTTGGACTATAACAAAAGCCAAGGGATCAGATGACGAAGGCCTGCTCAAGCTCGTCACCATGTCACTATTCTTTGACATTAGTGACCTTTCTCAGAATCTTGATTTTGGGTCCTCTGTCATGTGGGGATCCTGACTCTGCCTCTTCCTCTTAGAACCAGGGAAAGCAGGGAGTTAGAAGGAATTAGGACAAAGAATGAAAGAAGCTGGAGGGGTGTTGAGGGGAAGGGAGAAGTGGGAAAAGATGAGTGAACAGAAGGGGCAATGCCCCTCCTGCTCACAGTTGTTCCCCTAAAAGACATTATGGATGCTAAGGTGTATAGGGGATCAGTATGCTCCAAAGAGGACTGCAATTTTACAAGGTGCAAAAGGCCAATTCCATGTCCATTCCCTTAATGCCCAGCTATGGGCTCTGAAAGTTGTCTGATCGGATCTTCACCAATTAATTCAATTTTACTAATTTTTTCTTTTTGTGGCCACCGGGTAAACTATTTATATAGAATGAGGGATTTTTCAGAATTAGAAGGAACCGTAATAGTCACCTAGCCCTATCCTTTTAATTTAGGCAACCAAGGCTCATAAAAATTAAATAGCTTGACCCAAATCACAGTGCTACTGACAAAGCTGGGACTTGAATCTAGCCTTTCTCCAAGCTCCTTCTATCCTAACTCCCAGAGACTGACAACTCTGACAACATCCAGGAGTACAAATGGAGGTACAAGCTATAAGTGTGCTTATAAAAAACCCATGCTGCATCCATCATATGGGAGGCTCCAAAGAGGGATGAGGAAGGGGCCCGGGCTATGTTGTACTCAATACATTCAGTGGTTCATCCTTTAGAGGTAAAGGAGTCAAAAGGCAAGCTTGGCCCACTTGGGAAGGGAGCTAAAGTAAAGATATGAGTAGACTCTGTGGTAGGACCACCAAGGGACAGCATGAAACTCTTTTTTTTTTTTTGCACATACTCAAAAACTTGCCAAAATACTTGGCTTGAATACTGCATTACAGATTCTTTTCTCTTTTGCCTCAGCTGAAAAGGGTCTATTCCTGTGGTATAATGTTTCGCCTTTCTAGCTCCAAAAACAATTTCTCATCGGAATAGAAAATAAACTTCATCAGAGAACTAATGTCTATTAAAGCAGGACAGAAAACTGCCAGGCCATAAGGTGGTAAGCCACAGGGTCTAGGAATCATGGTAGGGACATCAATATATATTTTTTAAACCTTTACCTTCCATCTTAGAATCAATACCATGTATTAGTTCTAATGCAGAAGAGTGGTAAGGGCAAAGCAATGAGGGGTGACTTGCCCAGGGTCACACGCTAAGAAGTGTCTGAGACCAGATTTGAACCCAGGACCCCCATCTCTGGGCCTGGCTCTCAATCCACTGAGCCACCCAGCTGCCTCCTATATTTTTTGTTACAGAGAATTATCTAAACAACATCATTAATCTACTACATTATGTCCTGGTGTCTGCCACTGGGCAACCCTTCCTTAGGGAGAGGGGAATAGAAATTACTTTAGGTGGTGCAAATGGATAGGTAGTCCTAAAGGATCTAGAATACAGCTTTATTATCTCTCATATCTCTGTACTAGCAGAAACCATGATCACCTATGGACACCCCAAACTTATCACAATGGAGACACAAGTGTTGAACTCCAAAGCCCTAGTACCTTAATTTTATCGCTAACAATTCCCCCCTGGCCTTTCTGCTTCAATCAGATATTCTTAACCTTTTTTGGTGTCTTGGATCCCTCTGGTGAAGGCTATGGAGCCCTTCTTGAAAAAATGTTTTTAAGTAATTTGAGGAAATACTATATTTCAGTTAGAGGATAGGGAAAATACAAGCTTTTTTACCTCCTCCAAGTTCACAAACCTCCTGAAATCTACTCATGGGATCTTTGGAAGACCAGGTACTCTAGGCTCTGAATCACAATGGTCATGGCACACTTTGTTAATCACCATCTTTACAAGCCAGTCCACCCTATAAAGCACCCTCTCCCTTCCCCCTCAAACTACTAGAGTTCTGGCAGAAGTGCCAGAAGCTAATTGCAACAACTTATCCCAGCTAATGTCTACTGCAACATTTTACAGGCCAATTCCACATATAATTTCCTTCGTGGGAGCAACCTTGGGGATTCCAGCAACCCAAGGAGCCTGCACCCTTCAATATATAATTCTCTCTAAGATATAGTAGGCAATCCACAACCCAGCACAGGAATAGTCAAATCATCTTGTGGGTGTGGGTGTTCATTCATTTTCTTTAACTATTTATTAATTATTGGCTTTTGGCTATCTATAGTAAAGACTTGCTCTCTCTTTACATATTCAGGAATCATTCTGTTCAAGCTACTGCTATACCTTCATCTGTTGGATCTTAATGTATCTTCAGAGACAAAAGCCAGAGATTCAAGTACTTTAAAAGGAATATTTTTCTCAGCTCTTGATGAATAACTAAGAAGAGGAAATTAAGAAAGCACTATTTCAATGAGGTGAAGGAAGAGCTGAAAAAAACCTAAAGCCTTGAGAACTGATGCAGACTGAATTTAGCAATACCAGGAGAATCACCACACATTGTGACAGAAATATTGTATGCACAACTATGAATTGAGTTTTTCTCAACAATACAATGATCAATCTCAAAGGACTCATAATAAAAAAAAAATTCATCTGTTTTCAAAGAAATGATGGAGTCTGAATCCAGACCAAAGAAATTTTTTCAGTTTTTATATTTTTGTTTTGTTTGAGTTCCACAGAAGGATCAATATTGGAAAATATTTTATAGGATTACACATGCAAAATCTATATGAGATTGCTTAACATCTCTTAGGTGTAGGGGAGAAAATCCAAGACTCAAAAAATTTTTTTTAAATGTTGGATATTGTTTTTATACATAATTATTTACAAAAAATTAAATGTGAAATGATGAAGGGGAAAAAAGCACTATTTTCTGACTAGGTTTTATATCTTAACAGGGTTCAACTGTAGGTTCTGGATCTTAATTTTTTTTTTATTTTTACCCATCTATTTGAATCTAATTTCCACATTTTAACTTCTTTGCATTAAAAGTATAAATTAAATCAAAATGCGACTACTTATATTTTATATACTAATGAAGTGAGAGATTTAAATGAATTTTTATGATACTGAAGTTTGCTTCTTTATAATTATTAAACTTTTGGGGACCTAAAAATGAGATGCATCCACAAAGGAGGATGATTTTTTTTAATATTTGAAAAACTGAAAAGTTGATAGTCTCAAATATTCTGTGATCCATACTTGTTTCAAACTGTTCCAGTGGTCACTCTGTTAAATCCTGAAATGTTTCTATAGGAATGGTTAATTTCAAGAAGGAGATCATAACCTGGACCCCTCCCACACTCAGTTTCCTGAGCAAAAGTGTATAAATTGTTTGATTTTTATAAGTTCCTAATTTTTAAAAGACTGAATAATCAAAAGATGTGATCAGAAATTCAACATGATTCTTATATATTTTATAACTACCACCACAAAGTTCTGGTTGGCCAATGATGAATTGGAAAATAAAAATTTATACAAGTGTTCTGACACTGGCAAAATTATATACTTTGTAAAATATGTAGTGGAAGAATCTCTACAGGTTTCTAGGGCACAATTAAGCAAAATATGGATACCATTCAACTACAAACAGATAATAAAATTTTTTAATTTCAAAATCTAATTATTTAGTTTCAAGATTGGAAAAGTATGAGGTTTTAGAGTAAGCTACACTACAAAGGAAGAACAAAGCTAATGTGATAGTAATCCAATTCATTTATTCTCATTCCCCTCCTCCTCCTAAGAACAAAATGGGGGGAGGGAGTAATTGAATTTGATAGAGAACTTCAAATCCCACTCATTTAAAATTGTGACAAATAATGCTTCTAGGGGGAGGTTATGCTATGCCTAGGTCCAGAATATTTCTTTGGTTGATTAGGGAATAATGACTAACTCAAATTCTTGGGCCTCAATTATATAAATAAAATATCTTATAAAAGGGAAATCACTGCTCATCACTGGACTAATGAATCACATATTCTCTTAGACAAGAATCACTACCTGCCTAATGAGACTATCTCTACTTTATTACAGAGAGATTATATCAGCTTTCACTTTCCACCCTGGTTTTCTTTTTTATAGTAGTAGAAGGCACTTTACCTTCTGGATGTAAACTGACTTGTGTATGGTTTATTTCATGAATGAAGTCATTAGTAAATAGCTAAACAAAGGCATTGGTAGTTTTCCCCAGGAGCATAAGACTATTCAGGGACTCAGTGTGATTTTTCAAGGAGAGGTCTCGAGAGCCAGAATGACACATGATTAATGGAAATGCAAAACTGTATAACCAGCTTGTTTGAGGGCCTGATACTTTACTGCATTTTGCAATTACAACATGGGAAGTTGGAGGCTTTGGATGTTCAAGTTCAGGTAGCAAATTGTTTCTGTTAACCTGACTCCCTGGTTCTGTAACAGCCACTGTGGAGTCTGGCTTGTGCAGCCTGGCTCAAAAGTCACTCTGTTTACATAAAGTAAAAGGAATTAAATTTTATAAAATGGTTAACAGGTGTGAATTAAGGCTTTCTTTCCCTTTTCTATGGAAGAACAGTTCCTTCCTGGTTTATCCAACAGTTAAGATAACTTTTGAGACTCTGATACTGTTGGTTCAAATCTATTTAAGGCTAAGCACAAGTTCACATGTGTAATTCTCAATGTTAGACAAATATGGTCACTGAACCTCTACTGAGTACACGGGGTAGTTTACAAATGAGAAGACAGAGCCCTTGCCCACAAGGAAATTACACTGGAGGCTTTGGTTAACTACTGCAGGTAGGTGATGCTGCAGAGAGCCTAGTGGGTGGAGTCAAGAAGATCGGAGTTAAAATCCAGCCTCAGACAATGATTCACTGTGTGATCCAGGACAAGTCACTTTAATCTCAGCCTGCCTCAGTTTCTTTATCTGTAAAATGGGGATAATAATAATAGCACCCACCTCCCGGGGTTGTTGTGAAGATCAAATGTCATAACAATTGTAAAGTGCTTAGTACATGCCTGGCACATAGGAAGAGCTAGATGAATGTTAGCTGTTATTATTGTTTATTATTATTATTATTATTATCCAGGTAAAAATATGACACAATCAGTGATACTGGCTTTCTTGGGCTCTCAAGTCTGAAGAAGTCATCTCATGTAGGCAAAGACAGAAAGACAATGAGAATGCTGAATGAGGATGCTTGCATTGTCCTGTTGTCCTAGATGTTCAGTGCCAACTCTTCCTTATTTGGGAGCTCAAACTCTAATCTTACCTCAAATTTTTTTGGCAAAACATTGTTTTGATCTACTTTTGAAGAATAACATGAAAAGCAAAAGGTTTTTTTTTTGTTCCTGAGGACCATCTCACATGCACTTCTGCATTTCAAAGTATGCTTTGAAGCACCCAAGTGAGAATTTTTGTAGCAATCTGGGTCCAGAGCAGAGAACCCGCTGCTCCGTAGGGGCTTTAAAAACTAATTCAGAGTTTGCTCACAGTAATTTTAAAGGTGATACAGGTTGAAAGGAAAATTCTGAGTATTTTAAAAATGCGAAAAGGCCAATGAGTCTAGATTTGACTGGATACTCACTTTGTCACACAGCTCTTCAAATGTGCAGTCGGCAATGGTTCCACAAGCTTTATTCAGCCTCAGCTCTCTGCCTTGCACTTTCAGAATCCTTGGTCTAGTTACTATGGGAACATGAACAAAGACTCAATCTTGTCTGGATAATTACTATAAAATTCATCTCTTACAGATAGGAAATGCATAGCTTGATGAATAATAGCACATGATTCAACACATAAATTAGACAAAATGCTGATACAATGACTGCCACTTGAGTGTGGCATCAACCCATATACAGCAATGGAACTTATTAATTGGTCAGTGGAGATTGGGCATTGTGTTCTAAATGTATTCTCTTTCAAGAGAAATTAACTTACGTACAATCATTTTGTTTTTGAGCCAGCTCATCAAACAACTTATCCATGACAGCCTCCACATCAGCTTCACTTGTGCTACAGTGAAAAGAATAATAGAATATGAAATTAATAACACTTGAAGCCAACATCAAACAGCTGCCTGAGCCCGCTTAGCTTTTTGCCCATAAAAAAGGAGAACAGGATGTTATGCTCTAAATACAAACATTAGATTTAGAATACACTTAAAAGCAGAGAATATTAACTCTCAGGTAGATGATTCTGCCTTATTTGCATACACTGAAAGACTTCTGTGCTTCTGGCTGTTTCCAGTAATGAGGCGATAGAGGCAGAGTAAATCCATTAATACTATGTGTACACAATGAGAAAAAAGGCTTTGGGCTCTCTGTTACATGCAAAACAAGAGCAAACAGACAAGGCAGTCAAGCAGCTAGAGAAGTATCCTTTGAAATCTCTACTGAGAGGGTACATGTGAAATTAAATATTGAAGCTGCTTAAAAAAAAAAAATTCGAGTCAAGCTGCCTGACTGCGCTGATCAAACATTTCCAGAATTAAATTACTAGCTTCCAAATACCAACCTGATCTGCACATCAATAACTTTATCAGACCTCTTTTAGGGGTGTAGGAAAAGGACAATTATAGACCACACATTCACTCTCAAAATCTCCTCCTGGAAAATTTAAGTTAGCTTTCAGTTCATCTACTGTCCCTTGGAGCTAGTCTAAAATCTGTCTCATCACAGAATCTTTTGTATTCTAATTAGAAACCACCATATGGTTTACAGATCCCAAACATATAAATGTGATGATGCTGTGGCCTCTATCACTCTCACTTTCTTTTCCAAAAGGGGCTGGTAAACTCATGTACTCGATACAGCCAAATAATCTGCAAAAGAAATAGTGTCTTGCATAAAGGACCTCACAAGTGAAAACTCAAGTTTACATCCATCCTATATGCAGCCTTATACAGAATGACCTTACAATATGTTTACTTTTTACACACATTTCAGTCTTCTCTAGGTGTAAAATGCAATTAAGCTCAATTCTACATGCCCTACTGATAATTCCCATCACCGATTCTCCCACCCACATCCAGGCCACCCAAAAGGCAGCCTAAAGTAAAGTTAACGGAATTTCTCCTTTGAGATAATTATTAAGTAGTAGACTTTCACCCCAACTCTTAAAACTCTGCACAGGCAAATGCTTTCCAAATAAGATCCTTCATATGTAAGGGGTTGGCTGCTTTATGTAATTCCTCCAAAACTCATTCCTTAAGATGAGGAGGATAATTTTGTTGGAATAAAAATGTACTTTGATTTTTGAGTCTTTTTTGCAGTAATGATATTTAAATGGAGTTAATACTGATGAACCCAACTGATGAAAAGGGATGAGAACAACTAGAATGGTTTAAGAAATTCAATAACATGGGATAAATGTTTAAAGACTAAGAACAGAATCTCTTGTAGGTTTAAAGGGATCGAGATGTATATATTTTCCAAGAACTTAAAGAATAAGAATTACAGAATCTCAGTCAGAAGGGATCTTGTAGATCAAATATTATAATTTCTTTGCTGTTGTTCAGTCATTTAGTCATGCCCTACTCTTTGGGACCCCATGGACCATACCTATCCATAGGGTTTTCTTGACAACGATACAAGAATGTTTTGTCATTTTCTTCTCCAGTGGATCCTTTTATCAGGCAATCAGAGGTTAAGTGACTTGTCCAGGGTCACACAGCTAGGAAGTGTCTGAGGCTGGATTTGAATTCAGGTCTTTCTAACTCTGGGCCCAGTGCTGCTCTTAACTACTAAGCCACAGATGCCTCATTTTAACCTGCACCTTAAAAGAACCTCCACTATACCATACTGAACAGCTAGTAATCAGCCTTTGGCTACAGACTTCCTAATGAGGGAGACCCCATTCTCTCTGCTGGTAGCTGATTCCATTTCTGGAGAGCTCTCTTTCTCTATATTGCCTCTTTGCCACTTTCACTCATCACTCCCAGTTCTGCCATTTGGAGATAAGTAAAAGAAGCCTCATTTCTCTTCTTTCTGACAGACTTTCACGATCTGAAGATGCCTTATCGTGTCCCTTCTTCCCACCCTCCCACCACCAATGTTCTCTTCCGTAGGTTAACCATCCCTAGTTCCTTCAACACATCTTTCCTGGATGCTCTTTAGCATTTCAAGCTCCTCCTTAAAATGGCGGCACCTAGAAGTGAATACAACACCTTAGCCATCCTCGGTCCATAGTAAAGTAGGGCAAAATCATCGCCAGGCCCTACCTTAAGGCAGCCTAATATTGTATTCGTTTTATTGGGTTGCCAAAGTAAGTCTTCGCCTCACATTACGCATGCAGCCCACAGAGAATTCTGAGGTCCTTTTCCAGATGAACTGATATCGAGCCATGCTTACCCTGCACTTTACACTTGTGAAGCTGATTTTTAAAATCTGAGCTCAAGATGGCCTATGTTTTCATATTACATTTCATCTTCAAGTCCATACTACAATTTGAGGCTTATTCCAGATCCAATACACACACACACACACACACACACACACACACACACATGTCAATCTTGGCCAGATAATATAAAAGGGTATATACAGATATGTGTATGTTGTACAAATGTGTAGGTGTACATATACACATACATGTAGTGTACCAAAATAGCTTAAAAATATGCCAACAGGAAGGGTAAGGAAAATGGTTCTCATGAAACTGTTCCAGTTCTGGCAGACTTGGGTTTGGTCCTTGGGGGAGCCCAGCCAACTCCAAAAAGAAGGGAAAAGGATAACTCCATTTTGGCAAAATCCACCTCTGGATATGTCACTACTAAATTACATTTCAATAAGAGAGTTAGAAATGGAGTGAAGCTATCATGCTTGAAGTCACTGCTAGCTGGATAGTGAGATCTTTGGTATATAACCTTTGTTGTTACTATACCACTTTCCAGATCATATTTCAAATAATTTCAAACCTTTGAAATACATGTTTCAATTTAATGCTTTCTGATTTAAAGCCAAACATATTAATGATTAAATTTGCATGCAAATTGTGTTTATTAGTAGATAATGTAATGATTTTGACAAATATGCAAAAATTCACAAACAGAGTTCTAAGGTCTATGAACAGAAGTGATATTATAAAATGATATAGCATGATTTTTCACTAGCAGAATATGATTTATTCATAAAATATCAACAAAGCTTATTTTAAAAATATTATAGATATTTTATTATGAAAATCACTTATGGCTTCTTTTTACAGGTGGCCTTAGAATATTATTCAATGCATTTGGCAATCTATTATTTTTAATCAAAGTCTATAAGTAATAAAATCATACTGTATTTTACTTGGAATTTAAGATGTCTAAATTATTGATGAAATAACATTTTACATTTTTTAAAGCCACTATCAACTCCAATGTGTTCCTTTAGAGTCATTTTTTAGGTGAATGCCTTCCAGAGTCCTTTTAAGAACTGCCAAGTTCTAATTCAACAATCTTTATTTAGTGGGCACTACATGCAATGAATACTAATAACTTCCATTTACAAAGTGCTTTTTTTTTTCATGACAGCCATATGAAGTAAATAGTAGAAATATCATCATCCCCATCTCAGAGATGGGGAAACTGAGATACAGGGAGGCTAAGTGGTTTGCTTCTATTCAGCAACTAATAAATGTCAGAGGCAGCATTTGAACTCAGGTCTCCTGACTCTAAATCCAAAACCAAAGGATGAAAAGTGTTTGAGCAATTGGCTAAGCAGGAGTGAAGTATAAACTTGTTTTTTAATGAATCTGACAACTGAAACACACCAGTGTTCTAAACAGAGCTGGGAGAGAGGATCTGGCATGGGGAGATCGTTTCTTTTTTTCTTTTTATTTAAACCCTTGCCTTCTGTTTTAGAATTGATGCAAACATCAATTCCAAGGCAGAAGAGTGGTGGTAAGGACTAGGCAACTGGAGTTAAATGACCTATGCAAGGTCACACAGCTAAGGAGTGTTGGAGGACAGATTTGAACCCAGGTTTTTCTGGCCCCAGGTCTGGCTCTCTATCCCCTGAGCCACCTAGCTGCCCCCAGGAAAGATCATTTCTAAGGATCTTTCTTCCAACTAAAAGTTGCCTTCTGACTCTTCCTCAAGGTGGTTCCAAATGGTGGCACTGAAAATGTCTTAAAGGTTCTTGACCTAGGTTTTATGTTTTCAAAAGTTTTGATAAGTATATTTCAAAAGAATTGACTTCCTTTGTAATCCTGCCTTTTGTATTAAAAACAGTAGTGACAACAATGTCTCTAAGAAATAGGTGCTATTATTCTCATTTTACAAGTGAGGAAATTGAAGCAAGCAGGTTAAATAACTTGGCCAATTTTATAGTTACTAAAGGTTTGAGGCAGGATTTGAACTCAGGACTTTCTGATTCTAGCTCCAATGCCCCATCTTCTGCACTGCTTACCTTCTTTATGTCAATATCATTATCAATAATAAAATTCTTTTTAAAAAAATCTTAGAGGGCAGCTGGGAGGCTCAGTGAATTGAGAGCCAGGTCCAGAGACAGGTAGTCCTTGGAACCAATGCACAGTATTGATTCTAAGGCAGAAGAATGGTAAGGGCCAGGCAAATGGGGGGTAAGTGACTTGCTATGGGTAACACAGCTATTAAGAATCTGGTGTCATATTTGAACCCAGGACCTCCCATCTCTGGGCCTGGCTTTCAATCCACTGAGCCACCCAGCTGCCCCAATAAAATTCTTAACAAGGAAAAAAAAGTAGTCCATGATATAAAAAAATTAAGAAGTCTTGTGAATGATCTGTAGGACTCTAGACAAGTGGGTCATGTGTTTTGTGCACCACCTGAATTCCAGGAGTATTCACTGTTAATTTGGTTAAATATGAAGAGTAAAGAACAGTGCCAGGGCCCTGTAAGGAAATGTATAGGCCCAAAATATTAACTTCTTTTGCTTGATTAGAGTCATTTGTTACATGAAAAGGTTCTATGATGGTGAGGGGTGTGGGGTCATTAAGAAGTGAAAGCGGTGTTTAAAAAGAACATCAAGAAAATATTTTAAAAGAAAAAGATGAAGAAAACTGTACTGGTGACTGCTATTCACATCTAACTTCATTTTTTCCTCTGAGGTTTTCTATGTTATAAGTTCCCAGTTCTATTGGCTCTTTTTGGAATCACAAACTGGGACAAGATTTGTTATCTCTACTTCTGCTACAGGTTTTCCTCCTTATTTTGACATAGGAAAGGAAGGGAATGGAGGGGAGATTTCTTTTCTCATTAGTTGCACCAAGGTAGATTTAGATTTTTTCAAAAGAAAATTATACATGGACACTAAAAAAAAGTTTTGATAAGCTAAAAATGGAGAAGTTGATGTTTATTGAGCCCATATTAAGTCTAACTAGGGATTGTCTTGGTTGACATAGCTTTGTCTTTGCCTCAATTTTGTCTGGGAGTGGTTATTAAAGAATGGCTGCTGGTAAAACTGTCTCAGTAGGTGTACTAAATGAGATTGAGGGAAACCAATAGACATCAAACCTTCAGTGAGTTAGAGGAATGCCTACCCCAAATATATGAAGTCTTCCCTGGTAGAGTGGGAGGATGAGAACAACTTGTTTCAAAGGCCATGAAAGCAGCTGAAGTAGGCAGTATAGCCTGAGGAGTGCTTAGAACCTGGTCAGAAATTGAAGATGCCAATGTCATTCACTGCATCACTGGCCACCACTAGCCATCTTTTGGACTTTGATGACTCTGGGAGAGTGAAGCTGATGACTGTGTAACTCTGCCTTGCTTAAATCCTATAAACAAAGGAGTCGAGATATCATTGTGACATCTTTACCTTTAATATCACTGGTCTTTTTTGAGATGAAGGCCAAAACAACTAGAGAATGGGCATTTTAAAAAATCATCAAACTTCTACTAAAGGACTGGCATCAGTGCCAACCACCAAGTGGTTATTTTCATTTTTTCCCCTAACGTTGCTTTTTAAGTTTTCTCTACAAGTATGAATGACAAGGTAGTGGTCTATAAAGGTCAAACCCTGGAGTTCCTTGACCAGGGCAAGAAAGGGATTCCATTATCTACCATTCCCAAGATTGCTCCCCAAGTTTGGAGTTATCCAACACCAACCTTGCAATATAGCCTTTTAAAAGAATATATCTCTAGTGGAGGTATCTATTCCTGTGGATTTCTAAAAGTCCCACCTTTGCCTCTGGACCACTTCTCTCTGTCCTATTAGTCCATTATGAAGGTCAGCTCTATCTTTTGGTAAAACTTTCCTCTCTTCTTCCTCTTCCAATGGCCTTTTCTCAACCTTTGTTCTCTTTGATCATTCTGCATCCTTTAATACCCTTTCTTCCTTGATGATATTCTCTACTCTCTAGGTTTTGGGGATATTACTCTCTCCTGACTCTCCTCCTGCCCATTCAACTGCTCCTCGATCTCCTTTGCTGGATCCTTATCCAGATCACACCCTTTAACTGTCCTGTTCTATTCTCCCTCTATACTACTTTGCTTGGTTATTTCATCATCATTAACCCAAGGAGTTAACTATCATCTCTATGCTGACAATTCTCCAATCTATCCTTCCTTTCTCAAATACTCTATTGACCTCTAATCTTGAATCTCCAATTTCCTTTCAGATATTTCAAACTGGATATCCAATGACAATCTTTTTTTTTTCTTTTAGCATGTTCATGAATTTTTTTCTTTATGTAAAATTTTCAGTAATTCAAAATAGTATAATGCAATGCTTCTTTCTAAATATGTAAAAATTTTAATTCTTGGCTTATCTAGAATGAGATACGGCTTCATTTCAGATTTCTTCATTCTTTTCTAGTCACCATCCACTTACTTGTCTCATGATACAGATACAATGATTTCACAAAATATCCTTTGGCATATGGTAATTAGGAACTCCTCAATTTTGCATGCTCAAGGTCATTCAAACTGAAGCTTTCAGTCACTGTTAACAACATCGTGGGCTTTGATCAAATCATATTATTCAATGGATACTTGATCTGTTCCATTCACATGTTTATGGACTTGTAATTGCTAGCCAAATATCCATCCAGATGTCCTGATGTTTTCATTTGGGTCTAATTATTCCCATAAAACAGTCCTGAAAAATCACCCTGAGCTCTTTCCATTATTCTTCCAAAATCCACGGGTGACCAGACAAGCCATCGATCAAAAAATAACTGAGTGTTTAGTAGGTGCCTAGATTATGCTTAAGTGCTAAATCATACACAAAAAAGTAATACATATATTTGCCATCATTGAATTTATGAGCTAGTAATCCCTTTGTTTCTTTGTTAAGTAGGATTATACTCAATCTATAAGCCAAAAAAAAGAACTGAATAAAGGTTCTTTATTCCTCATGCAATGGAGTTTGGTAACCTATTTTCAGGGAAGTGCTTCTCCCTCTGAGAATGATGGTGTGCCTGTCACTGAGTTAGATAAAGAGGAACTATAGGAACTAGGTAGCAGGTTGAGTGAACTAGTCAAGTATGTGCAAGGTTGAGGTATGAGGAAGGAGTTGATAATGGAATGGAAAATATGCACTGGCCCCTAACTCTGGAAGCCAGCAAACATTTTTTCTGGAAAAAGGTAGGTAGAGCATGGCAGCTGCAACTGTCCTGTATGCTATATATGGCACATGTTAGCATTTCCAACCTCTGATGTGAACAATTTCTGAGCAATCATTTCTACACTTCAAATTCTTCTACGCACACCTACTGAATGAGAAAAGATGAATATGGATCAGTTACATTTCTCATTTTGAGTAGTGCTTAACTTGGTATATAGGACTCCCAGTTATGGAAACTCTACCAATGTAGGTCAGCATCTTCTAGTCTTTGAGAGTTGTACTTTGAGTACTAAAGAGGTTAAGTGACTTGCCTAGGGACACAAAGACATTATGGGTCAGTTATGGTGCTTAAACCTGTCTTCCTGGCTTTGGGGGTGACTCTCAATATATACTATGACATCATGCCATACAGCCTTTCATAGGCTTCAAGCTATTAGAAATTCAAAGACAATCAGACAGTGTTATAGTTCCAATAATAAATGAAGCCAAAAAGCAATCTAGGGGTATTGTACCCATGAACCCCAGGGCAGCTTTCACGAAACCAAAGTTGTTGGGTTTTGGAAAGTATGCAATTGCAAAGCTGAAATATAAAAGAATAAAAACAAGGGCACCACCAGGAGTAGAACCTGTGGCTTAATTGCTTCTTAGGGAATCTGACTGGACCAGAAAGTGGAATAGGACTCACAGACAGATGACTCTTTCTCAATTTTATGGGTGATACAAGGCCAGACTTAGCTGGTAGAACAATTTGTCTGGTTAATTACAATAAAATAAAATAAATTTATAAAATATTAACTTCTGTGTCAATTTTAAATCTAATTGCGATATAGTCTTTTGTTGTAGCAAGCTTATATGAAGTGCTAGAAAAAATATAAAAAGACATGATAGGCCATGAGTAGATCCCAATCTCCTCATGAAACATTACATAAAAAATTTAGAACCCTAAAATACTAGAGATGAAAAGAATGTTGTTAAGTCAGTCTGTCCTAACTCTCTTCCAGCTTAGGCATTTCTCTTTAGGTGGGAATCCTGCCTCTGTCTGAAAACTGATCCTGAGGAGTGCACTACCTTATAAGGGCAGAGAGAGGTTTTGTTTTTGTTTTTCATATTAATTTCACTAACATAATAAAAAAATTCCAAAGTGATTCCTTTTCATGGTATATAGGAAACAGACTAGTGAGTAAAACTAAAATGTTGACAAAAATAGCAATTTTAAAAAATTATAACTTTCTTGTTTTCAAGTAGAGAATACTTTTCTCAACAAGCTCTTCAAGAGAAAGCAGGTCCACTTAGAGACAATCATATGATCCCATTCTCTTATATGATGATGTTTATTCCCCACCTCCCCTCTCAAAAAAATATATGTATATATATTATGTGTGTGAATGTGTGTGTGTGTGAGTGTGTGTTTTATCCTAGTATGAGTGAATGCCAAGGGCTCTTTAATACTGGTGACAGGACAACAGTCAAGAATAGACTTAGAAATTACTTCCTTAGTAATGTTTTGTAGTGCTTTTTTTTTAAGACACTGAATCAAAGAAATTCTATCTTCAATGAAGATAAAAGCTTTATGAGTGTGGTAGCTCAATAAAATGTTCCAGAATCTGACAAGACCTCCTGATTTAATACCAAAAAATTGGATTTGGGTAACAGAATTTAAAACTGAAAAAGGACTGAGACACATTGAGTCCAAGAGCTTCAATTTATAGATAGATGAGCAAAATAAGGACCTGTGGAGAGAATATGCCTTGCCCAATGTCACAAAAGTGAGTGATAGGCAGAGTCAGGAATATGAGACCAGATTTTCTGATCCAAGAAACAGTTATTTCTATTACACCACAAAATATTACCCTCAGAACCAAAAAGTATGTAATTTTTCTGGTTAAGAGGTCCCCAAGGATAAAATACAAATTATTTTGCTGGCATTTAAAACTTGAGTTCCACATTACAAAGTACCTATTGAACATTATGAATTAGATGTTGCAAAGGAATCTCAATTGAACATACACAAAATAGAATTCATCTTCCTCCCAAAACTCTTGTTTTTTTCCACACTTGCCTTTTACTATTTCTAAAAGATAAATTTTATTGATGTCTTTTTTTAAACATAGACTAGGATTCCTCTCATATCACTCTTCTTCCCCCTTCTAGAGAACCATTCCTTCTAACAAAAAAATTGTTTAATAATGAAAAAAGAGAAGAGGAAAAAAAATCAGCAAAATAGAGGAACATATTGACAAAAAAATCTGACATGAAATGTTCCATATGCACGAACTTGTACCTAAGAAAGGTGTCTTATAGCATTTCTTTGAGGTCATATTGGGCAGTTCTTTACAAGTTTGCAAGATTCAGTTTTGGTTATTTTGTGATTGTTCTTTCCATTTCCATCATCAAAAGTCATCGTGTATTTTGTTTTCCTGACAAATTATGGTAAATGAATATAATCAAATACTTTTATGTTGTAAGAAACATAAAACATGATGAATACAGAGAAACATGGAGAGATTTAGGTGAAACTGATGCTCTACTCATTTCTTTTCTTTTTAAACTCTTATCTTCTATCTTAGAATCAATACTGTATATTGGTTCCAAGGCAGAAGAATGGTAAGGGCTAGGCAATGGGGGTTAAGTGACTTGCCCAGGGTCACACAGCTAGGAAGTGTCTTATTTGAACCCAGGACCTCTTATCTCCAGACCTGGGTCTCCTTCCACTGAGCCACTTAGCTGCCCCCTACTTGACTCATTTCTAAGCTGATGAATCTCAATACTTATCCTCTCTCCTAATCTCTAATCTTGTATCTCCTACCAGTTAGTGGTCATCTCAAATTGGATGTCCTATAGACATTTTAATGCAACATGTCCAAAACTGAACTATATTATCTTGCCCCCAAAACTTTCCCTTCTTCCTTATTATTGCCAAGGGCACTAGTTGTCATCCTTGCCTCCTCATCCTCTCTCTCCATTTCCCACTGAAGTCCTATTTACTTGACCTTCACATAAATGCTCCTTTCTCTCCACTTAACATGCTGCCACCAACCTGATGCAGGCCATCATTACCTCATGCCTGGATTACTGCAATAGACTGATTATTGGTCTCCCTGCTTTATCTCTCTCCATTCTAATCCATCTTCCTATCAGCTGTCCAACTGATCTTCCTCAGGTCTGACCAAGGCACTCCCCTATCAATGAACTCTAGTGACTCCCGATCACCTTCAGGAACATAAATAGAAAAGCCTCTGTTGGGTGTTTAATGATCTCTATAACTTGGCCCCCTCCTAGCTTTCCAATCCTTTTATACATAACTTCCTCTTCACCGCAGCCCTGCCATGTATTCCTTGAGGCCTCTTCACTGTTTCTAAGACCAGATACTCCAATTTCTTAATACTAATGGACATGGTCCCCATGCCTGGAATTGCTCCTGCCTCATCTCATATCCTTGTGGGACATCTACAGTTTCAGGATATGACTTGGATCAAAGTCTAGTAAAAGATACTGAGGAATGGTCAGAGGGGTAGGAGAACCAGGAGAGAATAGTACCCTTATGAATGGCTAACTTCTGGGGATACAAACAGTTCCTGTTCTCAAGGAGCTCACATTCTGATGCAAGAGGTAATACATGGAGGAAGTTTCAAATATATGCCAAATGGAAAGGTCCGGTGATTTTTAGGGTGTAGCAGTAAGACATGAATACCTATTTAATGTCATTTTTATTCATAAAATTACATCTGTTTTTCATGCTGAACAACTGTATAGTGCCAAGGGCTTTGGTGGTGAGACTGTTCTTTTCTGGGCCTTCACTAGTAGAGGCTGCTATGGAGGCAGGGGCTGAAGAATGTGTAGAAGCAGTTGCCAGGTGTTATCTCTTCAGGTCTTGCTTCCCTGGATGATGGCTGTGGGGACTGGGCTAGAAGCAGGACCAGTTGTCCGGGACGGGACAGCTAACTCCCCCAGCTCTTGAACTTACTAACAATCAGTTGGTGGCAAGGATTACGTCCCCTTCTCCAAAGGGGTTGCCTTCCCTCAAATTTTAGATGCATTTGCTAGAGTAGGAATAGAAACTGATGGCTTGGGTAGGGATTGAGGTACTATTATTCCAAGTATGAGTTCTATGCTGTTTCTATTGGGGTATGAGGTAAAGTAGTAGCTATATTCTTTTCCTCCTGGTAGAATTCAGGACCTTAAGGTCAGAAATGACTTCATTTTTGCTATAATACCCAATTTCTAGCATACAGTAGTTGCTTTATAAATATTTATGGAATTGAATGGAAATATTCTGCTTTTAAAAAGTAATCTAATTTTTATAAGGGTTAAATAATAAATAGAAATGACCTTTTCATAATTTGTCATCTGCATGCTATCATCAATAATTCAATGATTAAAAATGCTTTTTTGTCTAAGTCACTTTGTCCTTAGACAGTGAAAAAGCAGTCTTTCTTCAGCACTCGCAATGTGCTAAGCATTATAGTAAGTACTACAATTCTGACCTGCATTCATATAGTATTTTAAAGTTTGTTACAAATGATACTCTGAGGAAGTGTTGCTCATTTGTTGAAGGCTTTATGCCATTAATTTCGTGCTGAATTTGTGTGTAATTACAAATTATTCCTACCAGGAATGATAGTGCTTTTATTAGACAAAATATTACCAGTTGTACTTGTCAATGTATTCTGTACCAGTTCTTTCTTCTCAGAGGAGAATAAATGCAGAAATAAATTAAAAACAGTAAATACAAACAGATCATCTGTCAAAATAAAACAGGTTTTTTTGGAAACTGAACATAGGAACACACAACACTAAATGAACACTTGTCAGAATATTTCTGCAAATAATTAATTACTTTAATACAATAAGGATATTCTTCTATTAACACAATCTCTTATAAAAGGATACTCATTACTTTCTAACCATCTGTCACCACACCTCCCCAAAAAACTAATTAGGTTTAATTTAATGATACATTTCGAATGTGAACATCAGGGAGAAATGGTTTAATAAAGTTATCACTGGTGTTTAAGAAGGCTCACAGGGCAAAGCAAGAAAAAAATTATCTTTCACATTCTAATAATTGTCCTGTGTGGTGTTCTACATTCTCTTAAATTATTAAATGCTAAATGTGGGAGGGGGCTCCAACTTACAGGTAGTAGAGTTTTCCAGCTGCAGGAAGTGCCCTTTTCCGATAGTCTATTCCAGAATCCAACTGAACTGTGTTGCAATATTTCTACAAAGCAAATAAAATCACTTGATTAAAACAAACTCTTGCTAAAGGCAATAATGGTTTCCTTTTTTGTATACATAAATTTGCCTCTCATGAGAAAATAACCTAAAGTGTATAAGCAGAAAATGATAGAATTTCATTAAAACACATGAAATTAAAGTAGCAGCTGCTATCATAATGTAACTGAAAAGTTAAATATTGCCTTTCAAAGCAGAAGAAATAGCCTGTAATATTAGTAAGTAAACAACAACAACAACAACTAATGTTGCAAGTATTCATTATTTCAGCTACATTATCGATTAAGTGGGTTTTGTGGATAGTTTGGAAGTCAGGTGACCTTTATGTCATGGAAAAATGCATTTCATGGCACAAGGCAAGGTTATAGGGTCTCTGGAACCCAATTCCATGCTCCTGCTCTAGCCATGGAGGCACAGGCCAAAGAAATTATAAAATTTTAGACCTGGAAGGAACCTCAAAGAACATCCAGTCCAATCTGCAGAAGCCCAGAGACGTTAAGAGAATTGCCTAAGATGATGATGAAAATAATAATACCAGGCATTTATACTGTTTTAAGGTACAGTTCCTTTATGGGTATTGTCTTCCTCCATTTGAATGTGAGCAGGGACAGCAAGGTAGCACAGTAACAGAACTTCAGGCTTGGAATCCAGAGGACCTAGATTCAAATGTATCTTCAGGCATTTCCTAGCTGTATGACCCTGAGCAAGTCACTTAACCCCACTGCCCAACCCTTACTGCCTTTCATCTTAGAATTGAAACAAAGATAGAAGGTAAGGGTTAAAGACAAAAAAGGACAAAGGATGTAAGCAATACCTAATGAGTTCTGAAGATGGCTGGGCAAGGTAAGACACTGGACACTACGGTCCTTTCTTGAACTGAATTGCCAAGCATTCAAATTGACTGCAAAGAGTGCAAATCTGATAGGCTGATCATATTGTTTGAATGTCAAACATATATTCGCCTAATAGACTATATTTGGAAGAACTAACACAAGGCCAGGGCTCACACGGAGGCCAGAAGAAGCAATGCAAGCATCCTTTAAGAACTCTGGTATAGACTGACCTACATGGGGTGCCCACATCAGACAAGGCACTGGACTTCATGAGCAAAGCAGAACTGTGAGAACTCAAAAGAAACATGAGATTCACACAGTTAGAGCCACCTCCATCCCAAATGTTCACGTGGACTTTTTGTGCCCAACTTGTGGTAGATCCTTCTGAGCTCAGGCCGGTCTGATCTCCCACAGTCGGATTCACTCACAGAGATGCCATTCTGGTCCTCTTCCAGTACGAAGGACAAGGACCACAATGGAAGCTACCGAGGACAAGCTACTGAGTACTTAGCACAGTGCTTGGCACATAATAAGCACTTAATCAATACTTTGCATATCTAGCTATCTAGGAAGCCCTTCACGTACATGATCTCACTTGATCACAGAGACTGGATTGAAAATCAGGTCTTTTGTCTCTAAATCTAGAGTTCTAGGGGATGGGTGTTAAACCCATTTCTCTAAGGGACAAAATAGGGCCTAGGTTTACATTTAGCACCATCTCCCCCAGATATCCTAAAGCCTCTGTCATGCAAATTCTTTTTCCAGGTCACAATCTGGGATATACGTGCCTCAAGAATCCTTCAACATTAGAAATGTCTATCTTTCCCCTAGTCTTTCTGCCTATTCCTTCCCCTCAATAGTCCAAACTCCAGGGAATGATGTGACATTGGAAACAAGAGTGTTCCTTCCCCCACTCCACCCATGCCTTGCCTTGGTCACAGATACACTTTGGTTTAGGTCATGATTCTTGTTCTATGCAGTATGATTGTTTCGTGTATATAAAGTTTAAGTTTGTTAAGTTAAGACTTTAAAGTCAAGGGGTATTTGCTATTTATTACTTCACTATGTAAATGGATTTGTGATCTCACTGTTATAGGGATTCTCTCCATTGATGAAAACTGTATCTCATTTACCCTCTCATCCTACATAATTCTTGTTTGTATGCTCCTACAGAGGTTCTCCCCAAGACACTAAAGGATCTCCTCAAAAGTCCTCAATTTTATAAGTGCCAGGGCAGCACTTGGGCTGTTTATCTGGTATCCTCTGTTCTCACTACATGCCAAGTCTTCCTTTTCCAATCACACACATTCTTGATAAATATTAGAGAATGTTTGAAATATATTGAAGGAAAATTGAATGCACATTTTTTCTTCAATCTAATTTTTAAAAAAACCTATAAATTAATTTTTCTGTAATTTACTCACTATATCCCACTTAACAAAAACTTTTCTTCTTTCCCCGTTTTGCTATTAACAAAAATGAGGCCAATGAAAGTTATATAAGCTTCCACTTTTTTTTTCCTGAGTAACTAACTTCTCTATCGTCAGAGTGATTAAACTCTACAAAATGATTGCATTCTTACATTCACTAATCACCACCAAGGAATACCTAATCAGCTGCTGAGGAACTTTAACTACAGCCCTTAGATGCTAGTTCTTAATTGTCACAACCACAATACTCACTCCATGTTTCTATATTTTTTGGAGCTTTGATTCACAAATGTTCAGATATTATCCACTTGGTTTAGTCTTCTTATCATGAATGCCCTTCCCCCTTTAATTCCCTGGGATATTTACAAGACCTGTGACCTTTTATCTCATCCAATTCAAATGCATAAAATTAATCAGCCACCAAACTGAATTTATTTTTGAACTAGTTTGTATATTTATATATACAAAAGACAAATACAATTACACAATCTGAAAATGTAATTAAGGAAGTTGGGGATGGGAAGGGAGAGCAGGTTAATATACCCTCACTGGTATATAGGCAGAAGAAAGGCCTTTGACTTTAGAAGGCAAAAGCATAAACTTTAAGGGTAAATAAGTTTATATTTTCAATATGATCTAATACGTACATTTCTAGTTCAAAAAACACAGAGTCATTTAAAACACGTTACTTCATAAATATAATTTTAGCCAATTTTAATAATTTGGCTATCCAATCACAGAACAGAAGACAGTGAATATTATAAAGAAGTATAATAGAAAATGATATGCTAGACCCTGTAGTAAATGAAAATCTTTTTACTTTAAAATTTATATTATTATACATTAGCTGAAATATACTTTCTACTACTATCTTTATAAAACAAGACTTGTTTTTATGTTTATTTTAATTTAATCAACTAATTTATTTATTTAAAAACCCTTACCTTCTGTCTTAGTGTCAATTCTAAGACAGAAGAGTAGCAAGGGTAAGGCATTTGGGTTTTTGTGATTTGTCTAGGGTCTCATAGCTAGGAAGTATCTGAGGACAAATTTGAACCCAACTCCTCCCAGTTCCAAGCCTGGTACACTATCCACTGTGTTACCTAGCTGCTGCCAGGAATTCTTTTTTAAAAAAGGTCAAGTGTCTGGCTTGAAGTCATAAATATACTAAATCAAAAAGACTAGATTTGAACTCAAGTCTTTTGCCTTGAAATCCAAAAATCTAGCAGGTCAAAATGAATGGAATGACCTAATTTCAGAAATATCTTGACATTCTCAATCTCATACATTCCCTTGGATAATAAGATCATGGATTGAGAGTAGCTTAGAGGTTATCTAGTTTAACTTTCTTATGTAAAGAGAAGAAAACTAGGGTCTATGGAAATTAACTGATGTGCCCAAGGCTACATGGGTAGTAAATGCCAGAAGACCCATCCCTAGCTTCCATCAAAACTTACCTCAAATACTACCTTTCTTTCACAAGGCTTTCCTGACGGGTTAATTAGTGGGTTCTACACAGAGAATACTTTATCTCCAGCCCTAGGCTCTCTCCTGAGCTATGGCACGGCATTACCAACTAGACATCATCAAACTCAACATGTTCAAATCAGAAGTCATCATCTTTTCTCCAAAACCTCTTCTGAACTTCCCTATTTCTATTCCTGTCCAAATAACTTTTGCTTTGTGTGTATTTATACATACATACATACATATATGTATTATATATATGTTCACATATATATAAAAACCCTTACCTTCCGTCTTCAAATCAATACTGTGTATTGGTTCCCAGGCAGAAGAGTGGTAAGGGCTAGGCAATGAGGGTTACGTGACTTGCCCAGGGTCACACAGCTGGGAAGTGTCTGAGGCCAGATTTGAACCCAGGACCTCCTGTCTCTAGGCCTGACTCTCCATCCACTGAGCTACCCAGCTGCCCCTGCTTTGTATGTATTGTTTACATGTCAGTACCGCAAATGACATTTCCTCTTTGAGGACAGTGACTGCTTCATTTTGTCTTCATATCCCCTGTACCTAGGACACCGAGTTTCTGACTGAATCCATGTGTTATTAATAGAATAGTCAGCACACAGAACGCCTATTGGGATGCTTTAGTAAGGTTCCCGTCAGCATTCTCAGAGGAACTTAATTTACCCTAATCTCTATGGAGATCACAAAGGTGTTAGGATGTTCAGTGTTAATGTACATAAAGTTCTCTGCCAGTTATCAGGTGGCCTACCAGGGTCAGTTCCTCTGGGGACAGGCAGCAAGGTATAATGGAGCGGGAGCGGGTACTGGCGTCCAGAGATCTCAATGTGAAAACCTATCTCACGACGCTGTTGAATGGATGTAAGACGTTTTGTAAAACTTCGAGTGCTCTCTCTAGGTTCCTCGAGCTGGGTTATTCCCATTCCTCACTTTGGGCAATCTTCCACGGCAACCACTGAGGAGTATTTCAAAACGAGAAGAGTTTCTTTTACAAAGGCTGCTCCTCTGAGTTTTCTCTATCTTTCTTTCTCCCGGGATACTGCATCCTTACGCTGTCCTACATAGGGTGATGGAGTGCATTCCAGATATGGGGACTCCCAGCAGGGAGGTAGGAGATGGAATGTTGTGCCTGAGGGGCAGAAAACAGGCCACGCTGGCTAGAAGGCAAATAGAATAGGAGAAGGTCCAGGGCAATAAACTTAGAAAAAGTAGGTAAAGCCAGATTGTGAATGTCTTGAAATGCCAGACAGTGAAGTTTATATTGGGTCTTGGAGGTACCTGGGAACCACGGGAGTTTTCTAAACAAGGAAGTAGTATGTTTGGACCTGTAATTTATAAACAGCAATCTGGTAGCTGCATTGAATATGGATGAGGGGGCAGCTGAGTAGCTCAGTGGATTGAAAGCCAGGCCTAGAGACGGGATGTCCTGGGTTCAAATATGGCCTCAAACACTTCCCAGCTGAGGGACCCTGAGCAAGTCACTTGACCCCCATTGCCTAGGCCTTGGAGCCAATACATAGTATTGACTCCAAGATGGAAGGTAAGGGTTTAAAAAAAAAAAAGAATATGGATGAGTGACTTAGCTCAAAGGATAGGGAATGAGGCCTAGAGATGGGAGGGAGGTCCTGAGTTCAAATTTGACCTCAGACACTTCCTAGCTGTTTGATACTGGGCAAATCACTTAACCCCAATTGCTTGGCCCTTACTGCTCTTCTACCTTGGAATCCATGCTGGTATCATTCTATGATGGAAGATAATGGTTTGTTTTTATTTTGTTTTGTTTTTTAAAAATGGAGAAAGGACTATTAGATTTGGTAATAAAGGAAACTATTTGGAGAGAGCAGTTTCAGTTGAGGAATGAAGTCAGAAGCAGAACTAAGAAGGATTGTGAAATTTGTGAGAAGAGAGAATGTAGTAGTATGCCTAAAAAGTAGCAAGATATAGGATGGATAATAACATGAGAGAATGGTAGAGACCACTAAAGAGTTTTGTTGTTTGTTTGTTTTTTAAGTAGCTGGGAGAGACCTGGGTATATTTATAGGAAGCAAGGGAAGAGTAAGCAGATACAGAGAGATGGAAAATTAGAATTGATGAGCTGACAGGGGAGTTGCCTTTGGGGAAAGGAAGGGTCAGAGACTTGTAAGTAAGTCATGGTCTTTTCTAGTTAGTTTACGAGAAACTTATGACAAAGTCCACAATTTTTCACTTTAGTTCATTTGGGGGTTTTGGTTTTGTATGATTATTCTCTTAAAAATATATGTAATATGGAAATGTGTTTTGCATGATAATACAGGTATAACCCTGATCAAATTGCTTGCCAGCTCCAGGATGAAGGAGGCAAGAGAGGAATGGAGACAATTTGGATCATATAACTTCATAAAACTTACATGGAAACTTGTTACACATAATTGGTAAAATAAAATATTAAAAAAATAAATAAAAAGGGCTCAACTAATCCTCACACCAGAGGTGCTAGTCCTCTCTGAACACTAAGATAAAATAAAATAAAAAGTTTACTCAATGCATTACCAAACTAAATTGAGTTCTCTCTTTTGATTCCCTAAGACCTGGCTGAGTCTTAAATTTGCCCTCTTTAGTCTCAGGTTGAAATTTCTCACAGCCACATGCCTCTTAGTACTCTGCACTCAGGTCCTTACTCAGTTTCTCCAAGCCAGTTGTCTCCCATTTTTCCAGAATATGAAGGTTATATTTTCTTTTTCAGTCAGTTTTGATACATAGTTCCTATTTTAGAGCACCTTAAATTCTTTGTTTATTCTTGATCAACTATGTTACTCTCACTATCCCACCTCACTCAGCAATAAGCAACCACCATAAAGGATAATCACTCCCCATTCTTTTTATGCCATTCACTTCTAGAGCACTGCTCTTTCTAGGTCACATTTATACAGACAAATAGAGTACCTGCATTTTAATTACAATTAATTTACTTAGCTTTAGCCAGACTGACTACCTCCAAGTCCAGAATGGAATCCCCTAGGATATCTCCTATATGTAATTAAGAAATTTTGTTGTTCTCATTCAATAATTTTAGTTGTATTTGACTCTGTGATCCCATTAGGAGTTTCCTTGGCAAAGATACTGGAGTGGTTTGCCATTTATTTCTCTAGATCATCGGGCAGATGAAGACTCAGGCAAACAGGGTTAAGTGACTTGCCTGGGGTCACACAGCTAGTAAGTTTCTGAGGCTAGATTTCTTGAATTCAGGAAAAGTGTTTTTCTGAATCCTACCTTGGTGCTCTACCTACTGTACCTATTGGGAAATAGCAAGCCATGAGTCAAATTTATAAGACTACAAAGCATTCCACAGTTGATAAACGATCTAAGGATATGAACAGGCAGTCCTCAGAGGAAGAAATTAAAACTATTTGTAGCCATATGAGAAAATGCTCCAAATCACTATTGATTAGAGAAATACAAATTAAAACAGCTCTGAGACACTACTCCACACCTATCAGATTGGCAAATATGACCAAAAAGGAAAATGATAAATGTTATAGGAGATGTGGGGAAACTGAAACACTAATACACTGCTGGTGGAACTGTGAACTAATACAACTATCCTTGAGAACAATATGGAACCATGTCCAAAAAACCACAAAACTGTGCATACTCTTTTACCTAGCAATACCACTACTGGGTCTGTATCTCAAAGAGATCAGAGATAAAAGAAAAAGGCCTACTTGCACAAAAATGTTTTGAGCAACTCTGTAGAGCAGTGCCATAAGAAATGGTGAATAGGATGAGTTCAAGAAAACGTGGAAAGACTTACATGAACTAGTGCAAAGTGAAGTAAGCAGAACCAGGAGAATAGTATATACAGTAACGGAAATATTGTATGATGAATAACTATGGAGGACTAAACTATTATTAGCAAAACAAGGTCCCAAGATAACCCTAAAGGACTTATAAAAAAACAATGCTAGCCAAAGTAAAAAAAAAAGAACATTTGGGATCTCATTACAGATCAGAGCATAGCATCTTTCACTTTACTTCCTTCATGGGTTTTTTATTGTATATGTGATATATTTCTTTTGTCACAGCCTGGGGAATATGGAAATATGTATTGGAAGAAAGCACTGGTATACCCTACAACAGATAGTTTATTACCTCAGGGAGGAAGGTAAGGGAGAGAGGAACAGAATCTGAAATGAAAAATGCCAGAAAACAATTGTCAAAAAATATTTATATATGTATTAAAAAAAAAAGAAAAATTCATCCTTCTTTAAAAAACCCAACCAATGGGGGGAAGCTGGGTAGCTCAGTGGATTGAGAGCTAGACCTAGAGACGGGAGGTCCTAGGTTCAAATCTGGCCTCAGACACTTCCCAGCTGTGTGACCCTGGGCAAGTCACTTGATTCCCATTGCCTAGCCCTTACCACTTCTCTGCCTCTGGAAGGTAAGGGCTAAAAAAAAAAAAAAACCCAACCAAAAAAACTGGTTAAAACAAAAATATAGTCATTAATGAAAAGTAATGTCACCTTGCAATTTGTAATACTTTATGAAAATATATTGAAATGATTATTATTTGTTTTTCTATAGCATTTTAAGGATTATAAAAAAGACTTTCCTCACAACAACCCTACAGGTAAGAAGTACAATTTTTTTTTACATTTACTTTATTAAGAAATGAAGGCTTGGAATATTCATAGCTGTGCTCTTTGTGGTGGCAAAAAATTGGAAAACGAGGGGATGCCCTCCAATTGGGGAATGGCTGAAAAAATTGTGGTATATGTTGGTAATGAAATACTATTGTGCTCAGAGGAATAATAAACTGGAGGAATTCCATGTGAACTGGAATTGAAAGGAACAGAACCAGGAGAACATTGTACACAGAGACTGATACACTGTGGTACAATCTAATGTAATGGACTTCTCCATCAGTGGCAATGCAGTGATCCTGAACAACTTAGAGGGATCTATGAGAAAGAACACTATCCACATTCAGAGGAAAAACTGTGCGAGCAAAAACACAGAAGAAAAACAACTGCTTGATTACATGGGTCGAGGGGGATATGGCTGGGGATGTAGACTCTAAATGATCATCCTAGTGCAAATACCAACAACATGGAAATAGGTTCTGATCAAAGACACATGTAAAACCCAGTGGAATTGTGTGTCAGCTATGGGAAGGGAGGGGAGGGGAGGGAAAGAATATGATTCTTGTAACAAGGAATAATGTTCTAAATGGACTAATTAAATAAAAATTTCCACAAAAAAAAATGACGGCTTGGGAAATTTAAATTGCTTTTTCCAGGGCTGTAAGGCCCACCAATGTGAGAGCCAGGATTCAAATCCAGTTTTTCTGATTCTAAGATCAGTATTATTTTCCTAATCTATTCTGCCTCTGGTACAAATAGGAGTAGCGTGGTCTTCAGGGAGTCTTGGAAAAGGAAATCTACAGAATAAAGATTTGTCAGCATTTCTGTGTTTCTCTATCACTGTCCAGGGAAGCAGACACACTGACTAATGGACACATATATTTTAGTCTCTGTAGCAACAGGCAAATTTAATAAAAAGAAGAAAAAAATTTAAAAAGCTGATTTACTAGGCTATTAAAACTTCAAGAATGGAGAAGGAAATGGCAAATCAGGCCAGTATTTTTGCCAGGAAAATCCCAAATGGGGTCATAAAGAGTCAGATGGGCCTGAAAGAACTGAACAACAATAAAACTTTAAGAAAACTATCCTTACAGATATCCACTTACTTTACTCTAAAATTCAGTGTTTATTAAATAACTTCGTGATTACTTATAAAGCCACCCAAATACCCTGATACTGGGAAAGATATGCCTTAGCTAATTCTGGTATATTAAATTCTTATTCTGATTTATAAATATTGGATGGTTTGTCAATTCCTCTGATTTAATATTTTTATAAGTTTTAGGTAAGAGAAAATTAGCATCATTCTTCCATTTGGTTGAAGAAATATTCATGAAGCAAAACAAGTAACAGGAGCAACTGATGTGATAAAAAATGGTTGACATACTTGTTTAATGCTTTTGACTTTACACATATGTTGTGCTTTAATGTTTACAAAGCATCTTACATACATTTTCTAATCTGATCCTTGCCACTATCCTGTAAGGTAGGTAGGGCAAGTATCATTACCCCCATTCTGAAGAAAAGGAAACAAGAGTAACTTAAGTCATTTGAACATTGTCATACCTGAGACAGGGTCTCAAAATTGGTTCCTTCTGGAAGTGAGTCCAAAAGTTCTTTCCACTATACTATTCTGCTTCTGATGATAAAAGAAGACTTTGGCCAGTTGGGATAATAAAGGAAGTTTTAGGCATAGGATAGGCTCAGGAGAAATCTTGGATGTGGCATTAAGAAAAACTACCTGATATAAGAACAGAAGAATTTTTTTTTTCTGGAAAAAACAAAGGACAAGACCAGTGAGGCAGGAGAATACCAGCAAAACAAATTAATTTGGGTTCATCTAGGGGTGCTTTCAATGTGTTATATCCCTCATGGTGGCTGGATAACCCTAAAATTTTGAAGAATTTAATTTCATATCTGACTTCTTAGGTACCATGGATGGTTTTTTTTTTCTTCCCAAAGCATTCTCTTATTCTCCTACAGAGTGCTAGTAGATATTTTATCATGAGTTCCTTGTTATATCAGCAAGTTTCTTGGTAATTAGAAAGATCTTTCCAATTCTTTCACTAAAAGTAAACTAAGTTCATGAAAAAAGATAAAGCATCATCATCTGATGGCATACCTGATGAAATTATAAAAGGTAGAGGTGAATCACTGCACAAACAGGTGTGTAGGATCTCTTTATCAGTGTTTGGAACTCTGAGGTAGAATCATGGGTCTTCAGAGACACCATCATTATCACCATCTATAAAAGGAAAGGTGAAAAATCTGACTGTGTTAACTGTTACTGAATTATAATAGCTCTTGGACACAATGCCAAGTGTTTATTTGGTTTACTACATTGCTAATTATGTACATTCTAAATTTTAGAGTATTGTCAGACCCCAACAAATTATGTCATATATCACTATTGTGTAATGCCAGACACTGGAAAAACCTAAGGACAACACTGAGAATGCTCCACCACTTTCGTCAACTTGATTTTGGCCTTTGATAACATTAGCAGACTAGATTTTTTTAAAAATAATTCTCTATTTATAAATAAAGTCAAACCCTTTATATTCTGTCTTGAAATAGATATTAAGAATTAGTTCCAAGGCAGAAGAGTGGTAAGGTAAGGCAATTGGGGTTAAGTAATTTGCCCAGGGTCACACAATTAAGAAGCGCCTGAGGCCAGATTTGAAACCAGGACTTCCTGTCTCTAGGCCTGGCTCCCAATCCACTGAGGTACCTAGCTATCCCAGATAATTCTTCATTAATACACATTAACTAATACATTTATTTACATTCTAAGAAAACCACCAGCCTGGATGACAGGATAAATGAGCACTGATGAAAATTAATTGATTTCATTTCCCATCACAATGGATAACATAATAAAGGATCTTATTGGTATGAAGTTTTTTCTGCTCTCCAGAAAAATGATTATATTTTATCAGCTATGATCTTCCACTATAGCCTTTCAGATGACAAGACCACAGATTCAGAGCCAAAAGGGACTGTAAAGGTCATGCACTCTAATTCCCATTTTACATCTGAGAAAACTGAGGCCTAGAGAGATTGAGTGACTTGTTGGATTAAGCAAGAAACAAGCATTTGTTAAACAATTATTATGGGGAGTAGCTGGGTGGCTAAGTGGATTGAGAGCCAGGCCTAGAGATAAGAGGTCCTGGGTTCAAATCTAACCTCAGACACTTCCTAGCTATGTGACCCTGGGCAAGTCACTTAACCCCCATTGCCTAGCCTTTACCACTCTTCTGCCTTAGAACCACTACACAGTATTGATTCTAAGACAAAAGGTAAGGATTTTTAAAAAAACCATTTATTATGTGCCAGGTACTGTGCTATGTACTGAAGGTCATATAAGTAGCAAAGAAGAGATTTGAACCCACATTCACTGATACCAAAGCTAATACTCGTCCCACTATTCTACTTTGTCTTGGAGCAGTACAGATCAGAGGATGTGGTCAAGAACAGCAAGAGCTAATAAAAAACAGTTTTGCATTACACAAAACCTATAATCAAACAAAAGTTATAAGCCGCACAAGATATATCTGTAACTAAATTCAATCATCATAATAATTATTCTAAGTGCTTTGACTTTGCAGTGTTGAACTTATTGCTGACCATCAATAAATCAAATGTATTCTAAAAACTTTACCATGAACTATATCCCATTGCAAGATTAGGATTACTTATTAAATCCAACCTAACCCTCTGATTTTTTACTATGTAAATTCAACTTAAATATATGACTTCTAATGCTGGAAAAGATATAAATGAAGCCACTACCCAAGTAGCAAACTAATGAAACTGTCCTGACTTGTACAAAGTTATTATAGTGGAAGTTAAGTGATAACTCAAAAACGTGTGCTCTGTACACACAATGGATACTGACAAAGTGATCATACCTAGTGGCTTTCTTTGACACAATGGCTGGTTGAAACTATGGTCACTCTAGCTTCAGGACATAAGTAGCATTTTAAATTAATATTCACTACTTTTTTCCTTACCAAACCTAACAAAAGTATGAGTATTCTCATCAGGAAAGAAATTTAAAAAAGAAAAAGACAATGTAAGAATGATTTCTACACTACTTAGAAAATCTCCTTTACTCATTCTTCCAACTAAAAATACAAAACTACAGATGAGAGTTCCCATATCATAATATTTTCCTTCTCTCTATCAACTATTACATAGTATGGTATAAAACCTGCAAAGAAAAAGGAAATTTTCTATTATACTTTTATCAATTTATTTAGCATAAGATCACAGATTTAGAGCCAGAAGGGACCTTGGAAGTAAGGTAAATTTGCTTAGTTTTTTTTTTCTTTTAATAAATGATCCAAGATGGATAACTTTTCTGCCTAACATATATAACCACACTAGAAGTCTATAAATACATGTAGCAGAACTTGGTTAATTCCTATCATAATCACAATTTCCAGATAAGTAAAGGAATACTCACAGTTATAGAATGCATAATTTAACAAGATGATCCTTGTTCATTTACAGACTTGATTATGAAGGGGCTAAGTATCTAAGGTAATATTTATGAATTATCTGAACCCCAATTTGACTTCTTATTCCATTTTTTTTAGTAATTTTGTCATTCATTAGCATTTTTATTAGAGAATGGGAAGTGTAGGCAAAGGAAGGTAAAATTCAGTTTTGATACTTCTTAATAGTACTGGCAAATGCAATGATGAAGATGATTGAAACTAGCTAAAAGAAGGTCTGGGGAATATTGGGTTCATTACTTGGCACTTTCTAAACAACTTCTAACTATGGATAAATGAAGATAAGTTATATTTTAATTTAAAAGAGAAGGCTGAAGAATTGACCACTGGTTAAATGAGACATGGAACCTTCCTCGTATACAGAGTTACTTTGTAAATATTTGCTGACATTGAACTAAAGTGAATCAAGACCATGGGATGAATGTTGGCCACAAATAACAAAAGCCATTCTGAGCATCTTAGTTGATAATGGCATTTAAAATAATAAATAAAATAATATTATATATATATATATATATATAGTGTGTCATATACACAGTAGTGTGTGTTCTTGATGCTTTTTAAGTTTACAGAATACTTGGGTCATAACTACATTTTGTGAAGTTGGTGATGTAAATAGTTTTTAATCTCAACTTCATAGATTATGAAACCAAGAAGAGGTTTTCCATGATCATACATCTAAAAGATTTCAGAACAGGACTCTAAACTGAGGACTTTTGACTTTCAAGATTAGTGCTTTTTGTACATACTTATACCACAGCACCTTGAGGCTGTGAGTGTAGCAGAATGAAAAATCCTCTGTACTGGGAGTCAGGCTGCCTCAATTCTAGTTCAGGTAGAAGCTGCCTGGTTAGCTCTATGTGATTATGGGAAAGGAGCTAAATTAAGTTTTCTTTTCCTTATCTATGAAATGGAGGACTTGGAATAATGACTCTGATAGTCTCCTTCAATTCTAAAATTCTATAGCTCTCTCTATAAAATATTGAAAGGAACAGAAAGGCTAGTTTTACTTTGTTTCCGTTGTCCCTATCCACACTGAGAATTGTTTTAGGTGGCAACCAAGCTGTCTTAGATGGATAGAACCATTTAGTGGCCAGCTTAGGGAATTATCTCACCCAATGTTTCTTCACCACCACTTTTTTTTTTCTCTCTTAGGCAGATGTGCACAATCTCTATTCATTACTTTTTAAAAATTCTGTTCAGCTAATTTTATTTTTAACAATCTCTCTTTTGCACACATTCTCTTTAATCCCCCTTCACTTTTAGTGAAGTTAGTTCAAGAAAAATTCTTGCTACCCCTACCCTTATTTTCATTTGTGTATCCTCCAAGGATTTTAATCATAGCTGTTAAGTATGAAAAGCAATAGCAAAATATGTATATCAAGGAAAAAGAAGGCTATAATGTTTGAAGTGAAATAAAAGAACCAAGCCATTATTCTCCAAATCCCATTAAAGTATCAAAAAGGCTTTTTCAGAGTTTCCACAAAAATCTTCACCTACCTTATTTTTCTCGAGTTAAATCTGCTTTTCTACAAGATAAAGTTTCACATTTAATATTGTTTTCTTCTTTGTTTCATTAACATCATTGTAACATTATTATTTTCTAATAGTTCCCATTACATTTATAGCTACTTATTTAGCCTATGAATTAAATGGTTTTTGTGAAGTTAGCCTCCAGCAGACTGTGTGGAGGATTATGGGAGGATATGGGAGGATTATAGGAGACAAGGGTCTCCTGGGATGGACAGGTATAGATGAGTCATATGTTCTGCACTCCTGCAAGGAGCACACACATCAATAAAATCATAGATCTATAGAAGTAACCAAGTCTCAAAGTTAGTAAACTACTCTGGGAGAACCACAGAACTATTACCCTCTAAGTTATAGTATAATACCGTTAATAAACTGCTTTCATCTTAAATATGTGACAATTATGATTTTGCTGTTACTATTAGCTACAAAATATAATAAAACTTCCAAGTTTTTTTAGGGGAAAATTAAAGAACACGAGGATTGCCAAAATGAGAATGAAGGTTCAAATAAGCTGAAATGCTATTAAAAACAGCAAGAACATCTCTATAATAAACCAAGAGCTCCTTTTCGTAGGTTTGAACCTAAACACTCAGATACACGCCGTATTTTATATTAATCACACACACACATGTTTATGTATACCTACATATATTTTCATATAAAGAAAGCATGCAAAGAATTCCATGGACAAAAGGGGAAATATAAGTGGCTTGCATCTATATTCTTAAATGCAGGATTTATAGCAAGTGAATATTTAAACTGAACCAAGCTCTCCTAGTACATTACAATGCAAATGAAAACAACTGTATCTACTAAGATCAGAAAAAGAAATTCTTAGATATTTTGCAGTCTAAAAAACTTGGCCAAACTATTGTTCAATATGCACACAGTTTGTGTCTTTATGCTCAGATGTTGTTGAAACAGCAGACTTAAAAGAAATAATGTCAATGAATCCTACCAAGCACTATACATGACCTCTGGGGTAATTAGCAATCATTCAAAAGCAACAAGACTAAAATGTTCTATTCTTTATTACTGTCAGCTCTTATCTTGATCAGCATTTTAATAAAGATGGTTCGTTTCTAAGACAGTTTCATGAATCAGTCATAATTACATTCTGACATGCAGTGAATAGTAAAGCAAAACTAAATATCACTTCATCAACCTTTCTAACCTTTATGCAAGTATTAACTGTAAATAATTTTTACACAATCCTACAACAGAAAATCTGCATATTTCTTAGCTTTGTACATACTTTACCCCAAATGAATTTCCTGTGACCTATACCTGAAAAACACAATCAGCCATAATTATTCAGTCTTGTGAGATGTTCAGGTGTTGCCTTTCAGAGTTCAAATCAACTTCAAATACAAAAGGCTACTTTATTCTGCCTAATGGCAAAATATGCAAAATGGGTTAACTAGCCAAAATCATTTCAGAGCCCGGTGGCTTAAAAGAAATAGTTGACTGTTTTAACTTTAATAATAAAAAAGGCACAAAACACCCCCCCCCCCAACCATCATGACAAAAAAAAATACTGAAGCAATACTCAATTAAAAAAACAGATTAATATTTTACTCATTAAGAAATATGTAGCTCACAACAAATGAACAAGGTCTGGTGGTTAAAATATAGCAAAAGCAGCAACAAAATCTAAATACTTAAGAATTAGAAGGAGGATTTGAAGTATAATTTCCAGGTGCCTAATGGAAAACTTTTCAAATCTTTTATCAAAAGACAATAAAACTCGGATATGCTATGCTACCCTTGTATATATATATAATGTGAGAAATGTTTCTGAGAACACATCAGTTTTCTTGTAAGCCTCAAAATGCTGAATTTTGTTTTTTATGTAAAATTAATTTAATTTAACATTTCAAATGCTATAACATGAAGAAAATTTAGCCACCAGGCATACCAGATACTGTATCTCTATTGTTGCTATTTAATACTTCAGAGAAATAAATAATGGATACCATGCTTTCTCAATAGCCTTTTTATTTCTTCTCAAAACAGGGCAAAGAATAAATGGTCTGGGAGGGAGTGGATTAGCAAAGTTCACAATTTTCTATCTTGTTTCCTGACAGTTCCCTGCACATAGTAGGTATCCAATAATGGATTAGAGCAGAACTGAATAGAAACAAAACTGCTAGTCTAAAAAGTAATTCCATTGTGAACTATTACTAAGCTTTTTTTTTATTTCTTTAAATATATTTAAGTAGAGCAAAAGTTTTTCATACTATGTCCTCATTTAGCATTTCATCTAATCTTTTAAAAAGTTCTATCCAAGGGAAAAATCAATCAATGTTTCCAATATATTTTATTGCTCTCATATTATTTTTAAAGAACAAAAATGTTCCCAACAGATATTAAAGAAGTTTATACTGAAATGCAAATGAACAAGAAGATAGCAAGCAACATTTCTATACTGCATTAAAACACACAAATATGTAATCTCAAACAAGAACAACTCTGTTTAAATTGACCATTTCTGTTTCTTTCCTGGATGTCACTCTGTGCTCTTAATGGAGGTGAAAGCAGAGAAGGGAAAAGAAGTGTTGATTTAAGAAAACCAGATTTTTTTTTTCAAAAAATGTGATTAAGATTTAAACAAAGACTAAAGATGGCTTACTCTTAGATGAGGTCCACTACCTCATTACCAACAACTGAAAACTTCTGATGCATTTTGTTTCGAGAAACTCCCAAAGTCCTGGCTGTAAAGCAGACTGGGGGGTGCAGGGTCCATTCACTCTTTCTGTATCACGACTATTATGTAAGAAGCATAAAACACTGCCTTTATGCTGCCAAGACACAATGACTCTTCCTACTTCAAAGCATTTTTGCCACTAGGGTTTTTTCTTCAAAATTTATTCAAGCTAAGGGCAGAGAGACAACAATTCATACACCCTAATTACGCCTAATTATCTATTCCCTTTTTTGACCAACTTCGGCCAGTGTTATTCGCTATCTGGGTTTCTCACAACCTCCCTTTGCCCTGTCCACCCAGCCCAACAGTAAAGTCTTTGAAGAAAACAGTTGTGGCCTTTTTAGAATTTTCACAATATAGAGTTTGAGCAAATGAAATAATCATTCTATTAGTTTTGACACATTTATGTGTTAAATATGAAGACTTCTTGGTTAATTTGGCAAATTCCTCACAACTGTTCATGGTTAGAATCACTGGTAACACCCTCTCTTATAGGAGCTTCTCCTCATGCTTTCTTTTCATGATCTAAATGAAATGTTTATTGGATTAAAGTTCTTCTCTGCAGACCTCCATGGTGGCCTGTGACAAAGAGCTTAAAAGCTTTATTAATTGGCTTGAGCTTTCGGGGAGGGGAAAGAGAGGACCTTATTCCACATTACATCACAAGGAAAGAAAACTGCCACGTGTAATTAAACTAATTTATCCTGCTATCCAAAGAAACAACTCCTACATATCCTCAATATACTTCCACTAAATCGTTTTTGTAATCCAAGAAGTGATTCCCTGTAACTTAACTGAAAAGAATTATTTATGAACCAAAAGAGAAGAAACTTGAACCCCAAGTAATGCACACTATGTAATGTGATCTGTGATACTGAATTAAACAAATTATATTTGATTTTTAAAAAATTTATGGTAATTGGGAGGGATTACTAAAAGTTTAGCTATTTTATATAACATAGATAATGAAAAGATTATAAACATACCCTCATATTGAAAAAAAGTATTCACTTGGTAAACTTTGCAACATCTTGTGATAAATGGGCAGAGGCATAAAGTATATATTACAATAAGTGGAATAGTTATTTTTCTAAGATAACTATATCATGTTACTACAAAATGCTATTACTCTTATATGCTATTACTAGATTAAGTTCAAAGAACTAGCATAAAAATCATTTTAAAATGCTTTATAGAGATAATTACTAATAATTTCACAACTATAAATCAAATTAGTTAGCTCATTTGTATTATTAGCAAAGCATATTGCATTAGTATTAATCTGTTCAACTAAAATTGTTTATAATTGTCAGTAAGTCAAATACTTATTTTAATGTATTGAAACGCTGCTTCCCCAGAACAGCAGTTTGCTCTGTTACTCTGATTTTATTTTTTATTTCTCTCCCTATTCAAGACTGAAAAAGCCATCTTATAGGTGATGAAGACATCACACATGCAAAGAGTTAATCCCAGTCGCTGACTCAGGTGACAGTGAGATCCCCAGAGGTCAGAGAGCCTGACAATGGCCTCGAACACTGGTTCTGATTATCTTACATCATGAAAGGTTTGGTGTTATATTGGGGTTATAATGAACAAACTGACAAATCATTTTCACCAGTGAAATGAAAATCTTGGAGAGAAAATGGCAAATAGCTTAGCAAGTCAACAAATGCTAATGCAGGTGGCTGGACAAAGGCTGAACAATAAAACATTTCAATTGAGGACTAGAGGCAGTTTTTCTGTAGTCTGTAACTGTAGGTTATTCCAGGGTATCATTCTCATCAAGTTTATGTTCAAGCAGTTAAAATTCCTAATAAAAACTCCTTAGAAAACTATCACCAACATAAACATTTGAATAGAAACATTAAAAATCATTCAAAAGACATAGTTATTACATGAAAATTAGTCAACTAGACAGAAAAAGAGGGAAAAAAAACACTAAATCAAGTCAGAATATTTTCAATCAAAAACTCTTTAAAAATAGGGCTGTGCTGGATTTTTCCTTTCAAAAAAGAAATTAAAATGGATATAATAAATGCCAGAACTCTATTTTCTCTCATTTGTTCATCTAATTGAAATTAATGAGTATTTGAGAATGTGTGATTGGCTATTTTTGACATTATTTTATAACAACAATATTAATGCTCTATACTCAATCAATCCATCAAGTTGACAAAATGAGAGCATATATTCTGTGTAAGAAACTTGGGATAGACAACATATTTGACAGTGTTAAAGTGCATGGGCATAACAAAAAAATTAAAGTTACTGATAAACACATTACCACATAAAAACATTATATACATTACTATACAGAAACATATTCCAGAGGACAAAAGCAAATAAACAAAAAGCATACTTCTGATTCACTAATCTATAAAGCTGTATATCTACAGATTTAAAAAGTATCAATGAAAACAAAAAAGAAATTTAGATTGAGAAGTTCCCTTTTAAAAAAAGTCTACAAAGAATATGAGTACAAGTGAAATAAGTTGTGACTATCAAAAGTTTTTAATAGAATGAATAAAATTGAATGTTTTATATAAGTGGAAAGTGGGCACTTTTCTCTAACTGGGATTTAAAGGGCTTCTGAATTCACAATGGAAATTAGTATATAACAAAAAAAAAATTGTGTACTAAACAGATGTTCATTCCAATTTCAAATAGGACTTATCTGGTCTATCTGAGATTGCAGAAATAAGATTACTGGTTGAAAATTTTCAACGTATACTAGATTAATTAAATTACCAAAGAATGGCAATAGTAGTAGGTAGTCCAGCTGAAATTATCACAAGAAAAAAAATCCACTCTTCATAAAAATGTCATTTGGCCCCTACTTTCAACTATGAAAATTCTAATTAATGTTTACAATGCAATCAGATTCTGTTCAATGATGCTTATACCGTGGAAGCATTTTAAAAGTATTTTCATGTTTTAAAAAAATATGTGAAAATGAAAGCACCTTTCCAAAGGCAGCTAATCATAATTAGATTGATGTATTTCTAAAGGTACTGAAGCCTTTTACATTTATTCCTGGACCATTTTTTTCCTTTATAACTCACTAAGCTTCCTCTCTTCTGTCAGTGAAATAACTCTTGAAATCCCACCTTCTCAATGACCTTCCCACAGAAATTGTTCTGATATATGATTTCTATTATAAAAAATTAACTGCTTCTACAAACGTATTTCATTGATGCATGTAGCCTGTTTAGAAAGCTGTACATTTGTCTGTATGCCTTTTTGCCTATTTGTAGAAATTGTCCATTAGGCCTATTGGTTTAATGTCCAATAAAAGTTGCCATCCTTTGGAGTGTAGATTGGATTGATTTTGTTAAACTTCACAAAGTATCCTTAATAGTTTATATTATGACATTAATCTTATAATTCAGGATTCCAAAGTAGGTCAACTGAGGACGAGTCCATCTTTCCAATATACCATTCTGCCTTTCTAACAAGATAAAAACTTGTTTATTCTGCCTCCAGAGCACTTTTTACATAAAAATTTGAATTCATACCAGCTTTTTTTCCCCCTATTTAATGATAATATCTAATTTGGGCCTTCTTCCTTTCTTTTCTGGACTACTGAAACTGCTCCTTTCAAAAATTCAATTTCATTTTGGTTTCAAATTCTGTCTGCAACCCCCCCTCCCCAACTGAGAAGGTAAGAAAAACAAAATCCATTATAAGTATCTGTAGTTAAGTTAAAACAAATTCTTGCAAGAAAGAAAAAGAAAAGAAAGAGAAAAATAAGGAAAGAAAAGAAAGGAGGGGGGCAGCTGGATGGCTCAGTGGATTGAGAGTCAGACCTAGAAATGGGAGGTCCTGGGTTCAAATTTGGCCTCAGAAACTTCCTAGCTGTGTGAACCTGGGCAAGTCACAACACCCATTGCCTGGCCCTTACTGCTCTTCTGCCTTGGAACCAACACACAGTATTGATCCTAAGATGGAAGGTAAGGTTTTTAAAAAAAGGGAGCGAGAGAGAAAAGAATAGGAAGGAGGTAAAGAAAGAAAGAAGGAAAAAAAGAAAAGGTGTTTGAATTGGCACTAAATTCATCACTTCTCTTTCTTGATGTGGGTAGTATACTTCATCATGAGTCCTTTGGAATTGTGGGTAATCATTGAGTTGATCAGAGTTCCTAAGTCTTTCAGAGTTGTTTGTTTTTACAAAATTGTTGCTATTGCATAAACTGCTGTCCCATTTCTGCTCTCTTCACTTTAAATCAGTTCATATAACTATATGGGAACTAAATGGGAATAATAAAGGTTCCTCTACTAGCACTAAGTTTATATGAGCTATCATTATCATTGTCCCAAACCCAAACTATCTATCTTTTCCTTCTTAAGTGTAGCTGTCCTGCAGCTACAAGATATTCTTGTGTGGGTTGAGCACCTGAAAGAGAAGCTGGGGACTGAGGGAATATGGGTGAAGGGATTAAATATTAAGGTAGGAAAGACATAAAGAGAGAAAAGAGACACAGAGACACAGGATTCTTCAGCATCACATCTGGCCTGTAGGATCCTCCTCTGATGGTAAGAGAGAGTGTTCAACCGACTGACCCCAAATGAGAAAACTGATCTGTTTATTAAGGATAGTTACACAAGGTGGGGTGGTACAGTGTCCGTCACCCATTCATTACATCAAAAGTTTTAACAGTTTATTGACAAAGCCAAAAGGATGGATGATAACACAATAGGTCACCAGGTATCTGGGCCAGGACCTTTCTCCTTTCTGGAAAGCTGACACCAGTTTTATCTTAGGAATGCATGTGTGGATCTTTAATATTCCAAAAGACCATAAAACTTGTCTGTGAGCTTACAAACAAGAGATAACAGCAGAGGTTTGACTTTTAAGATCAACAAAATTTAACCCCATCCAAATTTAAGGATTCAGAAATCAATCATGTGAAATAATGGAAACATATCCATAAGTCTGGTACATAAGCACTTTGCTCATGTGAATCAGCTTTTGAATGCATCTTTAAAACCTTCATGATTCATTATAACTGGAACCCTTCATTAAGATTGTTTTCATTCATCATGATTCACATCATACACCTTAACTGTAGACACACCTCCAAGGTTCTATCTTGGACTTTCCATCTTCGTCTCCTTCTCTCTTCTCTTCTCTCTCCTCTTCTTCCTCTCTTTCTCCTGTCTCTTCCCTCCATTCTCTTTGTCTCTCCCTCCTCTTAGTCCCCCCTTTCATTTCTTTATTCTATTTCTTGTCCTTATCAGTTCACATAATTTCAATTATCATCTCAATGCATATATCTCCCCAAACTTTAATTCCAGCCTACTTTTCTTCTTCAGAGCTCCAGTTCAACATCCATAACTGCCTGTTGAACATTTTATTTTTTTTTAATATATTTTATTTGATCATTTCCAAGCATTATTCGTTAAAGATCATTTTCTTTTCCTCCCCCCCACTCCCCATAGCCGACGCGTAAGTCCACTGGGCATTAGATGTTTTCTTGATTTGAACCCATTGCTTTGTTGATAGTATTTGCATTAGAGTGTTCATTTAGAGTCTCTCCTCTGTCATGTCCCCTCAACCTCTGTATTCAGGCAGTTGCTTTTCCTCGGTGTTTCCACTCCCATAGTTTATCCTTTGCTTATGAATGGTGTTTTTTTCTCCTGGATCCCTGCAAGTTGTTCAGGGACATTACACCGCCACTAATGGAGAAGTCCATTACGTTCGATTATGCCACAGTGTATTAGTCTCTGTGTACAATGTTCTCCTGGTTCTGCTCCTCTCGCTCTGCATCACTTCCTGGAGGTTGTTCCAGTCTCCATGGAACTTCTCCACTTTATTATTCCTTTTAGCACAATAGTATTCCATCACCAACATATACCACAATTTGCTCAGCCATTCCCCAATTGATGGGCATCCCCTCGTTTTCCAGTTTTTGGCCACCACAAAGAGCGCAGCTATGAATATTTTTGTACAAGTCTTTGTGTCCATTATCTCTTTGGGGTACAAACCCAGCAGTGCTATGGCTGGGTCAAAGGGTACATATTCTTTTGTCGCCCTTTGGGCATAGTTCCAAATTGCCCTCCAGAATGGTTGGATCAGTTCACAGCTCCACCAGCAATGAATTAATGTCCCTACTTTGCCACATCCCCTCCAGCATTCATTACTTTCCTTTGCTGTTATGTTAGCCAATCTGCTAGGTGTGAGGTGATACCTCAGAGTTGTTTTGATTTGCATCTCTCTGATTATAAGAGATTTAGAACACTTCTTCATGTGCTTGTTAATAGTTTTGATTTCTTTATCTGAGAACTGCCTATCCATTTCCCTTGCCCATTTATCAATTGGAGAACTGTTGAACATTTTAAACCAAATGTCCCACAGGCATTTCAATATATCCAAAACAAATTGTTATCTTCCCACCCCCTAAAAAAGAAACATCCCTCTTCCAAAATTTGCTATTTATATTGGGGACATTACCACTTTTTTAGTTACCCAGGTGGTTCCTAATTGCTCTACATTTCCAATCATTTGTCAAACAAACTTTTGCATCTGTCCCCTTCTCTCAAATCACATGACCAACACCCTCAATAAAAGCCCCTATTACTTCATCTAGCTAATGCTGTAGCTTTCTAATTGATCTAGTCAAATCTTTTGTGATTTTTACAAATGAGAAAATATGGCCCTGAGAGATTAATGACTAGGGCCTAGTAACATAAGTAGGAAGTAGCAGAATCTATGTCAAACCTTTCACATTAAAAAGGTCCCTTCTAACTCTGACACTCTATGATTCTATGAATGTTATTCTTCATCCCACCTCCAGGCTTTTTAGTATCCCAGGAAACTCTTTAGAAGTTGCAGAACAGGAATCAATCAGCATTGACAAAAGGAGTTTCCCTCACTGGAAGCTCCCTATGCAAATGAAATTACAGATCTAGTCCAAACAAACAAAAAATCAAGGAATTAGGTAACTAGAGGAAAAGGGAAGATGGAAGTTTAGGAGAGGAAAGAATTGAAGATGGAAGAATCACAAGCAAAAACAGACCAAATATTATAAAGGCAGGAGAATAAGGAATAGAAATATAGAGTAAGATATAGGGATCTGGGTCTAGGCTGGGTAAAGACTCACCCAAAAACTCCAATTAGAGATTACTAGCATTGATCTCATTTCCTTTCTTTACTCATCTTTTTTTTTCCTGTGTAAAGAGTGGGTAAGAAACATAGACTTGACAGAACGACATGACAAAAGAAAAAAAGTAGTAGGATATAACAAAAGAAAAAACGTGTAATAGTCATAACTCTGAATATGAATGCGATGAACTGACACACAATGAATGTGCTTTCTATGTCCAAGGTACTATGCTAGGGATGGGAGATACAAATATAAATAATATGAATAAAACCAAGATAGTTCTTGTTCTCGTGGAGATTATTATATATTACAATAAATTATATTGGGGAAATGATCCATAGAGGGCAATAGTGGCAAGGGAAGGGAATTTGAATCTGGAGAATTTTTATTTAAAAGGAAGAAAGTGACAAGACTAGATTAGAAAGCAAAGTACAATAGAGTGTTTATAGGAAACACTTAAAAAAATTCATACAGTTAAATTATGGGTTATACTTCAGATGAATAAAAAAGCAGGAATGGTAACTGTGGTGTTAGATAATTAAAGACAAAAAATGAATATGGTTAAAAGAGATGAATAAGAAGAGTCATCTTTTTAAGTTCAAATCCAACCTCAGACACTTACTAGCTGTGTGATCCTGGGCAAGTAACTTAATTTTTTTGCCTCGGTCTCATTTGAAAAATGAGCTAAAGAAGGAAATGGCAAACCACTCCAGTATCTCTGCCAGAAATCTGTCCAAAAATGAGGTCACAAAAAGTAGGACAACAAAACAATTGAACAACAATTAGTTATTACTAAATATACAGGTATCAAATGACAAAGCATTTAAAATTTAGGAGGAAAACTAACCAAACTACAGAGACAAAATAGACAGTCAAATAATAATTGTTAGAGACTTCAATGTGTGCTTTTTGGACTTAGACCAATCTAAAAAAAGAAAAGCAAGAAGGAAGTTAAGGACCTGAACATGATTTTTTAAATGTTAAGCTAGGTTAAATCTCTCATGACTATTGAATGAAGTAAATATGTTTTTGGTTTTGCAAAACATTTAAAAAAATAAATCACATGCTATCTACTTTTAAAGGCTGGGCAGTTTAGTAAATGGTGACCAGAACATCTATTTTTCTACAAAATGGGAAAAATCAACCAGATTCTGGAAGAATGTATTACAAAATAAAATTTGTGAAGTGGTAAAAAAAATGCAGGCAAATAAAAACTTACAGAAAAATGTAGTTTGTTTATCCAGAAATACCACCACTACTGAATCTTTATCCCAAGGAGATCAAAGAGAGCAGGAAAGTGTCAACTTGCACAAAAATATTTTTAGGGGCTGTTTTTGTAGTGGCAAAGAATTGGAAACTGAAGGGTTGTCCATCAATTTTGGAATGGCTGGACATGCTCTAGTATATAATTGTAATGGAATACTATTGCACCATGACCAACAAGATGAGTTCAGAAAAACCTGGAAAGACTTGCATGAACTAATGCAAAATGAAGTGAGCTGGAGAACAGTGTATACAGTAACAGAAATATTGTATAGTGATCAACTGTGAAGGACTAAATTATTATCAGCAAAACAAGGTTCCAAAATAACCTCAAGGGACTCCTGATTAAAAAAAAAAAGCCACAACCAAAGAAGAACTGTGGCAATCTGACTGCAGATAAAAGCTTACTATCTTTCACTCTATCCTCTTTATGCATTTTTTATTGTATGTGTGATATGTGTCTTCTGTCACAACATGGGGAATATGGAATATGTACTGCATGAAAGCACTGGTATAACCTATATCCGACTATTTACTGGCTGGAGTGACAGGGAGGGAGAAAATCTGAATTACAAAATGTCTGAAAACAACTGCCAAAAAAATTGTTTCCAAATGTAACTGAAAAATAGATGCAGTTTGTATATATTAAATGTAATATTTACTAACCATACCACCAAATTAATAATTAAGAAGGAGAACTTGAAGAAAAATTTCAGACTTAAATGATGGTTTCATACACAATGCTGGACTACTTAACTGTTCTTTACTCATAGAGCTCCAACCCCTACTCCAGTGATTTTTGCATTGGCTCTCTCCTGGGTCTTTAAGAATCCTTGGCTTCCTTCAAGATTAAACAAAATGTCACCTTCTTTAGAAGGCATTTTTCTGTGCCCCTGGATGTTAGCACTTTCTTCTCCAAGGTTACTTTGTATTTGTTTTGTATATATTGTGTCTAGCAGAAGTAGAATGTAGCAGTATTTAATGATTTTTCATTTATACATGCATATATGCACATGCACACACACACATAAAGATACAGATACAGCTATATAAAGCCTCCCTTCAGGAGAATGTAAACTTCTTGAAGGAAGGGACTATTTTTTACTTTATCTTTGTATCCCCAGCACTTAGCACAGTGCTAGGCACATAATAAGCACTTAATAAATGCTTATGATTGTTGGCTGATTAAATAACATACTACTAAAGAATAGATCGGTCAAAGAACAAATTGTAAAGATTATAATTTTATCAAAGAAAATTATCACAATGAAACAATACATTAAAACTTTCTGGATGTAGCCAAAGCCATCCTATGGAGAAAATTTATGCTGCTAAACACTTTCACCAATAAATGAGAGAAAACAGAGATCAATGAATTGATCATGCAACTTAAAAATTTTTTTCTAACAAAAATAGACAACAAAGGTTCTGAGAAATTAAAGGTAAACAAAATTGAAAACAAAAATGTATTGAGCTGTTAGGTAAAACAAGGACCTTATTTTTGAAAAAAAAAATTGAGCTAATTTGATCCAAAAGAGAAGGGAAAGCCAGATTACCAAAAAGGGAAAATTTGTAATCAAGAAAAGATAAAGAACATTGTTAGAAACTATTTTACTCAATTATATGCCAGCAAAACTGAAAATTTAAATAAAACAGACAAATATTTTTAAAAATAGAGACTGGCCTAATTAATAGAACAAGAAATTTGAAATTTGAAATAACCCAATATCTGATAACACAAGTCAATAAGCCAATATATAACTCTCAGGATGGGGAAAAAGTCAGGCCCAGATGAACTTGTAAGTGAATTCTATCAACTATTCAAAAAACAATTAACTCCAATGTTATAGAAATTGTTTACAAAAGAGATAGTATCCTACCAGACTCCTTTTATGAGACAAACAGGTGAGTGACATAAACCAAGAAGAAATGAGAGAAAGAGAACTATTAGACAAACAGCTCTGGTGACTACTGAAGCAAAAATACTGAATATTATTAGCTGGGCTAAAAATACTGAATATTAGCAAAAATATTAGCAAAATGGCTACAGGAATGTATGAAAAAGTGGATTCATTATAACTGCATTGTATTTGTTCTACCTGCACTTATCACTATGTACTCTTCTCTCCAACCCTTTGAACCCTGGATTTTTTTCCAACACTTTAATGAAATTTCTCTATCAAAGGTCATTGTTGATCTCCTAATGGTCAAATCTGAGAGCCAATGTTCAGTTTTCTCTCTTCCCAGCTTTTGACAGCCTTGACTCCCTCCTTCAGCTTCTGCTAATACCACACTCTCCTGGTTGTCTCCTACCCTTCTAATTGCTTATGTTCTTTTTCTTCATCATCTTCCCCAGCAGTCCTCAGCTAGGTGACAGAGGATGACATGAGGAGTCAGGAAGTTCTGAAGTCAATCCTCCTTCAGACACTCACCAGCTGTGTGATCCCTGGACAAACCTCTCTCATCCTCAGTTTCCTCATCCATAAAATGATGGCAATGATAATACCTAACTCATAAGGTTATTATGAGGACCAAATGACATAATAAATGTATAATGGTATACAACTTCATATAAACACTGATATTACAAGAAATGTTGGCAGTTAGGACAAATAACACAGTCATCATAAAATCAACTCTGTAAAAGAAAGGAGAAGTAACTAAGGCAAATTCAGCTAACCATGAGGAAGTATTAGTACAGCAGCTCACAGAAGGGTATTACTAACTGTGAGTCCCACTGGGTAGTGTGCTATTTTAGTATATTATTATTGTTTACTAGATGCTAACCTCAGTACTTTCTAAGCAGAGTTTAATCTTTGCACTCTTTAGATTTTGGCCAAGCCCAGCTGCTTAGCCTCATGATGGTTCTGCCAGTCCTTACTGTCAGTACTCTCAAAGGGCCTATCTTCAACACTTTTTTCTTTTCTATCTACCCTTATCCCCAAGACTTAACTGCCTTTTCTCTAGAGATGATTCCTAAGTCAAGGCCTATAGTCCTCATCTCTCTTAGGAATTCATAGGGTCTAAATATGGAGTTAGAAGGGACCTTAGAAATCACTTAGTCCAATCTCCTCGTTTTTACAGATGAGAAAACTGAATTCTACACCCATACCTATTTTCCTTCCTCCTTTCCAATCAATCATTCTTACTGTTGTGAAAATAATCTTTTGTATATAAAGACCTGGTCATGCCACTTCTCAATTAAAATATCTTCTGTGGTTCTTTATATTCAATGAATGAAATTCAGATTTATTTGCTGATATCCACAATCTGGTGCCAACTTATTTTTCTATCCTTCTCTTCAAACTAATTCTATTCAATCCTATTCTCTCTTTGATCTTGCACTCTAACCAAACTGGACTTCCCCTTGAACACACGCTGTACATTTAACTCTCTGTGCCTTTACTTACATTATTACCAAAGATCAGAATATCTTCTCTCCTTCTCTTCAGTGGAAGTCATATCCAACCTTTAAAACTCAATTTAAAAGCTGCCTTGTAAATGAAGCCTTCTCTAATTGCCTTCCCTGGGAATGACCTTCCCTCTTGGCCCTCACAGAGCACTCTGTTTCATAACTCTCTAATACACTCATCACATAATATGGTAAACTGTACTTCTACTTTATGCCTCCACTAGACCATTAACTCAAAGAGGGAAATGATCGTATATTTTCCCTACACATTTCACAGTCCTCTGCACACAGTAGATAGTTAATAAATGCTAGTTGTATTTACAGAACTGCTTCCCCTAGAATTCAATGTCTGGGCCTAGGAGAGAAAGGGACAAGTACTGAACTGGAGAACATGGATCATAAGGAGCAGAAGCAACACATTTAAGGCCACATGTCTTAAAAATGAATCCACCCTAGAGTCGGGAGGTCCTGGGTTCAAATCTGGCCTCAGCCACTTCCCAGCTGTGTGACCCTGGACAAGTCACTTGACCCTCATTGCCTAGCCTTTACCACTCTTCTGCCTTGGAGCCAATACACAGTATTGACTCCAAGACGGAAGGTAAGGGTTTAAAAAAAAAACGAATCCACACTCAAAATAAGAAAACAAATGGACTATCTTCAGTTCAATTAATCAACATCTCCCATATATTTTCCACTATTATATGGGGATAATATTTTTTATATAATAAGTTTATTAAGACTTCTTCTGGCTCCCTTAGACTCAAAACCATAAACACAAATTACTGTAGTGGTTAAAAAAAAAAACTAACCAAACCCTTGAATTACAGAGGTATACATCAAGGAAGTAGCCGAATTCATAGTTTCCCTCTTTTCCAAGAGCTTTCCTATTTTATTTCCTTATGAATTCTCATTCTCAGATCAGGATTCTCTCCACATCATGTAGTAACACTGACTTTTAGTATATGTCATCAATATATAGTACCTTGTACTAAGGTGAAGGAGCAAGTGCAGAGAGAGTAGCAAGCAATATTAGAAAGAACACTTCATTTGGAGTCAGAGGACATGGGTTTGAATCTTAGCTTTGAGATTTTACCATGTGACCTTAGGCAAGAAAATGTAAGCTGGACTAGAGAATCTCTATGATATCTCCTAGGTCTTTATCTAAAGACATATGTAAGGAAGTCTAGCTTATACTATTTATGGCAACATTTTCTCATATTCAGGACTTTATAACCCCCATCAGAACAGTTCTAAGAAAACCATCATTACTGGTTTCATCAGGTTAGTTTTTAGATATTGAATATTTGACAGAAAATATACATGTGAGGAAAATTTTATTATTTCTAAATAATACTTAGTTCATAAAATGTAGGCTACCCGAGGGCAGGAACTGAGTCATTTCTGTCTTGTCAACTGATTAGTTTCTTGGGGCTTTCAGAAAGCTCCCAACTATTTAAGGGATACTGAGCATATTTAAAGATTATTAATGTTTTGTTTCTCCTTTTCTTTGCCTGTCCACTTGAATGATTTCACTATGAATGCAACATTAGCAGCAATAAAAAACAGATGGAGAAGTGAAATGGAGCTGACTTCACACCAACTTGTCCACTATCAGTTTAGAGAAATCAGCTTCTGCTGATAAAGTATAAATATTGAACTCTCTTCATTCAATGAGCCCCTCTTTCCCCTCTTTTTACATGTTGAACATTTTATGTGCTATTTTTAGCATAGTTCCCTGTTCATATTTTCATATCAATATATACAATATTGTTTTGGAGTTCTGGCTCAGACAAAAATCTCTATCCTGTTTTCTGAAATGAGGCATAAGGAATAATGTGAAGAGCTAAGGAGGCTAAAGGAAAGAAAAACAGTATTAGTGATACAAACTGCCTTGAAAAAAAACATTTCTTTCCTATAGCTATAAATACCTCAGAAATTAAAATATTCCTCTGACCTAAAATTGTTCATGAAAACAGACATTTGTGTTTTCCTCAGTATAGCCTGGGCACTTCTATTTCCTCTATTTCAGCAATAATCCCAATGAAAACGTAACTTGGAAAAATCAAATGACTTCTTAAAGCTGAAAATTGATGATTTTTTATTGCTTTTTCTTAATAAAATAATTTTCTGCAACGTCCAACTTTTTATAAAGCTTAATCTTTCCTAAGCTATGTTGACGTTATATAAAATGACATTGATTGTATTAAAAACACTTTATGGAAAAGCTTAAACTGCCAGATCTAAAACATATACAGGCCTTTTATTTCTTAAAGCAATCATCATAGATTGCATTGAATCACAGGTGTCTACATTCATTTTTTCTATCTAATCTACTGATTTCAGACACTGAGGGCAGGAACTATTATCTTATTCATGTTTATGTCCCATTCTAGTACTTAGCACAGAGCTGATATATAGCAAATGATCAATAAACATTGATTGAATTTAGAATGACTATATGAAGACCATTTAAAATTATTCCAAAACATATCATATATGATATTTTGAATTATATAATATCTAAATATTTAAATCATTACTGGTTTTGTAATAATATACTTTGGCATAATTTCAAAATCATTCCAGTGGCAACTTCATTTAAATATATTAGAATCTTTTGGTAACAGACCTATTCTAAAGCAGCAACTTTGACAGATGGGGACATAAACTAATATAACTGCCAACTGTATGAGAGTTTTATATCTTTCCCAAAATGTAATCATAAAGCTTTTATAAAAGTTCTACAGTGATTGTGAACTAATCTAAATACTAAGAAACAATGAAATGATTAATGTTTCACTCATAACAGCTCTTAGATACCTTACCCTACAATTCTTCTTTTAATGCATCTAGATAAATGCTACATAAAAAGTTTATTTCTGTCTTTGTTTCTTTTGCCAAGTCCTAGTAATAACTCAGACGAGCTATTTATTTATATATTTTAAATTGATGAAATAACTGCAAAATTTCTTTATTAGCAATATGACACAAATAGTAGAGTATTCAGTCAATGACTTTCCTTACCTTTAGGACAGCAATGAATGGCACAAAGTTAGCCCGCTGGAGTCCATTTTTATAGAGGTCTGAAAGAAAAAATTGACATTATCTTTTCCATTTAGCATTAGTAATAATAATGTTAAACTATCTTTTAGCCTGGCAAATAAAGAAATATATTGATAGAATGATAGAGGAACAAAGGAAAGGAAGTGAAAATTGACTTTCAATCTTGTGGTATAAAACATACCTTTAAATTTTAATGAGATAATAAAAAGAAAAGTGTATGAAAGCATTCCAAAAGACATTCAATTAAATTGTTTTAAACCTGAAGTGAAATTTAGCATGCGAAACTAGGCAAACAGAAGCATGGTAATAATTTTAAATCAGTAACTCAAAGAAGAGATCACATTTTCTAAGTGTTTTACAAATAGTAAGTATTTTATATACTTTCTTTACAAGGAAAAAGGAAAATATTCTTGTCTTCATTCAAGTAATTTTCTTCATTAAAAGCTGAATAAGGATTATCTTTTAGGGAAAAAACATCAACTGCAAGAATTAGTAATACAATCTTTTTATCAGATTTATATGATATTTGCCATTAATGAATCAGCTCTTCAAGTCACGAAATCCTTTCTTTTTAAAGAAGGATTCCATATAGGATTCAGTGGAAAAGCTAACTCATTTCTATATCATAAAACATATCTTTACATTACATTTAGAAGACTAAAAAAATGAGGTTACTTTCACAAGGCACAGAGGACAAATCAAAGGGGGGTATCAAAGTTGGTACAGTTTTCTCAGAGAAAGAAGTTTTCCTCTTTAAAGCAGACAACTATATATTAGACCAAGGAAAGACAAAAAAAAAAAGCCTGGGACTCAAGCATTTCCAAGAATCAGAACAATAAAAAAGTTTTCAATGAATACAGAGAGAACAAATTTCATTATGTGTCCCAATTAAGAAAAAAAGTATAACATAATGTAATCTTTTATACCTATTTAGCCCCTCTGTTTAGAGAAAAAAATGGAAACATGAAGGCAGATTGGAGATGCCACATTTACTTATGGAAATAAAATATGGCCATTAAGAAACAAATTTATTCTCTTTAGAAAAACATTCATCATAACATCATTATAGAGAAGAAAGTATTTGCATGAGCTGTCTGGTTAATTAAGGACTGTAGGCTTCAATTTGGCTATGCATTAACATTTTTATTGGGGGAGTGACATAAAAGTAAGGTTATGTCATTTAGGATACGGGGATTTCAAGAACTAAGCTAGACATTTTCTTTTTTATATTTCTGTAAAGCTCTTATGTTGCCAAGAACTTGATCCAAAGGTAGTAAAGGAGTGACAAGTCAGTGACAGTCATTGTTTCCATTACGTATCTGGTAGTTATAGAAGTTGAGTAGCAGAGGTCACTGGTCTAAAACTGATCCTAATTAATTACTCAAATGGAAAGTGGGGATTGCTAGTATATGACAAAATATTTTTTAAAACCCACCAAATTTATATGAGAAAACATTTTAACAACTATGTTGAGAGCTTAAATGATATATAATTAATAATTTACACAAATATACTACCTTTAGGATTCAGCTCTTATAAAGAAAATCCTTATTGACATAAAATGTGCTGAGATTTGGCAATAACAACTCACCCTATTTAACAGAGCATAGTCAGTCAGAGTTGAAACAATTCTATCTTAGTTCTCTTCTGGATTTGAGTACTTCAAGTGCTTATGCAAAGTTATAGGTAGAACAACAATGCTTCTAGTTCCTAGAAGCTCAATAAACTTTTTCAATAGCTTTTAGCAGCAAAGGACATTTTTAGGCTCTGCTAAGTCTTTTCTAAATAAACAGAATTCATTTAGCTGGAAAGCCCTTGGTTATTCTAGGACACTTAAGTAAAAAAGACTGTATTCATTAAATTGAAGAGGGTTTTTTGCAATTCAAATATTATGTTAATTATCTTTGCAATATATCTTTCTCCTAAAATTTTATTTGACTACTAAGAAATTTTAATCTTTCTTGTTAGGACTTTCTTAATTGAACCAAAAGCACTGTGTAAGCATAAAGGTTTTATAACACATTTGTATCAACCTTTTCCAATTATTTACTAAATACTGTTTTTAAAAAACCTGGTGGAATCCTTGCCTAAGATTTTTTAAAGATCTCTAAACAGAGCGAAATGAGCACTTGGTCATATCAGATAAAGTGTTGGAATAATAAGACATTTGTTTTGTCGATAATAATGTAAGGACCTCTAAATCCTTCACAATTAATAATAAATAACAACTTTAATAATACAGATGAAGTATGGGTAAAGAAGATTTAAAAAAAATAATTATAAGACCTACATAAATGCCTTAGAAACTCACATGGATATATAGATCTTTTCATTTAAAACCAAGCATCAAAACCAAGAAGGTTCATTATTCTTTAGGAGTTTTGGGGGGGAGGGGGTTTGTGTGTTTTTTGTTGTTTTTGTTATTTTTTGGTGTGTGGGGCAGGGGAGGTTGAGAGGGCTGAGAATGAAGGAACTTACAGAAAATGACATTAAGTATTTACTTAATATAAAATATATTAAAAATTAATGAGACTTCCGGTTAAGATGGCGGCTTAGAGAAAGCTGAAGTTCAGATCTCCGGAAAACCCTTCCCGACCGATCTCAAACTAGAAGCTCCTAAGGCGCCGAAATTCAAAACGATCAACAGCACAGAACCTGGGAACCCTCCTCCTGGACCTGGACCCGGTTCAAAAGGTACGGCTCCCCTTAAAAGCCAGAACCCGAGATCCCTCGGACCTCAGGGGTAGGAGCGCAGAGTCCAAGGCTCCCGGAAGCGGCAGCCGCGCCGGGCTCAGAGAGCAGGGTCTGAGGAACAACAACCCTCAGGGTCTTCTACCCAAGTCCCAGTCCGGGTGAAAGTTACTGCCTGGGGCTTCCGCTGCAAAGAGCCGGTCGGTCAAAGAGCCTGTCGGTCCGGGTGAAAGTTACTGCCTGGGGCCTCCGCTGCAAAGAGCCGTTGGTCCGGGTGAAAGTTACTGCCTGGGGCCTCCGCTGCAGAGAGCTGGTCAAAACAACAGCAACCCTCAGGGCGGGCAAGACAGCCTCACGGGCTGGATCCTGCTATCCAAGTCTCAGTGAAAGTCTGTGCTCTCGGAGCTTGGGGAAGCGGCAGCCCATCCCCCCGCAGGCCGACGAAACAGCCTCACGGCCAGGGATTCTGAAGGCAACTTCCGGAAATCGAGCCAGGGGGAGAGTGTGGCCTCGTGGTCCGACCCTTCCATTCCAGTTCCAGTGAGGCATATTCAGTTTAACCCAGGGAACGCTCATAGAACCAACATCTGCCCAGGACTAAAGCCACTGATCACCAGACAAAGACAAGAAAAGCCAATCCTCCACGTTCAGAGATGACAAATTCCACAGAAGCACAGAAGCCCCAAAATACCAAGAAAAATAAGAAGAAAGGGGCGACTCTGGACACATTCTATGGAGCCAAAATACAAAATACAGAGCAGATAGAAGAAGATATACAAGAAAATTCTCCAAAATCTTCCAAAGGAAATAGAAACTCTCCACAAACCCATGAAGAATTTGAATCAGAAAGGACCAAAAAGATGGAAGCCCTCTGGGAGGAAAAGTGGGAAATGATGCAAAAGAAATTCACGCATCTACAAAACCAGTTTGACCAAACTGTAAAAGAAAACCAGGCTTTAAAGCAAGAACTAATAAAGCAAAGCCAAAACACCAAGAAATTAGAAGAGAACATAAAATATCTCACCGACAAGGTGATAGATCTGGAAAACAGGGGGAGAAGAGAAAATTTAAGAATAATTGGACTCCCAGAAAAGCCAGAAATAAACACCAAACTGGACATGGTGATACAAGATATAATCAAAGAAAATTGCCCAGAGATTCTAGAACAAGGGGGCAATACATCCACTGACAGAGCTCACAGAACACCTTCTACACTAAACCCCCAAAAGACAACTCCCAGGAATGTAATTGCCAAATTCCAAAGCTATCAAACAAAAGAAAAAATCCTACAGGAAGCCAGAAAAAGACAATTTAGATATAAAGGAATGCCAATCAGGGTCACACAAGACCTTGCAAGTTCTACGCTGAATGATCGTAAGGCATGGAACATGATCTTCAGAAAGGCAAGAGAGCTGGGTCTCCAACCAAGAATCAGCTACCCAGCAAAACTGACTATATACTTCCAAGGGAAAGTATGGGCATTCAACAAAATAGAAGACTTCCAACTTTTTGCAAAGAAAAGACCAGAGCTCTGTGGAAAGTTTGATACCGAAAATCAAAGAGCAAGGAATACCTGAAAAGGTAAATATTAAGGAAAGGGGAAAAATGTTATCTTCTTTTACTCAAACTCTCTTCTATAAGGACTACATTTATATCAACCTATGTATACTAATATGTGGGGAAAATGTAATGTATAAATAGGGGGTAAAGAAAGACCAAATAGAATAATGGTTCTCACACAAAGATTCACAGGGGAAGGGGAGGGGAAGAAAACTCCTATAAGAAGGAGAGGAAGAGGGGGGGGGGTTTACTTAAACCTCAATCTCAGGGAAATCAACTCTGAGAGGGAAAAACATCCAGATCCATTGGGATCTTGAATTCTATCTTACCCAACAAGGGTAAGGAGAAGGGAAAACCAAGGGGGGGAGGGGGAGAGGGAGAACAAAAAGGGAGGGAAAGAGAGGGGGGAGGGGGAGGGAACAAAAAGGGAGGGACTAAAAAGGGAAACATCAAGGGAGGGGACAAGGGGGACTGATTCAAAGTAAATCACTGGACTAAAAGGTAGAGCCGAAGAAGAAAAGGTTAGAATTAGGGAAGGCAATCAAAATGCCAGGGAGTCCACAAATGACAATCATAACTTTGAACGTGAATGGGATGAACTCACCCATAAAACGTAGACGAATAGCTGAATGGATTAGAATCCAAAACCCTACCATATGTTGTCTTCAAGAAACACACATGAGGCGGGTTGACACCCACAAGGTCAGAATTAAAGGATGGAGTAAGACCTTCTGGGCCTCAACTGATAGAAAGAAGGCAGGAGTGGTAATCATGATATCTGATAAAGCCAATGCAAAAATAGACCTGATCAAAAGGGATAGGGAAGGTAATTATATTTTGTTAAAAGGGACTCTAGACAATGAGGAAATATCATTAATCAACATGTATGCACCAAATAATATAGCACCCAAATTTCTAATGGAGAAACTAGGAGAATTGAAGGAAGAAATAGACAATAAAACCATACTAGTGGGAGACTTAAACCAACCATTATCAAATTTAGATAAATCAAATCAAAAAATAAATAAGAAAGAGGTAAAAGAAGTGAATGAAATCTTAGAAAAAGTAGAATTAATAGACATATGGAGAAAAATAAATAGGGATAAAAAGGAATACACCTTCTTCTCAGCACCACATGGCACATTCACAAAAATTGACCATACATTAGGTCACAGAAACATAGCACACAAATGCAAAAAAGCAGAAATAATGAATGCAGCCTTCTCAGATCACAAGGCAATAAAAATAATGATTAGTAATGGTACATGGAAAACCAAATCTAAAACCAATTGGAAATTAAACAATATGATACTCCAAAACCGTTTAGCTAAAGAAGAAATCATAGAAACAATTAATAATTTCATCAAGGAAAATGACAATGGCGAAACATCCTTTCAAACCTTTTGGGATGCAGCCAAAGCGGTAATCAGAGGCAAATTCATATCCCTGAAAGCTCATATTAACAAACAAGGGAGAGCAGAGATCAATCAATTGGAAATGCAATTGAAAAAACTCGAAAGCGATCAAATTAAAACCCCCCAGCAGAAAACCAAACTAGAAATCCTAAAAATTAAGGGAGAAATTAATAAAATCGAAAGTGATAGAACTATTGATTTAATAAATAAGACAAGAAGCTGGTACTTTGAAAAAACAAACAAAATAGACAAAGTACTGGTCAATCTAATTAAAAAAAGGAAGGAAGAAAAGCAAATTCACAGCATTAAAGATGAAAAGGGGGACAGCACCTCCAATGAGGAGGAAATTAAGGCAATCATTAGAAATTACTTTGCCCAATTATATGGCAATAAATACACCAATTTAGGAGAAATGGATGAATATATACAAAAATACAAACTGCCTAGACTAACAGAAGAGGAAATAGAATTCTTAAATAATCCCATATCAGAAATTGAAATCCATCAAGCCATCAAAGAACTTCCTAAGAAAAAATCCCCAGGGCCTGATGGATTCACCTGTGAATTCTATCAAACATTCAGAGAACAATTAACCCCAATACTATACAAACTATTTGACATAATACGCAAAGAGGGAGTTCTACCAAACTCCTTTTACGACACAAACATGGTACTGATTCCAAAACCAGGCAGGTCAAAAACAGAGAAAGAAAACTATAGACCAATCTCCCTAATGAATATAGATGCAAAAATTTTAAATAGGATACTAGCAAAAAGACTCCAGCAAGTGATCAGAAGGATCATTCACCATGATCAAGTAGGATTCATACCAGGGATGCAGGGCTGGTTCAACATTAGGAAAACCATCCACATAATTGACCACATCAACAAGCAAACTAGCAAGAACCACATGATTATCTCAATAGATGCAGAAAAAGCCTTTGATAAAATACAACACCCATTCCTATTAAAAACACTAGAAAGCATAGGAATAGAAGGGTCATTCCTAAAAATAATAAACAGTATATATCTAAAACCAACAGCTAATATCATCTGCAATGGGGATAAACTAGATGCATTCCCAATAAGATCAGGAGTGAAACAAGGATGCCCATTATCACCTCTACTATTTGACATTGTACTAGAAACACTAGCAGTAGCAATTAGAGAAGATAAAGAAATTGAAGGCATCAGAATAGGCAAGGAGGAGACCAAGTTATCACTCTTTGCGGATGACATGATGGTCTACTTAAAGAATCCTAGAGATTCAACCAAAAAGCTAATTGAAATAATCAACAACTTTAGCAAAGTTGCAGGATACAAAATAAACCCACATAAATCATCAGCTTTTCTATATATCTCCAACACAGCTCAGCAGGAAGAACTAGAAAGAGAAATCCCATTCAAAATCACCTTAGACAAAATAAAATACCTAGGAATCTATCTCCCAAGACAAACACAGGAACTATATGAACACAACTACAAAACACTCGCCACACAACTAAAACTAGACTTGAACAATTGGAAAAACATTAACTGCTCATGGATAGGACGAGCCAATATAATAAAAATGACCATCCTACCCAAACTTATTTATCTATTTAGTGCCATACCCATTGAACTACCAAAATACTTCTTCACTGATTTAGAAAAAACCATAACAAAGTTCATTTGGAAGAACAAAAGATCAAGGATATCCAGGGAAATAATGAAAAAAAACACATATGATGGGGGCCTTGCAGTCCCAGACCTCAAACTATATTACAAAGCAGCAGTCATCAAAACAATTTGGTACTGGCTAAGAAACAGAAAGGAAGATCAGTGGAATAGACTGGGGGAAAACGACCTCAGCAAGACAGTATACGATAAACCCAAAGATCCCAGCTTTTGGGACAAAAATCCACTATTCGATAAAAACTGCTGGGAAAATTGGAAGACAGTGTGGGAGAGACTAGGAATAGATCAACACCTCACACCCTACACCAAGATAAATTCAAAATGGGTGAGTGACTTAAACATAAAGAAGGAAACCATAAGTAAATTGGGTAAACACAGAATAGTATACATGTCAGACCTTTGGGAGGGGAAAGGCTTTAAAACCAAGCAAGATATAGAAAGAATCACAAAATGTAAAATAAATAATTTTGACTACATCAAACTAAAAAGCTTTTGTACAAACAAAACCAATATAACTAAAATCAGAAGGGAAACAACAAATTGGGAAAAAATCTTCATAGAAACCTCTGACAAAGGTTTAATTACTCATATTTATAATGAGCTAAATCAATTGTACAAAAAATCAAGCCATTCTCCAATTGATAAATGGGCAAGGGAAATGGATAGGCAGTTCTCAGATAAAGAAATCAAAACTATTAACAAGCACATGAAGAAGTGTTCCACATCTCTTATAATCAGAGAGATGCAAATCAAAACAACTCTGAGGTATCACCTCACACCTAGCAGATTGGCTAACATAACAGCAAAGGAAAGTAATGAATGCTGGAGGGGATGTGGCAAAGTGGGGACATTAATTCATTGCTGTTGGAGTTGTGAACTGATCCAACCATTCTGGAGGGCAATTTGGAACTATGCCCAAAGGGTGACAAAAGAATATCTACCCTTTGACCCAGCCATAGCACTGCTGGGTCTGTATCCCAAAGAGATAATGGACACAAAGACTTGTACAAAAATATTCATAGCTGCGCTCTTTGTGGTGGCCCAAAACTGGAAAACGAGGGGATGCCCATCAATTGGGGAATGGCTGAACAAACTGTGGTATATGTTGGTGATGGAATACTATTGTGCTCAAAGGAATAATAAAGTGGAGAAGTTCCATGGAGACTGGAACAACCTCCAGGAAGTGATGCAGAGCGAGAGGAGCAGAACCAGGAGAACATTGTACACAGAGACTAATACACTGTGGTATAATCGAACGTAATGGACTTCTACATTAGGGGCGGTGTAATGTCCCTGAACAACTTTCAGGGATCCAGGAGAAAAAAAACACCATTCATAAGCAAAGGATAAACTATGGGAGTGGAAACACCGAGAAAAAGCAACTGCCTGAATACAGAGGTTGAGGGGACATGACAGAGGATAGACTTTAAATGAACACTCTAATGCAAATACTATCAACAAAGCAATGGGTTCAAATCAAGAAAACATCTAATGCCCAGTGGACTTACGCGTCGGCTATGGGGGGTGGGGGGGAGAAAAAGAAAATGATCTATGTCTTTAACGAATAATGCTTGGAAATGATCAAATAAAATATATTAAAAATAAAAAAAAATAAAAAAAAAATAAAATGTTTTTCAATTACATGTAAAAAAAAAAAATTAATGTCTTCGTGGGGTGGCAGGTTTCATTTATCTTTGGGAAACTGTCTCATAAGTACTTCTTTTACTACTGATTAAAAGAAAAGAAAATAGTAGGGCAGCAAGGTAGCACAGAAGATAGAGTGCCAGGCCTTGACTCAGGAAGACTCATTTTCATGAGTTCAAATCTAGCCTTACACCTTACACACTTACTAGCTCTGTGACCCTGGGAAAATCACTTAACTTTGTATGCCTCGGTTTCCACATCTGTAAAATAAGCCAAAGAAGGAAATGGCAAACCACTCCAGTATCTTTGCCAAGAAAACCCCAAATGTGGTCAAAATGGGTTGGACATGTCTAAAGCAAGCAAATAACAATAACCACAAGAAAATAGTATCTTTAAATTTCAAAGGTAACCTGAAACTACCATGTAGAAATAAGTTACTTCTTAATATAACTGTTTATATGCTGAGTTAATATATACTATTTAAATGATATGCCCATCTATGATATGAGTGTACTTATTAGACAGTAGGTTGCTCTTCCCTCTTCCCTGAAAATATTTCCCATTTACTTATATGTGTACATCTGTTCCCTTATCACCCTTACTCCTATTAGAACATAAACTACATGAGTTTTTTATTTTTATGTATCCCAACATAGTGGCCAGCACAGTTAGATAATGAATACGTATTGTTGGGTTCAACTGAATTAATTTATGATCTGAAAAGATATTTTAGAACAGTCTATTTTTTCAGAGGAACTAACAATGATATGATGTAGTGAGACAGTACGGCAACATATTATAGAGCATTTGTGGAAAGTTGAATTGAATATAGGCATAATAACACCTATGATATTGATTTTTCTGGTGGGGAAAATCAGATTTCTCTGTCATTCAGATATGCTCTGTCACCTTGGGCAAATTACCAGTATACAGACATAATTTTAAAATAAAACATGAGGAAGGAAAAATGAAAAATGAAAGCCTGCTGAAAAAGAGATCTCTGAAATCTATCATCAGTTTGTAACAACTAGAGCAGATGAAGGTAAAATATCAGTCTGAGGGAGGGAAGGGAGGGAGAGACGAAGGGAAGGAGAGAGGGAGGCAGGCAGGCAGGCAGGCAGGCAGGCAGGAAGGAAGGAAGGAAGGAAGGAAGGAAGGAAGGAAGGAAGGAAGGAAGGAAGGAAGGAAGGAAGGAAGGAAGAAGGGAAGGAGGGAAGGAGAGAAGGAGGGAAGGAAGGAGGGAAGGAGTGGAGGAGGAAGGAAGAGTAAATGTATGAATAACAGCAAGTAAGGATCTAATGCATATCTTATTCTCCATTGATTTATATTCCTTCCCTTTCATTGACTATAGTAACAGAAGAGGAACAAAGTTCTAAAAGTAGAAGAGCATAAGACCAGAAACTAGGAGATTATAGGAAGGGAATTAGAGATAGGAGGCAACTGGGAAGCATTTGGAGTATGAGAATACCACCAATTAATTTCAATTAAATTCAAATTTAAAATAAACAGGGGCAGGTGGGTGGCTCAGTAGATTGAGAGTCAGGCCTAGAGACAGGAGGTCCTAGGTTCAAATCTGATCTCAGACACTTCCCAGCTGTGTGACCCTGGGCAAGTCACTTGACCTCCATTGCCTAGCCCTTACCACTCTTCTGCCTTGGAACCAATACACAGTATTGATTCTAAGATGGAAGGTAAGGGTTTAAAAAAATAAAATTAATAAAATAAATGATGAGAACTATAGTATAGAAAAAGCTTAAATGTTTTCTTACTCATAAGAAATGAATGACAAGGAGACCAGTGTCAGAGTATTGGGATGGGGAGGGTGTAAAATTTAAGAAGAGTGAAAGGTAGGAAGGGATCAGGTTATGAAGGCCTTTGGATGTTAAATAAAGGATTTTTATTTGATCCTGAAGGCCATAGGGAGCCACTGGAGTCTATTGAGTTTACTGAGTGACATGATCAAATCTTTGCTTTAGGAAGATCACTAAGAGCTTAAGGGAAGATGAACTGGAGTGAGGAAACCAATCAGGGGCTACTTCAATAGTCCAGGCATGAGATGATGATGGCCTGCCATGGGGTGGTGGCATGGTCAGAGGGCAGGAGGCGGAGGATATGAGAGATGTTTTGAAGGGAAAATCAATAGGCCTTAGCAACAGAATGGATATGGGAAGGGTGAGTCTGGGTGACTGAGAAAATGGTGGTTCCATTAAGAGTAATACAGAAATGAAGAACAGAGAGAGTTTTGGGGGGAAAGATAGTAAGTTCAGTTTTAGGCACTAACTTTAAGATGTTTATGGGGCACGCCCTTTGAGATGCATAGTAGACAGTGGAAGATTTGAGACAAGGTCAGCAGAGAGGTACAGGCTGAATAAGGAGATTTAAGAATCACAGATGAAAGAGATGATAATTGAATTCATGGGAACTGATGAGGTCACCAAGTAAAATAGTATAAAGGGAAAATTCCATAATTAGTGGATGTGATCTGGAAGAAGAAATTGAAAAGGAGACTGAGGAGTGTTCAGATAGGTAGGAGGAGAATCTAGGGAGAGTAGTGTCATGAATACCTAAAGAGAAAAAGTATCGCAGAGAAGAGGTTGATTGTCAATGTCAAAAACTACAGAAAGGTTGAAAAGGATGAAGACTGAGAAAAAGGTCATTAGATTTCTCAAGAGAGCAACTTGGAGAAGGCAGTTTCAGTTTAATAATGTAATTAGAAGTCAGACTGTAGAGAGTTAAGGAAAGGGGGGAGAGGAAGTTATGGCACAGCATGTAGATGGCCTTTTTTCAAGGAGTTTAAACACCCAAGGAAGGAGAGATGGGACAACAGGTAGTATGGATGGATGGATCAATTTGAGGGCTTTCTGAGGAAGGGGGAAACATAATTGGCAGTAGGGAGGCAGCAAGTAGACAAAGAAGGGTTGAAGATAAAGGAGAGAGTGGGGATGAGAGAAGGGAGGAGGGAAGAAGAGTGTGGACACACTTTTTTCAGTAAAATATAAAGCAAGGTTTTTAGCTGAAAGGGGAGGGGAGGAAGCCATGGTTGATTTGAGAAGGAATTGAAAGGTTTGATGAGTAGGAAATCTAGTTAATTATGAAAGTGTAAAAGAATTGCCTTGCCATGGTAAGAGACCTACTGAGGTTATGTAATAAAATTTTAGTGACTCTAGCCAGCACAATTTTGTGATTTTTCTCCAGATTCTTCAGTAATTTAAAAGTAAAGCCAGTGAGTGATGGAGTCTTCTTAGCAAGGCAAGATCAGTAATAAAATAAGGTTACAAGTAATTCAAGAGAAAAGAAAAGTGTTTAATTGAATTTGTTCACCAAGAGAGGTCATGCTGGGGAAGGGAGAAGAATGTAATGATTGTAGGAGTAATAGTCTGTGAAAAAAACTGAGGGGTCAAGGAAAGAGAGATTACAGTATGAACAAAGAACATGAATTAGGGTTAAAAGGCAGAAAGAGAATTAAATGACAACAGAGAGTGATCAGATAAAAGAATTTCAGAGTTCAAGGACATGGAAAACATGCATTTATTGTTGATGTTTCCATTCATATTATGACTGTGTGTGTGTGTGTGTGAGAGAGAGAGAGAGAGAGAGAGAGAGAGAGAGGAAAAGTGAAGAGGTAAGTCATGTGAAATGAATAAGTTGAAGAACTGTGAAATTAGGGTATTTGAGGGAGTATCAACATATATACTGAAGTTCTCTAATGTGAGGGCAGGAGTTGATAGAGAAAGAATTTTGATTAGGTGGTATATATGATTTGAGTAAGTCTCAAAGGAGGAGAGGTTAATGAGTGATGGTGGTAAAGGAAGACACTTTTTTAAAAAAGCTGAATATGATTGTTCTTATATACTTTATATAATTATTTTACATTGCCTTATAAAGCATATATGTTTTCCTCTCCCTTTGTGTCGAATCCTTTAATAAGATCATCCTGTTGTTAGACTATCTAACTGTTGTTAGATATTTTTTCTAACCTGTCATCCTCTTTATCTCCCAGTTTCCCAGGTTAAAATCTGTTAATTTTGTTAATTTGTTCTACTTAAACTCTGTCTTTCTCTAGAATTTACATTACACATTAAGGCACTACAGGACTACCTCCTCTCCATCATGAGTACACCCCAGTAGCTCCTTCTTCCATCTTGTACCTCAAGTCTCTCCCATCATTCAAAGCCTACTAGTTATCCCAAAATCTTTGCCAAAATAATTACACACTCAATTACATACTCAATCTTAGACCGAGTCATAATATTCCAATAAATTGAATCTGTTTATTGGAAGGATGTTAGAAGAATTTTAAAATGGCTTTTTTCCCCTTTCTTTTTTCCCTAGGGAACATTTTCTTTACCTCTTTTTCTACAACTCAAGCTACTTCAAGGAATACCAAGAGTGTTAGTGTGGTCATGCAGATGGGCAACATTATTTAAGTAAGTGGGTTTTAAAAATGTTTCTAAGAAAAGACAGTGACAAAGTTTATCTAAGGTGTGGTTTTATCTAAGATGTAGCTTGGGTGGTTGTTGAGGCACATTGAAAAATTCTCTTCAAATTTTTATTCTTTTGTTAAAACATCAACCACACTAGAGAATGGTATATGTGAACATTCAATCTTCAGATTAAAAAAAAATCTTAAGAAGTCATCAGAAGCATGAACTTTAATCCTAGACTACAACACAAATATTTCAGAAATTCAGGAAATTCCTTACAATTATTTCATAGGATCTAAGAGATCATGTAAGCCAATCCTTTCATTTTATGAATGGAATACCTAAGTGAGAGGGACTAAATGAATTGGTCAGGGTTACATAGGTCATTAGCAGTAGAGTCGAGATTTGAAACCAGGGCAACTGATTAAAAACCCTGTGTTGTTTCTGCTTTGTCACATGTTTTATATCTAAAGGCATAATACTGCAATTGATCATTACGGGGAAAGAATATTCTAAGTCTCTATAATACCTGCTTGTTTATAGTTCTTATTCTCCCACTAATTGGCTATGTGACCTTGGGAAAATCAATTCATCTCATAATGCACTATTTATGCATCTATAAAAAGGATAAAACACCTCTCACCTCATTCCAAGGATGTTTGATAGCTCACCTAATTAATAGTTTGGCGCTTTCTTGGCTTTAAAGAATTGTGCCATTTTATTTTATCTCTGGGTTTAATTGTAAATTAAGAAATTATTTTTGACATTAAGTATTTGGTCATGTGAAATGCTGAACAAAAATGTAAACCTAGTGACTGTGTCTATAACTTCTTTTATAGTCTAGAGGCTGATTTAGTAAAGTTAAGAGTTAAATCAAATTTGGTCCATAAATAAATGTAACAGTAGCTTTGGGGTTTTTTTGGGGGGGCGGGGGGACTACTAAGTCTCAAAGACTCTAAGGGTGAGTTTTTGAGCTTTGGAATTTTTTTCAAAATTTTTTTAAATTTTATTTAGTCAATTTAGAACATTATTCCTTGCTTACAAGAATCATATTCTTTCTTTCCCTCCCTCCCCTCCCCCTCCTCTTCCTGTAGCCAGGGCACAATTCCTTAATTAAAACCTATTTCCATGTTGTTGATGTTTGCACTAGGATGTTCATTTAGAATCTACATCTCCAATCATCCCCTCGACCCATGTAATCAAATAGTTGTTTTTCTTCTGTGTTTCTACTCCCACAGTTTTTCCTCTGAATGTGGATAGTGTTCTTTCTCATACATCCCTCTAGGTTGTTCAAGATCACTGCATTGCTGCTAATGGAGAAGTCCATTACATTCTATTGTACCACAGTGTATCAGTCTCTGTGTACAGTGTTCTCCTGGTTCTGCCCCTTTTACTTGGCATCAATTCCTGGAGGTCGTTTCAGTTCATATGGAATTTCCCCCAGTTCATGATTCCTTTGAGCACAATAGTATTCCATCACCAACATATGCCACAATTTGTTCAGCCATTCCTCAACTGAAGGATATCCCCTCATTTTCCAATTTTTTGCCACCACAAAGAGAGCATGAGCTTTGGGATTTTTACAAATAGGATTTTGCAAAATCTAACCAATGCCAAGAGAACAGGATCAATATTTTTGCAGTCAGTCATAGAATGAGTAAGATTCTTTGTACCCTTCCTTTTCCCCCTCCTTTATTTCCTAGTCAATTATACTGCTCAAAGATACCAAAGTATACCTCTAAAAACAGAGATAACAAATAATAACTTGCTTCCCCAAAAATCACTGCAAAAGGACCACTAAGAAATGAGGGAGACTTCCAGACAAGATGGTGGCTTAGAGGCAGCAAAAGTTCAGACCTCTGAAAACCCTTCTTTACTGATCACAAACTGAATGCTCCTAGGGCACTGAAATTCAAATTGAACAACCAGACAGACCCGGGGAAACCTCCTCCTGGACTCAGATCAAAAGGTATGCCCCCCAAAAGCCAGAATCCTAGATCACTTGGATCTAAGAGGAAGGCAGAAGGAAGGTCCCAGGACTCATCCCGCCCAACCCAGAGTGCTGAGCCCGCGGCAGCAGCGGGAACCTCAGGGCTTGCAAAAGGGCCTCAGGTCCAGCTATTCTGAAGGGCACATTTTGAAAGCAACCTGAGCCAGTCTCGGGGTTCCCAACACAGACAGCAGGGAAACAGAGAGAGATGGGGGGAGCCTGTAGCCCCTTGGCTGGGTCCTTCCATCCAACACAGACTGCAGAGGAGGTTTTGTTTTTGTTTTGTTTTTTTGCTTCAGGGCTCATCCAGACCAAACCAGCTGAACTTATTCCCATCAGAAACCCTCAGAACTCAGGGAGGCCATGACCCCTCCCCCCTTAGAGTACAGGGTCTTCTGAAAGAACAGAAACCTCAGGGCCGGCAAAGGCACTGAGGTACCTTGCGGACAGTGCTGTGCCAGGCTCAGAGCGTGGAAGTAAGGCAGCGGAGAAGCAACTGGAGGGAACTGAGAGCAATAACACCTGAAACACCGGCAGGCAGGGGAGGACAGACCCTGGGCTTCCCTGGGAAGGCAGAGTAACTGCGGAGAACAGACAATTTGCCTGGGGCTAAAGCCTCAGAACATCAGACAGATACACGAAGAACCAGTCCTCCTCATTCAGATAGATATGGCAAACAGTACAGAAGTACAAAAACCTCCAAACACCAAGAAAAGCAAGAAGAAGGGGGTGACTTTGGAGACATTTTATGGAGCAAAAATACAAAACACGGAAGAGATAGAAGAGGAAACACAAGCAAATGCCCTAAAACCCTCCAAAGGAAATGGAAACTCTCCACAAACTCTTGAAGAATTTAAATAGGAAATGATCAAAAAGATGGAAGCCTTCTGGCAGGAAAAGTGGGAAATAATGCAAAAAGAACTCAGCAATATGAAGCACGAAAAAACGCAACTACAGAAACAGCTTGAGCAAACTGAAAAGGAAAACCAGGCTTTAAAGGTCAGAATCAGGCAACTGGAAGACAATGATCTTGCAAAAGAGCAAGAATTAATAAAGCAAAGCCAAAAGACCAAGAAATTAGAAGAGAACATAAAATATCTCACTGACAAGGTGATAGACTTGGAAAATAGAGGAATGAGAGGCAATCTGAGAATAATTGGCCTACCAGAAAAGCCAGACATAAATAGTAATCTCGACATTATAATACAAGATATCATCAAAGAAAACTGCCCAGAGTTTCTAGAACCCCATTGCCTAGCCCTTACCACTCTGCCTTCTGACAATAGGCATTTAAATGGATAATTAAAAACAAACAAACAAACAAACAAAAAACCCCAAAGAACTTTAAAAACTGGAGGTTATAAATTTTGAGGCATTTCAGACTCCAATGGTTTATGCAAATCTCTGTATTCTATTGCATTTTTGTTTAAGGTTTAACTTTGTGATTTTAAGTTCATATATTACTGGATTCAATATTATTCTGTTACACTAAAGGTTGATTGAATTTATTTTGAATGTACTGAGTTTTGAAATTCTATTATTTTTCCCCTATAACTGTGCTGAACAAATATTATTGTAATTAAGCCCATATGAAAAAAAAAACAGCCTTTCTATTTTGACTTTGTAAATTATCACATAAAGGATAGATGGACTTCAAGATTGGTTATAATTGTATAACAACCTTTGGAAAATTTAATATGCTAAATATCTCAAAAGATTTTAAGGGTGTTTTAAATATGATTTTTGTAATTTTTTTTAACAATCTCTGGTTATTTTTGCCTGCCTCTACCACGAGGTAAGGCCCATAGCTGAAGTGAAATACAATTATAATCCCCAACCTTCCCTCATTTCTAAATGTGTGAATGGAAGTTGGGAAGTTAATCTCAGGGCATTTGTACCCCTAAAAAGCCTCCAAAAAAAGAGCACCCCTTTATTTATACTCTTCAGCTCACTACTTTATTTGTACCAGAATGATTTATAGATTTCTTGATTATGTTCTTAACCCAAGATGAGTTTTACTTTGTTTTAAAAATATGTTTAATTACCAAGGTTGAAAGATTGCTACATTTGTAAAAACTTGTGACAAATGTCCATCAATTCATAGGTTTGAAAAATGCCATAAAACAACTTATGTGAAATATGATAGTGTGTTTGTTTGCTATTGTAATTAATTGGGCTATTGAGAATTTTGGGGATATTGATACTACATATTTGTACTACTATTCTTTAAAAATGAAAAATATACTACTGTTCAATTCATTTGTCATACTCACAGTAGAGCATGGCTGGACATGAAGAGGAAATGGATCACATTTTTGGTGAGAAAGCCTTGCATTTTATATTTTCTTAGCTGACACAGAGTATCAATGATTATAAGCTATATTTTTTAATTTTTTAAAGCTCTTATTATTATATTTTTCTTGCATGTGCAATATACTTTTTCAGTTTTTTTATTTTTTCTCTCATTTTTATATCTGAAGCACATGTCACTAGTATTAAGATTTTCTTTAACTTTTTGACTTTTCAGTACTATAAGTTTAAGATACATTTGCTAATGCATGCCCTAAAAAGCTAGAGACTATAAAAACAATGTCACTAATTATTTAAAAAAAATTATGGGGCTTTGCTTAATGATTCTATCTGATTCCAGGACAAGATATACACACAAGAGTCATTGCACAGAGCCAAAGAAAAGCCAATCCAGGATTGATTGATGGATTGTATTGAGCCAATACAAAGGTCTTGAACCTAGTGTGAAGACTCGAGGTTACTGTGTTTAACATTGTTAGACATAGGCTTTCCTTGTGTCCACACTCACTCTGAAGATACTCACAGACGAGTATCCCGGAAACCTTGGCTCCTATAATCTGGTCCCCTTTTCTGCCTCTCATAGTGTGGTACCTTTCTGTAGTCCTGGCTACTGACTGGGTAAATGCATCATTGCTTCGATCATTTTGATTGGGCCCTGATTCAAGGACCTGTTATAGATTTATTTTTCTTTTACTTGGAATTTTTACACATAAGACTTTGATAGTCTATATTTTCATCCATAAATTTTTCTTTTCTTTTGGATTTTTCTGATGTTTTTGTTAATTTCTCTTACCAATTGATTCATATACCTCATACCTCAGCCGTGCATCCCTAAGTGATAATTTTTTTTCAATCACCCTCTTAACGGGGGGAATGTAAAAATATCATTATTTAAATTGCAAAGTTTAAATTCCTTTTGAGAAGAATTTTAGGGAAAGAAGATGCTACCTCTCTGAATCCAGAAACTGAACTGTTGGAGAAGCCACCATGAAGAAGCCTCCAAACCAGCCAGCTGCACAAAAATTGAACTTTGGGTGTAGTTGATTGAACATTTATTTGTATATATACTTTTATGCCAAAGGGGACTGCCCCCTAACTGGCATTTTGTCAATGCGTTCAGCAATTATTGATTTTATTCTTTTTTTTCTCTTATCCTCAAATTATTGTAATCTTTAAATTGATTATGTTTTCATGATCCTTTGGGGAAAAAATTATTTTTTTCAAATGATCAAACGGAGAGATGTAAAAAATAGACTTGAACTCTGGACTTCAATCCCCACAAGCCCTTGCTCCACTTCCCCAAAATGCTTTGTAATCTCACGGAATTCTGAAGTGGGCTGAGATCGAGAAGGGATTTAAGCTGATTGCAAAGGCTTTTGGGTCTCTTTTTGGACTTCCGTTTTGGAGCAGACACATCTCTTCCATGATGTGAGATTATCTTGTCTAGGCCTCTCTGGCCTAGGCACGTGTTTCTTATCCTGCATTTTCTTTAATCCTTAATCTTTAATAAACCTCATAAAATGTAATACTCCTTGCAGAGAGAAACTAATTTCTACCTTCCTCAGATGCCTCAGTCTCCCCTAAGTTTTAATCTTTACAGAAGCAACAAATTGGGAAATAATCTTCATAAAAACCTCTGACAAAGGTTTAATTACTCAAATTTACAAAGAGCTAAATCAATTGTACAAAAAATCAAGCCATTCTCTGATAAATGGGCAAGGGACATGAATAGGCAGTTTTCAGATAAAGAAATCAAAATTATTAATAGGCACATGAAAAAGTGTTCTAAATCTCTTATAATCAGAGATGCAAATCAAAACAACTCTGAGGTATCACCTCACACCTAGCTTGATGTGATTGGCTAACATGACAGCTATGGAAAGTAATGAATGCTGGAGGGTATGTGGCAAAGTCAGGACACTAATTCATTGCTGGTGGAGTTGTGAACTGATCCAAACATTCTGGAGGGTAATTTAGAACTATGCCCAAAGGGCGATAAAAGACTGTCTGCCCTTTGATCCAGCCATAGCACTGCTGGGTTTGTACCCCAAAGAGATAATAAGGACAAAGACTTGTACAAGAATATTCATAGCTGCACTCTTTGTGGTGGCCAAAAATTGGAAAATGAGGGGATGCCCTTCAATTGGGGAATGGCTGAACAAATTGTGGTATATGTTGGTGATGGAATACTATTGTGCTAAAAGGAATAATAAAGTGGAGGAATTCCATGGAGACTGGAACGACCTCCAGGAAGTAATGCAGAGCGAGAGAAGCAGAACCAGGAGAACATTGTACACAGAGACTAATACACTGTGGTATAATCGAACATAATGGACTTCTCCATTAGTGGTAGTGTAATGTCCCTGAACAATCTGCAGGGATCTAGGAGAAAAAAACACTATCCATAAGCAGAGGACAAACTGAGGGAGTAGAAACACCAAGGAAAAGCAACTGCCTGACTACAATGGCTGAGGGGACATGACGGAGGAGAGACTCTAAACGAACACTCTAATGCAAATACTAACAACATGGCAATGGGTTCGAATCAAGAACACATGTGATACCCAGTGGAATCACGCGTCGGCTACGGGGGGTGGGAGGGAGGAAAAGAAAATGATCTGTCTTTAATGAATAATGCATGGAAATGATCAAATAAAATACTATTTAAAAAAAAATAAAGGTGGGGCAGAGGCCCTGGTGCCATGCAAAAAAAAAAAACAAACAAAAAACAAACAAAACAAACAAACAAAAAAGAAATGTTCCTTCTTGTAAGTTAGAACTTAGAGTGGAACCACCAAAAGGCCATTTTAAATTCTCTTTATCAGAATTTCAAATTTAAGGTATGTATATGTTAAAGCTAAAGACCTAGCAATAAATATCATTTGGAAAAAAATGTATTTGGATACTGTTTATAAATTGGTCAGTCAATCATAGATCTCTAATTATAGATATAGAAGTGACTTTAATCATCTACTCCAGTCACTTCATACTCTGTGCCTCAAATTACAGTCCGTGGTAAGAGGAGTAATATGGTCAGATGTGAGCTTTGTTTATATCACTTGAGGAGGTATGCAAGGTATATATAGAAGAACTGAAATTCTTGTTATTTGAGAAATAATCAAAAGGTGCTTATTTATTTGATTGTTTTAATAAAAACAAACCTTACTTTACCCTCCATCTTGGAATCAATACTGTGTATTGGTTCCAAGGCAGAAGAGTGGTAAGGGCTAGGCAATGGGAGTTAAGTGACTTTCACAAGATCACACAGCTAAGCAGCATATGAAGCCACATTTGAACCCAGAACCTCCCATCTCTAGGCCTGGTTCTTGATAGACTGCCCCTTCTCCCATAAATATGTTAAGGTAATATAGGTTTCAAGATCACCTTGTTTAATAATCCTTTGATTATCAATATTAAACAAAGAAAATGACAGAGAGGTAAATTCACCAAAGACACTCGCTGCTTTGATGGAAGGTCTCTTGAGCAGTGGACAATAACTTGCAGGCAGTTAAAGATCCCTTTAGATTTTCCTTTTTGCAAATGATACTGTGCTGACTCCATCAGCAGAATCCCAGAATATTGTGTGATAAGATCCATGACCACTCAAAAGAGACTGGCCTAACAATCTATATGGGAAAAAACAAGTGGATGAAAATACCTTAATGTTCAAACTATGATATGCAATTAGACAGGAAATTCATTATGTGTCTTATACAAGCACTACAGGTAGATAATGAGCTGGGCTTAGAACTGAATAAGGCAAAGAGACAGGCTAGAATTGATTCTGGAAGGTGCATAGTACTTTTGACAATCCTAAGTTGCTTCCAAAAACAAAAATTCATCTTTTAAACACTAACAAGCTTCCTAATGTTGTATAGTTGAGAATCATAGAATCAAAAAAAAGAACCAAAGAATCAAAACAAAGAAAATATAATGTATGTTAATAATGATGATGCAGGAAAAAGTAGAATAAAGGATACCTGAAGGACAAGAAAATGTATGATTAGAAAATAAATAATCATGCAGTACAGATGGCAGTCCAGTATCAATTTATATTCATATAAAGCAAAGCTTCTTTAGCGTTTGGGAAATTCATGGCATAAAATTAATAGGAATTCCTGGATGAGAATCAAAGGATTAGGAAAGAAGAAAGGGAATAAGCATTTCCATCGTGTCAAATGTGTGGCCAGGCACAATGCTAATAAAATGTATGTGAATTTGCAACCAGACTACTAGAGAAAAATTCAACACACTGAAAAGATTCTAGATTGATTGGGCTTGATTTGGATTAGGAGTTCTGAGTGGGAGGTAGCAAGAACTCAATGGGCTACATAGAAAGGTAGAAAGAAAGCTAAACCAGAATTGAGAAGAATTAGGTTCTGATGCTACTACTTATAGCTACATGAGCATAGTCAAATCACTTAACCATTCTTTGATTTCCTCTTCTATAAAAAGGAGAACAAAACCTAGTATAAAGAGTTACTGTGAGAATCAAATGTATATAAGGGCATTTTGAAAAATATAAGATGCTATGTAAATATGAAGTATTGTTAAATTTGACTATAGATATGCTTGAGAGAACCATAGTTAGAGATAAAAACAGAGAAGTTTGATAGAACTGTTGGATAGCTTTGTAGGCAATAGTTTGAAATTTAAATTTGATCATTACTCTTACTAGGATGATGAGAAGCCAGAAGAGGAATATAATGGAGCAATCAGACTAAAATGGTAGAAACAGAAGATGATCTCTGTGTATAAGTGTAAGGGTACTTAACTTTTTGTTGTATCACAGACTCCATAAATAGCCTGGTGTATAATTGAAAATCTGTTACCCTAAAAGGGAACTACAAACCTATAGATGCCTTCTCAAAATAATGTTTTTAAATTAAACAAAATACATACAATTACAAAGAAAACCTATTACACTGAAATATGGTTATCAAAATATTTACAGAACAAAACAAAAAGAAATGCATGGACCCCAGGTTAAGAGACCCTGGTTTAAAATATAGAGAAACTGGGAGATCAGGAAGAAGGATGTTATAGTAATACAGATACAAGGTCATATGAGTTAAAAAAAAGATTTCTTAATGGCATAGAAACAAGGTAGTAAATCTGAGCTATGTAGGAAAGAACAAAGGGAATAGAGTTTGCAGGTGATTATATAGAGAGGATAAAAGAAACAATGCACATGCAAACTTTTGTCTTTTATATGAAAATATTATTCTAAGGCATAACAAAATTAGTGATTGCTATCTCTGTGCACTACTGAGGCTAAAAAGTAGTGAGTACAATCTCTACTGCATTTTTTTTAATGATTCCTTTGATCTGTCATCATTGCTGCTATTTTACAAAACTACATTTTAGATTTGTAGAATATTTAAAGGGAGAGATTGTTTCTGAATGCTACATACAAAATCACTTTAGAAGTCGTTCTTAATTTAGCAAGCAACCTGAAAGTACAAGGTGTCCCAAAATCCTTAGCTTTAACAGCTTAAAACTGAACTAAGACTTTTAGGACACACTATATTTCTTCTGTCCACTACTTGTGGTCACTCTTCCTCAGCAAACCACATTTTATCAGCTGCTTGAGTCATCTGTTATATTCATTCTTTTTTGTAAGCATTATCACTAGCTAGTTTCCCTTCAATACCAATAAATTGGCTGTGTCCAAGGTCCTCCTTGTTTGTGATAAAATTGCTCAAGAAGCAAGATGCATCATCCATAGTTGATACAAGTCTCACAGCCGACAAAGACACAGTTGGACATGATCACTGCTTGGCAGAGTTTCAGTTTGGCCCAGAGCTTCAAGCCATGTTGGCACTACCCTCTTGGCCAATCTCCCAAAGTACATGCTTAGACTCTTTGATTCAGTTTTCCACTTCCTTATTAATCAGTGCATCAGTGATTGCCTCTATACTCACCTCAGTATTCTTATGAATATCAAGAGAATTCAATTCTATCAATATTTTCCTTTTGGATAGGGTTATTTGAATGTCAGAACAAGGGACCTTAAAAGAGATAGAGTTCAGCTCAATATGAAGATCATAGAATCAAAGACCTAGAGCTGAAAGGGGTTTCAGAGGAAAACTATCTCTCCTCATTTTACCAAAGAGGAAACTGAGGTCCATGAAGGCTAAGTGATTTGTTCAAGGTTACAGTTGCATCAGTGGTGGGATATGGATCCAGGTCCTCCAATTCCAGAGTTATTGCTCTTTTTACTGGAAGAACTTTCTAACAGATATGATAAGATAACTTTCTAACATAATGATAAGACATAGGGGAAAAACAATTCAGCACAAGACTTGAACTTAATTCTTAACACTCCCGTTATTGCTTTTATGACCTTGGGGAAAAAAATCACTAAATTTCTATGAGACTTAATTTTCTCATCTATAACGTGGAGATCATAATGCTTATACTACCAGCCTTTCAAATATCTGTTTTTTTTTTTTGGTTTGGTTGATTTTTTTGGTAGTAATGGTGGAAATCAAATGAAATATGTAAAATGCTTTGTAATTATAAATATATAAAAGCAAATTGTTGTTATTTTAAATTGCCTCAAAATGGAATGAATGGAGTGACTCATTAGTTAGTGAGCTCTTCAATGGAAATTTTTAAGCTGAGGCTGGATGATCAACTCTCAAGGATGTTACAGAAGAGATTATTGAATGAAGTGGGAAACTGGACAAGACATCCTCTAAGGTCCTTCCAACTTTCAAATTCTATGACTGCTATTTTAAACATTTATTAAAATATTAATGTGGACAAAAGCTAGATGCCTTTCTCAAAGATTCTGTGATATGGTTGGAAACATGAGATCATAATTGTCCAAGAAACAATTAGGTAACAATACAAAATAGCATATAATAGTAAGAAATTACAGAAAGGCAAATTATATTTTTTAAAAACTCATACAATCAGAGCTACCCACACAAAGAATGTATGGTTTCATGAGGCAATTATTTTTTCATCAGTCAAGGTCTTTAAGTTAAATCTGGATCATCACTGATTAGAGATGTTATAGGATGAGTTCTTATTACTTAGAAGGCCTCTGATCTCCCTTCCAGTTCTGAGAACTGTCACTCTGTGAGTTAAGCTTGGTGAGGTATGTTAATTCTATCTCACTCAAGGTCACACAAATACCTTCAAGTTTTGGGATCTAGTATTAGCCAGGTCCCATTCACCCAAAATCCCATCAGCTTCTCTTGCCTTTGTTAAAATCCCATGGAAAATATAGAACAGGACACATGCCCAACAGTTAGATCACTCTCTAGGCTGCCCTTGCCTGAATCAACCTTTATTTGTCAAGTTGATCAACAAACATTTATTAGTTGCTTATCATGTTCTAAGCACAGTGCCCAAGTGTTAGGGATTCAAAGTCAAAAACGCACACTCTCCTTAAGGAGTCCACACTCTAATGAGGGAGTTAACCTGAAAATAATTAGACGAACTGAGATATAATGATGGATATATGAGGGGGGAAGACATTAACAGCTGAGGACAATGGAAAGGCCTCCTAGAAGACATGGGATTTGAGCTCAGTCGTGAAGAAAGCCAAGGAAACTGGGAGAAAAAGACAGAGGCTGAAGCATTCTACAGGGGATAACTGATGTAGAAATACAGAGATGGGAGATGGAGAATATCACAGGTAGGGAAACAGCAAGCAGGTCAGCACAGCCAAATACAAAATAAATTACAAACAGAAGACTTTACATTTAACTCTGGAGAAAACAGGGAGATAGTGGGGTTGACTGAGTAAGTTGGTGAGCTTGAAGGGCTCCTACTCAGACCTACATGTTAGGAAAAAAAAATCTTAGCAGCTAAGTGGAGGATGATTTGGAGTGCGAAGAGACTTGTGGCAAGGAGACCAGCCAGAAGGCTCCTGAGTTGTCAAGGTGAGAGGTGATGTGAACCCAAATAAGAGTAGTGGCTATATGAGCAGAGATGCTATGAAGGTAGAAATTATAAGATCTGATCATGGCCTGGATATGTGTGATTAATATGAGTGAAAAGTAAAGGATTACACTACAGTTGCAGGCCAGGAGGACAGTGGCATTTTTCATAGTAACAGCAAAGTGTGGAAGGAAGATGAGTGTAAAGAAAGATGAGCTCTCTTGTGAACATGCTGCATTTGAGATGCCTACAGAACATCCACTTCAAGATGCATAAGACACAGTCTGTGACTGAGGACTGAAGGTCAAGAAGGCTGAACATATAGATCTGAAAATCATTGGCAGAGTTAATGATACATGAAGGGAAGCTGATATCACTAAATGATACAATATAGAACAAAAAAGAAAAGGGTATCTAGGATAGAGCTTTGGGAGACACTCAAAGTTAGAGGAAATATGGATGAAGAGACAGCAAAAGACATGAGAAGGGGAGTTGGGAGGAACAGAAAAAAGGATAATCAGGAATGAGAAGAGTTATGGAAATCTAGAGAGGAGAAAGTATCCAGGAGAAGGTTATCAAGAATGTAAATTCTGCAGAAAGGTCAAGGAGGACTGGGATTGAAAAAAGGCCATTAGATTTGGCAATTAAGAACACATTGGTATCTTTGGGGAGGACAGTTTCAGTTGAATAATAAGACCAAAAAGCCTAGAGGGTTTAGAAGACAATTAGAAGGGAGATTTAAGTGAATGAGAAAGGTTTATATCTGTTATTCAAAGATAGTTTGATATTAGAAAACCATAAATGTAATACATTACATCTGGGGCACTCAAAGAGCAATGGAGAAATACATGATGGGTACAGTTGGTTGTGGCATATTTCTGATATTCACCTATATGAAGGAGGCCAAATAAGGGATATCACTGGGAAAATATATGATTGGAAAAGTATCATAGTACTTCCTACAAAGATAACACTGTCTAGGGTGTACCCTCCTCTCATTGTTAATTTATACTTGTAGGCTGGGGACCCTTGAAGGTGTCTTGTAGGTCCACCCTTTAAAAACTGATAGCTCATATGCCTACACTACTACATCTTGATTCTAGTCAGCCAGAGGACACAATCAGATCAAAACAAAGGCATTTAGTGAAATAAAAGCAGAGAGAAAATTGGTCATTGAACAAGTCATAGTTTGCATTTTTTATCTTGTCTTAATTTGATTATTCTTATTTCTTTTACAAAAGTTTACATAGCTTATTTTGTTGTCATAAATATAGTTAACAACAGGCTTTATAATTTTAATTTTTGTTAAGGATTTATTCAGTTCATCTGGAATTCCTATTATTCCTTACAGAAGTATTTTGAATTGTGGATTTTAATGATAAACCTGACATTTTTATATTGCTTTGTTTTTAAATTATATACTCAAATTGCAGGATATAGATTTGTGCATGTTTTGTCCAGCTTTGTCATCTTTCTAAAGCTGCTGACAAGTTTGATGACATTAAAATTGGTGTGTAATCTCTTTTATCTTTCAAAGTACTTAAAATATTCCTTATCTTTGCAATGTTGAAATTTTATAATTTCAGAAACCTATATTTTGAATTTCTCTATTCTGAAATCTTATACATCCTATACACTTCCAGAATCACAATTCTAGGAAGTTATCTCTAATTAACTACTCAAACATTGAATCTATTTTTTGTATTGCCCTCTGTAATCCTAATTAATCTAAATCTAAAATTAAAATATTTTTGCCTGACAAGCCTATTGCTTTATTCTGCATATCCATTAGTTTAGTTACTTCTAAAGTTGTTACATAATGAGTTTGTTTTTCAAATATGTCAGTTCAGTAATCTTTGCTTCAATGACATATATTTTAATATTTTCAATTTCTACTGTCTTTTTCTCTTCTATGTTCCTTTGAATTTTCATTCATTATTTTACCTCATTTCTTCCACTCCATCTCCGTGTTTTAAAAATAAGAAACTGACGTTAATTGCTTTGACTCATTTATGATCCAACTTATTGTATCTTTTTGCATTTTTATATCATGTCTAGTGATGTTTTAGTACCCATTTCTATTTTCATTTTATCCTTTGACTCTCCTATACTGAAGAAATCAATGCCAGTTTTTCTTTTATTTATTTTTTATTTATTTATATTTACATATAATATATATTATATATTTAAGAATATATATTTATACTCAATTACATAAGTTCTGTTTTTTCTGTTATTCTTGTTTCCAGGGATCTTTATTCCTTTCTTTTACTTACTTTCCTGCCTCCTTTTTCAACTTTCTTTTCCAAATTTGAGGAGTCTAGGATGGTCCAGATCCCTGGGAACTTAAGAAGTGTGCCTTCTCTCCTACCATTACAGTATTGAAAAAGACAATCACCAAGGCAGGTACCTGATGAGAGAAGGGTATTCATTGTAGTAATTACTTCAGAGTACTGAAACCTACTTTTAAAGCTGTATCTTTAGAATGTCACTGACTATGAAACTTCATATTAACTTCCCTAATACTTCCTCTCTTTCTCCCTTCCAGAACAATAGTGTTGGTGAAGTTGCTCAGTTGCTTCCTAGGTAATGGCATCATTCACCACTCACCAAACTGATTCCTGTCAATTTTTTTTCCTGTATCCCACTTGATCTTACTTCTATGGTGGTAGTAGTATCAGCAAAAATAGGAGAAGTGAGAATATTGGGGGATCCTAGCTAGAAGACTTGGGATTGGGGGAGAGGTTTGCCAGTGAGAGCTGCATTCTTCTGACTGGGGATCAGCCTAAGAATGGAAACTTCAGCTGCCAAGGCCTCCAATCTAGAGGCTGTAGCTTTAGGGCAAAGAGGAGACAGGTCTGAGGGCAGATGTATCATTGGTAAAGAGTTCAGTAGGAGGCAGTGTCAGAATTTTAGAAAAGATAAATTATATCTAGCATTACCAGCTACTACAACAAACTAGCTCTAAATCCTTTTTTAAGTATCATTAGAAATGTGGTTTTAACCTGTTTCCTTTATGCCCCCTTAAAAGTAATAGAAAGCCTGAATTTTTTTTTATTTGCACAGACAACATTCTCTAGAATCAACAAAAGGTCTGCAGGTGCCTCAGTAACAAGAGATTCTCCTGGGTTTAACATACATTTTAAAATTCACATACCCACTAGATTTGTAGCCCTAAAGCACAGATACAAAACCAATGACAAACAAAAACACCAGTCTGGTTGCTACTATAAAATGAATAAGGTAAAACCAAAAAACTCATTAGTGTGTCCACCTAATTGGATAATACTGGCACAATTTCTGTTTTTACCTTCAGGTGGCCTGTTGGATGTTGCCACAACGACGACCCCATTTTTGAACAGATTTTCAAAAAGCTGCTTCAGAATCATGGCATCAGCAATGTCAGTGACCTATGGACAACAACACATTTGTTTGATCTTGATTTCACTTCTGCTCTAACAAATTTGCTAATAGTTCCATTTTTCTTTTTCCCTAAAGGCAGAAAGTAAAATCCTGGGGAAAGATTCTAATTATCATCATGAAGTAAAGGGTAGATAATTAATAAGCATGGAAACCCGTATAGCAGCAGTCTTAAAACTTGTCGACTGTTTTTAGCAGGCCCAATTCTACCCAAATTACCAAATGATTCCCTGTTAACTTCTATTATAGAACTACAGGTGGGAACTACAGAAAAATCATCCTAAACATTTAGGAAACCTAATTAAGTAGAAGCAATACAGGGGAGAAAAAAGAAAAAAGAAAGAATGAAAATTTAAAAACACACCGGCTATTTTACATTTCTATTACCTTTCTAGCAAAGGTTCCCAGAAAGGTGACTTCAAATGGTCATGGGACTTTAGAAATAAGGACAAGTAGCCAGCTAGACATAATCAGCTGCTGTTGAAAATAGAATGACATGACATAGATACTATTGTGCAATTGTTGCACAAAACAATTCAACAGATGGCCCATCACAAAAATAAGCAATTTCATTGTTCTTTTTAAGTGCCTTCTATTACTGTCCATGAATAATCAAAAGGCACTGCAGTCACTTCCAGCATAGCCAGCCTCTTATAACCTTGTAAACACAAATATTCTATCTGAAAGAAAAAAAAAACAACAGAGAAATGGTTGCTACAGTTAATCTTACAAAATAATTTTTTTTTTCCCAGACAGAAACCACAAATGATCAAATTATTTCCTTGAGCTAAGATTTTGGAGATAGCCCCATTACTGATCTTTTCTGGAAAATGTTAAAAAAATCTAATATAAAAATCTGCTTAATTATAATAATTTAAATGGATTTAAAACACAGAATTGTAGTAGATATCTTTTTGTACAGGTAAAGGTTAATATATTAAGCTTAAAAGTAATAGTCCAGTTAAAAATCCTTCAAACTTTGAAGGGTCATTCATTAAAGTCTTCAAACTATTCTAAGAGAGAGTTCAGATGTTTGATGATAACTTGTGCTATTCCTTTATGAGGACATTTCAAATAGTAATACAATTTTCAAACCATCAGAATTATCACTGAAGCCAAGTCCATACTATTTTAAAACAAGTTAGTCTAAAGAATGATGCAATTCTACTAAATAGTTAAAATTAAATCATCATTAAGGACAAAATATGCAATAAATTATTTTTTAAATCTAAAACCTACATTCCACAGAATCTAATCTGGCTTGAGGATTATTACTAAAAAGCATAATTTTGTGGAAGCCCAAATCATCTTTTTATGGAGTTACCTTGTTTTTAGAAAAATAAACTTGTAGCAATCAAGGCACAAATGTATAACTTCCTTTAGGTTGCTAAAAACAACAACAAAAGGCTTGGGGAAGACATATGGAAGAGATTTTAATTTTTCTTCTAACTCAGGCTACAACTTTAAAACATATTAACTAACAAGTGTGTTCTGAAGGTTCCCTAAGTTATTAAGACATCAGGAACTTCCAAAGTGTTCTCAAAAACCCTCTACATGAAAAGAAAAGTGGTGCTCACATTATTTAATTTGGAGCTTAGGATCACTGTCAAATTTAGCTTCCGCAAAAAACACTCCCATAGAAGGTCCTTTTCAAATGCTTAAACACCAGTGGCATTTCTGATGAGAGGACAGAACATGCCTGCAAATTTTAGAAGCAATTGCATTTTTAATTGGCCTCCTGATATACAATTTTGGGTACTGACTTTTCAAAAAGATCTATGTCAATTAAAAGTTACCCAATTAAGAGTATGTAAAATTGTTCATGTGACTGTATCACTTTGTGCATGTGTTTCTTTTAAAGGAAATCGGTTTGTGTCCCAAGGGTTAGAAAAAGGAAAAAACATTTAGCTTATTCTACAGTAAAGGTTTAAATGGAAAGTTGAGAAAAGCAATGAATAAGAGGCTTTTTTTTTTCTGAGTTAAAATTTGGTGTTTTATGTTACAGAATTTTGATCCTTCTGCCTTGATCTAGTGAATTAACTTGTGAAAGCTATCGCTAATTAATAAAGCAAGAGTCACTTTGTCTACTTGGGTGCCAATTTATACTCTTTTGATCTTGTACCCTTACTTACACAGCTCTGCTAGAGAGCAGCAATTTTACAGTATAAGTAAGCAGAAGACAATTGTCAAGGCATTCTGTAGTTCAGGCTTTTTCAGTATCCAGCATTCATTACCACCAGGAACAAAAGAGAAGGCTACAAATTACCAATAAGGGTAGTCTGGCTAATGGAGAGAATAGAGAAATTTCATTAGCATTTAAGAGAAAAGATTTTTTATGACCTAGAGTTGCTTTCCATTATGACTCACTTAAGTAAAAAAGAAAAAAAAATCTAATAGTTAATTTACATGTGTAAGTGCTTGAGACTCAGTCATCCACTGATTGGTACAGCTCCATATAATGAATGACAAACATAAGCATGTATTATCAGTAATTAGTATTAGCACAAAAATAAGCGTCTAGTTTTTATTAGAGGCTTTTAATAGCTTTTCTGGTTTGTAAAAAATTGTTTTAAAAACTATTTTTAAAAAAGATATTGATAGTATATAGAGAAGTATCTTTCTGTCTTATTCTGTTCATCAAAATTGTTTTCTAGACTATTTTGGCATATTCCATAGAGGTGACATTTTCATTCTAAAGCTTTCCAATGTCCTCAAAAGTCATGAAAAAATGTCACTTAAAAAATCAGATTTACTGAGTATAATGATGTCCACAAAATTATGATCATAGCAATAAAAAAATTTAAATAGAAACTAATAGAAAAAGATGCAATAAGGAAAGTAGAAACCTTTTAAAGGGGTATTCTATTTTACTCCAACTGATTAAAAATATAAAGGCAGTTCATCTGGAAAAGTTTTTAAAATATGAAAACCAATAACATTGGAAAAAATGAAATCCCATTCTTATTCAATTCCGCCAAGATGATTTATGAGAAAATTAAATCTATCTCGGTGATTAAACAGTCTATCTCTTATCTGAATGCTACTCAAAATGTAGTCTTAGAAACTAACCAAATTTATTAAGCAATGGTAATCCATGCCTATTTTCCTCTTAAAGTATTAGAATTAATTTAATTCATCTAAGAGCAATCAGTGATTGGCTAAGACTCAAGAATACATACTAATATGAGTCATTATAAGAGTGAAGGGGACATTATAGATATAGCTGTTGCTAAGTGTGGAGTTCCAATAATAAGAGGTCCAGAAAACCTTCCCTGGTAAATTAGCAATGTATTGTGCTAGGCTTATAAGACAATTTTCAGGTACTAGTTGATTTTGCAAGTGCTCTAAAATCCAAGAATTAGTGAATTTGCTTAAAATATCTTACACAGCTATTAAGTACATGAAACTATGTATATTATTCCAATTTGAATTTCCAGTCAATCAATATATTAATTATTTTCATGGGGAAAAAAATACCCTTAAAATGATACTGGATTTTCTTCCATACAGTAAGGATATATTTTTCTACCACTTCTCTCAATACTTAATACTAAAAACAAAAATAAGTAGCGATTCAGATGAGCTACAAAACTGAATTCCAATGGCTCATTATAGAATATCAACTTATAAAATATATTGTGTCATTTTAACAAAATGGCCCTTTTGGAGGGGCGCTCATTGAAAAGTCAGCACTTGCATTATAGTCTTATCCCTTTTAGAAGCCATGTTGAATATTCCTCCACACGAAGACTAAAATTACAGTACTTTCACTGTTTTTGTGTTCAGTATTTATAAACAAAGGACAAATATCTTGGGATAAACTTTATGGATGAGAATTTTGTTTAAACTGGAACAAATAATTGACAAACAAAAGATTCTTTATAATTAGAGGAGTTCTTGAGTTGCCAATATTGGAGCCCATCAGTTATTATTTCAAAAAGACTCAAATTCTTTACCAAAACATATCTTTTTCAACTAAAAATTTAAGATTCATAGCTCTTTAAAAATACATTCTCCCATTGCATACCAAAAATACAAAATGAGAAGAAAAGAGGAGTATACATTTAATATATAACCTTATAAGTTTGAATGAAGTTCTCAGAGATATCTAATTGGCAAAATAAAATGGTATTTGGCACATTAAAACTATTAGGAAACCAAGAACAATAGGTTCCTTTTACAACAACATATTTTCTTCAAATGATAATCTCTTTCTGAACTATATGGAATTTAGAGCCTTGATAAAATAACAGAAATTCTAGTATTGAATTAAAATGAATTTTAAAATTAATTATGTGGAGAATTTAATGAATATTAAAACTTATTAACATAAAAAGAAGGTAAAACATACCACTCCTCTCAAAAGTATAGAGTCAGACAACCTGGATTTCTGCAATTTACTCTTGAGCAAGTCACTTAAACTGCCTGAGCCTGAGTAATCTCATCTGTAAGACATAAGACATAAGTGGCTAGACTAGATGATATCTAAGCTCCTTATAACTCTTTATTCCTATAATTCTAAAGTATGACCATAAAATAATGAGTCTGGATAATTTCCAGAGATCAGCAAACTACAGCTTGAGGACCAAATCATGTCCTGTTTTCATATCATTGCCAGCTAAAAAACCAACCTTAGTTTGCAGGGCTATAAAAAGGGGAGAGGGGATGATAAAGGGTCCAATATTTGCTCTGTTGACTGTAGTTTGTCAACCCCTAACTCAAAAGGAAAAGTTAAGATGAAGTCCTGAAACATGTATGGTAAGAAGGAAGGAAAGAATTTATTAAGCCCTTTTTCTGTGGCAACAGTGTGCTAAGTGGATTGAGTCCTCATTTGATTCTTACAATAACCCTTGATACTATTGTTATTCCTATCATACAGTTGATGAAATTGAGTTAGGCAATCCATAAACTTTTATTAAGTGTCCACTATGTGCTCGGCACAGTCCTAAAATCTGAAGATTCAAAGAAAGACAAGACAGCCCCCTAGCAGTTTAAAATCTAATGGTAGGGACAATATGCAAACAACTATAAACTAACAAAATACATACAAGAAAAACAGGAACTACTCAATAGAAGGAAGGTTCTAGAATTAAGAGGAAATGGACCAGGCCTAGAGACAGGAGGTCCTAGGTTCAAATCTGACCTCAGATACTTCCCAGCTGTGTGACCCTGGGCAAGTCACTTGACCCCCATTGCCTAGCACTTACCATTCTTCTGCCCTAGAACCAATACCAAGATGGAAGGTAAGTGTTATTTAAAAAAAAAAAAAAGAGGAAATGGATAAAGTTTCCTGTAACCAGTAGGATTTTTGCTGAGATTTCAAGGAAGACAGAGATGCTAGGAAGCATAAGAAGGAAAAAGTATTCCATGCTGGGTCAGTGAAAATGCGCATTGTTTGGAAATAATATCTAGTTCAAAGAACAAAAAGAGAGCAGGGTCACTAGGCAGAAAAGTGTGATAAGGCCAGGTGGGGGTCTGAATGAAGATGAGAATATAAAGTATAAGAAGACTGGAAAGGCGGGGATAAGGGATCTAGGTTTTGAACACCTTACAAAGGATTTTCTATTTTACTTTGGAGGTGACAGGGAACCACTAGAGTTCTTGAGTAGGGAGAATATGGTTGGACTTATGCTTTAGGAAAATCACTCGGGTAACTGAGTCAAATATGGACTAGAGTGGGATGAGCCCCAGCAGGCAGACTAACTAGAAGACCATAGTAATAGTACTGGCCTGAGGGCTTACTCCAGGGCAATAGCAATTCCATCGGAGAGAAGGGAACATATCTGAGAGCTGTTACAAAGGTTTAATCTATAGGTCTTTGTAACCAATTAGATTTGGTGGATGAGCCCAACACAGATTGAGTGATTTGCCCCAGCATTACTGTAACCACAAAAATGCGGGTTTCAAGACTGTGAATTGCCAAAACTATAAAGATAATTTTTAGTGTCTTGATTTAAATCAAAAATAAGTGGTCACCATGGGGAAAATTCCCAAATATGAAAATGCCCAAGTCAGCTGGGTTTTATGGAAATTTTAATTAATACAATTGAAGGAATTAAGGAAAGAGGGAGAGAGAGAATAAGAGAAAATAGTATGAAGGGCCTAGGCCAAATGGCCTCGGCCTGAACCTTAAGAGAGACTAGTCAGTCTTTAATCACTCACCACAAGATCTGTCCCAAGCAAAACACCAAACTCAAACTCCATTCAGAGAGCCAGCTCCTCCAAACTAACTCCAGACACCAACCTACATGGCGAACTCCCAAACTGAACTACGAACTCCAACTAGTCCGAACTCCCACTCACTCAAATTCAATAAGTCCCTTCCTTTTAAAGAAATTTTCTCTTATGTCACCTCCCATAACACATCTACCAATCACAATAGACACTTTTCCCAGGACTGCCCATTCTTAGTTCTGTGAATCTTGAAATTTCTCAGACTTGAGAATGTTAAAAATTTCCACATTGGGGAATTCTCCATTGGAACAATTCCCTACTGGGAACATTCCCCATTTTGACAGTGAGAACTCTACTTGGATCAGAAATGGGAGGACCTCTACTCCACTTAAGACTGCTTTAGGGGAGAAAACTCCTTGCTGAACAATGAAAGTACTTAAACCCATACTTATAATGAGGCAAAAAGTTCTTTAAGCCATGCCTATTTTTAGAAGTAATACAAAGGGATGCTAAGTACCTATTAAAGGTCAGGCAACTTGTAAACTTGCCAGGAGCAATGAGGTGAAAACTTATTCAGAGGTTTTTTCTGGTTCAAACTTACTAAAAGGATTAGTCGACCCAGCAGTGTTTTTTCTGATTCAAACTTACTAAAGGGATTAGTCGACCCAGCAGTGAATTCAGAATGGGCTGTCCTTTGGAAAACATCTACTGTGATTGGTAGATGGAAGAACTTAGGGGAGGTGACATAGGAGAAAACCCCATATATAAGAAAAAGCAGAATCTCTTTAAAAAAAATCCTTTTGGAAGCTCTTGAGGAGAGGCTCTGAAGAAGGGAAGCTCTTGGAGGACAATCTCTAAGGAGGTCTCGATGGAGCTCCTCTGAGGGGACTCTGTCCCTCTGGAGGCTCTTGAGAGAGGCCCTTTGAAACAGTCTCTGGCTGGAAGGCTCTTTGAGGAGGACTCTGGCTGGAACTCTCTCTGAGGAGACTGTCACTAGAATCCTTGCTTAGACAGACCTTGTGGTGAGTGATAAAAGACTGACTGACTGATCTCTCTCTCTTAAGACTCAGGTCTAGGCCATGTTGGCTTAAGGCCCTTCATACTTATTTCCTTTTTCTCTCTTTCTCTCTTTTCTTTAATTCCTCATTGTATTATTAATTAAATTCTCTATAAAACCCAGTTGACTTGGGTATATTCATAATTGGGAATATTTCCCTGGCAACCACCTTATATTTGATTTAAAACCAAGACACTGTAGTGAAACATATTTTCTGTGGTCACAAATTTACTCACCCACTCTTATATCTACTATAATTTATATCTTCCACCATTTCTTACAGTTTATGACCCCAACTCTTTTAACTGCCACAATTTATGGCAGACAACTATTTTAGTTATAACAGTTCTCACCACTCTTTAGTTCTCACCTTCTCTGGGTAGACTAAAACTTCACACCTCTTTTGTTAAGCTTGCCTTTTGTAAGTTGCTTGACCTTTTAGTGATTAATTTAACCTTTATAGGTACTTAGCATCCTTTTGGATTAGATCTAAAAATAGACCTAGCTTAAGGTTCTAGCTTTACTATAAGTATGATTTAGGGACTTTTTCATTGTTCCATCAGGAATTTACAACTTTATCTTCCCCCAAGGCACTGTCTGAGCAGGGTAGAGCAATTTCAAAGTTCCAAATACATTCCTGATCAAGTACCTCCATTGTTACAATAGTGGAATAACCAAATCTTCCAAGGTACAGTGTGAGCAATTTTAAGATTCACATTACAAAAGCTAGTAAATATTTGAGGCTGGATCTGAACTCAGGTCTTCTTGATTTTTCAACATGCCTTCTAGTTCTATGATTCTTTTCACTTAAAAAAAGATTAATCCAATGAAAGACCATGAATATGTAGGTACAACCATTTGCATTTCAATCTTATTTGAAAAACAAGACAGCAATTGGTAATATCTAACAGGGATAACTTTACAATGGACATATCAAGTCAACACAGACTGTTTTTACTCCTTACCCAATAGACTGGTAACCAGACTCTTCAGAAGGTTGCTAGGCAGAAATGTGGCAGAAGGGAAACTATAGAATTGGGTCCTAAGCAAAATGTGTCTGCATCATACTGCAAAGGGTGAATATTATGGTTGAAACTGAAAAAAATCTAAATTTAAATGGTCGCCAATAGAAATTCCAAATAACAAAATACCCAAGTCAGCTGCCAAATTTTTATGGTGTTTTAATTACAACAGGAGGAAGAAAATATTAGAGGGGGAAACAGAGAGAGAGAGAGAGAGAGAGAGAGAGAGAGAGAGAGAGAGAGAGAGAGAGAGAGAGAGAGAGAGAGAGAGAGAGAGAGAGAGAAGGGAAAGAAGGAAAGAAGTTTAATTCAGAACCACTCTGGCTCAGGATGAGCCAAAGCAGGCATTAAGGCCTTGGAGAGCCAAGGCAGAGAAAGGGGTCAGTCCTTATCACTCACATGGCCAGTCTGAAGGAAAACAGTCTGCAGGGCTCCTCCAACCTCAGGCTCCAGGATCCAACTGAACTCTAGCCCTCTTCACAGGAAGTCCCGAGAACTCCAGAGGCTGTTCTCTACCTCACTTCCTGCGTCTCACTTGTGCCAATGATGGCTCAAGCTTGATTTAGGACTGCCCAGAGGTCTGTCCTTTTTTACACATGTCTGTTGAAGGCCATATTCTCAAATAATTAAATCTTGAGTTTGCTGCAGTCCTTCCTAATCTTGTTACACTGAGTAGGTGGAGAATGTAGTTTCCAAGACCTGATTCTGTTATTCCAAGTATCTCTATTGTTATTGATCAGGAAATAGCTAAATCCGATCTTCTAAAGAATGGTCTGAATAGGATGGAGTAGTTTTGAAATTCACAATACTGAAGTTATTTTTAAAAACATGATGCTGGAATATGCTAATAAAAATTTCATTTACAAAAGCCAAAATCCATTCTTCTTGAAATTGGTCAACATCTTAAGCAACAACCTAGTTAGGCATCAAACAAGTCCTGGGGGCAACTAAACTGAAGGCAGCAACTTCTGGAACTCTTAACCCATAGAAAGTAAGGGGGTTGGACAACTAGTCAGAGGAGATTACAGGGGTCTCTTTGCTGGCACTAGGTGCAAGCCTCTGTTGCATTGCCTATAAGTGAATATAGATCACAATCTTGGGCAAAGAAGACCACTAGCATACCAGAGCTTGCCAACATAGAGAAGCAGGAACCCTGGTCACAGAACCAGAATGGAAAAAACTGCTCATGGTTGTTCAAAGACCAGAACATAGCCCAGGAGAGCAATGAACATACCTCTATTTAAACCATAACAAATTTGGAAGGATTAAAACCTTACAGACCCCAGAACTAGCTCTGAAAACAGAAGCCTAAAACACTTGAAGTTTGGGACAGTGCCTTCTCTACCCCAAAAGTAAAACCTATCTTTAACAAGATTAAAAGTTAAGAAATAGGCTAGAAAATGAGTAAATAACAAAAAAAGAAACTGAACATATAAAGTTACTATGCCGACAGGGAATGTCAAAATCCAAAGATGGCAACAGTATCAAAATAGCTATATCCAAAGCCTCCAAAGAAAAAAATAAATTGGTTTCAGCCCCCCAAAAAAGAATTCTTGGAAGAGCTCAAAAAGGATTTTAAAAATCAAATGAAAGAGGTAGAAGAAAAATTGGGGGAAGAAATGAGAATGATACAAGAAAATCATGAAAAAAGATTCCAGAGGGGAAATGAGGTGACTCAGTGGATAGAGAGCCAGATCTGGAGATAGGAGGTCCCTTGTTCAAATGTGGTCTCAGATAGTTTCTAGATATATGACCCTGGGCAAGTCACTTACCCCCAATTGCCTAGCCTTTACCACTCTTCTCCCATGAAACCTATACTTAGCATCAATTCTAAGAGGGAAGATGAGGGTATAAAAAAAAGAGTCTACAGCCTGGTAAAAGAGGCACCAACATAATATTGAAAAAAATAACACTTTCAAAAACAAAACTGGGTAATGGTAAAAGACATACAAAATCCATTGAAGAAAAGAACTCCATAAAAGGCAGAATTGACCAAATGGAAGAGAAGATACAAAAGCTCACTGAAGAAAATAATTTCATAAAAATTAAAAATGAGCAAGTAGGAACGAATGACTTCAAGAGATATCAAGAAACAATAAAACAAAGTCAAAAGAATGAGAAATTAGAATAAAATGTAAAATATCTCATTGGAAAAAACAAGTGACCTGGAAAATATGTCCAGGAGAGATAATTTAAGAATTTTTGCACTGATTAAAAATTAAATCAAAAAAAGATCCTAGACATTATCTTGTAAGAAATAATTAAGGAACACTGTCCTGATATTCTAGAACCAGAGGATAAAACAGAATTTGAAAAAATCCACTGACCACTTTCTGAAAGAGATCTCCAAATGAAAACCACCAGGAATATTATAACCAAATTCCAGAGATCCCAGGTAAAGGAGAAAATAATATGAGCAGGCAGAAAGAAACAATTCAAATATTATGGAACCAATGTTAGGACAACATAAAATGTAGCCATTCCTATATTAAAGGATTAGGGGTCCTGGATTATGATATTCTGGAAAGCAAAGGAGCTAGGATTACAACCAAGAATCATCTACCCAGCAAAACTCAGTATAATCCTTCAGTCGAAAAAAATATTCTTTGAAATTGAGGATTTTTGAGCATTCTTGATGAAAAAACCAGAGCTGAATAGAAAATCTGATATTCAAATACAAGACTCAAAAGAGGTATATAAGGGTAAATAAGAAAGAGAAATAATAAGAGATTCAATAAAGTTAATACATTCCTACATGGGAAGCTGATACTTATAACGCATAAGAGCTTTATCATTACTAGGACAGTTAGAAGAAATATACATAGACAGAGGGAATGTATGTGAGTTGAATGTGATGGGATGATATAAAAAAAATAAAAGGGTGAGAACGAAGAATGCAATGAGAGAAGGGGAAAGAGAGAGGTAGAAGGGGGTAAACTATCTCTCATGTGAAAGTTTTTACAGTGTAGGGGAAGATGCGGAAGGTGGGGACTGTAAAGATGATATAAATGGTTGAGTGGGATTTTACTCAACCCAGAGTGACAAGAAGATCTTTTAAAGGGAAGAGAATGGAAATGGCTTCTCTCCCTGATTCAGGCCAGTAGATAATCACTCTGACTCCACTTTCAAGGTAACAGGTTTATTGTAAGTTGTCATTGAAGACAAGGAAAGGTATGTGGGCTGAGGATTTTCCCTAAACACTAATAAAATATATCTTATTCCCACCATCTGACTTTTCAGAAAGTATCTTTGGCTCTCAGCAGAGCTGAGGCTACATTCCCTTCCTGAATGTCTCAACGTCTCCCCTCCTAGTCTGATCTAATCTAGGCTAAGCCCACAAAGGAAATAGTCTCTAGAGTAAGAACAGATAGTAATGGAGTCAGGTTTCAGGTATGACCTTGTCTACCCTGGTAAGGCCAAAGCCCCCCAAGGCAAACTGAGCAATTTGGGTCAATCCTGCTTGAGATTTCTTCTTCAGAGTAGTAGCAGTATAAAGGACTAAATAGATCTTCAGGAACTAAGTAGGTTATTCACAGGATCAAGCAAAAAGGTCCACAGAAGGTCAGAGTTGGGTCCTGAAGATGCTTCCTTCTCCAGAGTCTTCCCCCAACTCCTTGATAGCAGTTAAGTTCCTCAGTATACCAATCCAGGATTCTGAAGGCTCCTTCTGCACCTGCTGGTTCTCTCCATTCCATTCAACTCTGCATGTTCACTCTGTTACATTATTTCCTTCCCCAAATTTCCCTTAACAGGAGACTACTTGAACCTAACTCTTGTTAGAACAGGTTCAAAAAAGGAATAACATACACACTCATTTGGATATAGAAACCTATCTTATTCTACAGGAAAGTAAGAGAAGGCGAGATGGGTAGAGAGGGTTCTGACAGAAAGGAGGATAGATTAGGGGAGGCAGAAATTAGAACCAAAATACTTTTGAGGATGGATAAGATAAAAGGACATAGAGAGTAGGATAAACAGGGATAGCAGGAATAGGCCAGAGGGAAATACATAGTAATCATAACTTTAAAAAATGTATAGCATGCTTCTCTGAAAAAAGCCTCAATTCTCAAATATATAAAGAACTGAGTCAAATGTATAAAAATACAAATCAATTTAACCAATTGGTAATTGGTCAAAGGATAGTTTTCTGAAAAAGTAATCAAAACTTTCTATACTCATATAAAAAATGCTTTAAATCAGTATTGATTAGAGAAATTCAAATTAAAACAAGTCCAAGGGACCACCCCACACCTATCAAATTGGCTAATATAACAGAAAACAAAAATGACAAATGTGGCCAGGAGCAGGGAGATTGTGGCATTGAGACATCAATACATTGTCAATGGAATTATGAACTGATTTGAACTCTTCTGGAGGGCAATGTAGAATTATACCCAAAGAGTTATAGAACTGACTATACCTTTTGTCCCAGAAATACCACTACTAAATCTTTTCTCAAAAAGATTAAAAAAAAAAGTAAAAGGACTTCTAAATATACAAAAATATTTATAACAGTTCTTTTTGTGGTGGAAATGAATTTGAAATTGAGAGGATGCCTATCAATTGATAAATGGTTTAACAAATTATGGTATATGATTGCAAAAGAATTCTATAGTGCTATATAAGAAATGATGAACAGGATGCTCTCAGGAAAACCTGGAAAGACTTGCATGAACTGATACTAAGTCAAGTGAACAGAATCAGGAGAACACCATACAAAGATAGCAATCCTGTACAATGATCAACTGTGAATGATTTAACTATTCTCAGCAAAACAATGATCCAAGACAACTTCAAAGGACTTAAAATTAAAAATGGTATCCTCTTCCAGAGAAAGATCTGATGGACCAAAATATACATATTTCACATTCTTTAGTCTTTTTTCCTCTTTTTCTATTGAGATCTCTTCCACAAAATGACCAATATGGGAAAATGTTTTACATAATTGCACATGTAAAAATCTGTATCAGATTGCTTATTATCTCAGGGAGGGAGAAAAATGGGAGGAAGAGTAGAATGAGAGAAAATTTGGAACAAATTTTTTTTACAAAAGATGAACATTAAAATATTGTTTTATATGAAATTGGGGGAAAATAAAATTTTATTATAAAATTTTCTAAATTATTTTAGATATGATTGGTAAAATAAAATATTATTTTTTAATTGAGGATCCCTAAAAGAACCTTCATTTATTTTTTTTTAAGCCCTTACCTTCCACCTTGATTCTAAGGCAGAAGAGTGGTAAGGACCAGGCAATGGAGGTTGAGCCCAGGATCACCTAGGAAGTGTCTGAGGCCAGATTTGAACCTAGGACCTCCCATCTCTAGGCCTGGCTCTCAATTCACTGAGTCACCCAGGGGCCCCCAAGAGCTTTCATTTATATAGGTTATATCTATTGATATTTACCATATTAACCCTTTAAAATCTTAATATTATTATGAAAATAGTTTTGACCTAATAAATTCCCTGAATAAATCTCTGGGATCCCCAAAGGATTCTTAGACCACACTCTGAGAACTGCTGCTCATAAATATGCTCTTCATCTGGTTTCCTCTCCCCAATTGAGCATCATTGGGCCAGGTTTAGCTTGGGTATCCACTTCTCTGAGAAGCTTCTCTTTCAGTTTCCTCTCGCAATGAGCACTTTGTCCCTCCTCAAATTAGTTCTCAGAGGGCAGGAGTTATTCCTCTTATATTCCTAAAGCCTCAAACACAAAAGGCATTTAATGTTTGATGAATTGAAAAGTCATACTTTTCTACTCATATATATATATAGTCTACAGAGACCACAAAATTTGGAAAGATCAAGTCTAATTAACGGGCTCTGAACCCACTATCAAGAACCTTCAAGAAGTAATTTTATTAGAGATTGATGGAAACAGTAAGTAAGGAGTACAAATCTGTTTTAGCTAAAAAAAAAAACACTATAGAAATACATAGAATACTACAAAAAGCTTGCCAAGAGATAGAAGTAAGTCACATTATCTTGAAGGCATTTAAGGATAAAACTGGTAAGAGGGAAATAAAAAAATGAAAAACGGGGGAAATCTATCAAGATTTTAAAAATAAACTATTTTTCCATCAATAACAGTGAAGTCACCACATTTGGACTGAAAAGAGGCAAGGATATCAAAGATGTGGAAAAATGCTAAGATTTTGTTACCAAAAAACACTAGAAAATATTAATAACTATAATCCTACATGCCCAATTCCTACATTTACAATAATTTTTATTAGAATAATCTATACTAGTAATGAGCTCATCCTTGAAGAATGTATGTAAAAGGAACAGTAGACTTTTATGAATGTTATTCCATAGTAGACAGCTTTACAGTCAGATTCCACTGTCTTTATTTTTCAAATATAAAAAAGCATTTGATTTAGTAAAACAAAACACTACCTTAAACCCTTTCTCCTAACAATATGTCAAAATCATTCAAGATTCCTTTAAAGTTGTAACAATAGAGACAACTATGTTTGGTGACCCTTTGATGATTAATATCAATCAAGGCATAAAAAGGAAAATGGGATGCCTGCCAAAAATGTTTGTCACCATGACTGAGGCTGTCCAGCATAATCCAAACAGAAAAGTAAGATTGACTATAGCAGTGATGGCAAACCTTTTAGAGACCAAATGCCCAAACTACAACCCTCATGTAAGCTACTCCCTTACCCCAGATGGGGAGGGAAAAAGCTCTCCCATTGGGCTGTTGGGCAGAGGGGTGGGTGATGAGAGAAATGTTCTCACGTATGCATGGAGAGGGGAAGGGGATCAGCCCCCTCCAGCACACATGTCATTAGTTCACAACACAGGCCTATAGAGTAAAGTGGTAAAGTAAAAAGAGTGTGGGACTTGTCTTCCAAAGATGTAGGTTCAATACCTAACTTGGCCACTTTCTACCCGTGTGATTTGGTGCACATCACTGAGCCTCTCTGGATCTTAGTTTCTCATCAATAAAATGAGGGGTTAGATTAGATAACCTGCCCAGCTCTAATAAGTAATGCTGAAGACACTCCTGTTTGCAGACTGAGTAATCTGATTTATGTTAGTGCTATATGCTTTGAGCTCTGGAAGACAAAGGTCTCCTAAATGAGATCCATCATCATTCAAAAAAACTGGCCTAACTACACACACAGGAAAAAATGAATGAATTAATAATGCTTTTTGTCCAGACTGTGACACAGTCTGTGGCTAATAAGTGCAAAATACAGAGCTGGTCCATCTGTATATGTCCTGGCAAACAAAATACACTGACAATAAGCTTGGAATGGGAGTTCTGAATGAAAGTGAACTGGATTGCATTTGGGAAACTGTAAAGTACTTCAGAAGACATAAATTTCTCCCTGAAACAAAACCTATCTTTTTCACTTCAATCTTCTAGCAATATTGTACGGTTGCAAATCAAGGAATACCAAAGTTGCGGAAGAATTAAACTTAAGGATCACTCAGAGGTCAAGAGGTATACAGTGAGTATGATGAGGTTAAAATGTTTTAACAATGAAGAATCCCCCCCAGGGAAGTACAGTCACAAGTATTATTAGAAACACACTAGAAAAGATCAGAGAAACCTAGAAAATGTAGGACTAGATCAAGAGATTACTCATGTGGCTCCAGTGATTTCCACGCAAGATCAAAAGAGCTTGAGGAAGGGCCCCAGGACACTGAGGAAACATCCCTCCATCCCATTCCCTAGGAGGATTTCTGGGAAGGCATGGACAGGAATAGGAAAGAATAATAAGGCTGGGTTATCTTCACTATTTGAGGAAGTGCCTGCAATAATGAAATCACATTCATCAAAGAATCAAACTAATGCAACTTCATTATAACTAGTTTTCAAATAGCTCCTGAGACGATTAAACCAGCAGACAATGGTATCAATGAGACGTGATTACCTCCTTCATTTTCTGAGACATAATAAGCTATGCTTTCCAAGTCATTAGGGCAATAAAGCCCTAAGAGAACAATGATCATTACTCACTGGCAGACAAAACGTGAATATCCTATAACTGTCCTGCTTTGGGAAAAAATATAGGGAGTCAGTAGCATTCCTTCCCCATATTTTTCCCTGATAGGGCTGTACCCTAGAATTTATAACTTATTGCTCTTAACAGTGGTTAGTGCAGGGCTTAAAAAATTTGTGAAAACAGAAAGTTATACTGAATACTAGGTTTCATAATTATAGTCAGAGAACCTTGGATGAGGATCATCATGACGATAACTAGCCTTTAAAAACACTTGAGACAGCTAGGTAGCCCAGTGGATAGAATGCCAGGCCTGGAGTCCAGAGGATCTGAGTTCAAATCTGGAATCAGACACTTCCTAATTATGTGACCCTGAGCAAGTCACTTAACTTCCACTGCCTGGCCTTTACCACTCTTCTGTCTTAGAACTGACACTTAGTATTGATTCAAAGACAAAAGGTATGGATTTTTTAAAAATCACTTTAAGATTTTCAAAGCCTTTAATCATTACAATTATGTAAGATAGGTGTTATTATTATCCTCACTGTAGTAAGGGATTTTAACAGGGTAAGCTGACAGTACAGAACTCTCAGGAGCTGGGGAACTGAACACACAGGCAGTTTCTGAGAGCAGTTGGTGGACTCCTCTGGTATAGAAAGAGGCTGCTGCTTTTTCTCTAGCAATCAGGAGAGCCAAGAGGGTTTCTGACTGGTATTTCTGGGGTGGATTCCCTCTTCTTTGGCTTTCTTGATATTCTGCGTGTCCTTGCTGCTGCTGCTGCTGTCAAGTGGATTTACTCAAAGCTGTTACTGGGATTACTGCTTGACTCAAAGAGGACTCCTGGTTGTGTGATTCTTTGGCCCTTGCCCTTGTTCTTACAAAACCCTATTAGCCTTAATTACTACTGTAAGGATTTAGTTTAGAATAATTATAGAAGGTATAAGGTTTTTAATGTTTTGGGTTAGAAGTTAGGTATCTCCTAATTCCCCTTTCCCCCATCCTCCCTTTAGCTAAATAAACCTGTTATTTTATATATATATAGTTAGTTTTGAATCCTTCTTTTAACCCACCTATTACATCACTTTATAGATGTAGAAACTGAGGCTAAGAAGTTAGACTTGTCCAGAGTGAGTGACACAGCTAGTAAGTATCTGAGGCAGGATTTGAATTCAGGTCTTCCTGACTCTGAGTCCAATATTCTATCCACTGGACTACCTAGCTGCCTCTGATGACTGTATTCTAGCAATAGAAATTATAATTAGAAAGTATAATTTACTAGATCAAATCCCTGTAAAGTGAAGTTATTAATACATTTCCAAAAAGGTGAGTGATTTATCTTTATCCAGGGATATAATTACATCTATTAAAAAGCAAATATTGAACTAGAGCCTAAAAAAATTCTAAGACACACAAGGTAAGAGTTAGGAAAAAAATAGCATGTAAAAATGTTCAGCTAAAATGTCATCTACTATACTCTTTGGGTAAGAAAATGATTTTTTTAAAAACACCTCTGTTGGGGTGGGGAAAAACTTTTATTTTGTTATTTTAAAAATAAATGTACCATGCTATTGCATAAAATTAAGAGCACTGTCATCCCCCCAAAAATGAACATAAAACTATATAGAAATTTCATTCACCATGAGATATTTTTTTAAAAACCAATATAGCCATCAACACAATGCTACTAAGAGAAATATTATATTTTTTAAAATTCTTTTACTTTTGAAGTTTAGTATGTTAAGACAAACTTTTCCACTCTATTATTTTCTCTTTATGTTATCCACAGGAACTCTATTGTCTAAGGAATTAAAGGGTTGCGTAATATAGCAGGAAGTGAAGATTATAACAAAGGTTATTTCAGTTCTGTCAGTCTTAGTTAGTCTCTGCTCTTCAATAACAGATAATGCTATGTTTGCTATTTGCTTAAGTTTTTCCTAATTACTAGTGGAGCCCTAATTAGTTATATTGGGGATGTCACCACATGACCACATCCTCTCCTGAAATCACATATAAGTTTGTGGGAGGACAAAAGACTGTAATATCCAAGTGGCACTTACCTTGAACAAAGTTATTTTAGTTTTCAAATTTTTCTCTGAGTACCAATTTTTCAAAATTTTGGTATGTAATAAACCAATAATTGAGGCTAATATTCTTTCTTTCTATAGGCAAGTTTTCCTTTTCTTACAATAGTCACTCACATTGCCAATTACAAAAGTATCGATTATATGCTCATTTTGATCATATTACAAAAGTATTATTTTGCTTCAAACATTTACTGAATATTTAGTGCTTCTGAGTATCTGCAATGGTGACAATATTCTGAGTTTGGTGTGAGATCCAAAATAAGTATACAATAAACATATGTGTCCTCACTCCACAATTACTCTTCACAACAATAAGGAAGATAACTAATACTTATGACTTAAAAAAAAAATACCCTAAATGAGAGATTCTTGACATAGAGTCCATGACCTTGTTTAAAACAATAGTTTGATAACTCTTTTTCAATATAATTGGGTTTCCTTTTCAATACTATATTTTCTACATATTTTAAAATGTTATTTAGAAAAGAGGTTCATGGAGTCTGAGTCACTGAAAAAAGGTTATAATCCTCAAGCTAAATGGTCTTTACAGATATTATTTTCATTCCTGCAAGTTAAGAGAAAAATAAACCAACTGAATAATGGGGAACATGAGGCACTGAGGGGTAGAGTCAAATAGCAAATGAGTGATAACATCTGGAAAAAAATTCCAATCCAAATACTTAGCTCAGAACAGCATCAAATATGCTCATCAATTTCTACATTACCTGAAATTCATCAAAACATAAGAGACATGCCTCTTCACTAATTTCTTCAGCTATAGGAGCTATTGGATCATATGATTTGGCCATTAATCCTGGTTTCCGTTTTGGCAAACTCTGTTTAAGGCGATGTATTCCTTAAATAGAAAAAAACAGAAATTAAAAGTAGCAATAGTAGCAAAAGCAATGTATTAAATGTTAGAAAGAGCATGTAAGTACAGTTAGAAGAGGGAAATAAATGATGCATTTTGAGTCATCCAGAATATGATTTTATTCCTAAGAGGATAATTCTTTAGCCCCAAAATCCAGGGCTTAGAGCAATCTGAGAAGTCTTCCCGCTCAAATCCTGACAATGAGAAGATGAATCACACCTTTAGACTTCCTCAAACATATCCATATTATGCTTTGTTAGAAATCAAAGTGGGTGATAAATAGAAGATGTTACACATGTGCAGACCAGAATATTAGGACTAGAATCAGACAACGTGGACTTAAATCTCATCTTTGCTCTGTGTGGTCTTGAGTAAGGTCCCAAACCTCCTGGAGCCTCTAAAATGAAAGACTTGGACAGATGATGATTAATGTAAGACCCAACTCTAAATCTTATAATCCCATAAGCAAACATCATTTGTGAGGCTCTTTCTTTTCTCTAACACATATTGTTTTTTTAAAAAATTTGGGTTTTTTTCCAATTACATATGAAAAATTTTTAACATTTTTTAAAAATTTGAGTTCCAAATTTTCTCCCGTCCTCTCCCTTCTCTTCCACACCCCTGAGAAAGCAAACAATTTGATATAGGTTACATGTGCACTATCATGGAAAACGATTTTCCATATTAGTCATATCTAACATATTCTAACTGTTTAATTCAATCTCATCTCATCCGTTCATCCAACAAACATTTGAGACTCTTATCTTGTACACATTGCTGATCTAGATGTTTGTAGGAACAGTTTAAGAGAAAGATATCAGAGCAGCCACTTAGCTGAATAAATCCAAATGTATAAGAAACAACAGGGGATAAGTTAGAGAGCAATATACTGACAAGTACAAAATTACACAATACAAATATAAAATATAAGTGTTGCAGAGGTAGAGAATAAAGAATCATATGCCAATGGGATATAACTAAGCAGTTAAAATTTCTTTAAATCCTTGAATTTGAAATCATTTCTTCTTCTCCCTTAATAGAGAAAAAGAAATACATACTCTCTTTTATTTCTTCTAAACATGATGGTGTAATTTAATCTGACAAAAAGCAAAGCACTAATGATCAACCAATAAACAGTTAAGACTCTTTCCCTCTCTGGTGAACCTAACTAGGGATCTATATAGTCCTTCAGGTTTAAAATGACTGTACAATACAATCAAATGTAATGGATTTCTCTACTAGCAGCAATGCAATGATCCAGAACAATTCAGAGGGACGTATGAGAAAGATGCTAACCACATCCAGAGGAAGAACTGTGGGAGCAGAAATACAAAAGAAACACAACTGCTTGATCACATGGGTTAATGGGGATATGATTGGGGATATAGACTCTAAACGATCACCCTCATGCAATTATCAATAATATGGAAATAGGTCTTGATCAATGATACATGTAAAACCCAGTGGAATTGTGTGTCAGCTACCAGCGGGGGAAGGGGGGTGTGGGGGGTGGGGTAGGAAGGGAACATGAATCCTGTAACCATGGAAAAATATTCTAAATTAATTAAATAAAAATTTTCAATTAAACAAATAAATAAAATAAAATAAAATAAAATGACTGTATAATAGCCAGGAGCACTCCAATTCTTTCTCTTCCCTTATTTAGCATTTGATCCTGAGTCCACATGGTGTTGTGGAAAGAACTGGACATTGGGAGATCTGGGTTCTAGCTTCTCTTTTGATTAGCTAAATGTATAACCTTGGGAAAGTCACTTATGTTCCTAGAGGCCTAGTCTTCTCATCTGTAAAATGAAGATAATACTTGCCTTGCCTACTTCACAGAATTGCTGTGAAAATGAAATGAAAGAAGACATGGTAGCCATCTGTAAACTAAGCAACTATCTAAATATAAGATGTCAGAATCATCATAATCTCAGGATTACACTACAATGTCATATCCAATACTGAACAAAATAAATGAGATCAAATAAGACTTCATTTGTATTTTGAACAAAACCATACAAAGTACATCTAAACAGCATTTAAGAACACAGTTGTAGAGTTTACTGTAATCTTTTTTTGTTTTCTTTTCACTAAAAAGGTTACTTCCTTACACATTAATCTATATACCCACTTACTTTTGTGTACATCTAGCATGAAACCATGAAAATGGACTCTCTTTTTCCTCTCCACTTCTGTGTAAGCATAAAACATGTCCATCACCATTGTCTTTCCTGTACCTTAAGAAAAAAAAAAAGAATCCACTATTAATTTAAACTGTATATACAGATTACTGGAATGATTGTTCATTAGCTTTGACTGAATGAAACCACATTTTTTCATACTGAACGGCACAAGTTGACTTTTTTGGGGACAGGTTTTCTTTGTTAAACAAGCCAAAAATACAAATCTGCCATTACTTACTCACTTAAAATTCTATTTCTGTGAATTCTAGGGTTAGGATTAGAGGCCATTTCCTCCAACCTCCTCATTCAACAAATGAAGAGACTAGGAACAAAGAAAGTTAAGTAATTTCCTTCATGTCAAAAAGGTAATAAGTACATAAAGTGGAATTTGAACCTAAGTCCTCTGACTCCAGTGCCAATGTTCTTTCCATTATAAACAAGATTGTGTTTATAGCCTGAGTAAACTTTTGAGTTTTAGCTGTTAGTCTTCTTATTTGCTAGAATTTGGAGATCTAAATAAAATAACTCCATTCATTCATTTATGAAATGTATATTGTGTTTCTATTAGGTGTAAGGAAATCAGAAAGATAATCTGACAGATACAAATATCAGAAATAAAATAACACAAAAAGACAAGAACATGAGGAGTATACATTAACTTCTAAAAGTGCATTTTTGATTGGGTAACAAATGAAAGCTATATATGAGAGTTAAGAATTGATTAAAATGCAGTTTTTACTGTTTTTGTTTGTTCAAAAAACATTTGAGAGGCAGTATAGAATAGTAGCAATTAGGCTGGATTTGGGAGGCAAAGGGTTTGGATGCAAATAATACTGCTGCAATTTACTAGCTGAGTGACCTTGGGTAAGGGTCACTTAGCCAGCCAATCACAGTTTCCATGTCAGTAAAATAAACAGAATAGATTAAAATTGCCTTGGGTGCCTCTTCCATCACTAGACCTTATTCTAGAAATCTATTTACTAACCACTTATGGACTAGACACTATGACAGATATGGATGGAGGGGATAAAAGTCCCTGAAGTTTGCAATCTGTTGGGGAAATATGTACAAATATCACAGTTAGGGTTAGTGACTGGACCTATGATTTCAGTGGCAAAGAGCAAGCCCTGATGAAAAAACTCTCTCTACCTTACTAGGAAACATCTTCTCTATACATTGTAAACCTTAAAATTTCTTAGACTTATAAATGTTGGAAATTTCACCATTGGGAAATTTCATACTTGAAAAATTTCCTATTGATAGTGGGAACTCTATTGGAATGTGAACCCCATTGGCATGGGAGGTTCCTCCTCCTTCCTTCTTAAGATTACTTTAGGACAGAAACCTTTTGCTGAACAATGGAAAGGGCTTTGACCTATGCTTAAGCATAGAACAGGAATTTCTTTGAGTCATGATTGATTTTAGAATTGATATAATAGAGATACTTGGAATGACAGAACCAGGTCTTGGAAAATACAATTTCCACCCCACTCAGTCCTAACAGGATTTAGGAAGGGCTGTAGCAAAGGATCAAGATTTAATTATTTGAGAATATGACCTTCAACAGACATGTGCAAAGCCACAGACCTCTGGGCAGTCCTGGGTTAAGCTAGAGCCACCATTGGCACAGGGAAGACATGGACAGTGATTGGTAGATGTGAGAACTGAGGGGAGGGAACTTGGATGGTTTCCTTAAAGATAGAGGGGGCTGAGGACTGAGGAGGGTTGGTTGGAGAGTTTTGGCTCTGAGTGGTTGGAGAGGTGCTCTGAGAAGCTTGCTCTGAAGGAAGCTGGAGGTGGAGGCCCCTGAGACTGTTTCTCCATTTTGGTCACGTGAGTAATAGGGACTGATCTCCTTTCTTTGCCTCAGCTATCTAAGGGCTTGGGCCTTTTGGTCCAGCCTAAACAGAAGGGGTATTTAAGCCCTATTCCCTTCTCTCCCCTTTCTCTCTCCCTCTCTCTCTCTATCTCTAATTCCTTTCTTCCTCCTGTTTGTAATTAAACTCTATAAAAGGTTGACTGCTGACTTGAGTTTTCATTTAGGAATTACATAGCTGAATTCCTTGGTGACCTTAAATTAATATATATAAGTCTTTTAAAGTGATTTCCTTGTCACAACATTTCAGTAAATACCAAATATACACAAAATAAAGAAAACTAAGAGGATCCAGAAAGGCTCCTAAAGGAGTTTTCCAATAAGATATCTGCCTGAACCAATGTATCTGCTCCATCATGAACCCAAAATTTGGGGGCAGCTGGGTAGCTCAGTGGATTGAGAGCCAGGCCTAGAGATGGGAGGTCCTAGGTTCAAATCTAACCTCAGACACTTCCCAGCTGTGTGACCCTGAGCAAGTCACTTCACCCCCATTGCCTAGCCCATATCGCTCTTCTACCTTGGAACTGATACATAGTATTAATTCCAAGATAGAAGGTAAGGGCTTTAAAAATAAATAAATAAACAAACAAACAAATGAATGAATGAATGAATGAATGAATGAATAAAATAAACCTAAAATTTCACTAAACCAAAAAATGATACAAAAATCTTATGTGAAACCAGAAAAGTACCTTCTACCTCAAAACCATACCAGAACATCAACCAAAAGCCCAATGGTAAAAAAAAGAGGGCCTCCAAAAAAATCAAGGCCAGAAGAATCCAACTAACTTGAACCTTTCCACCTTGTTTAGAGATGCCAGGGATACCTGCTGCCTATAAAGTTTTGAGCCTGGAAGCAGCAGAGCCAAAGACTTCCCAAAAGAAAGTCCCAGGGTGATCTGAAACCCACAGTAGTGTACTTGGATGTGACCAGGAGCAGCAGTAGCACTTCCTAGAAAATTATATTGAAATACTAAGGAAGGGGAACCTGCTGAACCCCAAAGATGGAAGGGTTGGAAGGTGGGAAGGGGAGGTCTCTGGAAATGGAGGTCAGCATTAGAATATGAGGTGACCCAGATTGAGACCATTTATTAATTTCTATTTTATTGTTTAAGAAAAATTTTCCATATTTACCTGATTCAGACTAGATTCAAGGTACCCATGATGGGGACAGGTACTGTCAGTTTTGTCACTCACTGCCCAATTCTGGGCTACAGATACAGGGAAGATTAAGAAAAGGATCTGTGAATGGGGTTAGCAGCCCATGGTAAGAAGCACAGTAGGCCTAGACCTGTGATGGTGAATCTATGGCACATGTGCCAATGACGGCATGCAGAGACCTCTCAATGGGCATGTGTGCCAACACTGGCCAGAGTTTGTTACTAGAAAGGCAGAGGGACTGGGGAGAAACTTCTCCCTTGCTCCTTTTCACTGTACCACCCCATCCCTCTGCCCAGCAGTCCAATGGAAGTGCTTCCTTGCTCAGGCCACTCCCTCCCTTTCTCCTACCCCTTTCTGGGATAAGGGTCGGGGCACTTGGTGGGGGGGGGGGGGAGTAAGGGCAAGGCATAGAATGAGGTGTCTAAAAGATTCTAAAAGGTTCACTATCATTGCCCTAGACTGTGAATTCAGCGAAGAGTAAGATCAGAAATAGGCAGCAGTTGTATGGCTCAGATTCCAGGGACAAAATGCAGTTAAACTTCCAGTAAGTGGTCCTGCCTGCAGAGGAATAATCAGGGTAAGAATCTCAGGCCGAAAGGGCTGAGTTTTGTCATTCTGAATCAAGAGTTTTCTAGCTGGCTGTAAGAGGTTGAGTCCATCATCATCTACTGTTGCTCAGACCTAAAGCCAAATCAGAAACTTGCACAGAACAAAGGGACAGCATGCAGACACTGCCCTGCATCAGACCACTTTGGGAGCTCTGAAAGCTTGAAGATTCTCAGCCTATCTCTGAGACCCTGGAAAAACACAACACTCAGCACCCCAAGAAATCTGCAAGAGGACAAACCCAGATGTTTCCTCAAGAACTGCAGCAAAGCCCAGACCTAATAGCAATTTTAGAGTCAGTAAGTAGCTAGAAGAATGAGAATCAAAAAGAACCCAAACATAAAGAGTTATTATGGGGGCAGGGAAGTTCAAGACAAACCCACAAAATGAGAATGACTCCAAAACATCTACAAGCAAAGCCTCAGAGGAAAACACAACTTATATACAAACTCAAGATGAAAGAGACTGAAGCTAAAAACAATTAATGTCTTTGAACAAGCCATCAAGGAACTTCCTAAGAAAAAATCCCCAGGTCAGACTGGATTCACAAGTGAATTCTATCAAACATTTAAAGAACAACTAATCCCAAAACTATACAAATTATTTGACAAAATAAGCAAAGAAGGAGTTTTACCAAATTCCTTTTATGACACAAATATAACTGATTCCAAAGTCAGGAAGACCAAAAATAGAGAAAGAAAACTACAGACTAATCTACTTAATGAATACAGACTCAAATATCTTAAATAGAATACTAGCAAAAAGACCCCAGCAAGTGATCATGAGAGTCATTCACTATGATCAGGTGGGATTTATACCAGGAATGCAAGAATGGTTTAATATTAGGGAAACCATCCACATAATTGACCGTATCAATAATCAAACCAACAGAAATCACATGATTATCTCAATAAATACAGAAAAGGCCTTTGACAAAATACAACACTCATTCCTAGTGAAAACACTAGAAAGTAAACAAATAGAAGGGCCATTCCTCAAAATAATAAACAGTATATATTTAAAACCATCAGCAAGTATCATCTGCAATGGGGACAAATTAGAAGCCTTCCCAATAAGATCAGGAGTGAAGCAAGGATGCCCATTATCACCTTTATTATTTAATATTGTTCTAGAAACACTAGCAATAGCAATTAGAGAAGAAAAAGAAATTGAAGGGATTAAAGTAGGCAACGAGGAAACTAAACTATCACTCTTTGCAGATGATATGATGGTATACTTAAAGAACCCCAGAAAATCAACTTAAAATACTAGTGGAAATAATTAACAACTTTACCAAAGTGGCAGAGTAATCCAACATAAATCATCAGCATTTCTATATATTTCCAACAAAACTCAGCAGCAGGAGCAGCAAACATAGGAATTATATGAACACAACTACAAAATACTTTCACACAATAAAAACTAGACCTAAACAACTGGAAAAGCATTAATTGTTCCTGGGTAAAACATAATAAAAATGACAATCCTAGTCAAATTAATTTATTTATTTAGTGCTATGTGTCAAAATATGAAGAAACTTTTTTACTGAATTAGAAAAAAACTATAACAAAGTTCATTTGGAAGAACAAAAGAACAAGAATATCAAGGGAAATAATGGGAAAAAATGTGAAGGAGGAGGGCCTAGCAGTACCAGATCTTAAACTGTACTATAAAGCAGTGGTCATCAAAACAATATGATACTGGTTAAGAGACAAAAGGGAGGGTCAGGGGAACAAACTTGGGGTAAATGACCTCAGCAAGACTGTCTATGAAAAATCCAAATATCCAAGCTTTGGGGACAATAATCCACTATTTATATATTTATATATAAATTTATATATACACATATATATATATTTATATATAAAACTGCTAGAAAAATTGGAAAACAGTATGAGAGAGATTAGGTTTAGATCAACATCTCACACCCTACACCAATATAAATTCAGAATGGGTGAATGACTTGAATATAAAGAAGGAAACTGTAAGTAAATTAGGAGAACACAATAGTATACCTGTCAGATCTTTGGGAAAGGAAAGATTTCAAGACCAAGAAAGAGTTAGAAAAAAATTACAAAATATTTATAATTTTGATTACATTAAATTAAAGAGGTTTTGTACAAACAAAACCAATGCAACCAAAATTAGAAGGGGAGCAACAAATTGGGGGGAAATCTTTATAACAAAAACCGCTGACAAAGGTCTAATTACTCAAATTTAGTTTGTACAAAAGTCAAGTCATTCCACAATTGACAAATGGGCAAGGGGCATAAATAGGCAATTTTAAGATAAAGAAATCAAAACTATCAATAAGCACATGAAAAAGTGTTCTAAATCCCTCCTGATTAGAGAAATGCAAATGAAAACAACTTTGAGGTACACCTCACACCTAACAAATTGGCCAATATGACAGCAAAGGAAAGTAATAAATGTTGGAGGGGATGTGGCAAAATTGGGACATTAATGCACTGCTGGTGGAGTTATGAAGTAATCCAACCATTCTGGAGGAAAATTTGGAACTATGCACAAAGGGCTTTAAAAGACTGCCTGTCCTTTGATCCAGCACTGCTGGGTTTATACCCCAAAGAGATAATAAGGAAAAAGACTTGTACAAAAATATTTATAATTGTGCTCTTTGTGGTGGCAAAAAATTGGAAAATGAGGGATGCCTTTCATTTGGGGAATGGCTAAACAAATTATGGTATCTGCTGGTGATGGGATACTATTGTGCTCAAAGGAATAATGAACTGGAGGAATTCCATGTGAACTGGAACAACCTCCAATAACTGATGCATAGTGAAAGAAGCAGAACCAGGAGAATGTTGTACTCAGAGATGGATATACTGTGGCACAATCGAATGTAGTAGACTTCTCTACTAGCAGCAATGCAATGATCCAGAACAATTCTGAGGAACTTAGGAGAAAGAACGCTACTCATATCCAGAGAAAGAACTGTGGGAGTAGAAACATAGAAGAAAAACAACTGCTTGATCACAGGGGTTTATGGGGATATGCTTGGGGATGTAGACTCTAAACGATCACCTTAGTGCAAATATCAATAATATGGAACTAGGTCCTGATCAATGACACATGTAAAATCCAGTAAAATTCCACATTGGTTATGGGACGGGGGTGGGATGAGGGGAGGGAAAGAACATGAATCACATAACCATGGAAAATTTTTCTTAATCAATTAAATAAAACTTTAAGAAAACTAGATCTAAACAATTGGGAAAACATTAATTGCTCCTGGGTAGGATGAGCTAATATAATAAAAATGACAATGCTAACCCAAATTAATCTACTTATTCAGTGCCATACATCAAACTACCAAAAAAACTTTTTAATAGCATAAGAAAAAATTATACCAAAGTTCATTTGGACAAACAAAAGATCAGAATATCAAGGGAAATAATGGGAAAAAAATGTGAAGGATAGGGGCCTAGCAGTACAAGATCTTAAACTGTACTATAAAGCAGTAGTCATCAAAATAATATGGTACTGGCTAAGAGACAGAAGGGTGGATCAATGAAATAAACTAGGGGTAAATTACATAAGATGGCAGCTTAGAGAAAGCTAAAGTTCAGATCTCCAGAAACCCTTCCCTACCGATCTCAAACTATATGCTCCTAGGGTGCCGAAATTCAAAACGATCAACAGCATAGACCTTGGGAATCCTCCTCCTGGACCTGGACCTGGATCAAAAGGTAAGGCCCCCCTCAAAAGCCAGAACCCGAGATCACTCGGACCTAAGGGGTAGGCAGAAGGAAGGTCCTAGGACCCATCCCCCCCAACCTGGAGCACCAAGTCCAAGGCTACAGAGGGAAACTTAGAGCAGAGATTGTAACCCCCTGGCCGGATCCTTCCATCCGAGTCCCAGTGAAAGTCACTGCCCTCGGAGCTTCTGGAAGCCGCAGCCCCTCCCCCCTCAGAGAGCAGGGTCGTCTGAAAGAAGAGTAACCCTCAGGGCCTGCAAGACAGCCTCACAGCCAGCTATTCTGAAGACAACTTCCGGAAAGCAACCCAACCCAGTCGAGGGGGCACCCAGACAGCAGGGAAAGAGAGAGAGCCAGGGGAGATTGTAACCCCCTGGCCGGATCCTTCTATCAGAGTCCCAGTGAAAGTCACTGCCCTTGGAGCTGCAGGAAGCCGCGGCCCCTTCCCCCTCAGAGAGCAGGGTCATCTGAAACAAAAGTAACCCTCAGGGCCTGCAAGACAGCCTCACAGCCAGCTATTCTGAAGGCAACTTCCGGAAAGCAATCTGACCCAGTCAAGGGGGCACCCAGACAGCAGGGAAAGAGAGAGAGCCAGGGGAGAGTGTAACCCCCTGACCGGATCCTTCCATTCCAGTTCCAGTGAAAGTCACTGCCTTAAGGCATACTCAGTTCAATCCAGGGAAAGCTCATAGAACGGACAATCTGCCCAGGACTAAAACCTCTGAACACCAGATAGAGATAAGAAAAGCTAATCCTCCACATTCAGAGATGGCAAACTCCACAGAAGCACAGAAGCCCCCAAATCCCAAGAAAAATAAGAAGAAAGAGGCGACTTTGGACACATTCTATGGAGCAAAAATACAAAATACAGAGGAGATAGAATACGAAATACAAGAAAATGCTCCGAAACCTTCCAAAGGAAATGGAAACTCTCCACAAACCCAAGAAGAATTTGAATCACAAATGACCAAAAAGATGGAAGCCTTCTGGGAGGAAAAGTGGGAAATAATGCAAAAGAAATTCACGCATCTACAAAACCGGTGTGACCAAACTGAAAAAGGAAAACCAGGCTTTAAAGGTCAGAATCAGGCAACTGGAAGACAACAATCTTGTAAAAGAGCAAGAATTAATAAAGCAAAGCCAAAATACCAAGAGATTAGAAGAGAACATAAAATAGCTCACCAACAAGGTGACAGATCTGGAAAATAGAGGGAGAAGAGATAATTTAAGAATAATTGGACTTCCAGAAAAGCCAGAAATAAACACCAAACTCGACATCATAATACAAGATATAATCAAAGAAAATTGCCCAGAGATTCTAGAACAAGGGGGTAATACAGCCACTGACAGAGCTCACAGAACACCTTCTACACTAAACCCCCAAAAGACAACTCCCAGGAATGTAACTGCCAAATTCCAAAGCTCTCAAACAAAAGAAAAAATCCTACAGGAAGCCAGAAAAAGACAATTTAGATATAAAGGAATGCCAATCAGGGTCACACAAGACCTTGCAAGTTCTACTCTGAATGATCGTAAGGCATGGAACACGATCTTCAGAAAGGCAAGAGAGCTGGGTCTTCAACCAAGAATCAGCTACCCAGCAAAACTGGCTATATACTTCCAAGGGAAAGTATGGGCATTCAACAAATTAGAAGATTTCCAACGTTTTGCAAAGAAAAGACCAGAGCTCTGTGGAAAGTTTGATACTGAAAAACAAAGAGCAAGGAATACCTGAAAAGGTAAATATTAAGGAAAGGGGAAAGGAGAAAAATGTTATCTTCTTCTTTTATTCAAACTCTCTTCTATAAGGACTACATTTATATCAATCTATGTATACTAACATGTAGGGAAAATGTAATGTATAAATAGGGGGTAAAGAAAGACCAAATAGAAAAATCTTTCTTACACAAAGATTCACATGGGAAGGAGAGGGGAAGAAAACTCCTATAAGAAGGAGAGGAAGAGAGGGTTTTTTACTTAAACCTTAATCTCAGGGAAATCAACTCTGATAGGGAAAAACATCCAAATCCATTGGGATCTTGAATTCTATCTTACCCAACAAGGGTAGGGAGAAGGGAAAACCAAGGGGTGGAGGTGGAGAGGGAAAACAAAAAGGGAGGGAAAGAGAGGGGGGAGGGGAAGAGAACAAAAAGGGAGGGACTAAAAAGGGAAACATCAAGGGAGGGGACAAGGGGGACTGATTCAATGTAAATCACTGGACTAAAAGGTAGAGCAGAAGAAGAAAAGGTTAGAATTAGGGAAGGATATCAAAATGCCAGGGAGTCCACAAATGACAATCATAACTTTGAATGTGAATGGGATGAACTCACCCATAAAACGTAGACGAATAGCAGAATGAATTAGAATCCAAAACCCTACCATATGTTGTCTTCAAGAAACACACATGAGGCCGGTTGACACCCACAAGGCCAGAATTAAAGGATGGAGTAAGACCTTCTGGGCCTCGAATGACAGAAAGAAGGCAGGGGTGGTAATCATGATATCTGATAAAGCCAAAGCAAAAATAGACCTGATCAAAAGGGACAGGGAAGGTGATTATATATTGTTAAAAGGGACTTTAGACAATGAGGAAATATCATTAATCAACATGTATGCACCAAATAATATAACACCCAAATTTCTAATGGAGAAACTAGGAGAATTGAAGGAAGAAATAGACAGTAAAACCATATTAGTGGGAGACTTAAACCAACCATTATCAAATTTAGATAAATCAAATCAAAAAATAAATAAGAAAGAGGTAAAAGAAGTGAATGAAATCTTAGAAAAAGTAGAATTAATAGACATATGGAGAAAAATAAATAGGGATAAAAAGGAATACACCTTCTTCTCAGCACCACATGGCACATTCACAAAAATTAACCATACATTAGGTCACAGAAACATAGCACACAAATGCAAAAAAGCAGAAATAATGAATGCAGCCTTCTCAGATCACAAGGCAATAAAAATAATGATTAGTAATGGTACATGGAAAACCAAATCAAAAACTAATTGGAAACTAAACAATATGATACTCCAAAATCGTTTAGTTAAAGAAGAAATCATAGAAACAATTAATAATTTCATCGAGGAAAATGACAATGGTGAGACATCCTTTCAAACCTTTTGGGATACAGCCAAAGCGGTAATCAGAGCTAAATTCATATCCCTGAATGCTTATATTAACAAACTAGGGAGAGCAGAGATCAATCAAATGGAAATGCAAATGAAAAAACTCAAAAGCGATCAAATTAAAAACCCCCAGCAGAAAACCAAACTAGAAATCCTAAAAATTAAGGGAGAAATTAATAAAATCGAAAGTGATAGAACTATTGATTTAATAAATAAAACAAGAAGCTGGTACTTTGAAAAAACAAACAAAATAGACAAAGTACTGGTCAATCTAATTAAAAAAGGAAGGAAGAAAAGCAAATTAACTGCATCAAAGATGAAAAGGGGGACAGCACCTCCGATGAAGAGGAAATTAAGGCAATCATTAAAAATTACTTTGCCCAATTATATGGCAATAAATACACCAATTTAGGTGATATGGATGAATATATACAAAAATACAAACTGCCTAGACTAACAGAAGAGGAAATAGAATTCTTAAATAATCCCATATTAGAAAATGAAATCCAACAAGCCATCAAAGAACTTCCTAAGAAAAAATCCCCAGGGCCTGATGGATTCACCAGTGAATTCTATCAAACATTCAGAGAACAGTTAATCCCAATACTATACAAACTATTTGACATAATAAGCAAAGAGGGAGTTCTACCAAACTCCTTTTACGACACAAACATGGTACTGATTCTAAAACAAGGCAGGTCAAAAACAGAGAAAGAAAACTATAGACCAATCTCCCTAATGAATATAGATGCAAAAATCTTAAATAGGATACTAGCAAAAAGACTCCAGCAAGTGATCAGAAGGATCATCCACCATGATCAAGTAGGATTTATCCCAGGGATGCAGGGCTGGTTCAATATTAGGAAAACCATCCACATAATTGACCACATCAACAAGCAAACCCACAAGAACCACATGATTATCTCAATAGACGCAGAAAAATCATTTGATAAAATACAACACCCATTCCTATTAAAAACACTAGAAAGCATAGGAATAGAAAGGTCATTCCTAAAAATAATAAACAGTATATATCTAAAACCATCAGCTAATATCATCTGCAATGGGGATAAACTAGACGCATTCCCAATAAGATCAGGAGTGAAACAAAGATGCCCATTATCACCTCTACTATTTGACATTGTACTAGAAACACTAGCAGTAGCAATTAGAGAAGAAAAAGAAATTGAAGGCATCAAAATAGGCAAGGAAGAGACCAAGTTATCACTCTTTGCAGATGACATGATGGTCTACTTAAAGAATCCTAGAGATTCAACCAAAAAGCTAATTGAAATAATGAACAACTTTAGCAACTTAAAGTTGCAGGATACAAAATAAACCCACATAAATCATCAGCTTTTCTATATATCTCCAACACAGCTCAGCAGCAAAAACTAGAAAGAGAAATCCCATTCAAAATCACCTTAGACAAAATAAAATACCTAGGAATCTACCTCCCAAGACAAACACAGGAACTATATGAACACAACTACAAAACACTCGCCACACAACTAACATTAGAATTGAGCAATTGGAAAAACATTAACTGCTCATGGATAGGATGAGCCAATATAATAAAAATGACCATCCTACCCAAACTTATTTATCTATTTAGTGCCATACCCATTGAACTACCAAAATACTTCTTCACTGATTTAGAAAAAACCATGACAAAATTCATTTGGAACAACAAAAGATCAAGGATATCCAGGGAAATAATGAAAAAAAAAACCACATATGATGGGGCCCTTGCAGTCCCAGACCTTAAACTATATTACAAAGCAGCAGTCATCAAAACAATTTGGTACTGGCTAAGAAACAGAAAGGAAGATCAGTGGAATAGACTGGGGGAAAGCGACCTCAGCAAGACAGTATACGATAAACCCAAAGATCCCAGCTTTTGGGACAAAAATCCACTATTCGATAAAAATTGCTGGGAAAATTGGAAGACAGTATGGGAGAGACTAGGAATAGATCAACACCTCACACCCTACACCAAGATAAATTCAAAATGGGTGAGTGACTTAAACATAAAGAAGGAAACCATAAGTAAATTGGGTAAACACAGAATAGTATACCTGTCAGACCTTTGGGAGGGGAAAGACTTTAAAACCAAGCAAGACATAGAAAGAATCACAAAATGTAAAATAAATAATTTTGACTACATCAAATTAAAAAGCTTTTGCACAAACAAAACCAATGTAACTAAAATTAGAAGGGAAACAACAAACTGGGAAAAAATCTTCAGAGAAACCTCTGACAAAGGTTTAATTACTCAAATTTATAAAGAGCTAAATCAACTGTACAAAAAATCAAGCCATTCTCCAATTGATAAATGGGCAAGGGACATGGATAGGCAGTTCTCAGATAAAGAAATCAAAATTATTAATAAGCACATGAAGAAATGTTCTAAATCTCTTATAATCAGAGAAATGCAAATAAAACCAACTCTGAGGTATCACTTCACACCAAGCAGATTGGCTAACATGATAGCAAAGGAAAGTAATGAATGCTGGAGGGGATGTGGCAAAGTAGGGACATTAATTCATTGCTGGTGGTGTTGTGAACTGATCTAACCATTCTGGAGGGCAATTTGGAACTATGCCCAAAGGGCGACAAAAGAATATCTACCCTTTGGTCCAGCCATAGCACTACTGGGTCTGTACCCTAAAGAGATAATGGACAAAAAGACTTGTACAAAAATATTCATAGCTGCGCTCTTTGTGGTGGCCAAAAACTGGAAAACGAGGGGATGCCCATCAATTGGGGAATGGCTGAGCAAATTGTGGTATATGTTGGTGATGGAATACTATTGTGCTAAAAGGAATAATAAAGTGGAGGAATTCCATGGAGACTGGAACAACCTCCAGGAAGTGATGCAGAGCGAGAGAAGCAGAACCAGGAGAACATTGTACACAGAGACTAATACACTGTGGTATAATCGAACGTAATGGAGTTCTCCATTAGTGGCGGTGTAATGTCCCTGAACAATCTGCAGGGATCTAGGAGAAAAACACTATCCAAAAGCAGAGGACAAACTGTGGGAGTAGAAACACCGAGGAAAAACAACTGCCTGACTACAGTGGTTGAGGGGACATGACAGAGGAGAGACTCTAAACAAACACTCTAATGCAAATACTAACAACATGGCAATGTGTTCGAATCAAGAACACATGTGATACCCAGTGGAATCATGCGTCGGCTATGGGGGGTGGGGTGGGGGGAAGAAAATGATCTTTGTCTTTAATGAATAATGCTTGGAAATGATCAAATAAAACATTATTTTTAAAAAAACTGCTGGGAAAAATTTTAAAACACTATGGGAAAAATCAGGTTTAGATCAACATCTTACACCCTATATCAAGATAAATTCAAAATTGGTAAATGACATATAGAGAGAAATCATAAATAAATAAAGTGAACATAAAATAGTATACCTGTCAGATCTGTGGGAAAGAAAAGAATTTAAGGCCAAGTAAGAGAAAGAGAACATTTCAAAGTATAAAATGAATGACTTTGATTATATGAAATTAAAAAGGGTTTGTACAAACAAAACCAATGCAGCCAAAACTGGAAGGAAAGCAACAAACTGCAATAACATTGTTATAAGAAAACTCTCTGACAAAAGTTTTATTTCCCAAATATATAAGGAACTAAGTCAAATTTACAAAAAATTAAGACATTCCCCAATGGACAAATGGTCAAGGGACATATAGGCAGTTTTCACATGATGAAATCAAACCCATCAATAAGCACATGAAAAAGTGTTCTAAATCCCTCCTGATTAGAGAAATACAAATTAAAACAGCTCTAAAGTACCACCTTACACCTAGTAGGCTGGCCAATATGGCAGCAAAGGAAAGTGAAAAATGTTGGAAGGAATGTGGCAAATTGGGACACTAATAAAGTGGTGGTGGAGTTGTGAATTGGTCCAACAATTCTGAAGGGAAATTTGAAATTATGCCCAACAGGCTTTAAAAGAATGCCTACCCCTTTGACCCAGTCATAGCATTGTTGGGTTTATACCCCAAGGAGATAATAAGGAAAAAGACTTGTACAAAAATATTTATAGCCACACTTTTTATAGTGGCAAAAAATTGGAAAATGAGGGGGTGTTAATCCATTGGGGAATGGCTGAATAAATTGTGGTATCTGATGGTGATGGAATACTATTGTGCTGAAAGGAATAATGAACTGGGGGAAATTCCATATGAACTGAAACGACCTCCAGGAATTGGTGCCAAGTAAAAGGGGCAGAACCAGGAGAACACTGTACACAGAGACTGATATGTTACAGCACAATCAAATGAAACAGACTTTTCTACTAGCAACAATGCAATGACCCAGGACAATCTGGAGGAATTTATGAGAAAGAATGCTATCCACATCCAGAGAAAGAACTGTGGAAACAGAAATGCAGAAGAAAAACATATCAATCATGCCATTCAATAGAGATATGATTAGGGTTTTCATGTTAAAGGATCACTCTACTACAAATATGAATAACATGGAAATAGGTTTTGAACAATGATAAATGTATTACCCAGTGGAACTGCTTGTCAGCTTCAGGAGTGGGAAGGTAAGAGGGATTGGGAATCATGAATCATGTAACCATGGAAAAATTTCCTAAATAAAAAAGGGAGAAAATTAAGTTCTAAAAATTAAATGGAATGAGATTTACAGAAGGAAAAGTTAGAAAGGGAAATTATAGCTTAACATATGAGATATAAAGCTCTGCCAAGGCAACAAATTCCCTGAAAATTAGAATGTACCAAACAAAAGCTAATGATTCCATGAGGTTTCAAGAAACAAAGTTCAAAAGGCTAAAGATATAGAAAAGGCTAAAATTATACAATAAAATGTAAGGCATTTCAGAGCAAAAACAACTGACAAATCAAGAAAAAAGCTCTTAAGAATTATTGTTCTATATGAATGCAATGACCAATAAATAAATAAATAAATAAATGACCTAGACAGACTATTTCAAGAAATCTCTTAGAACCAGAGGGAAAGTAGAACTAGAAAGGATCCATTGGTCATCTCTTGTAAGAAACTCACAAATGAAAACACCTTGGAATATAGGAATTAAAATCCAAAGCTTCTCAGTCAAAGCAAAAATACTGAAAGCAACCAGAAAGAATTCAAGTATTGAGAGCCATAATCAAGTTCACACATGATTTAGTTGCTACCACTATAACCAAGTGAGGAATTTGGAATGCAATATTTTAGAAGATAAAGGATATAGATTTACTACCCAAAATAACTTATCTAGCAAAACTGAGAATAATGCTACAGGGGGAAAAAAATGACTCTTTAATGAAAAAGACGACTTCCAAAAAATCAGAACTTTGGAACTATGCCGAAAGGACTATATAACTGTGCATATCCTTTGGTCCTATAATACTGCTTATTGATCTGTATCCTAAAGTTATAATAAAAAAGGAAAAATTACTTACTTGTACAAGCAATTCTTTGTGTAGTGGTGAAGAACTGGAAATTGAGGGGATGTGCATCAGTTGGGGAGTAACTGGACAAATTGTGGTACATGTTGGTGATGGAATACTATAGTGTTATAAGAATGATATGCAACAGAAAAAGTTGGAAAGATCTGCATGAACTAATACAGAGTGAAGTAAGCAGAACTAGGAGAACACTTACACAGTAGCAACAATATTATATGATGATCAGCTGTGAAAACTTGGCTACTCTCAGCATGCATTGATCTGGGACAATTCTGAAAGACTTATGATAGGGAATGCTATTCACCTCCAGAAAAGAACTGTTGGAATCAGATAGATATGGATCAAAGCATACTATCTTTCACATCAGTGTATTTATGGTTTTATTTGGGGGTTTTGGTTTTATATGAGTGTGCTCTTACAAACAATGACTAATATGGATGTGTGTTTTGCATGATAATAAAAATAAATTTTTTAAAAGAGGAGGGAAGCATATGACCCCCCCACCCTTGGAACATTTGCAATTAATTCTTTCAAATACTCTTTCCTTCAAAAGTTATTTTTACTTTTATTACAGTATGTTCTTGTATTCTCCCACACAATCACTTGGGCAACATTTGTATTGATGAACCTGACATAAAGGGGATCTTGTCTAAGAGGAGACTGCTGTTTTATGCAACATGTAAATGATAAGTAATAGATGTTTATGACTACTGGTGCAGGAAGTTCTCTCCCCCTCTTCCCTGTATTTTAGGAAACTACAAATTTTTCCATTTTTATCATACATGCATTTCTTACCTAAAGAAATATTCCTCTACCCACTTCCTGGATTTAAGTGACAGTAACAAATAAACAATCCTACAGATGAAAAAGAAAAGAAAGAAAAGACCAGAGCTACAGAGAAACTTTGAAGATCAAATACAGGAATGAAGAGAACCATAAAAAGGTAAACATGAATAAACAATGACAAAGGGCTAAAGAATAAACTGAATATGGGGAAATGATATGTGTCCCCTCTGCACTCTATCATCATTAAGGGTCATAAAGAGAATCTAAGTAGACAAGGTCTGGGAATGGTTCAGTTATATCTTCTTGATTTTAAGAGAAGAATGGAAAGAGAAAGAGGAATATGGGAAGTGTGGGGAGGGCAAAGAGGGATGTGGTAGGAAAAGAAAGATGAGGGAAAAATTATCTCATGAACAGGTTGTGAAAGTAGACTCCAATACAAACAAGGAAGGGGGGGGGGGCTGATACTTCAATCTAACTCTCATCTAAACTTGTAAAATAAAAGAAGAAAAAAAACTATATATATATATATATCATAGGAATGATAGAGAACATGGGAGAAGGTTTGCAAAAGTCAGAGGCTTGGCTTTGCAATCCAAGGCTGGCTCATGCATGGAACACAGAAGGGAAAGGTTCTAAAGAGTGTCAAGAACCTATTTAAGAAGATGACCAGAGTTCTTTGGGGGGAAGTTGTTCCTGTCTCTAGAGCTGGGAGAAAGAACTTCCTGCCAAGGGGAAATAATGGACTTTCTATTGGAAGCCATTGACACTGAACCTGAGGCTTCTCCCAGCATCTATCTGGTCTCCAATATAGAGATTTATCCACTTGAGTTTCATCTGTTCCCACTGACCTTGTTCCTGTGTTCCAGTTGCCTTCTTTACATCATAGTTATTAAGAAGTCAACTTGAGCCAAGAAGACCTGCCTGTCAACAAAATGAAGCTGTAGCCATCTGGCTGGACCCTTTAGGGTGACTCTGCCATTCACCTTCACCCTATCAAGCCAACCTGAACTACAACTCATCTACCATGTGGAAAGGAAACAAGATTGACAGTTTGTGGGGGAAGGGGCCAACTAGGAGTGGCAGTTGGGTCTTGTGACTAGCACTTCCTTCCTGCCTGAAGTGGCAGTTGGGTCTTGTGACTAGCTCTTCCTTTCTGCCAGGGTGGACTTGCTTCTGGGGTGTTGGAGGAGGGAGGAGCTTGTTCAGCCCAGTCTGGAGTGGCATGCTCTTCTTGGTTCAGCCCAAAGACACAGGCTTCTGAAGGTTAGAACTGTTCTTGTTTGCTTTCTGTCTACAGCTAAGATTCTGACTTAGACAAAGCAGGACTGATACAGAGTAGATGGGAGTGGGAGAACCCTCCACCAGCCTCTGGGCCTGGCCTCAACTCTGAAGCTAAGGAAAACTCCAATCCCAACTGGTTATTAAACTTTATATTATTTGAATTTGCAGTCAGATAAATCTTTTCTGGTCATAGAGGTCATAGAGGGAGCTGAACTTCAATTCAGTCATTCCAGGACAAACAGTCCTTATCGGCCCCCTGCTGCTTCCTCTCAGCGGGGACATCTCCCTCCTTTGCTTCACTGAGCGATATTCCCTCTCTCCCCTTAAACTCCTCCATACCCCATACAAACCTCCCATTATCCCCCATTTTTCAATCCCCATTTCCTTTCCCAATAAATATAACAACCAACAATATTTTGAGGGGCCAATAAGTCAGGAAAGCTAGCTAGTGTTTGGGGGTTCGAAGGCAGTCAGAGAAGAGGTAAGCAGCTGGAAGATCAGAAGGCAGATCCATGAGGATTTCTTATATTGGTGGGAGGAGAGCTAGAGAAATAGTGTTTAGGGAAACCTCCTTTGGCCTTCCTTCCTTTCCCTGTAGTGAATAAACCTTGTTTTTATAAAATATAGCAGTCAGATTGCAGTGTATCAGTCAATCAGGTCTGAGGCCTTTCAGACCGGGCCTACACCCTGATATAGACAGAGTAGTTACTTGTTCAAGGTACAATCAAATCCAAGTCAAGTCATCTACACACACACACACACACACACACACACACACACACACACACTTATGTACATTTATCCTCAGAAGGGAGATAGGAGTGAAAGGGGAGAAATAAGGAAAGAGATTAGAAGGTAGGCATATTAAGGCAGGGATTAGTCCTGAGCAAAATAAAATCTAAGGATGCACAAAAAATATCTTTAACTATTTTTGAAATGGCAGGGAATGAGAATCTAAGAGAGTATCCATAAACTGGGGAATAAATGAATAAGCTATAATGTATAATGTATAAATATTTGGAATGTATGGAATATTTTAAGAAATAATAAGATAATTTCAGAGAAACCTGAGAATACCTTTCTGAACTGATACAGAGTGAGGCGAACAGGACCAGGAGAACAATTTAAACAACTTTTAAATAATTTAAACAAATGAAAGAATTGAAAGACTTCCTATGGGGGTGGGGGGTAGCATTTCCTGCTAACAGCTTGAAGGAAGCTAACAACACTAGGAAGGAACAGTAAGAAGAGAAATCATGAAGAACTGTCTGAGTGAGGCATGAAGGGAAGAGCTAGATGTCATATACAAGTAAAATAATAAAGTCTAGTGTCGGTCAGTTAATAAACATATATCAAGCATTTAATATATGCTAATGTGTAATGACCCTAGAAAAATAGGCTGAAAGCAAGTTGTCAAAGGAGTCTATATTTTAACCTAGAGACTAAAGAGGATAAAACTTTCTGAACAAGGAGCAATATGGTAACATCTGTACTTAAAATATCAATTGTATCTGTATGGAGGATGGATGGATGGATGGATCTGATGTAGAAGGAAGAAGCTTGAAACAATAAGACCAATTAGGAAGCAACTACAATGATCAAGGCAAAAAGTGATGGCCTGTATTGTGAATAGAGTAGCTGTGTGAATGGAGAAAAAGAAAAGAATAATATTTATAGAAGCAAAATTGACAGAAGTTGGTAAATGGATGGCTATGGGGATGAAGGAGCACAGAGAGTCAAGAATAAATTCAAGGTTGTGAACTTGAGCATTGATAACTCTAGAGGAAAGTCTACTTAGACAAGAGTGATACTTTAAACTCTCATATCCAAATACCATTTATCCATATTTTCAGTTATCTAAAGTGTTCACCAATAAATTTACCAGTTGTATTCTTAAACAAAACAAATCACTGAAAATTTCATTTTTGTGCATTCTTAGCAAGGCAGTTGGTAGAGTACCCCTAGGTTGGCCTATCTCAGAAACTATACCTTCTTCATAAGCAGCAATGGTTTTCTTATTCACATTCTATTTCCAAGGATCAAAATCAATAGGCAATTTAGGCACTAATATTATTTAACATGCAGAACTCAGTGAACTTCTTCAGCTTCCATTTTAGTACACATTTTTTCATATATCAGAGTCAATGTGGAGATAGTTATAGAAGTGACATGATTTTTGTGTATTTTTCTGGTCTCTCAGTTAAGTGAGAAATTTTGGCACCAGGCCTGTTTGTTGGATATGAAATTTTGAGATTACAAAACTAAATAAAAACATCATTAGTAACCATGTTCACATTTTAAAAGAATCCTTTACTTTTTAAAACAATGCACTAAAGAGTTCTTTTACATAATGCATTTTATTAGATTTACTAAAAAATATCAGTTTACAACTTTTCAGAAATATATGAAGCAATAAATAAAATCACTTTTTATATCTTAAAATGCATGAAGCAAGATAGATTTATAATTGGCTATAATAAAATGTCATTAATTCACTTGGCAGGCATTTATGATCATTCCAATGGATTGTTCATTTTCATACCAAGTATGAAAAAAATGAGCCCAGAAAATCAGTTTGTAGTGGAAATGAGATTTTGGAGAAACTGCTTCCCCATTTAAGAAAATTAACTACTTTTAAATACCCTAAAAGCAGCTATAACATAAGAAGTAGACACTTCTTAGGATGATGTTCATAAATAAATTCCACATAAACTCCAATGGTTTCCTATCATCTCCAGAATCAAATATCAAATACTCTGTTTAGCTTCTCAAGTTCTTCCTTGTCTGGCCCCTTCTATCTTTCCAGTCTTCTTACATTTTTACTCCCCTCCATATATTCTACAATATAGTGACACTGACTTCCTTGCTATTCCTAGAATATAACATTCCATCTTCTAAATCTGGGCATTTTTACTGGCTGTTCTCCATGCCTCGAACTCTCTCCCTTCTCATCTGACTCCTCGCTTCAAGTCTTAGCTTATGCTCCACCTTCTGCAAGGAATCTTTCCCAGAGTTCTCTTTAATCTTTGTGCCAGGAGCAGCTAGGTGGTTCAGGGCAATGAGAGCCAGGTCTAGAGACAGGAGGTCCTGAGTTCAAATATGACCTCAGACACTTCCTGTGACTCTGGGAAGTCATTTAACTCCCACTGCCTAGTCATTACCACTCTTCTGCCTTGGAACCAATATGTAATATTGATTCTATATTTGGCAGGTGAGGGTTAAACAGTTCAAAAATAATTTTAGTGCCTTCCCTTTGAGAGTATCTCTATCTCTATCTTGTTTGTACATAGCTGTTTCCATGTTAATTATTACCCCCATTAGACTGTGAGCTCCTGAGAGCAGAAACTGTTTAGTTTTGTTATATTTGTCTTGTTTTAACTATCCCCATTGCTTGGCACAGTGTCTTGGCACAGTAGGAACTTAATAAATGTTTACTAACTTGGTATTGGATTTGCTAATCACAAATTATTCTTACATATTTAATAAACCAATGGTTTTAACCCAGTTATCATATGTATTGTGTGTTGTTCTCCCACTCCCAAACCTCTGCCACCATTAATCTAAATTCATAAGATTTTACTATATAGGTTTGTTTTAGGATGTACATAGTTAATGAATATGAATTTTTTATTGAAGTAAATTATAAGATTTAGATCTGTAAGCAACTTCAAAGCCTTTTAGTACAACCTCCTCATTTTATAAAGAAATTTGAGGCTCAGAGTGGTAAAATCATTTAGCCAAAGTTATTAAGTAGCAAAGTCAGAGTTTGAATCTAGTTATCATGATTCTAAACCCATAGTTCTATCCACTACCCAACAATGGTAGTAATACAACTACATACAAATAATTTTCATGATAACAAATCACCAATCATCAACTTATAGATAGGATCATGGAGTCTGTGCTAGAAAAGGCCTTAAAAGTCCCCATTTTAGAGAAAAGTAAACTAAAGTCCAAAAAGGATAAGAATTGCTTAAGTTCACAGAGCTACCCAGTGGAAGAATAGGGATTCAGATCCAGGTTCTCTGTCTCTCTTTTTTTTTTTTTATAACTCTTTTCTTCTGTTTTGGACTAAGTAACAGTTCCAAGGCAAAAGAGCAGTAAGGGCTAAGCAATGGGGGTGTGACTTGCCCTGGGTCACACAGCTAAGATGTACTGAAGGTCAAATTTGAACCCAGGTCCTCTTGACTTCAAGCCTGTCACTCTATCCACTGTGCTACCTAGATGCCCCTCCTCTGACTCTTAAATGCAATGTTCGACACTCCCTTGATTTTTTTAAGACCCTTACCTTCTGTCTTAAAATTGGTACAAATTATTGGTTCCAGGCCAAAAGATTCATAAGGGCTAGGCAACTGGAGTTAAGTGACTTGCCCAGGGTTACACAAGTAGGAAGTATATGAGGCCAGATTTGAATACAGGATCTCAGGTCTCCAGGCCCAGCTCTCCATCCACTGAGCCGCCTAGCTTCCCCCCTTTGATTTTAAAAAACAAACAAACAACAAATCTAACAAATCATACTGTAGTAATCAACTTCTCAATATGCTGATTAACAGCCTAAGGCCAAGCTTTCAATATGAGAGCTATGGAAACAAAGCTTCTTTTGATTTTCACCCATTACCTGCCAAAATTTGTTTAGACATTTTCTTTATGAATCAAATTGCATGAAATATTGCTATGGAGGAAATACTGAACAACCAAAAATACATCCAAAAATGGATAATGAAAGAACGAAGATTTCAAGTCCCATGCCCTCAAAATATAAACACCATTTGGAACGCAGCACAAATAACAGTAACAACTCACATTCAATTTCTCAAGTATCCCTTTGAATTTTAAGTATCTCTTTTTCAAATTTGACAATTTAGGAGTTCTGACCCCCATTTTGGCAAATAAATACTGAGTGATAATTCTTTATTTTAAGATGTTCTCAAAATTGTTGAATCTTCTTTTTTATCCTTTCCTCTTCTAAAGCATTATTTTATGCTAACAGAGACCAGGGAATAACTAATTATCAGTCCAAAGAACTATAGATAAGCATCACACAGAGGGCAACAGAAAGATGCATTGTGGGGGTAAACAGTTGCAACACATATCTAAGGACTTATAAAGGAGAACAGAATTAAAGGATGTTATCAGAGAATTTTTGACAGAAAGAAAAAACGGGCTGCTCATATGGTGAGATCAAGGGGTGGCAGGTAATGGTCAGAGTGTGCTACTGGAACCCTCAAGGTATTAGGTAAAAGCAACAAAGGGCTTCCCAGACATTGGATAGACACTGCCAGTGAGCCTTTGGAAGGCCACAAGTGAGAACCACATACAATGGGCAGACATAGAGGCATTGTGCTCTGCATCACTTGAATCAATGAGATACAGATCCATCTGAGCATCTGAGAAATATTTTTATTCTTCTACATAAATTGTGGAGGTGTAAGTGTTAAGTGGCTAATTGTATATCAGCTAAGGAATAATAACAATAATAGTTATAACCAGCATCTATATAAAATGTTATGGTTTATAAAGTGCTTTACAAATATGATCTGATTTTAGTCTCACAATGAGCCTGGAAAGTAAGTGCTATTATCCTAATTTTACAGATAAGGAAACTGAGACATGGAGAGATTAAGTGATTTGCTCAGAGTTGTACAACTAGTGTCTGAGGATAGCTTTGAACTCAAAACTTTCTGACTCTTAAGCCCACTGCTCTATCCACTTTGCCACCTATAGCATGAAATAAAGGGTTTTACCTAAATGCTACAGAACATCAGTTGGAAAGAACTTCAGAGACTATCTAGTTCAATTCTTACCTGAACAATAATTCCCTATACTTGGTAAACAAATGTTCATCTTTGGTGCAAAGAGAAACCCCAATTCCAGGACACTGATGATGAAGACCACTACCCACTTATGGACAGGAAGCAGAATGAGACTAACATCTTTGGACATGACTAATGTAAGAATTTGTTTTGCTTAATCATGTGCATGATCGGCATCCCAAAGAAATTAAAGAAAAAGGAAAAGGATCTACTTGTACCAAAATATTTATAGCAGTTCTTTTTGTGATGGTAAAGAATTGGAAAATGGGGGGATGCCCATCAACTGGAAAATGACTGAACAAATTATGGTATATGATTGTGATGAAATCTTTTTGTGGTATAAGAAATGATGAGCAGGGTGGTCTCAGAAAAAAAAACTGAGGGGAGCAGCTAGGTAGCTCAGTGTATTGAGAGCCAGGCCTAGAGATGGGAGGTCCTGGGTTCAAATCTGACCTCAGACACTTCCCAGCTGCATGACCCTGGGCAAGTCACTTAACCCCCACTGCCTAGCTCTTACCGCTCTTCTGCCTTAGAACCAATACACAGCACTGGTTCTAAGACAGAAGGTAAGGGTTTAAAAAAAAAAAACAACTGAGAAGACTTCTATGAACTGATGTAAAGTAAAGTAAGCAGGATCAGGACAACATTGTGTACACAGTAACAGCAATACTGTATGATTAACTGTGAGCTACTCTGAGCAATACAATGATCTAAGACAATTCCAAAGGGCTTATGATGAAAAATGCTACCCCCAGAGAAAGAACTAATGGAGTCTGTACACAAATCAAAGCATATTCTTTTTTACTTTATTTTTCTCTAATTTGGGTTGTTTTTTTTTAATTTGTGTTTTCTTTTGCAACATGGCTAATATGGAAATATGTTTTGCATGACTTCACATGTATAATCAATATCAAATTGCTTGCCTTCTCAAAGGAGAAAAGAGGGAAGAGAGAATTAGGAACTCGAATTTTTAAAAAATTATGTTAAATTAAAAAAAATTTTACATGTAATTGAGAAAAAAATACCTTACATCTGTTCCTCATAACAACCTGGTATCTCATCCATTTGCAGCAGCCCCTCCAGACTCACTCTTCCAAACCCACTGACATTAGCAGGCTAGATAACTAGAGGGCAGCAGATTACTACTTTTCCTCTCAAGATTCTAGAGGTAATCTGAAGAGTTGGAGTTCCCAATCATGAACCTCCTGCAGGTATACTCGCTACTGATAATCAACTATCCAGAGATCTTGTTAACTTTTAGAAAGAGGTATTTACTAGCATGATATAGTAGGAACAGTTGGTACCAAAATCATGCCCTAGAAAATCTGAGACTCTCCCACAAAAAAACATGGAATCCAGGAGATAGTGAATGAAGGTGTAGAGAGTAAGTATATGTGGCAAGAAATAACAAACAATACATGGTTGGATGGAAATCCTTTTCTCCATTGGAGCAATACTCATAGTTTTCCTTTCCTTCAGAATAACTCTATTGGGCTCCAAGGATTGAGGGTGAGCTCCTTTGCTGACTCCTTGAAACTACCTCTTCTCAAAAATATGGAAATATGTATTGCATGACCGCATTGGTATAACTTATATCAGATTACCTGCCATGTCAGGGAGAGGGGAGGGAAGAAAGGGAGTGGGAGAATCCATACTGCAAAATGTCAGAAAACAATTTTTAAAACTTGTTTATACATGTAACTGGAAAATAAATAAAAGAAAAAGGAAAAAAAACTCCTCTCTACCTCAAAAAGGTCCTCTTTCAGGGTGAGAAAAATCATGAATCATGTAACCATGGAAAATATTCTAACTCTTGAGAAATTCTTTAAAATACACAGAAGAAAACAAAAAAAAAAGTACAGAGGAGACACAAACAACTAGGGCAATTTTGCTACTACCTTGTTCAATTTAATATTCAGTATTCATACACATATCTTTAAAAAATAAACTATAAGTAATAGTTCAGTTCCTTATACAATCCATTCCTATGTGCATCTATAAAAATTTATATATAAATGTTTATGTATACTAATTAAGTTGGCAATAAAAAAAAGTAAAATTTTTTTAAAAAGGTCCTCTTTCCGAAAATTGCCTTACCTTGCAATGTTTCATTTGTCCTCTCTTAAATTCTGACTAGAAGCATCATTTGTTACTTTTCTGTTTTCTCTAATGGCTTGGTCAATGGGGCTTAGGGGTAGGAGTACAACACCCTCTCTTGCGCCACCCAACTCCCATCCTCTTCTACCAGGGTAAAGGTGGGCCTCCATGACACAAGTACCATTACTGTCCCCATTTTACATATGAGGAAACTGAAGCTAAAAAGGATTAAACAAGTTGTCCAGGGTCACACAGTTAGTAACTGACAACCTCCCTTATCTGAAACACAAAGGGCTAGAGATTAGCTTAATCCTTTCATCTAATCCCAATATATTTCCTGTGTCCCATCATCTGATTTCATCAATGATTCAAAGTTCTTCGTGCCTCCAAAATTATTAAGGATTTATCAATAATTATTTTACTCTACTGGACTGACTGATTCTATAACTCACTCAAAAGAGGTACTCTCAATTGATAAAGGTATTAGGCATAGAGTATCCTGTTAATTCCATTAAATAGAGGGGGGAAAAGAAAGAAGAAATAAGCTTTTATTTTATATATATATATATATATATATATATATATATATATATATATATTTTATGTGCCAGGCACTGTGCTAAACACTCTATAAATATTAACTCATTTGATCCTTTTACATACATGAGTTTTTCAGATATGGCTAACTGGTTGCCCTAAATCTTCTCCTCTCCTGGTGAAACAATCATAGTTCCTTTATCAAACAGGCCCACAAGTCCTTATACTATCTCTTGCTCAACTTGGGATGCACTCCAGCTCATCAATGTTCTTGCTAATATGTAGCACTCAGAATCAAACCCCAAACTCTGGATATGTAGATGAAAACTCTCTTCTTGACATCATCCATGCCTTCTCATCCTTTATAACTCTCTTCCATCCTCTCATAAATAGGCCATAGAGAGGACAGTCAACATACTGGGTACTGTACTCAACAAGTCTTCTTAACATTGCATGGATAAAAATAAAAAATAATCCTTAATTAAAAGAATCTGACTTCTTTGCACTTTCTGAATAGCCAGAACTATCTGCTAAAACTAGAGACTATCTTTTCTATTTGTATCTCCAGAGCTCAGCACAGTAAGTGCTAAATAAATAATTCATTCATTCATTCAACAATATGCATTTCATAAAGTGGATTTTCTAAGCTTTTTTTCCATTGAAATATACAGAAACAAATTGAATGAATCTTTTATCATTCATTAGATTCAGACTTCTAATTTCCAAAAGCTATAGAATACCACTAGCCACCTCATAGAATGCCTCAATATAATAACCAAAAAGACTAAATATGCCTCCCACATTTATTGCTATTTTCAAATGCATACATTTTTTATTAATAAAAATAGTCTATTTAAAAGCAGTACTCATAATAGTTTTGTTATGTTATATGTTATTCTGTAGTTTCTAAATCAATATGTATTAATAGTACAACTACTTTTCTGTGGAAATTGACTCAAAATTTTTTTATGTCAAAAGGAGAACCTCATATTCAAAAAGATTTGGGGAATAAGTGATATATAATCCAACTACCTTATTTTATAAGTGAAGAAACTGCTGGGGAGCATAGACAGGACAAGACCCCCAAATTTAGCTTCCAGCCTATTGCTCTTTTCCACTGAACCATAAAGAACCCAGAATGTAATTTCTTCCCTTTACCATTTTGCTTGGAACCAGCTGGGCTCTTCATAGCTACAACTGAGAAGAAAAATAGAAAATGGCTTTATGAGCAAAGAAACAGCTCCACACTGCCCCCTAGTGTGATCCTGATTTGCTCTATTCTCTGTGCCAAAAACCTTGTTTCTCTTTCTGTCTCCCAGCACACAGCTATGGTTTCTCAACCCCAAGGTTACCTTTCAACAGATGAAGTCATTCTCTTAGTGACAACAAGGATTGGGCCAGACTAAACCTGGATATAAGGGGAGAAAAAGACCTGATGGATAAGTTTCACTTTTATTAGCCTCCAAGTTCCCTGAAACAATTAACATCTCCACAATCATCTAAGCTGCAGGCAGAGCCAAAGGAAAAAATCCTATGTAAATGAGATAAAGGAAAAGGATGGGGCCAGTGCAGGGATGATAAGCAGGGAAAAGCTGCCATTTTAGTATAGTATTAGGCTCTCATTTTAAATGTAGTAAGTACATTTGGGGTTTGTTTTTTATTGGTTTTTTTTAGTTAATATAAGAATTCAGTTCCTGGATGGGGCTATAATGATAATGCCATTAATTTATGTATCAACTTTGCCATGGAGTTCACTGGAATTTAAAGAGATTCTCTAATTAGTCTCCCCTTCCCCCAACACTTCTGTGAAAAGAGATGGAATGAATCAGGGAAACAAAAGGACAGTAGACTGATGATCAGCTTCAAGATGATGGAGGGTGGGGGAGGAAATATAAGTGAACTAGTTTCATTCTCCTTATACATCTCTCTGAAATATGTTATACCATGACATGCCACTAAAAAGGAGGATGGTAAGGAATAGGTTTTTTTAATATAATTCTGAGGAAAAGAACATGGTAGTTATTATAAAAGAGAGAGATACTTGATGTTTTTTAAGGAATATAAAGACAAATTAGCTGGGGGCAAGTAGTGGATTAAGAGCCAGGTCTAGAGATGGGTGGCTCTGGGTTCAAATGTGACCTCAGACATGTCCTTGTCCTCGCTATGCGACTTTGAACAAGTCATCCCCATTGCCTAGCTCTTATCTCTTTGCTTTGGACCCAATACATAGTATTAATTCTAAGATAGAAGGTAAGAGTTTTTAAAAAACAAAAGCCAATTAGTTTAGATACAGGATGATAATGAAAAGTAAATTTATAAGTTTTGCAATATCATCATCATCAATATTAACATTTACATAGCGTTTTATGGTTTGCAAAGCATTTTAGATTTATTATCTCATTTGATCTTCATAACAATGCCATGCGGCAGGTATTATTACCGTCTGTTTTACATAAGGAGAAACTAAAGCTAGGAGATTAATCCAGTTGCCCAGGGTCACACAGTAAGTACTTTTCTGAGGCAGGATTATAACTCTGGCTTTCCTGGCTCCAAATCTATCCACTAATCCTCAGGACTATCAAATGAGTAAACATCAAAAATAGATTTTATTTTATCAGTCAAAAATGAAATGAAAGTGATGCAAAGAGAGGTGAGTAGAACGAGAACAGACAATGCATAACCACAATAATATATGATAATCAACTGTGAATAACCATGATAATCAACTGTGAATAACCAATATCAATAAGGCAAGGATCTAAGATAACTCCAAGGGACTCAAGACAAAACAGAATATCTACCACCATAGAAGAAAGAGATGTAGAATGAAATATATCATTCTCCACTTTATTTCCTCCATGAATTTTCCTCTAGGGTAAGCAATATATATTATATGGTAATATATATAACCTATATCATATTACCTGTCTTCTTGGGGAGAGGGAATGAATGAAAGGTGGAAGGGAAGGGAAGGGAAGAAAGGAAAAAAAAGAATGAGACAGATTTTTGGATACAGCTAATATAAGAATTTGTTTCTCTTGGATACGTATATTTATTATAATTTATTACATATTTAAAACAAATTATACATATTCTATTACTGTTATATTATACACTGTATTGATATTTTAATGGCAGCTCAAAAAAATGACAAAGAAAAATGACCAGATATCTGCTTTATCTAAACCTTTCCATACAACTTGTATTAAAATATGAATCTTCCCATTATTATAGAAGGTCCTTGAAAGCAAGGTCTTTATTGCTTTTCCTTTGGTCTACCCTGCACTTAGCATAGTGCTTTGTACAGAGAAAGTACTTAATGTGTGTTTTTTAATTTATTTGTGTATATGGCACTTTTAAAAATACTTCCCTTACAATAACTCTGTGAGGTGTATAATACAAATCTTCTTATCCCTGTTTCACAGATAATTGAGAAAATTGAGGCTCAGGGATATCTTGCTCCTGAAGTCACAAAGCTAAGATATAGAGGGAACAGGATTTTCGTCCAGTTCTATTGGTTCCAAGAGTGGTACTCTTTCTATTACACCAAGCTCCCATTATTGCTTACTTATACATTTGATGTAGGCAATTTTGCTGATAGAGGCCATTTTTTTGATTAAGTGAATCATCTGACTTGCAATACAATGATGATAGGCAACAACACTTTGCCTTTGTGCCCAAAATGAAATAAGAATATTACTTTGTATTTAGAACTGATTTTATGTGAACAAATAACACTAAGATTGTAATCTTTCTTAACCTTCCAAGATCCTATCCTTTGTTCTCACTGACAGGAATGGAACAATTCTCTTTTTTATTCCTTTTCTAACTACTACTAATTTTGTACATTTAGTTGGATCACTATCTTTTTATTCAAACCTGCTCATATATTGCCCATGTCTAATACCTTATCCATTTCCAGAGGGAATAATTTTTTAAATAACAATAACTCATATTTATATAGTTTTTTAAAGATGGCAAGATACATTTCTTTTATCTACTCTGAAAAGAATATATCATAAGTATCCCCCATTTTGAAGAAGAAAAAACTGAACCTCAGAGAAATCAAGTGGTTTGAAAGGATCATACCACGAAGCTAAAGCTCAAACCTAGATTAAATGCTAACAAGTTTCAGAAGTTAAAAAAAAAAAAAGAACAGAACAATATCTAAGTCTCCATTTTTTTTTTATTTTTTGAAGAAGTAGAACAAGTGCTTTGCTGATCATCTCCATTTATGATGATAATAATTAGAAGAAAAATTCATGTTGGTTTTACTGGTGATTGAACATGAAAGTCATGTAGAAAAACTGTGCTTTCTTGAGTGGCAAAAAATCCTAAAGGTTCACTGCAGGGCTTGGTATATAAGAGATATTCCAAAAGCCTAGACATATGCGAACTGATTGAGTTAACTACTAATGTAATTGCTTTCTATCATCCAGATGAGAAATAATTACAAACAAGGCATATTAGATTGAAGTGAAAATGCTTATGTGTGTGTGTATATGTGTATATACCTAATAGGTAGGTAGGTAGATTAATGAATATTTTATACTTTTCAAAAATTATTTTAAATAGAATTTCTCTTCGTAGATTTGGTTCTTAGTATACAGAAATGCTGATGGTCCATGCAGGATTATTGTATATCCCACAAATTGCTAAATTTGTTGTTTCAATAAACTTTTTGATTGAGTCAATTCTCTTACATAAACTGCCATATCAACTTGAAAAAAGTGATAATAATGTTTCTTTTATGCCTTTGTCTTATTGCTATAGCTAACATTTTTAGCATTATATGAAATTGTAGTTGGAATAATAGACATACTTGGTTTGCCCTTCATCTTATGGGAAATGACTGTAGTTTATTCCCATTACAATAATGCTGGCTCTTGGATTTAAATATTTATTATTTACCATGTTAAGAAAAGGTCTACCTATTCTTCTACTTTTTACTGTTTTTGACAGAAATTCATTGTATTTTGTTCAAAGTTTTTTCTGCATCTATTGATATAATCATATGAATTTATTTTAAAATTTCTTGTTGTCTCAAGGAGTTATTAACTTCTATTTGGTCCATTCTAATTTTCAAGGTATCTGTTACTTGGGTAAGGTTTTTGTATGTCTTCTGCTAATTATGTTAATTCTCCTTCCAAAACTTTTTTTTCTATAGCTCTCATTTCTTTTCCAAACTTTTCCTTTACCATTCTTATTTCATTTGTAATATATAAATTTCATATATAATATCAATAAATATTTCATTTTTTCAAGAGTTCTTGTTGGTCCTGTGTTTTTCTTTGAGGCTTTGTAGGTATTTTAGAGTTATTTTCCTTTTATGGAGTTATGTCTCATGTCTTCCTAACTCAGAAGATCTGATTCCAGCTTTTGGCTTAGGGTAAGGATAAGCTGATATTGCTGGCATTCTTATGTCAGAGCATGACCTCAGATTTAGCCCTGATTATCAAACCAGAAGAGTTCTATAGTTCTGTTGCTCAGAATTTGCAGGGCTGTCCCCCTAGCTGATAGAGACTGGGGACAGCAACTTTCCTGGAGTATGGAGCCTATAAAGTCCAGAAGGCAACACTCAAACTATGCTCTAAATTATACTGCTTAGGGCTTATTAAAAGCTTGCAGCTCCCTGGCTAGAACCACACCTGTGATCTTTAAAGAACTCAGCACTCACTATCTAGATAAAGTATCAGTAGAATCTCAAAGTACAGACTAGAAATATACAAAGCCATGAAATTTGCTGCAGAAGTACACAATATGAGGCCTTCATACAAAGTCCCAATTCAGAAAATAAAGGAAGGAAAAATGAATTGACAGACAAAATAAAACAGAACAAAAAACCTTCCATGATAAAGAGATATTGTGGTGCTGGGAAGACACAAGGCATAACTCCAAAAAAGGAGGAAGGATTTCCCACATTGACTAAATATGAAAATGTATGATTCCTCTTTCACCTTTAGTCTCCCACCTCTCTGTCAGAAGGCAGACAGTATGTTTCATCATGAGTCTTTAGGAACTGTGGGGTGGTCACTGCAAAGATCAGAGGCCTGAAATCTTTTAACGTTTTTCTTTATGTTGTTTTTGTTAAGGCATAGATTATCCTCTAGGTTCTGCTCACTATTCCACTCTGTATTACTTTATACAACTCTTTCTTCATTCCTTAAAGTCCCATAGTTTCTAGTTTCCTGACACTACACAAAGGGCCACTATAAATATTTTTGTTTGTGTGGATCCTCTTCATTTCTCTTTTGTCTCTTTGGGGCATAACTGTAGCAACAGCACACTGGCCCACAGGCCATGCTCATTGTAGTGGCTCTTAAGGGCATTGGTTCCAAGCTACTTTCTAGAAGGCCTGGACCAACTTGAAGCTCCACTGATAGCACATTAATGTAAGTCTACTACCCCTCTCAATAACTGTTTTGATTTTTTATCATCTTTGTCAGTGTGAAAGGAGAAAGGTGGAGTCTCTGAATTATTTTCATTGGTATTGGTCTATAAGTGAGTGGAGGAATATGACAGCATTTACCCCAGATCACATAAATGTGTGAAAAATTTAATTGAAACTCATCATACTTACCTACATCTCCATAGACATAGAGGCCTTTTGGAGGTTTTCTCTTTGTAAAAAGCTGCAAATTAAGGATAAATGTATAAATATCTAATACTATAATCTAAAGCACATGTAATTATACAAAAATATAAAATATTCTTAACCATTATAAACATAAGATTAAGTGTGGCATTGTTTTTTTTAAAAACTAAAAAAATTAGAAGGACTAAGATGGCACAATATAGAAAGTTAGACTCGGAGGCAGGAAGATCTGAGTCCAAATTCAACTCAGATAATAGATAGCTATGTGACTCAGGAAAAGTTATTTAACCACTACCTGCCTCAGTTTCCTTATCTGTAATCTAGAACTAATAACAAACCTACATCCTAGAGTTGTTGTGAGGATAAAATGAGATGATATTTCTAAAGCACTTTGCAAATCTTAAAGCACCATATAAATGCTGTTTTTCTTTATTATTATTATTAAAAGTTGGCAAGTGAAATGGCTCAAAGTAGATGCTGATAAATCTCCTTTGTACTCTAAATATGGTATTTGTTTTCTCCCTTTGGTGTTTAATACTAAAATCTCCAATTGACAACAATGCAACTAATACCTATTTAAGTACTTTCACAAAATTACCCTTAATGCTGACTAAAGAATTTATTATTAATCTTATTAACTACAAATTATATTAATGATGAATACAATAAAGGTATCAGCTTTTATCTATCTATCTATCTATCTATCTATCTATCTATCTATCTATCTATCTATATGTAATTATAGGGCAAAAAAGTTGAATTCCTTTTATGGGGCAATGTCAGCCAAATACTCTTTGTGAAGCTTAGAGATCAAGCCACCCATTGCCCAGAGTTATTTACTCTATGTATTAAGCTATTCTTTCTAGGGATGTGATAAAATAGAAAAGAAAAGATTTTGCAAAAAAAAAACTTCCCTAGCCTATCTTATTAAAAAAGAATCAAGACAAAAAGAAGGAAGGAAGGAAGGAAGGAAGGAAGGAAGGAAGGAAGTAAGGAAGGAAGGAAGGAAGGAAGGAAGGGAGGAAGGAAGGAAGGAAGGGAGGAAGGGAGGAAGGAAGGGAGGAAGGAAGGGAGGGAGGAAGGGAGGGAGGAAGGGAGGGAGGGAGGGAGGGAGGGAAGAAGGGAGGGAAGGAGGGAGGAAGGGAAGAAAAGGAGGGGAGAGGAGAGAAAAGGAGAGGAGAGGAGAGAAAAAAGAAAAAGGTGGGACTTTTTTGAAAATTTCTGATGAAAATTGGTTAAATTTTTTGCCATGTTGGGCATTAAGAAAAATAAAGTCAAATAAGTGTTTGTTATCTGATAAAAAAAAAAAGTTATAAGGAACATCTCCTTCCATAATGATAGATTAAAGGAAAAAATAAGTTAGACAAAATCCCTTCCATTTACACATGGTATCTTGAGGTTTGTTTTAAGTGGTCTCATATTTTACCTCATTTGATCCTCATAATAACCCTTCAAGATAAATGTCAGAGTTTTGTTTTTTTTTCCTCAAACTTACAGATGAGGAAACTGAGGTTCAGGAAATGTTAAATAATTTGCCCATGGTCAAACAGCTATTGTGTGTCAGACTTGGGTTTCAAACCTGGGTCTTTCCCAGCTCAAAGTTGGCCCCTTTTTCCAACTACAACATAATGCTAAATGGTATGTTACTGTAGTAAAAAGTGGGTTCCCAAACCTAGCATTAATTCAATTCAACAAGCATTTATTAAGCACATGCAGAAGGCGCAAATGATTATTTGTAGTATCTTCCAAAACAAAGAAAACCTTTAAGAAATTTAGTAGGTTTATCCTTCTATATATTATCCCCCTTATCATTGTTATTATATAAATCCAAACCATAATCCCAAATTGAGAAGAGATATTCAAATTACTATTAGTCTCTGATTCCACACATATATCTTCCACGAAGCATAGTCATTAAGGTAAGATCTGAGTCAAATGTTATTTCAGCTTCAATTCAACATGATGAATTGTGGATGCAGTGGATCAGGCATGACTAGTTGTGTGATCCCGGGCAATATACAATTACTGTGCCTCAGTTTCCTCATCGATAGAATGAAAAGGTTGTGTTCAATGGTCACTAAGATCTCTTCCAACTCTAAATTTATAATACGGTTATTCAGGACAGTCCTATGAAGTCTGGCAAAGGTGCTACTTGGAAAAGAAGGTCTATTTGAAAACGTCTATAGTGAGCCTCTAAGCAAACTGTATCTGAAGTTAATGTACTTCATTAAGGATAATGTACTGATGTAAAGATGATCTGAGCCAGCTTCAGTGCTGAAATGTCCCTCTTTGGTGCCCTAAATTAGAGATAAGTTGGACAGGTCTGGAGAAGAAGAGACTTACTTCAATATGTTTAACATTCTGGCTGAGCAATCTTCAAACACTGTTCATCTGGAGATATGGGGGGGGGGTTGCTTTTTTTATTGTTTTGAAAATTCATGGACTTATTCCAACTTACTTCACAAACATCATTCTCTCTCTGTTCCTCTTTGCTCTCTTTACAAAATCTAGCACCTGCCTCTTGTGTCCCTTCTACCTCACTATCATTTGTGCACAGGTAGACAGGAGCTCTCTCCCTTTCTCTCTTTGTTTTTGCCAGCTGGAACAGCCTTCCTGTATTTCTTAATACCTCTGACTCTATACATTTTCAAATATCAAAAGAAAACATCTTTACTCTCTTGCCAAAACCTGTTAATTTTTCTCATTTTACTTCTTTTTTAAATTATAATTCCTTCTACACATTGAATGGTTGATTTATTTCCAAAGTTCCCAGAAAAATGTAATGGTGCTCAAGTGATTTTAAAACATTTTCATATAGAAAAATTTCAAGTCGAATAGTATCTAACTACCTAGTACTGTGTTAGAAATCCTTCAAAATAAGACTTCCTTATAGAGTATTTTTAATCAGTGAATCTCAAAGTAACTAATTCATGAACCTTCACAAACACTCTTGAAAAGAAGAATTTTAGGGACTACTACTATAGAGCTGTGTACCCAGCACAGCAATATTTGATAAATGCATAAAGTTTCAGGCAATACAAATTAGCTGTAATTTATAAAGAGGATTCAATGACACAATCAGGAACAGAGCTTAGGAGTTTTATTTCATGATTTGACTACTAATGTTTTTCTTGAATGTACATGTAGTGACATAATTATATTATGCTTGTATGCCGTTTATTATTTTGAAGATGTTAAAAGAAAAGATTCAGAAGCCTAAAAGTAAAGCATAAACATTTTAGACTGAAAAATAAGTGGTAATTTATTTATATCTAAAAGATTCTACTCCATAAAGTTATATACAAAGGTTTCAAAACTGTCACTATATATATATATATATGCATATTATATGCTTTATAAATTTAGAAGATACTAAGACGGAAGGATGACCAGGAAAAGAGTCAAGCAGAAGGTCACCCTCATAATTCTCAATAAACAATGGAAACAATGAAAATAAACACATTTACCAATGATGTCCACAAGATTAAGAACTGTCAAGAAGATACAAAGGAAACCAAACAAGTTCTCTGACATACTGAAAAAATATCACTATGTAGCAGAGGGGGGAAAAAAAACTCAGAATAAAAAGTTTTACAATTATCAAGCCTTAAATCAGAAACAATGCAAACAATTCATAGAATCAGAATCTCAGATTAGAGAAGGGGTATTTAGAACAACACATATCTCAGTAAAAATCCTATCAACAATATCTCTAACAATTGGTTCTGCTATCTATACTTAAAGTCCTCTAGGGATAGGGAACCCATAGGCTCCAAGAACAGTCCTTTCTACTTTTAGACAGTTCTCAACATAAAGTTACATTGAACTGGAATCTATGCCTCTGTAATATAGTTTAATATCTCATCCTTCAAAATTGATGATAGACAACATGCATCCTCTAAGTTTTCCTCTCTTCAGCTAAACAACCTGAATTCCCTCATGAACTCAAACAAAAACACTTCAGTAGGCCAGTTATAATTTAATGGATATGCTTTTGGCTATCAATATCATTCTCTCAAATGCAGTACATAGAACTGAAAACAATACCCCAGATTTCTTCTGACCAACATTGTGTGCAGAATGGATATAGGATTTCAACTTTTAGGAACTATTTTGGGGGGCAAATACTGCCCAAGATTAAATAAGGTTCTATGTATACTATGTTATATTACTAATTCATTTTGAATTTACAAAACCAAGAAAACTCCCAGGTCTTTTCCATTTGAAGAGCTATCTAGTTTGCTTCCCCAGGCTGGTAGTTGTACAGATAGTTTTTTTAATCCAAGTGTGGAGCTGATATTGATATCTATTATATATATATATATATATATAAATATATATATATATTTCACTTTGTTATATTTGGTCCATTGTTCTAGTCTACTTGGACTTTTTCTGATTGCAATTTGGTCATCTATTTTATTTTTAGATTCATTTCTTCATATCATTTGCAAATTTGATGAGCATGACATCAATAACTATCAAAGTCATCATTTAAAATATTGTTGTGAAACTTCCTGATTTCTGACAAATTTTGATATGCAAACACTTTAATATAATATCTCAAAACAAATTCTGGAGTGGCCAAAACCATCAATGGCCAGGCTGAAATGATTTTTCAGTCCAAGATAACTGCATAAAATGTCTATTGCATTGGAGTGGGAGTAGAGCACAAATCAGCATGCTAGGGCAGAACCCACCTTTGGAAGCTGCACAAACTTTAGAGGTGGCAGAAACAGCAGCAACAGTTTCTGAAGTTCTCAGCCATAGATGGTAAAGGGATCAGACAACTGATCAGAAGGAGATTACCAACATGCCTTGGCTGGCTCTGGGTGCAGAATTGTGATGCTTTACCCATACACAGATCCAAGTCTCACTCCCAGGGCAAGAAGGAACACTAGCACAGGCTAAAGTGTTTTGTTGTGGGTTTTTTTTTTTGGGGGGGGGGGGAGACAAGGGATCCTGGTGAAAATTCCAGAGTGGAAAAGAGTGCTTGTGGTTGTTCAAATACCAGAGCATAGACTAGGAGAATACTAAAATACCTTTCCCTAGATAATACTACATTAGAAGAACTAAAAACATAGATCCCCAGAACTAGCCCTGAAGGCAGCTGTGCAAAAAACCTGAAGACTAGGATGGTGCCCCCTCCACAGGAACAGAGACAACCTATTAATCATATTTTTAAGTTAAAAGATTAAAAATAAAGGGCTGGAAAATGTGCAAACAACAAAAAAGAAATAACAAAATTATTTTGGTTACAGGTAAGGCCAAACACAAATTCAGAAGAAGATAACAAGTTCAATACTGTTATAGTCAAAGCCTCCAAGAAAAATATGCATTGATTTCAAGTTCAAAAAGAATTTTAAAAATCAAATAAAGAGAGGTAGAAAAAAGGGGAAAATAAATAAGAGTTATACAAGAAAATTGTAAAAAAAAACAAAGTCACCATCCTGCTTGGTAAAGGAGGTACAAAAAAAGGTAAAAAAATTCACTGTAGAGAAGGATTTCTTTTAAAAAAATAGAATTCGCCAAATGGGAAAAGATATGCAAGAATTTACTGAAAAAAAGAACTTAAAAAAACAGAATTGGCCACATGGAAAAATATGTACAAAAATTAATTGAGGAAAAAAATCTTCAAAAAATAGAACTGGCCAAATGGAGGAGACAAAAGGTCACTAAAGAAAATAATTCCTTAAAAATTAGAATTATACAAATGGAAGCTAATGACTCCATGAGACAGCAAGAAACAATCAATAAAGTAAAAAGAATTATAAAAAGTAGAATAAAATGTGAAATATCTCATTGGAAAAATGACTCACCTGGAAAATAGATGCAAGAGAGATCATTTAAGAATTACTGAGGGGGGGTACAACTGGGTAGCTCAGTGGTTTGAGAGTAAGGCCTAGAGACGGGAGGTCCTAGGTTCAAATCTGGCCTCAGACACTTCCCAGCTGTGTGATCCAGGGCAATTCACTTGACCCCAATTGCCTAGCCCTTACCACACTTCTGCCTTGGAACCAACACACAGTATTTACTCCAAGATGGAAGGCAAGGGTTTTATATTTAAAAAAAAAAAGAATTACTGGACTACAAGAAAGCCACGATCCCACAAAAAAGGGCCTAAGCAAGAAATTATCAAGGAAAACTACCTTGATATTATAGAATCAGAGGGTGACATAAGAATTCAAAGAATCCACCAATCACTTCCTTAAACAGATCCCAAAAGAATAACAGCTAGTAATATTACAGAAAAATTCAAGGAGAAAATATGGCAAGCAGCCAAAAAGAAACAATCATATATTATGGAGCCATAGTCAGGATAAGAAAAGATTTAGCAGTTTCTTTATTAAAGTAACAAAGGGCCTGGAATATAATATGCCAGAGGGAATGGAGCAAGGCCTACCACCAAGAATAACATGCCCAGCAAAACTAAGTATAATCCTTCAGAGGGGAAAAGAAATAGAAGACTTTCAAGCATTCCTGAGGAAAAGACCAGAGGTGAATTAAAAAACACCACAGGAGAATCAAATACAAGACTCAAGAGCAGAAAAAGGTAAACAAGAAAGAAAAATCATAAGAGATTTAATAAAGTTAAACTGTATGATGATACTTGTAACTACTAAGTACTTCATCATTATTATGACAGTTAGGAATATACACAGACAGAGGAGTTGAATAAGATGAGATGACATCTTTAAAAAAAAATTAAGAAGTGAGAAAAAAATTAGGAGAAGGGGGGGCCAGAATAGGGTAAATTATATCACATAAAAAGAGTTTTTACAGCCGAGGGGAAGATGTGGGGAAGGGAGCATTTGAACTTAACTCTCATTGGAATTGGCTCAAAAAGAGAAGAACATATGCATCCAATTAAGTACAGAAATCTCTTACCCTATATGAAAGTAGAAGGGGAAAGGAGGAAGAGAAAAAAACTGGGGGAGGTGGTTGTCAGAAGTAAAACACTTAGAGATGGGCAGGATGAAAGGAGAGAGAGTAGGATAAACAGGTGAGAAAATAGGATTGGGAGTAATACATAGTAATCATGATGGTAAAAAAAAATGTTTTTATAAGTCTGTCTAGTAAAGGCCTCATTTCACAAATACATAGAGAAATGTCTGATGTATAAGAATTCAAGTCATTCCTCAATTGATAAATGGTCAAAGGATATGAACAGATAGTACTTAGACAAAATAATTAAAGCTATCTATACTCATGTGAAAAAAAAATACTCTAAATCACTGGAGTTTTTTTAAACTCTGACCTTCCATCTTAAAATCAATATTGTATATTGGATCCAAGGTAGAAGAGAGGTAAGGACTAGGCAATGAGAATTAAGTGACTTGCCCAGGGTCACACAGTTAGGAAGTGTCTGAGGTCACATTTGAACCCAAGACCTCCTGAGACTAGGCCTGGTTCTATCTACTGAGCCACCTAACTGCCCCTTCTAAATCACTATTAATTAGAGAAATGCAAATTAAAACAACTTTGAATTGCTTTTCCACACCTATCAAATCAGCTATTATGGCAGAAAAGGAAAAAGGCAAAAATTAGAGGGAATATGGGAAAATTGAGACACTAGGGAATTGTAAACTGATTCAACTATTCTGGAGAGCAATTTGAATCTATGCCTAAAGGGCTATAAAACTGCAGATACACATGACCCAACATTACCATTATTAGATCTAAATCCCAAAGGAATTTTAAAAAATAGAGTCTTATGTAGATCAAAAGTCATCAAAGAATTCATAGGGGAAAACAACTGGCTTCAAAAGAAATTTCTGGAGCAGACTTGGAGAAACCAAAAAGACCTTAGGGAATTTGGTAGGAAAAGGAAAACAAAACAAAGAAAAAAAAACCTCAAAAACACATCTAGGGGGTAAAATGCCTATAAGAGAAACATAAAAAAAAAATTACTTTCAAGTTTGACAGTTATTATCTTAATGTAATCAACATATGGTGACTAAAAATAACATATTGATTAATCACTGTGATAGAGGCTTAAGATTAAAAAAGGCTAGCAGAAAAGGCAAAAGGTTTAAATATTAAAGAATTGTAAACAAAATACATGAACAAGCAATTTCCAGATGAATAAATCAAAGCTATCAATAATCATTTGGGAAAAAATGTTCTAAATAATTTTTTTTAGAGAAATGCAAATTGTTTTAATGCTGAGGTACCACCTCATGCCTATCAGATTAATCAATATGGTAGTATAGTGGTAAATATTGGAGGGGATGTGACAAAATTGAGACACTCATGAATTATTGGTGGAGTTGTGAACTAATCCAACTATTCTAAAGAGAAATACCGAACTATGCTCAAAGTGCTATAAAACTGTGCATATCCTTTGATCCTATAATACCATGGGTCTGTACTCCAAAGAGATAATAAAAAAGGGGAAAGGACCTAATTATACAAAAATATTTATAGCAGCTCTTTTTGTGGTGGCAAAGAATTGGAAAATTAGGGGATGTCTATCAATTGGAGAATAGCTGAACAAATTGTGGTATGTGTTGGTGATAGAATACTATTGTGCTATAAGAAAGATGATTTCAGAAAAAGCTGGAAAGATTTGCCTGACTGATTCATGGCAAAATGAGCAGAACTGGGAGAGCATTATTCACAGTAAAATCAATACTGTGCAATGATTATCCATGAAAACTTGGCTACTTTTGGTAATGCCATGGTCTGGGATATGATCTATAAAAGACTTATGAACGAGAATGCTATCCATCTCCAAAAGAAGAACTGTTGGAGTCATCTTTCACATGAGTATATTATAGTTTTATTTGGGGGTTTTGGTTTTGAATAAGTGTGCTCTTACAACAATGACCAATATGGAATTGTATTTTGCATGATAATAAAAATAAAATGTAAAATTGTTTTAAAAGAATTAGGGAGGTGGTGGCCTGGAAGCAGCAGAAGTTCAGACCTCTGAAAACACTTTCTTACCAATCACAAACTGAATGCTCCTAGGGGACTAAAAATCAAACCTAACAACAAGACAGAGCAAAGGAACCCTCCTGCTGTACTCAATTCAAAAGGTATACACCCCAAAAGCTGGAATCTGAGAACACTTGGGTTTAAGGGGGAGGCAGAAGGAAGGTCAAAGGACTGCTCTCCCCCCCCACCTGGAGCGCTAAGCCTCCAGCGGCAGTGGGAACATCTGGGAGGGCAAAGGAGCTAGTCTGGAGGAAGTACCTTGCGGGAAGGGCTGTGCCAGTCTCAGAGTGTAGAAAACAGGTGGCAGGGAAGGAGCTGGAGAGGGAGCATGGAATGGGCAGCTTGGTGATAGCTGCAGAGACCCTCCATAGTGCTCCAGCCTTCCAGGAGGTTTTGGCCTTAGAGCACACCCAGCCCAACCCAACTGAACTTAATCCCATCAAAAGTCTTCAGAGGTCAGGGAAGCCCAAGCTCCAACACCCCTCCACCACAGACTGCTGGACTTTAATCCAAACAAAAGTCTCCAGAGGACAGGGAAGTTCAAACTCAAACACCCATGCCCCACAGATGGCACGGAGAGATCTCCTGACAAAGCTCCAAGAGGGGAGACTGACAGAAAGCCCCAAAACCAAAAAAATGAGAGGAGCAAGAGCACAGACAAATATGGGGAACAAAGAAGGGATAAATATAAGCAAACAACAGAAAAAGAAGTAAGAAATTACAATAGACAGCTTCTGTACAGGCAAGGAACTAAGAGCAAACAGAACAGAGGAGGAGGGATCAGCAAACAATAAATCAGAAATCCCAGCGAATTGGATACAGGCTTTGGAAAAACTCAAAATGCAATTCAAACCACAATTAAGAGAGGCTGAAGACAATTGGGAAAAGAATTTAAAAACTAAGATAAGTCATCTGGAAACTGAAAATAGTGTCTTGAAAGCCAAAATCAACCAGCTTGAAAATGAGGCAAAGGAGATGAGAGATGAGGTAAAGAGAATGAAAGATGACCTCCAAAAAAAATCAGACCAGAAGAAGAAGGATGACCAAAAAGCCAGGTATGAAATCCAGTCTTTAAGAACCAGAATACAACAACTACAATTAAGTGACCTCACAAGGCAGCAGGGCACTATAAAACAAAACCAAAAGAATGAAAAAATTGAGGAAAATATAAAGCATCTCATTCACAAAACAGAAGATTTAGAAAATCGTTTGAGGAGAGGCAATTCAAGAATCATTGGCCTACCAGAAGACCATGACAAAAGAAAAAGCCTGGACATCATGCTACAGGAAATTATTCAAAAAAACTGCCCCGATATTCTAGAACAAGAGGGAAAAGAGGAGATTAAAAGAATCCACAGATCACCTCCTGTACTTAATCCCCAACTGACAACACCCAAGAATGTTATAGCCAAATTAAAAAACTACCAGACCAAAGAAAAGATTTTACAAGCTGCCAAGAAGAAGTCATTCAGATACCACATAACCACAATGAGGATAATAACAGGATCTGGCTGCATCCACACTAAAGGACTGAAAGACATGGAATATGATATTCCGGAAAGCAAGGAGAATAGGTTTACAACCAAGAATCAAGTACCCAGCAAAACTGACTATATTCTTACAGGGGAAAATATGATCATTCAACAAAATAGAAGAATTCCAAGAATTCGTGAAAAAAAGACCAGACCTGAACAGAAAATTTGATGCCCAAGCACAGAACTCAAGAGAATCATCAAAATGTATTTTAAAAAGAGGGGAAAAAGAAAAACAAAACAAAACAACAACAAAAACCCTTTTTTTAAGAGACTCAATAAGATAAAATGTTATATACCCTATAAGAAAAGAGGTCATTGATAACTCTTAAAAATTGTTATCATCACCTGGGCAGCTAGAAGAATTACATTTAGAGGGAACAGTGACAAACTGTATAAGATGAAATGACAAGAAATAAATAGGTATATAGATATATGTATGCATAAATATATATACATCTGTATGTATATATATACAACTAGTGCTAAAAATGAGATTAATACTAAAAGAAAAGGGAAAAGAAAGAAAAGGGGGCAAATTTATATGTCACAAAGAAGCTCATGGCGGAAGGGGGAGAACATTAATATATTGGAAGGGTAAATAGGAAATACTCAACTCTTATGTGCATTGAAATTGACCCAAAGAGGGAAGAACAATCCAATCCATTGGGGCAGAGAATAGATTTGCACCATATAGGGAAGTAGAAGGGTAACAAACAGACTGGTGGAAAGGGAAACAGTACAAGGGAGAGAGAGGGTGGGGGTAGTTTTAGAAAATCTGTAGGGAAAATAAGGGTGGGAATAAGAAGGGAGGGGGGCAGAAAGGGAAGTAAAATAAGGGTGGGAAATATGGAGACTGATTAAAAACAAGCATTGGTGTAGAAGGAAATAGTGAAAGAATAAAAGGCAGGACCAGGGGTAGAAATCAAAATGCTGGGAAATACACAGCTATTAATCATAACTCTGAATATAAATGGAATGAACTCACACATAAAATGCAAGTGAATAGCAGAGTGGATTAGAATCCAAAACCCTACCATATGCTGTCTGCAAGAAACACAAATGAGGAAGGTAGATACGCATAGAGTGAAAATAAGAGGATGGAGCCAAATCTATTGGGCATCAATTGATAAAAAAGATGGCAGGAATCACAATCATGTTATCTAACAAAGCCAAAGTAAAAATAAATCTAGTTAAAAGAGATACAGAAGGTAATTACATCCTGATAAAAGGCAGTATAGACAATGAGGAAATATCAGTACTCAACATGTATGCACCCAATGGCATAGCATCCAAATTTCTAAAGGAGAAACTAGTGGAGGTCAAGGATGAAATAGATAGAAAAACTATACTAGTGGGAGAGCTGAACCTTCCTCTATCCGAGCTAGATAAATCAAACCAAAAAATAAATAAGAAAGAGATAAGAGAAGTGAATGAAATCTTAGAAAAATTAGAGTTAGTAGATATGTGAAGAAAAATAAATAGGGACAAAAAGAAATACACCTTCTTTTCAGCAGTACATGCTACATTCACAAAACTTAACCATGTATTAGGGCATAAAAACATTGCAAACAAGTGCAAAAGAGCAGAAATAAAAAATGCAACCTTCTCAGATCATAATGCAATAAAAATAATAATTAGTAAGGGTACATGGCGAGATAAATCAAAATTAATTGGGAATTAAACAATATGATTCTCTAAAACCAGCTAGTTGAAGAACAAATCATTGAAACAATTTATAACTTCATTGAAGAAAATGACAATGATGAGACATCCTTTCAAAACCTATGGGATGCAGCCAAAGCGGTACTCAGGGGGAAATTTATGTCCTTGAGTTCATATATTAACAAATTAATAAGGGAAAAGGTCAATGAATTGGGCATGCAAAATAAAAATATAGAAAGTGAACAAATTAAAAATCCTCAGATGAAAACTAAATTAGAGATCCTAAAAATCTAAGGAGAAATTTAAATAATTGAAAGTCAACGAACTTCTGATTTAATAAATAAGACTAAAAGCTGCTACTTTGAAAAAACAAATAAAATAGACAAAGTATTGGTCAGTCTAATTAAAAAAAAGGAAAGAAGAAAACCAAATTGACAGTATCCAAGATGAAAAGGGAGCCCTCACCTCTAATGAAAAAGAAATTGTCAATCATTAAAAACTATTATGACCAATTATATGGCAACAAATATGGCAATCTAGGTGATATGGATGAATACTTACAAAAATATAAATTGCCTAGACTAACAGAGGAAAAAATAGATTACCTAAACAACCCCATATCAGAAAAAGAAATTGAACAAGCCATCAAAGAACTCCCTAAGAAAAAATCCCCAGGTCCAGATGGATTCACCAATGAATTCTATCCAACATTCAAAGAATAACTAATCCCAATATTATACAAACTATTTGACAAAATAAGCAAAGAAGGAGTTCTACCAAATTCATTTTACGGCGCAAATATGGTACTGATCCCAAAGCCAGGCAGGTCAAAAATAGAGAAAGAAAACTATAGACCAATTTCCCTAATGAATATAGATGCAAAAATCTTAAATAGAATTGTAGCAAAAAGACTCCAGCAAGTGATCACAAGGGTTATTCACTATGACCAGGTAGGATTTATACCAGGAATGCAAGGACGGTTCAATATTAGGAAAACCATCCACATAATTAACCATATTAACAAGCAAACTGACAAAAATCACATGATTATCTCAATAAATGCAGAAAAAGTCTTTGATAAAATGCAATACCCATTACTATTGAAAACACTAGAAAGTAAAGGAATAGAAGGGCCTTTCCTAAAAATAATAAACAGTATATATCTAAAACCATCAGCAAACATCATCTGCAATGAGGATAAACTAGAAACCTTCCCAATAAGACCAGGAGTGAAACAAGGAGGCCCATTATCACCTTTATTATTTAACATTGTACTAGAAACACTAGCAGTAGCAATTAGAGAAGAAAAAGAAATTGAAGGCATTAAAATTGGCAATGAGGAGACCAAGCTATCACTCTTTGTGGATGATATGATGGTCTACTTAAAGAATCCTAGAGAATCAACCAAAAATCTAGTCGAAATAATTAACAACTTTAGCAAAGTTGCAGGATACAAAATAAACCCACATAAGTCATCAGCATTTCTATATATCTCCAACCCATTTCAACAGCAAGAATTAGAAAGAGAAATTCCATTTAAAATCACCATAGACAACATAAAATACTTAGGAATCTATCTGCTGAGACAAACACAGGAACTATATGAACACAACTACAAAACACTCTCCACACAATTAAAACTAGATCTAAACAATTGGAAAAACATTGATTGCTCATAGGTGGGATGAGCTAACATAATAAAAATAACAATCCTACCCAAATTAATTTACTTATTTAGTGCCATACCCATTGAACTACCAAGAAACTTTTTTTATTGAATTAGAAAAAACCATAACAAAGTTCATTTGGAAAAACAAAAGATCAAGGATATCCAGGGAAATCATGAAAAAAAATGCAAAGGAAAGAGGACTTGCAATCCCAGATCTCAAACTATACTATAAAGCAGGGGTCATCAAAACAATTTGGTACTGGCTAAGAGACAGAAAGGAGGATCAGTGGAATAGACTAGGGGTAAGTGACCTCAGCAAGACAGTCTATGATAAGCCCAAAGATTCCAGTTTTGTGGACCAAAACCCACTATTTGATAAAAACTGCTGGGAAAATTGGAAGACAGTATGGGAGAGATTAGGATCTGATTTGGATCAACATCTCATACCCTACACAAAGATAAACTCAGAATGGGTGAATGACCTGAATATAAAGAAGGAAACTATAAGTAAATTAGGCAAACACAGAATAGTATACTTGTCAGATCTTTGGGAAAGGAAAGACTTTAAAACCAAGCAAGAGCTAGAAAAAAATCACAAAATATAAAATCAATAATTTTGATTACAACAAATTAAAAAGTGTTTGTACAAACAAAACTAAGGCATCCAAAATTAAAAGGGAAGCAACAAATTGGTAAACAATCTTCATAATAAAAACCTCTGACAAAGGTTTAATTACTCAATTTTATAAAGAGCTAAACCAATTATATAAAAAAATCAAGCCATCCTCCAATTAATAAATGGGAAAGGGACCTGAATAGGCAATTTTCAATTAAAGAAATCAAAACTATTAATAAGCACATGAAAAAAGTGTTATAAATCTCTTATAATCAGAGAGATGCAAATTAAAACAACTCTGAGGTATTACCGCACACCTAGTAGATTGGCTAACATGACAGCAAAGGAAAGTAATGAATGCTGGAGGGGATGTGGCAAAGTCAGGACATTAATGCATTGGCTGGTGGAGTTGTGAATTGATCCAACCATTCTGGAGGGCAAATTGGAACTATGGCCAAAGGGCGCTAAAAGACTGCCTGCCCTTTGATCCAGCCATAGCACTGCTGGGTTTGTACCCCAAAGAGATAATAAGGAAAAAGACATGTACAAAAATAATCATAGCTGTTCTCTTTGTGGTGGCCAAAAATTGGAAAATGAGGAGATGCCCTTCAATTGCTGAATGGCTGAACAAATTGTGGTATATGTTGGTGATGGGAATACTATTGTGCTCAAAGGAATAATAAAGTGGAAGAATTCCATGGAAACTGAAACAACCTCCAGGAAGTGATATGGAGTGAGAGGACCAGAACCAGGAAAACACCGTACAGAGAGACTGATACACTGTGGTACAATCTAATGTAATGGACTTCTCCATTAGTGGCAATGCAGTGATCCTGATCAACCTGGAGGAATCTACAAGAAAAACCACTATCCACATCCAGAGGAAACACTGTGGGAGTAAAAACACCGAAGAAAAACAACTATTTGAATACATGGATCGAAGGGATATGGTTGGGGATGTAAAATCTAAATGGACATCCTAGTGAAAACAACAACATGGAAATAGGTTCTGATCAAGGACCCAAGTAATACCCAATGAAATTGTGTGTTGGCTGTGGGAAGGGCAGGTGGAGGGGAGGGAGGGAAATAATGTAATTATTGTAACCAAGGAATAATGTTCTAAATTGACTAAATAAACTAATTTAAATGGAAAAAAAATATTTAAATGGACTTGTACAGCAGTCAAAGACTTATTAACAGTTAAATAGGTAATGAGTGATGTCCCATGGCATTTCAATATTTACCATTCTACTATCTTACTGTTTCATATATCTGTCTCAAATGTTCATACAGCAATTTGTGCCCATCCTGTGATAGCACCTTCCAAGCTTATATTTATGAGATCGATAAGCCACAATGAGACACACTTTGCATTGATCTAGTCACAAGGCTGTTTTCTGAGTATGAAGAATGACAACCAAAAGTGAAATAAATGAGTTTAGAGTCATGAGTCTCTCTAATCTGAGGACAGGATACTCAGATACCATTTAACATCTTTATGTCTTTTGTTCTTGGTTTTTTTTCCCCTCTAAGTTTCTTTACTCAAAACATTTTCTCCTTGCGTTTAGTAGTTCTGGGGACTTTTTAGTATCCTGTATCAGAATCTATATAAGGAGAAGCTGTGGTCTCTGATCCAGAGAAGTTTATAACCCCAAAAGAAAGGTAAAACAGACTAACCTGAGACAACATAACAACACAGTTACATGATACTTTTCCATATTGCCCAAATCCCTAGTGTTTAAGTTAAATACTTGAAGTAGATTTCAGGTCACTGAGGAACCATTTAATGTCTTCCTGCTGCAGCTAGGGTCTGAAAGTAATTCCCTTAAGTGCTAAACTGTCAGAGCACATGGAGCCATTAAATAGGCTCTCACTGTATATACATTTGTATCAATTGCATTTTAAATGTACTCTCTTATTCCTATTTAATCTGTATATAGTTTATAAATATTTCTTTGCTTGCTGTCTCCCCCATTAGATAGTAAACCTCTTGAGAGCAGGGACTCCCTTTTGTCCCTTTCTGTACTTCAGTGCTTAGCACAGTGCCTGGCATATATATATAGCAGGCACTTAATTTTAATTTTATTTGTATTAATTTTATTATTTTTATTATTATTTAATTATTTTTATTAATTGACAATTGATTGACATAAACAAAAAGATAATGACTGAGCAGATGGATGCTGGGAATGATTTCACCCTGGTATGTATGGAGTCTACCTTCAACCTAAAATTTCTGCATCATTTCCATCGGCATGAAATGAGAATTCCTTTAGTATGGAGGAGCCAAACACAGTCAAAACTAACATATAACTATAATCCTGAGCTAATTTTTATACTATTGGTGACTTTGTTCTAAATCTAATAAATATAAGATGTTTAAAGTTCCAAAAAAATAAATAAAATAAAAAAATAAAAGAATTAGAAAATGTCTACTTATTGAGAACAGCTTGACAAACTGGTTACATAAATGTAATGGAATACTACTGTACGTAAGAAATAACCTTAATTGGGGAATGGCTGAACAAATTATAGTATATGATGGTGATGGAATACTATTGTGCTATAAGAAATAATGAATCAATGGATTTCTATAAGAACTGGAAATACCTACGTGAACTAATGCAGAGTGAAATAAGCTGACCCAGAAGAACATTATAGACAATAATTGAAACATTGAGGACAATCAAATGTAACAGACTGCTATTAATAGCAATGCAATGATCCAGGGAAATTATGAGAAAGAATGCTAGAGCTAGAGAAATAACTGTGGGAGTAGGAATCCAGAAGAAAACATATGAATTATCACCTTTTTATATGGGTATATGATTTGGGAGTTTGGTTTTAAAAGATTACTCTCTTATAAAAATGAACAATATGGAAATAGATTTTGAGTGATAAAATATATACATATATATATATATATATATATATATATATATATATATAACCCAGTGGAATTGTCTTTGTCAAAACCAGGAGTGGGGAGGGAAACAACATAAATCATGTAATCTTCAAAAACATATGTGTAAATATGTCACTGGAATAAAATAAAGGGGAAAAAAGAAATAAGAAACATAATGAATAGAGAGAAACTGGGAAAGAATTACTTAGACTGCTGCAAAGTAAGTTGTCAAGAAAACACAATACACAACAATGTAAACAGAAAGAACAACAAACCACAAAAAAATCAAAAGTGAACACTGAAATATTACAAAGAACAAGTTTATCCCCCCAAAAGATATAAGATGGTACTTTTCTCCATTCATCTATAGAAATAGGAGGTCCACAGGTTTGATACATATTTTCAGACTTTTTTCAACATACTGATCAGTTTTGCTGGATGTTTTCTCATCTTCCTCTTTTTCTTTTTCTTTACCTGGGCTGGCTCTCTGGGAACAAAGAGGGGAAGGATACAGGGGGAAATGTAGGTGATGTGAATTGAAATCAAAGATTTTTTAAAAAAGGAAGTACAACTCCATGGCATAAATGCTAAGAATATAATTATACTGAGTAAAATGTATTTTAAAATTCTATATGTGTATGTATGTATTGTATGTGTATATATACATTTGTACATATGTGTGTGAGGTATATATGTACAAACATATATACGCACATGCATATTTCAATATGTGTGGCACCATTTGAATTCTCAGTGCCCAGGGAATTCAAAATACTTCAAACAAATAATGAAGCCACACTACAAAAGTCTGAATCTACAGAAGCTGTTTCCCTGTGTAGTTCCTCCCTTGCTAACCACTTAAATGGAATATATTATCTCTCAGATTCATATAAAGCAATAGCATAAATCAGAGTTTAAAAATCACTTATTTTACTTATTTATACTTCTGTAGGCAGAGATATAAGTAACATGTTTGTCTATGCTCTGTATAATCCCTAGGGTCCAATATTGTGCTCTCTGCACTTATTAAATGTTACACTGCACTTAATTTATTTTTCACTAGAAAACAGAACTTTTGGGGTTCAAATGGCTAGCTTCTTCAGCTCCTGCTTATATCCCACTTATATAAGCTAGTTAATCAGAATAGGTGACATTAGGAATAGGTGACAATGTAAGAATTTATAAGATTTTTCCACTTCATAGAAAGACCTCATTTACTGTAGTCACAATAGGAGTGTTCAATGTCTCCATTTCTAAGTTTAGACAATTTGATATTTACAAAAGTACTAATCATACTGAAATTCACTTACAATTCACTAAAACACCTGTGTAGACAAATGACAATATCTTTCACCATAAGTTATAAAACAAAATGAGGTGTTTTACCTTTTTAACAGAGTAGTTTTAAGAATGTCTTTCTATCAAATTTTTTAGATACTTTTGAACTATAATTGTAAAAGCATATCCTGACGCACTCACTTCAATTTATATCTGTACATTTACCCAGCAGACAGGTAAATAATAGTTTTCCAGATTAACTGCTGAAACTATTTTTTAAATTAAACTGCTACAAAACAAACATGTCATCTTTCAGCCTGTTTTTTGGTTTAATGATTCCTTTTGTTTCCATTTGTCCCCTGTAGTCTTATTTTGGTCAGATGTGCTACCATACATGTTATAAATTAAAACTACTTAAGCTCAGCCTCCTCTGGATTACTGTTCTCCACCTGTTCCCAGGTAACTGTCAGGGTGACAACCAGATGATAAAGGTAATGTTACTAAAATAAAAGAGTATTGCTTTCAAATTGTTTAAAATGCAACAACACTTTTTTTTCCAATTTCTTTTCCCCCACCCCAGATCCATTATTATCTCTCAAACGAAAAAGAATCAGAGACAATGATTCCAGCTGGAATGCTGAGTATAATTACTTCTCTAAAAAGAACTGGCATTATATCATTCTCGACAGAGACCACTTCTTGATAAAAGTAGATCACTTCAGGTTTCTAAGAACATCTTTAAAAACTAAAAAGCTGAACTACATGTTAGCTCCCATAAATTGCTGTTAAATGAAAATCCTTTTTAATACATTTAGCTAATTTGCAAAAGGCCTCTCTGTAACCTAAAGTACACTAATTTGTTCAGTTTGCTGGCATAATTAAGTCTAATTTAAGTCTCTGAAATAACCAGTATGCAGAGTGAAGGGGAAAAAAAGGTATCTTAGACCAAAACATCTCCAGCATACTAGAGTAATAAACAACTGATAACTTCTGATTAGGACAAAGTTTAAAGGTTTAGAGAAGTTCTTTGTGACAATGAGGGGCAGATATTATAGGACAATTACTCCCAAGAGAATCCTTGTCGCCTATTCCCTCTTGAAGGTCATTCTAATTCTGATGCAATACAGATTGTAGGGAACTCCGTGGGAGACTGGGCCTTAAGCATAGATCAATACTAGTCCAGAGAACCCAAAAAAGGTCAGATTCATCACAGATTTGAAAGAATCAGAATCTTTTATACAGATGGGAGCAACCTACCACCTTAAAAGAGGGCTGAATCTCTGGAATTAAGCCTGCAAGTGAAGGATTCTTTTTCTAGACCAAGCACAGACTGTGGCCAAAGATGGCCCTTGGACCCATATGAATTGAGAATCACACCCAAAACTGTATTGAACTTTGGGCAATAGGTCAATATTTGTTAGAAAATATCTTCCTGGTGTGACTTGGTTTGTTAATCCTTAAGCTTACATTTATCTAGACACTATTCTCCTCAGAAGCATATATAATACAAAACTATAAATGCATAATTTTGCTTCAAATTATAATGCCTTTTTTTAATAGCATGTATCAAGAAGCTTTGAATAAGGGTGAAACAAATTGGGCATGTGACCTTGATGCAGAAGGAATGAGAAGTACTCAAGAATGGCATCCTAAAGGCAAAAAGAGAATTCAAATGAGAAGGTATTGGGGTGTTCTCTAAGGAGAACTATAGGGATGGATATTGATAAGGACTTGGACTTTAAAATGACATATAACTGATGAAGAATACAAAAGTATGGTATGCTGTGGGAGTAAAAACACCGCTGAAAAGCAACTGCTTGACTACAGGGTTGGAGGAGATAAGACTGAGGAGAGACTCTAAATGAACACTATAATGCAAACTCCAACAACAGGGAAATGGGTTCGAGTCAAGAACACATGTGATAACCAGTGGAATCATGCGTCGGCTATGGGAGAGGGAAAGGCGGGGGGGGGGGGGGAGGAAGGGGAGGGGAGGAAAAGAAAACGATCTTTGTTTCCAGTGAATAATGTATGAAAATGACCAAATAAAATAATATTTAAAAAAAAAAAGTATGGTATGGACACATAAGTATCAGGAGCACTAAAGCAAAGAACAGAATGAAGCTGTTGAGAAATAGATGGGCACTTTAGGGGCCCATAGGTAGCTCAGTGGATAGAGTGCAGCACCTGGAATCAGGAGGATCAAGGTACAAATCTGGCCTCAGATATTTCCTAGCTGAGTGACCCTGGACAAGTCACTTAACCCCATTTGCCTATCCCTTGCCCTTCTGTCTTAGAATTGATACTAAAACAGAAAGTAAGAGTTTAAAGGAGGGAGCATTTTAAGCAACACTGGGGAAGATAAAGGATAAAGAAAGAGAAAGGATGACCTAGGATAAATGAAACAATAACTATTCTTAACTAGTAGACTATACAAAAAAGATGGCAGAAGGCAACTAGGTGACTCAGTGGATAGAGAATCAGGCCCCAAGACAGGAGGTCCTGAGTTCAAATCTGTCCTCAAACACTTCCTAGCTGTGTGACCCTGGGCAAGTCATTTAATCCCAGTGGCCTTGCCCTTGATGCTCTTTTGTCTTGGAACTCGACAAAAAGTAAGGACTTAAAAAAATTCATCCCAGAGTTATCTAATTTCATTTCTCATAGCTTTACTAGACTGTTAAGTCAGGAGAATGCTCTAGGTATCAATTGCCTAAATTTTAGCAATCTGTGACAAGGTCTCTCAGACTAATTATGTAGACAAGATGAAGATTATAGGCTAAACAATAGTTACCTAGATTCTGAATTGACTGAATGGGTATTCACTAACACTTCAATGTCAACTTAGAAAGATTCCAATAGAGTACATCACATACTTGGCACTTAAGAAATACTGACTGATTGAGTGTTCAGGTACAGGTTGAAATATATAGCTTCTAAGGTCCCTTACAACTTTGAGATTCTATCACATTGTGATATCATGACAACCTCTCTAGGTCTGTTTATTCATTTGTAAAACAAGGTAGTTTCAAAATATGTACCCAAGGTCCCTTCCAATTTAATATTCTAGAACCCAAGATATTATTATTTATGTAGGTTTGCAGTCTGGTAATTGTCTGCTGGTGGTAACTAGCTAACATGCTGAATATATTGGAAGAAATAGAAGAAAGCAGAATGGGGAAAACAAGATATCTTCTCAAGAAAATTAGAGATATCAAAGGAATGTTTCATGCAAAAATTGGCATGATAAAAAGCAAAAATGGTAGAGACTAAACAGAAGCAGAAGAAATTAAGAAGAGGTGGCAAGAATACACAAAAGAACTATACAAAAAAGATCCTGTCATCAGTCACCACAATGGTGTGGTAACTGATCTAGAGGCACACATCTTGGAGAATTAAGTCAAGAGGGCCTTAGGAAACATCAAAAAAGCCTAGTGGGAATAACAGAATTCCAGCTGAGCTAAAAGACGATGCTGTTAAAGTGCTGCTCTCGATATGCCAGCAAATTTGGAAAACTCAACAGTGGCCATTGAACTGGAAAAGCTTGGGTTATGTCCCAATCTTAAAAAAAAGAGTAATGCCAAAGAATGTTCAAGTTACCTAATTGTAGTCGTCATCTACAGTATTCTTTGGGCCCAAGAATATAAAATCTGACACTGCTTTCCAATCTTAAAGCAATCATTTGTCCCATGATTGGTTCTAACTTTTGCTTTTGGGACTGAATACAGGTTCCTCAGGAGACAAGTAAAATAATCTGGTATTATTCTCTTTGAGGACTTGCCACATTTCATTGTGATCCACACAGTCAAAAGCTTTATAATAGTCAGTGAAGCAGAAGTAGATCTTTTTTTCTGGAACTCCCTTGCTTTTTCTATAAGTCAGTAAACATTGAGTTTTCCAAATTTGCTGGCATTTTGACTGCTCAACAGTGCCAATGAATTGAAAAGGATCATTTTATATCCCAATCCTAAAGATGGGCAATGCAGGAGAATGTTCAAATTGCTGATCAATTGTACTCATTTCACACACCAGCAAGGTTATGCTTAAGATTTTGCAAGTTAGGCTTTAGCAATATGTGAACCAAGAATTACCAAATGAGCTTTTCAAAGAGGCAGAGGAACTACAAACCAAATTGCCAACATTCACTAGATTACAGAGAAAGTAAAAGGATTCCAGAAAAAACATTTACTACTGCTTCATTGATTACCCTAAAGCCTTTGATTATAAGGTTCACAGATAGACATGTCCTTAAAGTCCTTATGGCAAGTCCTTAAAGAGATGGGAGCACCAGATCATTTTACTTGTCCCCTGAGAAACTTATATGTAGGTCCAGAAACAACAGTTAGAACTGAACATGGAACTTAAGATAGGAAAAGGAATATGTCAAAGCTGTATATTCCTACTTTATTTATTAATTTACATGCAGAATATGCCATTCAAAATGCCAGGCTAGATGAATCAAAAGTCATAAATGAGGTTTCTGGAGAAACATCAATAATCTCAGATAAGCAACTGACACCACTCTGACAGTAGAAAGTAAAGAAGAATTAAGAAGCCTCATGATGCAGGTAAAAGAGGAGAGTATAAAAGCTGGCTTGGAGCTTAACATTAAAAAAATTAGGCTCTTAGCAACTGATCCCAACACTTTCTGGCAAATAGAGGGAGAAGATGTGGAAGTGGCATCAGATTTTATATTCTTGGCCTCAAAGATCACTGCAAACAGTGACTGTAGTCATGAAATTAAAAGACACTTGCTCCTTGCAAAGAAGATCACAGAGAATCTGGATAGAAGGATAAAAAGCAGACATCACCTTGCTAATAAAGGTCTATATAGTTAAAGCAATGATTTCTCCAGTAGTTGTGTATGGCTGTGAGAGGTGAACTGTAAGAAAAGCTGAGTGCTGCAGAATTGACACTTTAGGATTGCAAAGTCAGAGAAAACTTTTTAAAATCCCTTGGACAATAAGGAAATCAAATCAGACAATACGAAAATTAAATCAGACTATTCATTGGAAAGTCAAATACTAAAGATGAAGCTAAATATTTTGGTCACTTAATGAGAAGACAGGATTCATAGGAAAAGATCCTAATGTTGGGGAAGATTGAAGGCAAAAGGAAAAGGGGAAAGCAGAGAACAAGATGGGAAGATAGTGTCATGGAAGCAATGAATATGAGCTTGGATAAAATTCAGGAGATACTGAGGCTTAGCATGCTATGGTTCATGGGGTCACAAAGAGTCAGACACAACATATGAACAAGAAGTGGTAATCTGGTTCTCAATGTATCTTTTGGAAGGTCAATTCTCCCAAGATAAATCAAAGGTTTGGTTTTGAAGCAAAATTATAAAATAAGCTGGAATAAAAGTTCATTCACTCAAAAAGTATTTCTAAGCAACTACCAAGGTGAAATAAGCAGAACCAAGGGAACACAGTAATAGCAGTATTTTAAGGAAAGACTTAGCTAGTCTGATCAAGATAATTATCTACATCAATTCCAAAGACCCATGATAAAAAAAAATGCTATCTACCTTCAAGGAGAGAAATTAGGGGCTCAGAATTCAAACTGAAGCATACTATTTTTAAACTTTCTTTATTTTAATTGTTTCATTTGGTTTGTGTTTTCTTTTGTAATATGACTAACATGGAACTATGTTTTGCTTGACTTCATATGTATAATCAACATCAAACCACTTGCCTTCTCAAGGAGGGAGAGAAATGCAAGGGACGAAGAAAATTTGGAACTCAAAATGTTAAAAAAAGATTGCTAAAAAAAATTATATGTAATTGGGAAATATTTAATGAAATCAATAAAACTATTTTTTAAACCAGCTACTATGTACTATATATAGAGAGATACAAAAATAAAAATGCAATAGCTCTTGCCCTCAAGGGCTTACATTCTATTGAGTGAAACAACATATCCACACAAGTAACTACAAAATATACTAAAAGGAAGGCAGCTCACTGGTATCTGGATAGAGAGGACAAGAAAGGCTTCTTATAGGAGGTAGCTTGAACTACCTTGGAAAAACATATTTGAGCTGAGCTGTGAAGGAAAACAGGTAAAGGGATAGTACATTCTAGATATGTCTGTGTAAATGGGAAGGAATGTCATACATGAAGAAGGGCAAGGAGATTGTTTCAATTGGAACATGAAGAAATATGTGGAAACCTGAGAATACAGGCTAGATACAGACTACAAAGACTTTTGAAAGTTTTGAGGAATTGGCATTTCATCTTGGAGGCAAAAAGGGAACTACTGAAGTCTTTTATGAAGGGGACTGACATGGTCACATCTGACCTCTATATGAATGAGACAGTTGGGTGGAGAATGAATGAAGAAAAGACACTTTTTGGGTAAGGAGACCAATTAGGAGATTACTACAATACAGTAAGCAAGAGGTGAGGAAAGTCTGGATTTTAGTTATGGCTGTGAGAGTAAGGAAATAACAAAAGGGAGAAATGCTGTAAAGGTAGAATAGACAAGATCCAGTAACTAATTAGTTATGAAGGGGGTGGGGGGGAAGGCAGTTAGGTAGTTCAGTGGATTGAGAGCCAGGCCTAGAGATGAGAGGTCCTAGGTTCAAATCTGGCCTCAGACACTTCCCTGCTGTGTGACCCTGGACAAGTCACTTGATCCCCATTTTGCCTAGCCCTTATCATTCTTCTGCCTTGAAGTCAAGATATAGTATTGACTCCAAGACGGAAGGCAAGGGTTTAAAAAAAAAAAGTTATGAAGGTAGGGGGCTGAGGGTGGGGTAAGGGAGAGCAAAGAGTCACGGATCCTCCAAAATTGCAAAGTTGAATGATGATGAGGACCTAAACATATATAGAAGTTAAGAAGAGGCATGGGTTTAGAAAGAAAGATGATAAATTCTGTTTTGAACATGATGAGTTGTAAAACTACCTAAAGGACACCCAATTTGAAATGTTAAATAGACATCTAGTGATGTGGGTCTGTAGCTCAGAATATGGATGTAGACTGGAAGTTGAGATCATTGGTAGGGGCAGGTAGGCATCTCATTGAATACAGAATCAAGCCCAGAGATAGAAGGTCCTGGAGGTTAAGGGTTTGAGGGGGGTGGGGGGGGGAGAGAGGGAGGAAGAGAGAGAGAGAGAGAGAGATCACTGGTAACTTGGGATTAAGATGTTTCAGTTGAGTGATAATGTTGGAAGTCAGCCTCTGTTTTTGCAATTGGCTATGAAAGGTAAGCAATATAGAACAATGGACTGAAGGAACAGTAGGGTGAAATGAAGTTTCTTAAGGATGGGTGGTGTTTGCCAAAAATTCAATCAAGGTGCATTCAGAAAAAAAGGTTTAGGTGGCAGACCTTTGGCATATGAGAATTTGCAAATAGATTATATAAGCATGCCAAAAGATAGAAGATTCAAGTTTTGCCTTGTGATTGTTGATTGGTTAACAAAACAGCCTGAAGCATTTCCATTCACTACAAATACAGCTGGCTTTGTGGTGAAAGTGTTGCTTAAGGAAATTGTTCCTAGATTTAGTGTTCCAATTACCATAGACTGGGACAAAGGATCTCATTTTACTCAAGACATTTTGAAAAGAGTTTATGAGAATCTGGGAGTAACACCTAAGTTTCATGTTCCTTATCATCCACAAAGTTCAGGTCAGGTGGAACATTTGAACAGGGAACTCAAGACTATGGTGGGGAAGATTTGTGCTAAAACTCATCTAAAATGGACAGATATTCCTTCCATAGCTTTGTTTTTCCTGCATACAAGGCCTAGAGAAGATTTGTATGTATCATCTTATGAAATGCTATGTCATGCTCCTTTGCAGGGTAAAACTTATAAGGCTGTCTATACTTCTCTCTTGCTTCATATTTAAATTGTTCATATTTAGTTGCTTTACAACAAAGACTTAGAGAATTGCATGATGTGGGAGTTTTGATCCAATGTGGTCCACTGGATTATTCTCTCCATGATTTTCAGTCAAATGATCCTGGTATATGTGAAAATTTTTGCTAAAACATTGGCTAGCAAGAAAGTTGGGTTCATCCTTATAGTATTGGGTTAATTTCACCTTCATCAGTGAAAGTATTAGGAAGAGATTCTTGGTTCCATTGTTCTCATATAAAATTAACTCATAGAATTGATGATGAAAGTGTAGAAATAGTGAAAGTAGAAGAAGGAGAAATCGCAGGAGATGAAGAAGAAAAAGAGTTAGCAAACAGCTGTGAAGCAGAAAGCGGAGAGTTACATCAGTCAAATTGAGTCTGCAGACAGATCAGTAAGGAGAGGATGATTCCTGCAGAAGAGGAGTGCATTACAGAGGAGAATCCAGAGAAAACAGAAGAAATTGTGCAGAAAGTGGATGATTTGCAGCTAACAAGTGGATAAAAGCTTTAAAGAAGATTTTTCACTAACGAGCATCAGGTGATTCATGGATAAATGTAAAACTTTGTGTCATGTAGCATAGCATATTTTCATATTAGATACATTCAACACTACATATTACTGCCATGAACTTTGAAGAAGAGATTTCATCAGATAACATGAGAAGAGGGGGGATCTGAAGTTTGGGAAGTATTTTGGCGTGCAACATAAGTATACATAAACATAAACATGATTAGGATACATTGATTCACTACTAGTTAGAGGATTTAGTTATATATGAGTGTCCATGTAGAAAAATGTATACTGTTTAGATTTTAGATAGGTTACAATAGTAGTAGCATAATTAGGTTAGTTTTAATGAGATCTTATTAAGATATCTGATTTCAGATATTTTATTTTGATATCAGAATGCATATAGGGGTATATTTAGATAGATTCGAGTTTAGGATTGACAGGTTAAGGTAAGGTGGAGAATTACATTGCAACATATTACACATTGCATGTCACACAAACATTTACATGCAAATAGCATGTGTCATAGTTAGAGTGGAAGATGTGTGTGATGGTATTTATACATATGCATGTGTATGTGTGTACTGTGTTGTGTGTAGCATACATGTATGTGTTATGTTGTATGTGGTATGTTGTGGTGTACATGTGTGTGTTGTGTGTTATATGTGTATGTGTAAAATTATGTGTGTAGTTGATATTTGATATTGGTTAAGTTCTTTAGATAGGATAGTTCGATGTAGAGTTTTATGTAGCAGTTTCAGTTTTGTGTAAAAAGGTATAATTTAGAATAAGACTTTTGAATTTTCATCTGGTTTGAATGTATTTTGCATAAGTAAGTTTTGATGGATTGGTTTTACTTTTTTGCAAAAGTTCATGCTATGTTGTGTTTATTGTAATTTTTCTGTTTTCTGTTTTCTATTTTATATATTGCAATAGTTTTGATAGGATTCTTTTCTGTATTAGTTTATAAGTATAGTATTTTTATGGCCTTATTGTTTTGCATGACATTTTGTGGTAATATTTCTATTTTAATGTTTTTCCTTGCTTGTTTTGCTTTTGCATATGTTTGCTTTGTATTTTGATCTTTGTAACTGTTTATTATATATTCCTTTTCTTTTCCTTTGTTTAAATCCCTAGAGTAAGGTAGTGTTAGGTAGAATAAGATAAGTGAGTATAGGGGGCAGCTGGGTAGCTCAGTGGATTGAGAGGGAGGACTAAAGATGGGAGGTCCTAGGTTCAAATCTGGCCTGAGACACTTCAGCATGTGTGACCCTGGGCAAGTCACTTAACCCCCATTGCCTAGCCCTTACCACTCTTCTGCCTTGGAAGCAATACACAGTATTGCTTCCAAGACAGAAGGTAAGGGTTTAAAAAAAAAAAAAGATAAGTGAGTGTAGGCTGTTTATTATTTTGAGTAAGAATTTTAATTTAGGTGGGAATTTGTTTATTGTTGCACAAGTGCCAAAACATTGTTTTCAACACTATTTTGGCTTTGTGCAAAGGGGGGACTATTATAAGGAAGAGATAAGTTTAGTAGGAAAATGAAGGTTTGCAGAGGACAGAGGAATGAGACCAGTAGAGAAAGATTCTGGAATGCTACAGAGAGGGGTTAAGCTGAACAGCTCAGAGAATGTTGAGGCTGTCTGTCTGTCTCTGGATTTGAACCGGGAAGGAGTGGATGCTGAGTCCTGAGGGTTTGACCCTATCCTTATTGCTGCCTGTGTTTCTGTCCTTGTGTTGTATGTCCTGGAAGAAGATCTTAAGAGCCTTTCACTATCCTGTATCAACATCAAGCTGTTAGTAAGCAGAGGTCTGAGTTCATCTGGGCTTGGGACCTTTTCCCTGGATTCCTGCCTGATCTGTTATAGACCAGTATCTCTAGTAACAACCAAGAGAAGATTTTAGTGCAGGATATATAGAACAGGGACTGGAGTTTTACAGCATGGCTATTACAGGGAGATAAAGAGTAGGAAAACAACTCTCAGAAGATCCTTCATGAGAAGGCTGTAGATTTTGGGATACTTAGCTAGTAAAATTAGTATCAGTGATTTTCCCCGTTCACTCTTAACCTCTCCCTTTGGAAATAAAATATACTTCCCATTTACTAAGACTTTAGTTATCTGTGTACTGGTCCAGGCTGTTAGGCCCTTTCAGCCACAGTGTAGAAACTCTGATACTGGCCCAAAATAATTCAGTTAATCCCATCTAATCCCATCTCCCAAAAATCCCTATAACAGTGGAGGAACTATGGGCATATTTGTAGACAGCAAAGAATTGAGATAGGAGGGAGAGAGTGATTAGAAAAAAAGAGAAGAAATGATTTTGGGGTTGGGGGAGTCAATCTACTAGAGGAGATGGAATTAATGTTACAATTACCTTCTCCTTAGAAAGAAAGAATACCTTATCAGAAACAGGAGTGAAAGAATAACAAAGTGAGGAGGAAAGGCATTTTGAAACATAGAATGGAGAAAAAGTTCATGATGAATGATGAAGATTAAAAAAAGGAAAATATTTTCATTTATCTATAATAACATAAGGGTTTCTGTTGAAATAAGAGCTAAATAGAAAATCACTGTCTTTCTCAGGTCCAAATTCCAGGGCAGGGTGGGGAATACATGAATTTGTTCAGAACCCCAAGGTTCATTTAGTCAATTGTCTTTTCCAATGCACAAAATGAGATTCTGTGACCTCAGAAAGTTAATGAAACTCTGAAAAAGTTACTATAAATGTAAATTAAACCAGATGAATCAAGATGATCTTCATAAACTTCAGGAAAATAAAAGGCTTTCATAAAAAAAATTAAGGTAAAGAAAATACAAGTTATAAAATTTCAAAAAAGGAGAGGAAGTATCTTTCACCATATTAAAATGTCTGAGAGGTCTGAGTGTGTTCAGTGAAATATATTAATTCATTCCTCAGTCCATTCCCAAGAAACCAAAACTGATCACATTGTTAAGAAACTAAAATAAAACAACTAACTACAAAGAAAGAAAAGGGTGAGACTAATCAACCAACGAGCATCTACTCTGTGCCTGGCACTGTGCTAGGTACTGAGAAAACCAAGACAAAAGAGAAATCGTCCATGGACATAAAGAGCTTACACTCTATTGGGAGAGATAATATGGACTAATATTAGTAGGTACAAAAGAAATACATGGTAATAGTGTAAGGGAGGTTAGGAAAAGCTTCCTGTATAACATAAGTCAATCAGTCAACAAACATTTATGAAACATTGACTCTGTTTCAGGCACAGTGAAAACAGGAAGGCAAATACATAGTGCTGGCCTCCAAAGAGCTTATATTCTAATGGGGAAGACATCCCTCAAGAAATTGTACACACCAGATAAATGTTTCTGTATGTACGGAGTTAAATGGAAAATAATCTTGAAGAGAGGAGACTAGCAATAAGAAAAGTTTGGAAAAGCCTTCAGCAAAACTGGGTTTTGAAGGAAGTCAGGAAAGTGAGTTCTGGAAGGCGAGGAGGCACCCAGAGGTCACAGGAAAAAAAAAAAAACATGGGGGGAGAAGAGAGGTATGGGCACACTGTCCTACACATAGCCAACACTTCAGAAGCGTATGTGGAATTGAAAGAGATTAAAAGTAAATACTAAGTGAAGCAGAACTTATCCAAAACATCCCATTCCCTAATTATACCCCTTAACTAAAGTATCATTGTATTTGGGAAACTAACAATTCAATATGCTTCAATCTGTAAAGGGTCTTTAATTTTCTTTCCAGTTCTTGGATTCTGTGACAAGTTAGGTCATTAGTATTTCCCAAACTCAGCAAGAGATTCACATACGTGTATATTTGCCATCCTATGAATTTACAGAAACATCAGATTGGGCCAAGTATGGAACAGTGGAAGGCAGATAAAGTATCTCCATTTCTTGGGCTCTCAGATTGAAATAGAGAATGGACCTCAGAGGCCTACTGGTCCCAAGCCCTCATTTACAAATGAGAAAACAGAGGTTAAGTGATCTGCCCAAGATCACACTGATAGTAAACAGCAAAAATGGGCTTTAAGTAAGGCCCTCTGGCTACATGGCTACATATAATTAATAGCCAACTACCACATATGAAAAAGAAATTCATCACCTCTATTATTTAACAATGTACTAGATAACACTAGCAGTAGCAATTAGAGAAGAAAAAGAAATTGAAGGTATTAAAATAGGCAATGAGGAGACCAAGCTATCACTCTGTGCAGATGATATGATGGTCTACTTAAAGAATCCTAGAGAATCAACCAAAAATCTAGTCGAAATAATCAACAACTTTAGCAAAGTTGCAGGATACAAAATAAACCCACATAAGTCATCAGCATTTCTATATATTTCCAACATATCAAAGCAGCAAGAATTAGAAAGAGAAATTGCATTTAAAATCACCCTAGATAATATAAAATACTTAGGAATCTATCTGCTGAGACAAACACAGGAACTATATGAACACAACTACAAAATATTCTTCACACGATTAAAACTAGATCTAAACAACTGGAAAAATTCCAATTGCTCATGGGTAGGATAAGCTAACATAATAAAAATGACAATCCTATCCAAACTTATTTACTTATTTAGTGCCATATCCATTGAACTACCAAAAAACATTTTTACTGAATTAGAATAAAACATAACAAAATTCATTTGGAAGAACAAAAGATCAAGGATATCCAGGGAAATCATGAAAAAAAATGTGAAAGAAGGTGACCTAGCAGTCCCAGATCTCAAACTATACTATAAACCAGTGGTCATCAAAATAATATGGTACTGGCTAAGAGACAGAAAGGAGGATCAGTGGAATAGACTTGGAATAAGTGACCTCAGCAAGACAGTCTATGGCAGGCCCAAAGATCCCAGCTTTTGGGACAAAAATCCACTATTTGATAAAAACTGCTGGGAAAATTGGAAGACAGTATGGGAGAAATTGGGTTTGGGATCAACATCTCACACCCTACATCAAGATAAACTCAAAATGGGTGAATGACTTGAACATAAAGAAGGAAACTATAGGTAAATTAGGTGAACAAAGAATAGTATACTTGTCAGATCTTTGGGAAAGGGAAGATTTTAAGACCAAGCAAGAGTTGGAAAAAAATCACAAAATGTAAAGTCAATAATTTTGATTCCATCAAATTAAAAAGTTTCTGTACAAACAAAACCAATGCAACCAAATTTAGAAGAGAAGCAACAAATTGGGAAAAAATCTTTATAACAAAAATCTCTAACAAAGTTCTAATTACTCATATTTATATAGAGCTAAATTAACTGTACAAAAAATCAAGCCATTCTCCAATTGATAAATGGGCAAGGGACATGAATAGGCAATTTTCAGATAAAGAAATCAAAACTATTAATAAGCACATGAAAAAGTGTTCTAAGTCTTTTATAATCAGAGAGATGCAAATCAAAACAACTCTGAGGTATCACCTCACACCTAGCAGATTGACTAACATGACAGCAATAGAAAGTAATGAATACTGGAGGGGATGTGGCAAAGTCAGGACATTAATGCATTGATAGTGGAGTTGTGAATTGATACAACCATTCTGGAGGGCAATTTGGAACTATGCCCAAAGGGTGATAAAAGACTGTCTTCCCTTTGATCCAGCCATAGCACTGCTGGCTTTGTACCCCAAAGAGATAATAAGGAAAAAGACATGTACAAAAATATTCATAGCTGTGCTCTTTGTGGTAGCAAAAAATTGGAAAATGAGGGATGCCCTTCAATTGGGGAATGGCTAAACAAATTGTGGCATATGTCAGTGATGGAATACTATTGTGCTACACGGAATAATGAACTAGGGAATTCCATGTGAACTGGAAAGACCTCCAGGAACTGATGCAGAGTGAAAGGGGCAGAACCAGGAGAACACTGTACAGAGAGACTGATACACTGTAGTACAATCGAATGTAATGGACTTCTCCATCAGTGGCAATGCAGTGATCCTGAACAACTTGGAGGGATTTATGAGAAAGAACGCTATCCACATTCAGAGGAAAAACTGTGGGAGTAGAAACACAGAAGAAAAACAACTGCCTGATTACATGGGTCGAGGGGGATATGATTGGGAATGTAGACTACAAATGATCATCCTAGTGCAAACATCAACAACATGAAAATGGGATTTGATCAAGGACTGGTGTAAAACCCAGTGGAATTGCAAGTTGGCTACAGGAAGGGGTGGGGGGAGGGAAGAGAAAGAATATGATTCTTGTAACCAAGGAATAATATTCTAAACTGACTAATTAAATAAAATTAATTAAAAAAACAATTGACAGAAAAAAGAAAGAAAATCCTTTAAATATACAATCAACTTGGGAATAAAATTATATATTGCATATTAAGAACCACCTAGAGCTTTAAAATAAAATTATAAGATGATAATATATCATAGTCAAGAGGTAGCATGGTATAGTTGGCCTCAGCCAGGAAGACTTGGGCTCAAGTCTTTTCAGCTATACCTTCTGCTTGTGTGACCCTGGGCAAATCATTTAATCTTTTAATGCTCTTGGGGATGAGGGGAAGGAGGATAAGCATTTACTAATTGCCCATTAAGAGTCAGGCAATGCCCTAAATGCTTTACAAATATTCTCATTTGATCCTCAGAACAACCCTGGGAGGTAGATACTATTATCCCCATTTAATAGCTGAGGACCCTGAAGCAGACTGAGGTTAAGTGACTTGCCCAGGGTCATACAGCTAATAAGTATCTGAGGCAATATTTGAACTCTGGTCTTCTCGACTCTAGGTCTAGCCTCTCTCCATTACATTTCTGGCTACCTCACAATTCTCTTAAGGCTTTAAACTGCACCAACAGAGGAAGGTTCTTCTAAGAACTCTAAACAAATGATGAAATCACAGGACTAGCTTCTGGCTCTAATATAGAATTAGAATTATTATAAAGTAGCAATACCATTTATACTTAATACTTTCCTTCCAAAAATTTTAAAATTCAAAATTGTTTGTTTAAGCAAAACTTTATTTTGCAAGGAGAGTTTTTGTTGTTGTTGTTGTTGTTGTTACTATTTTGCTCTTTTTATGGCACAATTCAAAACTGTTTATTTTGTTTAGGAAAAAGTCTGTTTCAAGAACCCCAGGAAAACAAGTGAAATGATTCTTAAGTTATATTAATATGCAAACCTCCATTACTCTTTCAGTCCTTCTTAATTCGAAGATGACCTCATGGAGGGCAGTGACTTCTAGTAAACCTAGTACTTTATTAATAAATTGTCTCTGCCTCACCCCCTCACAAACCTCACCTTTGAAAAAAGTCCTTTAGATCCAATATGGTATCCTTTAAGATTCTTCTGTAACTCCTGCAGACTCTGGATAACTCTTCTCTGGTGTTCATCCTCTTTTAACTCATTAGCCTTGATTAGGAAATCATAGTGCTCCAATGGTCCATTGCAACCAGCCAAAGCTTTTGAAAAACCATCTGTAGAGCTGTTTGCAGTCACACTTTCTGTGCTCTGAACCATATAAGCTGTAAAACAAAATTTTAAGTCAAATTTGTAATTTTTCCCTAAAGAACAGGTTTTGTAAATGTAAAAAAAAAGTCTTAAATGATAAGTGCATACATTTGAGTTCTTTTAGCATTACTTGTCCATTTAGGTACAAACAATTATTAATAAATTACAGTTTGATATATTCCTTGAAACATGCTTTTTTAAAGTCAATTTTATTAATATTCTGCACTTTCAGATCACTTTCATTTCAAACATTCCCTATTGTCTTAGCCTACCATGCAAGCTATTCCTTATACCAAATTATAATGTGCTTTAAAACTTAAAGCTATAGAAATGAAAAAAAAAACCCACTATTCTCTAAATAGAAATAAGTTGACTGCTGCGAAGCCCCATGAAAAACTTGGAAAGTTTGGTCAATTCTGAAGACTCTGATCTCTTCTGCTGCCAACAGAATAGTTGACTGACTAGAGCACAACAGTGCTGAAAACCAGACTGAAGTTCACTTCTACAGGAGGAAGAGGAGGAGGAGAAGGAGGATTTTCCAAAGGCCCTCTATTTAAGCAGAAAATTCCTCCTAAGGAACTCACTATACCAATGAAATTACAGGTCTAGTCTCTGACCCTAATATATAATAAAAACTATAATAAAGTAGCAATACTATCTTATACGTAATACCTTCCCTCCAAAAACCTTAAAATCATCATTGATTTCTGCATCTTGATTTGTATCTGATTTCCTATAACATACTCCCTTTTGCCCCTTACTTCTCTGGACTTAAGTCTAGTCCAGAGAAGTAAGTCTTCCTCAGAGAGTCAAAATGAACTTCTAGTCCAGAAAAGACTTCAAATCTATGTATGCCGATTATTTCAGGCTATGACATTTCTTACTGCAGAGACCCTTTTTTTGCCCAATAAAATGATCTGCCCCATTTCGCATTAGTTTTTCATCATGATCACATATGAATAAATAAAAAGTACTTGAGAAAGGGAAAATAAATCAGGTATTACAATAGAATAATAAGTAATCTTCTAAATCTTCTGTCATCACAATGCTTATAAATTCAAACAATATATTCCCTTATAATTGTTAGTGAAAATAAAAATATTCCAATAATACATTAAACATATCTACTTTAGGCTTGGTCTTAGAAGTTAATTTCACAAATAAAATGTCATTGTTTTTTAAAAGAGGGACTGATTTTTACTGTTGCAAAAATATTTTTGAGTGGAGAGATAATGAAATTTTAAACTTATTTTAAAGATGATAGAAATAAACATAAAACACAGCATGTTGGGGGGAGGGGGGACAGCTAGGTGGTTTGGTGTATTGAAAGCCAAGCCTAGAGACGGGAAGTCTTGGATTCAAATATGACCTCAAACACTTCCCAGCAACATGACTCTGGGAAAGTCACTTAACCTCCACTGCCTAGCCCTTACTGTTCTTCTGCCTTGGAACTGATTCACAGTATGGATTCTGAGATAGAAAATAAGAGTTAAAAAAAAAAGCATATTAAAAGGAAGGATGGACAACCCTGACACTAACTCTATAACCTTAGGCAAGTCACTGAAACTCTCTGCAACTGAAGTTCTTCATTTACAACACAAGAACCAAAATATTTATACGACTTCACAGAATTGTAGTGAAGAAAATGACCTGCTAGTAGTATTTTTGTATTGTGGTGCTTTACACACGTTCACTAAGGATTTCTCTAACACCTTTGTGCATTGCATGAAAATTCTAACTTTATTTTTCAGAGAAAGAAACCAAGTCCCACTGAGGATAAAATAAAGCCCAACAAAAACGGCAGAGATAAAAACAGAATCAAACTAGATTCTCAAGGCTAGCTGAGAGATTGGCCAGCTTGGGCCTTGATAGCAGCTGTATAAATTGGAACACAAAAGACTTCTCAAAAGCTGCACTAAATTAAATCTGTTACTAGATCAGTGTACACAAATTATGTGATACTGTTGTCATATTATTTTGATTTGTATTAATTTATCTTATTGTGCTCTAAAAGGACAGTGGGAAAATGCCATTCAGAAGTCCCACCCACTCTGGTGCAAACATCGACATGCATCTCTGGAGGCCCAGAAAAGTCCACACTGTTCTTTATTAATTTCATAGAAGACATCTCAAGCATCTCCCTTACCCAATAGCTCATTAGATACGGTTGATAACATAGATCCCTACCATCTCATGATTATTGAATAATCCCTTTCATTTATGTATCAGAGAAAATTTTGGACTTTTTAAATAAGCGTTTTACAAGTAGGCAAACATTTATTTATTGAGATATTTTTCTTAATATCTAAACAGTAAGAATGTACCAAGTAATGTTCAAGGCAAGAAGTCTGACTTCAATTTCTTCAGACTATGCTCTTGTTTCAATAAATTCAATCACTTGTAAAGAACTTGGAGTTTAGGAAGATACAGGCCCAGAAGTTCATTTTAGCAACTCAAAGTTGTTTTCAAAGAATTGGTCATCACTTGGAAATTCAAGGTTGACACTTTATCAGACTACATTTCCAAACAGATCATCAGCCTCATGAAAAACATGGAAAGCTTGATCAATTCTGAAGACTCTTCTCTCTTTTGCTGCCAACAGAATAGCTGACTGACTAGAGTATAACAGTGCTGAAAAATGGGCTTGAGTTAACTTCTGGAAGAGGAGGAGAAAGAAGAGGAAGAGGAGGAGTAACAGGACTTTCCCAAGACCCTCTATTTATTTAAGCAGAAAGTTCCTCCCTGAACCCATAGTTCCTCTCCTACCAAATCCCCCCAAATTGATCCTGCTTGGCCCTTCCCACCCTTCTGGGTCAACACAGCTCCTGCCAATAAACACCACTACCATCACTAACTCTTCCACTATGAAATCAACAAAGGAACTTGTCTCTATATAAATCTATTAAAGGGCACAGTTCACATATCCAGTTTGTAAGAAATATATTAGGTAATTAGATTCATATAATTTTTGGAAAGTAGGATAAATACCAATATATTTAGAACAAGATAAAGACATGGGATTTTTAGAGTTTTTGCTGTGAAATCAAAATAAGACATTTATCAAGTCTGAATGAAATTGAAAAGAATTTGTAACATTTTGAAAGACAATTGTGAGGAATATAGTATGGACTTCTCTCAAGGAGTTTGTTGGCTCTCAGGGAGCCAAGTTTTTTCTTCCCCCAAGTGCCAAGTAGAAACAGAAACTTAAAAGAGCAGTAACCTTCTCCTCCTCAGATAGGTTGAAAAAAACATTATGCAGATACATAGGATTGAAAATGTACTCCACTCTGACTGGCTAGAACCAAAATGAATATTTAGTACAATTAGGTATCGCTGACCTTCCTTAGGATTAGCTAGCTGCAGTTTTTAGAGTGTAACTCTCTAGTAGCCAGCCAATGGTGAATGAGGGGAGGGGTTTTCTTGTGTTACTGACTAGGATAAAGGAAGGCTGCCTGCTCTCATACTTTGTACTTCCTTGTTGGCTATAATACTTGTAATGCTGGCTCACTCTCTTGACCCATTGATGCAGGTGGCAAATCAAGTTTCAAAAACATCTCAACAGAAGCTGTTTTGTAAAATGGATAGAAATTAGTAAGAAAAGCTTTAATATGTCATATAGCAACCAAGAGGCAACATGGAATAGTAGTGGTAGTCTCTCGGTGATGGAGAATGACAATTGTCTTTGTGCATTATCATCTATTGATGTACCCTCATGTGGCTTTGGAGTCCAAAGGCTGAGGCGCAGAGTTTGTGGCACATGGGCCATGGGACGCCAGTTGTTACGGGAGGTGCGGTTGTGGGCTGGTGTCAGCGTTCACGCGCAGCGGCAAGACGTCGATGTTGCTCATCTTCAAAGGTGGCGGCGACATGGTTAATGTGGGTTCGCCAGCTGCTTCTGTCAGAGGCAGCAAGTTCTAGTTGCTTTGGGGTAATGCCAGCCCACTTCAAGTTTGACTTTAGCTAATCCTTGAATCTTTTCTTTGGTCAGCCTTGTTTCCTGAGTCCAGCTGACAGTTCACCATAGAACACCTGTCTTGGTATTCGCTGTGGGTCCATGCGGATGACGTGTCCAGACCATCGTAGCTGGGTTTTGAGGACCATGACTTCGATGCTGGTGGAGTTGGCTCTGTCGAGGACTTCTTGGTGGGTGATTCGGTCTTGCCATCGGATCCTCATGATTGACCAGAGGGAGCATTGGTGGAATTGCTCCAGCTGTTTCATGTGCTTCCGGTACAGTGTCCATGTCTCACAACCGTACAGGAGCGAGCTGAGGACCACTGAGTTGTACACTTTGAACTTCGTCACAGGGCTTACACGGCTGTGTTGGAGGACTTTGCAGCGCAGCCACCCGAGTGCCTGGCTGGCCTTTTGGATCCTGGCATTGATCTCGTGGTCTAGGGACCCGTCGTTGGCGATGGTGCTGCCCAGGTACTTGAAAGTATTGATGTTAGAAAGCTGCGTGCCATCGATTGTAATGCATGGCTGGTTCGTTGGCCTCCCTGGTGCAGGTTGGAACAGCACCTCTGTTTTGCTGAGGCTGATAGTCAGGGCAAACAGTTTTGTTGCGATGGAGAACCTGTCCACAATGGTTTGAGGATGATTTTCTTGGTGGGCCATGAGAGCACAGTCATCTGCAAAGAGAGCTTCCAGGATGAGTCTCTCTGTTGTCTTTGTTTTTGCAGTCAGGCGACGAAGGCCGAATAGTGAGCCATCCAGCAGGTATTTGATGTATACGCCCAGGTCTAGATCCATCACAGCATGTCGTAATACTTGGGTGAAGTATAGGTTGAATAGTACCGGAGTGAGGACACAGCCTTGTTTCACGCCATTGGAGATGTTGAAGCGATCAGAAGTCTCTCCACTAGATAGGACTTCCTCTGTCATGTCGACATGAAAGAGCTGGATCAGTTTGACAAATTTTGCTGGGCAACCGAGCTTGCTGAGGATCACCCACAATGCGTTCCTTTTCACTGTATCGAACGCCTTTGTCAGGTCTATGAAGACAATGTAGAGACATGGAATAGTAGGTAGAGAGACAACCTTAGAGTCAGAAGACATGAGTTCAAGTTTAGACTCTGACCCATCTTAGAGAGTGGCTGTGGACCCCTCACTTCACAATGTCCCAGGCTAAGATTAAGAATTGCAGATACTGGTAGAGATTCCTTAGGAGGAGTTACTTCAAACAATAAAATAGGAAATCCAATCCAAAAAGGAAAAAAAATTCAAATTATAAATGTAAAGTCCCACTGCCATGATACCCATTTTGAATTCTTCAGTAATTATAGTGTCCCATGATTCATCAGGCACTTCCTAGCTGTGTGACCCTGGGCAAGACACTTATCTTGCCTAGCCCTTGCCCTAATGTGTTATTAATCAGAAAATAAGGGTTAAAAAAGAAATATGCATTATAAAAAAAGAAAATTGGCTTATTACATGGCAACAACAAGAAGTAAAGAAAAAAAATCTCTGCTTTTCACTGGATCTAGGGACAATGGCACTCATCTTACTGACATGGGCACTGTACCCCCAGAAACCTAGGCCAACTATTATCAGGGAAACTCCCTTGCCTTTGCATCCTTGTGACTCTTAACCTAGAAATACCCAATGACCCCACCCAGGGTCCTGAGATGTTTACCCTCTTTTGTCCTCTAGATTTAAGATGGACAAAGAGATGAATCTTTATGCCTCCAGGCAGACCCCAGTCAGGTGACCACCTCACCCCACCAAATGCCTGAGGGACTAACACTCTCCAAGTCAAGGCCACACCAGAACATAGCATCTAAAGAGTATATAAACCCCAGAACTGATGTCATCTGGGGGACAGCCTTTCCACCCATGCTGTCCCCATGGAGGAACAGCCTTTCCTTTCATGCTGTCCTCCCAAGGAACTGCTCCCCATCTTGCTGTTCCACCTTGCTATCCTCCTGGCCACTCTCAACATTACTTTCTAAATTAATAAATTTCTCTTTTTGTTTTTAAGCTAAGTTTTAGAGTCTTGCATGCTTGCAAAAGGTATCCTTCCAGAACCCCAAGGGTATCCTTCCCACCCATAACATTTTGGTGCCCAGAAGAGGGAAACCCCAGGGGTACACATTGACACCCCCATAACAATACCCCTTCATGAGGACACTGAGAACCCTAGGAGTTTAAGGACTTCTCCAAAGTCACACAGATAAACACCAGAGGCAGAATTTGAGTTTTGTTCTTTCTGCTGTAACACATTGCCTTGTATTCTTAGGGTATCAAAAGGTTAAAAATACCCTGCCCACCTCCCCACCCTCAACCACTGGATGAATCTTCTGTTAGGAGACCAACCTGGACCAAGATTACCTATGACAGACAGGTAAAGATGAGCTATAATCTGCTTTACTGGAAGGAACATCTACTTCAACAAGAAGATAGATTCATTTGAGGACATCCAGGCTTCAAAAATCAACTAATTACATGAATGTAGAATGCCAATTCATGCAAAAAAAGTCCTTGGATTTTTAATAGACTCCAGCTAAACAGAAGCCAATAGTGTGAGACATATGTATTGCAAATATATTTTCAGCTTCCTGCCTTAAAAATTGCTAGTGCCTGGGTATAGACATCATTGCTTATTATTTAATCACTAGGAACCACTGATCTATACAGAGCTGGAAGGGAATTCATGCTGTCTGGGGATTCTTAATCTTTTTTTTGAGTCAGTGAAACTTTTCTGCAGTCTGGTGAAGCCAACAGAATACCTCCTCAGAATATTTTTAAATACATAAAATATAATACATAGATTACAAAGGAAACCAATTATAATGAAATGCGGTTATCAGAATATTTTAAAGAAAACAAGATCACAGATCCAATGTCAAGAATCCTTTATTTCTAATCTAATCCTTTATTACATAAATGAGGAAACTGGCACTGAAATTAAGGGACTTGTCCAAAATAACTTACCTTATAACAGAAGCTGGGACTAAAACCTTGGACTCCTGATCTGAGAGGTTGGTTGCCTTTTCACTACAACAGCAAGTTCCATTTTCCCATCCCATCTACAATTTACTGTCCTTTCTAGGAGCATGAGAGTTTTTATCTGGGAGTTAACATTACAACTACTGGATATAGTTCTTCAAATGCCCCAAATCAGTAAGCATTTATTAATGCATTAGCACGGCTAAATGCTTGGAACACAAAATATTTGGAAATCTACTTATTGAGAAGGAATCCACCCACTGAAGATAAGTAGTTGTCTTGCCCCTCAGAAATGCTCCCACATATATGAAGACCTATTAATATGAGAACAGTTGAACTATTCTTAACAAAGACAGCTAAACTCATTCAACTTCACAATCTTATTCTCCATTAGAAACTTGTTTTCTTGGGATAGGTAGGTAGCACAGTAGATAGAGCACCAAGCCAACAGTCAGGAGGACCTGGGTTCAAATTTAGCCTTGGACATTTCCTAGCTATGTGACTCTGACCAAGTCACTTAACCCCATTTGCCTAGCCATTGCTGCAATTCTGTCTTAGAATTAATACTAAGACAGAAGGTAAGGGTTTTTTTTAAAAAGAAAGAGAGAAATGTGTTTCTGTCATTTCAGTATTAGTATAACTAGCATCATTTTTCTTTTGCCTTTTTGTCCCTATTGAACATTCAAATGCAATTGTTATAGTTTTCAAGATGCTTTTATATATACTATTTTCATTCACTGATTCACTATGTCATTTGAACATCAAAATAATCTTCTAAGGATAATTCCCAATTTAGAGATGAAAAAACTGAAAGACAAGTATTGTTAAGTGAATTGCTTAATAGCTGAGGGTTAAATGACTAATTCACCTTCTGTCTTAGTCTACCATTCCACGTGTTCACTACTCTTTAAATGAAACTGATCAAAATGAACAACTGTGGAATAAAAGGAACTGTAGTTCCTTCACAAAGAGAAAGAAAATTGTTGCCAAAATGAACATACACTTAGTTAAATGAAATCAATACTATATAAGGAATCTAGATTTCCAGTTTAAGATGTTTACCCACTGCTGTGAGAAAAATGCACAATCAGGAAAAGCACTTTTAATATTTCTAAAGGGTTGAATTAAAATTTCAGCTGTAAACTTCATTACTGTAATTAGATTTTTTAAATGCATATTTATTAAACATCTATTCAAATGATGTGTTCACAATTATTCATGAGTTATTTCTGTGTTACACCAATTGTAAGAAAGTATAAACAGTGGCCACTGACCAGAAATATCCCACCACAATGAAAAAGTCTATGGTAAGGTCACAGGTAGCTTGTTTATGCTCCATTATATCCTAATCATATCTCAAAGATAAATGTTAAAGCTATTTTTTATAAAATGGAAACAGATCAATGACCTGAAAAGTCAGACTTACCATCGACATTAAAGACCTAGGTTTGATTCACTGATGAATAAACAAAGTATAGAAAGGAAGAAAATCAAATCATAATTAAACTCTTCAGAAAGACAACATAAGCCATCATCAAGGAATACATCACAAGATGATTTACCTTCATTTATGGAAGGCTGATTTTAGGGGCCTTAAAAGGTGCTTTTGATTTAAATAGAAAAATTATGAAAATTGGAACTGAATGCCTGCTGGTTGCCATTCTCTCCCTTTAGAAGTTAGTTAATCTTGAGAATTCCATGTATAAACACTGCCAATGGGAGAAAAAAAAATACTCTGCACCTTAAATTTCAAGACAACACATCAGTAAATACTGCCTTAAAATATGAAGGAAGCTATTTCAAAGTAATTAAAGATATAATCAAGCATCTTGAGTAACCCCTTAATGTTCAGCTTGTCCTACATTGTTCAAACATGGGATCTGCTTGCTAGCCAAAGACAAAAGGAAAACAGTAAATTTAGCTTCTAATTATAATGCTACATTTTTTATGTGGCATTTTTTTCCATTATTTTCCTTTTTTTCAAAGTAAGCACACAACTATTTCCTATTTTATCAGGCTAACAAATCAATTTTTGTTAGATTCTACTGTTTAGCTTTTGTAATAGAAATTAGCCACAAAGTAGCTCTGTATGATCAGGAATTGAGAATTGGAAGTGACCTCAGAAATCATCTAGTACAAGAATTCTTAATCTTTTTTGTGCCATGTGTCATGGGCACTGTACCCCAGAAACCAACTATTATCAGGGAAACTCCCTTGCCTTTGCATCCTTGTGACTCTTAACCTAGAAACACCCAATGACCCCACCCAGGGTCCTGAGATGTTTACCCTCTTTTGTCCTCTAGATTTAAGATGGACAAAGAGATGAATCTTTATGCCTCCAGGCAGACCCCAGTCAGGTGACCACCTCACCCCACCAAATGCCTGAGGGACTAACACTCTCCAAGTCAAGGCCACACCAGAACATAGCATCTAAAGAGTATATAAACCCCAGAACTGATGTCATCTGGGGGACAGCCTTTCCACCCATGCTGTCCCCATGGAGGAACAGCCTTTCCTTTCATGCTGTCCTCCCAAGGAACTGCTCCCCATCTTGCTGTTCCACCTTGCTATCCTCCTGGCCACTCTCAACATTACTTTCTAAATTAATAAATTTCTCTTTTTGTTTTTAAGCTAAGTTTTGGAGTCTTGCGTGCTTGCAAAAGGTATCCTTCCCAAATCCCAAGGGTATCCTTCCCACCCATAACACCATGGACTCTTTTGTTAGGTCCCTTCTCAGAATAATATTTTCAAATATTTAAAAGTTAAGATCACAAAAGAAACCAGTTATGCTGAAATATAGTTGTAAAAAAAATATTTTCAAAGAGTATCTCAGACCCCAGGTTAAAAACCCCTGAAATAGTGCAACTTGTCATTTTACAGATTAGGAAACTGAGGCCCCAAAGCTTAAGTACCAGGAACAGTCATATAAATAATAGCATGCTGGAATTAGAAACCAGGTCCTCTGACTCCAAATCCAACACCCTTTTCACCACAAAAACAGCAAGTAAAAAAGGCAAGGAACAAAGGTTAATTTCTCTTTGAAAATCCTAATAATGACCCAATTCTTTAAGGTTCAACAAGTGTTAGAAAGCAGTATTTAACAGCTATTTTTAGAGTGCAATGTTATTGTAGTCATTTCTCTGGATAGTTTTTTAAAAGATTAACTGTTCACATCTTGAACAAAAGAATATTCATTCTTGGGAACTTCTAAAGTATTCAAGTTGGCAGCCACACTGTACATAGCTAATAACTTATATTTCAATTAACTCATTTACAAGAAAGATATAATTATCTTATGTTGTTTAAGTGAAATGCCCTTACCCAATTCTATGACTGAATTTTTTGGAAAGACATCTCAGAAGGAAGGCTGGAATTGTGTGAGATAAAATTATAAATTCTGAATTTCTTTGTTCACAGCAACCAATAATAGTCTGTAAAGGCTCAAAGGAGCTTCAGTTTTTGCCAAGTAGAAGGTGTGATCTTCAAGAACCTATGGATCTCCTAAGCTTGAATTTAACTATATCATGACATGAAGTAGATGCATAAAGAAATATATATGTCCCAGGAAAAGGCTAGCTAGCTAAGGGTGTGGGAAAGTAGGGCTTATAGAAATAGAGAGATCAAGTAAACAAGGTGGAGAGGAAGAAAAGAGGAAGAATGAAAATTGGAGTACAGCAACAAAAGCAATGAAAAGGAATAAATGGAGCAGATGTCTGGAAGATATACAACAGAGATAAAAAGGCATGTCTAATACACAAATGAAAGATCAGAGTCTTTGACAGCAGCCTAGGTCAGAGGGAAAAGTAAAAATAAAAAGAGAATATACAAGAAGCTCTTAAGGTAAAGATCAAGGTCTTTAACAAAGGCCAGGGAGGAAAATGGATGTGTATTAATGCAGTTTTGAATATTAAGAAAGAGAATTTGTATAAGTCATACCCCCCCCCCCAATCTAACTACAAAGTTTATTAACAGCATAGAACCCTCTGGTGAAACACTCATGCCCACAAAAGGATATAGGGAGTCATCTGTCACTGCATCCCAACAACTGGATCTCTGCCTTGGTCTGGTTCTGAGAAATGAAGCTAAGAAATCAAGCTTCTGTCAAATAGAAAAAATGTAGAACTATTAAATAGTCAAAACCACTCTTTAATCAAGGGAAAAGGGGGTTAGCGCTACTAGGTTGCGACAACAGAACTGCTCCCCGAGACTGCACACACTCTGGACGCCCTGGTCACTGACCCCTGGGAGTGCCACTGACTCAGGATGGACTCCAAGGAACAAAAGAATTTGGGGAACCTCTATAACATTTGGGGAGTCCAGGGACAGAGAAAGATGATTGACATCACTATAGCTACAAGGAAAATGAGAGTGTTCAAACTACACTGACAGAATACAATCAAGCTGGGGAAAAGACTCATAGCTAGAGGCTAGGGTGTAAGAGAAGGGGCTGCTTACAATAGATACTAAAGGATGGTTCCTGCTCAGGTGTGGATCTTCTTGGGAAAAGTTCATATACAATAGGGGAGATTACTTAAAACAAATAGTAAATGCTTAGTCTCACCCAACCAGGATTGCCATTTCCCTGAGGGTCCCCCACTCAGTCGGAAACTTCTAATTTGGGATTCCCTTCAGGGTAGATTCCCATGGGAACAGGGAACAAGTACAAGCTTTGGGGTCTCCAATCTATAAGCTAGTACTGAAACTTGGGGTTCATCAGATCCCCAAGTTTGGTAACAAGTTTGGGATTCCTAGATTCCATGTTGACACTTCAATCAGACAGAATCTTCAGATCTGTCCATTTTTGACCATTAGGAAAGTCTCAGCATTTTTGTACATGATAGAACATTTATCCATAACAAAAATGTTCCCCTGACTAACTGCAACCCAGGAAATCTGTTCTAGCCAGACTATAGACCAGTTGGGAATGGCCTGAGGGAAGCAGGATCTAAGATTTAACACCATCAAAAACAAAGGGAGCTCTAGCCTTTTACAAAGGTAATCTAGGGTAAGCAGACCCTAGGCACCTTTGAATACAACAGTCATGAATAGGCTAAGTAAGGATAAACACTGGGTAGATAGAATTCCTTTAGTGTCAGGGAGCACATATAGAGGGGATCATTAGCCCTTTCAGAAGTTCCTGTCTACCTGTCCTCACCCCTCCTCCCACAGAGGAAAGGGGCTTAATTTCACTAGGCTACAACAATAAATTTGAAAAGTAGTGAGCCCTCTAACTCTCAGGCTTTATTCAACAATTGAATGACCATCTGTCAGAGATGTATAGGGTCTTCCAGCATAGGGAAGGAGGATAAACTAAATGATCTCTAAATTCCCTACAGCTCCAAGTACACAAAGTATTCCAACACAAAGAAAATAAAATGCATTGGCTATAAGGGCAAATCATTCTATTGTAAGCCAATTTACTTTTAGGCTCCTGAAGTTCATTTTTAAAAATTCCCTTGGGCACAGACCTTTGTCCCTTCCCTTTTTCTTATCACCACCATACCCCCAGAAGTGAAGGGCCTACTTGGGCTGTAGTTATTCCTATAGGATTAAATTGCTAAATAAATCCTAGACTACTAAGTTATACTCCCACAAGAGTTCCAGACTTTGAAATAAAATGCCTTTTGAGAAGGCACATATGAATGGAAAGCTTTAATGTCATTGGGTAAAAAGAGGTGAGCACACAGTAAGGCCACTCATTTCAAATTACAAAGCAGCCAAAGGAATTCCAATTTCCAATTCTATAGCAGTGATTGTGGTGGTTGCTGTTTGGTTGTTTCAGTCATTCCTGACTCTTGTGACCTTTGATTTGGGGTTTTCTGGACAAACTGGAGTAGTTTGCCAGTTTCCTTCTCTATTTTGTTTTACAGAGGAGGAAACTGAGGCAAACAGGATTAAATAGTAGCTATAACAACTGAATAACTGGGCTAAGATGTTATTTATTAGTATGAGAAACAATTAAGGGGCATCTGGGCGGCTCAGTAGATTGAGAGCCAAGCCTAGAGGATCCAGCTTGGTCCTGGGTTCAAATCTAATCTCAGACACTTCCCAGCTGTGTGGCCCAGGGCAAGTCACTTTGGCATGGGGCATTGTACCCCTAGAAACTCAGGCAAACTATTATCAGGGAAATCCCTTTGCTCCCTTACACCCTCTGATTCCCAACCCAAAACATCTGACCCAGAGAGGTTATCCTCCTTTGATTGTCCCATTGATTTGAGATGGACAAAGAGACAAACCTCATCCATCAGTCTTCCAAATCATGAGAACTACCCCCATGCCTTCAGGGAACCTCCTCCCCAACCCCTAACCCCACAGTTACAACCTCATAGCTGTAAAAGAATATAAAAACCCCAGAATTGAGGCATGCTGGGAGCAACCTCCCAGGTTGCTCCACTCATGCTGTCTTGCTGGCCAAGAATTCAATATTACTAATAAATCTCTCTCTTTACTTTAAATTAAGTTTCAGAGTCTTGCATTCTTGCAAAAGGTATCCTTCCTGAACCCCAGGGGTACAACTCTATACCCCATAACATCTTCACCCCCATTGCCTGGCCCTTATAACTCTTCTGCCTTGGAACCAATACACAGTATTGATTCTAAGATGGAAGGTAAGGGTTTAAAAAAAATTAACTAATATTAGCAAAAATCATATATCATAGCATTGTGAATTTCAAAACTATTCCACCCTAATTAGACCATTCTTTAGAAGATCTGATTCAGCTATTTCCTGATCAATAACAATAAAGATATTTGGAATACCAGAATCAGGTCTTGGAAACTGTGAATCTTAAAAACTGCTCTGACTCTACCTTAGAAGATTTGGCTAAGCTATTCCCTTATTGTAACAAATGGAGGTACTTGATCAGGATAAAAAATAAAATTCCCAGTATTGGGAATTTTAACATTACTCCACCCATACTAAGACAGTGCCTTAGGGGAAGATAAAGTTGTAAACTCCTGATGGAAAAATGAAAAAGTCCCTAACTCATACTTATAGTAAAGCTAGAACCTTAAGCTAGGTCTATTTTTAGATCTAATACAAAAGGATGCTAAGTACCTATAAAGGTTAAATTAATCACTAAAAGGTCAAGCAACTTACAAAAGGCAAGCTTAACAAAAGAGGTATGAAGTTTTAGTCTACCCAGAGAAGGTGATAACAAAAGAAGATGTGACCTAAGAATGGTCAGTCCTGGGGAAAACATCTACTGTGATTGGTAGATGTAAAAATTTAGGGGAGGTGACACAAGAGAAAATTTTCTTTAAAAGGAAGGAGCTCGAGGTGGAATTTTTTAGTTGGAGTTTTGGAGTTAGTGTGGTTGGAGCTGGCTCTCTGAACTTAGTTGGAGTTTTGCTTGGGACAAAATCTTGTGGTGAGTGGATAAAAGAATAGCTTAGGCCCTTTCCTACTATTTCCTCTTACTCTGTCTCGCTCCTTTCCCTTAATTCCTTCATTTGTATTAATTAAAATCTCCATAAAACCCAGCAGACTTGAGTATTTCATATTTGGGAATTTTTCCCATGGCGACCACTTATTTTTGATTGAATTCAAGACACTAAAATTATCTTTACAGTTTTGGCAATTCAGTCTTGAAACCCACATTTTTTGTGGTCACAAAACTACATTTCTCCTCCCTTCTTAGTTTAACAAGATTAGGAAGGTCTGCATCAAACTCGAGATTTAATTATCTGAGAAAATGGCCTTCAACAGACATGTGCAAAAAGGACAGACCTCTGGGCTGTCCTAAGTCAAGCTTGAGCCACCATTAGCACATGTGAGATTCAGGAAGTGAGGTAGAGAACAGCCTCTGGAGTTCTCATGACTTCCTGTGGAGAGGGCTAGAGTTTAGTCCAATCCTGGAGCTCGAGCTTGGAGGAGCCCTGCAGACAGCTTTCCTTCAGACTGGTCACGTGAGTGATAAGGACTGACCCCTTTCTCTGCCTTGGCTCTCCAGAGCCTTAAACTCCCTCTTTGGCTCAGCCTGAGTCAGAGCGGGTTTTGAGTTAAACTCCTTTCTTTCTCTCCCTCTTTCCTTCTCTCCCTCTAATATTGTCTTCCTTCTGTTATAATTAAATCACCATAAAATTTGGCAGTTGACTTGGATATTTTATTATTTGGGATTTTCCTTGGTGACCAATTAAATTTAGATTTTTTTCAGTCTCAACCATAATTTCACTTTATATTTCACATAAATTCACATAATTTCACATAATTTCACTTTATATTTCACATAATTTCACTCAACCATAATTTCACACAAGGTACTTTATAGTACCTTGATCATAGGTGACTCAGTTTGTGAATGAGGACTGTGATGATTAACAAAAGATGATATACTTATTCAGTTGGTAGAGTGACCAATCTTAAATTAACACTTATTTCCTTAATATAAATTTGCTATTCATGAGAGGGAAAAGTGCTCCATTTTCAAAATAGGAAATAATTAACTATATACATGTATAGGAGAGAGCTTAGGGATTATAATAAACTATACCATGCTTAAGAAGCTATGGTCTTGGCACTAAAGAGAAAGCCTAGATTATGTGGATATTAATTCTCCTATATTTTGCTTCCCTTTTTTTTGCTAAGAAATTAATCTTAAATAATACAGAATTTAGGTGTTAACTTTTGACCATTAATAAGATCTCAGCAATTTTTGTATTTTTTTCTACAGAAAGAAAAATATATCTCAGATAAAGCTATCCCTTCTTGATAATTTTTACTATCTCATTTTATAGACTTAGTTGGAGGTGTTATTTGCTACTATTTAACTCTTTAGGGCTCATTAATTTAGTAAAATAAATAAAATTTAGAATGTCATATTTTTAAAGAGATTTCAATTATTCCAACTGGCCAATTAATAAAAAGATTTGGATAATCAACATTCAAAGACAATTCAAGATCCATAAGTTTTCCAAAATTCCTTAGCCCAATGGTATGATTCTCTTCTTTTGTCTTCAATCCTTCCCTTTGACTATTCCCTTCTTTTCTTGAAATAGTTTATTCTCATTAACCTATAAGAGAAAAAAATCTTACCATGAAAAGTGAAGCCATCAAGATTAAGAAAGAAAAATTTAGAGAAAATAAAATCAAATAAGGGTTTTATAAAGTACAACTTTTCCTTTATTTTTCAAAATGTTGTGCTTTTAAATGCAATGTTAAATGTTAACCAAATTTTTATATACACCAGTTCCCAAAAATTCATACAGGAAAATTAACTACAATTTCATTGTAGTGGAAAATTATAGGAATTATTCACAAAACCAAATTTCCTATTATGATGTTTCAAAAATATTCACATATAGATGCACAAACAGATGTCTACTGGCCAAAGTATAATGTGTGGCAGGATACTGGTATAAATATTAGTACATTGCAAACAGCAGATGGACTGTAAACTAACTGGTCCCAGAACTGGGAATGAAAAAAAAAAGATGGATTGCATTCAATAAATCATAAAATGCTTTCAACCATACCAAAGTACTTTTCAAAACAAAAACTCATCTTCTAAACAATATTCTTTTACTGAATGTCTATGACTGCAGACATATAAAACAATTATCTCTGAAGAACTGAAATTGTGGCCCAAACAGCAACAGAAAGACAAATGGTAAGGGGGAAGGTTTAAACCCTATGTGCAAGAGGTAGCATAGAAGACATCATCCAGAAAATGTATCATCAGATGAGGAGATGCTCCAGTCATAAGGTGAGAACAATAAAGAATAAAGATATTGCCCAAAATGTTCATAATCCTTAACCCAGAGATTCTATTGTTAGGCTTATACCCCAAGGAGATTATTGATTTAAAAAAAAAAGCCCTCCATACAAAGCAAAATGCTTATAAAAAGCAGTTTTGTATGTAGTGGTAAAGTTCGTACTTTGTGGAAACAAAGTAGATGTCCATTTACTGAAGAAAAGTGAAACAAATTGTGTTATTTGAATAGAATGGAATATTATACTGTGCTGTTAAAAAAAAAAGATAAAAATAATGAAGTAGAGAAACAGAGAAATTAACTGACTAAAGGCAATAAAAACAACATCCACAATGTAAATGGAAAGAACCACCAAAAAAAATATAAAAATGAATGTTGCCTTACTACACTGTTGATGGAGTTATGAATTGGTCCTGCCATTATGGAAAGTTAATTAGATCTGTGCTCCCAAAAGTCATTAAACTGGGCATACCTTTTGATATCACTACTGGGCTTACACAGAGAAGAAATTAGAGAAAGAATAAGACCTATATGTAAAAAAAAAAAATTATGCAGCTCTTTTCATAGTAATTCAAAATTAGAAATTAGGGAGTGTCCACTTATTGGGGAATAGCTAAACAAATTATGGTAGATGAATATCAATATTATGGTGCTCTAAGAAATGATGAAAATGATAGCCTCAGGAAATAGGGAGGATCTCTGTGATACACACAGAGTGAGGTAAAAAGCAGAAAAATAATTTATAACATGATGGAGAAACATTATAGAAAACAATGACATTATAATAGAGAAAAACAATTTTGAAAATCTGAAGAACTCTGAACAATGACAAAACATAAATCCAAAAGTCTGAAGACAAAGCATGCCACCCACCTCCTACCGCCACAAACTTGGACTTAAAAATAAAAATGAGAAAAATATTTTTAGATATGAATATGGGGATTTGTTTTGCTAAGCTATGTATCTGTTATTAGGGTTTTTTTCTTTTTTAGAAAAAGTATTCAGTGGGTAGCAGAAGACAAATAACAAATGCTTGTAAAAAAAGAATTAATTTTTAAAAGAGAAAATGAATATTGCAAAACTTCAAAGAACAAAGTTGGCCTTAAAGAAGAGATATGAGAAGAAGGGTCCCCTTCTTTTGCAGAGGTAAAGGAGAAAAGGATGGTCTACAAGTGTGGACCATTTTGTATATATGTTTGTGTGTTGGTATACGTTAGTTTTTTCAATGTACTAATCAGTTCTGCCAAATTTTCTTTCTCTTTCTTTTTCCCTTTACTCTAAAAAAAAAATCTATCATAAGTGGCTTTCTAAGATCAAGAACAGGAAAGATATAGGGGAAAATGCAAGTGACATAAAATCTATTTTTTTAATAATAAGCAAAAGGTATAATGAATGGAAACTCTAATAGCTACACTGGTAACCATTATATGTTTAAAAACATGCCTAGAGGAAGGTCTTTAGCATATCAGGTAAAATATACTTTTAAATAAATATAAGCACTAAGATATGTGAACAGAATAACTATACTATGATATATTTTGCAGAAAAACCCAAATTAATGTAAATTAGCTTTTGGCCCTTGTAAGAATTGAGTAGAGACCCTGAAACAGAATCTTGCAGTCTGATGAAGAGACTGGCGTAGGGGGCAGGGAAGAGGAGCTGAAGATGCTGGGAGAATAGGAGCTGAGAGAGTTCTGAACCAATGGACCCACACTTCCAGCATGGGAAGGAGATTGCCAGGAGGGCTTCCTGAGGGTCTGAGAGAGACTCCTGAAGCCAAGAGGACAAAGAACCTGATTTCCACCTTGCTATATATCTGTCTCCTGCTTGAAAATCCTCCACAACCCCTCACCACTAGACTCCTGCTATTCAAGACTGACCAAGTCAGTTGGACTCTGAGGCAGGGGCCAATCTGCCCTCTCATTTGGGTCTTTCCCCTTTCCACCATTCTCTGGTTAGATAACAAAAATATCAGCTTAAGTTAGGAGTAAAGTTAGGAGACAAGGAAAAGAGTGTTTGGCCAAAAGGCTTTGAAGCACCAAGCCTCCAGCAAAGGACCTTGGATTTCAAACATCTGTTGAATTTAATTGTTGGTGCTCTCCTAATCCCTCCATCCTGCTTCCAGATCTCTCCTGCCTTCATTCCCCATCCTTTTCAAAATAAATTTCAGTTATTGTCAGTTAGAGATAGGTTAGAGTTTTCTTGAAAGATAGAGGTTGGGTGTGTGGGCACAGGATCAAAAGGTGAAACCTTTGTTTCATCTGGGACAAGCAAAGAGCCTGCTTGTCACTGGAATTATAGGGAAGGGTCTCACAACAAAGACCCTTACCCCTGAAAGGGACTGTTTGGAATATCACATCCTCCCAGCAGTTTGTGCCCACATTCAAGGGAAGAGGAGTAGGCAGATTCCTTCTCTTTCTGTGTGATCCTTATCTGAGGTCAGCTAACTGTGGGGAAGGAGAGACACAGCCATCTTTTCACAGACTTCCAGCTTTTCCTCACATCCCTTTGCCTCCATATTTTGCTTCAACTCCTCACTGGAGATATTCATCCACCTAGCGAGTTCATCCTGTTTACCCCTCTCCATCAGTAAGAGAGGAGAGAAATCCCCCTCCATTTTCTCTCTCCTTTTGCCTCCTCCTTTACACCTTGTACTAATTTTTACTCTTTACTATGATGATTATAACAGCAAAAGAATGTGTCAAATAGGCATATTACTTGGATAGTGTATATAAATCATATATAACAGTATGTGGTCCTAAAACATAATTAGATCTCAGTAGTTAATATTAGTATCACTGAAATCAAAAGATGAAAAATACAAAATACCTATACAATTATTTTATGATCTAAATGAGAGTTCTTTTCATCGGAGATTATGCTAGCAAGCTTTCTAGATGGTTTGGATGATAAAGTGGGAAAAAGAATATCACATGAATACAATCAGGAATTCTTTTTTTTTTAACCCTTACCTTCCATCTTGGAATCAATACTATGTATTGGTTCCAAGGCAGAAGAGTGGTGAGGGCTAGGCAATAGGGGTTAATTTCTTGCCCAGGGTCACACAGCTGGGAAGTCTGAGGCCACATTTGAACCTAGGACTTTCCATCTCTAGGCCTGATTCTCATTTTGCTGAGCTACCCAGCTGCCCCCAATTAGGAGTTCTTGTTCACTTTTCTCAGAAGAGGACCAATGACATCAACAGGTGATATCTTCACTTGAGCATGAATTGTATTTAAGTGAAGCAGAGTTGCACAAAGACTTCAGCCTCACTCTCCCTTCAAAGTCAACAAAGTCTAGTGGCAAGACAAAAGTCAGGATAACTGGCAATAAACCAGGATGCAGTAGATGATTTTGGTGTTTTCAATGGCTGACCAAGCTCTAAATGCTCCATAGTACATGATAAAGCTGCTACATGGCCTTTGGAACAAATCGGAGCCCACCAGTTCTGCTGGAAGTCACTGCATGCTTGGGGTGGACATCACTCTAACTCGCCAATGGGTCTGAGGTCTATAGATTACCTTCAACCTCATTTAGCCCATCTGCAGACAGTTTTACCAGAATGTGACCACTGCACATAGTACAGCTTTTTGGAGCCACAAATGAGAGCTGAATGCCAGATGGCCACCAAAGGTGAATGAGCAGGCTTAAAAGGGATCAGTAATCCCTCACACCAAAGTGTGAGGGTCCTCTCAGAACACCCCATACACCCCAATATATTCCAATCAGGATTATGCTAAAAGCCCCAGATTTCTCTCTTTTCTTGTCCCTATATTTGGAGCTGCCTAGACATGAGGATCCAAGAGCAGTTTTCTTTCCATTGCTTCTCCTAGAAGTTATGGTACTGTAAAATCATCATCATAATAGCTAACATTCATATAGCACCTTAAGGTTTGCCAAGTACTTTACATACATTAACCTGTTTGATTCTCACAAACAGTATAACAGTTATTTGTATCTCTTGGGTTTTTTTAACATAGTGAATAAATATCTGAAGGAATACTATACACATACATACTTCTAGAACACTGGATAATTGATAAATACATTTCAAGTTTTCAAATAGAAAGATTATGTACACTTTGTTCTTTCAGATACTAAAATTTGATTAGATTACAAAAATGCATAATAAAGTAAATAATGTTTTACTTTAATTAGATGAAAACTCACATTTATTTAATAACTTTTATATGCACAAGTTCAGATAAGAAAGTGATCCCAGCCCTCAAAAAGCTAAAATTCCAGGAGCAGCTCCATGGCTCAATGTATTGAGAGCCAGATCCAAAGAAGGAAGGTCCTGGGTTCAAATCTGCTCTCAGACACTTCCCAGCTGTGTGACCCTGGGCAAGCCACTTAACCCCCATTGCCTACCCCTCACCACTCTTCTGCCTTGGAACCAAAACATAGCACTGATTCTAAGCTGTAAGGTAAGGGTTTAAAAAAAAAAAGCTTAAATTCCAATAGGGAATTATTACCCATATGCAAGCAACTATAATATAACACCAAATACAATGTCATTAGAGATATAAAATGAAATAGAAATGACAGAGGTACATAGAATGAGGCATGGCTTCATTAAGAAAGTGACAATTTGAGGGTTTCCTTCTAAGGGTTAGGTAGGAGTTGAACAGATAAAGAGTGGAAAGGAAGAATATTGCAAACATTGCAAAGGTGGGAAAACACGAGGGGGGTTTGAAAGACAAAAAGTAGTTTGGCTTGAAATGTGTGGAAAGAAATAATAGGAGAAAAGATTCTAAAAGCAAAAGATGCCAAGCAAAGATGTTTGAGCTTAAGTTGGTAGGCAACAGTGTGTAGGTAGGTTTTTGAACAGAGGATAGAACAGATGGAAGCAAAAAGGTAAAGTTGAATCTGACCATTCTGGATGACAAATGAAGGATGGAGTGAAAAGGGTGGTGAGTGAAAGCAGGTAGATCTTTAAGGAAGAGATTGCCTTGGTCCAGTGAAGATGGTATTATGTGGTAGTGGCACTGGTAACAAGGAGCAAATTAATTCAATGAATATCACTAATATAGAAAAGTTAAGGTAGTTTATCAATGTAACTATGCAAATTTAATTCAATTCAAATCAGCAAGCATTTTTTTCTTTTCTTTAAAAGCCTTACTTTCCATATAAGAATCAATATTATGTATTAATTCCAAGGCAAAAGAGTAGTAAGGGCTAGGCAATGGGGGTTAAGTATCCCATGGTAACATAGCTAGGAAGTGTCTGAGACCACATTTGAATCCAGGATCTCTCATCTCTAGGCACGACTCTCAATCCACTGAGTCACCTAGCTGCCTCCTCAACAAGCATTTCTAAGCATGAGTGTAGAGACAAAAAAAGGCAGATCCTGGTTTCAAGAAGCTTACATTCTACTAGCCAAGTAATATAGAAGAAAGAACCTGAACTGAGAGTCAGTAGACTGAAGAAAATAAGTACTGAACTTTGGGTCAGGAGACCCTGGTTCAAATTCAGCTGGGTGGCCTTAGACAAGTCAGTCTCTCAGAGCCCCCACTGGGGCATTTGTAAAACAGGGACTATACTGATATTACCTGAGAACTTAGACTCAAATTCTGGCTCTGTTGCTTAGTATCTATATGACTTTAGACAAGTTACAACCTCTGTTTTTTGGGTTTTATTTTTGTCAGTGACCCAATTTCCTCCTCTGAAAAAACGAGATGATTGGATTAGACGACCTCTGAGGTTCTTTCCAACTCTAAAATTATGATCTTATTAAACCAGCCTCTTTATAGAAGAGTAGGCAAGTCACATAGCTGGGTACCTCAGTTTCCTCATATGAGTGGGAAAGAGATTAGATGGTATCTAAGATCTCTTCTAGCTCTGAAACTTCTATAATGCTGAGGTTCTAACAAGATTTAATTAAATAAGCATTTAATAAGTGTTTATTATATGCCACATACATATTTATTGATTTCAAAGAGCTAACATTTGGGAGGGGAAGGAAAGAAGGGGGATACCAGAAACAGTATGTACTGAGATAAATACAAAAGATGGAAAAAGTGAATAAAAATATTTTCAGGTAGGGAGAACACTATGAAGATCAGAAAAAGGCTTCTGGCACAAGAAAGCACAAGAGTTTTATTTTTAAAGAATCACAAGAATTCCAAGATCATATACCACCATATTACACTGCATGGATATATAAGAAATGTCAGTGATGAAACAAGGAAGCAAAAAGTGATTCCCAGAGAAAGCAGCACAAATACTTCTTTGTTTGCTCCTAATGACATAGAGGGCAAAATCACTGAACCTTTCTGTGCCCCCAGGCAACTTTATAAATTGCAGAAATTGTTGCTTTTCTGTAATGGAAAAGGGGAGTCAATTCACTAGGAGCTTCCTACATGGGTGAAATCACAGATCTAAATCAAAAACAAGAGAAAAAAGAGAAAAACATGGTTTTGAAAAGGAAGGAAAGAAATAAGAAGAGTATTTATGAATGTGTGAGGTGGTGGTATTGAAAATACAAACTTATAGAAGAATGAGTGTCTCTAACTTTGCTATGGAAATTTTTTTATTTCCTTTTATTCCTCCTCAATCTAGTTAACATTAAACTTAATTGATCAAAACCTGTCCCACAGAATGCAAAAATGTACCTAAAGTCCTAAACATTCCTTAGATAAGACCCAGAGGAAGAAGAGCAACTGTTCCTTACTCCCAAGTGAAATGTGAAAATCTTTCCTCAACCAGACTATTTGTGAATCCTCTAAATTTAGTAGTTTAATCTGTAACCTAACTTAATTTACCTATAGTTTATTTGATTATGACTTTAAATCTCTTCAACTTTTATGACATTGAAAGAAGTTTAAGATTACAGATCTATCTTCTTTTATGGCCTAAGAGGAATGTACAAGAATGCAAAAAGAATGAATTAGTTCTCTGTCACAGATTTAAATATGTCTATTAAAAAAAAAAACACTTGTCAGAACTGTCATGATTCTTTAAGTTTTCTCAATTTATTCTTAAGCATAATGATAAAATCTATGGTTGTGGTTTTTTTTTTAACCTCCATAATTTCTGCATTGTGGTAAATCTATATTTGGCAGCAGTTCCCACCACATGAACTCAGAGAGGAGATATTTCTTCCGTAGCAACTTCATGATGATAACTTCCTGACCATGACTGGAATCCCAATGGATCTTAGCAAGGGTCAAGTTGACCTGAACGTCCGAGTCTGTACATAAAACACCTTCCAGAATAGTTAAGAAAAACGAGTAGAGGCCCCTAATTTGAGATACTAATATGTAGAGGAGAATGAATTCCAAGAAGTCATTGGAACTTGCAGCGAGATAGCCAACCGCGACCGTGATTTCGACCTTGGCCATAAATTTAACCATTTCCTAGCAAGGAGGACAAGCCTCCAGTTCCCACCACCCCAGGTATGTGCGGCTCCTCCTCTCACTCCCTCGGGCATCCCACTTCGGCCAGGCCACCTTCCAACAGACCACAGCCTCCAGGGGACCGAGAAACCCAACGGGGCAGAGCCCTGACCCTCACAAGGACAGGCCACAGCACGGCCATCCATCCTGGCTCCGCCTCCCTGGGGCTCCGTCAAACTGACCTTTCCGAGGGGGCCTCCCGGGGACGGTCGCAGGGGCAGAGCCAACGGCGGCTGCGGCTGCTGCCCGAGCCCCCCACCAGGTGCATCTGCCCCGCACCCAGGTCTGCACCAGGGGCCGCACAGTAACCCAGGGCGACAAGGAAGCCGCCATCTTGGAGAGGAAAGGGGGCAAAAAAAAAAAACTTTATTGAGACCAAAGGAAGGACAGGGGAACAAACGAAGCCAATCAGATTCCTCGGCCTTGCCTCGGCTCCTCCTTTGACATAGAAATGAATGGGTGTAGAAACCTGAACCGCAGGCGGGGAGCCCTGGGACCTGAGGGCCTCCGTTGGGGCCGCCTTTTTCCCTTCCTGGAACTATTCGCCTACGGACTACAATTCCCAGGGTGCCCTGCGACCAGCTGGGGTAGTGTTTTAGGAGCATTTGATCCTGGAAGAGATTTTGGAGATCGCTCTAATCCTAGGGTTCTAAAGGGCTGAAGACAATAGACCCCTTCTAAGAATAAAAGATTAAAATAAAGAGCAAAGAAAACCAGTTATATTGAAATACTAATCAAAATATTTTAAAACTACAACTCAAGTTAAGGGAACCCAGTTTTTAAGACCACCTGTTGTTTTAGAGTCCCACTCCATACAGTCTCCTTAGATTCTCAGTGAATGGAGGGGTATCCCACAGTCACTAAGGTCCAGCAACTTCCAATAATTGAAAATTTTGCAGAATATTTGGACAGTAAATGGAGTCATATAAAAAAAATAATTATAGTTACTAATCAGTGGCCTACTTAAACCAAGATCAAAAGACCAAAAAAGAAAATAAATGTAAAGTCACAGTAACCTACAACACTTGAGTTGACTGAGACTAGCGTCACACACATAGCATGTAAGTGACAATGAACCTAGACTCTAACCTCCCTACTTGCTCCTACTGCTCCCTCAAGGATAGAGGGCAACATGCACACATATAAATACACCACTCTCTATACTTTTCATAATGAGACATCCAATTTTATAGCCCCATTTCTTGTCTTTAAGAGAAGCAGTTGGCAGAATAGACAGAAAGCTCTCAGAGGCACTGGCTACCAATGGCAGCCTGAAGTATTCTACCAGTAATCTGAACAGATCAATTATCACATTCCAAAAATGTATGCTAAAGACAGCCAAAAAAAAAACAATAACACTCCCTCCACGTACACTTTTGAACTTTTAATAAGCCAACAAAGAGGTTATAATGGACTTCACCAAGAAAAACAAAATTGTTAAAAGTTGATCATTAGAAGGAAAGCAGGGAGTTTACAAGGTATAAAACAAATTACCTCTTACCTCCTTATAAAACTGGTAGCAGTTATTATATAAAGAAATGGATATGTATATAATCAGAACTCACTAACAATTTAACAGTTATGCTCATCCAGACTATAGATTTTCTCTCTCAATCAAGTAGGACCAAGAATTAAGCTCTTCAGGACGTTGAGAAGTCTTATTCTTGACTGTCTCCATTCAGTAGCATTTAGCATCTGACAAACCAATTCTAAATTCCTTTCTCAATTGCACTTTGTACCCATTCAGTTCCCTGTTGTAGCAAAAGGCAACTCATTCTTCTTGACTATCCTCTGCCACTGCTGCTCCCAAAGAGAGCCTCTTTGGCCTCTGGTCCTGGCCACCATAGTAGTCTTTCTCTCTAGTCAAGCTTCTTCAGTAAGAAATCACTAATGTGAGTTTGTCAGTTTCTCTCCATGGGCCTTATTAACTTGGAAAAAACCATGGAATTATTTAATATTCAGAAAAAAAAACAACTCTTTAATCAGGAAAGGGAGAGGTCCAATATTCAGCCACTACACAGAGATCAATGCAAAGAACTACACAGGACCTACATCCTGGGACTCTGGGAAACATATCCCTGGGAGAAGACACCATGCTAGAAGCTTTCTCCAAAGAGTGACAAAACTTGGGGGGTCTTTTATACCCTCTAGAGAACTTGCATGGACAAACTGCAAGCAGGCTGCAAAGAGGTTGCAGGGAGAGGACAATTATAACAAATACAAAGGAAAGGGTCAAACTAAGAGCTGGGTTTCCTGAGAGAGACTTTAATACAAAGGGAAACACTTCTTTTTTATATATAACATTATTTTATTTGGTCATTTCCAAGCATTATTCATTGGAGACAAAGATCATTTTCTCCCTCCCCCCACCTCTCCCACAGCCACGAGCAATTCCACTGGGTATCACAAGTGTTCTTGATTCGAACCCATTTCCATGTTGTTGGTATTTGCATTAGAGTGTTCATTTAGAGTCTCTCCTCAGTCATATCCCCTCCACCCCTGTAGTCAAGCAGTTGCTTTTCCTCGGTGTTTTTACTCCCATAGTTTATCCTCTGCTTGTGGATAGTATTTTTTAGATCCCTGCAGATTGTTCAGGGACATTGCATTGACACTAATGGAGAAGTCCATTACCTTCGATTGTACCACAATGTATTAGTCTCTGTGTACAATGTTCTCCTGGTTCTGCTCCTCTCACTCTGCATCACTTCCTGGAGGTTGTTCCAGTCTCCATGGAATTCCTCCACTTTATTATTCCTTTTAGCACAATAGTATTCCATCACCAACATATACCACAATTTGCTCAGCCATTCCCCAATTGATGGGCATCCCCTCGTTTTCCAATTTTTGGCCACCACAAAGAGCGCAGCTATGAATATTCTTGTATATATTTTTTTCCTTATTGTCTCTTTAGAGTACAAACCCAGCAGTGCTATAGCTGGATCAAAGGACAGACAGTCTTTTATCACCCTTTGGGCATAGTTCCAAATTGCCCTCCAGAATGGTTGGATCAGTTCACAGCTCCACCAGCAATGAATTAATGTCCCTATTTTGCCACATCCCCTCCAGCATTCATTACTTTCCTTTGCTGTTATGTTAGCCAATCTGCTAGGTGTGAGGTGATACCTCAGAGTTGTTTTGATTTGCATCTCTCTGATTATAAGAGATTTAGAACACTTCTTCATGTGCCTATTGATAGTTTTGATTTCTTTATCTGAAAACTGCCTATGCATGAAAAGAGAAACACTTCTTTTTTTTTTTAATAATTTTTTTTAACCCTTACCTTCCATCTTGGAGTCAATACTGTGTATTGGCTCCAAGGCAGAAGTGAGGTAAGGGCTAGGCAATGAGGGTTAAGTGACTTGCCCAGGGTCACACAGCTAGGAAGTGTCTGAGGCCAGATTTGAACCTAGGACCTCCCCATCTCTAGGCCTGACTCTCAATCCACTGAGCCACCCAGTTGCCCCCAAAGCACTTCTAAAACAAATAAAGGCACTCAGCATCTGACCTCGTCTACTAATCCCACCCACTCTAGGGTCCCCGAACAGTTTAAGGTCTATAGTTCAGCCCAAAACTGGTGTGCCTGGTACTGAGGATTCTCAAAGGGCAGGGGTAAAATTGGGGTGTCCAGATTTCAAGCTGATAGCTTCATAGGACCATCATCTGTTGTCCCTGAGTATCCTCTCAATAGATGGGGTCATTGCCATCATCTTTAAGGTCCTGATTTACTCATCTCCACACAAGTGATAGTTTTTTCTTTGGTGCTCACCCAATTGATAGGGATGACTTAGTAGTTCATCATTTTACTGGTCTCCTGTTCCCTTGGGTTAGTCTAACAGGTGCCAACTGCCTTCTGTTCTGAAATCAAACCATTTTTCTCCTATATTCCTCAGTATTAGTTTCCTACCACTCTAGCACCACCCCTATGGCTAGACTAAAGAGTTTGTCACCTGATGCACAAAGAGACCCCCTTGAAAAAAAACTGGAATTTTCCTTATTGAGGATCTTCTAACTGGTTTGGTTGCCTAACAATCTGTCTCCTATGACTTGCCCTTGCCTCTCTTATCACTAGGTATATAAGAAGTCTTAACTTCTCCTCAGTAGAATTTTGTAGTGGTTGTTGTTTAGAGTAATTTTTATTAAGTTTGTGCTAAGAATAGAAACAATAAAAAAAAAAGAGAGAGAAAATGTACTTTCCTTCCTGATAGAATGACTACAGAAAAGATAACTTTAGAAATTATAATGCTGGGGGCAGCTGGGTGACTCAGTGGATTGAGAGTCAGGCCTAGAGATGGGAGGTCCTAGGTTCAAATGTGACCTCAGTCACTTCTCAGCTGTGTGACCCTGGGCAAGTCACTTAACCCCCATTATCTAGCCCTTACCCCTCTACTGCCTTGGAGCCAATACACAGTATTGACTCCATGACAGAAGGTAAAGGTTTAAAAAAAAAGAAAGAAATTATAATGCTAAATGCAAATAAACTAAACTCCCCAACAAAATGAATTATAGAATGGATTTTTTAATTTTGCTAGCATATATGAATAAAATAATTTCTATGTTTTAAAGAAAAATTTCTTTTTACATACATTTGTAATGTTTCTCCCATTGTTCTGCTTCACTACTGAATAAAAAGAAAGAAAAAATCCTCATCATAAACACACATAGTCCAGCAAAATAAATTCCTACATTAGTCCAAATTAGATGTCTCTCTCTGCATTTTAAGTTCATCATTTATCTATCAGGAAATGAGTGGCATATTTAATCTCTAGGTCTCTGATCTGGTTTATCGTTGCATTAATCAGAGATCTAAAGTCTTTCAAAGTTGTTTTTCTTTATAATATCATCCAATAAATTGTTCTAATTTTATTCTACTCTGTGTCTGTTCATAAAGGTCTTCTCAGTTTCTTCTGAAACTATTAATTTCATAATTTTTATGAAAAAACACAACATTCCATTACATTCACATACAGCAGTTGGCTTAGCCATTCTCTAGTAGAACAGCTCCTAGCTTCCAGTTTTTGATTAATGCAAAAAGTTTCTATAAATAATTTTGTATATATTATTCATGTGATACACATTGTCCTCATATTGTGACTAAATCCTGGGCTTTCTGTGACTACATCATTTGGAGGGACAGGACAGAGATCAAATTCTCTCCCTTCCAAACACATACTTATTTTCATTCCTAAAATTCACCATGTTCCAAGTATTTTAATCCATGCATAATTCAATATTTAATAATTTGGGAAATAGTATATTCATCAACATTTTTCTCAAAGAAACTCTTTTCTGGGACCCAGAAATGCCCATGTTATGTAGGAAATCAAGGTTCTATATATCAGTTCTATCCTTTCATTGTTGTTCTTGTTCCTAATTTGGCTCTTTTAAAGGGCCTTTTTATTTTCTTTAGCATTCATCACAAGCCTTCCTTATACTTCTCACAGTACTGGGCCATTCCTACACATCCAACTTCAATTACATGTCTGGGTCCATTGTTTTAAAATCTGAAGAAAAAAGGCAAACTTAAATTTGGAGCTCATTGGAGAGCTCCCTATAGAGTCTCTTTAAACAATACCCTCTTTTCTTTGTCATTAGAATAATTTAGGATTTATATTATCAAAATGTCATTTTTTGAATTTTTCATCCTTCTCAAGCTGGCTTCTCTTTAAAAATTCAGACTATGGCATCAGAGCTAGAACTAGGGTAGAACACACAGGATTTATTCTTGGGTGAAATTTTTGATCTATGATGGGAAACTTAGAGCACTGACAACATTTTACTCCTCTAAGGAAGAAGGCAAGAGTGATGGGGCAAGATTGAGAAGGGAAGCCTCTAACAGGATGATGAAATCACCAGGAATGGGTTTCTTCTAAAAAAAATACTAGGCTCCGGCTTTCTCCAGTTCACAGGTTCCCCTGGAGCCATGGAAGAGAGAAGGTCATGGCCAAGTAACATCTGAGATCTGGTCTAGCTTAGGGGTGGGGAAAAGGAGAGATCAGACTCTGACCAGAGCCTCCGTGATTCTGTCTACTTGGTGTTGACATCAGCAAGTGGTGGCCTGAGTTTCTAAGCAATAGCACGGATGAGAGAAAAGGGGAGGATATGCAGATAGCTATTGCAGTGGTGATGACAGTCCGGGTTATGCTGAGGCCCCTGCTTCCCTCAGAGTGAGTTGCTAAACTGCTCTCCTTTGTATGGGTGAGCTGAAAGTTAGAGAGGGCCAGTGAAGGACTAAAGGTCCCCCTTAATCCAGCTTCTCCTCCTGAGTCAATCATTGTCCAGGGACCAGTGCTATCAACTGAACTTTGATCATATTTCCAAAAGCCACATTTCAAAAACATGTCTGCAAGAACACTGAATGAGTAGACTGGAGATTCGGGTTCTTTTTTTTTAACAGTAAGTATTTTTCTTTAAGTGTAGAAAGGGAGAAGGGAACAAAGAAACACTTTTTAAGCACGAAGTAAATGGTAGCAAGCATTAATTGCATTTACTTTTTCTACTTCTAGATAGAACAGGCAGAATTTTTAAATAAATCCGTCCAGAAGAGGTATATATACCTGCACATTTATATATATATGTATATTCTTTATTGCTTATCTGAGAGCAGTGAATCTCAGAGGGAAACTGAAAGATTGTCTCTCCTCTGCTTTTTCTAAAGCAGTGGTGCCAAGTTAAGTCATCCTACAGCAGTTGTGGAGACCCAGGTTCTAAGCCTGCTCTGGCATAAAATTCTGGGCCTTTGAGTTTTCCTTTCAAAAATCAGAGGAATGGACAAGATGGGTTTTAAATCCCTTCCAGCAAGAGTTAAATGAATATGCCCTTGGGCAAATTATTCCCCTTCTCTGCAGCATCAGTTTCCTCTCTTATAAAAGGAAAGAGTTTGACTACATGGTGAGATGAGAGATGCCACCAATTTTCAAATATTTATGATCCAACCTTTGAATTATCTTTCTTCCTCATCCCTTCTTTTCAACCTACTATTCCTGGAGACTGAAATCAGTATAGATTATCTACTTTGCAAGCTTGTGGCAAGGATGATTCCAGAAAGGGGGAAGCAATATGGGAATAGGAGACTCAGGAGAACGTAAATTCCTTGAAGGCAGAAAATATTTTATGTTCGTAATTTTATCTCCCTAGCACAATTCCTGGAACATAGTAGGCATTTAATAAATGTTTGTTGACTATTGATTGATTGATTGATTGAGCCTTAAATTTCTAGCTATACCTAATATGATACTTTGAGGGTTTGTGTTAGGTTTGGGAGGGAGCTGTCAACCTAAGGTGGTACTGGAGTTGCCCTTAGAAGCAATTATTACATTTTCAATGTTAGAATTTACACATCAGAAATCAACAAATATGGGGGCAGCTGGGTATATCAATGGATTGAGAGCCAGACCTAAAGACGGGAGGTCCTAGGTTCAAATCTGGCCTCAGACACTTCCTAGCTATGTGACCCTGGACAAATCACTTGACCCCCATTGCCTAGCCCTTACCACTCTTCTGTCTCGGAACCAATGCATAGTATTGATTGTAAAATAGAAGGTAAGGGTTTAAAAAAAATAAATCAACAAACATGACAATCAAGGTTTGATTTTTTTGTTCTGCAGATATATAGGCTTAAGAAAGTGATGGAGAAAATGTTAATAATGCCGATTAAACTCAAAAGTGCATCATGCATATATTTTTTATTTTTAGAGAGCTGGTTGTTAAACATTTATCAGTATGCTCCTACCACCAATCCTGTTTTTCAGCTCTCTTCCTAAAAATGTTTTTCTGTCTTATTATAGAAATTACCATTCTATCCCTTAAACCTTATTAGTCAGATTTCTTGGACCAAATATGAAGAAACAACTGACCTCAGCTCTTAATTGTCAAAAATAATCATTTAAAGTAGGAAGTCACCAGATGGCCTACTTCCTCTTCCTGGGGATAGCCTCTCCAGCAATACCTATCATGGTGTCCATGGAATTCTAACCCCTGTGGCTGGTGTCCTGGATAAAGGTGCCTTTTATGCTACTTGGCCCAACAAGTTTCATGGAGCTTATGTGCAAAAAGCTCCCAGTCACAGAGCTATCTACATTTTCTCAGAAGATCATAAACTTAGTACCAGGAGGAACTTTTGAAGTATCTCTTTCCTCATTCTACAAAAGAGGAAATTACCCCAAACTAGTTAAGTAACTTCTCTGAGGTCATATAGGTAGTGATTTAGCAGAACTGGGATTTCAACCAGGGTCTTCTGCCTCCAATTGTGTTGCTCTTTTAGCAGCATGATGCTGATGCCATGAGGTTTTCTTTCCTTAAGCTCAAGCAGTGCTCATCAGATTATTCCTGGAATTTTCCTTACATCTATGAATTTTCTGATGAGTGGTCACTTTCTCCCAAGGTTCCTGTAATCTTTTCTTCACCCACAAGTTCCTCTTTCTACAGAGAATCAGTTCTACAGCAGCAGTTGCCCTGATCTTTCATCTTTTGGAAAATGAAATTATCAAGGCAAGTCAAGAGATCCATCAAATGCTCTCTCTGCTTTTTTTTTTTATACCCTTCCCTTCTGTCTTGGAATCAATACTATATATTGGTTCCAAGGCAGAAGAGTGGTAAGGGCTACGCAATGAGGGTTAAGTGACTTGCCAAGGGTCACACAGCTGGGAAGTGTCTGAGGCCAGATTTGAACCTAGGATCTCCCATCTCTAGGTGTGACTCTCAATCCACTGAGCTACCCAGCTGCCTCCTCTCTCTGCTTTTAAGAGAAAGAGATTTCCAGCAGATGTCTGGATAGGTGAAGTCTCTATTATCATAATAGCCTGTTTCTGCCAATATTGTGGTCTCTGTGAGGAAGTGGTGAACCATTTATGTGAAACAAATGTGAACTATTTCTTCCATCTGTTGTGATTTATTTAAAGGAAAGAAACTTACTAATATCTTGATGCAGTTACTTCACACAATTACCCAAAAGATGGTTTTGAATACCCAAGAATTCTTTGTATTTTGTGCATGTTTTATTTTAAATATATATTTATATATTATATGTACATATAATATATATCCATGCTGCTTTTGTTAATAGAAGGTAAGCTCCTTGAGGGGAGAGATTGCTTCATCTTTATCTTTGTATATACAGGGCCCAAAACAAGACATGGCACACTTTAATTGTTTACTTGATCGATTCTATACTCTACCACAATGTAAGTATTTCAACACAGAATTTGAAACAATTCTCTCTTCTTTAATCAGTGAACTTGCAACAGTGAAAGCATTGTGATGCAGTGCATTGAACAATCTAGGTTAAAACCCTGACTCTCTCAAATATGACTTCTTTGGTCTTGAGGAAATTAAAGAACCTCTTTGGGAATTTGGAGGTTTTTTTCACTTGTAAAATGAGGGCATTGGACTAGATGACATCTAAGATCCTTTTTTACCCTAAATCTATGCTCCTTTGATCACCGTGAAGCATTCCTGGATCCATTTAATGGATGGAGAGCCTTAAACAGAGGAACCAAACTCAAATGGCTGAATAAAGTAAAATAAAGTCACAAAGTCTTTTTTCCTTCATTTACTGCTTTTGCCATTGTTGGGGGGTGGGGGGAGGGTTGAGGTGAAGCCCTGGATTCAGGAAGGGTACTTTTAGCAAGAATGCAAGATTCCAAAACAGAGCTTAAAAATTTATTAATTTAGGATTCATGCTGAATTTGACTGGGAGGACACCATAAATGGAAAGTTGCTTCCAATAGGACATCCATTGTGGGGTCTTTATACTCTTTACAACAGATAATATATGACTTCAGGAGAGTATGTACTTGGGCACAAGGGGGGTGTTGACCGGAGTCAGCCTGAAGACATAGGGTGTGACCCTCATAGTTTAGGGGACAAATAGATGTCTTAGATACAAACCCGATGGTATCAAAGCATAGCTTGAGTTGTATCTCTGTGTCCATCTCGAAACCTAGGAGGCAATCCAAGGAGAATAATTCTCTCAAGGGTCTTTCTTCTCATTAGCCTTTGAAGTTCAGGCAGACACTTTCTTTAGCCTTAACAAGAATGCAATGAAGCAAAGGAAATTTCCTTCTTATAGTTTGGCCTGAAACATAAAGCTTCCCGAGGCAAGAGAAGCTTTAAGATAGGAAGATAGAGGAAGGATAGAGGTTTTGGATACCGCGAGGGGGGTGGCAGAGCCAAATTAGAGATATGAGGTGGCAGGAATGAGTCAGAAATGCAGGCCTTATTAATTATCAATGAGCCACAGCAAAACTCCGATCAGTGGACTACTCAGAAGGCTTGTACCTATCCAGTGATCCAAATTTAATACCACACAGGTCGGAGAGATGATAGAGAAAAGAAAGTGCCTGGCCGAAAGCCAGGTCCCAGGTGAGAGAGATAGAGAAGGAACGGAATTAAAGATGGAGCTTGGCCAGAGGCCAAGCTCCAGCAAGGACAGACATCAGTGGGAGCTGAGATCCAAGAGGAAGAGAGGGAAGAGAGGGCGGAGATTGCTATGGCTGCTTTTAATGTCTTTGATATGCAAATATACACGATACATAGGGATGATTATCATTGGTTAATGACAAGGTATAGGTGTGGTTTCTCTTAGCCAGGTGAGCACAAAGAAACCTGTTTTCCCACCTAACCTGGGGGAAGCTGGGGTCAAGGGTCAGAGGCTTTCCTAGCCAAGCACAAGACTGAGCATGCTCAAGACTGAGCATGCTCTCTTCTAAGACAATCTGTACATTCTAACTGTTTCCCTTGCCCATATCTAGGGGTGGACTGCTACAAAACGCTTCTATAATTTGGGGGTACAAGGTAAACCTAGGGTTCCACATAATTTCCCATCTCTTTAATTCCTAAGGAGCGAAGGGCTAAGGTCTATCTTCCTATGGCTTCTTCAAAGCTGATAAGGGGCATAGAGTCTCTGAAAGGGGGAGGAAGGGGGAGAGGGTCTATGGGCAAAGGGATCTTAGAGGCATGTCCTCAGTGAATACCTCGATCCTAGTAGCTGGGGACCTGAAGGATTGGAGATCTGAAGGACAAGTGCAGTGACTGTTACCCCTAATAGGCAGACAGATCACAAGGGGGAGAATCAGTCTCTAAGGCAGAAGTATAGAAACCAAGATTAGGGAAAAAACTAGAGCAACATATTTTAACAGAGAAAATTAGTACAATAGAAATTGATATTAAACATTAGTATTTGGGTATCTTGGCTAACAGACTCCATCTTTAGAAATCATCTTCTGACAGGAATGGATCACTTTAGGAAATCTGATTTCTAAATTGTTTGCAGAGATAGTTTCTGATGTTTCTGTTAAAGAAATCCTTTTGCAAAGCCCTCATTAATATGGCATCTATAAACACCTGAGTAGCAATATCTTACAGATGAATTTCTTTACCCCAGATTCTGGAGGAAATCCACAAAGTTTTGGGTTATATTTCTAAGCTCAAGATCCAAAATCCAAATTTCAATTGAGATAAATTGAGGCTGCAGATACATGTCATTTTATAATAAACTTCACCTACATCTCAAAGTATGTTCCCTAACAATTTGATAATTTTCAATTATTAATCTAATAGGTTGCTTGGGGAAGTGAAAACTTTAATTTTACTCTTTGCAATATATGCCGATTATGGGAATTTGTCATAAAGGAAAATGGCAGGCAGGGAAAAGATTTCCTCATGTCCCAAGGACACATAGTGAATGATTTCATATACAAGCCAAAGCTGTCACTGTGTAAAAATGTAGACTTGAACCTGGGACTCCATTTCCCAGGAGTCCTTGCTAGCTCCCAGAATGCCCTCTAGTCTCACTGAGATTTCCACTTGGGCGAGGTAAAAAAATTTTATATTTAACCTGGCTGTAAAGGCTACTTGGGTCTCTTCTCTTCCTGTTTCCGCTGGCAAGCAGATGCGTCTCATGATGTGAGTGAAAATTGAATGGGCCTCTCCGCCTACCTAGCACGTGCTTCTCTTACTTGTATATTCTTAAATTCCTTATCTTAAATAAACCTCTAAAAATATAATACTCCTTGCAGAGAGAAACTAATATCTACCTGCCTCAGTTTCCCCCTAAATTTTAACTCTTAGAACTGGCTCATGGCATCATTGTGTCACTCAAGGATTACCAGCCTAAAAAGGTCAGGAAGGTCCAGTCCAAGTTGAGGCCTGGATTGCCATTCTAACTATCATAGGACTTTCTCTATCCTTTGAGTACTTCATTGGATTCCAGAAGACTGTTTGCCTTAAAAGACAAGGCTTATCCATTACAGCTCAGAAAAGTTCTACTTATCAGCAGTCAAAAAACATTTTTTTTTCCATATACCTCAAATAAGCCTTTTTCATCCTACAGGGCTGATCACTTGTCCACTCTAAGGATTCCTTAAAGGCTATGAGTCTACATTTTAGCAGTTATTTGTATGTATTTTGGCAATAATTAACCTATCACAATTTAGTCACAAAATCTGAAATAATGAACAGGAGTGTTGAATTAATTAGCTCCACAGTAAATACAAATCAGGGCTAGATCATCCAAAGGAGGAGATCATCTTAGCTATAGGCCATCTGTAAAAATGGAGATTTGAACCCCAGACTTAAATTCCCAGAAGTCCTTGGTAGTTCCCAGAATTCCCTATAATCTCACTGGAATCCCCACCTGGGCGGGGAACAAAATTTGTATTTAAACTGACTACCGCCTACTTGGCTCTCTGCTTCCGCTTCTAAGCACATGCATCTCTCAAGATGTAGTAAGTGAAATTGAATGGGCTATTCAGCCCTCCTAGACATGTGCTTTTCTTATTTTGTTTTTTCTTTATTTCTTAATTCTAATAATCTTTAACAAACTTCATAAAATATAATACTTTTAGTAGAGAAACTAATTTAACTGTTACACATCTGAAGTTACTAAGAAAAGGTCAGTCGAGAATCTCTCTAGGGTAACTTCCCAGAGAAATTCCAGAATCATTTGTGATTGTCCTAAACCACATACATCAATTTTAGAAATTATTCCTAATTTAAAGATCCAATTATGAGAGCAGAACATCTATCTGTTCTCTTTCACCTTCTCTCTCTCTCTCTCTCTCTCTCTCTCTCTCTCTCTCTCTCTCTCTCTCTCTCTCTCTCTCTCTCTCTCTCTCTTTTCCTTCAAACCCTCTGCTTTTAAAAAGCAGAACATGGAAAAACATTGATTGCTCATGGGTAGGATAAGCTAAGATAATAAAAATGACAATCCTACCCAAATTAATTTACTTAGTGCCATACCCATTGAACTACCATAAAACCTTTTTGCTGAATTAGAAAAAGCCAAAACAAAGTTCATTTGGAAGAACAAAAGATCAAGGATATCCAGAGAAATCATGAAAAAAATGCAAAAGAAAGAGACCTTGCAGTACCAGATCTCAAACTATATTATAAAGGAGTGGTCATCAAAACAGTTTGGTACTGGCTAAGAGACAGAAAGGAGGATCAATGGAATAGACAAGGGGTAAGTGATCTCATGAAGACAGTCTATGATAAGCTCAAACATCCCAGCTTTTGGGAAAAAATCCACTATTTGATAAAAACTGCTGGGAAAATTGGAAGGCAGTATGGGAGAGATTAGGTTTATATCAACATCTCACACCCTACACCAAGATAAACTCAGAATGGGTGAATGACTTGAATATAAAGAAGGAAACTATAAGTAAATTAGGTGAACAAAGAATAGTATACATGTCAGATCTTTGGGAAAGGAAATATTTTAAAACCAAGCAAGAGCTAGAAAAAAATCACAAAATGTAAAATCAATAATTTTGATTCCATCAAATTAAAAAGTTTTTGTACAAACAAAACCAATGCAACCAAAATTAGAAGGGGAGCAACAAATTGGGAAACAATCTTCATAACAAAAACCTCTGACAAAGGTCTAATTACTCAAATTTATAAAAAGCTAAATCAATTGTACAAAAAAATCAAGCCATTCTCCAATTGATAAATGGGCAAGGGACATGAATGGGCAATTTTCAGTTAAAGAAAACAAAACTATTATTAAGCACATGAAAAAGTGTTCTAAATCTTTTATAATCAGAGAGATGCAAATCAAAACAACTCTGAGGTATCACCTCACACCTAGAAATTTGCTAAGAAGGTAACTTCTGAGGCTGACTTTCTTACTTAGGCTGACTTCCTTCTTGTGCAGACCTTCTTTTTGGAGTCAACTTCTTTCTTGTAGTCGACTTCCCCAGCCTCAGAAATTCAGGGCCTTTTATAGTGACTTCATGTCCCTTCACCTCTTCACAATGGCCAATCATAGCTTCCAAATTCCTCAGTACTACCCAAGGGGCAGTATTCTTGGGAACCACTTCTTACCTTCTGTAAAGGTGAATACTCATCAAAAGAGTTTACCAATTCTTGGCTGATTAAAACAAAAAGGTTCACAGTTTCCTGATTGATTGAATTTCTAAGGGTGTGAATTCTCTAAGTACCTTGCTAGCTTCTCACCTAATACTAAGTAGGGTGTTAATCTTTTGTTTATTCAATTTAAAAGTAGACAAAGGAGAGTTAATCTTGTCTTCACAATCTAGTGAGTACTATGTAGGGGTACTTGAGTTTTTGTTAACCGAAGTGTTAATTCAAAATAGACAAAGAAAATAAATGATTCCCTTTCACAAGTGTAAACTCAGATAGAGCAAAGAAATCCCTTTTATACCTTCTCCAACTTGTCTTTACCATCATAAGTTAAAAAAACATTCCATTTAGTACCACTTCAATTGCTAGTCAATAACCCAAAAGAATCCTGATGTAAACGATTACATCATTTAAACACTGTATCTTTAATATAGTAGTAATCAGTTATAAATTTTTAGTTCATGGTACAAATTGGTAAACTGAGATAACCACTTTAGATCGAACAAAATCTGATATAGTCAGATTTACAATGACTTATACTCAAACAATGCTTAAAATATATATTTTAGCAGTTTGAAGATTAAATTAACTCTCCCCTGTCCATTTTTAGATTTAATCACCAGAAGCATATACACCCCACTTATGCTTGAGTGGGGGAGGTCTGTGACCCACATGTGTAACAATCAGAATCAACTGACTGCCCCCTGGGCAGTCCTAAGCAAAGCTTTAGCTGTAATTGGTACACATAGAATGAAAGGAAGTTACAGGAAGTGATGAAAAGAAATGGTCTTTGAAAATGCCAAGAACTTCCTGTGAGGAAGGCTTTTCAGTCTTTCATCTTCAACTTGACTTTGGAGGAGTTCTGTCTGAGGATCTCAGACGGCTTCTACTTTCCTTAAAACTACCACCTATGGTGAGTGAAAATGCTGACTGCTTTCCTGGATTTTCTAAAGTGACTAGCCTCAGGAGAGACCTACCCTATTGAGAGAGGCTTCCTATATCTCCAGGTCCTTGGCCCAAGGCTGAGGTCCCTCTGCCTAAGGGATAATTAGCTCTCCCTGGGTTAAGACAGGGACCAGAGCAAAATACTTAGCTGGTAGGCTAGATATCTTACCCTATCCTCACTCTGGTTTTCTTACTTTGACTTCTTTCTATATTTTATAAATAAATTGTTCAAATAAATTTCTTTGTAATTTGATTAAATATCTGGCAACCCTACTCCTAAATAATCCAATCCAAACTTTTATATTAATCCCTTACATTTCTACCCCATTACAGCAGCTATTCACATAATAGTCATATTTAAAAAAAATCATAAAGTATTTAGTATTTCAGGGTCTATTTAAAACTTACAAATTTGAATTTTTTTTCCTCCTAGTGTTCATAACTTCCACAAATCCTCAGTGCTTCATCAGCTATTTACTCAGTCTTTTGTTACTATAAGTTGTTCACTGTATTTTGTTAAGCAGTTGCTTTTTAACCTTTTAAGTGCTATAAACCTTAAAGCAAGCCTTTTAACAAGGAGGCTGGTTATCTGTTTTTAAGATCAGGAAGGGCATTAGTCAACTTTCAGATACTGAGATGAAAACCACTTATGATAATTTTCAACAAAAATCCATTTATGGTAAATTTAAACATTTAAACCCATTTTTTCTTAAATCTTTCATGATTTAAAGATAGATACAAATGAGGCTATACTGCTAAAAAAAAAAAACTCTTTTACAAAATTGATCCATGACTTTTCCAAAAACACTTGCTGACTGGAAAAAACACAGAACTATTAAATAGTCAAAAATCACTCTTTAATCAAGGGAAAGGGGTTCAATGTGATAGTAGGCCTCGACACAGAGCTGTGCACCACACACCTGCACAGAGTCTAAGAATTAAATTCTGGCTCCTCTGGACACTGACTCCTGGGAGAGAAAACTAGGCTAGATTGGACAATTCAAGGAGATATTAAAGTTGGGAAGCTTAAATATGAAACATGGGGGCTGAGGATGAGAGGGACAATTGATTAAGTTTACAATGGTAACAAAGGAAAACAAGGAGTTCCAAACAGGAATAACAGTGAGGGGCTGATGCTTTACAATGGACACAAAAGGAAAGGACACAACCAAGGGCTGGGCCACCTAGGTAAAAGACTTTGGCCTAAGGGGAGAAACCATTGGGACAAAAGGGATACTTAACATCTTAAAGTCTATTGTTAGTCTAAGGCCAATTGTACTAGATAATATTGGAGGGGGTATATTTGAGGGATAATAGATAACTAATATCTTCCTTTTGCTTACCCTCCTCCTGTTCCTCCCTCTTCTCTCCCAACCAACCTCTTCAGCCTGTTCAGCTTCCCTGAATAAGATTATTTAATCAATTTAGAACATTATTCCATGGTTACAATAATCACATTATTTCCCTCCTTCCTCTCCACCCACTCTTCCCGCAGTCAACACGCAATTTCATTGGGTATTACATGTGTCCTTGATCAGAACCCATTTCCATGTTGTTGTTTACACTAGGATATTCATTTAGAGTCTACATTCCCAACAATATGCCTTCAACCCTTATATTCAAGCAGTTGTTTTTCTTTGGTATTTTTACTCCTACAGTGTTTCCTCTGGATGTGGATAGTGGTTTTTCTCATAGGTTCCTCCGAGTTGTTCAGGGTCATTGCACTGACACTAATGGAGAAGTCCATTACATTCGACTGTTCCACAGTGTATCAGTTTCTGTGTACAATGTCTTCCTGGTTCTGCTCCTCTCACTCTGCATCAGTTCCTGGAGGTCTTTCCACTCCCCATGGAATTCCTCCACTTTAATATTCCTTTGAGCACAATAGTATTCGATTATGAACATATACCATAATTTATTCAGCCATTCACCAATTGAAGGGCATCCCTTCATTTTCCAGTTTTTTTCCACCACAAAGCGCAGGTATGAATATTCTTGTACATGTCCTTTTCCTTATTATCTCTTTGGGATACAAGCCCAGCAGTGCTATGGCTGGATCAAAGGGCAGACAGTCTTTTATCGCCCTTTGGGCATAGTTCCAAATTGCCCTCCAGGATGGTTAGATCAATTCACAACTCCACCAGCAATGCATTAATTTCCCAACTTTGCCACATCCCCTCCAACATTCATTACTTTCCATTGCTGTCATGTTAGCCAATCTACTAAGTGTGAGGTGATACATCAGAGTTGTTTTGATTAGCATTTCTCTGATTATAAGAGATTTAGGGCACTTTTTCATGTGCTTATTAATAGTTTTTATTTCTTTAACTGCCTATCCATGTCCCTTGTCCATTTATCAATTGGAGAATGGCTTGATTTTTTGTACAACTGGTTTAGCTCTTTATAAATTTCAGTAATTAGACCCTTGTCAGACATTTGCAATGAAGATTATTTCCCAATTTGTTGCTTCCCTTCTAATTTTGGATACATTAGTTTTGTTTGTACAAAACCTTTTTAATTTGATGTAATCAAATTATTGATTTTACATTTTGTGATTTTTTCGAGCTCTTGCTTGGTTTTAAAGTCTTTCCTTTCCCAAAGATCTGACAAGTATACTATTCTGTATTCGCCTAATTTGCTTGTCATTCACACATTCTGAGTTTATCTTGGTGTAGGGTGTGAGATGTTGATCCAAACTTAATCTCTTCCATACTGTCTTCCAATTTTCCCAGCAGTTTTTATGAAAAAGTGGGTTTTGGTTCCCAAAACGGGGATCTTTGGGTTTATCATACACTGTCCTGCTAAAGTCATTTACCCCAAGTCTATTCCACTGATCCTCCTTTCTGTCTTTTAACCAGTACCAAATTGTTTTGATAACCACTGCTTTATCGTAGAGTTTGAGATCTGAGATTGCAAGTCCTCCTTCCTTTGCATTTTTTTTTCATGATTTCCCTGGATATCCTTGATCTTTTGTTCTTCCAAATGAACTTTGTTATGTTTTTTTTTAAATAAAAATATACCCAGAGAACCCAGTTTTTTTCTAATTCTGTAAAGAAGTTTTTTGGTTGTTCAATAAGTATGGCACTAAATAAGTAAATTAATTTGGGTAGGATTGTTATTTTTATTATGTTAGCTCATCCTACCCATGAGCAATCAATGTTTTTCCAATTGTTTAGATCTAGTTTTAGTTGTGTTGAGAGTGTTTTGTAGTTGTGTTCATATACTTCCTGTGTTTGTCTCAGCAGATAGATTCCTAAGCATTTTATATTGTCTAGAGTGATTTTTAAATGGAATTTCTCTTTCTAATTCTTGCTACTGAGATGGATTAGAGATATATAGAAATGCTGATGACTTATGTGGGTTTATTTTATATCCTGCAACTTTGCTAAAGTTGTTGATTATTTCAAGTAACTTTTTGGTTGATTCTCTAGGATTCTTTAAGTAGACCATCATATCATCCACAAAGAGTGATAGCTTGTTCTCCTCATTGCCAATTTTAAAACCTTCAATTTTTTTTCCTTCTCTAATTGCTACTGCTAGAGTTTCTAGTACAATGTTAAATAATAGGGGTGATAATGGTCATCCTTGTTTCACTACTGATCTTATTGGGAAGGCTTCTAGTTTATTCCCATTGCAGATGATGTTTATTGATAGTTTCAGATATATACTGTTTATTATTTTTAGGAAAGGCCCTTCTATTCCTATACTTTCTAGTGTTTTCAATAGGAATGGGTGTTGTATTTTATCAAAGACTTTTTCTGCATCTATTGAGATAATCATTTGATTTTTGTCAGTTTGCTTGTTAATATGGTCAATTATGTGGATAGATTTCCTAATGTTGAACCATCCTTGCATTCCTGGTATGAATCATACCTGATCATAGTGGATAACCCTTGTGATCACTTGCTGGAGTCTTTTTGCTAGTATCCTATTTAAGATTTTTGCATCTATATTCATTAGGGAAATTGGCCTATAGTTTTCTTTCTCTGTTTTTGACCTGCCTGGCTTTGGGATCAGTACCATATTTGTGTCGTAAAATGAATTTGGTAGAACTCCTTCTTGGCTTATTCTGTCAAATAGTTTGTATAATATTGGGATAAGTTGTTCTTTGAATGTTTGATAGAATTCATTTGTGAATCCATCTGGACCTGGGGATTTTTTCTTAGGGAGTTCTTTGATGGTTTGTTCAATATCTTTTTCTGATATGGGGTTGTTTAGGTAATTTATTTCTTCCTCTGTTAGTCTAGGCCATTTATATTTTTGTAAGTATTCATCCATTTCACTTAGATTGCCATATTTTTTCTGTATAATTGGGCATAGTAGTTTTTAATGATTGCCTTAATTTCCTCTTCATTAGAGGTGAGGTCTCCCTTTTTATCTTGGATACTGTCAATTTGGTTTTCTTCTTTCCTTTTTTAAATTAGATTGACTAGTACTTTGTCTATTTTATTTGTTTTTTTCAAAGTACCAGCTTCTCGTCTTATTTATTAAATCAATAGTTCTTTGACTTTCAATTTTATTAATTTCTCCTTCGATTTTTAGGATCTCTAATTTAGTCTTCATCTGATGATTTTTAATTTGTTTGCTTTCTATTTTTTTAATTTGTATGGCCAATTCATTGACCTCTGCCCTTCTTAATTTGTTAATATATGAACCCAAGGATATAAATTTCCCTCTGAGTACTGCTTTGGCTGCATCCCATAGGTCTTGAAAGGATGTCTCATCATTGTCATTTTCTTCAATGAAGTTATTGTTTCTATGATTCGTTCTTTAACTAACTGGTTTTGGAGAATTGTATTGTTTAATTTCCAATTAATTTTTTATTTACCTCTCCATGTACCCTTACTAATTATTATTTTCATTGCATTATGATCTGAGAAGGTTGCATTTATTATTTCTGCCCTTTTGCACTCATTTGCAATATTTTTATGCCCTAATACTTGGTCAATTTTTGTGAATGTACCATGTGCTGCTGAAAAGAAGGTATATTCCTTTTTGTCCCTATTTATTTTTCTCCACATGTCTACTAAACTTTAATTTTTCTAAGCTTTCATTTACTTCTCCTACCTCTTTCTTATTTATTTTTTGGTTTGATTTATCTAATTCGGATAGAGGAAGGTTCGGGTCTCCCACTAGTATAGTTTTTCTTTATCTATTTCATCCTTGAGCTCCTCTAGTTTCCCCTTTAGAAATTTGGATGCTATGCCATTTGGTGCATACATGTTGAGTACAGATATGTCCTCATTGTCTATACTGCCTTTTATCAGGATGTAATTACCTTCCCTATCTCTTTTAACTAGATTTATTTTTACTTTGGCTTTGTTGGATATCATGATTGTGGCTCCTGCCTTCTTTTTATCAGTTGATGCCTAGTAGATTTGGCTCCATCCTCTTACTTTCACCCTATGTGTATCTATCTTCCTCAGGTGTGTTTCTTATAAACAGCATATGGTAGGGTTTTTGGATTCTAAACCACTCTGCTATTCACTTGCGTTTTATGGGTGAGTTCATTCCATTCACATTCAGAGTTATGATTACTAGCTGTGTATTTCCCAGCATTTTGATTTCTACTCCTGGTCCTGCCTTTTCTTCTTTCACTATTTCCTTCTACACCAATGTTTGTTTATAATCAGTCCCCCTAGTTCCCACCCTTATTTTACTTCCCTTTCTACCCCCCTCCCTTCTTATTCCCCCCCTTATTTTCCCTGTAGTCTGTATCCAGAATCCCTTGCACTCCATAATGTCTCTTTGCATGAATTACGGTGTATAGATATTGATACAACTTTTTAGGGAGAATAGGTTTACCCCCTTGAGCAATCCAGATTCCTTTGGTTAGTTTAGTGCCTAGTTGCTCCTTCCATGACTATAGTTCTTCTCTGTCATAGGCTTCAGTGAGAGTATGCCTTTCAATCAGAGAGAAAATTAGCACACGGTGGGGTCCGAAACCTTGCTGCGAATTTTGATGATATGTCTGCTCTGTCTTTCCCTAGGGATATTCTGTCCTTTCCATGAGTATGTGCCTTACAATGGATTATGGCCACCTCTTTAGGAAAGTCTACAGCACTTATAATATGGTCTATTAGTTCACCATATGCAATTGGTTCCCCAGGTGAAGCTTTATACCCTCTGTTTTTCCATATGTATGACAACCAATGTACAGTGGAGAAAGCAAAGTATGAGTCCAGAAAAATATTAGTTTTTTTCCCTCTAGCTAATTCTAAGGCCATGAGCAGAGCCTTGAACTCAGCTCCTTGGTGCTAACATGACTTGGCAATGACGCATGCCAAAGTGTTCTGTCATTGTCAACTAAAGCTGCCCCTGTGAATTTTCTCCCATTGCAAATATAGGAAGACCCATCTGTGTATAAATCTACTTCTGGGTGGATAAAAGGTGTATCTTTAAGGCATTCATTTGGTTTGTGCATGAGTTCTACTATTTGATCACAATCATGTAATTCTGCTCTACCCATTGGCAAATCAGGAGTCACTGGGTTCAATGGTACACATCTATGAATTGTGATGTTATCATTGCCTAATAGAATGATTTCATACTGGGATATTCTTGCATCGGTGAATGAATGCATATTCTGTGACCGTATCAGTTTTTCTATTTGGTGTGTAGAATACACATGCAATTTACATCCCAGTACTATATCATATGATTTCTTGACCTTCAGAGCTGTAGCTACTAAGCTCCTGAGGCAATGCACCATTCCTTGTGCAACTGAGTCAAGGATAGAACTGTAAAATGCAATGGCCCTTAGATTCAACCCAAAATACTGTGCTAGCATTCCAGAAGCGATGCCTTTAGCTTCATGGACATACAGGTGGAATTCTTTCTTATAATTTGGTATTCCCAAAGCTGGAGCTGATAGAATAGCTCCTTTAAACTGTGACAAAGCATGTAAATGTTCTTTGTTCAATTGTAATGGTTCTTTAATTTCCTTCTTTGTTAAATCAGTTAAACTTTTGGAAATATGAGAATGTCCTACTATGTACTATCTTGAGAAACCAGCAACCCCTAGGAAAACTCTAAGTTCTTTCTTAGTTCTAGGGACATCTAACTTCTGTATGTCTGCTATTCTTTTATTAGAGTTTTTCCTGGTGCCCCTCTCCAGGACAAATCCTAAATATTCTACTGTTGGAAGGACCCACTGAATCTTCTTTTTTGAAACTTTATGTCCTCTCTTATGAAACTCTATCAATAACTTCTTTGAATCCTCCAAACATGTTTTTTTGGGTCAGGTTATACTCTCTCTCTTTTCCACACAGTGAAGTAGCACTTTCCCTCAGGGAGTAACTCTCATGTGACAAGGTTGAAACCTGGGGTTTCTGCCTCCAAACTAAGTAAAGTGGGGATCACTAAATCTACAAGTTTGGGGACTTCTAGATTCCACGTTGACAGACTGAAATTTCACTGTCCAACAAGCATAATTAAAATTAGGATGTAATTTTCTAAACCACATATATAGATGATGACAATTTTGAAATAGAATACCAATAAAGAACCTAATGAGATTTAAGCATCTTACTTCCTTCTGTCTAGCAGTCAGGGAAAGGAGATTTTATCTTGAACTCTTATCTCTCTTTCCCAAAAACAGAGGCTAATTGAGAATAGGTTGTTCATAGATTGAAAAAAAAAACAAACAACACCTTAGTTTTAAAAGTGTAAGATGTGGAAAAATCCCCAAAGTAGGGGAGTCTCACCAGTTCTAATTGTTTGCTGCCATGATGGGAGATTGGTCTCGTAGAGGTCATGTCAGGGCTTCCATTTCTCCGAGTTTTAGGGCTCTGTATGGCTTTGCTTGGTTTCCAATATGCCCCCTTCCTGCATTTGAGAGTGAGGGTAGCTGGAAGCTTCTTATCTCCTGCATGAGCAAGAAAATCCTAGCAAGAAAAACTTTAGAAGCAGCTTTGGTTAATGTGAAAGTAGGAGTTTGGAGATTAAAATATAGCTTCTGCAGTTTGTGTCTTATATCTGGACTGTCATTTGGACAGTCAACAGTTAGTTGACTGACTAATAAAATGGAAATGTAGAACAAGGATTCCTCCTTGTCCATTCCCTGGATCTAAATTGGTAGATTTCCTCAGGGTCTCAACCAGATGGTTATTGAAGAGGATTGGATGCTCTTCTGGGTCTTGAATAAATCTTTCTGGTCAAAATCAGCCTTCTTCCTCCCTGGAGCAGAACAGGAAGGTAGATGGGAATAGTGACTGACAGCTGCCCTGTTTCCTTTTTCTCTATGTCAGCCTGGATTTCTGGGTGGGCCCTTGCCTTAAAAATCCAAGCAAAGATTAGAGTTTGGAGAATGGGGAGCCTAGTGAGAGGACAAAGCTAAAAAATTATGAGCTTTTTTCCATACAACTTCATTCCTGGAAAATACATCCAATTGCCACCTGGCGTTAGAATTTAGGGCCTCAAAAAGCCAATTTCATCAGTTTTTCATGATGTTGCTCAGCCATTTCACATGAGTTTTAAAAAATCAGTTGGGATTTTGCTCAGGCTCCCTAGGCTTTCCAGAATGCTTTTCCCTCTACTTTGGTTGGGTTGGCTAGTCCCTAGGTGGCTCAGAACTCAGGCTTAGTAGCCACTTGGGCTCTGAGGCTTCCCAGATTGGAGGGAGAAAGTCCAAGGCAGCCCCTACCCAAGGAAGGATGCAAGCTGTCTAGGCCTGACAAAAAAAAATTGTTTTTCTCCAATTTGTAAGTATGCACCCCAAAGGGGAATCTCGGGGTATGCTCTCTCCTTATCCCATTTAGATGGGGAATGGCCTATTTCTCAACAAAGGTCAACAACTGTGTGTCCACAGAGGTTGCCCAACTTTTAGCATGCACCTCAAAACCTAGGGGAAGATCCAAGGAGGATAATTCTCTCAAGAGTCTTTCTTTTCATTAGCCTTTGAAGTCCTAGAGGACCCTTCCTTTAGCCTTAGCCAGAATGTGAGGAAGCAAAGAAATTTTCCAGCTTACAGTTTGGCCAGAAACACTTCTATAATTTGGGGGTGCAAGGTAAATCTAGAACCCCACATCAACATCACAGAAAGTTCCTTCTCACTGCAATTGCTCCTAATTAAACAAGAGACATTTTAGAACCTCAGGAAAAGGATAAGTATGTTTCTACTAAAAAATAACATGCAATGATTTTACAAGGAAGCCATTACATAATAACTGATTATAGTTTCTTGGGTCAAATATCTTTTTATTAAAAAAAAATTCTAACATTTGCATTTTTGTATCCTTAGCACCATACAATTTATAGGTTAATTAATTTACCTTTTGAAAAGCTAAACAAGTAAGTTATATACAAATGCATAATTAACTGAGGAAAATATGCATCTTTTAAAAAAGAGCTACATGTAACCCTAAATGTATGTTTACTGAAGGTGCTGGAACATTTCCAGTTAGTGTTCTCAGTAAATGATATGCATTTTATAACCTTCCAACACAGGTTTCATTTTTTTTTAACTTAATATGAATAATATGCTTGGGCAAAAGATAGGATATTTCAAGGAAAGACTAGCATTCTGCCTTTTTTTCTTTTTGACTTTATGAATATTCTGGCAGCACAGCCTGAGCTACAATTTTGGCCAAAAGGACAGTTACTACAAACCGTGTCCAGCACAAGGGGTACAACATATGTTCTCAAATGAGTGGGGGTCATGACTTAGAGAAAAGAAAGAGATTAGGACACAATTAGGACACAATTAGGACCCAAAAGGACACAAGCAGGAGGCCGCTTCAAGGAGCCTGCTGTGGGAGGAGTCTGCGTGGTTCTTATTTTTAAATAATTATTCTGGCTAACTAAATGATAGCATACTATGTTGTGTCTAGCCTACTGAGGAGCTGCAAGTGCTGCCAGTCCCTTCTCATTGGGGGTGACCCTCATAGGTTAGGGGACAAATAGATGTCTTAGATACAATCCGGATGGTATCAAAGTCTAGCCTAGGGGTGTATTTCTGTGTCCCTGGGGCAAAGCTCCAATTGCCTTGCCCTAGTTATGATTCTGCCCGGAAACAGAACATGGTGTCCAGGTAGTAAAAGGCCATAATGATAATTTTTGAATGGTCAAAAAGCTAAGTTTTTCATATCAATTTTCCCTTGGAGCAGGGAACTCCAAAAGGACTTGGAGCCCTTCCTCTCAATCTTCCTGCCAGTACCCCCTTTGCCTGTTGCTTCCTCACATGGGCAATGACCACTTATCCCCACCACTGTAGGAACTCATGGCTTTCTATTTCATTACAACCCTCAGGCTTGCTTACTCCTTCCCTTTGTTGACTTGGAATTAAGAAACCTCCAAACTTGTAGCCTAGTAAAACCTGATGAACCCCAAGTTTTAGGGTTAGCTGGTGGGAGTCTCAGACTAGCAGTTTCAGACTGAACAATAGACCTTAAGATATTTAACAGATTTAGCTAGGTAGAGTTAACAGATTTTAATCAAATGCTAAAATATCCTTTTATCCAAGTAGTTTCTCCCCTTTGTCCATATGGATTTTTGGATGACTCAGTTTACCCTTACCCTTGAGAAATCCCAGTGCCAAGTACTCTATTTTGGTTTGAATGTTAAGCACTTTTTTGTTTGAAGGCTTCTCTATTGGATGACAGTTTTCTTCTCAGGAAGTTCAGTGTGCCCTTTGCATTTGATTTGTTACAGCTGACCATTCCCTAATACCATTGTTATAGACTACAAAGAGGTATACAAACCTGCTTGTGATACTAATTATCCAGAGGATAAAAGGACTCCCAATTTTCTTTCCTCTTTGGAGAAAGCATCTAGTGTGGTGCCTTCTCCTGGAGAAGTGGTTCCCAGAGTCGCAGAGCCTTTGGCTCTGTATGATATTTGGCTCATAAATCTGTGTGGTGGTCAAATATTTTAGCCCTATCCATATTCCTGATTAAAGAGTGGGTTTTCTGATTACTTGGTAGTTCTGTATTTATTTCCACGTTAACACATTGAATCAGAGCCTCTTTCCCAAGAAGACCTACACCTGTGTAGTGATTGCCCTTTAGTATCCATTATAAGCAGCCCCTTCCCTGATACTTGAGCCTCTAGTTGTGGTTCCTTTCCCAACCTTGATTGTATCCTGTCAGTCTAGTTTGAACACTCCCATCTCCTTGTAGCTATGGTAATGTCAATCAATTATCTTTCCCTGTCCCTGGATCCCCCAAATAGTATATAGATCCCCTAAATACTTTTGTTCCTTGGAATTGTCATCTTGTAGGAGTTTAGTGACCAGCACTACCAGAGTCTGGGACTCTGTGTGGATTTATAGCTCACAGCTCTGTGAAGAGGCCTAATTATTTAGCACTGAACTCCTATCCATAATTAAAGAGTGTTTTTTCCTAACTATTTAATAGTTCTGTGCTTTTTCCAGTTTAACACCTTAAAGGGAGCCAGATGACACAATAGGTTGGAACTGGGTCTAAAGTCAAGAAGATCTGATTTCAAATCCAGTCTCAAATACTTACAATCTGTATGACCTTGAGCAAGCCACTTAACCTTTGCTGGCCTCAGTTTCTTCAAATATAAAATGGAGCTAATGACTAAGCCTACTTCACAGGGTTGATGTAAAAATCAAATGAGAATATGAATTCCCAGGGGGGGTCTGCAAAAAAGATAAAGTAACCCTGTAAAAACTATAGGTGGAAACAAACAAAAAAAACAAAACAACAAATTTTACACAGGGATTATATGAGTACCTAGAAAAAAAGATGCAAAAAATTTTTTAATTAAATAAAAGTTGTAGAGGAAAGAATTGGAAAAAGAAGAAATAGTTTAGAAGACAAAATGATTAGTGATACCTAAGAATTGAACTTTCTGAAAACTAGAATAGACCAAATATAAATCAATGGCTCTATAAGGCAGCAAGAAATATTAGGATGAAATTTTTAAAAATTTGAAAAATAGAAAAAAATATAAGATATTTGATATGAAAAACAACTGACTTGGAAAACAGATCCAAAGAGTATTTAAAAGGATAAGTAGGTGGCTCAGAGGATTGAGAGCCAGGCCTAGAGATGGGAGGTCCTAGGTTCAAATGAAGCTTCAGACACTTTCTAGCTATGTGATTTTGGGCAAATTATTTAACACTCATTGTCTAGACCTTACCACTCTTTTGCATTGAAATAAATACAGAGCACTGATTCTAAGATGGATGGCAAGGATTTTTAAAAAGAGAAAGAGTTCATAAGTCTCAATTCTTCATTAGAGGGAAAGGGAGAAATGGAAAAGATGGGAAAGAAAAAGAAGAAAAGAGAAAGGAAGGGAACTAGAATCTAAGTGGGTAGCCATAAATTGGAGAATGGCTGAACAAATGGCATAGGAATATAATTTAATTATTGCTGTGCCATAAGAAATTAGGAAAGAAATCATTTCAGGAATAATAGGGTATGAAGGGATACAATGCCACAAGTAGAGGAAGAATAACAAATAACCCTATAAACAGCTTTGAGACTTATGAACTCTGATCAATTCAATAACCAACTATGTTTTCAGAACAGCTATGATGAAGCAGAGATGTGGGTAGACTCAAAATGCAGATTTATTTTGCTTAATAATGCTTATTTATTAAGGAAATTTTTTCTTTCTCTTTTTTTGGCATGGGGAGTAATGAAAGGGAAAATGGTTAGCAATAATGATGGTGGCAGAGGGGAAAGCCATCAAAATATTCTGAAAAATGCACAAAAATTAACAGAACAAAGCTCAGAAGGATGAAGATAAACAGGACAGTTTTGAAAGTAATATGTGGGATTTTTTTAAGGTTTTATAAAAAAAATCAAATGGTATGAAATGGAAATTCAGGGTTACACACAGAATCTGCTTTTGTTTTTTCCTTACGTATATATAAATGCTCTTTTTTGTGTGTGATGAAGTTCAGAATAAAAACAGTTTTTTTAAAAATTTCTTCTAAGATGGAGAACCAGTAGAATTCACCATTTCCTTGTTACTTGTGCCTGGCACATAATAGTACTATCCAAATGCTTATTCCTTTCCCTTCCTATTAATGCATCCCAAGAAACACCAGGTCTTTTCTTCCACCCTTCAGATGAATTCTATGTGCTATTTCCCCAATTAAAATGTGAGTTCCTCGAGAGCAGAGATTATTTTGCTTTTTTATTGGTATTGTTAGCACTTAGCACACAGTGCTTCTAATGGGCCTATACTAAGCTATATAAATGATTTTTATTTGTTCATTCATTTTAAAAAACAAAAAAGAACTCTTACCTCCAATCTTAGAATCAATCTCATGTTTTGGTTCCTAGGCAGAAGAAAGGTAAGGAATAGGCAAAGGGGATTAAGTGATTTTCCCAGTCACACAGCTAGGAAGTGTCAAAGATTTGAACCTAGGACCTTCTGTCTTTATGCCTAGCTCTTAGTCTACCAAGCTACCTCATGCCTTGTTCATTTATTCTTAAAAGTATGAATTATATATGCATATTATTCTTAGTTATATATTTCTCTAGTAAAGATATGATAAAGAAAGTTGCTAAAATCTGCTTTTCTACGCAGTCTCAACATGTCTTATCTCCTCGTATGAACCATCCTCTCCCCAATATTTATATATTTTACTTAAGTCAGTTGTAATTAATAACCATATATCTTTAATATCACGAGTTTCTCTAGAAGACTTTTATCAATTAGAGTATCCATTATTCAATCTAGCAGATCAAAAAATGTTCACATCAAGGGCTTTGTCTTGAATCTCTTATTAAAAAAGAAAAAAATGATAAAAATCCCAGACCTTGGAAGCCTTGAAGAATGCCAGTAACCAATGTATCAGGGTATAACTGAAATTAGGCCAGATCAGACCCAAGAGCTTCAAGTTTCCTAGCATTCTGTCTGCATCTGAGATGCTAGGTGCTTTGAATATACCAATCAGAGATGGGTCAAAAAAGGATAAACAGACGGACTGATAGAATTTTTTTGGCGTCACTGCTTCATCAATCATTCTACATGTTTGCATATAGATGTGACACAGTGCCTGGTATATAGTAAGAGCTTCATAAATGCTTGTGAGCTTGCCTTTGGGGACCAGGGGCTAGTCTAATCAGCCTGAAATACACAGAAACCCAATATATTGGGCATAAACACATATACTTTCAACTAGGGGAAATTTAGACTTAATTAGAAAACATTCTGCCATTTATGAGATTACATAAAAATATGAAACTAGAATAAAATCTTTCAAATGCAGACTATGTTTCACCTACAAATGCTATATTCTTTAAGAAAACAGCATAGTTTTGGTACACTCAAACTGTATTGAAAATTCCTTAAGAAGTAGCCTAGAAACTGGTCATCATGAACAAAGTAAAAGCATTACAGTGAAATTAAACAAATAAAGTAGTAATGATTCAAATACATAATTTTGGCCTACTCAGTCTTAGAAAAAAACAACAACTGATGTCATTTGGACTATGAACTTTAGATTACTCCACCCTATTTAGTCTAACAAAATCAGGAATGTCTACACCCATATTTAAGGATTAAGTATCTAGGAAGTCGGCTTATGATAGACATGTACTAGCAAATGACAAATCAGAAACAGCTGACAGTCCCTTGGGCTGTCCTAAGTCAAGCTTAAGCTACCATTGGTACAGGTGAGATGCAGGAAAGTGATGTAAAACAGTCTATATATTTTGCATCACTTCCTCTCTTTGGTCTCTTTGGTGGTGGAGAGGTGGCTGGCAGCAGCTTGCTGAGCATGCTAAGTGTTCTGGCATTATGGTGTGGTGGCAGCTATTGTCCGGGTTGGCAGTGAGTTTTCCTTGATACTATACTGGGAGAAGCTGAGTAGCCTAGTTCAGGAAAAGTATCTTTACTGAGCTCTATCAGAGTTTAGGCTGATTCTTTCTCCTTTACCTTCCAAACACTACCCTCTTAGAAAACCACTAATTTTCAGAGACCTAATGGCGGAGGACTTTGAACTTCCCTTGATACAGGCCAGGCAGGAGAAATCCTACACCCTTTCCCTCTCCCTTCTCCTTAATTCCTTTTCTCTATATTAATTAAACCACCATAAATTTACTAACTGATAGGTATTTTATTTGGGATATTCCCTGGTGACCAAAATTAATTTAGATTAGGTCACAACCCTAAAATTATCCTTACAAGGACAAAAGAAAAAAAATCCCAATATGGCTGAAATTCACCACAATAATAATAAAAACAATAATTTGGATTATTGATTTTGATTAGCTTCTTTATAAGTATATATGAACAAATGACTTTTTACCTTCTTTTCTTCTTTTATAATTTTAAAAAATTATAAAATTAAGTTAATAATTTTAAGAAATATAAAATTAATTTTCTATTAAATATTAACTAAAATTTATTGTAGCTACTTAAATTTTTGGGGGGGGTAACAAAAAAGTCCCCTTAGCTTAGTCCCTAAAAAAATAACATGAAAAAATATCTCCCTCCTCCTTTGTGGAAATCAGGGTCTACAGGTATAGGATATTAATTTAACAAAAAAATTTTTTTAGTGTATTAGTTGGTTTTGCTAACTTTTTTGTATCTATCACTTTCTGGGGAAAAAACTTTCATTATAAAAAATATGTCTTTGAGAGAATGGAAAGAAAAGGGTACAGAGGGAAATCTAGGCACTATGAAACAGAAGACATCATTAAAATATTTTAAAGCCTTCATTTTAATCATGTACATTAATGTTATATGTGCCTTTGCAAAGAACTACATGAATTATTGAATGATTATATATAGATAAATAGGGTTATAGGAAACAAATCATTCTTAAAGTTGGAAATCAGAGTTCATTCTCTATAAATGAGTAGGATATTTAGACTCAGAGACATTGAATGACTTGCTCAGAAATCATATAATTAGGTGATGGTAGAAATAGGATTAGAACCCAGATAATCTGCCTTTCTCAGTTCAGTACTACTTCCTTAATACCAAAAAGCAACCACCTTTTACAGAAACTCTAAATGAACAACAATAATGCAAAGAAAGTATTGATTACTATATGACTATTTAATGTTCTTTGATTAAAGCATTCTTTCAAATTAACTTTTGTAAAAATAGACTCGAATTCTGGACTTCAATCCCCACAAGCCCTTGCTCCACTTCCCCAAAATGCTTTGTAATCTCACAGAATTCTGAGGTGGGCTGAGATCGAGAAGGGATTTAACCTGATTGCAAAGGCTTTTGTGGGCTCTTTTGGGACTTCCGTTTTGGAGCAGAGGCATCTCTTCCATGATGTGAGATTATCTTGTCTAGGCCTCTCTGGCCTAGGCACGTGTTTCTATAAACATCTAAAAATATAATACTCCTTGCAGAGAGAAACTAATTTCTACCTGCCTCAGTCTCCCCTGAATTTTGATCTTTAGAGTTGGCATAACCACTTCGGGAAAACGAAATATCTCAACCTTCTGATTTATTTTCTGATCTTTAGTTCATCTTTTAATATCTAGTGCCTAGAAATTTTTTTGAGCCACATTTCTCTGGCTGAGTTTTTTTTTTTTACCCCTGCAAAGCTGCTGCTCGTTCCAGCCATTAGCTCCCAGCCCTGCCTGCCTGCCTGCTGCCGCCATCCTCTTTGGACTGCCCACCCTGGCTGCCCACTCCACTCAGCCATGCTTGTCTGCGCTCCGGCTCTGGCCCTGGCCCTGCCCACCCCAGCAGTCTTTCTCTTGCTCAGCTGGCCCACCTGATTCAACCAAGATTGCAATCACCTGGTGACCTGCATGCCCAACAAACCCAGATCCTTGGCTGGTAACAAAACGGGGTGGGTATTGGCTCCATGTGGGCGGCCTGGGCTCCACGTGGATTGGGGCAGGAGGAGGGATCATAGCAGGGGGGAGAGAAAAGGGAGAGGAGAAGAAACAGATTTTTCAAACAGACTTTTAAGCAATGGGCTATTTAAAAGGATACCTTTTGACTGTTCTGGTTATTTCACTGATTTCACCTGCATGCCAGAAGAAAGATTCAGCCCAAAGATTCAACTTTGAAGGGGCAAATGGGTGGCTCAGGGAACTGATAGCCATGCCTAAAGACATGTGGTCCTGGGTTAAAATCTGGCCTCAGATACTCCCCAGCTGTGGGGCACTGGATGGGTCCCTTAACCCCCATTGCCTAGCCCTTACCACTCTGCCTTCGGACAATAGACATATAAATGGATAATTAATTAAAAGAAAAACAACAACAACAAAAAACCACACCTAAGGAACTTTAAAGACTGGAGGTTATGATTTTAAGGCATTTCAGACTCCAATGGTTTATTTTAAAAAATCTCTGTATTCTATTGCATTTTTCCTGATTGTTTTGTTTATGGTTTAACTTTGTGATTTTAAGTTCATATATTACTGGATTCAATATTATTCTGTTACACTGAAGGTTGATTGAATTTATTTTGAATGTACTGAGTTTTGAAATTCTATTATTTTTCCCCTATAACTGTGCTGAACAAATATTATTGTAATTAAGCCCATATGAAAAAAAATAGCCTTTCTATTTTGACTTTGTAAATTATCACATAGAGGATAGATGGACTTCAGGACTGGTTATAATTATATATATATAACAACCTTTGGAAAATTTAATATGCTAAATATCTCAAATGATTTTAAGGGTTTTTTAAATATGATTTTTGTAATTTTTTTAACAATCTCTGTTTATTTTGCCTGCCCCTACCACGAGGTAAGGCCCATTCTAGTAGCTGAAGTGAAATACATTTTATAACCCCCAACCTTCCCACATTTCTAAATATGTGAATGGAAGTTGGGGCAGTTAATCTCAGGGCATTTGTACCCCTAAAAAGCCTCCAAAAAGGAGCATCCCTTTATTTATACTCTTCAGTTCACTATTTTACTTCTACCAGAATGATATATAGATTTCTTGATTATGTTCTTAACCCAAGATGAGTTTTACTTTGTTTAAAAATATGTTTATTACCAAGGTTGAAAGATTGCTATGTTTGTTAAAAAAAAAAGTGTGACAAATGTCCATCAATTCATAGGTTTTTTAAAATGCCATACAGCAACTTATGTGAAATATGATAGTGTGTTTGTTTGCTATTGTAATTTATTGGGCTATTGAGAATTTTGGGGATATTGATATCTACATATTTGTACTACTATATTTTTAAAAATGAAAAATTGTTAACCTTGTTCAATTCATTTGCCTTCTATTCACAGTGAGCATGGCCAGATATTAAGAGGAAATGGATCTCATTTTTGGTGAGAAAGCCTTGTGTTTTATATTTTCTTAGCTGACACAGAGTGTCAATGATTATAAGCTATATTTTTGAATTTTTTAAAGCTCTTTTTTATTATATTTTTCTTGCATGTGCAATATACTTTTTCAGGTTTTTTATTTATTTATTTTTCTCTCCTTTTTATATTTAAAGCACATGTCCAGCATTAAGGTTTTGATTTTTCAGTACTACAAGTTTTAAGATACATTTGCTAGAGCATGCCCAAAAAGCTTGTGACTATAAAAATGATGCCACTGATTATTTAAATAAATTATGGGACTTTGCTTAATGATTCTGTCTGATTCCAGGATAAGATATACACAAAAGAGCCATTGCACAGGGCCAAAGAAAAGCCAATCCAGGATTGATTGATGGATTGTATTGAGCCAATACAAAGGTCTTGAACCTAGTGTGAAGACTCGAGGTTACTGTGTTTAACATTGTTAGACATAGGCTTTCCTTGTGTCCACACTCACTCTGAAGATACTCACAGACGAGTATCCAGGAAACCTTGGCTCCTATAATCTGGTCCCCTTTTCTGCCTCTCATAGTGTGGTACCTTTCTGTAGTCCTGGCTACTGACTGGGTAAATGCATCATTGCTTCGATCATTTTGATTGGGCCCTGATTCAAGGACCTATTATAGATTTATTTTTCTTTTTACTTGGAATTTTACACATAAGACTTTGATAGTCTATATTTTCATCCAGAAATCTTTCTTTTTTTGGATTTTTCTGATATCTTTTTAATATCTCTTGCCAATTGATTCATATACCTCATACCTCAGCCATGCATCCCTAAGTAATCCTTTTTTTTTCAATCACCCTCTTAATGGGGGGAATGTAAAAATATCATTATTTAAATTGCAAAGTTTAAATTCCTTTTGAGAAGAATTTTAGGGAAAGAAGATGCTACCTCTCTGAATCCAGAAACTGAACTGTTGGAGAAGCCACCATGAAGAAGCCTCCAAACCAGCCAGCTGCACAAAAATTGAACTTTGGGTGTAGTTGATTGAACATTTATTTGTATGTATACTTTCATGCCAAAGGGGACTGCCCCCTAACTGGTTTTTTGTCAATGCATCTAGCAATTATTGGTTGTTGTTGTTTTTTCTCTTTTCCTCAATCTCAAATTATTGTAATCTTTAAGTTGATTATATTTTCATGATCCTTTTTGGGGAAACTTGTCTCCCCAATAACGATCAAATGGCGGAATGTAAAAATAGACTGGAACTCTGGACTTCTGGAGCCCTTGCTCCACTTCCCCAAAATGCTTTGTAATCTCACAGAATTCTGAGGTGGGCCGAGATCGAGAAGGGATTTAACCTGATTGCAAAGGCTTTTGTGGGCTCTTTTTGGGCTTCCATTTTGGAGCAGAGGCATCTCTTCCATGATGTGAGATTATCTTGTCTAGGCCTCTCTGGCCTAGGCACGTGTTTCTTATCCTGTATTTTCTTTAATCCTTAATCTTCAATAAACCTCTAAAAAATATAATACTCCTTGCAGAAATTAATTTCTACCTGCCTCAGTCTCCCCTAAATTTTAATCTTTACATTTTTAAGACAGGTTTCCTACAATTGACTATCACAAATGGGACATGATTTTTAGAAAAGATCACTCATGGTCAAGATCAACTCAAATAATATCACAATTTGTTTTTTTTTTAGCTTTGGCATGAATGTCTATTAAGGATATGAAAACCTAAACTTTACCAACCACATTAAACATTTACAGCTAATTTGAGAAGACACTATATTATGTTTACCTTTTAAAAAAATCCACTGGAATACTAGTGTGTTATAAGAAATGATAAGCAAGATGATTTCATAAAAAGCTGGGAAGATCTGTATCAACTAATGCAGAGTGAAATAAGCAGAACTGAAAGAACATTGTACACAGTAACAGCAACATTGTATAATGATCAACTGTGAAAAATTGGATACTCTCAACAATGCAACGAACTGGGACAATCCTAAAAGACTTAGAAAAGGAAATGCTTTCCATCTCCAGAGAAAAGAACTGTTGGATTTGAATGAATGATGATCAAAGCATACTATCTTTCACATCAGTGTATTTACAGTTTTATTTTGGAGTTTGGATTTTGTATGAGCATGCTCTTACAACAATCACCATGGGAAATAGGTTTGCATGATAATAAAAAAAGTTAATTTAATTTAATTTTTATAAAGGAAAAAATATATTATCTACTTTATTTTATTCCAAAAAATAAAATTTAAAAGCACAACTGCTCAAAAGAATGATTGGATCAACATTTATTGGATCTTCATTTATTTGTTTTGTAAAAGAATTTCTTTGAGATGTAAAAAGAGTCATGTAAAAGTGAATCATGATTTCATTAGCCCCCATTTACTGGCCCCAAGAAGTTGATGCTTTTAACTTTGGCAAAACTGGAATATTTAGCATTCTGGGAATAAGACTCCAATTCATCCAGAATTCATTCCAAAACTGGGTATCTTCTGTTTGGACTGGGGAAAACTCAGATGGCTGAATGGGAAAAATACCATAGGACCACTGATGTCTACACACACCCAATGTGAGGGTCCAATTTTCCCAGCATGTATCTCACTTAGCACAAGCTATTCTCATCAACTTCAAAGGGAGAGATGTGCATCCACAAAATTGAGTTTATTGTATCCAGGACTTACTCAGCAAGAGTATACACTATAATTCATCGTATCAGACTTTTCCTGGGGTCAAATCAACCCAGCTGGATTTTGAACCTTTAGTTCTTAGAAATTTATCTCTGCCCCTTAAAACATCAAATCCACTTGGCTTTTTTTCACACATCAAACCTATTGATTTTTCAAAGTCAGTCAAAGCACAGACTTTTCTACATATGACTATGCAACATGCTTTAATTATAGGTGTTTACTATGCTGATAGATACTTTTAAATAACAATTTTTGAAAATTGATCTGGCAGCAACTTAATGCATTACCTCACTGAAGAAGTAGAAGTTTCAACCTCTATTGTTTGCTGTTCAATAATTTATTTCATAATACTGTTTGCAAGCACTATTTTAATGTCTTAATTTGACACTTTACTCCCAGGTAAATCATATTTTAATGTAATTACTTTTCATACAATAATTATGATCTACATGTATAAGTCTACAAAGTGATTAAAGGACATTTTCTAAGAAACATTGTTTTTTTAAAAAATCTGCCTTTTTTACAAATAATCTTGATATTATAGGTAATTTATCATTATATCATCATCATCATTTTATAGTAATAGAGTGGTATGTAGCTCTGAGGACCTTCCCAATTACATAAGAGACTTTGAAATCTAAAGTATTCTAATTGCACATTTTCAAAGTTGATTCAAGTATGTTTCTTTTTAATCGTTTTTCTCTGTGGACCACATATTAGATTTGACTCACTCTAGCATGTTATACACATCAGCACCTGTGCCCATTTAGCAATGAATTTCCGTACAAATCACAGTGAGTTGAATAGGCTTCTCTAAGAAGCATTGCAATTGTTGCAATATTTTTAGAAACTGAAACAAGGAAATAAACAACTTCAGTAAAAGTGATTTAAATAACAAATAACATATCTTTATAAACAGCTTATCTCCTTGAGAACAAAGAATAAACAAGGAGACAAGGTTTTTTTCCTTCTTCCACTATTAAAGCAGATCACAATATGAATGGGTGAAATGTCATGAATAATTGGAGAAAATCACAGCGTAATCTTCCACAAAAACATCTGATTTATTTAAATTGTCACTGTTTGTCTTATTAGAACCTTTATTTAACCTTGTTATCCACAATGTAGTATTCAAGCTGGTTTATAGTTTTTAAAAAAAATACACTTTGGGATCTACCATATTCTGAAAATGTTGACTTTCTTGAACAATTTCTTTGATAACACTGTAAAACCCTCTATGGTAGCTGACTTATTTTAAGACCTAGTTAGCTTCAACTAGGTTAGAAGTTAATTTCTATAGAAACTAATGTTTTCAGGTTAAAACAAATAGGAAATAAAGGCCTGAAACACTGTATCCTTTAAAAAATATTTAAGTTTATGCTTCTAGTACATAGGAACTAATCAGTCCTGGAAGTAGTTTTTGGATTAATCTGCCTGAAATGCTTTTATCAGAACAGTTACATCATTTTTAGTCAAGAAGCTACATTGGCTACTTAGTGGAGCAAAATCGAACTCTTGAGCTTGATATTCAAGGCCTCATCCTTACCCATCCAAACTCAACTGCAAGGTACTACTCTTCATTTTAATAAGTCTCATCTTATCTTCTCTTGTGCCTATTTTGCCCACTCCCACTTCTATATCTTCACTCATATTTTTAAATAACCTACCTGGAATGGCCTCTGTTTTTAATTTAAATTTTATAGTTCCTTCAAGGGCCAAATCAACACAGCTCTTTCATGATGTCTTTCCTCATTAGTCTAATCATATCTCATAAGAACTTTTTCCTGGTTATGAATTTTCTAGACATTTTTATTTACAGTTCATACAACACAATCTTATTCTCGCTTAAATATATTGACATAGAATCATGCTCCGAGGCATGTGGTGAGTGTGAGCAAGGTGCTTATAGCTATTAATGAATACATCTTGGTATTTTTTGTTGTTCAAGTTCCAAAGGTACTGGGAAGGGGGGGAAGAGATCCAAAGCCCATTTCTCCCATTTACAATTCAATGAAGATGAGTCAGACACTCAACACAAATCAGAGGTAGAGAAAGCCAGGACAAGTATCTTAGTTCATCAGATAACTGCCAGAAAGCCCTTTGTATCTAACTAGATCTACCTTTGTATTTAACAGGGTGCTGCTGATTCCAATGCAATTTATACTCTACTGTCCCTTTATTAATCAACTGGACAGAGACAGTAAAGGAAACCTAAGCACAGAAGTGCTGTCTATAGAAAATCACACTAAAATTAAAGCCACTATCCACTCACTAAACTGCGATATTATTTTTAAATTGCTCTACCCTTTGGACAAACAAGAATCCTTAATTTTTAAGGGATCTTGAGACTGTATGGTCTATTCTTTACAGATGTAGCAAATCTTTCAATCTTGGCAAATGCATTTTTAAACAAAATAAAATTTATTTGGGTCTAGAACATCATCAAGATTGATAGATTGTTTTGGTGGAAGTAAAGTGAGCTGAAGACTTAGAAATGAGAGATACTCCCTTTTTTGGGAGCCATCCAGAGGTCCCATGCCCTGGTGACAGGGGCACTATACCCCAGAAACCCAGGCGAACTATTATCAGGGGAACTCCCTTGTTTTTTTCTGACTCTGAGCCTAAAAACACCCAATGACCCCTCTAGGGTCCTGAGATGACTATCTTTCTTTGATCATCCTCTAGATGGACAGAAAGATGCACCTTCAGACCATACCTCGATCCTATCAGACATCTGTTTGTCCCCTAAAACTAAGGAATATTCATGTCCCCAGGCAGACATCACCCCACCTCATGTCTGAGTGACTAACTGTTGTGAAAAATGTATAAAATCCCCAGAACTGATGTCATCTGGGGGAACAACCTTTCCTTTCATGCTGTCCTCCCAGGGAACTGCTCCCCACCTTGATGTTCTACCTTGCTATCCTCCTGGCCACTCTCAACATTACTTTCTAAATTAATAAATCTCTTTTTGTTTTTAAGCTAAGTTTTGGATTCATTGCATTCTTGCAAAAGGCATCCTTCCCAAACCCCAAAAGGCTATCCTTTCGTGCTCATAAAACTGGGATTAATTTCCCAGTTCCTTTGGTATGAGATTGTGATGTCCCATCCATTCACATTTTTATAAATGTGGGAGGTGGGGATTATAATTGTATTTCACTTCAGCTACTTACCTCCTATTAGAAGCAGGCAAAATGAGCAGTGTTGTTTAAAAAAAATCTAAAAATCATGTCTAAAGACATCTTAAAATCAATTTGAGATATTTAGCTCATTAAATTTTCCAAAAGTTGTTATACAATTGTAACCAGTTTTGATGAGGTCCATCTATCCTCTATGTGACAATTTACAAAGTTAAAAATTACAAACTTAAAAAAATGCTGTTTTTATTCATGGGCTTATTTCAATAATGTTTGTTCAGTATAGTTATAGGGGAAAAGCAACAGAATATAACAGTAGTTAAAACCCAGTACATTAAAATGATTCCATGTAACAGAATATTATTGAATACAGTAATATATGAACTTAAAACCAACAAAATTAAATCTTAAAGCAATCAGCAAAATGCAATAAAATAAAGAGATGTTTATAAAACATTGGAGTTTTTTTTTTAATCTGTTGAGATTCCTTTTGTCAGTACTGTGGAATTTCCCCATATTGAGGAAGAACATGGGTTTTAGGAATCTCAAATTGGGCAGGCCCAAATGGCAAAGAGTTGCAGGGAGGTGAATTTCTCTCCTGAATCTCAGATGAGATAAATAAAAGGATCAGTGGCCTAAAAAAATCCTTTGAAATAGGAAATGCACTGCTCTCTCATAGAATACCCCATACTTGTAATTTCCTATTTGGAAAAGTCTCTTCCTTCTCCTTGTCCCCCTCCCCCCCAAGGTCCCTAGCCACATGGAGGCTAATTGTTGCATAAGGTAGGAACACCCCAGTTTTTACCAGTTGGTTTGTGATTCTGAAGACACAGGGGCAGCTACCAGTAGCCTGGGTCCAGAGGCTGGGCTGAGCAATCTGGCTCAGAGGCCAAATCAGGAGTAGAGTTGTTCGGCCTGTGAATCTTGAAATTTCTCAGACTTATGAATGTTAAAAAAATTCCTCATTGGGGAATTCTCCATTCGGATAATTCCCTATTGGGAAAATTCCCCATTTAAAAAATGTGAGAATTCTACTTAGATCAGAAATGTGAAGACCTCTACTCCATCTGTACTTAAGCCTGATTTAGGGGAGAAAGCTCCTTGCTGAACAATGAAAAATACTTAAACCCATACTTAAGCCATGCCTATTTTTAGAATTTATACAAAGGGGTGCTACATACCTATAAAGGTCAGGCAACCTGTGAACTCACAAGGAACAAAGAACTAGGAAACTTACTCAGAGTTTTCCTGGTGTGAATTACTCAAAAATCCACACCTTCTTAGGTGTGGACTAAGAATGGTCTATCCTTTGAAAAACGTATTCTGTGATTGTATATGTAAGAATTTAGGGGAGGTGACAAAGGAAAATTTCCCTTTATAAGGAAAGGAAAAGCTGAAAAACAGGATCTCTGGATCTCTCAAAAGACAGTCTCTAAGGAGGTTGTTGAGAGAAGGACAGTCTCTAAGGAGGTTGTTGAGAGAAGGACAATCTCTAAGGACGTCTCTCAAGGGAGACTGACTCTGGCTGGAACTCCCTCTGAGGAGACCCTGTCCCCCTGAATCCTCGCTTGAACAGATCTTATGGTAAGTGATTAAGGACTGACTGATCTATTCTTTTAGGGCTTAGGCCTGGGTTGGCCAGGGCTGCCTGGGCTGGCCTATTCTTTTCTCATTTATTTCCTTTCTCTCTCTCTCTCTTTCTTTGATTCCTCATTGTATTATTAATTAAATTCTCTATAAAACCCAGTTGACTTGGGTATATTCATAATTGGGAATATTTCCCTGGCGACCACCTTATATTTGATTTAAAACAAGACACTGTAGTGAAAACATATTTTCTGCGGTCGTAAAATTTACTCACCCACTCTTATATCTACTACAATTTATATCTTCCACTATTTTACTCACTACAGTTTACAACCTCAACCATTTTAACTCTTACAGTTTATGACAACCTACTATTTTAACTATTACAGTTTATGGTATCCACTATTTTAATTGCAACAGGCCTGAGACTGGGGCTGGGTCCAGGACCAGGTGAGTGAGATGGCTAGAGGCAGGAGCAGGAGCTGGGGTCAAGCAGGGACCAGGTGAGTGATCTTGGTCAAGAAGGTCAGGAGGAGAGAGCTGAATCAGAAACTGCTTTGCGAAGGGGACAGAAAAGCCTTGGCAGGAGAAATGTGGCTTAAAAAAATATCTAGGCTATCTTTAAAAAAATTTGAGAAGTTCTTATCCCTTCATGGTTGCCACAAACTATAAAAATTATACTATATTTCTAATAATAAAAATATTACATTTTATGAGGTTTATTAAGGATTATTAGAAATAAAGGATACAAAATAAAAACCACATGCCCATGGATGATTAGCCCATTCAAAATCCCCGCACTTAGCTTACCACTATACGTCCTACATCATTGCAGTGGAAGAGAAGAGAGCATGGGAGGCGTTACTGCCAGTTAAATACCAATTGTGATCTCGTCTATGCGGAGACTCAGGTGAGATTATAGGGAATTCTGGGAAATACCAAGGACTTCTGGGGATTGAAATCTAGGGTTCAAAAATCCCAATTTTTATACTTGAAATGCTGTGACATGTGAAATACTGTGGAATAGGATGGCATGTGGTGAGTATGAGCAAAGTGCTATAGCTATTAATGAATAAATTAAAGAAAATCATTTAGTGCTCTATACCAAGCACTATGTAAAGTGATAGGGACATGAATACAAAAGTGAGACAGTTCTTCTTTTTTAAGAAGCATACTTTCAAATGGCAGTATCACCACAGAGAGGAGTGGTGGCCAGAGAAAGAATTTATGATCTGTGAAGTTAGAAAAATGGAGAGTGAAATAATTGACATACCGTCTCCAGAGGCAGGTAATACTGATTTGACAGCAAGTGAGTGTCATGAGTCTGGAGCATATGCAGATTCCATAAATTTATTAAGAAAGCATCATCTATACAGAGGGAGATAAGGAGTTATTTCAGGGGGAATCATGATAACTGGAGCTGCCATGTGTAAAGGCCAGCTCTATAAATTACTTGTGGTTCTTCAAACTGAGATGAGAGAAATGATTCTGTGATTACAGGAGGGTCAAACTGACAGAGAGGCACACAGAACCCTCTTGCAGATCAGTGACAAAGTTGAATGATTTGGGATATATTTTTATAGAGAAAGTGACATAGGATAAGGGATTAGGTAAACCTTTTGCAGGGACAATGGTTAGTAATGATTTACACAATAGATTCAGTGGCTCTAAACAGAGTTTTCTATAGAATAATAAATTACAGGTAAATATGTAACCATCTAACAGAGTTTCTCATAGAATTCCTGCATCAGTAATTTCTTGGCAGGACATTTAATATTTCTGGAGGAATTGGATTAAGTTTTCATGCTGGGGGGTGGGGGGAAGGGAATTTATGTGTCTGACTATTTCTAAATTGTGACTGTAATTTTACTAGGGCCAACCCTCACTACTGAGGGCTATATCTGTTCCTTTTTTATATATAAATTTAGAAATGAAGGCATTTACTTCTCCAGTTCCTTTTACAGATGAGGAAACTGAAACACACATGGTTAAGTGATTTTCCCAGGATCATATGACTAGTGTCTGAGGTCAGATTTGACCTGGGGAAGATAAGTCTTCCTGACTCTATGTCTGGCACTCTATCCCCAGATACCCCAGCATAGCAGAAGCTGGCAGCAATGACACCTTTGTATGTAAATTTGGTGGGATAAATGCTAAATTATGAGCCTAATTCCACCCCACTCTCGAAGGCAGAGGTGGCATGCATTAAAATTGTGTCCTGAAGTATTGGGGAATTGTTTGTACATTTGTTCTTGTATTTTTCAAGTAAATTTACAAAGTAAAGCTTTGTAAAAGCTATTTATTATGAAGTGGCTAATTGGAATTTGGGTGCTAGTCAGCAGCCTGCTAAAAAAAGTGGAGAGTTAAAGTGATGGCTTAAGCAAATGGAAGAGAAAAAACCCCATCTACCAACCCTTTGGGGTACCAAAGAATCTTGAGGGTGAGATGTAAGAGTCCTGAATCTCTGATATTAGGGCTAAAGCATTTATAATATAAAAAGAATTACCATAATATTTTTTAAAACACTTGTTAATATGAATTCTATATTTGTGTCACTGGAATGAATATATATATAAAAGGATGTCATCCAAGAAATGTGTGACCAAAAAAGAGTTGAACTGCTATCCTCATGTTTGTAACAGTTAAAATTAGTTTTTCTGCTAGAAGTATTATATTTTTAGAGGTTTATTTAAGATTTAGAAATAAAGAAAATACAAAATAAGAAAGCATGTGTCTAGGCCCAGAGAGCCCATTCACAACCACATTCTGCCTGGTTGAGCTGCGTGTGCCCAGTCATGGAAGCTGAGAGAGCGAGCAGAAGGCAGAGTCAGTTTAAAAACAATTTCTGTTCTTGGCCCAGGTGGCAATTCAGGTGAGGTTACAAAGCATTCTGGGAAGTAGCAAGAACTTGTGGGGATTGAAGTCTGGGGTTCAAATCTCCATTTTTACATTACTCCGTGTGATCCTTGTTGGGAAAGATTTTCCCCCAAAGGATAATGAAAACATAATCAACTTAAAGATTACAATAATTTGAGGATAAGAGGAAAAAAGAACAAAGCCAATAATTTCTAAACTCATTGACAAAAAGCCAGTTAGGGGGCAGTCCCCTTTGGCATGAAAGTATAGATACAAATAAATGTTCAATCTACCACACCCAAAGTTCATTCTTGATCTTCTCATGCAGCTTATGGTCTGGAGGCATCTTGGTGGTGTCTTCTCCAAACAGTTCAGTTTCTGGATTCAGAGAAGTAGCATCTTTCTTAACCTAAAATTCTTCTTTAAAGGAATTTAAACTTTGCAATTTAAAATAATATTTTTTACATTTCCCCATTAAAAGGGTAATTGAAAAAAACGCAGGATCACTTAGGGATGCATGGCTGAATTATGAGGTATATGAATCAACTGGTAAGAGAAATTAAAAAGACATCAGATACATCCAAATAAAAAAAGATAATTTCTAGATGAAAAATATAGACTATCAAAGTCTTATGTGTAAAAATTCTAAGTAAAGGAAAAATAAATCTGTACCAGGTCCTTGAATCAGGGCCCAGTTAAAATGATTTAAACAATTATGCATTTACCCAATCAGTAGCTAGGACTATAGAAAGTTTGCCACACTATGAAAAGATAGAAAAGGGACCAGATTATAGGAGCCAGGTAGGAGCCAACTTTGGGATACTTGTCTGTAAGTATTTTCAGAGTAAGTGTGGACACAAGGAAGGCCTATGTCTTAACATATGTTAAACATCACAACCTTGAGTCTTCACACTATGTTCTAGACCTTTGTATTGGCTAGAAGTGCATCAATCCATCCTGGATTGGTTTATCTTTGGCCCTGTGCAATGGCTCTTTTGTGTATATCTTGTCCTAGAATCACACAGAATCATTAAGCAAAGTCCCATAATTTTTTCTTTTTTTTTCTTTTAAACATTATTTTATTTGGGCATTTTCAAAAATTATTCATGGAAAACAAAGATCATTTTCTTTTCCTCCACCCCTCCCTCCACCTCTCCCATAGCTGATCAATTCCACTGGGTATCACATGTGTCCTTGATTTGAATCCATTTCCATGTTGTTGGTTTTTGCATTAAGGTGTTCATTTTGAATCTCTACTCAATCATAACCCCTCAACCCCTATAGTCAAGAAGTTCCTTTTCCTCAGTGTTTTTACTCCCACAGTTTGTCCTCTGCTTGTGGATAGTGTTTTTTCTCCTAGATCCCTGCAGATTGTTCAGAGACATTGCATTGACACAAAAATTAACCCCCCGCCCTCTCCCTCCCATTTACTGCTTCCCTCCACACCAGTCCTGGATGACAAGCTGTCTGCCAAGGGACCACTCATTGGAAGCTCAACCGAGAAATGAAACCAGTTCAGAGACGCGGTGAAGGAAACATCAAAGTCAGTCCTAGGCCCAAAACAACGCAACCACCAGGACTGGTTCGACGAGAACAACACTGCTATTGAAGACCTATTGAGTAAGAAGAACAAAGCCTTTATGGAGTGGCAAAATAACCCAAACTCTGCTTCTAAAAAGGACAGATTCAAGTCTCTCCAAGCCACGGCACAGCATGAGATCAGGAAGATGCAAGACTGATGGTGGGGAAAAAAGGCAGAAGAAATCCAGCGGTTTGCTGATACAAAAAACTACAAACAATTTTTCAGTGCCCTCAAGACTGTCTATGGGCCATTAAAACCCACCACCACTCCCTTTCTATCCTCTGATGGTGACACTCTCATAAAAGATAAAAAAGGCATCAGCAACAGGTGGAAAGAGCACTTCAGTCAGCTTCTCAACTGACCCTCTTCAGTCGACCAAAGAGCCCTTGACCAGATCCCCCAAAACCGCACCATTGAACAACTTGGCGTCCCTCCTTCAATAGAGGAAGTCCAAAAAGCCATTAAACAAATGAGTACAAGCAAGGCACCCGGTAAAGATGGGATCCCAACCAAGGTGTACAAGGCCTTGAATGGAAAGGCTCTCCAGGCATTCCACATAGTGCTGACCAGCATATGGGAAGAGGAAGACATGCCCCCAGAACTCAGAGATGCCTCCATCATAGCCCTATACAAGAACAAAGGCTCACGAGCAGCCTGTGACAACTACAGAGGCATCTCACTACTCTCCACTGCCAGAAAGATCCTCGCCCGTGTTATACTCAACAGACTCCTGTCATCTCTTTCAGAGCAGAACCTGCCTGAATCACAATGTGGCTTCCGACCAGATCACAGCACCATCGACATGGTCTTCACAGTGAGACAAATGCAGGAAAAATGCCTTGAGCAGAACCTGAGTCTCTACATTGTCTTCATAGACCTGATAAAGGCGTTCGACACAGTGAACAGGGATGCATTGTGGGTGATCCTCAGCAAGCTCGGTTGCCCAGCAAAATTTGTCAAACTGATCCAGCTCTTTCATGTCGACATGACAGAGGAAGTCCTATCTGGTGGAGAGACTTCTGATCGCTTCAACATCTCCAATGGCATGAAACAAGGCTGTGTCCTCACTCTGGTCCTATTCAACCTATTTTTCACCCAAGTATTAAGACATGATGTGATGGATCTAGACCTGGGCATATACATCAAATACCGACTGGATGGCTCACTATTTGACCTTCGTCACCTGACTGCAAAAACAAAGACAACAGAGAGACTCATCCTGGAAGCTCTCTTTGCAGATGACTGTGCTGTCATGGCCCACCAAGAAAATCATCCCCAAACCATTGTGGACAGGTTCTCCACCGCAAAAAAACTGTTTGGCCTGACCAACAGCCTCAGCAAAACAGAGGTGCTGTTCCAACCTGCACCAGAGAGGCCACTAACCAGCCATGCATTACAATCAACGGCACGCAGCTTTCTAACATCAACACTTTCAAATGCCTGGGCAGCACCATCACCAACGACGGGTCCCTAGACCATGAGATCAATGCCAGGATCCAAAAGGCCAGCCAGGCACTCGGGTGGCTGCACTGCAAAGTCCTCCAACACAGAGGTGTAAGCACTGCAACGAAGCTCAAAGTGTACAACGCGGTGGTCCTCAGCTCGCTCCTGTATGGTTGTGAAACATGGACACTGTACCGGAAGCACATGAAACAGCTGGAGCAATTCCACCAACGCTCTCTCCGCTCAATCATGAGGATCCGATGGCAGGACCAAATCACCAACCCGGAAGTCCTCGACAGAGCCAACTCCACCAGAATCGAAGTCCTGGTCCTCAAAAGCCAGCTACGATGGTCTGGACACGTCATCCGCATGGACCCACAGCGAATACCAAGACAGGTATTCACTCAGGAAACAAGGCCGACCAAAGAAAAGATTCAAAGATCAGCTAAAGTCCAACTTGAAGTGGGTTGGCATCACAACCAAAACAACTAGAACTCGCTGCCTCTGACAGAAGCAGCTGGCAAGCCCACATTCACCATGCCGCCACCACATTTGAAGATGAACAACGTCGACTTCTTGCCTCTGCGCGTGAACGCCGACACCAGGCCACAACCGCACCTCCCGTAACAACTGGCGTCCCAGGCCCCATGTGCCACAAACTCTGCGCCTCAGTCTTTGGACTCCAAAGCCACATGAGGGTACATCAATAGATGATAATGCACAAAGACAATTGTCATTCTCGGTCACTGAGAGACTACCACTATATACTATACTATACTCCCCTATAGGGCGCAAATCTATTCTCTTCCCCAATGGATTGGATTGTTCTTCCCTCTTTGGGTAAATTTCTTTTTCTTTTTTTTTAAACCCTTACCTTCCTTCTTGGAGTCAATACTCTGTATTGGCTCCAAGGCAGAAGAGTGGTAAGGGCTAGGCAATGGGGGTCAAGTGACTTGCCCAGGGTCACAGAGCTGGGAAGTGTCTGAGGTCAGATTTGAACCTAGGACTTCCTGTCTCTAGGCCTGACTCTCAATCCACTGAGCAACCCAGCTGCCCCCTTTGGGTCAATTTCAAAGCACGTAAGAGTTAAGTATTTCTTATCTCCAACCTCTTTACCCTTCCAGTGAATTGATGATCTCCGCACTCCCACCATGAGCTTCTTTTTGACATATAAATTTACCCCCATTTGTTTCTTTTCCAATTTCCTTTAATATTAACCTATTTTTAGCTCTAGTTATATATATATATATATATATATATATATGTGTGTGTGTGTGTGTGTGTATGCATACACATGTGTATGTATTTATGCATGCATATATCTTTATACCTATTTATGTCTTGTCCTTTCATCCTATACAGTTTGTCACTGTTGTGGAAAGGAAACTAGACTAACAGTTTGTGTGGGGGAGGGCCAACTGGGAGTGGCAGTTGGGTCTTGTGACTAGCACTCCCTTCCTGCCGGGTGGGACTGGCTTCCGGGTATTGGAGGAGAGAGGAGCTTGTTCAGCCCAGTGTGGAGTGGCATGCTCTTCTTGGTTCAGCCCAAAGACACAGGCTTCTAAAGGTTAGGATTGTTCTTGTTTGCTTTCTGTGTACTGCTAAGATTCTGAATTAGAACAACGAGAGTAGACGGGAGTGGGACAAACTCTCCGCCAGCCTCTGGGGCCTGGCCTCAGGTCTGAAGCTGAGAAAAAACTCCAATCCCAACTAGTTATTAAATTTTATATTATTAGAATTCGCAGTCAGATAAGTCGACTATCTTTACTGGTCATAGAGGGAGCTGAACTTCAGTTTCAGTCATTCAAAGACAAACAGACCTCTTTGGATCCCTGCTGTTTCCTCTCAGCAGGGGGCATCTCCCTCCCTTGCCTCACCAAACAGTGTTCCCTCTCTCCCCTTAACTCCTCCATACCCCATACAAACCTCCCATTAAATCCCCATTTCTTCTAATCCTATTTCCTTTCCCAATAAATATTACAGTATTCCCTCTAAGTGTACTTCTTTTTTCTGCCCAGGTAATAACAACAGTTTTTAAGTTACCGAAGACCTCTTTTCTTATAGGGATACATATCATTTTAATTTATTGAGTCTCTAAAAATTTTTTTTTGTTTTATTTTGTTTTTCTTTTTCCTTCTTTTTTAATTACCTTTTGATGATTCTCTTGAGTTCTGTGCTTGGACATCAAATTTTCTGTTCAGGTCTGGTCTTTTCTTTACGAATTATTGGAATTCTTCTATTTTGTTGAATGACCATACTTTCCCCTGTAAGAATATAGTCAGTTTTGCTGGGTAGTTGATTCTTGGTTGTAGACCTAGTTCCCTTGTTTTCCAGAATATCATATTCCATGCCTTTCGGTTTTTCAGTGTGGATGCAGCCAGATCCTGTGTTATCCTCACTGTGGTTCCATGGTATCTGAATGATTTCTTCTTGGCAGCTTGTAATATCTTTTCTTTGGTCTGATAGTTCTTTAATTTGGCTATAACATTCCTGGGTATTGTCAGTTGGGGATTAAGTACAGGAGATGATCTGTGGATTCTTTCAATCTCCACTTTTCCTTCTTGTTCTACAATATCGGCACAGTTTTCTTTGATAATTTCCTGTAGTATGATGTCCAGCCTTTTTCTTTTGTCATGGTCTTCTGGTAGAGCAATGATTCTTAAATTGTCTCTCCTTGAACGATTTTCTAAATTGTTTGTTTTGTGAATGCGATGCTTCATATTTTCCTCAATTTTTTCATTCTTTTGGTTTTGTTTTATAGTGTCCTGCTGCATTGTGAGGTCACTTAATTCTAGTTGTTGTATTCTGGTTCTTAAAGACTGGATTTCATCCTTTGCTTTTTGGTCATCCTTTTCCTTCTGGTCTGATTTTCTTTGGAGGTCATCTTTCATCTTCTTCACCTCATCTTTCATCTCCTTTGTCTCATTTTCCAGCTGGCTGATTTTGGATTTCAAGACACTATTTTCTGTTTCCAGATGATTTATCTTAGTTTTTAAATTATTTTCCCAATTGTCTTCAGCCTCTCTTAATTGTTTTTTGAATTGCATTTTTTAGTTCTTCCAAAGCCTGTATCCAATTCGCTGGGATTTCTGTTTTTTCCTTTGCTGATCCCTCCCCCCTGTTTTGTTTGCTCTTTGCTTGTTGCCTGTACAGAAGCTGTCTATTGTAATTTCTTTCTTCTTTTTTCTGTAGTTTGCTCGTGTTTACCCCTTCTTTGTTCCCTGTATTTGTCTGTGCTCTTGCTCTTCTCATTTTTTTTTTTGTTTTGGGCCTGTCAGGCTCCCCTCTTAGAGCTTTTTCAGATCTCTTGGTACAGTCTCTGGGGGATGAATGTTGGCTTCCCTGTTCTCTGTAGGCTTTTGATTGGATTAAATTCAACTGGGTTGGGCTGCATGTGATCTAAGGCCAAAGATTCCTGGAAGGCTGGAGCCACCCAGGCTCTCTCCAGTTCTCTCCAGCTGCTTCTCCGCTACCTGCGTTCCATGCTCTGAACCTGGCACGGCACTGTCCGCAAGGTACACTAGTGCTTTTGCCCTCCCAGAGGTTCCTGTCCTTGTGGGAAGCCCTGCACTCTATGAGGGGAGGGATCCTGGCCTCCCTGAGCAATGAGGACTCCTGATGGGATTATGTTAAACTGTGTTGGTCTGGATGTGCCCCAAGGCAAAAACCTCTGGTGAGACTGGAGTCAGATGGAAGGATCAAGCCACAGGGCTGCATGCTCTTTGGTCTCTCTCTGGCTGCTTCCCTTCCACCTGTGTTGGATGCTCTGAGCCTGGCCCAGGTTGCTCTCAAGGTACACCCTCCAGACCAGCATCTTTGCCTGCCCAGATGTTCCTGCTGCTGCTGGGGGCTCAGAGCTCTGGGTTGGGAGGGAGGGGTCCTGGGACCTTCCTTCTTCCTTCCCTTTAGACCTGAGTGTTCTTGGATTCTGGCTTTTGGGGGGCGTACCTTTTTAATTGAGTCCAGAAGGAGTGTTCCCCGCCTCTGTCCTGTTGTTAAGTTTGATTTTCAGTCCCCTAGCAGCATTCGGTTTGTGATTGGTAAAGAAGGGTTTTCAGAGGTCTGAACTTTGACTGCTTCTAAGCCACCATCTTGACCGGAAGCTTCCCATAATTTTTTTTTATTTTTTTTTAATTTTATAGTATTTTATTTGATCATTTCCATGCATTTTTCATTTAAAGACAAAGATCATTTTCTTTTCCTCCCTCCCACCCCCTGTGGCCGACGCGTGATTCCACTGGTATCATATGTGTTCTTGACTTGAACCCATTGCCATGTTGTTAGTATTTGCATCAGAGTGTTCGCTCAGAGTCTTTCCTCTGTCATGTCCCCTCAGCCATTGTAGTCAGGCAGTTGCTTTTCCTTGGTGTTTCTACTCCCTCAGTTTGTCCTCTGCTTATGGATAGTGTTTTTTTCTCCTTGATCCCTGCAGATTGTGCAGGGACATTACACTGCCACTAATGGAAAAGTCCATTATGTTCGATTTTACCACAGTGTGTTTGTCTCTGTGTACAATGTTCTCCTGGTTCTGCTCCTCTCGCTCTGCATCACTTCCTGGAGGTTGTTCCAGTCTCCATGGAACTTCTCCACTTTATTATTCCTTTTAGCACAATAGTACTCCATCACCAACATATACCACAATTTGTTCAGCCATTCCCCAATTGATGGGCATCCCCTTGTTTTCCAATTTTTGGCCACCACAAAGAGCGCAGCTATGAATATTTTTGTACAGCTTCCCATAATTTTTTTAAAAAATTAGTGGCATCATTTTTATATTCTCAAGCTTTTGGGGCATGCATTAGCATTAAGCAAATGCATTTTAAACTTACAGTACTGCTAAATCAAAAAAGTTAAAGAAAATCTTAATACTGGTGACATGTTCTTCAAATATAAAAAGGAGATAAAAAATAAAAAATTGAAAGAGTATATTGCACATGCAATAAATATATAATAATAAAAGTTTTAAAAATTCAAAAATGTAGCTTATAATCGTTGACATACTGTGTCAGCTAAGAAAATATAGAATTCAAAGTTTCTCACCAAAAATGAGATACATTACTTCGTCATATCTGGGCATGATCCACTGTGAATTTCACAAGGTAACAGTTTTTTTAAAATATAAAAAATAGTAGTATAAATATGTAGATATCAGTATCACCAAAATTCTCAATAGACTAATTAATTACAATAACAAACACACTATCATTTTTACATAAGTTGCTATATGGCATTTTTAAAAGTCTATGAACTGATGGATATTTGTCACAATTTTTTAGAAACTTAGCAAATCTTTCAACCTTGGTAAACATATATTTTTTTGTTAATTTATTTTTTTTAAACAAAGTAAAACTCATTTTGGATTTAGAACATCAAGAAATTTAGATATCATTCTGGTGGAAGTTAAGTAGTGAGGTAAGGAGTTATATGAGAGATGCTCCCTTTTATTTTTTCTTTTGGGAGGCTTCTAGGGGTACCTGATCTGAGATTAACTACCCAGCTTCCATTCACATTTTTAGAAATGTGGGAGGTTGGGGGTTATAATTGTATTTCACTTCAGCTACTAAAATGGGCCTTACTTTGTGGTAAGGGCAGGCAAAATGACCAGAGATTGTTAAGAATAATTCTAAAAATCATGTCTAAAAAACCCTTAAAATCAATTGAGATATTTATGTCATTAAATTTTCCAAAGGTTGTTGCAGCAATTTTCTGATGGAATCCATCTATCCTCTATGTGACAATTTACAAAGTCAAAAATGGAAAAGCTGTTTTTTATATGGACTTACTCAATAATGTTTGTTCAGTATGGTTATAGGGGGAAAGCAACAGAATTTAACAGTAGTTAAAACTCAGTACATTAAAATGATTCATTGTAACAGAATAATATTGAATGCAGTAATATATGAACTTAAAATCACAAAGTTAAACCTTAAACAAAATAATCAGCAAAATGCAATAGAAATACAGAGATTTTTATAAAACATTGGAGTCTGAAATGCCTTAAAAATATAACCTCCAGTCTCTTTTAAAGTTCCTTGTGTGTGTTTTTTTTAATTATCCATTTAGATGCCTATTGTCAGAAGGCAGAAGATTGGTAAGTGGTAGGCAATGGGGGTTAAGGGACCTGTCCAGCACCACATTGCCAGGATGAGTCTGAGGCCAGATTTCAACTAAGGATCTCCCATCCCTAGGCCTGGCTCTCAAGCCACTGAGCCACTGAGCTGCTTCCCCATAGTGGGGGTGGGTTTTAGGAATCTCAAATTTGGCCAAAGAGTTGCAGGGAGCTGAATTTTTCCCCTGGAGTAACAGAATCAGTGCACTCAAAATATATCTTCTTAACGTAGCCATGCTTTTAAGTTCCTTTTTGGAAAAGCCTCTACCTTCTCTTCTTTCTTTCTCCATCCCTGTGATCCCCTTCCCCCAGTCCACATGGAGGCTAATCGAAGCCTAAGTGAAAATTACCCCTATTTTTTACTGGCTGGTTGAAGTGAGTCCTGGGCCTGGGGCAGTGAGCCAGAATTGCTGGGCTGGGCTTTTCATCTGAGTCTGGATTTCAGGCAGCAGGCGGGCGGGCTGGGGCTGGGAGCCAGGAGCTGGGAGATTGCTGGGCCGCAGAAGCAGGTAGGCAGCCAAGCGGGCAGGCGAGTGGGAGAGCGGGCACCAGGTGAGAATGGAGTGCAGAAACAGACAGGCAGCAGCCAGGCAGGGCCGGGCCCAGGTGAACTATCTAATGGCTAGAACAATCTGAATCAGCAACAGCTTTGCAAGTGTAAAAAACATTTTGTTAGAGAAATGTGGCTTAAAATTTATTATCTAGGCTAAAAAATTTGAGAAGTTCTCATCCAATCTAGTGGTTGCCAACTGTTATGATTAAATTTTTAGTTTCTAGTAATAAAACTATTATGTTTTTATGAGGTTTATTAAAGATTAAGAATTAAAGAAAATACAAAATAAAATAAGAAAGCATGTGTCTAGGCCCAGAGAGCTCATTCTCAACCACTCATTCTACGTCATGCCTGGTACAGCCACATGTGCCCAGACGCAGAAGCTGAGAGAGCGAGCAGAAGGTGGAGTCAGTTTAAAAACAATTTCTATTCTCAGCCCAGGTGGGAATTCAGGTGAGTTTACAAAGCGTTCTGGGAAGTAGCAAGGACTTGTGGGGATTGAAGTCTGGGGTTCAAATCTCCATTTTTACATGTTGTGATAAAAAGGTAAGGAATGGTGAACTCCCTTTGGCTGAATGATAGAAGGACATGTATAAGAATCACACTGAATGGATAGACATGGCATAATCTATGTCACTGAAAGGAACATCCTCACCAATAAGATCTCAGATCTGTTTGAATATTCAGAATAGTATCACTGAACTGGTATTTCATTTTTTTCCCTTCTAACTAGAATTTAGGCTCTCTGAAGATACATATGTAAGTGTAGCAAAACCTGTATGAAGTCTGCATAGCATAAGCATCCCTCTTTCTACCTGTTTCTGGTTTATTTTCCTTACTCATTTGCATCTCAGGTTCTAAGGCAATCAAGGGATGTGTACATATAATTCATCAATAATTAATAAAATGGCAAAATCTCTCTCATTAACTAATTATCTTTGAGCATAAGCTACAGTTAGGAGAAAACTTTTTTCCCCATAAGATTTTGCTAAAATCTTTCCCCATGCTTCTCCCTCCATCACTGTCTTTATCTCTTTACATCTATCTCTGTCTGTTTCATTCTGTCTGGCTGGCTCTTTCTGTATATAGATATATAAGTGATTCTCAGAGTCTGCCAGTGCCTGAATACCAAGGCTGTTTTTTTCAGTCCTCCCCCAAGACCTTTCTGGAAGTTGTAAGGAGCCTGGAGGGCCTCTTATCTCTGTCATTGGCTAAGCCCCCAATAATGATGTTACTCTAATTTTAGGGAGTCCAAGAACTCCAGTAACATTTAATCCCTTAATAATCAGATTAGTTTTTCAAATGGATAGTTACTCAAAGGTATAACAAGAACAAACATATAATTCCCCCAACACTTTATAAGCAATGTCTTATTACATCATCTCTCACCTCAATCTCTGGGGAAGGGAAGAAGATTAAGTTTGTAGCTGACCTCAATTCCATTTGTCCAAAAGTTCAAGTCCAAAATATCTATTGGGTTTGCATCTAGCTTTTCAGCACTTCCTTGCTGGGATGGTTGCAAAATATAATCTGAAATCCCTAGTTCCTAATACCTTGTACATCACTCCCTACACCTAGAACATAAAAGGACAAATGAAACAAAAATGAAACAAAAACAATACTCTAAGACTTTCTCAAGGCTACAGCCTAAGGGAGGGAAAGGTGGATCTTGAGTATTCCTTTACCAGTTTACTATCAAGTGCTCATGTGAGTGAAGGAGTTATTTATTCCTATATGCTGCAATAAAGAAGGAATAACTACACCTCAGTCAGGTAGATTTAAAACTGCAGACTGTTCTATGTGATTTGAATTCAGGTCTCTTTATTACAAGTTGAGATCTCTCTCTACTGCATCAATGAATGAAGGCGAAGGAAACAAGATTTCTTGATTATTTGCTCCTACCATAAACAAAGTCCATTAGTGAAAGCTGTAGTATTAGATATTGAAATTGTACTGATGAATATGAGTGACTGGCCAGCAGCTGCGTCAAAAGAAAGACTATTGAAAAATTCTGTTGGAAGTGTGGGCATCATTAAAGTGAGATTAATCAAAGTAAACAAAGAAATGTCAAATCCAAGCAGGAATGGAAGTTGACATGAGCTGGGTTACCCAGGGCAAGACAATGACATAGCATTCCAAAGCAAATGATTTAGGTGGATGGGAAAAATTAGAACAGAACAGTCCATGATCAAAACCAAAGAATGCCAGACAATGATATATGAAGTTAGGTTTTGATGTAAACAAATTATCAGAAGTAGATGAGTAACAGTTTGGTTTGGCACTGCTTAGATATGGCTGTTGCTAAAGACAGCAATTCAGGTGGTGACTCTAGTATCTGTCCAGTTATATAGAAGATTTAGAGGGAGTGGGAAAGCAGGGATATGCTGGGAATACAAATGTACATATACCTATATACAGCTGAATGGAAATAAATTCAGGAAATTCTTTGCAGAAATTATACCCCTTTCCTGGCAATTAGAACCTAGACCAGATGTATGTCCTTGATTTTTTATTTAGACTCTTCTCAAACCTGATATTAACCTTGCTTCTGTTCCAGTTATTGCCTTTTGCATCTGGTTCCTTAGGTTGGCTTATATTGTGGTTATTAATTAATGTTTATCAGATAATACAAATTGGGTGAGAACTCAGTCATGGCTTTTCTCTACTCTCTGGCCTAGGAGATGTCAACCTATGCCATTGAATCTGATCAGCCTTAATCCAGAGTTGAGTAACTATCCCTTTCCCTGTCCTACCAAGGGTCAGTACAAGTTTATGATCTCTTTTTGACAGAATACTGATTTTAGCAGCCACAGATAAATGTCATGCAGGGATCTTTAAACTGGGATCAATAAACTTGAATTTAAAAATGTATAACTATTTCAATATAATTCAAATCTTTTGTCATTCTGTGTGTTTTATTTTATGTACCTATAAACATTTTGAGAAGATGTCTCTAGGCTTCATCAGATGACCTAAGAGTCAATGACACAAAAATGGTTAAAAATCCCCTCAGGAAGTGAACTATAGAAAGCTGACACAAACAAGAATATATACCAAAGGAAAAAGAAAATGTATCTAAATATTCCAAGCACTTTATAAGATGGAATAGGTTTATGCTTATAGAAGTCATAAAATAATTTTTGGAACCTTATTTAAGGCAATGGTTCTCAATTTTTTTGTTCTCAGGACTCCTTTGTACTCTTAAAAATTAATGAGAATTCTCCCAAAGAGTTTGTATTTATATGCATTTTAGACAGGTAGAGAGATAGATAATGTATATTAGATTAATGTATTAGAAACTAAAATGTCTTAGTATTATTATAAAAATAGTTTGAACTCATGGATTCCCTATAAGAGTCTTAGGGAGCCCTGGACCACACTTTGAAAAGCACTGGTTTAAGGAAATGCAGTTATATGAAAATATAATACACTGGTATAATTTTTTTGTTTGTGTCATTTTTTTTTAATTCAGAGAACAGAAGCAACACCTTCTGGACAGAAAGTCAGATTTATTTTGCTTTCTTTTTTATTTTTTTTCCATTTTTGAGAAAATTTGAAATTTTTAAAATTAATCTAAGAAAACAGGGAACATTGCCACCACTTGAAAGAACGTCTCCACAGGATCCCTAAGGAAAGTCCCCTTTATAAGGTATTCATTTCATGGGACAATCCAAGCATGCACATTGAACCCTGGATGTTAAGGAAGGAGGCAGTCTATTTCTGTAAAATTTGGTCAAAATGAATATTCACCTGTCCAAGATATCAGTCTTTTGATTTCAAGATATTAAAAGACTTAAAAATGGCATTTGGTCTAAATAAGTCCCAAAAGATGTATTATTGGTTCCTCCGAGCATTTTTCCTTGACAGTTCCATCAAGCCAATTACTACCAAAAAAAAAAAATAACAACCAAAACTCAGTTGAATCTGAAACAGCATAGATATTATGGCTAGAACCTTGCTTTATTTCACTTAGACATAAATTGGAATTTAAAAATGGCATCTTGGCTCCCTCTGATCTCCCACTATGATTCCAATGCCTGGCCCTCCCCATTTCTGACTACCTTTTCTCTTGATCTAGTCCCTCCTGTCATGACTCCTTTTGCCCCTTCCCCTGCCCAAATCTCTTCTCCTCCAGCATGTTCCAATCCCATGCAACCATGTCCACCTCCTCCCCTCACATCCCAACTCCAGCCCCATCTCTCTACCTACTTCTACTGTCTATGTCTTACCCTGCCCAGCCTCTCTCTCCCTGTGCCCAGCCCAGCCCTATTTCTCTAACTGATTTCTTGACCACATCACAGACTTTGAGCTCCATCTCCACCCAATCAACAAACCAAACACCAGATACCATAAACAATTCCAATATAGACCATTTCCCCCTAAGGGACATTCCAACTCAGGACAGCTAAGGGAATTTAATAAATATTAGACATCATGCACCTTTTTCTCTAAGGGATATTGATAGATTCATTGATAAACCGCCTTCATTTGATGATGATCCTATTGTAGTGATTAAAAACTTTGAAAGTACATTTAGAATTTACAATACTAATTGGGCTGGTGTTACAGATTTTCTTCATGCTTTGTTAATGAAAGGTGAAAGAAACATCATCCTTTCCATTGTAAATGGGTTTCAAGATGAAACTGTAGTATGCTGGACATTAAGAAACTCTAAATGGGATCCCAATTGTGATTATACATATCTCTGTGTAGCCAGGGAAATTTTATTAAAGGAAATGAAAGTTTCTCTGCAAGGTCAGGTAACTGGACTAATGTGATCATATTAAACAGGAAAAATGTGAGAGACCATCTTGTTTTTTTATGACAGAATTGTTGAACTAGGGTCTAGATATATTGGGCTGGATATCTCCAAAGAGACCAACTCTAGAATCATAAGGAATTATTTTGTAAATCACTCTTCCCAAGAAATTAGGGAATATTTTCAGAAAAATTGCCCAGACTGGCCTAGCATGATGGACATAGAACAATTAAAGAGGCTGGCAGTATATGTCTTTGAAGACCATGAAAGGTAAGAAAGAGAGAAAGGTTTGAAAAAAACTAAATTAGAAAGGCAAGAAAAGGACAGAGGTGAAAGAGAGGAATCAGAAAAGAAAAGGCAGAAAATGGACACTGAGGCAGTTACTTTAGCTCCTGTTTTAATGAATGTAGTTGAGGAAATTGTAGCTCCTTTAAAGGAATCCATGAGAACACTACTTGAAAAGCTACCAATGATATATTATTACTGGGGTAAGCCTGGTTATGTTGCTGTTAACTGTAGAAGGAAAAACAGGATAATAGAAACAGAAACTGGATAAATAATAATAATAATAACAAACCCTCCAATACAGTTAGTGATTGTAATGAAGTAAAACATAACTCAGACTTTAATACCCCTTAAGAAATCTGTAATCACTGTGGGGCTGTGAATTTTAAAACCATTCCACCCTAATCAGACCATTCTTTAGAAGATCTGATTTAGCTATTTCCTGATCAATAACAATGGAGATACTTGGAATAACAGAATCAGGTCTTGGAAACTCTACATTCTCCACCCTACTCAGTTTAACAAGATTTTGAAGGTCTGAATCAAGATTTAATTATCTGAGGAGATTGCCTTCAACAGACATGTGCAAAAAAGGACAGACCTCTGGACTGTCCTAAGTCAAGCTAAGTCCTCATTGGTACAGATGAGAGGCAGAAAAGTGATGTAAAAAAGTCCATATAAGGCACATCACTTCCTGCCTCTTGCTTTTTCCCTGGAGAGGCGACTCTGGCTGGCAGTGTGCTAGGCGTTCTGACATCTTGGGAGTGGTGGCAGTTATTGTCTGGGTTTTGGCAGTGAGTTTTGTCCTTGACCTGATTCAGGTTCAGGCATCTCAGCTGAGCCCCTTTTGAAGTTCAGGTTGATTCCTTTCTCCTTCACACTCCAAACCCTTTCTTTCTAGATCTTCTAATCTTCTTGTCCTGTACCAGCCAGGCAGGGGGAGGGAGAAATCCTTCTCCCTTCTTCTTAATTTTCTCTACTATATCAATTAAGTCACCATAAAATTTGGCAGCTGACTTGGGTATTTTATTATTTGGGTTTTTATTAGGATTTTATATGTAAAATCTGTGGCAACCTAAATTAATTATACATTCAGTCTCAGCCATAATTTTACCCTTTACAGGGCACCACAGGGGAATGGTCAAAATGACCAGAGAGACAGCCAGAGGTATGGCCAGTTGAATGGCCAGGGATAAGGCCAATGGAATCAAGATTTATGATGGTACATGGGAAGGGAAGGAACCTCAAGGAGTCTGGAGACTGGAGGTGAATTTTAAGCCTTTTTAGATCTCACCATTTTCTTGATGCTGTTTCAGACTGCTCCTTTCCCCCTAGTGAAGAAGTCTATGTAACACAACCTTAAAGGAGATCTACCCCCAGAATACTAAGTGTATATAAAGAATTTCCAGAGCATTACTCCAACAGCTAGCAAAAATGGAAAAAATAACTCTTGAATTCATTGTTTACATGGAAAAGGGATACCTTCTACAGACACTGAGTGACTCTATTCTGTCACACATGTATTTTACTGCTTGTTTGGTTTTGGATTTGATTTTACTTTAAGTGTACATATTAATCTAATCTAAGATGTTCTGTTACATAATGTTACTTTCAGTTAATATGTTTTGTTTGTTAGCTATAAGTTCTATTAGATTGTCTTCATTTGTTCTCTCTTCCTATGATTGAACCAGGGATAATGCCATTCATTTCCAAGGCAAAGCCATTGGTCCTTATGGATGCTAGTTCTGTCACCAGATCCATAGGCAGCTCTGTTTTGTCATGGGCAGCAATTACAGTCCATAGAAAAGAGACTTTACCAGAGCTTGCTCTACAGGAAGGTCACACATTACCTAAAAAACCTTTTGACACTGAGCAAATCACTGTAGAGACTCATGTAACATCTGATAGTGCATGGTGGAACTTCTTATGCCGACAGGGAAATGGTTTGTTTGCCACTGTAACCAAATGGGTTTTTGTGATCCTGGGAATTGTGATACTATTTAGAATTTGTATTAGGTGTTGTAGCAAAGCTTATACCAAGCTTTTATCAGGTGAAAAAAAATATGTGCACTTGCACCATGGATCATAACCAAGTTAGAGAGGAAATAGTTCTTACTTTGTGAGAAATCCTTTTATTATGCCTCTGTTTGGCTGGCCCATTGTTTAATGAGATGTGCAATCTGATTTTCTTTTTTGATTTTTTTCTCTATCTTTCTTTTCTTAAATTTTATTTGGTCAATTTCAAACATTATTCCTTGGTTACAAAAATCATATTCTCCCTCCCCACCCCTCACCCTTCCCATAACCGACGGGCAATTCCACTGGGTATTACATGTGTCCTTGATCAGAACCTATTTCCATGCTGTTGATGTTTGCACTAGGATGATTATTTGTAGTCTACATCTCCGATCATAACGCCCTTGACTCATGTAATCAAGCAGTTGTTTTTCTTTGGTGTTTTTACTCCCACAATTTTTCCTTTGAATGTGGATAGTGTTCTTTCTCATAGATCCCTTCCAGTTGTTCATGATCACTGCATTGCCACTCATGGAGAAGTCCATTACATTCAATTGTACCACAGTGTATCAGTCTCTGTGTACAATGTTCTCCTGATTCTGCTCCTTTCACTTTGCATCATTTCCTGGAGGATGTTCCAGTTCCCATGGAATTTCTTCACTTTATTATTCCTTTGAGCATAATAGTATTCCATCATCAACATATACCACAATTTGTTCAATTGTTCCCTAATTGAAGGGCATCCCCTCATTTTCCAATTTTTTGCCACCACAAAGAGTGCAGCTATGAATATTCTTATACATGTATTTTTCCTTATTACCTCTTTGGGGTACAGACCCAGCAGTGCTATGGCTGGATCTGTACTGGGCAGACAGTCTTTTAGCGCCCTTTGAGCATAGTTCAAAATTGCCCTCCAGAATGGTTGGATCAATTCACAACTCCACCAGCAATGAATTAATGTCCCTACTTTGCCACATCCCCTCCAGCATTCATTACTTTCCATTGCTGTCATGTTAGCCAATCTTCTAGGTGTGAGGTGATACCTCAGAGTTGTTTTTATTTGCATCTCTCTGATTTTAAGAGATTTAGAACACTTTTTCATTTGCTTATTAATAGTTTTGATTTCTTTGACTGAAAATTGCCTATTCATGTCCCTTACCCATTTATCAATTGGAGAATGGCTTGCTTTTTTTATTTAGCTCTTTGTAAATTTGAGTAATTAGACCTTTATCAGAGGTTTTGTTATGAAGATTGTTTCCCAATTTGTTACTTCCCTTCTAATGTTGGTTACATTGGTTTTGTTTTTACAAAAACTTTTTAATTTAATGTAATCAAAATTATTTATTTTACATTTTGTGACTTTTTCTAAGTCTTGCTTGGTTTTAAAATCTTTCCTTTCCCAAAGGTCTGACATGTATACTATTCTGTGTTCACCTAATTTACTTATAGTTTCCTTCTTTATGTTCAAGTCATTCACCCATTCTGAGTTTATCTTGGTGTAGGGTGTAAGGTGTTGATCCAAACCTAATCTCTCCTGCACTGTCTTCCAATTTTCCCAGCAGTTTTTATCAAATAGGGGATTTTTGTCCAAAAAGCTGGGATCTTTGGGCTTATCATAGACTGTCTTGCTGAGGTCATTTACCCCAAGTCTATTCCACTGATTCTCCTTTCTGTCTCTTAGCCAGTACCAAATTGTTTTGATGACCACTGCTTTATAGTATAGCTTGAGGTCTGGGACTTCAAGGTCACCTTCCTTCGCATTTTTTTTTCATTGTTTCCCTGGATATCCTTGATCTTTTGTTCTTCCATATGAACTTTGTTTTGCTTTTTTCTAATTCAGTAAAAATGTTTTTTGGTAGTTCATTGGATATGGCACTAAATAAGTAAATTAATTTGGGTAGGATTCCAATTTTTATTTGTTAGGTCATCCTGCCCATGAGCAGTTAATGTTTTTCCAATTGTTTAGATCTAGTTTTAATTGTGTGGAGAGTGTTTTGTAGTTGTGTTCATATAGTTCCTGTGTTTGTCTGGGCAGATAGGTTCCTAAGTATTTTATATTGTCTAGGGTGATTTTAAATGGAATTTCTCTTTCTAATTCTTGCTGCTGAGATGTGTTGAAGATATATAGAAATGATGATGATTTATGTGGGTTTATTTTGTATCCTGCAACTTTGCTAAAGTTGTTGATTATTTCAAGTAGCTTTTTAGTTGATTGTCTAGAATTCTTTAAGTAGACCATCATGTCATCTGCAAAGAGTGATAGCTTGCCTCAGGCAAGCTCTCAAATCTCTGCAGCTTCTGCTGTTTGCTGCCCTTCTCTGTGGTATTTTCCCTTAAATGCTCACGTTTTGCGCTCTTCAGCCTGCTGGGGTTTCAGGTGTAGCTGCTCTCAGGTGTAGGTCTTTGGTGGTCTTAGTCAGCTCCCATGGACCTAGAGGTGCCCCTTACTCATTCTAGAGGTGCCCCTCGTTCACTGATTCTGGCATGCACTGGCTCCGACTCTGGCTCCGTTGTTGGGGTGGTGGAGGGTAGATCAGCTCGCAGATTTGGTGGGAGCTTTTTTGCCCCCTTATAGTGTGGAAATGCCCAAATCCCAGGCACCTTCAATGCTGCACCCTACTGTAGAGTCCCTTCGTTCTTATGAATTTTTTTTTGTTTGTTTGTTTTTTGGTCTTTGGAGGTAGTCTATATCAGTGGGTGCTGAGGAGAGGATGACCATGAATCTCTCTCAGGCTCCCTCTTATATACAGTTAGGTCAGCCCTCCTCCATCACATCTCGGGAATCAACCACAGCCTTTTAATTTGCCTAACACTGCCCAGGGCCCTAATGTCAATTTGAAGGTCAGTGTACAATGTTGCTACAGAGCAAGGAGCTAGTTTAATTTAATAGGCTACACCTGAAAGGAGGAAGGGAGTTAGCAGATGCAAGAGATATTTGCTGGGGTAAGGAGGTTTAAGCCTTAGTCAGCGAAATGGAGGCTCATCCTTTCTTTCTGATAAAATAATAGAATCCACAAACAGTCTCATATTTGTAATCTAACAATGGTATAATAACTGAGACAGGGAATTTTATTAAACCTTTAACTTCCATCTTAGAATTGATATTATATATTGATTCCAAGACAGAAAAGTGATAAAGACTAGACAATGGAGGTTAAGTGACTTGCCCAGGGTCATACAGCTAGAAAGTACCTGAGAGGTTGGATTTGAACCATGAACCTTCCATCTCCAGGCCTGTCTCTCTATCCACTGAACCATCTAGCTGCCCTCTGAGGCAGGGAATTTTGACTCTAAAGACAGCAGATTACATTTGATGTCAATCTGACATTAAGTCCTAAAACTAATTGAAAGTTTCCAAAACTGATGTGAAATTTATATCTTCCACAGGTGCCACACTTCAATTCTTAAATACCTTCAATCAATGTTCCCCTGAAAATCCATCTAGGGGCAGGCAGGATCCACTGGATTTGGAAGTACTCTGTCAACACAAAAGCATTGCCCATCTGGATGAACACAATTCTTTTGGAATAGACATATGCAGAGAATAGATAGCAGCTGGTCCATGTCAAGTTAAGGTTTGGTAAATACAAACAGGGAGGTCAAAGGGAATCCTTGAATGAAATACTGGAATATAACATCATTGTGACATAGTTTGGGATGTCTAAGAGAAAAACAAAGGCGACAGACAGAAAAAGATTGACCCTTTCAACAAAAGCTTTGCATTTGACCAACAGTCAAAGATAAAATCTCAGACAAAACCCAGTTTTCTAAATAGCAAAGGCTGTAGCAAACCAAGAAATTATTGATGCACATAGTGGGTAGAGGTAGAACTATGTAATGAACATTAATTTCTTTCAGTCATATCTTCACCTACATGTAATAATCATAGTTGGTAGGTTTGTTTCTAAATATTTCAGATCAAGGCCTTCTTGAGAGAAGAATGGCTCCCTTAAGTACGTCTATATCTCTAAATCCTGCAAACTTTGTTTATCCTTTGAATGAATGAATGAATTTAATATGAATTTAATATTTGTTGAATGAATGATATATCTTCTAAGACCCTTGTGACAGAAGATCCCTCCTGACAGAAGGATTTTGGGGTGAGAGCAGTATTCTAATACCACAACTCCTACCAACCCCTACCTCATCAAGTTGGTTTAGTTTTTCTCTAAAAGGTAGGGAGACTATCTTTGGGAATTAATTGGCTCTGGCAACTATTGACATAGTTTCTTTGTTGGCTGAGTACAAAATAGCTATAAGGAGTTCTAGCATCACTGATCATGATGGGCAACTCAGTGATGGGAGAACTATGCTATGCTGAATGGTTCTCCAGTGCCTGTACTTATTGAATATCCTTTTCCTGCTAGGCTCAACAAATATTTGTTAAGCATGGAGTGCATATAAATGTCTCATTTTGTTCAAACATTGAACATAAGTTACAAGGAGAGTGTAGAGTAGATCTGGATACAATTTCAGGGTTCTTTCCACAATATTGATTTCTGAATTTTGCTTCCATCCAAGAAATTCTGGAAGTTTCAATATCTGGTTCATTTTTATTTCTTAAAAGGGAACTCAGCTCCCTGACAAGCACTTAATATAATGAGGGCATAAAACATAGAATAAGATTTATTTGCAACACTAAAGACAGAAATAATTCATACTAACGCCCCTTGGCAATCAAGAAAATCTCTTCATTCATTCCTGTAGGGACCTATGTAGTCTTTTCAGTTTATATAGTACTTGCTGCCTATAGGGCTCAGATTCACTAGAAAATTAACATTCTTGCCCTCATCCAGAGTTACATAGTTTACATGACTCATAGTATCAGTAAATAGCAAAGTCAGGTTTACTCATCTATAATATTTTTGCTTCATTGCTTCATTGTCTTGTAGCCAGCTGTGTCCTCATTTAGAACCAGCCTATTTCCTTATGGTGTTGCAGAGATACCCAGGCCTCTTTCCAGATCTCTGTGTATCTGGGTATTATGCCGACTCATATTTATGTCTGTTGTTGCCTCTAAGTCTATTTCCCATTACCTCCTAGTCTAAGTAGTATTGCTAAGAGGATGTTGGATCCAGTTGCAAATAGTTTAGGAGAGCTGATTATTAAATTTCCAGCATAAGATTTTTTATCTCATAAATCAGCAAATGTACAGATTGGGCTTGATTTAATACTTTATTGATTGTCTAGATTGAAGAAAATAATGGAGAAAATATTAAAAATGCAGATTAAACTTAAAAATGTGTTGTACCTATATTTTTGTTTTCAGAGAGCCAATTGTTAAACATTTGCCAATACTTGTTACTCCATTACATTCATGAGCCACAATTCACTTAGCCATTCACCTACTAATGAATATCTGATATATTTCCAGTTATCTGTTATCACAAAAATTGCTGCTCTAAATATTTTGGGGTGTGTGGAGCCTTTATATCTGTCAATGAAATCCTTAGGGTATATATCTAGCAGTGGAATCATTGAAATGAGAACATTATAGTAAATTTATCAGCATATTTTCAAATTGCTTTCCAAAACTGTAGCATAGAGCTCCACCAACAATACATTAGTGTTCCTGTCTTTTAACAACTCCTCCAACAGCAACTATTCTCATCTTTTGTCATCTTTTCTTATTTGCTACATGTGAGGTTATTTTAATGACTTTATCTTATCAGTGATTTGGAACATTTTTCATGTGATTATGTGGAAGAATAAAGATCCTCCCCATCTACCCCTTTCCTTCCTTAGCACATGTATTACACAATAATATTAAGACAATATATTTAGTCTAAAGTAATGTCTAATCTGAATAAAAAAAAACCCTTATTTCTCTGTCTTAAACTATCAATTCTGAAATAATTAGCTGAACTAAATTCTTTTTGTGTCTGACAACTACTTACGTTAGGGAATCTAGATGAAAGTTTCAGGGGGAACTCTGTTCTACTTGAGAATTAAATTAAAGCAGTGATTAGACATGGGCAAGAAGCTCCTGGCTGATTTACTTAAGATAATATGTTCTTTCTTTCCTTAAAATTTTAAATTCTCAAATTTAATCTTTAAATTCTTAAATAAAACATTTGCTTTCTCTCTCTTCCTGCTTTCTACTTCTCCACTCCTCATCCCAAGGGGAAGTAAAGTACAAAGTTATTGTTATATATTGTATGTATAATCAAGTAAAATAAATTCCCACCCTGGCTATATCCAAAAATGTGTTTCTCATACTGCATATTAGTTTATCACCTTTCTCTAATAAGATGGGCATTATTCCTCATCAGTCCTCTAGAATCATAATTGATTATTACATTGATCTGAGTTTCTAAGTTTTTCAGAATGGTTCACTTTTTAAATAGTTTTTATGTTATAGTTTAAATAGTTCTGTTTCTGTTTACTTTCCTCTGCATTGGATCATACAAGTCTTCTCAAGTTTCTCCAAAACCACATCTTTCTTCAAATGTCTTAATTTGGTCAGGCAATCCCCAATTGATGAGTACCTTCCTATGTCTCCAGCTCCTTTCCAAAACAAAAAGAACTGATATATTTTTGTATATTTAGAGTCTTCTCCTCTTCCTTTGATCTCTTTGGTGAATAGATTTAATGGTGGTATTAGTGGGTCAAATTGTTTTCTAGAATGGCTGAACCAATTCACAGCTCTATTAATAGTATTTAAATGTGCCAGTTTTCCCACAGTTCCTCTATAATTTGCCATTTTCTGTTTTGTCAGCTCTATAAATCATAAGAGTATGAGGTGGAAATTCAGATTTGCTTTAATCTGCATTTCTCTAATTATTAGTGATATGAATAATTTTTTTCATATGGTTGTAGATAGCTTAGGTTTCTTCCTTGGAGAAATGCCTGTTCATATTGTTAGACCATTTAGCAACTAGAGAATGGAATCCAGTTCTACAAATCTAAATGATTTTCCTATTTATCTTAGAAGTGAGACTTTGATCAAAGAAACTCGATGCAAAGACTTTTCTTCCAATTAATTATTTCCCTTCTAACCTAAGTGGTGTTGGACTTAATTATGCAAAACTTTTAAATTTTATATCATTATAATTGCCCTTTTTACTTCCTCTGTCTTTTCAATTCTTTGTTTGTCATGAACTCTCCCTCATTCAAAGATTTGAAAGGTAATTTCCTTTTTTGCCCTTTATAACTTATTTGTCATGTCAGCTTTTATGTTTCAGTCATATATCCATTTGTAGCTTACCTTAGTATAGAGCTGGGATGGCAAACCTCTGGCACATGTGCCAAAGATGGCACTCAGAGGCTTCTCCATGGGTGACTGGGAGGCTGGCCCCACCTACAAATGCAGGGGTGGGGTCAGCTCAGTGTCTGGTTGCTGGGTTGAGCCATGGGTATGGCCACTACCCCTCCATTCTATCTCCAGGCTCTGGGAGCTGAGCAGAGGCAGCAGCATAGGCCACTTCCCACAGATTGGTGATAGATTCTAGCACCTATCACCCTGCAAAAGGTACAAAGTCCTTTTATTCTTTGTGGACCTCCTTACTGAGTGAATAAAACAGGTAATAGTCCTGCTTTTGTAAGCTTGAGTTTAAGAACTGATTGCTTTCCAGCCCTCCTGAATTCACTGACCCTATTTAAAATAACCTTATAAGCAAATCTAGGACTGAGCCCCATTCACCAAGCCCTAAGGGAATATGCTAATCAGATCTTCCCTAATCCTTCAAAGGATATGAGAGGAAATCACACACCCAGCCCAAAGGGAGGGATCAAACCAGCTTAACCCTCAATGGGAGGGTCCCCCTCAAGCTATCCTATCTACCCCTACCACAATAAAACTGGAAGGGCAGAATACTTGGACTCTTGTCTCTTGCATTGAACCCTTTATCTCCCTAAAAACAGGTAGTGGTCTTCTCCTGGGTTTTGAATTATGGGCACCCAGCTACCTGGGCAGATAATTCCCTAATTCAATTAGCAGTAGCTAAAGCAGGTCTCTCAGACTGTTGGGTATGCAAAAAAACACAAAGTAAAGAAAAGTGAAGAAAATCAGGGCCCCTAGCTGTGAATTTTAGATTTACACCATCCTGCTTAGTCTTTAGAATTCTAGCAACCAGGATTGTATAAACACCCCACTTAAGGATTAACTGTGGGGGAGGAAGGTCTATGACCTGTCTGTGCTAGCAAGTGACAAATCAGAAACAACTGACTGACCCCCAGGCTGTCTAAAGCCAAGTTTAAGCCACCATTGGTACATGTGAGACACAGGACATGATGTAAAGAACTGCCTTTATATTTCATGTGACTTCCTGTGAGAGGGACTTTTTAGGACTTTGGGTAGTGGAACTTGACTTGGAGAAGTGTGGGACCTCGGACTGCTTCCCTGAGACAACTACATGGTGAGTGCAAGGCTTAATCCCCTTTCCTTGGCTTTCTGTAGGCACCAACCTCCAAGGAGGCCCCTCATCTTGGAGGAGGCCTCGTGGCTGGAAGCTGAGCTAGATTTAATCTTCTGGGAAGGCCCCTTGGCTAAAGCCTCTGAACTACTCCTGGCTCAGACCAGGACGGAGCAGATCTTCCCTTTCTCTCTCCCTCATTATTTTTTTAATATAGTTTTTTAAATTCATTTATTTAGTCAATTTAGAACATTATTCCTTGGTTACAAGAATCACATTATTTCCCTCCCTCCTCTCCTCCCCTTCCCATAGCCAATGTGCAATTTCATTGGGTATTACATGTGTCCTTGATCAGAACCCATAGCGTCTACATCCCCAGCCATATCCCCCTTAACCCATGTATTCAAGCAGTTGTTTTTCTCCTATGTTTCTACTCCCACAGTTTTTCCTCTGAATGTGGATAATGTTTTTTCTCGTAGATTCCTCCAAGTTGTTCAGGATCACTGCATTGCCACTAATGGAGAAGTCCATTACATTCGATTGTACAATAGTATATCACTCTCTGTGTACAATGTGCTCCTGGTTCTACTCCTTTCACTCTGCATCAATTCCTGGAGGTCATTCCAGTTCCCATGGAATTCCTCCACTTTATTATTCCTTTGAGCACAATAATATTCCATCACCAACCTATACCACAAGTTATTCATCCATTCCCCAATTGAAGGGCATCCTCTCATTTTCCAATTTTTTGCCACCACAAAGAGTGCAGCTATGTATATTTTTGTACATGCCTTTTTCCTTATTATCTCTTTGGGGTACAAACGCAGCAGTGCTATGGCTGGATCAAAGGGCAGACATTATTTTAGTGTCCTTTGGGCTGTGAAGATAATTTAATTGGCCGCCATGGGAAATCCCAAATAAAATATCCAAGTCAGTCTGGAAATTTATGGTAATTTAATTAATATAGAGGGAAGGAAGTTAAGGAGAAGGAGGGAAGAGGATATAGGATTTCTCCTGCCTGACCTGTGCCAGAGGGAGTTTAAAATTCGTGCCTCTAGGTCTCTGAATCTTATCTAAGAGGATAAAGTTGGAAAAGCAAAAGAGGGAAACTCAGCCAGAAACTCACCACCAAACCGGACAATAGCTTGTAGCCACACTAAGATGCTGAAAGGCCCAGCACGCTGCTATCAGCCAACTCTCCACTGAAAAAGGTACCAGAGAGAGGAAATGAGCCAACATATAGACCTTTCACCCTTATGTTCCCTTCTCTAAATGCCCATTCTTTTAGAGTTCTCATCTTCTTTGATTAGAGCATATCTTTAGAGTTACTTAACACTTCTTTCTTAAGTTTACCTTTTGTGAGTTACTTAAAATTTTTGTGATTAATTTAACCTTTATAGTTACCTAACACCTTTTTGTATTAAGATCTTAAAATAGACTTAACTTAAAGTTCTAGCTTCACTATAAGGTAAGAGTTAAGTACCTTCATTGTTCAATCAGGAGATTACAACTTTATCTTCCCCTAAAGTATGGTCTAAGTAGGGTGGAGTAATTTAACGTTCACAATCCCCCCTGATTTTGTTAGACTAAGTATCTTCATTGTTAAAATCAGGAAATAGCTAAATCCAGTCTTCACAGGGCATAGTTCCAAAATGCCCTCCAGAATGATTTCTTTCCCTCATTCTTAATTTCTTCCTTCTATTGTAAATATACCACCATAAAATTCCATTCTGACTTGAGTATTTCATTGGGATTTAGAATTTAAATCCCTGGCAACCACTAAAAACTATATTCAGTCTGAACCCAAAAATTACCCTTAACATAGCCCAGTAGTCTCCATGCCCCAAAGGCCTACAAAATTCCTGAGGCTTCCAAGAAATTCCATCCATTCTGGTTCTAGCCACAGCCTTTCATTTTTAATAAATATTCCCAGGCCCACCCAGATAAGTGCTTTGCTAAGGGTTGGATCATTGACCCTTTCCCTTTTAATATGACTCATGCACTATGTATAAATTGCACTGGGAGCCCTGTCACCTTCTGGAAGAGAATGATGATATATTCTTCTAATTGTATATACTGGCATCCTCCACAGCCATGCACCTGTACACAGTCAGGGGGCATGGCACACAATGGGGGCAGGCACTGGCACCCAGTCTGAGGGGTAGGGGTGAGGCATAGCATGGGGTCCCTAAAAAGTTCCAAAAGGTTGCCCATTACTGTTATAGAGTATGAGGTGTTCGTCTAGCCCCAGCTGTTGCTAGGTTGTTATCTATTTTCCCTCATTTTGCTTGGAAGTCCTCTATTTCATTGAAGACCCATCTTTTCCCTTATAAGATTATAATGAGTTTTGCTAGATGAGATATTCTTGACTGTAGGTTTTTGTATTTTGTCTTTTGCAATATGCTGTCCCATGACCTTTGACAAATATTGTGTGATCTTGACAGTGGTTCCATAGGACTTGAATTCTTTCTGGTTGCTTATAGTATTATTTTTCACCTAAAACTCTGGATTTTGGCCATGATATTACTGGGTGTTTTAATTTGGGGGTTTCTTTCAGCAATAATAAGTAGATTATTTCTATTTTTATTTTGCCTTCTCATTATAATATGTTGGTAGAATTTAATTCATGATTTCTTGAAAAATAGTATCTAGGCTTTTTTGGTCATGACTTTAAGGTATTTCAATGATTCTTAAGATATTCTCCTTGATCTATTTTATGGGTATACAACCCAAGATACCTTATATTTTCTCTTTTTTTTCAACTTTTGTCTTTATTTTTATATATATTGTTTTCTTCTGAAATCATTAACTCCTATTTGATCCATGTGCATTTTTAGAGAATGTGTTACTTGAGTTACATATTGTACCTCTTATGTTAACCTCTTAACTCTCTTCCAAGTCACTCTGCTATAACTCATTTCTTTTCCAGTTTTTTCCCTCTATTCATTTATAATTTCATCTAATGCAAGGAAAATTGACTTTATTATCAAAATGAACAATATAGTCATATCAAGATAGGTAGAAAAAGTTTTTTAGAACATGAAACATATTTATGTTTAAAAAATAACACTAGAAAACATATGAATAATCATGACCTTTTCTTAACATGGTAAGTTTTGAAGCCAAGAATTATACATAATGAAAACAAACTAGAGACCTTTCCCATATAAGGAAAGGATATTTATTGTCACTACCCCTAATTCACATAACACTAGAAATAATAATAGTAATAATAGTAGTCTATGACAACAAGAAAAGAAAAAAGTATACTGAAGGAATAAGCATAGGCAAAGAAGAAACAAAATTATTTCTTCTAATAGATATGATAGTATATCCAGAGAACCTTAGAGAATCAACTAAAAAGTAATTGAAACAATAATTTTAGTGAAGTTGCAAGATATAAAACAAAACCAAAGAACACATGAGTATTTCTTTATGAATCAATAGAGCCCAACAGGAAGAATTACAAAAAGAAGTTCCATTTACAATAACTACAAAATATATAAAATATTTGGGAGTTTGTCTACCAGGAAAAATACAAGAACTATTTGAAAACAAAATGCTGTTTGTGGAATAGCAAGGTGACCCAGTGGATTGAGAGCCAGGTCTAGAAATGGAAGGTCCTGGGTTCAAATCTAGACTAAGATTCTTCCTATCTATATGACACTGGGCAAGTCACTTAACCCCAATCACCTAGCTCTTACTGCTCTTCTGCCTTGAAACCAATACTTTTTATTGATTCTTTTTTTTTTAACCCTTACCTTTCATCTTAGAATCAATATTGGATATTGGGTCTAAGGCAGAAGAGTGGCCAGGGTTAGGCAATTGAGGTTAAGTGACTTGCCCGGGGTTACACAGCTAGGAAGTGTCTGAGGTCAGATTTGAACCCAGGACCTCCCATCTCTGGGCCTGACTCTCAATCCACTGAGCAACCCAGCTGCCCCCACTTTGTATTGATTCTAAAATTGAAGGTAAGGGCTTAAATCCCTATCCTAACCTCCCCCCAACTCCCAACTATTTGTGGAAATAAATACAGACCTAAGTAACCGGAGAAAGAATTTCTCATAGGAAGGCTTAACCAATACAAGAAAAATAACTATATTTCTGAAATAAATTTTCTTTTTCAGTGTCAATCTAATCAAACTACCAAAGAGCTAGAAAAGAATAATAATGTAATTCATCTAGAATAACAAAAGATTGAATGTCTCAGGGAAATAATGGGGAAAAAGTGGGATAAAATGAACCTAGCAATATCAGATCTAAAATCACACGACAAAGCCTTAATTTTCAAAACAATTTGGTAAAAATAGATCATTTGGTGAAATAATTTAGATAGAAAAGATGCTGTAGCAAATTAAGAAAATAATCTAGTATTTGTCAATCTAAAGAATTCAACAAACCTAACCATTGGAACAAGGCCAAAATTGCCATGAAAACTGATCAGTGGTCTGACAGAAATTAGATTAAGACATTTCACGGCATATACCAATAATCTCCATGTGGACATGTGACCTAGATATAGGAGGTCACATCATAAATAAAATAGAGGAACATTAATCTTTCTCTAGGCCTTGACCAGATTAATGTAATAATCAGACCAAAAGAATAATGGTATCTATGATCACTTCAATTGCCTTTGGATATATTTTTTTGAAATTTTTATTTAATTAATTTGGAATATTTTTCCATGGTTACAAGAGTATTGTTCTTTCCCTCCCCTACCCCCACCTCCCTCCCAGAGCCGATGCACAATTCCAGTGGGTTTTGTATGTGTCATTGATCAAGAACTATTTTTGGAGATATTTCTTGAGATCTCCTTTAATCTCATGGAAAGGAGAATCCATTGAGGGAGTATTTGAAGAGGGATTGTATGGATTTGTTATTATTCATAATAATAATTAAAAGGAGATGGAGTCAAGATGGCAGAATAGAAGCTGAGAAAGCTCAAACCACTTAAATCCTCTCTAATCAACCTTAAAATAATGCTTCAAAATGAATACTGAAGTGACAGAGCCCACAAGGGGAAAGAATGAAGCAACTTTGCTGCAGAAAACTATTGAAAGGTAGACAAAGAGAATCTGGTTGAGGGGGGTGAAAAAGGGAAAACAGCCCACAGCAAGGCCCCACAAAAAAGTACCAGTGCAGGCCAACAACAAGCCCCACCCACCCTACATCTATGGCTCCAGGTTTTGTACCCAGGCCCAAGCCAACATCAAGATCTTGAGAACCTGCCTAAGCCATCAGCAGTGTAACCCCATGAACAACCCAAAGAATTCCAAGCCCCAATCCAAGTCTGCAGTGAGGCCTTAATCTCTAGCACAAGGCAGTCCACAATGTGCTTGCCTGGTACAGGCCCAGAAGGGGACTCTAAGCTCCTGCACAAGTTCAAACCAAGACCCAAGCCTCAGCATAAGACAGTCAGCAAAGTGTCTAGTGGATACAAGTGGAAGGGAAGGTTCAGAGCCCTTTCCCAACCTTGCAGTGCAAGGCAGACCAAAGTACCTGACCTGTGTAAACCCAGAACAAGGCCCCAGTGCAAGGCATTCCTAAGCCCAGACTGAGGCCCAAAGCCCTGGCCCAAGCCTGAGGTTAGATTCTGAGCCTCAGTCCAGGGTTGCTCATACTGTTCTGAGCTCTGCAAGCCACCAACAGTCCAAGGGGGTGATTGAATCAGCAGTGGGAGGGGGCTTTCAGAGCTCCCAGATCACAAGCCATCATACCATATTGGAAGAATTGAAAATTTGCAGAAACCCAAAACTAAAGCTAAGGGTAGCAGCAATAAAAAAAAAAGAAGTTTAAGAGAGTTCCCCCTCTACTCTGAGAACCAAAGCCATTTTTAAAATGAAACTAAAAGTCAAGAAAAAGGTTGGGAAAATGAGCAAATATTTTTAAAAACCTAACCAGAGTAAATTTTTGTGAAGAAAAAGAAGATCAAACATAGACTCACAAGGGGACAGTAGAAACAAAGCAGCTACATATAAAACTTCAAAGAAAAATATGAATTGTCTCAAATTCTAAAAGAGCTCAAAAAGGATTTTAAAAATCAATTAAGAGAGGTAGAAGGAAAAGGAGGAAGGGAAATTAAAGCAATGGAAGAAGAAAATAGCAGCTTAAAAAACAAAATTGGCAAAATGAAAAAAAGATTCTAAAGCTCATGGGAAAAAAACCATTCCTTAAAAATTAGAATTGGACAACTAAAAGCTAATGACTTCATTAGACATTAAGAAACAATAAAATCAAATCAAAAGAAAAAAACATGAAAAAAATAACAGAACTGGAAAACAGATCCAGGGGAGACAATTTAAGAATTATTGGACTACTTGAGAGCCGTGGTTAAAAAAAAAAAAGCCTAGACATCATTGCAAGAAATTATCAAATTGTCTTGATAGTTTTCAATAAGAAGGTAAATTAGGCATTGAACGAATCCATAGATCACCTCCAAAAACAAATCCCCAAGTGACAAATCCCAGGGATATTATAGCTAAATTCAAGAGCCTCCAAGCTAAGGAGAAAATACTAGAAGCAGCCAGAAAGAAACAATTTAAAAATCATAGAGCTATAGTCAGGATTACACAGGACTTAGAAATATCCACATTAAAAGATTCAGAATGCTTGGAATATGATATTCAGCAGGGCAAAAGAACTAGATTTACTACCCAGGATCACATCCCCAACATAAGTATATTCTTTCAAGGGGAAAATGGTTATTAAATAAAATAAGAGTTCTAAGCATTCCTAATGAAAATACCAGGCCTAAACAAAAAATTTGATGTTCAAATACAAGACTCAAGAGAAACATAAAAAGATAAATAAGAGAAAAGTTAAAGGATTAAATAAGGTTCAACTATTTATATTCTTACATGGAAAGATGATATTTGTAATTTTTAAAAATTTTATTAGTATTAGAGCAGGTGGAAGGAGTACAAATAGATAGAGGCTGTGGAAGGATGTGCCAAAAAAATGTCAAGGGATGAAAAAGAGAATTGCATTGAGAGAAAAGGGAATGCAGAGTTGAAATGAGGTAAATTATCTCACTCAAAGAGGCACAAAAAAACTATTACAATGGAGGGAAAGATTAAGGTGGTGATGGGCAAGGCTTAAACCTTACTCTCATTGTAATTGGCTCAGAGAGGGAATAACAGCTATACTCATTCAGATATAGATTCCTATAAATAGACTACATATAGAAACCAAGTAGGAGGGCAATAAGATGAAGTAGTGTTATAGAAGGGAGAGAGAAGTATGGGGTAGTGATTAAAAGCAAAACATGTGAGGAGGGACAGAGTGAAAGGAGAGAGAGAGTGGGATGAAAAGGGGAAAATAAGATGGTTAGGAATACACAGTTTGTAATCATAACTATGAACATAAATGGGATGAACTCACCCATAAAACAGAAGCAGATAGCAGAGTGGATTAAACAACAGGATCCTATATATGCTGTCTACAAGAAACACATTTGAAGCAAGGAGATACACACAGAATAAAGGCTGGTGCAGGATTTGTTATGCATCATCTGAAGAAAAAAAGGAATAGCATTCATGATCTCAGACAAAGCTAAAGCAAAAATAGATCTTGATAAAAGAGATCAGGAAGGAAATTACTTCTTGATAAAAGGTACTATAAACAGTGAAGTAATATCAATACTAAATATGTATGCACTAAATGGTATAGCCTCTAAGTTTTTAAAGGAGAAATTAAATGAGCTTCAGAAGAAATAGTAAAACTATTCTAGTTGAAGACCTCAACTTCCCCCTTTAAGATCTAGATAAATTGAGCATAAAAACAAACAAAAAAGGAGTGAAAGAAGTGAATGAAAAAACTTTAAAGTTAGAACTAATTGATCTCTGGAGAAAATTGAATGGGAATATAAACGACTATACCTTCTTTTCTGCAGTACCTGGCACCTACATAAAAATTGGCCATAAAAACTCCATAACCAAATGTAGAAAAGTAGATATAATAGATGCATCCTTTTCAGATCATAACATAATAAAATTATAATCAATAAGTGTCCATAAAAAGGAATATCAAAAAATTAACTGTAATCTAATTCCAAAGAAGGGGTGGGTCAAAGAACAAATTATAGAAACAATCAATAATTTTATTAAGGAGAATGACAATGAGGTGGTATATCCCTAAATGCTTACATCAGTAAAAGAGAGAAAAAGTAGACCAGTGAACTGGGCAAACAGTTAAAAAATTAGCAAAAGAACAAATTAAAAATCCCCGGTTAAAAGACTAAAGACTAAATTGGAAAACATAGAAATCAAAGGAGAAATTAATAAAATTGAAAGTAGGAGAACTATATCTAATAAGACTATGAGTTAGTTTTATTTGAATAAACAAATAAAATAGTGTAAAATTATATTTATATCTCCAACAATAAAAATATTATAATTTATGAGATTTATTAAGGATCATTAAAAATCAAGGAATAAAGAAGACACAAAATAAAGACCACATGCCCATGGCTGGTTAGCCATTTTCAAATTTTCCTGCCTTACCACCATCACTGCTAATGCTACATCATACAAGGAGAGAGAGAGAGAGAGAGAGAGAGAGAGAGAGAGAGAGAGAGAGAGAGAGAGAGAGAGAGAGAGAGAGAGAGAGAGAGAAATAGAGAGAGAGAGCATGGGAGGCACTACTGCCAGCTAAATATCAATAATGTGATCTCACCAATGTGGAGATGCAGGAGAGATTATAGGGAATTCTGGGAAATACCAAGGACTTCTGGGGAATGAAGTATAAGGTTCAAAATCTCCATTTATACAGTAGGCAAGGCATTGGATAATTTGATTTAAAAAGGAAAGAAAAAATATCAAATAACCAGTATCAAAAATGAAAAGAATGAATTCACCATCAATGAAGAAGTTAAAGCAATCTGTAGGAACTATTTTGCTCAATTACATGCCAAAAAGTCTGACAATCTAAATGAAATGGATTAATATTTACAAAAATATAAATTGCCCAGATTAACAATAAAGGAAATAGAATATTTAAATAATCCCATCTCAAAAAAAAAAAAGAAATTTAACAAGCATCAAAGAATTCCCTAAGGAAAAATCCCTCCTATAGATTAGAATATACCATGCAATATCTGGTGTGAATGAACTCTCCCACTGGATAGTGAAATATCTTGTTAAAAAATAGAGAATCCCAGCTCTCACTCAGGGGGAAATTCCTTAAAGTCTAGAAGTCTCTAACAAGGTAGGCTGGAAATAAGATAATTATTAAGGTGCTTGCTCCTTTACATATCATCTTCTTTCTGAAGTCCTTTTCTCTTTCCAGGGACCTTCCTTGCAGGGAATTTGGTACCACATGTGACCTCTTTTGAAGCTGGAAGTCATAAGATCTATGAGCTCTCCTCTCAAGTTCTGACCAATTCTGTCTCTCATACAGGCATGGAGCACTGAGTAATTTCTCTCCACCAACAAGAAGAGTCTTAATGAAAATTGGCTTTGAGACTCTGGTTACATAAATACTCATATATGTATATGTTGTTTCCTCCAATAGAATGTAAGCATCTTGAAAGTAGAGATTATTTCTGTTTTATCTTTGTTACCTCTAGCACCTATAACAATATCTGGCACAGAAGTTTAATAAGTATTTATTAATTTGTGTGGGATAAAAATTGATTACCAATGCCCCACTCACTCAAACAAACAAAATCAGAGTCAGAAGGTAGGAATAAAAAGAGGCAGTTTACTCCCCTTTATGATAGAATTCTCTTCAATGATGGGTTAGGAAGTGTCAATTGATTAGAACTATACCCAAAGGGTGCTAAAACACTGTCTGCCCTTTGATCCAGCCATAGCACTGTTGTGTTTGTACCCCAAAGAGATAATAAGGAAAAAGACTTATACAAGAATATTCATAGCTGCACTCTTTGTGGTGGCAAAACATTGGAAAATGAGGGGATGCCTTTCAATTAGGGAATGGCTGAACAAATTGTGATATCTGTTGGTGATGGAATACTATTGGGCTCAAAGGAACAATGAACTGGAGGAATTCCATGTAAAGTGGAATGACCTCCAGGAATTGATGCAGAGTGAAAAGAGCAGAACCAGAAAAATATTATACACAGAGACTGATACACTGTGGTACAATAGAATATAATGGACTTCTACATTAATGACAATGCAGTGATCCTGGACAACTCAGAGCAATCTATGAGAAAGAACACTATCCACATTCAGAGGGAAAACTGTGGGAGTAGAAACACCAAATAAAAACAACTGCTTGGTTACATGGGTTGAGGGGATATGATTAGGGATGCAGACTCTGAATGAACATCCTAATGCAAACATCAACAACATAGAAATAGGTTCTGATCAAGGACACATGTAATACCCAGTGGAATTGTGTGTCGGCTGCGGGAAGGGTGGGTGGAGGAGAGGGAGGGAAAGAATATGATTCTTGTAACCAAAGAATAATGTTCTAAATTGACAAAATCAAATTTAAATTTTAAAAAATGTGTCAGTTGACTAGGCATCGAGCAGTCAATATATATTCAAGGCTCCTCTCGTCTTCCCATCAGGTTCCCATCAGGTCCCCCTCCACCCTCCAACCCCCAGACTTTGACCTACAGATCAAAACACCTGTGCTTCCAACCCAACTCTGGTGAGGTAAGGGAAGCAACTGAGCTGTTTGTTATTCCTTCTGTCCATCATCAGTCTCCCTCCCAAGACTGTCCTGGAGTTCTCAACCAACAAAAAGGCAACAAACTACATTTTATAAGCTAAATGTTCATTCTGAGAAAAGCACACTTAATTTTGTCCAATTGTCCAATTTTGTCCAATTGATGGACTCCTTTTTGTGTGTGTATTTTTTTTTCTGGTAGATACAAACACCACAAGTACTTTATTATTTTTTTTTAAATAAAAGATCCTAAAATAAGTCCCTTTGGTAGTACAGTGGATTGAACAGTGGGCTTGGAGTCATTAAGACCTGAGTTTAAATGCGATCTCAAGCATTTACTAGCTGTGTGACCCTGGCTTAGTCACTTAGCTTCTGTTTGCCTCAGTTTTCTAATTTGAGAAATAGGGATAAAATAATATCCATCTCCCAGAGCTGTTACAAGAGCCAAGTGAGATAATAATTTTAAAGCATTTAGCACAGGGTCTGGTACATAAGTGCTATATAAGTTAGCTATTATTATTATAATACTACTACTCTCAATATCCTTTATGAGAGGTTTCTAAGGATTGATTTTTCTCATAAGCATACTTAACCAATCTGAAATTTCATCTCCTAAAATTGAGCTGATATCTCAGGCTTTTGATTCAACATTGAATTTATACCTATTTGGTAAATATTTCCAATTGCAATCCAGTTTTTTAAAAAAAGCCTTATTAACACTTTTTTTAAATATCTAAGTAATTTCTGAATATACATTTCTTGTTTCTCTTGCCAGTAAGGCTTCCCTTGTGACAACAGGAAAATAAATCAAGCAATATTAACTATAAACTTCTTAAGTCTGCTAGCAACACAAAATTCTATATATAGTCTTCCAACAAAAGGAGTAACCTTGACCATTTTCGGGGGAATATAGAGCTCAATGTTAAAAGGAACGAACTTTACAATAGTCCAAAACACACCTTGATAATTTGACAGCAGCAGAGCTATGGCTTGCATGTCTTAGGCTTTGAGGAGATGGGGAGGGGTAAATGTTCATTTGTTCATTATCATTATTCAACATTCAATTTCATGCCATTATTCTTTTACATATTACTATGGTAGTTTTTGTTATTTTGATTCTACTTCTTTTACTCAGCACCAATTTATACAAGTTTTCTCAGATTTCTCTGAATTCTTAATGAAATGAGGGATATATAGCAGGCTGCCTGTGAATACCAATCTATGGAAACCTTTTTATTGGAGATTCTCTTTCCCATCACCCTTGCTCATAAGCCCAAGGAAAGAAGTCTAATTTTGCTAGAGAACAATTGATGGAGTACTGAACTTAAATCCTGAGCACTTCTGGAGAAGTATGTGGCCTAATGTTGAAAGGCACTTTAGCTTAATGTAGTATATCCTTGGTACTAACTCTCCCTCCCTAGAGCATTATTTTTAAAAAATTGTATACCTGTATATATGCATGTATATTTCTATTTGTATATGTATATATACATAAATATACCTATCTTCATTCATTCATTTAACTTCAATGACTTCAAGCATTCCCATGATTTTATAAGTAACTTCATTTTTACCTGAGAATTGCACATGCTTATGTGCAATAAAGAAAAAGATGAGGGGTACAAGTTTGTGGAGCAGCTGGTATCCCACTATATACTACACTGGACTTGTTCACTGTGCACTTGCTGCATAGTTTTAGATCTTTGTCTATAATACCCAAGTTTTGTGTAGCAATTATGCCCATAAAATATGATACAGGTTTTTTGGTAGGAATTGCCATTGAACTGAAGAACTTGGGGTTTTTATATACTCTTTAGGAAGTATAGGAAAGGAAGGACAATTGATTGGCTGGGGAGACAAAGGAAGGAGGATTCCACCTAGGGAATGGAATACCTGGGAGAGGCCTAGATACAAAGGAGAAATTTCTAAGAGGAAGGGGTACTTTATTATTATTTTTAAAAATTTTCACATTATTTATTTATTTTTAGAATACTTTTCCATGGTTACATGATTCATGTTCTCTCCCTCCCTCCTCCTGGAACTGACAAACAATTCCACTGCTTTATACATGTCTTATTACTCAAAACCTAATTCCATATTATTCATATTTGTAATAATGTTTTAAAACTACAACCCCAAATCATATACCCATATAACCAAATGATAAATCATATGTTTTTCTTCTGCATTTTTCCTCCCTTAGGTCTTTCTCTACATGTGGATAGCATTCTTTTTCAGAAGTTCCACGGGATTGTTCTTGATCATTGCATTCCTATAAGTAGCAGAGTCTATTACATTCCATTGTTCCACAATGTTCCAGTTACTGTATACAATGTTTTCCTGGTTCTGCTCATTTTGCTCCGCATCAATTCATGAAGGGCTTTTAAGTTTTTATAGAAATCGAGCAGTTCATCATTCCTTATATAGCACAGTAGTATTCTATCATAATCATATACCACAATTTGTTCATCCATTCCCCAATTGAGGGACACCCCCTTATACAAAAGGGTACTTTAGATTATATCTGCCAATCCTATCTAGTGTTATAGATGATATTGATCTTGGAATTTGTTATTAACCTTTATGGCCAATTGATATAGATAGCTGTTAAGTTCACCTGGTGGTAGATGGTGAATGAAGCTGCTGGACACAGCTTAATCCAACAAAATTTATTATTATTATCAGGAGAGGCAGGGAAAGAATTAGGAGGTAGAGATACTATAGGAAAAATCTTAACCCAAATCTAGGATTTCTAAATATATATCCCACCAAACTGATCTGTAAGGATTGTCTTCTTGTTCACCAAAGGCTAACCCCCTTAAAAACTGTTCTACCACTTTCTACCTAAAACCCAAATCTAGCTATCTAACCTTATTCTAATATATAAACTTCAATATTAGTAACCTCCTTAAAATACAAAACAAAAGCAAGTTGTCTTCTCTAATTGACCAATGTGGCATTTAGAAATCAAAGTCTCCTCTCACTCTTCCCACCTGAGCCATCTGAGCTCATGCTGTATTCCAGGGATCCCCAAACATTTTACACAGGGGACCACACACTGTCCCTCAGAGCATTGGAGGGCCAAACTATAAAAATAACTATGAACAAATCTGCTTACCACTGTCTGGGATAGCGGAGGCTGCAGCGCTGGCTGTGATGGTCCTGTCACACCTTGCACAGGCTCATCACTGCCACCACTATACTGGGCAGTAGTATACACAGTGCAGAATCCCCTCTCCCAGATCCCCGCTCACCATCCTGATGTCTTCCATTGTGCAGCCACATAATCCTTTGCGCTGCACCTCCTTCTAAGGTGCCAAGCAAAGGATTGTGTCACCAGAAGTAGTATCATACATGAGCGACACTGCGCTTTGTGGCACCACCACATACAGTGCTCCTCTCACTGACCACCAGTAAAAGAGTTGCCCCTTCTGGAATTGTGGTGGGGGCCAGATAAACAGCCTTGGGGGACTGCATGTGGCCCGTGGGGCTGTAGTTTGGGGACCTCTGCTGTATTTAGTAAGAGTCAAACAGCTTTCCCATTTGCACCTGCACTCTCTTCAGGAGAGCAACTCTTGACAGCCAAACTCTTTCCAACCTTCACAGATGCTCTTGTCAGGGTTTCAAGTTAAGTTTGGCCAAAGTCTCTAACTGATATTATCCAGAGAAAAGTGACCGACCATCTCTCCAGACAGTGACTCCAGAGAGTGGCCAAGAATCCAAACTGCTTTCCCACGAATCCAATATTCCTTAAAGAGCCCAAGAAGATTTCCCCCTTGGTCTTGCCTAACAGGGGACCGAAGAAAAATCCTTGTTCTGGTCTATCTCTCTACATTCTAATTATTGCTCTAGAACTTAATTAAAACAAATTAAACCTAACACTAGAGTGAGATCACTGGGTACTTGAAGGTTTATTGCTCAGTCTAGGACAACACTATGAATCCTACCTAGAGTGATTCAGGGGGTACTTAAGAATTTCATAAAACAAAGTTGTCAGTATTTAATTTTAAATTTTTGAATTCATGTTTTTAAAGATGTTAGTGTATAGTTTTATGCTTTGTTCTTCCCTGGCTTAGATATTACAACTATAATGTCTCATAAAAGGAATCTGGCAAAGTGTTTTCTTCTTCAGATTTGGAGAATAATCTGCATAGTGTTGTTCTATTGTTCTTAATCAATATTAAGTGCCCACTCTATGCCAGGCACTATGTTAATGTACTGGGGATACAAAAAGAGGTAAAAGATAGTCCCAGCTCACAAGGAGCTTAAAATCTAATGGGAAAGACAAATGCATATAAAACAAACTGTAAAAATAAATAGGAAATTTTACTTAATTTACTGTTGAATACTTAACTATTAGAATTAAGATGTATTGGGGAAGGCTTCCTGTAGGATTTTAATTGGAATTTAGAGGAAGCCAAGGAAGTAGGAAGTGAAGAAGGAAGATCCTTCTAGATAGGGGAACAGTTAGGAAAAATGCTGAATCCAGAGATGGAGTGTCTTATTTATGAATGGAATAGTATGTATCATGGAGGAAGGTATAAGAAGACTGGAAAGGTAAGAAGGGGCCTGGTTATGAAGATCTTTCAACACTAAACACATCATTTTGTATTTGATTTTGGAGGGAATAGGAACTGCTCAAGGTTTTTTGCTGTTGTTTTGTTTTAGTGTGTGGATAAGAGGATGGAGTTTGAATGGACATTGTTGAAATCTGTCCTTTAAGAAAACCATGTTAGTGGCTGAATGGAGTTTAGATTGGAATGGGAAGAGAATAGAAGATGGCCCCACTAGCAGTTATTGCATTATTAATTCAGGTGGGCTCTCCTATAAATCTCATTAGGACCAGGCTTGTTTTTTTTTCCTTCTTCTGATAGTTCAATTATAGCTAATTCTATTTCCTTTTCTGAGATTAGATTAACATCTCTACATGGTCTTCTATAAATATGAGTATTTTATAATTTTTGAAGACATTCTATTTCTTCTGTATTCTCAGTTTATTTACTGAATAACTATATGATAGACTAATTATTCTTTTTATTTCTTGTTTTGTTCTATCACCTTGTTCATCTAATTAAAAGTTTATCAATTTTATATATAGTTTTAGTTTCATTTGTATATATTTTTTGGTTTCCAGTTTACCTATTTCTCCTCTAATTTTTAACATATTATTTGTAATATTTATTTTAGGTTTATTTCTTGGCTATCTATTTTTAAAAATGGATAGTCAGTTAAAATTCTTTCTTTTTCCATTTTGTTAATATAGGTTTGTAGGGATATGATTTTACTCCTCTCTCTTCCCCTAAAACTATTTTGGCTAGTGTTAGAAATCTAGCTATGTTGTTTCATCATTATTTTCTTTCACCTTGTTCTTTAACACATTCTCTACTCCACTCCCCAGCCTTTAAGGTTTTTATTGTCTCCATTTGGGTCTTTTGTTTGTATTCTCTAAACTATTTTTATGGTTTTACAGTCTGTGGGAGATTTTAATTTTTTAAATTTAATCTTTTTGCTTTTTTACAGTGGTCTGTGACACTTTAGAATTACAGAGCAAGAGGTGCTGAATGAAGATATAGGGATTAAGGATTATTCTCTGTTGTTAATTGAGGATTTAAAAAAAAACCAACTTTTTTTTTTTGATTCTTGGGTTCCTGGATTGTGGAGACAGCTGAAACTGGTTTATCTCTTGCAGATATTTCCTGTTTTTGAGAGGTTTGAGAGGTTGTAAAGATTGGAGAAAACATCTAGTTCTCCATCTTGCTAGTCACATGACCCAGAAGTCTCATCTTTATTTTTTAAGTATTGTAAAAATTAAATTAGTTTCTCTACTAAAAGTATTATATTTTTATGAGGTTTATTAATGATTATTAGAAATCAAGGATACAAAATAATAAGCCACGTGCCTAGGGCACAATTAGCCCATTCACAGACTACTTATAACATGTTGTAAACTCTAAATAGAGGAAGAGAGCTTTTGAGAGGCAGAAAGACCTTTAAATAATAAATTGTGATATCGTCCAGGTGGAGACTCAGGTGAGATTATAGGGAATTCTGGGAAGTACCAAGGACTTCTGGGGATTGAAGTCTGGGGTTCAAATCTCCATTTTTTACAGTATCAACATTCTCCTGGAAGAAGGAGGCAGAGGAGAAGGCCAGAAGGAAACACAGACAAGCAAGATAGCACTGAAAAAATGTTGTTTTTATTATATCCTTAAAAGAAAAAGGAATCTGTACATAAAACATATTTGTAGTTCTGTGTGCAATACTGTTTTTCTATTATACATTCCATATGGAAATTTTATTTGATGTTAAGTTCAAAATAGAAAAAAGAAATTTTAAAAAGTGTCACTCTAGTGAATCATAGCAATTACAAATTATTGTTGCTATTTAAGTATTTTTGTAAATTTATAGCTGTGAGTCTCTCTGTTAGCATTTTTAAAATGTGTGGAAGAAATAAATAGCTGTTCTGTGCTTGATTTAAGTTGTAAGGTAGATTCTCTTCTCCTCTTCCTTTTGGAGAGATACTAAACAGGTCCCAAACCTTAGCTTTAAGTGAGGCTCAGGGCTTAAGGGTGTAAAGTGCCCAAAATTGTGAAAGATTTTGATCCCTCTTTTAAAGGGTCAGGTTCCCCCAGGAATAAACTCATTCTACCCATATGCATGGGTTCAGGACTGAAATAGGACTTAGTGGAGAGTAGGACTAGGCTAAAATGATATGTTTACTTTGTATATATTTTGTATATACTGATATATGTAGTTATTTTTTCCCCTGATCCTTATCTTTGTATCTTTAGTACCAACACGATACTGACATATAGAAGGCACTTGACTACTTATTGATTCATTGACTAATTAATTAATACAGTTTTTCAATTAGCTCTTTCAGCCTCCTACTTGGACTCAGCTATACTCTCCATCTAAGATGCTATTTTCAGATTCATGTCTTATGCTGTTCACTGGCCATTGGGGACACCAGTTAAGTCTGTCCTTATCAGAGGAAATATCAATTTCAGTCATTAGAATTGGCAGTAGCAATAAGATTAAATATGTGTTAAATAAATGAATGAGTAATTAAGTAAGGCAGTCTCTGAGTTTGTTTTTTACTCTGTAGCAATGAGTGTCTTGTGGGGATTATGTTGTTACTATTCAGTTATTCCTGTTGTGTCCAACTCTTTGGGATCCTTTTACAGATGAGGAAACAGAAGGAAAGAAGGTTAAGTGATTTGCCCAGGGTTACATAACTAGTAAGTATTGGAATCCAGATATTGATCTCCTGACTCCCAGATTAGCCCTCTATCCACTGTGCCACCTAGCTACCATTGCACAGAGTATATACTGTCTTCAGAAATAGAGTTGGTATAATTACTTTTGTTCATTTCTTGTTTTTTTTTTCACGAGAGTAGGGGATGGATGTAGGGGTACTGTTGCTCACTGATAAATGTGCCTTTTAGTCCTCATAGTATAGAATATGGTACGTAGAAGATACTTAATAGATGCTTGCTAATGATTACATATTTCATGTTGGTGCTTCTTTAACCAGTTTTATTGTTATATATTCTTTTTCTAATTGGGTTTCTTTTTACTTTTGCCTTGGTCAGTTGCCCTTACCGCACACTGAATATGAACTGATTGAAGCTTGATTTTGAAATGACCATGGTTAATCATTTCTTGCCTATTAAAATATATTGATTTTTTGGAGGGAGTGGGGGATGATGTTATTTGGTACTTACTATATCTAATACTTCTGACTCCCTAAACATTTCATGATATAAGGTGAATGGAATGTAAGCAGCCCACATTCATTTTAAAAAACTGAACCATATTTTAAAAATCATATCTTCTAATGTTCCTTCCTTAACCACTTTCACATTCATTGAAATTGTTGAATATTGAGGTACACAGGGCATCTCAAAAGTTATAGTGCGTTTTAAGCTTTAATGGCTTAAAAATGCACATTATCTTGGAAAGTTTTTTCAAGTTTTTGAAAGACTTCCACCATCATAGACATTGTGGTGCATAAACTAAAGTTACATTCCTCGTGATCTCTTTGCTTACTCCCAACATATGTACTACAAGGCAACATGTCCTACAAAATTTTTTTTGGCAACTTTGGGCCACAAATGAAATTAATGTCTACAGACCTTAATTTTCCCTACAAGGATAACTTTAAACTAACTTTTCTGCATATCCACAACTTCTTTATGTCCTCTAGTTGTAAATTAATTACAATACAAAAGTCACTATTATTGTTGCTGTTCAGTTCTTCATGTCAACCTGTTGGTAGTGGAATGAAATCATACAATAGGAATGCCAATGTTTAAATTAATGTTTGTAAAAGGATAGGTATTGTTTTGACTGAGAGGAAGCATGGTACAGTCAAAGGATCACTGGATTTTGAACAAGAAAATCTGAGTTCAAATATTTGCTCTACTATTTACTAGTTGTTTGATGATGGCCAAGTCATTTAACTTCATTGGATCTTAGTTTCCTTAACAATGAAAGGGGCAACTCTTAAGGTTTTCCTGCCCTAAATCTATGATTCTATATTTTTAACATGCTCTCTTTAGTCCCTTTATGTGACTTGTTTAGTGCATGTATTACTAATGGAGTCAAAGAAGACCACCCTGCATCAAGGGCCATTTTGTATTTTCATCCATTTCTTTAGTTACTATGGCCAAAAAATATTGACGGTGGTCAGTCTTCTGCTGAACTTCTCTCTGTTTAGCTAGGCTTATCCTTGTAATATGCCAGGCCCAGCTGAAGCTGGCTCCAGAAAGGCATTTGTTGGGGCCAGCTGGGTGGCTCAGTGGATTAAGAGCCAGGCCCATGAGATGGGAAGTGCTAGCTTCAAATGTGGCCTCAGATACTTCCTAGCTGTGTGATCCTGAGCAAGTCACTTAACCTCCGTTGCCTGGCCTTTACTGCTCTTCTGCCTTAGAACCAATACACAGTAGTAAGGGTCTAAAATAAAAAAAAGACAATTGTTAAATTTTTAGTATGAGCATTTACATTTCAAATTTGGCAAATGGAATAAGAACCTGGTTTATTTTCTTGCTGTTCGTCAAACAAGACTCTGTCTCGACTCCAGGTCATTTTCTCTGGCTATCTCTCTAAACATGGAATGACATTCCTCTTCATCTCTCTCCTAGTTTCTTTGGGTTTTCAAGTTCATATTACATATCATTTTCTATAGGAAGTCTTTCCTGATCTCTCTTAATTCTAGTGCCTTCTCTCTATTGACTATTTATTTTATCTTATATATAGTTTGTACGTGTGCAAAGGATAAATTTAGTGTTGTGACCTAAACTATATTAGTTATTTGTCACCATGGAATATCCCAAATAAAATACCCAAGGGAGCTGTAAATTTATGGTGATTTAATTAATATAGTGGAAAGAAATTAAGAAGGGAGAAGGAAAGGTTGTAGGATTTCTCCTGCCTGGCTTGTGCCAGGGGGAAGATTAGAGGCTTTAGGAAGATAAGGTTTTGGAGAGTAAATGAGGAAGGAAGCAGCCTGAACTCCAAGAGGGCTAAGCCAAGATGCCTGAACCTGAATAAGCTCAAGGGCAAATTCACCGCCAAAACCCAGACAATTATCTGCCACCACGCCAAGATGTCGGAACAGTTAGCACGCTGCTAGCCAGAGCCACATCTCTGGGGAAAAAAAGACAGACGAGAGGAAGCCCTGCGAAAAAAAACCCTAGATGATTCTACCTCCCTTTCCTGCTTCTCCTCTGCACCAATCGTAGTCTAAGCTTGACTTAGGACAGCCCAGGGGTCTGTCAGCTATTTCTGATTTGTCAATTTCTCTATCAAAGGCCATCCTCCTAAACACTCAATCTTCAAGCATGGTTACAAACATTCCTGATTTTGTTAGACAAAGAAGGGTGGAATAATGCAAACTTCCTAAGACATCCCTGATTTTGTTAGACTAAGCATCTTCATTGTTACAGATCAGGAGATAGCTAAATCCAATTCACGTGTGGTTGTTTTCAAATTGCCTTCTCCATTAGATTGTAAGGACAGGAACTGTCCTTTGTCTTTCTTTGTATTCATCTCCAAGCCATAGAAATAGCTTAATAAATGTTCATTGACTAACTAATGTGAAGATTGGATTTGGCTATCTTCTGATTTAACAATGAAGGTACTTAGCTTTTCTTTTATTGTGAAGATTAAATTGTAATTCCTGGTCTATTTTTAGATTTTAATCCCCAAAGTGTTAACTCATTATTTAAAGTAGATCTACCCATTTTAACTACAAAAAAGTGTTAACTAATTACAAAAAGGTGTTAATTAAATACAAAAGGTGAACTAACCTAAAAAGGTGTTAACTAACCACAAAAGGAATATCTAAAAAAAGGCATGAACACCCATTTCATACATTGAGTGGGCAGTCCTGGAGAGGATCATCTGCTGTGATTGGTAGATGTAAAATTTAGGGGAGATGACACAAGAGAAAAAGATCTTTAAGTAGAGGAAACAGAGGCACACAGAGGAATGAAGAATGAAGAAGAGTCACTCTGAGGAGAGACTGAAAGGCAGACACTCAGACTTGGAGTGAAGACACTTGGCTGTGGAATTGGACCCCTGGAGGAGCTTGTGCAGGAGACCTCAGATTGCTTTCCATTTAGAAGGTCATTGTGGTGGGTGTAAAGGCTGACTTAGTTTCTTGCCCTTTCTGGAGGTGTGAACCTCCAAGAAAGGCCCCTCATCTTGAGACTCCTTTTCTCTATTTAAGGTCTTAGAATTTCTACCTGGCTCAGAGGAAGCCAGAGTTTTCTCTCTCTCTTTCTCATTCCTTAATATCTTCCCTCTATTTTAAATAAAACTACCATAAATTCCATTCTACTTTAGTAATTTATTTTGGGATTTAGAAATTAAATCCCTGGCAACCACCAAATTAAATATTCAAGTCCAACTATAATTACATTTAACACTAATAATTTATTTAATTTTTTGTTTTTGAAATTTTTATTTAATTAGTCAATTTAGAATATTTTCCCTTGGTTACAAGAATCATGTTCTTTCCCTCCCCTCCCCAAACCCCTCCCGTAGCCAACCGGCAATTCCACTGGGTTTTCCACTAACTAATAATTTAAGCAAAGCCTGAGGGATCATCATTCTTTGGGGTATATCTTAAAGGAGATTATTAGCTAGGTAGAGCTTGGACTAGATGGACTCATATCCCAAGACTGCAATTCTCTGATTTTGTAGTAGAGACATAGTGTATAGTAGAGGGATTGTTGAAACAGGATGTTTGGGTTTGGATCTAGGCCTTGACACCTAATCCTTGTGACCATATCACTTAATCTGTTTCTTCATTTGTAATACTTCTCTGCCATACTGTACCTTAGGTGTTGTGAAAAAAGTGCTTTGCAAACTTAAAAAAATTTACAGCACATATTGGCAGCTAACAGAACCCAGACTTATCTCCCAATAAACAAAATGATGGAAAAAATAGCAAAGTGAAAGTGTTGAAAGACAGGTAGTTTCTTCAAGGTTATAGATATAAAAATATGTTGAATATGTATTATTTTGAGATTGTGACATGAGGCAACTTGACCAGATGTTCTCCAAGAGCCCTTCCAAGCTTTCTTCTGAGGAGGTTGGGAGAAGCCTACAGTGATACACACATGTGTGTGCATAAACTTTGCAAATGTAATCTCATTTGATCCTCACAACAATTTGGAGAGATAGGTGAAACTGAGGCAGATAGAAGTTAAATGACTCACCTAGTCACAAGGCTAGTAAACATCTGAGGCTGAATTTGAACTCAGATCTTTCTATCTCCAAGTCGAACACTGTATTCACCATACAACTTAGCTGCCTTCTTCTGATGCTTGAGATATTAAAAACAGAAAGAAATAAACCAAAGGGAGACCTAGAGAATAATGGTTAGTGCTTCATTAGTACAACGGGGCGGATTGAAATTGTCAGCTTTTGCGGTGTAACCTTTTGCTCGTTTCGATTTTGTCCTTAGACCACTTACTTAACCCTTCGCCCGCCACGTCTCCCTTTCTCGTGACTGTCATTTCCGGTGTTCCGGCCCACTCCAGCCCCAACAACGCAAACACAAGGCTGAGGAGCCCATCCCGTTTTTCCCATTTTCTCTGCGGGCGGGCCCTTGAACACCCTTGAACCAAAACCCTTCATTGTCTGAGCTCTTCTCCTTATGCATTGTGGGAGTCGTAGTCTTACTTGGCACCTAGTCGCCCTCCACAAGCACGTTCCTTCTAGCCTTGGGTCGAGACGCCAGGAAGACTACAAAGTCCATGGTGCCTTTCGCGCTTCCCTTCCCTCGCCCTGGACACCCTAACGCCTCCTCAAGTAGCCTCTTCCTCTGTCCCTCCCTCATCTCTGGGTCCTCCCTGCAGCGGTATCTGCGTGTGCTTGCGTTCTCCACTCAAGTCAGCTGTTTTCCTCTAGGGACTCGGTAGGAGTTTCGCACTGCAGGGAGACCGCGAGCCCAAACCTCCCGTCCCTCCCGAGCCGTAACCCCCAAGGGTGGGTGGGTGGGGGCGAACGAACTAGCTAGGGTGGGAGCAGAGCGCGCGCGTGCGTGTGTGCGTCCTTGCCAGCGTGCGGGAGCGCGCAAGCTCGAGCCCTAGCTCGGTTTCCCCCGGGTGGGCGGCGGCGGCGGCGGCGGCTGTGGAGGTTGAAGAAGAAGCCGCGGCGGCAGGAGGAGGAGGAGGAGGAGGAGGAGGAGGAGGAGGAGGAGGGGGGAGCAGCGGCGAAATGGCGGAGACCGTAGCTGACACCCGACGGCTGATCACCAAACCGCAGAACCTGAATGACGCCTACGGGCCGCCCAGCAACTTCCTTGAAATCGACGTGAGCAACCCACAAACCGTGGGGGTCGGCCGAGGCCGCTTCACCACCTATGAAATCAGGGTCAAGGTGAGGCCTTTTCAGTCCTCGGACCTCCCTGCCCCACCCTTGGCCCGGACTGACCCCCCCCCCTTCCAGTTTCCTGTGCGCCCCTGGCCCCCCTATTGGGCCCTTAGCCTGTAATGAGGCGTGGTGGTGCGGGAGCGAAGGTGAAGGGCGCCCTCCCTCCCCTTCGGACCCTGATCGTTGATGTTGGTTCCCTTGTAGGGGGGGAGGGGGCGTTCCTGTTGGGGTCCTGTTTGGCGTGGGGCGGTGGTGGAAGAGGGAAATGTCATAATTGTTTCTGCTTCCGTGTGAGAGACGCCCCCCTCCCCCTCCCCCCTTACTCCCCGGACCCTTGGGAGAGGTGGAGGGACCTTGGCTCACCCCATCCCAGGAGCCTTCTTCCTTTATCTGAGGGATGACTTTTAGGTTTGGAAGGAACAGCTCTACTGATATGGGGAGGGGGTGGGGGGAGAAAACGCCTTTTAAAATGACAGCTTCAAGGGGCTGGGGTGCGATGGGAAAGAGCGGTGTCTCATTTGAAGCCACCCCTCTTTTCAGTTCCTGGAGACCTGTTTCCCAGTAGTTGTCAAACTGGCTGCTCCAGGCCCATTCTTAGCAGTTGGGCTATTGGCTTTCATGGCTGAAGAGGCCTTGCGTGTTCATACCATGTAATCCATCAAACTGTAGGAATCAGTTTCGACTTTTATTTGGGGGGGGGAGGGGCTCACTGATTAGGTGCTGCTGATTTGATTTGAATGGAGAATTGAAGGATTGGAGCATAGAGCCCTAAGACCCGTTAGCACTTGGTCACCATGATGGCTGGGGACTTAGGGCATTCCACATTCCAGGAACTGGATCTGTATTAAGGAAAGTCTACTCATTTAGGTAAAACATACACTCTAATTTCAAGATTTGCACTTCACTGAATGATGAATCAACTAAAGTAGAAACACACACTTATCATTTCCTGACTAGTATTTGTTGGCAATAAGTAATTCAGATGATTTGAAAGGTGCTAATTGAAAATAGTGGTTCACTGTAGTTCAGGATTAAAGAATTTGCCCATGTATCAAGGTAAGTATCTTTTAGAAATTAATTTCATAAGACTCAGCTATTAAAACATAACTAATTAGTTGATTAAAATTGGAATTAACAAAATTTTGGATTTGGATAAATAAAAATTTACATAAATATGTTAGTAATGAATTGTAATATTAACAAAAGTCTAAGAAAATGGCTCCAGTCGGTCATTGTCTTCATTCTCTCATTTTAATGTTTTTGACTACTGCAAAATTATTACATAGAAAACATGTATTTTTATTTTAAGATGAAACTCATTCAGTTTTTGTTGCTTTATTCTTTTTCTATTTAAGATTCAGTTTGCCATTTGCTAAATAAATAGATGTCTTATTGAACTTTAAAAATTCAAACATCTTTGTAAAACACTTTCCTCAAATGGAAAGTAGCATTGTGCATATTGATGTTGGCTTAAAAACAGTTTTATTGATGTTTTATATTTACATCAGTCATTTCCGGAGAGAATACTTCTTCCCTTTCCAAAATGAAGGCTTCGTTTTAATTTAAAAAAAAAAAAATTTTTAATATAGTAGTTGAATCTAGTGATGTATATAATAAAGTCCCTTCCTATTCTGCCCCACTCCCTCACACCTTTATATTTTGTTACTCTCTGGCCTTTATTTTAGTGATCTTTTCATTTATGTTGATATATAATCATTATGTTTATTGCTATTTTATTTTGCATCCGTTCATAAAAGTCTTTCTATGTTTCTCTAGATTTTTTTCATGTATAATCATTATATTTGTATACTATTTTTTGAAGCCATTGCACAATTGATGGATAAAACTATAACAAAAGTGCTTTTATGAATATTATGCTATGTATTGGACCCTTATTTTAGTTTTTGATTTCTTACATGGTAGTTAATTTAACATTATTCATCAGTGAATTTTCTCTTTTCTGATAAAGCATATCTCAGCATTCTTCTGAGTTTCCATAGCTAGTATATCTTGTTACATAGATGAATCAGAATTTTCTTCTTGTATTTCCTCTTTTCAACACAGATGCTTTCGTTGGAAGTATTTGTTAAGTCTTTTTTGTAGTAAATGGCATCTTAAATTTTTTCTCTTGTTGGTCTTAGGGTTCTTTTTTAAATTTTGTGGAAAACCTAGCTTTTTTATAACCTTTATTTTAAATGAAACTTCTGATTAAGCCTAAGATAATGACATTTTACAGTATTTTAAAAATACTTTTAAAAAAGTGATTGCATATTGAATTAACTTATTCACCAAAAGTCCTAGTTATATTCATTGTCAACTAATATTTGTGAGGTTCTGGATTTTTAGAGAGGAGAATTATTTTCAAAATCCTTGGAAGAAAATGAAGGCTAGTAAACCCCCCAAATGGAGGACTTGGAAGGATCTTACTAGGGGGGAAAAGAGGCCCATAGCTGATTGGATGTTCAAGAATGTAGAGGTTCCAGGTTCTGAAGGAAGTTCCCAAGTAAGACTACAGCTGAGGCATAATGGCAAAGTTTGGAATTGTCAGCAGAGCTGATAAAGAGAATGAGTGGGGTGCGGGGGTGGGACCCAAAATGTTACATTTCATAAAATCCAACTAATTCTTGAAGTAATTTTGTCTGGATGATTGATGGCAGATTAAAATACGTCACACATTCTCCATTAATCTTTGGGTATAAAGATAGTATTTTAAGTTTTTAAAAAAACAAGATTCATATCCTTTTGTTTTGAAAGTGCCATGGTAATGTTTTTTAAAACTTCTGAGGTTTAGTAAGTCTGTAGAAGATCAATGGAAATGACTTAGTGGCTTGGAAAAGCCAAAAAGAACCTAAGATTATTTGGGCTCCTGGAGGAGAAAGCCAAGGAGGAAATTCAGGAGCCACTCTTGTTTTGGGGTATAATTACTTTATGATAACTTTAAAGCAGAGTTGCCAGGGAGGTTAAGAATTTTTAGTTTCAAGTGTTGAAATTTTATAATCTTAACATCTGTTAGGAACTTGTTATCTTGATTTCCTAAAAAATTTTTCCTTCTCATTATAGACAATGGACAAATTAAGTTTTAGAATAAGTTTGTTTCCTAAAAATTTTAAACAAGGCAAAAGGACTTGTGCAGTTGGAGGGATTAAACTGATTGATTTCATTATTGTTAAACCTTTTCCTAGCTTCACAGACCATCATGGAACCACAAGAGGAAGACATGTACTTCTTTTAAAGTCCAAACATAGGTAAACATGAACCTGAATTACTGGGTGAAATGATTTATCACTATGAAAAGAAAGAAAGAACATGCAATGACTTCATCTCTTGTTCTACATAACTTCATTGGTCACTACATCTACCAAATACTTTTTGGTTTGAAATGGTTGTCTTGCTAACTTTTTAATCTAACAATGTGCCAACATTGTTAGAATCTTACCCCAAAGAAAAATGAAGATTTTTAATAGCTTGTATTTATATAGTTTTGTACAGTTACTAATGTTTCAAGTAGTTTTGTTTCCATTATTTCACCTAAGTAGAATTTTGTAACTGAAAGAAACACTAGTGGTTATTTAGCCCTGTTGGTGTCAATAATTTTGTTAGGCTCCTACTGTGTGTCAGGGACTATGCTAATTCCTGAGGGATACAAAAAGAGGCAAAAGTCATTTCCTTCCCTCAAGGAGCTTACAATCTAATTGTGGAGACAACATGCAAAAGATATAAAAAGCAAGGCATATATACAGGATGAATAGGTCAATTAACAGCGAGAAGGTATAGGAATAAAGTAGGATTTGGTGAAGGCTCCCAGTAAAAGATGGAATTTAGTTGGGAATTAAAGGAAGACAAGGAGGTCAGTAGTCAGGGAGGTGGAAGGAAAACAATTCAATAGTGTACAGCCAAAGAAAATTTCCAGAGATGAGAGATGGAATGTCTTGTTTGAAGAACAGCTAGTATCAATTTTAAGGTATTCATTGCAACCAGGTGCTACCCCCCACTCAGGGACATACTAAAATTATCATTGAGGAGAAATGATAACAACAATGTCTTCTCTTTCCCATGCTCTTGTTTCTTTCTTTCTTTCTTTTAACCCTTTACTTTCCGTCTTGGAGTCAATACTGTGTATTGGCTCCAAGGCAGAAGAGTGGTAAGGGCTAGGCAATGGGGGTTAAGTGACTTGCCTAGGGTCACACAGCACCATGCTCTGTTTCTTAACTTCATTAGCCACTGTAAATACTATGATTATAAGGCTTTAGGGAATGAAAATCAACTTCTCTTCAACAACAGAGGAATTATTGAATTAAACCACTCCATTCATCACAGATGAATCAATCCCTACATAGTGCTCAGAGTGGCACAATTAATTTAGTTGTACAGCTAGAACTGCCAGGTCTCATGTGAAATGCTTCCAAGTTGCTAGTCTTTCTGCTGCTATACCTTGTTGCAAGTGTTCCATTTTCTTTAAATGTGTATATCCTCCAAACAAAAATACAAGCTGAAAAACTTTAGGAGGCAAAGAAATCAGGACTATGCTGCAAAAATTGTTTTAGAAAGTTGCTGGAAGCTTTTCATTACAACTGGTATACAAAGCTTCCACTATATCAAATGGTAAATTGAGAGGAGTAACAAGTGATTCGTGACAAAGAATAAAATAGGAAGAGAACATCAAAGATTAATAGTGGTGAGCAGCAGATTCTAACTAGCAAGGGAGTCAATGACAATAAAATGAAAAACAACAATATTGTTGTCCTGGGGCACAGGTAAGAAGCTAGTTATATCTTGGTAGCCCCTAAGTGCATAAATTAAGTATTCTGAAGGAGAAAAGAAAAGAAATTTATATAGTTTTGTTAAAAATATCTTATTTGTTCCTCACAATAGCTGTGCAGATTAGTTGATGTTATTATCCCCACTTTACAATTGAGGAAACTGAGGCAAACAAATTAATTGGCTTGTCTAGGGTTATAGGCCTATCAATTTAAGCAGTCTACAGGAGAGAACATTCATTCACAGTAAACACTTGTAAAGTATGATTTAAGTATTTTATTCTTGGGCCCAGTGTAAGGAACAACTTGGTAACAAACATTGGTTCAAAATTGGATTGGATTGTAAACTTGTAAACTGGCAAAATTGTGATTATTACAAGTGTTCAGTCAAAGGCTAGATTATTTGTCAGGATAGTATAAGAAATATTAACTATATGTTGGGGAATTGGATTGGCAAACTCATTCTCTTCCAACTATGATTCTCTGATAATGTCTTCTCTCATCTAAATCTGATAGAATAGTATAATGGTGTTCAGTTATGACACAAAATTGCAAAAGGTTATATTCAGTATTCTCTTTTTAAAAGTTTTTCAAGTTCTTTCTCTCCTACTCTGGCTCAGTCTCCACGTTCATATGAACAGTGCCAACTTGTGTGATGATTGAACATTAGGTGGATAAAATAGTGGAGGATCCAAATGGCAGTAGAGGCCTTCTCATTTATTATACCTATGCCATCCCTATGTTTTCTATGCACAGCAGTAATGTCAGCATTGTTGATGATACTTCAGATTCGTTGCTAATCTCTGACCTGTTTTATCTAGTGTGCAATACCTCATTTCGCTAGGATTTCATATTTCTGAAATATGTATCTATTGTGTTAACTGAACTGTTTTAATTAAGACTCCAGTCTTAAACTGATAATCCACTTAATTTAATGTTCAATATGACAGCATGTCATACTGTAAGTATATAGTAAGAGAATATGAATACTGAATTAACATTTATCGCTACCTGAAGGATATAGCAAACAATAATTGCTGTTGGAGAAATCTCTGACATCTCCTGAAGTATACCTAGGCTTCATAGAATTCCATGGTTGGAGAGTACTGTAGAGATTTTCTAGATCAACACCCTCAGCCTATTATGCATGTAATTTAATAATTAGAGATTTGTTCTTTTGTATTTTTAAAAGCAAAATGGGAGATATAACACATAAATTTATTAGTCTTCTGAGGTAATGTGATTTTCAAATTACAGAGCTCATTGAATGACCCCAAAACAACTTCTTCAAGTTAAGGCTTATTTTTTTAGTCCCAAAATATTTCAGTTCTTTTGTAGCTTGGAGTTATGAGAACAATATAGTCTATTAAAAGCAAAGTTTCACTCAACAATGAAATACAGTGGAAAGAGCATAGGATTTGGGGTCAGAGGACCTGGGTTTAAATAAACCAGCTCTTCATCTTACTGCCTGTGTGACTTTGTGAGTAAATTACTTGGGCTTCATTTTCCTTATTTGTAAATTGAAGGGGTTGGATGCAATGACATTTAAGATCTCTTCCAATTCTAAATCTAGGAACCTATGAGTTTGAGATGGCTATGCACAGAACAATTAAGGGACTATAGAAAAGAAATAAGAAGGATGTCACTAATGCTGGTACCCCCTCCAAGGATATAGAGCATCACCCATTCTTGCCCTCTCCCCCTTTATGGATCTTGTCCATTCCTTTCTAATATATCTTCTATAGAGAATCTGCCCAACTCATTGAATGTTTCCTCTGAGTCTTCTAGTGCTTCATGGCTATCTATTATTCCTTGTTCATATATATGACCAGCTTACCTTTAGGCTACTCATCATCTAATGTCCTTATCTCATTGTATTCCTGCTTTCTGGCCCAGCCAGGAATATACCTACCTGCTGTTTTATATAACTGCTTCAAGTTAATTCAGTTTTCCCATCTGTTTAATGTTCTTTTTGTGCTGTTTGCCCAGGTTATTTGTTTGTCCTCTCAGAATTGTTCTGTGAAGCTTTTTTAGACTAAGTATCACTTGAATCTAGTTACTACGATAACTTTTTTATCTTTTTGAGATCATTAATTACTTTTTACTTTATGCAGCTATAATTATAACAGACACATATATAGTTGATTATAATGTACATATAAACAATATTTCATATGTGGATTATATGTAGTACATACTTATCTATAACTATATATGTAATATTACTGTTCCTTTTTCAGACTGTGCTTATTGAAGACAGACTATGCATTTTTGAATCCTGAACCAACTAATCTATAGGAAGATATTTATTAAATATTGTTGACTGCCCTTTTTCCCCTTTAATTTTTTTATTGGTGATTTAAATATAGTTGGAAGCAGAATAATTATGTGTGAATACAGTAAGCATTTTTGATTTGCCAAGTAAAGCTGATGAACAATTCTTGGTTATATATATGAAATTGAAATTATAGTCAATGGCTAATCATTGTGTGCTTTTTAAAAAAATGCTAACTCATGTCTGCTTTCTTATCTCTACAAAATCTTTGAGAATAATTTTTACATATATCAAGGGCATCTTTATAGTTATGAATGGCAGCTAGGTGGCTAAGTGATAGAGAGCCAGGCTTAGGAATGGAAGGTCCTGGGTTCAAATGTGGCCTGTCACTTAACCCCGGTTGCATAGCCCTTATTGCTCTTTTGGCTTGTCTTGGAACCAAAAAGGTAAGGATATTTTAACAATAAAGATGAGAAGAGGAGGAAGTTTTTTTTTTCTCACAAACTATTCTATAACAAACCACATCTTAGCAATTATGTAAGTGACTAAAAGGTACAGAGAATATGAAATATCACTTGCTTGACTTTCAGTAAAGAAAAAAAATTTTGAGTATGCCCTCCACTTTATGTACATGTATGTATTAACATGTATTTTATAAAACATACAAAAAATAAATAAAAAATAAAATAATGCAAAAGAACAAAGAAAGAAAACAAAAACTGAGATGCAGGTGAAGTAAAAACCAAAAATATTTTGAAGTTAATGTTACAAAAACTTTTTTGCTTTCATTAAAAATATGATTAATATTTTTATTGAATGCAGTGTGATTGGATATGTTTATTTTTTAAAAAATCTCTGCATACATCTTGGGGAATGGGTCAAAAGTGAACGGTAGTTGGCAATTTCTTGGTTCCTTTGTAGCCAGGCATTTGAATTATCTTCATTTTAAATTTTAATTGAAAAATATACAATAGTCAAATAATAGATTATAATAGTGAAAATAGCTTTTCATCAGGAGTTCTGTTTCTCTGTAGGTTTTCACTATACACATGGCAAAAATAACAAGTGAAATGGAATTGTCTTCAATTTCAACCCAGTAGAAAAGTTTTCACTATAAATGTATTCTAATTTCTTTCTGTATGTTTCTATTTAATCAAGGATATTGCACTATAATTTCCTTTTTTGTGATTGGGTATTTTAGTTGTAATTTTTTGTATGTGTGGGAAATTTCAAGATGGAAACAGGAAAGGTAGATTGGGGCTAGATTATGAAGTGCCTTAAATACCAGAAGGGTCAATATTTGATTTTTTAAATTAGGAACAATTGGGGTTTATTGAGTAGTGGGATGGCATGGTCAGAACTGTGCTTCAGGAAAATCACTTATATTGCAATGTAGAGGATGAATTGGAGTAGGGAAAGATTTGAGGCAAGGAAACCAGTTAGAAGGCTATTCTAGTATTCCAATAAGAGGTGTTGTGTGAATGGAAAAGTAAAATTAATACAAGAGATGTCACAGATAGAAATTATAAAGCTTGGAAACTACTTGATATGCAGCATGGATGAAGTGCTTTTATGAGTACTCTGCATAGGACTGGGTTTTTTAACTTTTCCCAGGGCCCAGTGGAGAAGTTGGAAGCTTGTACTGCAGCTTGATTACACTGAGGCCCTGTGTTTGAAAGGATGATTATACACTTGATGGTAATAAGGGAAATTTGGAAGGAGAATGAGATCTGTGATTCAGATCACAATCCTTCCATGCCTACTTATCCTGGGACTCAGTTTCTGCCATTCTAAACATAAAGGGGGTGAATGGACTCTTAGTCACTGGTCATTTGCTCAGAGCATGGAGATCACTTTCAGCCATATATACCTGCCAAAGTTATGAAGTGATGTGGAGGAGGGGAGGCATATTCCCTGGGGAACAGAAAGAGAAAGATGTTCCTGGTAACTTTTGCTTTTATGAGTACTCTTAGTAGGATTGGGTTTTAACTTCCCCCAGGCCTAGTGCAGAAGTTGGAAGTTTGTCCTATAGCTTGATGAGTCTCTGTAGAAAGAGTGTTGGGTGATAATGTATGAAATCGTAGAATGTTACAAATTCTGAAGACTCAGCATTATGTAGCCTTTACTTTAATTGATGAATACCTCCTTAAGGCTTCCAGTTTTTTACAACAAAAGGTGCCAATATGAATTAATTACATTTGAATTGTTTCTCTACTCTTTTGGGGTAGTCTTCTAGAAATGGCATATAACTACAAAAAAAAAAAGCCATAAACTCTGAAAAATCAATATTGGAGGTCACCTCGAGGGCTATGGAGGAGTTTGAATAGGCTACTGAATGTTATCAAAGAATTATAAACAGGAAGCAATGTAAAAGATATCAAAAAGATCCATTCTTGGAAATGGAAATAGACTTGTGAAAGTGAGGGATAACCAATTCTTCTAGTTTCTTCTCTTGAAGTACAATTCAACAATAGAAGGGCACCCTCTTAGATTCTGGACAGTGAACTGGCCCCATGTGTACAAAGTTTGGGGACCCTCTGATCTAGCCCATAGCCATTTAGGAAGTCACTGTGGGGTTGTCAGAAAGTACTAATTTAGTTTCCTCTTCAATGAAGTGAAAAACTGGAGAGAGAAGTGAAAAACAGATCTTCCTCATAGAAAAAGATCCCTATGCTCTAACAATTGTACATGGTAGCTCACATTTATATAATTAGTGTTATAATTTACAAAGCCCTTTCCTCACAACTCTTATGAAAGATACATAATATTACATAGATTGTATATAATCCTTTTTTTCTATTTCTAGAGGCATGTGACTCTAATTTTGTTTAGAGAAAAATCTTTACATTTCATTTTAATTTTAGTCAGGTTGCCACAGTAGTCTGGTTCCTATTTTATAGGTGTGAGAAAAGCTAAAGATAAGAAGTTGTAATTGTCAACTCACATGGCTAGTGAATGGCAGATCTGAGACTCAAGTCCAAGTCTCCTGACTCTTTAAGTTCTTTCTACTACTTCACATTTTCTTAGTTGTTCCCCTCCCTCACTCCCCCACCCCCCCTTAAAATAATAAAACAAACACAGGTTCATACTGATCACTGTTTTTGAGGAACAAACAATCTGGAATAAAAAGTGTAACTTTCAGTTAAGGTCTGTTTTGGGGAAATATTAGGTTTCTCGAGAGAGAGAAGGCAAATTGATGAGAAATCATTTTCTAACATTGAATCTAGGTTAAATTTTAACAGGGGATGTTAAATGTTATTGATAAGCCTTTGAACCTTCCAGCTTCCACTGTGAGCAAGATCATGGGAGTAGTAATCTGTTTCTTTGAACTATATATTTAGGGGGGAAATGCTTACAATTAATCCAGTTTGTGATTCTAAATATCAAAGTCTAGAAAGATATTTCTTGAGCAGTGCCTGTGTGTTTCAAGAAACCAGGATATCTGATACACATGGGTTTTTTCTTCATTTTTGAATCAATACTGCATATTGGTTCTAAGGCAGAAGAGTGGTAAGGGCTAGGAAATAGGGATTAAGTGACTTGTCTAGAGTCACACAGCTAGTCAGTGTCTGAGGCCAGATTTGAAACTAGGACCTCTTGTCTCTAGGCCTGGCTTTCAATCTATTGAGCAACACAGCTGTCCCCTCCTCATTATTTTTATAGACATCATGACTTTGCATTTTGTTTAGAGAAAATCTTTTAGTTACATCTTAATTTTAGGCATGTTGCTGTGATGGTCTGGTTCTAAAGGAACCTCAAAGAAGAAAAATGTAGCCTCCTACTCAAATCTAATTAGAGGCTGTGTTGTTAGCATATATACCACCAGTAGTAATATTTGTATACAAAAAGGATATGAAGTTATATGCACTAATTGGTTTTGCTGGCCACTAATTTTCTTAGCTATTTTTTCTTTTTGCTGAGAGGTAAAAAACCATACATCATAATTCTGGGAGAACCCATCCCTCTCCAGAATTACAGGATGACAGGCTAACTCCAAGTAGCCTTGTACTGGTAGGAATAGTAATCAGGAGATCCTTGGCAGCCTGAAGCCTTTTCAAAACCAATAATACTGTTTAAGGAAGTCAACAGTTATGAGTTATCTAGATAAAGATGTACACAGGAGTTGGTAGAATTCCTTTGGGGTCAGACACTGGACTCAAAAATTCATCAGTCATTTTATCTTGTTCTATCTACCTATTGCCTATCCTTCTTGTGAGGAAATGGTCCCAATCAGACCAGTCTTTGCCACTCAAGCAAATTTAAGTTTTAAGTGTTGCTCATTTAAAATTTTAAAAAGAAACCTCTAAGAGTTGTTGGAGTTGATTCTTTGAAAAGATGAGAGAAAGGGAATAAAAATTTATTAGGCTGTGTGTCGGGTACTATGCTAAGTGCTTTGTAAATATCTCATTCTATCCTTACAACCCTGTGGGGTAGGTAGATACTGTTATCCTCATCTTAATAGTTGAAGCAATAATAGGTTAAGTGACTTGCCTAGAGTCATACAGCTAGTAAAGTTGTCTTGATTTGAGCTCATATCTTCCTGCCTCTGGGCCTAGTGAATGCAGCACCTCAATAAGTCAACTTGGAATATGTTAGAATTGAATTAGAGACTCTTCAAGAAAAAATACATTCGTGATGTCATACCAGTGTGATTCTGTTCTCTCTGTTTTCTAGATTTCTTTCCACAGGGATCTGCACTAAGCAGTTTTTCTCCCACAATTATATTAAGTTTTTTTCTGGTTCCTACAACCCTTGCTGCTAATTTAAGTTTGTCAATTTTTGTCTTTGGGTTTTTATCCTGATTATTCCCTTGGAGCATTCTTTATCTTAGTGATATCTGGGCTATTTGATTTCTACCAAGTTCCACTTGCTTGTAACAACCCAGTTTTAGCCACCTCTCATCTTATTAGATTTTCCCTTAGGCTTCTTATGGTAGCAAGTACTTTTTTTTTAACATTATTTTATTTGGTCATTTCTGAACATTATTCATTAGAGACAAAGATAATTTTCTCCCCCCCCCCCCCCATCCCATAGCCGACGCACGATTCCACTGGGTATCACATGTGTCTTTGATTCGAACCCATTTCCATGTTGTTGGTGTTTGCACCAGAGTGTTCATTTAGAGTCTCTCCTCAGTCATATCCCCTCCACCCCTGTAGTCTAGCAGTTGCTTTTCCTCGATTAGCAAGTACTTTATAGCATAGAATCTTAGAGGTTGGTCTACAAGGAGCCTCAGAGACCAATCTTGTCTAACATCCTCATTTTTTTTCCTCAATTACATGTTAAAACAATTTTTAACAAAAAAAATTTTGAGTTCCAAATTCTTTCTTTCCTTTCCCTCCTCCCTCCCTGAGAAGGCAATCCATTTAATACAAATTATATATGTGAAATCATGCAAAACATTTTATTTTATAAAAACCCCCAAGGAAAATAAAATTTAAAAAGTATATACTTGGATCTGTATCAGAGTCCATCAGTTCCTTCTCTGAAGGTGGATAGCATTTTTCATCATAAATTCTTCAGAATTTTCTTGGATCATTGTATTGACTTGAATAAAATGTTTACAATTGACCATAATACAGTATTGCTGTTACTGTGCATAATATTCTCCTAGTTCTGCTCACTTCACTTTGTATCAGTTCTTCCCAGGTTTCTCTGAAACCATCCTGCTCGTCATCTCACACGCACACAAACACAAACAGAAATACACCCCCCCCCCCAATAGCACAATAGTATTCTTACACTATCATATATGACAGTTTGCTCAGCCGTTACCCAATTGATGAGCATCCATCTCTTCAATTTCCAAATATTTGACACCAAAAAGAGTTGCTAGATATTTTTTTTTCCAAGTAGGTCCTTTTCCTTTGATTTCTTTGGAATATAGAGCTAGTAGTGGTATTTCTGAGTCAAAGGGTATAAAAGATTTCATAGCCCTTTGGGCAGAGTTCTGACTTGCTTTCCAGAATGGTTGGATTAGTTCACAACTGCACCAACAGTGCATTAATATCCTGATTTTTCCACCTCCCCTCCAATATTTGTTGTTTTCCTTCTTTGTCATATTCTATCACATCATGACTGAGTTATTACCTCAGAATTATTTTAATTTTCAGTTCCCTAATCAATAGTGATTTAGAACTTTTTTTTTTCTTCTTAAAACTTCCTTTTCATATATTGACCATTTATCAGCTGGGGAATGACTTATATTCTTTTAAATTTGATGCTGTTCTCTATATATTTGAGAAATGGGACCTTTATCAAAGAAAGTTGCTTTAACCCCAGTTATATCCTTTTCTAATCTTGACTGCATTGGTTTTTTTGTTGTTTAAATCCTTACCTTCCATCTTACAATCAGTACTGTGGATGGTTTCCAAGGCAGAAGAGTGGTAAGGGCTAGGCGGTGAGGGTTAAGTGATTTGCCTGGGACACACAGCTAGGAAGTATCTGAACACATGTAAGGGGGAGGAGGGCAGAGTGCCTCTCATTCTAGCGGCCATTTCGACTAGTCACGAATTCCTTTTTCTTTCATCTTAGTTATGACAAGCTTAGAATTTTTAAAAAATAATTTCTTCCTAGGAAACAGTGTGTATGTGAGGATATATGGATTTACGTATGAATAAATTTCAGCATAGAAATACACTAGTTAACTGTATGATTTTGCTAAACTACAGCTACATTCAAGACAACAGTGACAAAACTTATTGAATGGTAACTCTTAGTTACTTTGCTGTGAGGGATATATTGACTTCAAAGCCAAGTGAGATTCATTTCTTCCCCCAAGTCGGCTTCTAAATATTCTCTGTGAGAATTGACCCAAGAGTATACTCTGTATGCACTACAGCTTTTTATTGATTTCTTGTTTTTATATCACTTGAATTAAGTAATAAATCCAAATATATTCTGAATATTTTTCTCTTTTGCCCCCTTTCTAGCAAGGTAATTTTAAATTACTTGAAGTGCTAAGGAAGACAAGAGGAAAAAGTTCTATTATGGTTCATAATATCTGTTATACTAGATATAATGTGAAACTAAGTTTAACTTTTTTTTTTTAAACCCTTACCTTCCATCTTGGAGTCAATACTGAGTATTGGCTCCAAGGCAGAAGAGTGGTAAGGGCTAGGCAATGGGGGTCAAGTGACTTGCCCAGGGTCACACAGCTAGGAAGTGTCTGAGGCCAGATTTGAACCTAGGACCTCCCATCTCTAGGCCTGGCTCTCAATCCACTGAACTACCCAACTGCCCCCTAAGTTTAACTTTTAAAGTCAGTACATCATCATATCACTAAACTCTGACAACTGATTTTTTTCCCTATTCACTACTTGGTGATAGAGGAGAACCAAGGGAAATTTTATATCAAGGTCAAAGAATGAAGAATATAGTTTGAATTTATTGAAATATTCCTACTTGGTTCACATCTATCAAATTTAGTCTCAAGGCTGAAACATAGATTACCACCAGTATATGACCTTTGGTCATAATATTTGAAGTAAGCTTACTGACTTTATTTGAGTTTCTTAGGTTAGGATAGAAATGAAGACTCTTTCACATAAATTTCACATTTATATCTAGTAGTTTTTCCAAAGAACATTTTAGTAAACAGATATAAAGAAAAAGAAATTTAGTGTGTATGGTCTGAAAGGTTAGGAACAATTAAAATTAGTTCTTAGATCAAATTTATTTTATAGGTTTTAAAGTTTGGACTAAGACTGAAAGACTTCCTGCTTTATTGCATTTTACTTTCTAATTCTCATTCTTCCTTTTTTTTTTAACTTCATTATGCCTTTCCAGAACAGACTAATTTTTCTTTCAGCTTTCTATCATCTTTTGGCACTTTGTTATATGTTTTATCCTATCTGCTACTCGTTTCTCTACGTGTTTGCCAGGGTTTCCTCAACTAGATCATAAGCCTATTTACATAGAGATCATAATGTTACAGTACTAAATACATAGTGGACATTCAATAAATACTTTTTAACTTTCTTAATTTAAAGTAATCATTGACTAGTGGAGTTTCTTGGTCAAGTTTATAGATAAGAAACTAAATATATTTGAAAAAAAGATTTGAGGGATGAGAAGTGAGAGAGAGGTACTAGAATGTCTCCTATTACTTAATCTTGTTTGTCTGTTTTCTCTCTTGCATTTAAGATTTAAGGAGGGAGAGCATGTGAAGGAGAAATAGCAGAAGGTAGTTAAAGCACTTGGAAATGCTGAAAAAGGAAAAAGAATACACTACTTTTACCTTATTGTAACTGTATCTTAAAAGAATAACAAGTTGAATGTACTTTTCAGGAAGCTATTAAAAATTGTGCTAATTTCTTATCTATTAAAAATACAAACTCATTTCTTTGATTCCTAAAAGTTATTAGTTGCTTTTAAATTCTGAGTTTTTAATAGTGGTTCGTTATCTGAAAATTCTTGGGAAAAGTTATAACAGTAAAATACACTTTAGAATTATTTGGATATCAGATTAGCAAAACAATTATGATTCTAGGTCTTTTCTAAAGGAATTAAATGTTATGGTGTCATTGATGCCAGTCTGTAGATCCAAAACATACAGACTATAGTGTTGAATTTTTTTTTCCCTAGCTAATCACCACCAGCTGGAAGAGAAAGGAGCCTGTTAGGAAACTGCATTAGATTTTCCTTCATCAGTATGGATATTAATTTTTTAAGGAAGAATGTGTGTTTACAGCAGTAGGAGCAAGTCTTAAAAATAAACCTTTTTAAAATGTATTCTTTAGGAAAATGGCTGTTGATAGAGAGCTATGTAGACATCTCTTTATATAGAAATATCTATGTCTCTTCTAATATCTAATATCTATGTCTAACTTTACTTAAAGGCTCATTAAACTTGTCTTTTGGCGTTTCTTTGATTTTGTTTGCAAAATGAAGTTTCATGCTCTAGTAAAATCCATCAGCTTTTTTGTTTTGGGGGAGGGGCTTTTTCTTTCCTCTAGGTGGCTTATTAAATCATTGTAGCTAACTGATGTGCATTCACTTGTAAAGTTTGTTACTGAGAGAAGCATCACCATTTTATGTGATGATGGCCTTTGCTTTATACTTAATATTTATTTATTTATTAAATGTTTACCTTCTGCCTTAGAATTCATACTGTGTGTTGGTTCTAAGGCAGAAGAACAGTAAAGGCTAGGCAGTGGGGAGGTTAAGGGACTTGTCCAGGGTCTCACAGCTAGGAAGTGTCTTTGATCAGATAGGACCTCCAGTCTCTAGGCCTGGCTCTCAATCTGCTGAGCCACCTAGCTGTACCCCTTAATAATTATTTAGAGAAGGAACATGAACCTTTCATTAGTTCATTGTGTAGGTTCTTTATTGAATTCTTTAATATTGATTGTCTGGAGGTTACTTATCTAGCAATCTCAACTATATAGAACACAAAGATACAATTGAACAGTGTGATATTCATTGTTTTTCAGGCATGTCAGACTTCCATTGACCCCAGTTAGGGTTTTTTTGACAGAGATACTGGAGTGATTTGCCATTTCCTTCTCCATGTTTACAGATGAAGAATCTTTGTAAATGATTTACAGATGAGGAAACTGAGCCGAACAGGATTAGGTGACTTTCCCAGGGTCACATAGCTAGGAAGTATTTGATGCCAAGATTTGAACCCAGAAAGATGAGTCTTCCTGACTCCAGTCCTGATGTAGTATCTACTGCACTAGAGTTGCAGGCATCCACTGAAAAAAAAATATATATAGATGTCCTTCCCTTAAATGAGCTTACATTCTACTGGGGAGAAGTAAGATATACACAGATAAGTAAATAAATACATATAATGCACAAAAGAGAACAGAAGAAGATTCAGAATGAAAAGATAAGCTTTGAAAGTAATATTGAATTGATTGCATACTTATTTTAAAAAGCAAGCTCTATGTTATTAGAATTGTGCAGTTTCACATAATCTACTTTGCATATGGAAATGCTCTTGTTTGTTATAGTTTAGGATTATCAGAATTTTTCTAAGGAAATGTAAAAAACTAAAAATACACATGAATTAAATACAAAGTAATTTTGGGTTGGGGAGAGTACTGACAATTAGGAATTGATCACTGATAATTAGGGATTGAGAAATAACTTATATAAACGTGTGGTGGCACTTGAGTGGATGAACTTGGAATCTAAGGATTACAAGGAGGGGAGATTGAGTTTCCTATTCAGTCTCGTGGTCTTCTGGTTGCACAGGAAAGCAAAAGTTCTCTGATTTCTTGTCAAATTCCACACATAGTTATAATTTATTCTCAGAGATGCTAAGGCACTACCTCAGATCCTATTTATTCTTACTTTAAATAGGGTTCTAACAAGTTTGCCTGGTTTTCCAGATGTGATACGTGATCAGTGACCTTTGATGTCACTATTGTAATTGTTTTGGGGCATCACATACTGGGCTAATAAAGAAGAGAACTTAATTGGTAAATGTGGTGTGTTCTGACTACTCCACTGATGCCTGCCCCTCTCCTAGAGCCTCCCTATTTTCTGAGACACCATAAATAATATTGAAATTAGGCCAAAATCCTACAATGGCTTCTGAATGTTCAAGTGAAAAGAAGAGTCAATCCATGTGACAAACTTCTTCGTTGTCTTATTTTTGGAAATTGCCATAGCAACCCCACCCTGATCAGTCAGTGGTCCTCAGCATTAAGGCAAGACCTTCCTCCAGCAAGAAGATTGCTACTTGCTGAAGGCTCAGATGATGATTAGCATTATTTAGCTATAAAATATTTTTAATTTATGTGCATTTTTAGATAATACTATTGCATACTTAAACTATAGGATAGTGTAAACATAACTTATATGCAATGAAAAACTAGAAAATTCGTGTGACTTTGTCATATTTGCTTTATTGTGTTGGTCTGGAGTGAAAAGACTATGTATGATAGCAGCAAGAAATTACATTTCATAAGACATAGGGGAAGTAGATAGAAACACCTCCCATACTTTACCTCTCCCCCCCCATTAAAAAAATAGGAGCTAGGGAATTTTCCTAGGGAAAAACAAACTTACATACCTTGTTCTTTTTCCTCTGTGTGTGTGTGTGTGTGTCTGTGTGTGTGTGCATGCGCATGTGTGTGTATATGCTGTCTGATACAGTATTGGTAGAGGTACCACTATATCTATATCTCTCTATATATGTCTTCAGAATATAACTTTGGATGTTCTTGGATGACATGTCATTAACAGAATTAAATTATATTCAGTATGCCCTGTTTTAAGAGATAATTTTTTAAAGATTTTTTTTTTAAACCCTTACCTTCCATCTTGGAGTCAATACTATGTATTGGTTCCAAGGCAGAAGAGTGGTAAGGGCTCTGCAATGGGGGTCAAGTGACTTGCCCAGGGTCACACAGCTGGGAAGTGTCTGAGGCCAGATTTGAACCTAGGACCTCCCGTCTCTAGGCCTGGCTCTCATTCCACTGAGCTACCCAGCTGCCCCCTAAAAGATGTTTTTACTTTTGTGAATTTAAAAAATTTTACCTTTTATGAATTTAAAAAACTTTTTAAAGGCACACTTTACATAAGGAAAATACTCGAGTTATTTTCAGAATTAATTGGATTTCAATATTGAGTTAATAATTAGTCATTTTGGGGGGTTAACTCAACAAGTCTCTGCCCTCATATACATATTTAAGATTCAAAATAGTTAAAACAAATTCTGTTAATTAAGGAATAGATGTTTTTTATCTGGACATTTCAGTTTTATGGACGTCAATAAAATTAAACAAGGTATTAATTACTCTTGCTTCTTGGATGATTTTTTTCTCTAGGCAACTGGGAAGAAAAAGTTATTTTAAGGAAAAAAATTACTTTCTTTTTTCCAGGAAGGTGTGAAACTCAGCTTTGATTTAGGACATCTTTTACTGGTCTTATCAGTTTTTGGGGGGAAAGATTTCTACAAATTCCATTTGATTTTCCCTATTCATCAGTTAAAGTGTCAGATTTTGAAGAAAAGCATGTTTCCAAAAGTAGGAGCAGGTCCTAAAAATGACAGGCCCTTAAATGTATTATTTTCTTTTGGATGTTGGCTGTCTAGAATATCTCTTACCATATAAACCACTTCTCCCTGCTATAGACAATCTAGTGTTCATCTGGGATTTGGTAAAGCTCAGTCTGTTTACTAAGTATAGATTATCTACTTTGTTGTTTACCAGCATATGTCTTGCCATGGTCATCCTGTAATTACTACTGTAGTCCCTTTTTTGTTTTTTTAATCCATGTTTTAAAGGTTGTAGTTAGAGAGCCATTAATATTGAGGAAAATGATAATCACTAATGAAGCACCCGGTATCTAACAAACTGCCAAGATCTTTTTTTTTTAAAGTGAATTAACTTCCTAGCTTGCAGTCTCCTTTTCCATTTCAACTCCTGACCTTCTATTGAGGGACTTGAGCACACATGTTGCTATATCCTCAAATTCCCTAACTTTACATTTCAGTACACTCAAACTTCACTTCCCTACTCCACATCAGCTCCAAACAAAGAGTGTTACTCCCCTTGGTGATTGTTACTAATGTTCTACTCCTATGTTTTGAGAGTTTTAAAATCTCCTGTATCATTTAATTAATCAGGAAATATTAAGCACCTGCAGTGTGCCAGGTACTGTGCTAAGCACTTGTGATACAAAGGGACAGTCTCTGTCATCAAGTAACTTTCTTCAGTTACAGTCTAAATATTGTTCCAGTCTTTCTTTTGCCCGACTTCTAAATTTCTTCTTCATTCCCATTGTGGCCTCAAATTTCTTTACCTTTCTTGCTTTTCTAGGCCATCATTCCTGCTCTAGCTACACAATTTACTTTCTTCTGATTCTTAACCTTGTAGGGAACCAATTCAGCTGTCCTGTTACCACTCATGCCTTACCAACTGCCCCTTTTACCCCTTACCTTCCACTGTCTGCTTCCTTTGCTCCTACTCACATGTTTCTGAGCAGAGCTGGAGGGAATCATACAACCCTTCTGACTGGGTTCATTATGAATTTGTTGTTTCAGCTGGACTTTTAGAGCATTCTTTTTACTGCTTCCTAATTGGTTCTGGCATGGTGACTATTCCAGACCTCTTAAGGTTCCAACAGTACCTATCCTCCCCCTGGCCCCCCCTTCAGTCCCCCCCCAGTTTAGCTAAGGACCTTGCATCATATTTAACCAGAAAATAGAGGTCATTTGCCATGATCTCCCTCTTTGTCCTCTTATCTAACATCCTCCACTATCTCTTCCTTTATGCCTTCCAGCCAGTGTGCCAGTCACTTGTGATTCAACAGCATATTGCTCCTACTAGCATCTCTCCTTACCTAATACTAGTTCCTTTCATCTTACAAACATGCCTGTGTCCCCCATCTTTGAAAACAAAAGACTAAAACCAAACCAAACAGAAAAAGATCCTTATTAGATTCTACCATCTTTGTTAGCTATCTATCATCTTGGATGTCTCCTCTGTCTCAGCTAAATTCCTTTAAAAAGCCATCTCTGTTCAGTACTTCTACTTTCTCACCTCATACTCTTCTAAGTCTTCAGTAATCTGGCTTCCAACTTCACTGGTAATTTTGGAAAGAGCAGCTATGTTTTACCTGCTAAATATTCTCAGTGCTTCATCCTCCTTGATCTCTCTGCAGCATCTGGCTCTTTTGTCTACTCTCATCTCTGGGTTTTTCTGTCAGTGCTCTCTCGGTTTTCTTAAGTTTCTAACTACTTGTAAGTCCCCTATCTTTGTGTGTGTACCCCAAGGCTCACTGGACTCTGTTTATTTTTCTCTTTTATGTTCTTTTATTAAGGGACCTCAAGGAAAGAAGGGAACAAGCATGTATGAAGCAGTGTGTCAGGGCCTGGGTATATAAATCCAAGCCAAATAAGCAAAGAAGAAAGCAGTCTTTGCCCTCAAAGAGCTTATATTCTAATGGGTGAAGGCAGCACATAAAAGGGAACTGAACCAGGTTAGGGGATAGACAAAGGAAAGTGGCTAAGAAACCGGATTTCTAGGAGCATGATTTTGAAATCTAGAAACTAGTAACTTGGCTGGGAGGAGAATAAAGGCCAATTTAGAACCCATCACAAAGTGGAGGCTCCAGGGGGAACTTGCCAGTAGTAAAATGGGGAGGGCTTATAGAAGGGATATTTGGTGTTGAGAAGGGTCCAATCATGATTGAATTTTCCAGAGTAAGGAGGCTTCAGGTGCTGAAGGAAGTACTAGATTTGAGACAGTGTTTTAGAAGTTTAGAAACCCAAGAATTTTCCAACCCATGGATCCAATTACTATCTCTATACAGAAGACTCCAAAGCTTTCTTTTGCATTCCAATTCTAGATGATAGTGGACATTTAATTTAATTTTTTAATTTAATTTTATTGATTAGGAGTTTTTCCATGGTTACATGATTTATTGGACATTTTAAACAGCATACCCATAGACAAATAGCTTGTTATCTTCCCTCTTAAACTATCCCTTCCTCTGAAATTCTTTATTAACTTGAGGGCATTATCCTTTTATTCATTCAATTTTTACCTTAGGGTCATTTCCTACTTTTCACTCCCACTTACTTCACCTATCTAATCCTATTGATTCTTCTTCCACTCTTAGTCAAAGGGCTACCATCCTTAGTGTATGGCTTCTCACCTGGACTAATATATAATAGCCTTCTAAACTTCCTACCTCAAGTCTTTCTCTCTCCAATCCAAACACAGCTGCCAGTGCAAATTTTCCTAAAGTATAAGTCTGACCATGCTTCTTTCTCTCCCAGCTAACTCCAATGTCAGCTTCCTCTAAAAACAAAGATAAAGTCCATTTAGCATTTAACGCCTTAGCTACTGTTAGTCATTTCAGCTTTCTTTGCCTTTTCATTTGCAGTCCCTCATTCCTGGATTGATTTAACTTTTGGGCCCTGATTTTCTTTGAGATGTAAATTATTTTTTGCAGGAAGCTTTTCCTGTTCCAAAAATGCCTTCCATTTGCTCTCCCCAGTTGGTCATGTTCTCTCTTCTAAAGTTACCATTTATCTACTTTGTATGTCTAACTATGTACGTGATAACCTCCATGGTTCAGTTTTTGCCTTGATAGAATAGTAAGCTTTAGGACAGGGACTATTTGGCATTTGTCTCTGTATCTCGGTTCTTTGTACAGTGCCTCACACATAGTGGGCACTTAATAAATGCTTAGCAGTTGATTGTTAGTACTGAGCTAGGTACTAGGGATACAAATACAAGGAAATGAAACAATCCTTACTCTCAAGGAACTTAGACTCTAATAAGACAAAAATGAAACCATTTCTGATAAATATTAGCAGTTATCTGTAATAAAAAGTTTACTTTAAGTTAGCTCTTATTATTCTAACTTAGCAGATAAAATAAGGGGGTCAACCTACATAGCCCTTGTGTTCCCTTCTAATTCTAGATCTCTGATCCTCTGGTAGATATGAACTTGTCAACATATCAGAATTATTCCATCCCCTTTACCCCCAATTCCTCCCTTACTGATTAGCAAAATAACAAATATTTTACATAGTGGGTTAGGGTTTATAAAGCATTTTCTACGTAATCTTCTTAAATAGGTAATATCAATATATAGGAGAAATAGAGACTACATTGTAATAGTTTTAATATCTATAGCCTGAGGCATTTTTTACTAGTCTTTTAAGTTCTTTCAATTTCCCAAAGTGGACACCTTTCAGACTTTCAGGACAGAGTTATGAATAAATTTCCTTTTGTTCATAATTCCTTTTCTATTTTCTTGAAGAAATTGCTCTGGTCTTTGAGAGACAATTACTAAACTCCATTCTGTTTGAGAGCTGTTGATCAAAACCCTAAGCATCAGGACTGGAGACAGGCAATCCTGGCCTCAGATGCTTCCTAGCTATATGACCCTGGAAAGTCACTTAACCCCCATTGCCTGACCCTTGCTGCTTTTTTGCCTTGGAGCTTAGTATTGATTCTCAGATGGAAGGAAAGGGTTTTAAAAAAAACCAAACAAACAAACAAAAAAAAACCCAAGAAGCCTTGCACATGGGTATATCACTGGCATCTTGTTGATAGTTCTTAGATGAAAATATAGGAAGATGTATTAGTGTGGATAGCTTAGTAACAGAACTGTTTTTGATAATTTCCTCAGCACTAGTTGAAAATTATACCGTAAAGGACACTTTAAAAAATAACGGGGAATTGTAACACTGGAAGGCCATGTACTTGGAAAAAACTGAACTGAATACCTTGGCTTAGTGACAATCTACATTTCAAAAGGGTCTCCTGACTAAAAGCTTTTTCTTTACTAAGTGACTTATCCCCAGATATTTTTGGAGTTCATCTAGGTTATAAACCATATCTGTAATTATTCATGCCATTCCAGATTAAGTAAAACTAGTATCAAAAATCCTGAAGGGAGAAGTAATGGCTGTAGCACTTCTCAGCTTATCCTTTATCTTCAGATGCAGATATGGGAAGAAATGCAACCATTTAATGAGAACTATGGTGGGGCATCCATTTACATCTCTGAGGATTGACTGAATAGAGCATGGCCTGTTGAGTATACTTTTGATGTAGTTGCCAGTCTCTTTAGATGTACACGTGACACTATCAGAAGAAATATTAGAAACAGCTAGTAAACATTTTTTCAGATATCTATTGTTAAGCTTGTATTCAGATGACCACATAGAAAGTTTTGGTCTTTCTGCTTAAGTTGTTGATATTTCAGCCACATATAGAGTATCTGTGAGTTATTGACTAAAATAAGTCACCTTCTCTAATATGTAATTAGTTTGGACCTGAAGGGAATATCCATCTCATTTCTGTATGGAAGTATCAAAAATCTACTCTCTATAAAATATCTAATATGGTCCCAGGTCTGGGTTGAAATTAACTTAGTAGTGGTTTAAAACAAAAAAACAACAAAAGCAAAAATCAAACTTTTTGGTCTCAAGACTCTCTTACGCTATTAAAAATTATTGGGGACCCCCCAAAAACTTTTGTTTATGTGGGTTACATCAATACTTATTGTTTTCAAAATTAAAGTCTTAGTATTATTAGAAAAATAAGTTTTGATCTCACAGATTACCTGAAAAGATTTCAGGGACCCTTGGGTTCCCAGATCATACCTTTAGAACTGCTATTTTAGACAGTGACCTAAAGTATCTTGAATAATGGACAAAATTCATTTCAAATACTTTGTAGTTCAATTCTCTGCATTGCAAGATTATAAATACAAGAAAAAAACCTGAAAGTGAATACCTTGGATTTTGAAAGTGTTTTTAGAAACTTATTTTGCTATTACACCATTTATCAAGATATGGTCAAAATGGATACATGACTTAGACATAAGGAAGATATGATATCACAAGCAAATTAGAAGAACATGGAATAGAAGCAGCTAGATGGCTCAGTGGATAGATAACTAGGACCAGAGACAGGAAGGTTCTGGGTTCAAATGTGACCTCAAATATTTAACTAAATGTATGATGTCCTGGACAAATCACTTAACTCCAATTGCCTAGTCCTTACCACTCTTCAGCCTTGGAACCAATATTAGTATTGATTCTAAGACAGAAGGTAAAGGACTAAATTTAAAAAGAAAAGAATGTAGAATATATTAACTATAAGATTTGTGGATAGGAGAAGAATTTGTGATTAAATAGAGCATTGTGAGATGTAAAATGAATTTTAATTATATTTAAAAGGTTTTATACAAATAAAAACCATGTAGCCATTGATTAGTAGAAGACTTGTGGCTGATTATGAGAACTAGGTTATGACCATCCCTGTATGTGTCTGTGGTAGAGTGAAATTGCATATCTCAAGAGTTGAGACTGATGCACTGGGAAGCTAAAGCTAGGGTTTTTGAATTCTCTGGCATAAGTGTAGGTGTTAGAAGAGACTGTAAGCTAGACATTTAACAACCTGAGGAAAAAGAGATGATGATGTAGGGCCTCCATTTCAAGTTGAAGTTTGGGCTACTGAGACTAGTTGTTATTCCCTGTATCAAGCTGGTTAAATTTTCTTTGGAAATGGTAATGCTCTATCAATTTTTGTTTTTATATCCATTTTCTTTTTTTTTTACTTTGAGTCAATATAGTTCATTTACTCTTTATTCTTAACAGATTACTGTTCTGACTTTATAAAGACTGCTATTATCTGTTAACATTTTTTAAAAAGAAAGTCATCGTACTTTTAGTTTCCTATGTCCTTGATCTGTTGACTTTTTGCCCCTCAAGAAAATGTTAATTTGAGGCATCTGTATAGTCTATAAACTTTTAGCCTCTCAACTCCTAAATATTATCTTCCAACATATTTTTGGAATTTTCTCCCTTGCCTATAATCAAGATGGAGTCTTTCAAGTTTTCAATTATATCAGTTTAATTTGGATAGTCATACAGAGTTCTTCATAAGAACTTCTTCACCTCTTTATCTTCAGAAACATGTTAGCAGATAAACAACTCTCTTGAACAAGGCAAGCAAGATAAGATGACCCATACATCCCATAAAATGTTTTGTGTTGTCTTTGGGGGCATAAAACAAATTCCCTTAGCTCCTTTATTTGTCCCTATAAAGTGAACCTGTGTTTCATTCATCTGCATCTTCCTTGGTTTCATTTATAGTTAGACTGTATGTACACTCACTGGACAAGGATTTGACATGTAAAGTCCTGGTAGCTAATATTTTTAGATGTTTTTAAAACTATGATTTTTGGTACTGTTTACCTCCCCCTTCTACCATTGTACTAGCATTGAAGAAGTAGAAATAGGATGTCCAGGACTGAGGGTCTTGCTTGTGTTGCCGTGGCCAGACTAGTGGAAAGTTTCTCTGTACTTGATTAGGCTGATTCTTGGAAAGCCAACCTAGTCTGTTGCCAGTGTCAATTTGAGCCCTTTTCAACATGGTAAAATCTACCAGAGGTTAACTTCTGTAGTCATAGCATTCAAAACCAGGGTAACTTTTGTTCTACAGTGAGATAACAGTATGACTAGAGAACGCTTTCATAAACCAAAGAAAATGGTGGAACTCTTGGAATAGGAATAAACTCTTAACTTTTGGGCCTCATGTTAATGTCTAGCAGTGTTAATGATGATAGCTATGCCATTTCATTGGATTCAGTTTAAATGGGGAATTAGGAGCCTTTTCTTTCCTAATGCATCCTAAATAATTGAGTGACCACAAGAGTTCGGAAACCAATGTGGTAGTTCAGTGGTATGGTTTCGTAGGTTTTTTGGGTTAATCTTGGTCAGTAAGATTTGAAATGATCTAATTTTCTAATAAATTTTACCACTTTAAATCTGGTAGGTTAATAGAAATTTAGTAGACAAACAATTCATTCTTGCCAAAATCTGAAGTGATATATTTTAAACTCTCTTAGGATTGCTGTCTTGCAAAAGAGAAAAGGCTAAGGCATAAAAGAAAAAGCTTTTAAAAAATACTTGAAAACTGGCCATTAATTTTGTAGTGGACTCTTTGATTTTGCTCTTTTGGAAAAAAGAAAATCTTAGGAGAGGTTTTCTTACAAACCTCCTCTCAAAATGGTGAAAATTCTGTATTAGAATGAGTCAGATATAATCATGATTGTGTGTCAAAAGTTCAAAAGGGAAAATGGAAGGTAAAATGAGCTGAATTGGCACTCTTACCCCAACATTGTACCTGTAAGCTTGATATGTTGTTTCAGAGATTAACTTTATAGACTTCCGTACCCAGAAGTATGAAAATTCTTAGGGAACTCTTTTCACAGGCTTGATCTTAAGGTTTTGAATAAAAGAGAGCAGTTAATCCCCTTTGTAAGGTAATTTGAGAGGAGGGAATTCAAAATGTAAAATCTCACCTGCAGAAAACACTCAGTATTGTAAAGGCCTTTCTATCTTTAGACACTTACAAAGACTTAATATTTTAATGCGGAAGGTTGAACTCAGTTAAAAAGCCAATAGGTGAAATTAGAGAGAAATAATCCAGTGCTTTATTTCTGGGAATCATCATCCTGCGCTCTGGGGGACCTAATTTTACTCCCTGTTGGGGATAAGAATACTCCTCTGTACAGAAAGCCAGCATCTTTGAATATAAGCTTGACTTTTAGCATAATAAGAGTCTTGTTAGGTGCAATTTTGCTCTTAGTCATTAATACAATGAACAAATGTTGTGGTTACCTGGGAAAGAAAACTCAAGTGCTTTTAAACCTCTTGTGAGATTTGGTTTCATGCATGAAACATATACAACAGCATCTGTGTAGGACTCCAAGCTGTAAGGTATACAGTGTAGAAGCTAATACACTTTTGGAAAAAGTTGAGAACACTACAAAATGAGTTTAAGATTCTGAGCACAAAGCTCTTATTTTTACCAAGCAACACACTGACTCCCAGCAGCATTTAAAAAAAAAAAAAAACCTTATTACTGGAATTTTATTAGACTCTGAGGAGCAAGTTCTATTTTAGTGCCTATTCTTTTTTATTGGCTTTTCAGTTTCATACTTAAACTCTTAAAGTCCTTCAAGTGACACTGAATTTGGACCTTCTACTTTCAGTATAACTTGTCATTCTAAAAGCATAAAACCTATTTAACCTCAGTTCCATAGATACTACAAGAAGGAAAACAAAGCTTTTAAGGTTGGATCTAGTATAATTGAGGGTTTTCTCTCCTCCAAATCATTATTTAAATTCTTAAAATGAGCAATTTTAAAAGTTCTTGTAAAATAAAATATTAAAGTCAAATAGCAAATGACTGAAAATCTTTAAACCAAAAATGACCACCAATTCATTGGTTTCTGTCTTATATCTTCCCTAAGTGGAGGGAACCAGTAGATTATCTTCCTTCTTAAAAGGTAAAAGATCCTGAAAGGCTTTCATTTGAACTGTCAGAAATTGTGAAAAGCTTCTGTGTGAGAATGCAGAAACTACAAGTCCCTAAATGTTTTCTTGCATTCCTGTGTAACCTCAGCATGTTGAGGATCATGTTTTCAGTTTTACTTAAACACTTAACTTGCCCACAGCCTGTAAGAGCCTGGATCTGTGAACCTGATCTAATTTAAATGGCTACTTTAATTTCCTGCTAGTGGGAAGACTTCAGATAAATTCATTTATTTTCAGGATATTTCACAGTATTGTAGTGACATCATATCTTCCTTTGTTAAATCAGCCCTGCCTCACATTTGCAATATAAATGAAATAATTTTGTTAGGAGTTATTTTTTAAAAATTCTGCACATATGCTTTTGTTGAGGTAATAAAATTGATTGTAACCAGTTGTTGCCTTTTTACAGTAGTTATTTTGGAGATATTTTACTGCTTCCTGAAATGCAAGAAAGCCCTTAAGACTTCTTTAAAACATCTTGGACAGCATATGACCAGCATTATTCATGAACAAGAAGAACTTTTTCCAGTTGTTTAAACTTTATGCTCTTTAAGTATTGCTTCCTTTAACAATTAACACAAAATCTGTACTTTTTATTTTGTCTTTTCAGAGACAAAATACTGTCTCATTAGGCCATATAACAATTTTCTTCCTAAGTCAAATTGACCTCGCATTTTATACAACTATACTGGTTTGATAGCTAGACATATTCCTTTTTAAAAAGTTGGGGGTTTTTTTCAAACCACAATGTAAATCCTTTGGCTTTTTTTTTTCCAGACAAATCTTCCTATTTTCAAGTTGAAGGAGTCTTCTGTAAGAAGAAGATACAGTGATTTTGAGTGGCTTCGAAGTGAATTAGAAAGAGAAAGCAAGGTGAGAATTGGGTTAGAACATCTTTTTACTGTTTTTCCTAAGCAGATATATTCTAAATTGAAATGCTAAAGCTTTCAGGAAAATAGTCTGATTTCTGTTTAGTATTTTTTGAGGATATATTAGCTCTTTAATAGAAAATGAGGAGCTTAATGATAATCCCCTGTTTTTATGTTCTTTTGTTCAATTTTTATTCAGTAATAATTCACAAAGATATTTGAGATCCACAACTTGCTAAGCCTAATAAGGGCAAGACATGGCTATCTTGGGATCATCCAATATATACTAATTCCTTTCCCAAAGGGGTATTTCTGGGTCTGTATCACCATAATAACAGTAAAGTATTTATGAGTTTGTTTCATGGTCAGTGAAACAGTCATGGTCAATAGCACTGTTATCCCTTGATACCATGGGTTTTGGAATCTGAAATCTATTTTCAATTTTCAACTCTTCCCTCTCCCCCTTTAAAGAAAATTGCCCCCAAATTTCAGTCAGTCATAAATTTCTACTCTAAAAGTGCTACATAAATATGAGCTGTTGCTACCATCATCACTGTTATTGTTCTTTTCTCTCTCAGACAAGTGTGGGATAAGTCTCAACTTTGAGATATTCTCCCCTTTTAATAGCATGGGTATATACTTGCTTATAGTCTTTATTCTGTCCTTTCAAACCTTTCAGAGGCTTTGTATTAGAAAAACCTTCCCATAGCTAAACAGAAGTAATGATTTCCTCAGATACTTTTGTGTCTTGCTATACCAGTTCTATTGCTTCACCCAGAATCCTCAATGTTTCCTTTACTGTAAATTTTCAGTTTAAAGATGTTGCTAAAATTCCAGTCTTTTAGTGGAACTTTGATCTCAGATTTTAATATTCCCACCATTGACACAGATCGTAACCTACCCACATCCTCCCCACCTCCATTAGTTCACCTAAGTGGTGGTTACTCCCAAAGGGCTAGGGACCTTCTTTATGTTCCCCTGACATTGTGACAAGCTAGCTCTAGTATCCATCAGTGAGCTTCTAGTTTGTCTTTTTTGATGATATATTTCTTTGATGACATCTTTTACACTGCTTTTCTTGATCAGTGTCGTGGTTTAATGTTTGTATCAATTGTGCACCTCTGCATTGCCCTTTGGGTGGTCGTTAACTTCAGTTCAACCGAGATTCTACTTTTCTATGACTTAACCTCTGATGATATGATAATTTTTAACAAGTTAAGAATGCAGATGATAACAGTATATGACTGTCTTAAATCTTGAACCAAATTTTACATTGAGCATGCTTTGCCTATATTAAAAATATTACGTGCCCTAAATTAGAAGCATTTGTTATTTCTGGTCTATTAAAAAAAAAAGTAATTCAGACCTTATGAGAAATACTTTCAAATTCTGTCTTAACTTCTCATTTAAGCTTTGGATCTGCATTTCCAACTGCTTGACAGATATTGACATTTAATTGTTCTTCTAGTATTTGAAATTCAGCCTGTTTAAAACTCATTTAGTTTTCTCCCATGCTTACCCCCAGTCTCTCAAAAGAAAACCTAATTATCTTGCTTATCTTCTCTGTTAATGTTAATACTACCACCATCCTTCAGGTCATCCAGACTAAAACCAAACGTTGAATTTTCTTCTCCCTCACCATTCCATCTCAAGGTAATTGTCAGGTCCTGTTGATTCTGTATTCATAGTACCTTTTGTATTCATCCCTTTTCTTTCCTGCTTCCTAGTGGGTCCTAGTTCAGGGTCTTAACATTTCTCCCCTGGACTATGATAATAGCCTAATAAATAACATGTCAGTTGGTATAGTGGAAAGACCACTGCATTTCGGTTGAGGGGACCTGGGTTCAAATCTTCTCTCTGTTATTTAATAAGTTGTGACCTCAATGAAATTAATTTCATATCCTTTCACTTAGTTTTCTTACTTATAGAACAGGGTTGGTTGTAAAACACCTCACAAACTTTAAGATATTACATAATTGGGTCTAACTAGTCTCCCCTCTACATTTTTTGAATGTGCAGACATGAAGGGGTAGCCCTTCTCCTTAGCAAGGCAAACCCCTCTGTGTGCACAAATGATTCCATTCTATTCAGTCTTCTTCAGAAGATTGTCCCCTCTGCCTGTTCTATTTTCCCGCTGATCTTCAATTGCTCCCTGTTTACTCGCTGCTTCCTTTCTGCTTACAACATGTTTGTGTTGGTTCCATCCTCAAAAAACTAACTTGCTAGATCACTTGATCCACTTTTTTCTTGCTCTTAATTCTTTGCAGTCTGGCTTCCTCATCATTCAATAGATCCTGTACTCGCCAAAGTCCCTAATGATGTTAAATCCTTTTCCCAATCCTCATCTTTCTTGAACTCTTGGTAGCCATGGATACCACTGATCACCCTCTTTTCCTTGATACTCTTTTCTCTCTAGGTTTTCATAACACTGTTTCATTCTACTGTCTGACTACTACTTGGCTCTTTTGCTACATTTTCATTCATGTCATCCAGGTAACCATAGGAATCTTCCCCAAGACTGTCCTGCATTGTCTTCCCTTTTTCCCCCTCTACTTTTTCGCTTGTGATCTCATCAGCTCTGAAGGTTTTAGTTACCATCTCTATGCAAGTTCTTCATATCTCCTTACTAAGCCCTAACCTCTCTTCCTGACTTTTTTTTTGGATATTCATTTATTTAAAAAATCATTTATTTAGTCATTTTAGAACATTATTCCTTGGTTACACAAATCATATTATTTCCCTCCCCTTCCTCCACCTTTCCCACAGCCAACATGCAATTTCATTGGATATTACTTTTGTCCTTGATCAGAACCTATTTCCATGTTGTTGATGTTTGCACTGGGATGTTCATTTAGAGTCTACATCCCCAGCCATATCCCCTCAACCCTTGTAATCAAGCAGCGTTTTTCTTCTGTGTTGATTTATACCTTCATTATTGTTGTTGAGTTGTGTCTTAATTTTGTGACCCCATCTAAGGTTTTCTTGGCAAAAATACTAGAGCGGTTTGCCATTTCTTTCACCAGTTCATTTTATAGGTGAGGAAACTGGCAAATAGGGTTAAGTGACTTCTCAAGCCACACAACTAATATATGTTTGAGATTGGATTTGAACTCAGGTCTTCCTCATTTCAAACTCTAGCCACCTAGATGCCCTTCACATCTTCAACTCCCTATTAAACATCTCAAAACTGGATGTCTCATAGACATCTTAAATTTAGCATGCTCACAACTGAACTCATCTTTTCCACCAAACTCTTTATTTTCTTCCCTTGGAAGGAATACTATCATCCAGGCTAGAAATCTAAGTGTCATCTTCTCTCTCATCCCCTTTACCCCATCCAGACAGCTGTCAAGACTTGTTGTTGCCTTCATAAAAACTCTTATAATGTGCCCTTCTGACACTGTCACTATCCTGAAATAGGCCCATATCACCTCATACCTGACTATTGCAACAGCCTACTTGGTCGGTCCCCCTGTCACAAGTCTCCTCCCAACTCCATTCCACCCTCCATTCAGCTGTCAAAATGATCTTCCTAGATCCTAGCCAGCCCCCTTCTCTATTCATTAAACTCCAGTTGCCCCCTGACCCCATTACACTTGGTCTTCTCCAGGTACTCTGAGATCTGGGAACACTGGCTTCTTTGCTGTAATTGTACAGGAACATTCCATTTCCTGATTCTCAAGTGTTTCACCAGCTGTCCCCCCATGTCTAGAATACCCTCCCTCATCTCCCTGGTTGACTTCCCTGGTATCTATATCTCTTTTATTTTACATAATTGTTTGCACATTGTTACTTCCCATTAGACAATGAGCTCCTTTAGAGCATGGACCATCTTTTATCTTTGTTTCCTTGATGCTTAGCACAGTGCCTGGTACATAATACGTACCTAATAAACACTAGTTTTAATTGACTGAATGATTGCATTATCTTCCTGCAACATAATTTTTTCTCTATCATATTCATGGGCTGTAATAATGTGGCCCAACTTTACCTTTACAGAGTTTTATATCATTGCTGCACTGTGTGGCAGTGAGTAGATCACTGCTCTGGAATCACAAGCTCTGGGTTCAAATACTACATCAGATACTATTAATGTTGTTACCTTTGGCAAGCCACTCCTTGAGCCTCACCTGTGATATAAAAGGATTGGACTAATAGTCTCTGAGATCTAAATGTTGCCATGTTGTAACCATCCTGCACTATTTTTAATTATTTAAATATACCCCACAGTTAAAAAAAAAATCTCTTCATAAAAATACATGTTTTTCGTTGCCTGAAATACCCTTAGCATCACCTTCTGTCTCCTTCCAGTTCTCTTCTACTCTGTCTTCCTTGTCTTTTCATTGAAATTGTGTCTTAAATTCAACTCAAATGTTTCATTTTATCATTAAACAGTCTTGACTTTTATCCACTGCCCAGCTTTTGAACTTCTATTATTTGTACCTCCTTTTATAATATCTATTACAGTCCTACATTGTGTTAGTTGTTTGGATCTGTTTCTTTTTTCCTTTATTAAAATTTAATCCCTATAGGACAAGAAGTATTTGAAACATCGTGTCCTTTGGTGATACCTTGTACTTAATGCATACTCACATGTTGGTGTTTTATAGGAAATAATCATAAAAGGACTGCTGCCCTCAAAATACTTGTATTCTAGTTGGATGAGACAAAACTGATAATATGAAAGAGTCAGAGCATTTATTGTATAGGATAGAGGAAACTCCAGGGTAATTTGTTTAGTAAATAAAGGTTAAGCATTTTTAGTTGAGAAAATAAAAAGATGAGCATGCTTTCCAGTAGTTAAAGAAGGCTTCACTGAGGAAATGACCCTGCAGAATGGTAGACTCTGCATTTCATTAAGGTAGGATAGTTTGAATAAAAACAAGGACATAAGAATGAGGATTTGTTGTGCTCTGGGACCAATAGAGACTCAGTTTTTTGGAGTGGAGGGCTTATTTTATAAAGTAGCAAAAAAAGAAGATTGACCAAAGACCTTGAAAGTCATTGAATTTAATACAGTGGGTTAAAAAAAAAACTATAGTAACTTGTAAAGCAGGAGAGTATATTTAAAAGTTAAACCAGATTAATTTGATGACAGTGTGCAAAATGAAGTTGGAGAGAGGGACAGGAAAACATGTAACCATTTAGATATAAGATCTTGAAGTCGTGGACTAGGCTAAAGGAAGTGGGAGTGGAAAGAAATAGGGAAATCTGAGAAACATTTTTAAGGGAGCAAGGAAAAGAACTATTGATAGATTCCTCCTTTATCCTTATATCCCAAACTGACTCAAGCATTTATTTGTTTTTTTTTTTAATTCTTGCCTTTTGCTTTCTGTCTTAGAATCACTTCTAAGCATCACTTTCAAGGTAGAAAAGGGGTATAAAGGTTTGGCAAGTGGGGTTAAGTGACTTGCTCAAGGTCACACAGCTAGAAAGTGTCTGAAGTTAAATTTGAACCCAGGACCTGTTGTCTCCAGGCCTGGCTCCCTAACCACTGAGAAACCTAGGTGATCCATATCAAGCATTTATTAAGCAGCTTTACTAAGCACTTGGGATACAAAAAGACAACAGCAAAAGCATCTTTGTCCTCAGCTTACATCCTAACAGGGGAGACAACAAATACACATTTAAACATATACAAAACTTGTGTAGTTTTGTAGCCCTACATAGGAAGAGGGGTAGTACTGTTGATAAAAATGATTTGAGTTGCCTGGATTCACCATTACCCCAAATTCTAGATTTCTTTTTTTTTTGTATTTTTTTTAATTTTATGGTATTTTATTTGATCATTTCCATGCATTTTTCATTAAAGACAAAGATCATTTTCTTTTCCTTCCCCCCCCCCCCCCCCCCCCCGTGGCCGACGCGTGGTTCCACTGGTATCACATGTGTTCTTGATTCGAACCCATTGCCATGTTGTTAGTATTTGCATTAGAGTGTTCGTTTAGAGTCTCTCCTCTGTCATGGCCCCTCAGCCATTGTAGTCAGGCAGTTGCTTTTCCTCAGTGTTTCTACTCCCTCGGTTTGTCCTCTGCTTATGGATAGTGTTTTTTCTCCTTGATCCCTGCAGATTGTGCAGGGACATTACACCACCACTAATGGAGAAGTCCATTATATTCGATTATACCACAGTGTGTTTGTCTCTGTGTACAATGTTCTCCTGGTTCTGCTCCTCTCGCTCTGCATCACTTCCTGGAGGTTGTTCCAGTCTCCATGGAACTCCTCCACTTTATTATTCCTTTTTGCACAATAATATTCCATCACCAACATATACCACAATTTGTTCAGCCATTTTCCAATTGATGGGCATCCCCTCATTTTCCAGTTTTTGGCCACCACAAAGAGCGCAGCTATGAATATTTTTGTACAAGTCTTTTTGTCCATTATCTCTTTGGGGTACAGACCCAGCAGTGCTATGGCTGGATCAAAGGGTAGACATTCTTTTGTCGCCCTTTGTGCATAGTTCCAAATTGCCCTCCAGAATGGCTGGATCAGTTCACAACTCCACCAGCAATGAATTAATGTCCCGACTTTGCCACATCCCCTCCAGCATTCATTACTTTCCTTTGCTGTTATGTTAGCCAATCTGCTAGGTGTGAGGTGATACCTCAGAGTTGTTTTGATTTGCATCTCTCTGATTATCAGAGATTTAGAACACTTCTTCATGTGCTTGTTAATAGTTTTGATTTCTTTATCTGAAAACTGCCTATCCATGTCCCTTGCCCATTTATCAATTGGGGAATGGCTTGATTTTTTGTACAATTGATTTAGCTCTTTATAAATTTGAGTAATTAAACCTTTGTCAGAGGTTTTTGTGAAAATTTTTTCCCAATTTGTTGTTTCCCTTCTGATTTTAGTTACATTGGTTTTGTTTGTACAAAAGCCTTTTAATTTGATGTAGTCGAAATTATTTATTTTACATTTTGTGATTCTTTCTATGTCTTGCTTGGTTTTAAAGTCTTTCCCCTCCCAAAGGTCTGACATGTATACTATTCTGTGTTTACCCAATTTACTTATGGTTTCCTTCTTTATGTTTAAGTCACTCACCCATTTTGAATTTATCTTGGTGTAGGGTGTGAGGTGTTGATCTATTCCTAGTCTCTCCCACACTGTCTTCCAATTTTCCCAGCAGTTCTTATCGAATAGTGGATTTTTGTCCCAAAAGCTGGGATCTTTGGGTTTGTCATATACTGTCTTGCTGAGGTCACTTGCCCCCAGTCTATTCCACTGATCCTCCTTTCTGTCTCTTAGCCAAATTGTTTTGATGACTGCTGCTTTGTAATATAGTTTGAGGTCTGGGATTGCTAGGCCCCCCTCATTTGTGTTTTTTTTCATTATTTCCCTGGATATCCTTGATCTCCAAATTCTAGATTTCTAAAAGTACACTGTCTTCCTTCTTTAACTGTCTACTCTTTTCAAGTAGATATGTCCAGAAAAAAAGTTTAAAAGGCTCTAGAAGTTTAAAAGACATTTAATGCCTACCAGTTGTAAGCAGAGCCAAGAAGATTCAAATATTAGCATTTTTTATTGATTTAATTCAAAGAATGAAATTTGATTCTTTGAAACCCTTTTATTTACTTTACACTTATTTTAAGAACAATTCTCTTTTACTTTGGTCTATATTTCATGGAAAACTCCAGATCCTGGAACCTGCAATTGTAAGAGGAACACCCTCATATTCCAGATGAGAAAACTAAGTTTATTTGCTTTTGGTCAAGTAGTATTACTGTTAGTACAATTAGTAATACAGTTAAGGGAAATTGTCTTCCCACTACTGTGTTCTTTCTAAAATCTCAAATTCCAAATAAGGAAAGTGTTTTCAACAAGGGATAATCCTAATTTAATTTCTTAACCTTATTATGTCCTCATCTTGTGTTACCTTTTACCTCTTCTACCATTTCCTCTTTTGCCAGGCTTTGTTCCCTTCTCTTTTCCTTTGAAGTAGGTCATAAAGCATTCTTCTTTTGCATTTTCACCCCATTCTTCCAGGCAATTACACTTTTCTTTTGCTAGTCACCAAATTTTTTAAGCTAAAAAAAATAACCCTGACACAAGTCAGACATTTTTTAGCAGTTAGGTAGTTTGGATAAGAGGTCTTCACATTTGGAATTTCCTTCCCGAGTGGTTCTATAATTGGTCACTCACCTCCAGAATGTAGTAAGAATAATCTTTTTTCCACTTGTTTTCCTTAGTATTGATCTCTACTAAGGGGATATGATGTTATGGTGAGAGCTCACACTAGCCTGGGATGTAATTCTCTGCAAATCACTACTTCTTAGCTTCAGATCAGCATGAACTAAATTTACTTCTCCTTTTCCTCGTCAGGTTGTAGTCCCACCCCTTCCTGGGAAAGCATTTCTGCGTCAGCTTCCTTTTCGAGGAGATGATGGAATATTTGATGATTCTTTTATAGAAGAAAGGAAGCAAGGGCTTGAACAATTTATAAACAAGTAAGTATTCGATATCTTTCAGGGCAAGTGATTGATACAGGTAAGCTTTCTCAATATGGTATTAAGCATATACAATTTTTTTTTTTACAGCCTAGAAATACCAGTTTTGCTTACTATGTAAAAATATTACCTTTCCTTTTGGATTTGACAACCATTTCTAAGCTTGTGTAACTTTTGCATAATTTAAACTTCAAAACTGTAGAAGTATTTAACAAGTTGAATGATATGTATGATGTTAAATATTAACACACTTCAGTGATTGAAATGAGTATTTTTGTGTTGACCTAAGTTTTATATTTGTTTTGCTTGGTTAATTTATGCAAATTACCACTGAAATTACAGCATTTTTTAAAAATGCAGTTTTACTTGTGTGGATCTTTCTGATTTAAGGTATGTTCTGTCATGAACAATAAAACTTACAATGCACTTGCAATCATTTTGTTTGATTGCAGATGGAGGCATTATCAGCATGTCTTGTGTAAAGGTGCACGTTTTTCTTTAATTTTCATGGTAAAATGTATTCTTTTGAAACTGTAAGAATACTTAGGATTGTTTGTCTCAATTTGGTTTTTTACTTTAGAAACCCTTAATAGACTACATACCAGAATTTCTAGCCATATATTTCATTCCCATTTGAATTATAGCTCTTTTAAAAATGAAGGTAATAGGAAGATTTATGAAAGGAAAAAAGGACTGACTATAATTGAGCATTGGCCTTAATAAAGAGCTCCATCAACTTACTGTTAATGATAAGCATTTCTCCCTTTAAAAATGATCTTATAGAAATATGCTTGTGTTACATATATTCAATGGTTAAAGGAACTTGGAGAGTTTTGATCCCTAGTAACTTGAGAATATACTTGATAAGCAAAAATACTCAAAACAAAACAAAGATTGTTGCAAAAAGCTGAGAACAATCTCTTTAGTTTCTTAGCACAGTTAATGTTTGCTCTCTTTTGTGAACATGCTGCTCTTTTGGGACAGACATTGAAACCCTGAGACTTTTTCAGTAACCATGTAGGGAGATAATACAAAAGTTGAACAGCCCTATTTGTGATCTCATCTACTTTAGTAGTATTAGATATGTTAGTAGATCTCAACTTTAATGTGAAGAAAGAGAAAGAGTAGTATACTTTGAATTTTTTTTTAATATATGCACTGGAGTTTTTTGTCATTAAAGACTTTTTCTGGATTTGAGGGAAGGTGTTGAATGATGCTGCTTTTTAATGTTAAAAAATAAGTGTCTGTCTGTATTGGGCCAAAACATAGTTTCTTTTCCCCTTTTTCATGAAATCCTGTAAATTGAGTCTTTTTAAAATTTTTATTCCTAGGGTTGCCGGCCACCCCTTGGCACAGAACGAACGCTGTCTTCACATGTTTTTACAAGATGAAATAATAGATAAAAGTTATACTCCATCCAAAATCAGACATGCCTGAATGCTGTAAAAAATCTGTGTAAAAATAAACAAAACTATTACCATGAATATTAGTGATTCATACGCACCGGTGAAGAGGTTCTCGCTAATTTTAGCATGCTGCACAAAAATGGGCCAATAAGCCTCCAGTATACTAACACTCATTATGATGCTCAGTTTTGCTTTGTTTTGGCAGTTAAAACAAATTCATTTGCTTTAGCAAAAATCCCTCTTTTGACCTTTAAAAAAAATAGCTCTTGAGTGCTGTTTTAATTCGGTGCACACTACTGCATAGCCCCACAAACATGTCCCCCTCGATGATCTGCTATGTCCCAACTAAAGTTACTGACTTGGCCTTTACTGGAATTTGCACAGTTTTTCGTGTCACATCTGCTTCTTGTATCTGATTGCCTAGAATGTTTCTCACGCTCTTTTTTGATATGCAGTGTCACCTGTTATAATTTATGTGTAGAAGCATAAAGCAGTTGTTTTCCAGTATCCCACATGTGAGAGAAACACTCATGTGCAGAAAGTATCTTCCTTCAGGCTTGTAAAACACTTTCTATGGAAGACTAATGAGGGAAATCTTTATATTCTGTATAAAAACAATCAAATTTATATACTAAAATCATTTGTCTAAAAATTTAAGTTGTTTTGAAATAAAAATGAAAATGCATTTCTAATGTGTATCGATTATTGCTTTGCTTCAGGCCTTCCTTTATGGTTTTATTACGCCATTTGTTGGGAGGGATTATTTACTAATTATATACTCCTGTAACTTCACTCCTCTTAAAAAAAAGTGGTGATATCAAATATGCTGCTGCCTCTGAATGGGGTAATTTTTAAAACATTGCAGTGCATTTTAAAAAAGCACTGCCTTTTAAGGTTTATTGAATAATTTATGAAGTGCTTACTTGCAAAATACTATGTAACCTCAAGTCATTGTTAAACAAAATAAATAAACCTTTGAGCTACGCATAATGCGTCTTTTTTCCCCCCCATTTAATTCTAGCTAACTAGAGTAACTTGTTTGAACTACATTTGGTAGTCACAGTCTTTTTTCCTAAATCTACTAAGCCATGCTTCCTCTCTTAATATTTGAGTAGCACTCTGCATGAAGTGGGGAAAGCTGTGGACAAAAATGATACTTTACTGCTGGGCCCTGGCCAATTCATAGTAGGTATAATGCACATTCCCAAAATTCTGGAGGAGGGGGAGCTCCAGGATCCCTTTATTCATTGGGAGATAATTACCTAAACTAGATGATAAAATGGATATCCTGTACTAATGGGCTACAGCAACATGTGAATCCTGTAGTAAGAGCCAAGTTGGTCTTATTAGTGCAAAGGTAGAAAGGGGAGTGAGTAGGACCCCAGACCATTAATACACCAGGATCAGCTACAGTAGGTCCTCCTAGTGCAGAGGCACCCAAAAAAAGGTGAGCCAATTTCAGATATATATCACTAAAAGATGCTGATTGCCTTGTTAAGGGCCTTTGGGGTGTCTGCTGCCATACTTATGGGAGTTACTTTGGAGGTTTGTGGCATCTGTCATTGTTACAAGGCAGTTGATTTGCAGCAAAGTGGAATACTTCTTGGCATAAGTTTTGAAGCCCCTTTAATTTAAATAAAATTTTCATTACGTTTAATAAATCAAGTCAAGTCTTTATCTGATGGTATTATTCATTCTTGTATCAGGAGTACATTTCAGCACCCTGATATAGGGTTAATATGAAGAGAAGCACATTGGAAGTGCACCTGTAATAACTTATAAGAAACACCTGTCAAGCAGAAGAAAGCAACTGATAGGAGATAGGAGAAAAAGGTTCCTGGAAAAAAAGACCTTTAAATTATTCAAAAGGATATTACCCTTCCCAAAGCAGGACCACATTACAGGAAAAGATGTGAGGTAGTGAAATAATATAGTGTACTGGGGGCAATGAGGTAGATCTGCACTATGCCAACCCTTGTGCTTGACCTCAATTTAAAAAAATGCCCCCCCCCCCTTTTTTTAATGAACAAAATAGATTTTCTCTCCCTCTCATCTCCAATTGAGAAGGAAAAAAAGGAAAAACAAAACTTTTAACATGCACATGAAGAACTGGCAAGTATTCACAATCACATGAAAAAGTGCTCCAAGTCACTAATGAGAGAAATGCAAATCAAAACAACCCTGAAGTTTTAGGGAAAATGGTAACAGTCAAAGTTGAAGAAACTGGAGCATTCTAGACACACTAATAGATTGTTTGGGGAGCCTTGAAATGGTACAACCATTTTTGGAAATCAATTTTCAAATAAAGTGACTAAAATATTCATACCCTTTGAACTTAAAGACTCTATCACTGGACTTATACCCTCAAGGGAGCCATCAGTAAGAAGAAAAGTCCAGGGGCAGCTAGCTGGCTCAGTGGACTTAGAGCCAGACCTACAGACAGGAGGTCTTGGATTCAGTCCTCTCTTCAGATGCTGTCACAATCCCCTTTTCTTATCCTTTACCATTCTTCTGCCTTGTAACCAATACATAGTATTGAGTCTAAGATGGAAAGTAAGGGTTTAAAGAAAAAAAAAAGACTATATACTTCAAAATATTTCTAGCAGTACTTTTTGTGATTGCTAAGAGTTGAAAGCAAAGTGAATGCCCATTGATTGGGGAATGGCCAAACAAATTGTGGTACATGGATGTAATGAAATAGTACTGTGCAGTAAATGATGTGATGAATACCATAGAAGCATGGAAAAATCTACATGAAATAATGCAGAGAGAAAGCAATAATATATACAATAATTATAACAATATAAATGGAAAGAACATCACATCAAAAACACCAGTGATGGGGGTAGCTCAGTGGATTGAGAGCCAGGCCCAGACAGAGATGGGAGGTCCTGGGGTTCAAATCTGGTTTCAGACACTTCCAAGCTGTGTGACCCTGGGCAAGTCACTTGACCCCCATTGCCTAGCCCTTATCACTCTTCTTGGAACCAATACCCTGTATTGATTCCAAGTCAGAAAGTACAGGTTTAAAAAAAACAACACATCAGTGATATAACAAAATTATAAAGATCAAACAGGATTCATGAAGAGATGAGAAGACAACTTCCCTTCTGGAGGTGGGAGGTACTGAGGTGGTATACATTGCACATGTTTTCAGATGTTTTCAAAGTATTGGTCAATTGTGCGGCCTTTTTTTTTTCCTTTCTTAAATGCTATTTATCATATGAAATTGCTCTGGATGGGAGAAGGCGGTGATGTATGAAATAAAAAATATCAAAATCTTATTTTGAAAAAGCACATAGTTAAGCAAAGCAAATTTTTCCATTGGGCAAAGCATGTCAAATTCCACATCCCAAGCCCATCACCTCTCAGGAGATGTGTAACATTTCATCACTGGTCTCTGGAATCATGGTTTGGCATTGTGTGGGGCAGAGTTCTTAAGGTTTTCAAAATTGGTTTTAACAATGATGGTATAAATTGTTCTGCCCATTTCACATTGCATCAGTTCAGGTCTTCTCAGGTTTCTCCAAACTATCACGTTATTCCATTATATTCATATGACACAATTTGTTCAGCCTTTCCCAATGGCTGAGCAGTCCTTTGGTTCCCAATTCTTTACTACTATAAAAAGAACTGCTATAAATATTTTTGTGTATAGTATTGATCCTTTAAAAAAATTTAAAGTTCTATTTCTGTTATAACAAGTTATTTTCTCCGTCTCCCACCCTCAACTGCTTTGAGAGGAAAAAAGAAAACATTTCTTTGTAATAAACATGCAGCATAGTCAAGCAAAACAAATTCCCTCACTGGCTGTGCTAAAAATAAATAAGCAAATAATAAATGCATGTCTCATTCTGTACCCTGAATAAATCTCCCTTTCTGTCAGAAGGTAGATGGCTTTTTAAAATTGACATTTTGGAATCATGGATGATCATTATGCTGACAATAGTTCTTCTAAGCTTTCCTAGTTTATCTTTACATTGCTGTTAGTGTACAAATTGGGAGATAGGCCTAGTAGTTGGCCTGACTTTCTTAATCTGCATATCCAGGCAGCAGTAAGAGCTCGGTTCACATGCTATCATTTCCTGCAAGCTGTTTCAGGACCAACGTTAACCTTAGGAAAAACTAGTATCAAGATTACCTTGTCAAATACCCTATTTTTAAGTGAGACCAGGTGGCCAGCGGAGTTGGGAATGGGGGAAAGCTGGGAACGCATTAGGACTTGCCTTGGATTTCAGTATCTCAACATTGGAAAGGACCTCAGAAGACAGCTTTGTCCAAGCCATAGCTAAAAGGGAATCGCCTAATAGGTGCTCATACAGTTTTGCCTTGAAGATGCTTGGTGAAAAGGAAATCATAGCTTCTCGGGTGGGCCATTTCATTTGAAGAACTTTAGTTTTATCTCTTTTTCCTTGCCATGTGCTTGAATTAAAAAAATTTTTTTCCCTGAATTTTCCCTCTGCAGTCCCTTATTATAGCTCTTTTGCCTTGGAACCAATACTTAGTATTTCTTCTAAGACAGAAAGTAAGGGGTTTTTTTTGGGGGGTGGGGGGAAATTATGAGGTTAAGTCTTGCATGATTTGTTCTTTCCATCCTTGCTTTTTCTCCATGCCCACTATCCTAATGATAGATTCTAGAAATTTGTCAAGAATTGAAGTTAAGCTCTCTGGCCTATCTATAGTTTGCAGATTCTACTTTCCTCCCTCCCCTTCCCTTACTCTCCTCCCCACCCCCACCTCTCTCTCTCCCTCTCTGTTTCTCAGTCTCTCTGTCTCTCTCTCTCTCTCTGTCTCTGTCTGTCTGTCTGTCTCTCTCAGTCTCCCTCTCTGTCTTTGCTTTGTCTCAGCTTTTTATTTGAGGGCAAGGATGAGCAAGGCATTGGCAAAGGGTCCATTTCATTATTGTCTTTAAAAGTGTCTGATGGTACTACCAAACACTTGGAAATGCCCCCCCCCTTTGGTAGCTACTTTGCAAGTGTTCCTGATATCTGGGTTCTCAACATGGGGGTCCCGCTATAATGGACCATTATAGTCTTTGGGGGCTAGCCTAAGGGGAGGACGTTTTGATTTGCAGACTTGGATATTCCCTGTGAGAGAATGAGAATGACAATCCAGATTTTGAGCAAAGATAGTGGTGCTCTTGACTGCAATGAGTTTGATTATTGAACAGGAATTATTATTGATGGACTGTTGGTGATAGATCTGATTTTATAGTAAGAGAGAAGTCCCAATTATTGGTAGGTTTAATAGTGGAGCTGAATCCACTTTAATTTTTAGGATTGAGTGTATGCTAATCATTTAGTAGCAGAGTTAGAAGAATATGTCTTTGTAGGAATAAAAATAGATATTCAGTTTGAATTCATAGGCTTTAGTTCTCTTTTCTGATAGCTGGCTGGTAAAGAGACTTCCCTGTTCCAGCAGCACCAGCAACATCAAGCTCTTGAAACCACAGAGTTCCCCTGACAAATCCTCTCTGAAAAATGACACTAGAGGGAAAATTGAATGTAAAAAGCCTTAGGAAGCACCCTAGACAAATGGCTCCAAGGCAGAAGAGCAGTAAGGACTAGGCAATGGGGTTGAAGTGACTTGTCCAGGGTCACACAGCTGGGAAGCGTCTGAGATCCTATTTGAACCCAGGATCTCCTGTCTCTGGTGCTACTGATGCCCTGAATCACCTAAGCTGCCCCAACTTTGTATGCGTCTTGAACATATTAAAGTCAGTGTACTCAGAAGATCTCTTCCCAATCTTTACAACAATAGGGAAGTGGGGGGTGGGGGATGGGTTTAGAGGGGAAAATACTATAACGTAATATAGTCTGTAGTGCAGACTCTGGCCATCGATGCCTGTTCATGCTGGGTAGATCGTTCAGTTCCAACAGAAATAGAAAAGGGTGTGTGTGGGGGTGTCAGAATGCAGAAAGAGAGCAAGAGGGAGGAAAAGTTGCCTCTACAGCTTGCTGCGGCTGCCTGGGCTGACTCCCGGATGGAGCCCTGGGAAACCAGTGAGAAGAGAGGGTGAAATCGGGATAGTGGGGGAGCCGCGATCCCAAGGGCGGGACGGGACCTCGCTTGCTCGCCCTAGTGCACACTGCGGCATCCTGGGAAGCCTCTGCTCGGGTCTGCCGTTCCCCAGAGGTCTTGCTGTACTTCTCATTCTGGTGTGCCAGTTTGGGACCAAGAGCAGAAGAGGAAGAGTGCATATGTGTACGTATTTGTATCTTCGTCCCCCGTCTTTCTGTGTGCGCATGTATCTGCACATGGGGATGTAAGCAAGAATACGCACTTCTGTAGCGGCGTCCTTACCCAGGTGGTTGGGACAGCGGACGGAGCTGGAGCCTGGACAGCTGAACAGCGGGAAGGAGATGAAAAATACCGCGTGAGAGTCGGGAGAATTTCCTCTTGCACAACCTTCTTACATTCAGCCCTCCTGCGGCTAGGTGATGCCATCATGCCTGCGTCCCAGCGAGTCTGAAAAACCATTTGGAAGTGACCAAAACATCCATAGTCTTTGGACCAGAGTTTCCACTCCTAGGAAGGAGATCCACGTCACAAAAGAAAGGTTCCCTTCTGAGCCAAATGTCCACAGCGCTTAACGGAAAGGAAGACATCCATGGACTGGTGAATGGCCAAACCAACTGTGAAACAGGAATATGATGGATTATTGGTACACTGTAAGAAATGGTGAACATGAAGAATTTTTGAAGGCATGAGAAGACTCACATGAACTGCTGCAGACCGAAGCAAGCAGATGGACAGGTAAATGGGAAGGCCAATGATCCAAATCCTAAATAGTATGAAATTATGATGCACCCGAATCTTCCCCAGGAGAAGGTTCTTGGTCCAGAGATGCAAGAGCTATGGATATGCAAGAATACGTTTGCTGTTAGACTTACTCAATGTTTTTTGGTTGATTTGCTGAACTGTTTGAGGGACCTCCCCATCACCTCCTCACCAGCCTTTTCCTCTTTTGTTACAAAGGATGGCTTGTTCATTGGGGGAGAGATATTTGGAAAGGAAGATGATATAAAAACTGATATGATTAAAAAGATGGACCAGATTTATTTTCCCACTTGTAAAGCCTTTGTAATATAAAAATAAATGGAAATAAAATGTTTATGTCTTGAAATTTTTTCACCTTTTTCTTGTGAGAAGGGAAGGTATCCCCTAAAATTTGGTTAACTTTCCTCACGTGCAACTGTTTGGATCAAGACAAAAGAAAGAGGGGGCAGCTGTGTAGCTCAGTGGATTGAGAGTCAGGCCCAGAGATGGGAGGTCCTGGGTTTACATCTGTTTTCAGACAATTCCCAGCTGTGTGACCCTGGGCAAGTCACTTAATCCCCATTGGCTAGCCCTTACCACTCTTCTGCCTTGGAACCAATACCCAGTATTGATTCCAAGACAGAAGGTAAGAGTTTAAAAAAAAAAGAAAAAAGAAAGGGATTTGTTAAAAATATGAATGTTATAATTAGGTCTTGAAATGGAGCTGATTTTGTATTTAAGGATATAATCCCCCTTCCCACAACTTAATTGATGTAGTCTCAGAATTTAGTTACAGATGATGAGGTTTTAATATGCTGACTAGGTGTTAAACTAACTATAAAATTGCTTTTCCTAGTGATCTCTTTATGAGTTTCTTTAATGAATTAGAAAGGGAGTCTGGGTACTGGCTGAACAAATTGGCTTTGCCCTTGTAGGCTTTAAATAACTAAGCCCTGGAGGCAGTGTGGCCATTGAGATTGTGGAGAAAACCAGCCACCTAAAGAAAGCCCAGCTCTTCACCTCTTGAAAGGAATATTTTCTCCTCCCCACCATGGGTGTCTGGCCTCAGATTTACTCACCCAAAGGATACCCCATCCAGACCTGGAGACTTGGTTTGAGCAAGTTTGAGGCCTGGTTTAGGGAAAAGAATCTGTCTCCAGCCAAACCAAGGGTACAGAGAGACAGTTCCTAGAAGAAAGAAGTGTTTCCTGAGATTGAGATCTCTAGCAGCAAAATACGAAGCCTGGCTGTTGGCTCTAGAAAACATCCATCGAGAATGAATACGATCTTTTGTGAGGGTTCCACAGAGAGAAAGGGACTGGACTGTGACATGTCTTCCTTATGGACATGCCTCTCTCAGCACCATTGTGCACCAAGCTTGAGTCCACCATTCAGTACGATGATTTGTGGGAGAGTGGACCAAAGGATCATGGGGGTGATGTGGAGGGGGATGTTTTGGAACATCTGCCCTTACTATGTGTAAATGCCTTTGCCAAGAATTCACTGAGTGGACTGGCTGGCTGTAGTAACAACATATCAATGGAGACTTAATAAAAGGGCAGTTCGACCCACTGTCCCTTGAACCTTGAGGTGATAACTACCGTTTGGGAAAGAGCACAGGAAAGTGAACGTTATTTGTTTTTTTTTTTAATTTTTTTTAATTAGGTGATTTAGAATATTTTCCCATGGTTATAAGACTCATGTTCTTTCCCTCCCCACCTCCCACCCCCTTCCGGTATGCAATTCCACTGGGTTTTACATGTGTCACTGATCAAGACCCATTTCCATATTATTAATATTTGCACTAGGGTGATCTTTTAGAATCTACTTTCCCAGGCATAGCTCCATCAATCCATGTGATTAAGCAGTTGTTTTTCTTCTGTGTTTCTACTCCCACAGTTCTTCCTCTGGATGTGGATAGTGTTCTTTCTCATATGTCCTTCTGAATAGTTCTGGATCATTGCATTGTCACTAATGGAGAAGTCCATTACATTTGACTGTACCACAGTGTGTCAGTCTCTGTGTACAATGTTTTCCTGGTTCTTCTCCTCTCACTCTACATCAGTTCCTGGAGGTCGTTCCAGTTCACATGGAATTCCTCCAGTTCATTATTCCTTTGAGCGCAATAGTATTCCATCACCAACATATACCACAATTTGTTCAGCCATTCCCCAATTGAAGGGCATCCCCTCATTTTCCAATGTTTTGCCACCACAAAGAGCGCAGCTATGAATATTCTTGTAGAAGTCTTTTTCCTTATCTCTTTGGGGTACAAAGTCAGCAGTGCTATGACTGGATCAAAGGGCAGACAGTCTTTTATCGCCCTTTGGGCATAGTTCCAAATTGCCCTCCAGAATGGTTGGATCAATTCACAACTCCACCAGCAATGCATTAATGTCTCAACTTTGCCACATCCTCTCCAACATTCATTTCTAGGAAAGGGAACATTATTTGTAACTCATTAGAGACAAAGCAAACATTAGCTTTAAGGCTTACAAAGAGCACTTTATAGGTTATCTAAATTGATTCTTGAAATAACCTTGTGAGGTATATGCAATTATTATATCCATTTTACATTTGGTGAAATGGAGGCTCAGGAAAGCTAAGTGACTTGCCTGGCACATAATAACGGCTTAATGATTGCTTGTTGATTTGATTTGGCTCATAAGCTACTAAGAGAAATAAAAGAATGCTTAAAAACAAATAATAAACTCCCTAGATGATCATGGAAAGATAGAGAATACCTAAATAAACCTATTTGTAGCATACCAGGCATGTTGGCATCTGGGAAGTATGATTGATGTATTGATATTGTATTACCAGACACATGATCAGACCTCTTGATGGTCATTGTATGAAGAGGGATAGGCCAAAGCACTAGCAAAGGACTGGCAAATTCATGGGCTGGGCCTTGACTGGGGCCATGATGCCTCTGCTCTGACTACACTCATTTGCAAAGCATGGTTAGATTAGAGCCCTCTATGTACTTTCATTTGCAAAGCACTAGTCGGATTAATCTCCACCTCTTTGATCTGTCATTGTCAATTCAACCAATGTTAAAACCTATGTCATGTTACCTATTCGTTGATCCACATTTCTAAAAACCTTCAATAAATACTGGGGAACTAGCACGAAACTCCCTTTCTAGCCCTTTACTAGCTCACTCCTATTAGCTCTCTTACTTTCACTCTTACTCTCTCTCTTCCCCTCCTCTCCTCTTTCCCTCTTGCTTCACTATATCTCATAGTTGCCCCAGTGCTTCCTATTGCTATAGGATGCACCAGGGAGTTGAGACTCCCCACCTTTTCTAGCGACACTGTTGCCCCCAAAGCAGACTCTTGTCTAGGAGTATCAAGGAGTTGATACTCCCCACCTATTCTCTTATTCCTATGATTTCCTTGGAGTTCCCGTTATTCCCCATGTGTTTCTACCTCTGCCTTTGAGTCATTATTATTCTCCCATTTCCTTAGCCTCCTCTCTTCACCTCAGGTTATTACCCACAGATAAATATTATAGGACTCCTGTGGGGGGTCGCTATACTATTTTAGAAGAAGAAATTTAACAAGCCATGAATGAATTTTTAAGAAAAAAAGTATCAGGACCAGATGGATTTAGATTTACAAGTAAATTCTGCCAACTATTTAAGGATCAACTAATCCCAATATTAAACTCTTTGAACAGTTTACCAAACTCCTTTTATGAAACAAATATGGTGCTGGTGCATAAGCCAGGAAGAGCAAAAGCAGAGAAAATTATAGACCAATGATATTAATGAATATGGATCTTAATCTTAAACAAAAATCTTAAAAATCTTAAACAAAATACTAGTTAGGAGACCACACCAACATGTCACAAAGACAACACATTGTGACCAAACAGGATTTATACCAGGAATTCAGAGAGGATTTAAAATAAGGAAAACTTTCAATATAATTTATAATATCAGTAGCAAAAGTAATACAAATCACATGATTGTATCCATAGATGCAGGAAAAGCCTTTGGAAAAAATACAACACTCATTTCTATTAAAATCACTGGAATGTTAGGTATAAATGGAAGTTTTTCTTAAAATAATACAAAGAAGCAAATATTATCTGTAAGGGAAGACGCAAGAAATCTTCCCAATAAAGTCTGGGATGAAATAAGCATGCCCATTATCTCCAATGTTATTTAACATAATATTAGAAATGTTAGCAATAACAATAAGAGAAAAATTGAAGGAATCAGAATGGGCAAAGAAGTAATAAAACTATCTTTGCTGCTGACATGAGGGTATATGTGGAAAATCTCATTGAACAAGTTAGTTGAAACTATCAATAATTTTAGTAAAGTAGCAGGATATAAAATAAATCCACATTAGTCATCAGTACTTTTATATATTGCTGGCAAAGTCCTGCATGAAGAGTTAGAAATAAGTTAATTAATATTTAAAATAACCAGATAATAAAAGAACCTGGGAGTATACCTGCCAAAACTATCTACATAAACATAATTATAAAACACTTTTTATACAAATAAAGTAAGATATAAATAATTGGAGAAATATTAATTATTCATGGATGGGCAGAGCAAATATAATTAAAAGGCAACCCTACCTAAACTAATCTACCTATTCAATGTCATCCCAATTAAATTACCAAAAAATTATTTTATCAAGTTAGAAAAAAATAGCAAAATTAATTTGGAGGAGTAAAAGATCAAGAATATTAAAGGAATTAATGAAAAAAAGACAAAGGAAGTTTAACAATACCAGGTTTTAAAAAGCAATAATAATCAATACTATCTGGAACTGGCTAAGAAATAAAGATTGATCAGTGGAACAAAGCAGTCATACAAGAAATAGTAGTAAAAGATCATAGTAATCTTCTATTTGACAAAATCATAGATCCAAGTTATGGGTATAAGATGTTTGGTAAAAATTGCTGGTTTAACTGGAAACTAGTTTGGTAGAACTAGGTATAAACAGTATCTTACACCACTCACTAAGAGAAGATCAAAACAAATACATGATCTAGACATAAAAGAAGATACCATAAATAAAATAGAATAGGGAACAACCACCTATCAAATTTGTAGAAAGGAAAGGAATTTATGAGTCAACAAGAGATGGAGAGCATTGTGAAATGGGAAATGAATATTTTTGGGTACATTGAATTGAAAAGTTTCTGTACAAGTAAAATAAATGCTGCCAACATTAAAAGGAAAGCAGAAAATTGAAGAATAAGAGCCATCCCCCAATTGATAAATTAACAAATTTTCAGATGAAGAAATCAAAGCCATTTATAGCTATATGAAAAAATTGCTAGAAATCACTACTGATTAGAAAAGTGTAAACCAAAATAAATCAGAGATATTTCCCACCCATCAGACTGGCTAAAATGACAAAAGGGCAAAGTGACAAATTTGGAGGGGATGTGGAAAAATGGGGACACTAATGTACTGTTGGTGGAGCTATGAACTGATCCAACCATTTTGGAGAGCAATTTTGAATTAAACCCAGAGAATTATAAAACAGTGTATACCCTTAGACAGTGTATTGCTGGGTCTCTTTCCCAAGGAGATCAAAGGAAAGAGATAAAGAACCTGTATGTTCCAAAATATTTAAAAAAAAACACATCCAAAATATATCCTCTTCCCCCCCCCCCCCAAAGCAGCTCTCTGCAAGGGTAAAGAATTAGTAACTGAGGGGTTGCCCATCAGTTGGGGAATGGGTGAACAAACTGTGGTATAAGATTGTGATGGAATACTACTGTTGCCATAAGAAACAATGAACAGACATTTAAAAATAACTTGGAAAGAAAGAATTACACAAGATCATGACAAGATCATGAAATGAGTAGAACCAGGAGAACATTACACACAGCCGCAGAATTAATCCTGGAAGAATAAACTGTGGATGTCACCTCCAGAAAGTGAACAGAAAGGTGAAATATGAAAGACTTAATTTATATGTACATGTTGACCACCTTGATGATATTTTTTGTGATGGAGGGAGGGGCTGGAACACTTGTGGATAGAAATTATTATGTAGATATGAACAAAAAGTAAGCTAAACATATCAGAGATTTGTGATTTCATTTGTGTATCATCTTATCTTTTTTCTTTTTTAACTCTTACCTTATGCCTTACAATCAATACTGTGTATTGGTTCCAAGGCAAAAGAGTGGTAAGGGCTAGGCAATGGGGGTCAAGTGACTTGCCCAGAGTCACACAGCTAGGAAGTGTCTGAGGCCAAATTTGAACCTACGGCCTCCCATCTCTACACCTGACTCTCAATCCACTGAGCAACCTGGCTGCCCCCTGCATACCAACTTCTTTCTCTTTGTATGAGGAAATGCTTCTTTTATTTTATTTTTGAATAAAAATAATTTTAAAAATTAAAGTCATAGTTCAGTCCCTAAAAATTCCTGATAAAAAGATTCCATCTATGTCCAGGGAAAGAAGTGATATACAGACAGAAACATAGTCAATTACACTCTCTTTTTTCTTCACTTTGTTTTGTTTTCTTTTTGTTCGAGTTCTCTTCCACAAAATGTCTAAGATGGAAAAATGTTTTACATTATTGCACATATAAAATTTATATCAGATTGCTTACTGTCTCAGTGAGGGGGGGAGGAGAGAGAGAATTTGACTCAAAAAACTTTTTTAAATGAAGGTTAAAATTATTTTTACATATAATTGAGTAAAAAATAAAATATTTTTTAAATTTTACAAAGAAAGTCATGGTTAGATAGCTGGGAGGTGTCAGAGCTGGGACTTGAACCTAGGCTTTCTGGATTTAAATCTAGCATTCATTTTCTGCTACTTCATGTTTCTGTGCTATAATGGGAACCACAAATCAATGTCAAGGTGGCAGCTGGGCATCAGTGCCCCACCCTGAGAGACCCAACTTGATCCTAAATAGTTAGCACCTCCGATAGGGGAACTTTTTAAAAAATTTTATTTAATTAGATGATTTAGAATAATTTTCCATGGTTACAAGACTCATGTTCCTTCCCTCCCCTCCCTCTGCCCCCCTCCCATATCTGACACACAATTCTGCTGGGTTTAATATGTGCCATCAATCAAGACTGATAGGGGAACTTTTTGAAGGATTGGGAGATTAATTTTACCTGTCTGTATTGCCTACATGTGTGCAGTTGTCATGTTACCAATTCTTCTGTCAAAATGGCAACTATGATCAGGATTATTATTTTAACCTAAAGGCAAACTAAAACATTTAAGAGAATTTAATTTTAATTCTGGAAAGGCCAACTCAATTTGGCAGATGTAAACACTGTATATTTGTGATTGCTTTCTTCATGCTTTCATTTCCTTTCTAGCTAGATTATACCAGATTATATAGATCAATCCAGTTGTTTTCACTTTCAATAAATCCAAACTGTGTATAACTGGTTTATTCATGAGTGACTAAAGTGAAGAAAGTTTTGACCTTTCAACATAAGTGGGGATTTACTCTTTACTAGAAGGGAGAGGAGGGAGGAAGGGGGTCCCAAGTCTGTAACTTTATCAGCTTCTCCTGTGATTTTTCTCTTCCTTCCTTCCTTCCTTCCTTCCTTCCTTCCTTCCTTCCTTCCTTCCTTCCTTCCTTCCTTCCTTCCTTCCTTCCTTCCTTCCTTCCCTCCTTCCCTCCTTCCCTCCTTCCTTCCTTCCATCCTTCCCTCCTTCCCTCCTTCCCTCCTTCCCTCCTTCCCTTCTTCCTTTCTTCCTTTCTTTCTTTCTTTCTTTCTTTCTTTCTTTCTTTCTTTCTTTCTTTCTTTCTTTCTTTCTTTCTTTCTTTCTTTCTTTCTTTCTTTCTTTCTTTCTTTCTTTCTTTCTTTCTTTCTTTCTTTCTTTCTTTCTTTCTTTCTTTCTTTCTTTCTTTCTTTCTTTCTTTCTTTCTTTCTTTCTTTCTTTCCTTTTCCTTCCTTCCTTCCTTCCTTCTTCCCTCCCTCTGTCCCTCCCTCTCTGCCTCCCTTCCTACTTCTCTCTCTCTCTCCCCTTCCTTCTTCCTTCTTTCCTTCTTTTTTTCCCTTCTTTCCTTCTTCCCAATATTGGGATTCAAGTCCTTTGTGCCCATAGTGTGGAGAAAGAAACCTAATTTGCTCTTTGCCTTTATGAACAACACCTTCTTAGTCATAGGACCATCAATCTAATTCACTCATTTTACAGATGATGTAAATGAGGTACAGAGAAGTTAAGTGACTTCTAAGGTCACATAGATAGTGAGTGATTTTTAGAGTCAGTATTTGAACCTGGGCCCTCTGACTTTAGAGCCATTGCTTTTTCCCTGTGCTTTGGTGTAATGGAAGGAGAATTGGCCTCATTGTCAGAAAGGCTTGGAGTCAAGTCCTACTTCTGACATATATTGGTTGTGTAACATAACTTTTTTAATACCCTAGGCAACAGAAGTCATATAGAAGGTGTCAATTTACATTGGTAGAAGAAATTCCTCACTTAGAGCTCCCTTGTTGTTGTTCAGTTATTTTTTCAGTTGTATTCAGCTCTTCATGACCCCATTTGAGATTTTCTTGATGTAGATACTTGAAAGGTTTGCCATTTCCTTGTCCAGGTCATTTTACAGTTGAGCAAATTGAGGCACACAGAGTGAAGTGACTTGCCCAGGTCAAACAATTAGTGTCTGAGGCCTGATTTGAACTCAGGAAGATGAACCTTCCAGACTCCAGTCCTGGTACTCTATCCACTGTGCCACTTAGCTTGCTCCTAGGTGTTCTCTGTACTCCCTGATATCTCAGGTCCATTAAAAAACCAACTGAACAAGAAAACCCAAATCATGCTGCTTTGATCAGCTAGGCTTTCCTGGGAGCAAGATTGAACAGAATTTCATTTTTGTTCTTGTGTCCCAAACACCTAGTACAATGCCTGGTACCTTGCTGGCTCTTAATAAATGTATTAGCATGTAAAAAAATAAACGTTTTTAAAATTGAAGGAAATTGATTTTTATCTTCCTAGCCTTGCCACACAGTACTCAAAAATAAGTTTCCTTCTCACTTCTGGTTCCTGCTAAAAATCTTACAAGAATCAAGCAGTCTTAATTGGAAGGAGCCTCCAAGGTCATCAATTCTTACTCACCTGTGCTAATAAACCAGAATTCCAGGCTGTTGTATTTGCCAACCTTTTGAAGGTTCATAAGTCAAAAGTGTGCCATAGCATCAGGAAGGTTCAAATCTCATCTCTGGTTCTGAGCTTCTCAATACTCTAGTCAATTCTCTAAGATCATAAATTTCAGCAGGAAATGCTAACTTGTGTCTGCATTGATAGAAGTTTTATTTTTTATTTATTTAATTTTTTTAACCCTTACCTTCCATCATAGAATCAATACTGTGCATTGGTTCTAAGGCAGAAGAGACGTGCACTCTTGGTGGAACTGATCCAACCATCCTGGAAGTAGTTTTGGGACCTTGCTAAGAAAGTGTCTAAAATGAATGTAATCAATTATATTATGTTATTAGAAATGATAAATATTGGAAATATAAAGAAAATAAGGGAAATATATGAAGAGGAGAAAAGAGAATAATACATATTACAATTCAAAAAAATAGCCACAAAATCAAGAGAAAAATGTATCAAAGTAAAACAAATCCAAAGGGAACTCAAAAGCAGAGGATATTTATATTAGCACACATATATAATTAACATATTTTTCAACAAATTATAAGCAATATGGAATTTGTGGGTTGGCACATAATTTTTTTTTGCATTCGTTTACTGAAATGTTTTTTGTTGTTGTTGATGATTACTAAATGTATAATAGAAGAAAAAAAAGAAAAAAAGTCTAAAATGTCCATGCCCTTTGACCCAGAGATTTTAAGACCAGTACTCTAACCATTATGTCACCTAACTGCCCGATATATCCCATATGACAAAATAATCTAGAGCAGTACTTTTTCTGGATTAGCAAAGAACTGGAAAGAAAGATGATCACCAACTGAGGAATGGCCAATAAATGGTGGTACCATGAGCATGATGGAATGTCACTGACCAAAAAGGATGAAAAATGAAGAGAAAGGTTCAAAGGTTTCAGTGACCACAAAGTAAAGTGAGCAACCCAGGACGAAGACGACGACAACAACAATAACACACACACCAACAGTGATGTAAACCAAAGGAATTTTAGATGAAAATCAGTGCTGAACAATTGTGATATTCCACGTTGGTCCCAAAGAAGAAAGGGCAAAATACCAATCCCTCCTTCTATAGCGAGGTAGAGGATTGTGGGTGTGATGTGTGTTCTGCCTCAACTTGGATGATGTGATGTGCTTGGTTTCGATGAATTTCTTTTTGAATCCTTCCTTTCTTAATTCTTTGACAAAAGGGAGGGCTCTTTGCTATAGCATCTGCCAGTTACAATAGGAATAATCATTAGTTTAGACCAAGCTCACATGTAAAGACAGTTTATTAGAGATACATTTCTTTAAAGAAATATAAAGGTCCATATCTGGGACCATATATGGAAAGGGACTAGTCCAACCCCTTTATTTCACTTTATTCTTAAATAATATTTTATTTTCTCCCAACTACATGTGAAAACAATTTTTAACATTCATTTTTTAAAAAAGTTTTGAGATCCAAATTCTCTCCTTCTTTCTCCCTCTCCCTGTCTTCTTCCTTCTTTACTCCTTCCTCCTCCCTGAGATGGTAAGCAATCTGTTATAGATTTTACATGTGCAATCATGTAAAGCATTTTTCCATATTAGTCATTTTGTGGAAGGAAATGTAAAAGCAGAAGCAGGAAGGTCCCGGAATGATTTTCTCAGGTAGCAAAATTCAGCCCCAACTAAAGTGATACATAAGCTGAGGTATGGCAGGGGGGGGGGTGTAAAGGAAAATCTTGTGACTTTCAGAGAGCACATTTTTAACTCACTTAGCCTCCCCTTAGAAAAGAACCTGGACCATAGCAAGATAAAGATGAAGGTGAAAAAGCTAAGTAGGCAGTTAAAAAGCATGCCTATGTACTAGATGCTGAATAGCAACCCGGAGAGATAGTTATGTAAATACAACCACTATGAAGTACTACCTTTTCCTTGTGGAAAAATCAGTACACTCTCCACCACCCAGTTTTCCATACATGGGCCATCCCCAGGTTGCACGTGTTTCTGGTAAAAGTAGAAATATGCTGAATTTGAATGCAAAAAGTGGGCCAGATGTGGAAGGAAAGTCAGAAGTTCCTTTGTGTAAAAAATGTTAAAAAGTCAGATCATAGGAGGCAGAGCTAGAAGGGACGTTAGAGACCACTGGATTCAACATCTTCCCTTTACAGACAAGGGAGCATCTTCACAGACACTCCACATCTTGTTCTTCCTCCTGACTTGAAACGAAAGTGCCCCCCACCCCACCCCCCAATCTTTGAATGTGGAGGAACTGTCCCATGGAGAAATGAAGGCTTTCGGGTAAGCTCTAAAGCTGTAAAGTTAGAGGCCTTAATTCCTCTGCTGGCATCATCCTCTGGAGGAGAGATACTATTTCCATGGTCTTTGCCTGCCAAATGGGGCAGTTATGTAGTCTGTCAACCTAAATTCCCTGTGGTATTCGTTGCTTAAATTTCCTGACGGTTGTGGTTCTGCTGTTATGCAATAAACAGCTCCCATTTTCCTTCCCCAGAGACAGCTGTGTTTCAGATACTGGGGAGATGGCTTTTTATAATAAAGTAGAGCCCCTTTGGAACTATGCAAGATGAAAGTGGATCCAAGAACAAATGTAAGATATTGGGTTACCCCATGGGGTTTGGAGGGAACTTCAGAGAACCAATAGTTGCTGAAGTGGTCCTTGGCCATTGATTTATTGACTGAACTTTGGAGAAGTCCTTAGACCCTTCTGTGGCTCAGTCTTCTCATCTGTCAAATGGGATAGTAGTATCTGCCTATGTCTCTTAAGAACAGTTGAATATCTAACTGCATGGGTTCAAGTTACACTGACTTACATATGCAAGCTATAGGAAGCAGTGAATAGGACTTGGCGTCAGGAAGATCCAAGTTCCAATCCTGTTTCACTTACTGTGTGACCTTGGACAAGACTTTTAAGCTTTCAACCTCAGTTTCTTCACCTATAAAATGGGGATAATAATAACAAGGTCTTCACAGGGTTATTCTGAAGATCAAATGAGGTAACCTATGTCAAGCACTTTGCAAATCTTAAAGCTCTTTATTTAAGCTGTATGTCCCAATAGCATCATTTATTCAGCACACCATACATCTCTTTTACTGCTTCTTATCCAAATTTGCATTTCTACTGAGCTCTGCTAGGTTTCCAAACACCTGACTGCTGGATTCAGAACAACAGCCTTGGAGTCAGAAGAGCTGGATTTATATCACTGGACTTCAGATTCCTAAAGTGTTATTGAGGGGACTGGATTAGAGGGTCTCTAATGACAATTCCCATTTCCTTGAAGTACTAGCTTCCTGATTTCTTAGGGTAGGGATAAAGGGTAGGCATTTTTATTCCTGTTTTACAGCTGAGAAAATAGGCTCTGAGAGGTGAAGAGAAAAGTGACTGGATCTTGTTCCAAGTCCCACAGAGAGTGAGGGTTAGGACCTGGAGTCAAAGTTAGATTCCCTGCCTTAAAGTCCAGAGCTTTGTTCACTATTCCATCATCTCTGATTCCTTTACAATGTATCTCTGAAGCCCCTTCAAGTCTCTAATCTAATTCTCTTGTAACTAAAGTAATTACAAAGAAGTGAGTTAAGGATAATGTTCCCAAGGAGCATTTAATTTTTTAAGATAGAATTATCATCCCATGTAAATCTCCAGGAATGAGCTAGATAATTCTTCAGATCCTTCTAGTTCCTCTCAGATTCTTCATATGAAATCTGTATCTATGAAGTTGCATTAGAAGAGTTGCATGCTGGGAGTGAAGATGGCAGAATAAAGGATGTTCCACTCCCCTGATCCCTCCACGTACACACCCAAAAAAGAAAATAAATCACTTCAAAACAAAGGAAAGCTGGAGGAATACATCTCACTGCGGTAAAAGGAGAGAGTAGCCCAGGCAGCAGAGCATCTGTAAGAACTGGCAGATCTTGGAGCAATCCATGACTCTGCCAGAGGCAATGAAACTGCAAAATGGGAACAAATACAGCTGGAGCCACCCTACACTGCTAGAGTAGGCAAGAAATCTACAAACTGTCATATGGCATCAGAGCAATGGAGCTATAGGTGAGCAGAGAGGGGGAACTTAAACTGCAATGAAATAACCTGCTTCCTCCTACCTGGTGGCAGAATGCTTGGGGTGGCAAAGCCCAATGTGAGGAGCCTGCCCAGCCCAGATCACTTGGTAGGGCAGGGAAGTAGCAGTGTGGGTACCAGACCAACTCCTAAAATAATGGAAAAACTGGTAGGATGGGGTGCTGAATATAGCTGGAAAAATAGCTGCAAACCTCTTCAGAGAAAGCAAGTAGGGTCACCTCCTTTTTAAAAATTTTTTTTAATTTTTAAAAAATTTATTTAGAATATTTTTCCATAGTTACATGATTCATGATCCCCCAACCCCCCACTCTCTCCTCTCAAAGCTGGCAAGCAGTTCCACTGGGTTTTACATGTATCATTGCTCAAAACCTATTTCCATGTTATTCATATTTATAGTAGAGTGACCTTTTAACATTAAACTTTAATCACATCCCTATCGAACTACGTGATAGATCATATATTTTTCAAGTGTGTTTCTGGTTCCACAGTTCTTTCTCTGGATATGGATAACTTTCTTTCTCCTAAGATCCTCTGGATTTTCCTGGGCCATTTCATTGTTGCTGGTAGAAAAGTCTATTACATTTGATTGTGCCATAATGTATCAGTCTCTGTGTACAATGTTCTCTTGGTTCTGCTCCTTTTGCTCTGCATCAATTCCTGGAAGTTGTTCAAGTTCACATGGAATTCCTCCAGTTCACTATTCCTTCCAGCACAATAATATTCCATCACCAACATATACACAATTTGTTTAGCTATTCCCCAATTGATGGACACCCCCTCATTTTCCAACTTTTTTTAGCCACCACAAAAAGTGCAGCTATAAATATTTTTGTACAAGTTTTTTTTTTCCTTATTATCTCTTTGGGTTACAAACCCAGCAGTGGTATGGCTGGGTTAAAGAGTAGGCATTCATTTAAAACCCTTTTTGCACTTTGTTCCAAATTGCCCTCCGGAATGGTTGAACCAATTCACAACTCTACAAGCAGTGTATTAGTGTCCCAATTTTTTCACATCCCCTCCAACATTTATTACTTTCCTTTGCTATCATATTGACCAATCTGCTGGGTGTGAGGTGTACCTCAAAGTTGTTTTAATTTGCATTTCTCTAATCAGGAGGGATTTAGAACATCTTTTCATGTGTTTATTGATAGTTTTAGTTTCATCTTGTGAAAACTGCCTATTCATGTTCCTTGGCCATTTGTCCATTGGGGAATGGCTTGATTTTTTGTAAATTTGACTTAGTTCCTTATATATTTGGGAAATTAAACCTTTGCCAGAGAGTTTTGTTATAAAAATGTTCTCCCACTCTGTTGTTTTCTTTCTAGTTTTGGCTGCATTGGTTTTTTTTGTACAAAACCTTTTAAATTTGATATAATCAGTCATTCATTTTACATTTTGCAATGTTTTCTATCTCTTGCTTGTGTAAAAATTTAAATTTAAGTTTTTATGCTAATATGAAAGCTCTAAAGTAATATTGTGGTTGCCGATTTTAAAAATATTACAGCTTAAGCCAAAATTACTTTTAGCAGCTTTATTTACAAAGAGGCGGAAAGAATCAAAGTGGGAAAATGTAGATAAAGAGATGAATACTAACAAGCTTACCAGCCCTTCTCCTGAGAAGTCAGGCTCAACTCCAGCAGGGCTTCCCCAAGACTCTGCCTCCACATGGATTTTCCTAGTAATCCTCAGCCAGAAGTCCCAATGGTGTCTTCAGGTAGGATTGCACCAATGCAGCCTTCCCCAAAACCAAGGCAGGAATCTCTGGAACCTATCTCTCTAAAAGCCAGGAAAGGAAGGCCCGCTCCTCACCCAGCAAGCCAACGCAGGATCCAGGGAAACAATCTCCTCTTTCAATCCAGCTCACCAATACAGAGTCTCCAAAGATGAATTCCAAAGGAGAGGTTCAAAGGAGAAGCCTCTTGGACAGGAAGTTCAGACTTTTTATAGTCCTTTTTCCACGTCACTTCCTATCCCTTCCCCACTTTATGGGAACCAATAGCACTCTTTCAATTTGCCTATCACTCTTCAGGGGTAGGGCAGTGGCCTCTGGAGTTGTCACCCACTCTAGCAAGTGACTTGTGAACTCTCATATTTAGTGACTGGTAAGGTACTAAGTAGGAGTACTTAAGTTTTGATTGATTAACTTAAAAGTTGCTGATTGATAGACAAAGAGAGTTTATTCTTCTCTTTCCCACAGATCTGACAGGTATACTAATCTATATCCACCTAATTTATTTATTATTTTACTCTTCATATTTAAATCATTCACCCATTTTGAATTTATTTTGGTATAGGGTATGGGATATTGATCCAAACTTAATCTCTCCCATACTGTCTTCCAATTTTCCCAGCAGCTTTTATCAAATAGTGGATTTTGGTCCCCAAAACTGGGATCTTTGGGCTTTTCATAGACTATCTTATTGAGGTCATTTAACCCTAGTCTATTCCATTGATCCTCCTTTCTGACTTTTAGCCAATACCAAATTGTTTTGATGACCTCTGCTTTATAGTATAGTTTGAGATCTGAGACTGCAAGGCCACCTTCCTTTGCACTTTTTTCATGATTTCTCTTGATATTCTTGATCTTTTGTTCTACCAGATGAACTTTGTTATAATTTTTTCTAATTCTATAAAATTTTTAGGTAGTTTGATAAGTATGGCACTGAATAAGTAGACTAATTTGGATAGGATTGCCATTTTTATTATATTAGCTCATCCTACCCATGAGCAATTAATGTTTTTCCACTTGTTTAGATCTAGTTTTAATTGGGTGAAAAGCGTTTTGTAGTTGTGTTCTATAGTTCCTGTGTTTGTCTTGGCAGATAGATTCCTAAATATTTTATATTGTCTAGAATGATTTTAAATGGAGTTTTTCTTTCTAACTCTTGCTGCTGAGTTTTGTTGTAAATATATAGAAATACTGATGATTTATGTGAGCTTATTTTGTACCCTGAAACTTTACTAAATTTGTTAATTATTTCCACTAGACTTTTAGTTGATTTTCTGGAGTTCTTTAAGTATACTATCATACCATTTACAAAGAGTGATGGTTTAGGGGGCAGCTGTGTAGCTCTGTGGATTGAGAGCCAGGCCTAGAGATGGGAGGTCCTAGGTTCAAATCTGGCCTCAGACACTTTCCAGCTGTGTGACCCTGGGCAAGTCACTTGACTCCCATTGCCTAGCCCTTACCACTCTTCTGCCTTAGAGCCAATACACAGTATTGACTCCAAGATGGAAGGTAAGGGTTTAAAAAAAAAGAGTGATGGTTTAGTCTCCTCATTGGCAGGGTCACTTTCTTGACAGACACACTATGAGGAACAAGGATAGCCAGGTCAATCCCAAGTACCAGAGAAGAATACTCTGTAAGGTTGGAGCAATGTATCCTCTAACCCAGGAGAAATAAGGTTGAAATAGTCCCTATAAGAATGAAAGCTTATATTCTCTCAGGAGAAGCTCAATTTCCATCTTGTGTGGTTCTTATCTGTGTCTTTTCATAAATTCCCTCTAGAGTATCAGTCCAGTACACTGGATGCCTCCCTCTGATTCTGTTAGTATTATGGGGACACCATTGTAATCCTTGAGTTATTCATTGGTTGTCTCACTTCAATACATGCTTAGAAGATCTTCTATTCTAGTCCTGTAGGTCCCAAGCTTGTTATTTACTCATCTTAGTTATGTCCAAATCTGTGACTCCATTTGGAGTTTTCTTGGCAAAGATATTGTAGTGGCTTGCCATTTCCTTCTCTAACTCATTTTATAGATGAGGAAACTGAGGCAACCTGAATTTAAGTGATTTTCCCAGGATAACTTAGCTAGTAAATGTTTGAGGTTGAATTTGAATTCAGATCTTCCTGACTCCAGATTTGGTGCTCTTTTCTCTGCTTCCCCTAGCTACCTCATGTCCTAGGCATATTAAAATGAATAAATGCATGTCAATAGATTGATGACATATGCCACTTCTTAAGTAACTTAATCATGACTTACATACCCATCAGATGCATTGTCATTATAACTTAGGGTCACCTATAATTGTGATTTATCTGAGGCCCATGTGTCCCAAGATTCCCAGTCATATAGCATCTCTGGGTGAATGTTAGTATAAAAGAGTATGGGCTTCTATCAGCCAGTGGAACCATTGGAAATGCTGCCCAACTAGCTCATTGTCCCTTTAAGGATAGATAAAAGATCATGGAAGAGGCCTTAAATGCCATTTAGTCCAATTCTTTAATTTTACAAAGAAAGGAGGTGAGTGACTTGCCTAGGTCACATAGGTTATAAGGAGCAAAATTGGGATCAGAACAGATACTCTAGCTCCAAATCAGTCAATCAAAAAACATTTATTATACATTTAACTATCTTTCCACTCTATCCAGCTGTATCATTATGATTCCCTTCCTTCCCCACCTCTTTTGTTTTTAATAACTGATGGAAATCTCCACTCAAATATTCTCCTAGCACCTTAAATTCAGCATGTCCCAAAAAGAATTAGTTATTTTTTCTTTTTCTTTCTCCTGTTCCCTAACCTAATCTTCCTTGTTTCTCCTAACATTATCATTATGGGATCAGCATCTATAGTGACCTCAGAAGTCATCTAGCCCAATCATCTCACTTTGCTGATGTAGAAACCTAGACACAGAGAGGTGTGTGGCTTGCTGAAAGTTATACAACTAATTCACAAAGGATCTGAAGTCCTTTGACTTTAATCAGTGATCCTTCAAGGGTACCGTGTTGGCTACCTCAGTCAATTTCTTGAACTTCAATTTCCTCATCACTAAAATCTATGCTTCCCATTCACATCAGTATCGAAATAATCAAATGAAGCAGTGTGTACAGAATTATATATATAAAGTATTGTGTAATGTCCACTACATAATTGCCTTTAAGATTTTCAATACAGATTCCTCACAACAACCTTTTCAATTAGGTAATATAAATGATGATGTTTTACATGTGAAATCTTATAAAGTTTTAAGAGTTACACAATGAGCAAATATTGTGGCCAAGACTCAAACCTATGTCCTCAGAACCGTATTTGGATATAGAACACTATATTTGTGTCCTTTCTATTATTATGTAAATATAAGTGTAGTTGGGAGATAGTTGATTTCTTCCCTAGCTCAAAATATAATCAAAGTTGGGGACAGATAATGAGATGTTAAACTAAGTGTAAAGATGGGTGTAGCCTTCTTTACACTTTTCCAAGTATAAAAAAGTGTCTCAATTAAATTATAAGGAGAAGAAAGATTGGCCTTGCCCCTGTTCACCCATAAAAAGTTGTCTTGCCATTTTGTGAACTTATGGCTACTCACAGGGAAGGCAAACTGCCAGGCTCACACGCACCTACTCCAGCAAATCCCTGAAATTGTTCACCAGACTAAATAATCAAGAAATCCAATGAGAAACCATAGCCTTTTCCCACCTCAGTTCGACACATGACATTGACCAGGAGCTTGAAGGTAACAGAAAAAGGGACCCTTGATAGCAAAGCCAATAACAAAAAAAGGCTACAAAGTCGCCCATAAAAATCAGAAGTGGTCAGAAACACATGTAGCCTTTATAAGGTTTTGTGTATAGAGACAGCAAGAACCAGAGTCCTCAGAGGAAACCTCAGGGGATCAGAAAGCCCCAGGGCAGATGGCAACATGATGCTACAAATTCATAGATCTCATCCCCAGGCACTTGAGGGAGTATGGATTAGTTCTGCTCCAGGATCTAAAGGAGGAAGCCATTGATATGGAAAAAGAAGAAGGGGATGGAAGTTGCTATTTTTCATAATAGGAGTGTATGACAAGAAAGTTTATGAAGAATAAGGGGAACAGAAATTAAATGAACCTCCCTCTTATCTAAAACCTACAAAAGAATGTAAAATTTGAAAAATGATATTTCATGATTATCAATTGAGGATTTTATATAATTAGTACATCTAATTAGAAAAAATATTTATGAATCAAATTCCAACTTTGTTCTCTAGGCTTTATTAGATAGATTTAGGTTAGCTCTTATTAGTAAAGTTTGTAAGAGTTTTAAGTGATAATTTCCCTATTCTTATGGGCTGAAGTCCAACCACAAAAATTTGAATCCACACTTTGCAAAGAGTTCTTCAGTTCAGGAAATTTCCATTCAACTGTGGGAGTAAAAACACCGATGAAAAGCAACTGCTTGACTACAGGGGTGGAGGGGATATGACTGAGGAGAGACTCTAAATGAACACTGTAATGCAGATACCAACAACATGGAAATGGGTTCTAATCAAGAACACATGTGATACTCAGTAAAATTGCACGTCGCTATGAGAGAGGTGGGGGGGGGAGAAAGAAAAGAAAATGATCTTTGTTTCCAATGAATAATGTTTGGAAATGACCACATAAAACAATGTTTAAAAAAAAAGAAATTTCCATTCAAAATTAAGATGTATACAGCAAGAAACAGACATACACTCTCTCTAGAGACATAGAACACAGATAAGAGGCTCATCAGTTAAGAAGTTTCAAGGAACAAGACTACCAGCAGCAAAGAACTGAATTGAAGATAGAATTAGTTTTGTCAATAAAGGGTTGGGCTGAGCCTAAGGAGATCAACTGAATAATATGTTCTGCAGAGATATGTATGTACGTGTGTTGGAATTGGGGTGGAACAGGGAGAAGTGAGTGTGAGAAAATGTTAAGGCCCTGTCATGCTGGAGGAATGAGTTATTTTGGCCACAGATATTCCCTATATGTGTACCTTATTACCATTATATTATAAATTTATGCTTACACTTCTCATGGGTATTGGATTCATTTATAGGAGACAATGTCCCAAGTGTACAGGGGAGATGTTTTATAACTACTGCTCTTACTGTAAGTAAATGTTTTTCTTTAAGTTAATTATACCTACTGGGTGACTGTTAAGGAGAAGCTTGCTCCATCTGGTGGGGGTTTGGTTTTAGACTCATCTGGAACCCTAGAATCCTGTGAGTGCAGTGGCTTTCATCTAGGCACCCAAGCCAATTTGAAGGAGTAGCCCAGAGTGGTACTATATAAAGGATTATTATTCATAGGACTTATATCTAGAAGGGACTTTACATAATAATTTAGTCCCCAAGATAACAATATATGTTAGTAAAGCAAATTACTGGAAAAAAAAGAAGAAAATGTCAAATATCTCATAGAAAAAAACTGCCTTAGGAAACAGATCAAAGAGAGATAATTTAAGAACCATTGAAAACTACAACTAGGAAAAATTGACAAAAACCATAATAGTGGGGGACTTCAACTTAACCCTCTCTTGTTCTTCATTCATTAAAGTTAGATCAATCTCTTTGTGATTCCATTTGGGGTTTTCTAGGCAAAAATAAGATACTGGGGCAGTTTGCCATTTCCTTCTTCAGCTCACTTTACAGATGAGAAGACTCAGGCAAATAGGATTAAGTGATTTACCCAGAATCCCACAGCTATTAGTGTCTGAGGCCAGATTTGAACTCAGGAAGATGAGTCTTCCTGACTCCAGATCCATCATTCTATGCACTGTACCACCTAGGTGCTCTACTCATCCCAGACCTTAATAAAACAATAACAACAAAAACAAACAGAAGTTAAGGACCTAGATGGAATATACAAATACATACATACTTACGTACATTATATGTATTATAGATATACACATACATGTATATGATAGACCTTTAGAGATTATTGAATGGGAAAAGAAAGGAATATAGTTGTGCCCCTGTATCTGCTGATTTGGTATCTGCTGGTTCAGTTAACCACAGGAAAAAAACAAAACTAAAAAATCAGAATATTTGGAAAATTCCCAAAAATTAAAAAAAAAGTTTATAAAATTCAAAGCATCCACCAAGTGTGTATGTATAGGCTATAACACAAAAGTTCACCAGTCTAATACATGACTCATCTCCCTTTGTCCCCATACTCATGCTATGGAAAACTTTCCTCCAGTCCACCTCTAATGCTCTTGTTGATTGCATTTGCTGTAGCTTTATTACGATGCCTTTGTTTAAGAAAGTCCATATTTACTATAATAAAAGCTCCAGAGCTCCAGAGTAATAGTTGCTAGTAGTATAGCTGTCCTCCTGTATCCACTGATATGGCAATCCACTCATTCAGGTTAACAGCCAGTGTTCACTTATAACCTTGGTTCCAGCCCTTCATGGTAGGACTTGGAACATATCTGTTATAGATATGGGGCCCTATCATATATCTATTACCCAGCTGTGCAGAGCACTTTAACACAATTCATCATGAAAACATCACAAATAAATTCAGAGAAGCAGATATACTAAGTGCATCCTCTAGAGAAACTCTTAAAAATTAAAGGTAGACTAAAAAATAGGTGAATCAAAAAGCACATTATAGAAACAATGGATAATTTCATTACAGTTAGTGGCAATAATGTGACATGTCACCTCTTAGGGGAAATTTTGTATCTCTAAACATTCTCATCAATAAGAGAGAAAAAATCAAATATAAGAATTGGGTATGCAACTAAAAAATATAAAAAACTAAACAATTTAAAATTCCCAATAAGACCCCATAAAGATGAAATTCACAAAATTGAAAGAAAAAAGAAAAAAGCTTATTCAATTAATAAAGTTGGGAAGTTTTTGTGGGGGGGGGAAGAAGGAAGAGGTCAGAAATAAAATAGATAAACCACAAGATAATTTTTTTAAAAGAAAGAAAACCAAATTAGGAAGAAATTGAGGAGATTAGAATAGTAAATGATAGTGAGAACTGAGGTAATTGAATGAACCACATCAACTCCATCTTGTGACTCAGTTCTGGAACTAGCTCAGTTCTCTCTCTCTTTTTTTAAACCCTTACCTTCCATCTTAGAATCAATTCCATGTATTGGCTCCAAGGCAGAAAAGCAGTAAGGGCTAGGCAATGGGGGTTAAGTGACTTGCCCAGTAAGTGTCTGAGTTCAGATTTGAACCCAGAATCTTCTATCCCCATGTCTGACTTTCAATTCACTGAGCCACCCACCTGCCCCTTCAGTTCTCTTTTTATTCAGTTATGAGTTTAATCTATATTCTGTCCTGTGAGAAAACTTTATTCAGTTGTGGGAATTGTGAGAAAACTTTATCACATTATTTGAACCTAGCCCTGAGTGTCTGGGAAACTGGACCATCCCTACCTGCTGCTTAAACCAGAAACCCAGGCAGATCCAAAGACTGATGCTAGGAATCTTCTTACAACTGTACATCTCAAGCAGCCCATATGTCTTCTCTGAAAACTGACCTCATACTGATCAGTTATTTTTCCCATGTTCCTTTGATTGTTAACATATACTTGGAAGTAAGTGGGACACCTACTTTTCTGAACTCGGGGAATTGCACCTGTTCACTCTCCCCTTCACAGTTTGGAAAGTCCCTAATCTTTCATCCAATTAGAAATCAGATTACCTAATATTGCATTGTTTCCTTCCAATTAATTGATCTTATTGATTAATTGCTTTTAATGTATAAAATTATCATTTTGTATTGTGTATATATGGTATTGTATATAATTGTATAAAAATTAATATGTAAAATTATCTGTTTCTCCCAGCCCTAAGCTGAGGAAGGTGCCTGGTCCCGATTTGTTGGGCAACTGGCATGCATTCCTTAAAAAATTAATATTCTCAGATGATTAAACTTTCATTTCCTCAGTCATTTCATTTGTCACCCACCACAATAACTAGTACCAAAAAAATTTAATTCAATTTTTGAATTAAAATGAAAAACAAATAAAATAAATTATTAGGCACTATGTTGCCCAATTATATGCCAATAAGACTGACTACATAATGAAAATGTAAAATGTCCAAATTAACAGAACAAGAACTAGAAGCCTTAAAAGATGGATTTTAGAAGTAGAAATTGAAAAATACATAAACGAACTCTCAAAGGAAAATAAACTAACCCAGCAACAGATGAATTTTTTTAAAATATTTTATTTGATCATTTCCAAGCATTATTCATTAAAGACAAAGATCATTTTCTTTTCCTCCCCCCACCCCCCATAACCGACGCGTGATTCCACTGGGTGTCACATATGTTCTTGATTCGAACCCATTTCCATGTAGTCAATATTTGCATTAGAGTTTCGTTTAGAGTCTCTCCTCTGTCATGTCCCCTCAACCGTTGTAGTCAGGCAGTTGCTTTTCCTCGGTGTTTCCACTCCCATAGTTTATCCTTTGCTTATGAATAGTGTTTTTTCTCCTAGATCCCTGCAGATTGTTCAGGGACATTACACCACCACCAATGGAGAAGTCCATTACATTCGATTATACCACAGTGTATTAGTCTCTGTGTACAATGTTCTCCTGGTTCTGCTCCTCTCGCTCTGCATCACTTCCTGGAGGTTGTTCCAGTCTCCATGGAACTCCTCCACTTTATTATTCCTTTTAGCATAATAGTATTCCATCACCAACATATACCACAATTTGCTCAGCCATTCTCCAATTGATGGGCATCCCCTCGTTTTCCAATTTTTGGCCACCACAAAGAGTGCAGCTATGAATATTTTTGTACAAGTCTTTTTGTCCATTATCTCTTTGGGGTACAGACCCAGCAGTGCTATGGCTGGATCAAAGGGTAGACATTCTTTTGTCGCCCTTTGGGCATAGTTACAAATTGCCCTTCAGAATGGTTGGATCAGTTCACAACTCCACCAGCAATGAATTAATGTCCCGACTTTGCCACATCCCCTCCAGCATTCATTACTTTCCTTTGCTATCATGTTAGCCAATCTGCTAGGTGTGAGGTGATACCTCAGAGTTGTTTTGATTTGCATCTCTCTGATTATAAGAGATGTAGAACACTTCTTCATGTGCTTATTAATAGTTTTGATTTCTTTATCTGAGAATTGCCTATCCATGTCTCTTGCCCATTTATCAATTGGAGAATGACTTGATTTTTTGTACAATTGATTTAGCTCTTTATAAATTTGAGTAATTAAACCTTTGTCAGAGGTTTCTCTGAAGATTTTTTCCCAATTTGTTGTTTCCCTTCTGATTTTAGTTACATTGGTTTTGTTTGTACAAAAGCTTTTTAATTTGATGTAGTCAAAATTATTTATTTTACATTTTGTGATTCTTTCTATGTCTTGCTTGGTTTTAAAGCCTTTCCCCTCCCAAAGGTCTGACATGTATACTATTTTGTGTTTACCCAATTTACTTATGGTTTCCTTCTTTGTGTTTAGGTCATTCACCCATTTTGAATTTATCTTGGTGTAGGGTGTGAGGTGTTGATCTATTCCTAATCTCTCCCATACTGTCTTCCAATTTTCCCAGCAGTTTTTATCGAATAGTGGATTTTTGTCCCAAAAGCTGGGATCTTTGGGTTTATCGTATACTGTCTTGCTGAGGTCGCTTTCCCCCAGTCTATTCCACTGATCTTCCTTTCTGTTTCTTAGCCAGTACCAAATTGTTTTGATGACTGCTGCTTTGTAATATAGTTTAAGGTCAGGGACTGCAAGGCCCCCATCATATGTGGTTTTTTTTTCATTATTTCCCTGGATATCCTTGATCTTTTGTTATTCCAAATGAATTTTGTTATAGTTTTTTCTAAATCAGTAAAGAAATATTTTGGGAGTTCAATGGGTAACCAGATGAATTTTAAAAACAAATTTTCTCAAGTATTTCAAGAACATTGAATTATAATATTACACCAACTGAAAAATAGGAAAAGTTCTGCCAATTCCTTCTATGATACACATATAGTATTGATACATATACCAGATATGGTTAATACAGAGAAAAAATTATAGATCAACATTCCTAATCAATAGTGAGCAATAAAAATAATACAATTATATCAACAAATACCTAAAAACGTCTTAACAAGATACAATGCACTTTCAGTCTGCTAGCATTTATTTACTAGGAAAATTATTAAGTGCTCAACACATGCCAGATATTGTGCTAATAGTTCAACACAATAGAAAATGAGGGGTTCTTTCCTTAATATGATAAATAATATCTTTCTAAAATCAAGAAAAAGTATTACCTGTAATGGGGAATGAACTAAAGGTCTTTCTTATAAGATATATGGTCATGCAAAGCATATTTCCTAATAAGGCACATTATGAAAAAATACAAATTTTAAAAATCTAAGAAACAGAAAAATAAGTTGTTTTTTTTTAAAGGGTTCTTTGATTTCATCAGTTCTTTCTCTGGAGATGTATACCATTTTTCATTATAAGTCTTGTGGGGAGAATGAGAAAATCCAAGTATTCAGATTCTGTTTTGTCACTGATTCTATTCCATATCATCACCAATGTCTTGTAAAAATTCTCAACTCATGTTTCTTTGTCTCTGAAATTAGTTCAGAAATTCAGCTGGCCTGTAGCAAATTAAGTATAAAAATCCAATTGTCCTCCCAATCACCAAATGCCATTGATTCTCCCTTCACCTCCCTGGGGGTGGGATGGGAGAAAATTGTAATAATTGTGGTCAATTTATTTCCTTACTTCTGCTTTTAATGATGTGGGTTGTGCCTCCAGTGTAGTTCACTGATAGGTTCTTTTGCTTTCTCTATATTAACAAAACAATTTGTGCACTATTCAGGGAACTTTGTGGAAGGTATTATCATAAAGAAGGCATGAACAGGTCATGAAGGGTGGAATGCACCATGAGATTCAGAGCCTGGGAATGTAAGCTATGACTCCACAGAGAATGTAAGTTACCTTGAGTAAATGTAAACCATAGATGAAGCTCCAATTATCCCATAAGAGAACTTGTATGTGACCCTGTACCATTCTTGGCTCTATGCCTTCTTTGTTCTGTTTGTATATACTACCTGGACAGACCTGGAATTTGGGTGGGGATCTATTTACTGTCACCCAGAATGACTGGCTTCTAGTGAGTAAATTTCCCTAATCAACCTAATTAAGCAAATTAACCAAAAAAGTCCTTTAGAATTCTTGGATCATTGATACTGAAATAGCAAAGTCATTCACAGTTAATCATCTTACAATATTGATATTACTTTGTATTGTGTTCTCCTAGTTCTGCTCACTTCCCTTTGTATTTTTAGTTCATGTAAGTTTTTCCAGGTTTTTCTGAGAGCATCCTGCTCATCATTTCTTAAAGCATAATAGTATTCCATCACAGTCATATATCACAATTTGTTCAGCTATTCCCCAATTGATGATTCCTTTTAGCTTCCAATTCTTTGCCACCACAACAAAAAGAGCTATCATAAATGTTTTTGTACATATAGATTCTTTTCCTTTTTGTTATTTTTTTTATTTTTGGGATACAGAACTCAGAGTGGTATGGCTGGGTCAAAGAGTGCACACAATTTATAACCCTTTGGGTACTGTTCTCCATTTTTCTCTAGAAGATTGAATCAATTCACCACCTCACCAACAGTGCATTAATATCTCAATTTTCCCACATCCCCTCCAACAGTTGTCACTTTCCTTTTCTGTCACATTAGCTAATCTCATAGGTATGGATAGGTACCTCAGAGTTGTTTTAATTTGTATTTCTCTAATCAATAGTGATTTAGAACATTTTTTTCACATGCCTATAGATAGTTTTGATCACCTCATAAGGAAACTGCCAGTTTATATCATTTGACTGTTTATCAATTGGGGAATGACTTCTATAAAATTGATGCCATTTTCTATATATTTGAGAAATGAGGTATTTATCAAAAAACTTTCCATAAAATTTTTTTCACAGGTGCAATTACTGTGTCTTTTCCTCCATCCTACTTCCTTCCATTTATTCTAATCTCTCTCTCTTTTCACCTTATCCACCCTTAAATGTATTTTGTTTCTGAATACTGGCTTACCCAATCTTCCCTGCTTTTTGTCAGTGCCCCCCCTCCTCTTATGATCTTCCCTTTTTACATTCCTGTAGAGTAAGATAGATTTCTATGCCCAAATGATTGTGTTTATTATTCCCTTTTTGAACCATTTCTGATGAAAGTTTCAAGTGCTACCCCCACCTCCCTAATTTTCCCCTTCATTGTGAAAGCTCTTTCATGCCTCTTTTATGTGAAATAATTTTCTTCTCCCTTCCTCCTTCTCCCAGTTGCTATATTTCTCTTTCTCAATTCTTAATTTTATTTTTTTAGATAGTATCCCATCATATTCAATTCACACCCATGCTCTCTTATGTATACACCTACCTGTTCTAATAATAATAAAGTTCTCAGAAGCTTCAAGTATAAGTTTCCTATGTAGGCATATAAACAGTTTAACCTTATTAAGTTCCTTATTATTTCTCTATATTGTTTACATGTTATTGCTTCTCTTTAGTCATGTATTTGAAAGTCAGATGTTCTGTTCAGTTTCGGGTCTTTTCATCAAGAATGACTGAAAGTCTTTTATTTCATTGTCTATCCACTTTTTCCTACTTTTTTCCTACTGAAGGATTATACTCAATTTTGCTACGTATAAGATTCTTGGTTTTAATCCTAGCTCCTTTGCCCTCTGGAATACCATATTCCAAGCCCTCCAGTTCTTAATGTGGAAGTTGCTAGATCTTATGTTATCCTAACTGTGGCTCCACAATACTTTGTTTCTTTCTGGCTGCTTTCAATATTTTCTTCTTGCCTTATTAGCTCTAGAATTTGGCTATAATATTAGATATTATCTCATCTTAGGTATCTTCCCTCTTTCTCCCCTCCCCATGCTAATAATAAATGGCATTTTTATGCAAAATAAACATATCAACGATCAAGAAAAAAATCTACAAATGACCACAGATATGCCATTTAATAATATGGAAATGGGTCTTGATCAACATGTAAAACCCAGTGGAATTGCAGGCCAGCTACAGGAGGGGTTTTGGGGGAGGGGAGGGAAAGAACATGAATCTTGTAACCATGGAAAAATTTTCTAAAATCAACTAATTAAATAACATTAAAAAATATGTATATGTGAAATTATGCTCTGCTTATTTCTATTTATCAATTCTTTTTCTGGAGGTGGACATACACAAGTTATTATTTAAATGATATTTTGGTTGATATATGTAGAATGTTCTCTTGCTTCTGCTTGTTTCGCTTTTCATAATTTCATAATTTCACTTAGGTTTTTCCATGTTTTTTTTAAACCCTTATTTATCTCTTAGAATCAATACTAAATGTCAGGTTCAAGGCAAAAAAGAAAAGCCCATACAAACTGTAAGAGCTAGGCAACAGGTCACACAGCTAAGAAGAATCTAAGACCAGCTCCAAAGCCAAGTCCTCCTGACTCCAGGCATGACTCTCTATCCATTGAGCCACTTAGCTGTTCCTTTCCATGTTTTTATTTTAATTAACCTGTTCATGATCTCTTATAGCAGAGTAGTATTCCAATCCAAACATATGTCACAACTTATTTAGTCATTTTCCAATTAATGGGCATCCCCTCAATTTCCAATTCTTTGCCACCACAAGGAGAGTTGCTCTAAATATTTTAGAACATACAGAATATTTCCCTTTTCCCCTGATCACCTTAGAAAACAAACCTAATAGTAGCATTGTGGGTCAAGGGGTATGCACATTTTTTAAAGTTTTGGGGCATGTAAAATGGATAATTTTGATTAAATTAGATTAAAAAGGGGTTGCACAAATAAAATGAATGTAGCCAAGATTAGAAGGAAAGCAGAAAAGTAATGACTATTCTCAAAAATTACCAGGAGAAAGGTCTTTCTAGTGGTCAAAGAACACAAATTCCCAGGAGAGAGGCAGAAAAGAAGAGTCTTCAAAAAACCCTCAAAATTAAGACCATGATCTTACTGACTTTTTTTCTTGCTGGGTCTGAGATTTCACCTAAGGGAATTCTAAGTGGACAAATTCCCTTCAGCAATGGAGACTATCAATAGCTGAGATCTTTTGCTTTCTCAAACATTAGGTACTGTGTTAAATTACTTCTGTATATTGTATACCTAATCTGGCCAAAATAATAGTTTAACATCATTTACCTAGCTAGCTCCCTGCCCCCACATTTTAACTGGGCCTGACACCTTAAACCAAGAGCACCTTTCCATTAGAGCAGATTCCTTCTTTGTATTTTACCCACAAGCACCTAAAACACTTCCTGGCTCATGACTCAACCAAAAGGGTTTCTGACCTGTGTCTGCTCTCTTCTTATCCTCTCCCATGTTTGGGAAGGAACCTGAGACATGGTTCTAGCCCATGTAGAGAGGGGAGGTTGTCTAAAAACTTCCCCCTAGAAGCCTAGAAGAATAGAAATCAAATGGAACATGCTATCTAAAGACCCAGGGTTACATAGGAATAGAAACACAGAAGAAAAACAACTGCTTGCTCACAAGGGCCAATGGAGATATGATTGGGGAGGTAGACTCTAAATGATCACCCTACTGCAAATATTAATAATATGGAAATGGGTCTTGATCAACATGTAAAACCCAGTGGAATTGCATGCCAGCTACAGGAGGGGGTTTGGGGAAGGGGAGGGAAAGAACATGAATCTTGTAACCATGGAAAAATTTTCTAAAATCAACTAATTAAATAACATTTTTTAAAAAAGACCTAGTTTTAAGTTTAAACTTGCTATTTGCCTGTAGAACCATGAGTAAGTCATTTAATGTCTCCAGGTCTCAGTTTCTTTGCTTAGAGAACTGGATTAGATAGTGTAGATTTCTGTGAATGGAGTATATTTTATATTTTCAAAAACTAGAGGACTGGGGAGGGGGGAGCTGGGGAAGGGAAGGGTCAGCTATTGGCATCCATAAGAACCCAGACTGGAGTAACTATTTCTTTTTGACACTTGTGGAAGCTGACCAAATCAGGTTGTCCTGTAGTTGTCTATATCTGGAAGAAATTCTGGTCCTACAAATAGGCAGATTGAGAAGAACATATAGCCAGTTACTGTAATTGAAGCTTCTATTGCCTTCATTCCTGTGCTTTTCTTCCCACTCCCCCCTTTTCCTCTAGATGCTGTCTTACAGAGCTCTGACAGCGACCAATTACAAGAAACTCCTTAACTCTATTTCTGAGCTCCTTGATTGATAGCCCTGGTGAGTAAAATTATAAGCCTTAATGGGAGCATTAATTTCTAGGGAAAGGGAATTGATCAGAAGAGGGTTCTCAATCATAAGTGCTGCAATCAGTGGGGTGAGTTCAATAATGGGCTCAGAAAGGAAGTAGAGTTAAAAGAATTAACTTTTTTAAAGGTCATCAAAGTGGATAAGAAAAAGATATCAGACACAGAGAGAGATATAGAGACAGACAGAAGACAGACAAAAACAGAGCAAGAGACAAATAGAGAGCAAGGACAGAGGAAGGGAGAGAGTGATACAGGGAAAATAAAAAGGAGGAAAAAGAGAAAGAAAGGGAGAGAGAGAGGGATAGAAAACATGAGAGAGACTGAAAAAGAAGAAGGTAGAGAAGGAGGAGAGAGATACAAAGAAAAAAAGGAGAGAGAAGGGGTTTGAGGGAGGGAAGAAAAGAGACAAAGAAGAGAGACAGCAAGATGGGGACAGAGGTCAAGGGAAAGGGAGAGAAAGAGAAATGGGAGAGAGTGATGGAGGAACAGAGGGAAGGGAAAGACAGAAGGGGAGAAGAAGAAAGAGAATGAACAAATAGGGGAGAGAGAAGAGCTGAACATGAGAAAAGCAAAATAAACATATCAATGATCAAGAAAAAAAAATCTACAAATGACCACAATAATGTAAACAAAAGCCAACACTAAGACACAGTCAGACTCAAATTAATTACAATGAGCAAACCTGGTACCAGAGCACACAGTTCATTCTTCTCATTATGGAAGTGGAGGACTAAGGGTGTAAAACATCACTTACATTTTTAAACGTGGTCATTTTGCTGGACAGTTTTGCTTAAAAGTTTTTCTCTGTTGTAAGGGAGTGTTCAATGGGTGGAGATACAATGGCAAATAAATATGATATAAAAATAGAAAGCATTAATATAATTAACATTTTAAAATTAAGTTCCCTTAAGAGAGCAGTCTTTTTAGACAACTCACTCTAACAAATCATATTTTTTTTCTTTTCATCTTCAAAATTTCACTCCTGAGGATTTCCCATCTGCTTGGGCCTGACTTCACCTTTAAGGGAATTTTAGCTTATAGGGTCTTGTCTATCCTTTCTCTGAACTCTTTGAAATTTATTTTCCTAAAATCAAAGTTTCATACCAACCTATGCTCTTACTTTGCTCTCCTCTATCACAAATTCCAATAATTGGCCATTTCTTCCCCAACAAAAGTTCCAATTATTTTTGACAGAGCAGTTTGTCCTTTTTCATAGAATCTAAACCAACATAGAAGTTTCCTTTGTTGATCCTTCAATCCTGTGGAGATGTGATTATCATTAAAGGCAAGATAAGAATCTATAAGCTGATCTGCTTTTGCTGGAAAGAGAGCTCCAACAGATACCAAGGTTATCAAAGTCCTCTATTTTATCATCAAGGAATCACTTGTTTTTTTTTTAAAACCATTACTTTCCATCTTAGAATCAATACTATGTATTGGTTGCAAGGTAGAAGAGCAGTAAGGGCTAACACAGTAACACAGTAACACAGTAGAGGAAGTGTCTGAAGCCAAACATGAACCCAGGACCTCCTATCTCTAGGCCCAACTTTTAAGCCACTGAGCTATCCAGCTGCCCCATAAGGAATTTACTTCTGAAGTGAAGACTTGATTATTTTCAGTTTTTCCTGTCTATGGCCTATTTGAGCATAGTTGTTTGCATGTTTTCTCCGCCATTAGTCTGTGAGAGCAAGGGCTGTCTTTTGCTTTATCCCTTGTACTTATCAGAGTGTCTAGCAAATGATAGGCATTAAAATTTTTTTGAAATTTATTTGTTTGTTTATCACATTAAAATTCCCAGTTAACTCCCTCTCTCCCTTTTCCTCATTAGAGAAGGTATCATTTGAAAAAAATATATATGTGTACATAAAAAACTGTCTTATTTATTTCTATTTATGGATTCTTACTCTAGATGTGGGCATACATAAGTCATTTCTTTTAAAATTTTATTTAATTGATTAATTAAGAAAATTTTCCCATGGTTACATGATTCATGTTCTTTCCCTCCCCTCCTCCCACCCCCCCCCCATAGCCAACGAGCAATTCCATGGGGTTTTACATGTGTCCTTGATCAAAACCTATTTCCATATTGTTATGTTTGCACTAGGATGTTCATTTAGAGTCTACATCCCCATCATATCCCCTCGACCCATGTGATCAAGCAGTTGTTTTTCTCTGTGTTTCTACTCCCACAGTTTTTCCTCTGGATGTGGATAGTGTTTTTTCTCATAGATCCCTTTGGGTTGTTCAGGATCACTGCATTGCCACTAATGGAGAAGTCCATTACATTCAATTGTACCACAGTGTATCAGTCTCTGTGTACAATGTTCTGGTTCTGCTCCTTTCGCTCTGCATCACTTCCTGGAGGTTGTTCCAGTCTCCATGGAATTCCTCCACTTTATTATTCCTTTTAGCACAATAGTATTCCATCACCAACATATGCCACAATTTGTTCAGCTATTCCCCAATTGGAGGGCATCCCCTCATTTTCCAATTTTTTTTTTGCCACCATGAAGAGTGTGGCTATAAATATTTCCCTCCAGGAATTTCTGAACATTATATTTGATGCCATTAATTGTATCTACTCAAAAACTAAGGAAAATTCCAAGGGAAAGGATTAAGCATTTTTGTAGCACTTTTCTTTGTGCCAGGCAAAGCACCTTATAATTATTTCACAACAACCCTGCAAAGGTAGGTGCTGTTTTTATTCCTGTTTTGTAGTTGAGGAAACAGACAGGATGAGTTAAATGACTTACCTAGGGTCACACAGCTGATAAGTGCCCAAGGCTGAATTTTAATTCAGATCTTCCAGTCTCCAGGTTCAGCATTCTTATCTACTGCACTGTCAGCTATCAAGAAAGTTTCAAGTTCCAAGAAAATGTTTGCTCTTTGACCAACTTCCCCTCTGGATGCCTGTCCAATAATAGTACAATCTATTCTATGCTTCATTACTCCAACATTTCTGGTAAACATAAATGTTGTTTTAAGCACAAAAAAGTGAAGGTTAAGTAGAGGTAAATATAAATATAAATGAAAGCAGAGTCCAAACTGTCCCTAAATGTTAGGATATTTCTGCATTCCCATTAATTTCCCCTAACTTCCAGAGCACCCTGAATTCAGGTTTGCCTAGTGTCTCTACACAGAGAGCTGGTAATGTCCTATAACATAACCTTTAGGAACCCAGGGACAACCCTCAGAAGATCAAAGAAAGAGAAGGGGACACTTATGTCCAAAAATATTTATAACAACTCTTATTGTTATAGCAATCTGTCCCATGTTACTTAACTCTAATAGGCGATGGACAATTTTGCACTGGTAGGTGGATAGAGTGCCAGGCCTGGAATCAGAAATATTTGCCTTCCTGAGTTCAAATCTGACCTTAGACACTTACTAGCTATATGAGTGTGGACAAGTCACTTAACCCTATTTGCTTGAAACTGAGCTTTATGTAGGTAGTCAGAACTCAGTCAATAAATATTAAATAAATGTTTACTACACTACTACACTACTATGTGAAGCCCTAAGGATACAAAGAAAGAGAAAAAGAATCCCTGCCCTCAATGAACTTACATGCAAATGGGGTGAGGGAACAATACAGGAGACATACAGAATATATGTATGATAACCTGAGAGAAGGGCACTGGGTGGGTGGGCAAATCTGGAAGATTGTCTGTTGAAGGTGGACTTTAAACTGAGTTCTAAAGAAAGCCAGGGGAACTAAGAAGCAAAAATGAGGGGCAGAGAATTCTAGTCATAGAAGACAACCAGTATAAAGGTACAGAGAGAGGATATGGAGTATTAAGTTTGAGGAATCTCAAGCAGAACAATGTAGCTGGATCACAGGATTTGTGGAAGAGAATAACAAGTAAAAAGTAAGAAAATCATAAAAACAGGTAAAAAGATAGAGTAAAAAAGTCTAGATAATGAAGAGCTTTAAATGTCAAACAGAGAAATTTATGCATAATCATAGAGGTATTAAGGAGCCAATGGAGCTCACTGAGGACAGAAGGGACTTCTCAGTGGCAACCCACTTTAAAATCAAGAATTTTAATTTGACTACCTTAGTTGGTACCTTAGTTGGTAAATGAAGATGATTTCTAATGATTATCTTTGTCTTGATGGCTCCCAAGCCTCTAATCAATTGGCAGCAAACGTGGATTTACCTAAAACAATAGATTGGGGCACATAAGGCAATTGACCAAGCCCTTAAAGGCTTGGTCATACTTTTCATCTCAGTGGTCTCCGACTGGCATTAGAGAGGTCAGACTAGTAGGCTTTCTTTATCTTCTGTTTTGGGTTCTTGGTGATGATATGTCTCAAAGTGAGATCATTGAAAGGCTTAGCAATAAGCACAATTCTTCACATATTTTCCTTTGTAGTTTCCAAATTCTAAAAAAAAATATTCTTTAATTTATAAAAGAAAAGTTTTTGGACACAGATAGTTAATACTATCCTCTAGCATAACCTTTAGGATCTCAGGGGTAAATCACAAAAAATCAAAGAAAGAGGAAAGGGACACATGTTAAAAAATTATGGCAGTGACTACAGCGGTTGAGGGGACATGACAGAGGAGAGAATCTAAACGAACATACTAATGCAAATATTAACAATATGGCAATGGGTTCGAATCAAGAACACATGTGATACCCAGTGGAACCACGCGTTGGCCACGGGGGGTGGGAGGGAGGAAAAGAAAATGATCTTTGTCTTTAATGAATAATGCTTGGAAGTGATCAAATAAAATATTATAAAATTTTAAAAAATTATGGCAGCTCTTATTTTATGACAAATGACTAGACATTAACAGGGTACCCATAAACTAGGAAATGGCTGAACAAATGATGGTATAACAAAAGCCATTCCCTAATAGAAGCATAGTCAAAGAATATGAAGAAACCATTCTCAAAAAAAAAAGACTTGTAAACTATTAGCAATCATATGAAAGAATGTTGCAAACCTCTCATAGTAACAGGAATGCAAATCAAACAATCCTAAGGTTTCATTTCACTCCTGACAAAGAAGCAAAGAACAAAAGATGGGAATTGTCAATATTGGAGGAGTTGTGAGAGGATAGGCAGACTAGTGCATTGTTGGTAGAGCTGTGAATTAGTACAATTACTTTAAAAACAATTTGAATTAATGCAAATAATTAAATAAATTAAGACTATTCAGAATCTCACACCCATCTGAATGGGAAACTTGACAAAAAAGAAAATGGCAAATCCTGGAAGGGCTATGGGATATATTAATGCAATGTAATGGAGCTATGAACTAGTCTAACAACTCTGTAAAGCAATTTGGAACTGTTCCTTAAAAGTCGTTAAACTGTGCATAACAGTGATACCTAGTGATAGGTCTACCCCAAAAATATAGAAAAGGAAAAAAGATATATATGTACAAATTTATTTACAGCAGCAGTTTTTGTGGTATTGAAGATTTGGAAACTGAGAAGGCATCCATCAATTGGGAAATTGCTGAATAATTTGGCATATAAATATGATGTAATACTACCATTCTATAATAAATGATAAAGAGATTGATTTCAAGGAAATCTGGGGAGATTTCTATGAACCAGTGCAGAGTGAAGTGAGTAGAACCAAGAGAACAATTTATATAATGACAAAATTTTTGTAAAAGCCAACAACTTTGAAAGACTTTAGAATTCTGATCAATACCATGATAAATAATTCTAGTGGACTCAGTGGGATACTATCCACCTGATAGAGAGGTAATAGAATCAAGAGAAGTTTAAGATTTTTTTGATAATACATGCTTACAACAGGAATTTTGTTTTTCTTTCTTAATGGAGGAAGAGAGATGGGAAGAGGGAAGCTGGATTTTCAAAAATTGAAAAAACAATTCTAAAATAAATGAACATTTAAAAAGCAAATGTTGGGGTATGTCCTTTTGGGATCTGAATTCTCCTAGGCCCCCTACCCACTGTAGTTATGACATTGCCACCATAGTTGTGAAAATTTAATAATATTTTATCTGGGATATGTGAATTCTCTTTCATATCTAAGAATATTGAGTGCATTGGAAGAGAGATATTAATTACTCATATACATTTTTATGAATCATCAATCATTGCTTCCATCTCTGTTTTATTGGACATTTATAAAATGTGTCATATTCCCCTTTTTAGACTAGCAGCTAACTGAAGACAGGTACTATATTTTACCTTAACTTTTTTTTAATCTCCTTTGGTGCTCTATTGAATAAAATTAGCAAGGAAATAAATAATAAAAATAACTTATTTATTTGGAAACTTATTGTTGAAAGAACATGCTAGAATCTTACTATGCCCTAAACTAGAGAGAATTTAGGATTCATTCATTTATTCACTCAATTGTGCTAAAACCTGGGAAATCAGAAAAACAATTATGACATGGTATTTACTTTCATGGAGTTTAGCATATGGGAATTCTGTCTTATAACCCATTCAGGGATATTTAATTGCTGAAATACCAAACAGAATTCATTATATGATGCTTTAACTCATAAAGTTGGGTAAGTTGCAGACTCTCAAAATAATATTACAAAGAGATTTCAGAGCAAGTTGTTGGGCTGAGTTACCTCCTAGAAAATGGTTATCTATGTCTACCAGTTGATTTGATAGGGCCAAAGAAGAAAAAAAATGAATAACAAAATCTATCTATTTCAATCCACTATGAAGACCACTTGATAATGTCTTATGACAGAAAGAAAGGATTTGGTAAAGTGTCTGATTTAGCAATGTTTGAGTTTTTTTAAGTAAATCAAAGTTGCCAGAAATTCAAGTGATTCCTTTGTTGAGTGGCCAGAAATTTATGGACTTTGGTAAGTAATCTCACCCCTTTTCTCTTAAGTCCATCTCTCAATTAGCAATGATCATGATGGCTGTGGAGAACATGATGAATTAAAATAAGTATATCATCTCCAGCCTCTATTTTAATCAATAGCATCAGTTTCTTCAGCAACCAAACCTTTCCTAGAAATGATGACAAACTATAGGATTGAGGGTTGTGAATTTTCTCCATTTATTCCACCTCTATTTTCTGAAGAAGGTGCTGATGAGCTGTGGTTTTGAACATCTGGATCTGAAGTCCATCTGCCCTTTCTCTTGCTGTTTCTCCTTCAATGACCTCTTATCTCCTGCTTCAAACTCATTGTGTCTAGCTCTGAATGATTTTTTTCCAATTATTGAACAAAAAATTCATGGCCAGGATTAAAATGTTAGCAAGATAGTGAGAAATAGAGAAGTGAACAAAATCTGTTTTAATCAGCCTCTTTCTCACTCCATTTTTTCCTACAGATGTAATTATAGTTGAGAGATGCTGAGAACAGTTTTTTTTATTCCTTTATTTATGATTTTTACACATGATATTCACTATTTAAAAAACAACCCAACAACCAGAAGAGTCCTTTGTCTCACAATCCTTTGGGTCTCTAGCGTGGAGCATTATCTAATCACTAGGTGTGTAACTGTGCTATCATTTTGCATCTAAGGTGTAGAAACTAACAAGAGAAAGACATTGATCAAATAAAGGGAAGAGGATTTAAATTCAATATATTTTTATTCTTTGTAAATACAATGAGTACAACTTTTTAACTTCACAAATCTGTTAATTCACTTTGTACAAGAAAAGTTTTACTCATCCTATGATAGGCCAAGTGCTGATTTTTCTCAGGGCTAGTATCTAATAACAAATCAAAACATGAAAAGTACAGCAGCTATCTTCAAATGTTTGTTTCTACATTTCCATAAGTATAGTCTCATATCAAAGAAGCAGCGTATAATGTAAGGTTGTGTTGAGGGTGGGGGGAGAGGAGGAAGGGGAGAGAGAGAGAGAGAGAGAGAGAGAGAGAGAGAGAGAGAGAGAGAGAGAGAGAGAGAGAGAGAGAGAGAGAGAGAGAAATAGAAGAGAAGAGAAGAGAAGAGAAGAGAAGAGAAGAGAAAAGAAGAGAAGAGAAGAAGAGAAGAGAAGAGAAGAGAAGAGAAGAGAAGAGAAGAGAAGAGAAGAGAAGAGAAGAGAAGAGAAGAGAAGAGAAGAGAAGAGAAGAGAAGAGAAGAGAAGAGAAGGACAGAGAGAGAGAAGAGAAGGAAGGACAGAGAGAGAGAAGAGAAAGAGGGAGAGAGATGGAGGGGGGAGATGGAGAGAGAGGAGACATGGAGAGAGAGAAAGAGGAGAGATTAAGAGAAAGAGAGAGGGAGGGGGGAAGGAGAAAGAGAGAGAGAGAGAGAGAGTGAGAGAGAGTGAGTGAGAGAGAGAGAGAGAGAGAGAGAGAGAGAGAGAGAGAGAGAGAGAGAGAGAGAGAGAGAGAGAGAGTATATATGTGGGCGTGTGTGTGAACAAGGCTTTACTGAGAACCCAAAGTTTTCTGAAAGGCATTGTAGAGTCTCAGAGACTGTTAGCAGTTTATCAGTTAAGAAACCTTTAGTGTCTATTTCTTTGAAGTTCATTCTAGCATGTTGTTTATATTCAATTGCTGTTCTGCATGTCTCATTGGACCAAGAGTTCGGACCCCATTGCCTTTGGTTTCAGCACTATGCCAACGGGACAGCAATCAGCTCACTCAGTGAGACATCTCTGCTTTATTTGGTTTTGCTGTTTTATCCTTCCTTCTTTGACTTGTATTCTTTTTTATAAAACTCTTCTGTCTTTGAGATGTTATCCAAACTGCAGTCCTGATGAGAGAGTCATTTTTGTTCACCAGTTAGTTTAATAGGATTGCCTGGCCTTCAATTGTTAAAAAAGGAGGAAAAAAAAGAATCAATGCCATAAAACACTTTTCAACTCATTATGAAGGCCACTTCATGATATCTTACAACAGAAGGAAAGTGTTTGGTGAAGTATTTGATTTAGAATGTTGCCCATTGTATTAGGAATGAATTTGTCAATGTAAGTTACCATTCTGAAGGCTGCAATACAGTGTATTACCTCCAGAGCAATTTTTGGTAACCCAACTTCATATACTGAATAGGAAAAATGAAATACTTTATTTTGGCTTTTGTTTTTTCAGAATCATCTTCCTGGTGAGTGATAGAATAGCATGGCCAGTGGCAACCAGCAATCATGGATCCCTCCCACAGGGAAAGGGAATTGATGAGTTCTCTTTACTCTGGGTGTCCTATTAAGCAATTGTCCTTTCTTCAGATCTACAATCTTCTGTAGAGGCAGCAGGTCATATCTACTGGAATAGTCTTGTGCCAATTAATTATTTTCATTTTTTTCCCACAAAGGCTACACATTCCCAGATTTATGCTTCCTGAAGGTTTTGTTAGTTGAGGCTTGTTCTCCAAAGGTAAAAGTTCATCTGACATTGTCCATCCTGAAGACCGTGCATGTTCGGCAGAGATTAGATATCACTGGATTTGTACATATCTGAAAGCAGTCTCGTAATTGGCACATTGCCAATGGTTTTTTTGAAAAACACTTCTTCTATTGTTGATGGGCTAATGGAGCGTAAGGCTGGCAGAAGCAATAGGAGTTTCCCAAAACGACAAGGTTGAGTGGGATACCTGAAATGCAAAGAAATCAAGAGAGTGATATGAGCATTTGCTGAAGTCCTTCCTGTGATAAAGTTTGTTAAGAATCTGAATATTTTGTATTTGGATATAAAAAATATTCAAATGTGCCAGCTGTTTTTTGACCTGATTTCATTAGTAACAGGATACTTTAAATATGAATATAGAGGGGTAGTGTTACTTATTTTGCAGAGGGAGAAGTAGAAGTACACTAGCCAAGTTTAGTGTTTTGTTTCAATCCAACAGCAAAAGAAAAAATCCAAGGGGGAAACAATGTATTCTGTATAGGAATACAAGTTTTTTCTATCAAACAGGAGGTTTGGAAGAGGCTAAAATACAATTAACCATACCAGCATAAGTTATAATACCAATGATAGAGTCCATGTTATTCAGTCTGGTCACTGTGCAGAGCATGGTTTAAGTTCACAATCTGATTCATCTTTGGTTCTTCAATCTAACTCTTTCCCTTAAACTCTAAGTTCCCTTATGCCCAAAGGGCACTAAAAGACTGTCTGCCCTTTTATCCAGCCATAGCACTGCTGGGTTTGTACCCCAAAGAGATAATAAGGGAAAAGACTTGTTGAAGAATATTCATAGCTGTGCTCTTTGTGGTGGCCAAAAATTAGAAAATGAAGGGATGCCCTTCAATTGGGGAATGGCTGAACAAATTGTGGTATATGTCAGTGATGGAATACTATTGTGCTCAAAGGAATAATAAAGGGGAGGAATTCCATGTAAACTGGAACAACCTCCAGGAAGTGATGCAGAGTGAAAGGAGCAGAACCAGAACATTATTCACAGAGACCGATAGACTGTGGTACAATTGAATATAATGGACTTCTCCATTAGTGGCAATGCAGTGATCCTGAACAGTTTGGAGGGATCTACAAGAAAAAACACTATCCACAGTCAGAGGAAAAACTGTGGGAGTAGAAACATAGAAGAAAAACAACTGCTTGATTACATGGGTCAAGGGGGATATGATTGGGGATATAGACTCTAAATGAACATCCTAGTGCAAACATCAACAACATGGAAATAGGTTCTGATCAAGAACACATGTAATACCCAGTGGAATTGTGTGTTGGCTATGGGAAGGGTGGGGAGAGGGGAGGGAGGGATAGAATATGATTCTTGGAACCAAGGAATAATGTTCTAAATTTACTAAATAAAATTTAAAAAAAGAAAAGAAAAGAAAGAAACTATGAGTTCCTTGAGAGCAGAGGTTGTTGTTTTCCTTCAAATCTCTAATACTTAGCACAGTACTTGGAACACAACACACTGCTTATTGACTGACTGACACCACATTTCAATCAATTGCCAAATTTTGTAGCTCTTCTTCCAAAACATCACCTGACCATCTCTTATACCCTCATTGACACCAAGTCCCCATCACCTCTCATCTGACCTGTCACAATGGCTTCCTAATTAGCAACCTTGCTCTTCACTCTTCAATCCATTTTCTACACCACTATCAAAATAAAGCATAAGTCTAGTGATATCACTCCATGACTCAAAAATTTTCCAAGAATTATTTTCCCATCTGTCAGAGAAAATACAAACACCTTGGCCTGGATTTTAAACTCCTGTGTGATTTTGTTACAGCCAATCTTCCTAGATATTTCTTATTCACTCACCCTATGTTTCAAGCAAACTGGCCTACTTCTAGTTGCCCAACTTGGTATCTCATCTCCTGCAAATATGTATTTGTCCAAGTAACCCCTCTCAGCCTGGATGCACAACATCCCTCTTCACTTTGTGCTCAATTCAACAAGCATATATTAATTATCTACTGTGTTATAGTCCCTGATCATTCAAATACAAAAAAGGAGAAATGCTGCTCCCTTCCACTCTTGTAATCTGCCCAGTAAACTCCCTGAGGAAAGAGGCTCTTTTAAAAACCTTTATCTTCCTAGAGCTTGGCATAATGCCTTGAATATACTAGAAGCTTAAGAAATGCCTTTTGAATGAAAGTTTCTTGATTTTAAGTCCCAGTGCTTCTCCCTAGACTGCTTCCATCAAATGAAATGGCTTCTTTTTCTAAGTGTTTCTCCAAATTATTATTCAGGATTTATACTTAGTCACTCACAGGAATAATTCTGCTATTACATTAAAAATTAAAGACTAAATTCTGTTGGGTGGGAATGCCACCCAACTTACATATCAATGAAATTGGCATCTAATTAAAGATATGAAAAATTGTTTAACAATTCTTTCTCTTGAGGTCCAACATCCATCTAGGCTCAGATGCACAAATTCAAGGCTCTGCTGCCTCTACAGTCTCTGAGACTGCAGGTCTATGCCAATGTAATCCCTATCATTTCCTTTATCAAGCACTAGATAGCAACAGAACTGATCAGACAAGGTTCTCTCTCTGGAAATAAACCACAAGTATAGAACAACCATTTCTTGGGAAACATAGTAATGAAAAGGCTAAGTTCAACCTTTTGTCCTAGAAACTGACAAGTATGTAAATTCATTCAAAGCCGGTGCTTTACAAAGACAGTTAAGTTGCCTCCTACCTTGTCACTGCAAACACTTGGAAACTGAGTCAAAGTCTAAATTTGTCAATTCCTTTATTGATCCCTTCTCTTTGAGACCATGAAAATTCTTCCCTTGTCCTCATTCCCTATTCTCTCATTTGCTCCAGTCTTAGATGAGGAGGTAACTCTTCTCTTCATCAATATCAACCCTTTACATGTACCCTTGATCCTACCTTACTCTCTAATCTCTAGTATCTCCTTATCTACTGGTTCATTCTGTGCTGTCTACAAATATACCCAAGATTTCCCCATCCTTAAAAATTCTTTTCTTTACCCTACTGTCAGTCAAGCTATTGTCCTATATTTCTCCCACTTTTCATAACTAAACTCCCTTTTAAAAATAGCTATCTACTCTCATTGTTTCTATTTCCTCCTACTAACCTCTAAACTTTTGTGATTTGCGTTAGTTAATTGAAACTGCCCTATCCAAAGTTACTAGTGGTCCTCTAATTGCCAAATATAATAGCCTTTTGTTTTTCCTCATACTTTTTGAATTCTCTACAGCATTTTACTGTTGACCATCCTCACCTCCTAGACACTCTCCACTCTAGTTTTTGTGACATGGTTCTATTTTCTTCACTTTGTCTGACCATTCTTTAGTTTCCTTCGTTTCTTAACTCTGTGTGTACTTCAAGTTCTGTCCTAGTGCCTATTCTCTTCCCTCTGTATACACACTTACACACTATTTCAGTGATCTAATAAGCTTCTATGGGTCAGTAATCATCTCTACACAGTTCACTCCTGATCTATTTGTCTGGATCTAGTCTCTCTCCTGAGCTTCAGTCCCTTATCAACTCAACTGCATATTGAATATTTCTCTATGAACTTAATCAGATGTGGGCATCTCAAAGTCATCATGATCAGAACAGAACTCATTATCTTTTTTTCCCCAGACCCATACTTCTTCCTAATTTCTGCCACCCTGGTTCATAGCCTCATATTGATCCTTAACTCTTCATTCTCCCTTATCCCCATGTCCAATCATTTGCCTTGGCTTGTTGATTCTACATCAAAAACATCTCTTGTATTATTATCCTTCTTTCACTTAATGGCCCAACAACTTTAGTTTAGACCTTCATCACTTTTCATCTGGACTAATGCAACAGCCTCTTAAAAAAAACAACAACAAACAAACCTCTACTTTCTGTCCTCATAACAACTCCAAAACAAAAGGGCAAGTGCTAGGCAAACAGGGTTAAGTGACTTGCCCAGGGTCACACAGTTAGGAAGTGTCTGAGGTCAGATTTGAATCCAGGTTGTTCTGACTCCAGGTCTGGTGCTCCATTCATTGTACTACCTAGTTGCCTCTTAATTAGTCTCTTCACTTCAATTCTCTCTCTTCTCCAATATATTGGTTTTCTTAAAGTAAAGATATGACCCACATCACTCAGAAAACTCTAGTACCTCCCTCTTACCTCTAGGATAAAATCCAAATTTCTCTCTATGTTTTTTAAAAATCCTTTACAATCTGCCCTTCACCTCTCTTTCCAGCCTTATTGTAAAGTCCTTCCCATCATGTTGTTTATGCTTCAGCCAAACAGGCCTATTTGCTGTTCCTCAGAGACATCTCATCTCCTGATTCTTTGCCTTTGACTGACTTGTCCTCTCTGCCTGGAGTGCCCTCCCTCTTCACTTTAGTCTCTTAGAATTTCTCATTTTTTTCAAAGCTCAGCTCAAGCACCATTTCCCTATAAGGCCTTTCTTATTCTCCTAAGTAAATTCATGCCTCCCTAAAATTACTTTGTATAAATTTTATATTTCCTTATAGGTCTATATGTTTTTCTGTGATAGAATTTAAATTCTTTGAGGAAAGGGATTTTTTTTCTTTTTAATCTTTGAGGAAGAAGAGCCTACCATTATCACACACAATAGGCACTTAATATGTATTTGCTGAATTGATGTCTGATTTTTCTTCTGAAGAAGTTTTGAAGATAGGCAAGGGACCCAAGACCTGAAAAAATATGGATATTAGTGGACAATTGAAAGGTCCCAAGTCAGAGGGATTCAGTAGCAAATTTCCTATCACAAGTGCGTCTACAAGAAAATCTACAAGTAAAGGCTGGATCACCACTTGTTGAAGCTCTTTTGGAGAGTTTCTTATTCAAATATTGGATGGACTGGGTGACTTCTGAAATCCCTTCCAAAGCTGAGATTTTGTGATTGTGTGAATGTTGCTGAGCCTGCAGCAGGGAGTGGTTATGAAACTGGCCTCTCAGGTGGAAACTAAAAAGATTTTCTCAATGATACATTGATACCCACATAAAGCCACTATCTACATTTTAGATCTGTAGCCATAAGCTTTTGTAGGCAGATCTGGGAACCAAAATATAACTGTATATTCATGGTGATATGTATTCTGCATTCTAAATAACTTACCTAGATATGAATTTGGGGAACAGAATCTCTTAATAGGTTGAAATAGGCCTAATTGGAGTCAGTGATGTTGGCATTTTTTAAGACTGTCTAAATAACAGCAAAAGATTTAGAAATACTATGAAGGGGGAGGGCAGGTAGGTGGCTCAGAGAATTGAGGCCCAGGTCTGGAGATGGGTCCTGGGTTCAAATCTGGCCTCAAACATTTCCTGGTTATGTGAACCTTGGCAACCCTCATTTCCTAGCCCTTACCATCCTTCTGCCTGGAACCAATACATAGTATTAATTCTAAAATGGAAGGTAAGGACCTATCAATTCAAATCCAGTCTCTGGAATATACTATATATTTTGCCCTATTTAAACCTCAGTTTCCTTATCTGTAATATTCAGATGATGAGATTTATATAACTGTGGAAAGCTAGGTAGCTCAGGGAATAGAGTGTCAGGCCTGGAGTTTAGAGGTCCTAAGTTCAAATCTGACCTCAGGGACTTCCTAGATGCATGACCTGTGCAAGTCACTTAACCCCATTGCCCTACTCTTGTTGACCTTCTGCCTTGGAACTACTATGTAGTATTGCTTCTAAAAAGGAAGATAAGAGTTTTAAAAAGATCTATATAATCAACTTTACAGGATTATAGTGAGAAAAGTGCTTTTTAAATGTTATTATTTTGGATTACCTATATCAAATTGCTTACCATTTCAGGGAAGGAATAGGGAAAGGAGAGAAAGAGAAAATTTGGAATTCAATGTTTTAAATTACATATTGAAATTATTTTTACATGTAGTTGGGAAAATGTAAAATATTATTCAAATGGGGGAAGGAAGAAAAAATAAAATATTAATGTTTACAAAAGCAATATTGCACATTGGATACTGGGTTGGCCTCAGAGTTAGGAAGTCTCACTTCTGACAGATATTGACTATGTGACTCCCAATAAGGCACTTAACTGCTCCCAGGTAACCCTCTAAGATTATATATTCTAGAGCAGCAGCTGATCTGCATTGGTTTAGAGTGTTCTCACTGGGAGTTTCTCTACTCATGAAATTGCAGGTTTGATCCAAAAAGAAAAACTAAACCCCCAGCATGCTATAGAAATATGAGCTACTGTTATCACTGTTGTTCAAAATTCTGAAGTTTTCACATAACTGGAAACCAATGTGGAAGTAGATTACTTTCTCAAAGACAGTCAACTCTTGATTTCCTATGAGTAAATTATCCACCCTAAAGTATTCTCCCATGGCTGGTCTCCAGACAAAAAAGGGAAGGGGATAATGAGTCCAGCAAAAAGCATGAATTGAACTCCTTACATTGGCTTTTATTGAACTAGGCAGGAATAGGGGGAGCGATGTATGTGGTTTATAAGTGTACATTTGATTATTTGCCTGTCTGTGTCACTAATTTTTACACATAGTATTGAGAAAAATAAATTCATAGGTGTGGTTGCCCACCCAAGAATATTTGAGGACTGATCTCTGCCTGTGTGTCCTTGTGTGTTTTATATGGCACAGATCAGTTGTTCTGACCTTTCAGTCCTGTAGGAGCTGGGAAGATTTCCAAAAGTGACTGAGTAAAGGATGCAGCCTTTAGTGACCCTGCAGCATCAGCTGATCCCAGGTCACTTCCCAGAGGGGCAATTCACACCTAGACCTCAGATAATTTGGCAGCAAGGTGTAATGTAAAAGACTTCCTCTGAATAGCATTCATGGGACAAAGGAAAAGCACTGATGAACACAGTAAGAAAGATACCCAGCATCCATCTGCCCCCACAATCTTCTGAAACAGCACCTTTAATCTCAATGTTCAAGAACTCCAGCTTTTCCCAGCTTGGATATGCTGACTTCAGGAAACTTCAGTTTAGGAAAGATCCTGAAATACCCATTCAAATTACTGGTAGGCAGCTATTCCTTTTCCACTCCCCTGAATTCAGCTGCATTGTCATCTTTGCTTTGATCAGTCGAATGCATTTGTTCCTTAGCTACACCATTTTTTACAAGGGAGGTTGTTCACTGTGTTGACTAGTTTCATGGAACTAAGAGTTCAAAATAAATATGATTCGAAGTGCATTAAATTACATTTTTAATCCAGGAATATAAACTAAGAAGGGCAAATCAGGGCAGATATTTCACTGCTCCTAATGATGGAAGGCTGTGTTCTGTGGGGAAAAGTCCATGATATGACAAAAAAGACACTAGTTTGACACTTGAAGATCTTGGGTTCGATTCCTAGTTTAATTAACAGTTCAGGCTTTCATCATCTCTCACCAACTGGCTCCGAATTATTCACACTATCCTAAGAGTCTCCCTTTGTTGTTGTTAAGTAATTTCAGGTGTGTCTAACTTTAAGTGACCTCATTAGGGTCACTTCCAAAGATATTGGAGTGGTTTGCTGTTTCCTTCTCCAGCACGTTTTACAGTTGAGGAAACTGAGAGCAACAGGGTTAAATGGCTTGCCCAGAATCACCCAGCTAGGAAGTGTCTGAGGTCAGATTTGAACTTTGTTCCTCCTGACTCCAAGGCTGTTGCTCTATTCACTGCACCACCTAACTGCCCCCAACAGTCTCCCTTATTCAATTCATCTACCAAACTGCTGCCAAAGTGACTTTCTTTAAGTGTATCTAACCATATCACTTTTCCAAGCAATAAACTTCACTGACTTCTTATTATCTCTAGACTCGAATCCTCTGATTAGTTTGTAAAACCCATCAAAACCTTTCCTCACAATTTGGAATCATGTCCAAAGGGCTTTAAAAGTATGCATGCCCTTTGATCCAGCAATATTGCTACTGTGTAAGAACCTATTTGTACAAAAATATTCATAGCTGTGCTCTTTGTGGTATCAAATTATTGGAAAATGAGGGGGTGTTCATCTATTGGGGAATGGCTGAACAAATTGTGGTATATGATGGTGATAGAATACTACTGTGCTACAAGGAATGATGAGTTGATGGATTTTTATTAAAACTAGAAAGACCTCCATGAACTGATGCAGAGTGAAATAAACAGAACCAGGAGAATATTGTACACAGAAACTGTAACATCATGGGATGATCAAATGTAACTGACTTTGCTACTAACACTAATACAATGATCCAGGACAATGCTGAGGGACTTATGAGAAAGAATTTTATATATATATATATATATATATATATATATATATATATATATATATATAGAGAGAGAGAGAGAGAGAGAGAGAGAGAGAGAGAGAACTGTGGGAGTAGAAATTCAGAAGAAAACGTGTTATTTATCACTTGTTTGTGTGTACATGATTTAGGATTGGGTTTTAAAGGACTGCTCTTTTACAAAAATGAATAATATGGAAATGGGTTTGAGTTAAAAATATATACACGGTATAACACAGTGGAATTGACTGTCAACTCCAAGAGGGGTAGGGATGAGGGGAGGGAGAGAGGGAGAGCACTAGAAGTTGGGGAGAATAAACACTTTCTCATCCTGACTCTTTAGATATTTATACCTATAGAGAGAGCTAGAAATTAATGTTTGTCATAGGTTGCATTTTTATTTCTATTTCTTCTTTATTATGAAGATAGTGACCCCTATGGAGTTTTCCAAAGCATATCTCATGATTAATTCTTCCCTTCAAGCTCAATATAGAAAACTTTGTTGTCATTGTTGAGTTGTTTTTCAACTCAACGGGTACAATTCTTTGTGACCCAGTTTGGGGTTTTCTTAATAAAGGATGTTGAAGGGCTTTGCCATTTCCTTTTCTAGTACTTTACAGAAGAGAAAACTGAGACCAACAGAGTTAAGAGACCTAGGTCACTTGTTTAGTAAGTGTCTGAGGTTGGATTTGAACTAAGGAAGATGAGTCTTCTGGATTCTAGGCTTGGCATTATATCTACTACAAAACCCAGCTGCCTTTATTTGATGGTAAAGGGTATAAAAAAACCCCAAGGAAGTAAAGGACTGGAAGGATAGTTGAAAAACATGATTTCCTTTGAGGTCTTTTATGGTCTCTATATATGCTGTTTCCTTCTTTCTTTAGATCTCATGGTCACCATTCAGCCTTATGCCTTTCCCCATTATAAATATATATTTAATTTCTCATTCTTACAGATGAAGCAGCTGGAATAAGATCTCTATCCATTTTTATTGAAATGACCCAAATAGTTGACATATAAGAAAGGAAAACGTATCTGTCTCCTTTGCCCCCACATTTCATCCTAACCAACAATTCAGCTAGAATTCATCATCCCCCAAAAGGGGACAATTTGGATAGAAACACTTGGTATACTATTCTATGGAAGGAGAAAAATTTGGGGTGGGGTCACTAAACTTGCAAGCTCAGGTTAGTGGTTTTTTTTTTTAATACAGAGGAGCCATTTAATAACAAACTTTCTCATTTCAGGGCATAATAATAACAAGCATTTATACAAAACTTTAAGGTTTGCAAAATACTTTCTGCATATTATCTGTATATATATATGTACATATATATATATATATATTGTATATATAAACTCCTTAATGGCAGGGTCTGTCTTTTGTCTCTTTTTGTGTCCCCAGAGCATAGCATAGTACCTGGATCATCATTTTTACTTAACAAATGTTTATTAATTGATTGATAGATGTATATATGTGCTTTCCCCCCTACACTCTCTGTCTGACACCCAAAAGATGTCATGCATAAGCAGGAAAAATCATTTCTATTTAATGGTGATTGAGAGACCAAAGAAGCCAAGTGTACTATTTGCAAAAGTTATAGAGCAAGAGCCCTTACGTTTTTCCTTTTTGTGTGTCATGGATCCCTTTGGCCATCTGATAACATTTATGGACTTCTCAAAATAATGTTAAATTCAATGAATAAAATCTATAGGATTACAAAGGAAATCAATTATATTGAAATAAAGATTTCAAAATGTTTTTAAATCCACAGACTCCAGGTTAAGAATTCCTGATTTAAAGGAGTATAGGGTTTCCCACTAGCAGAGTGGATTATATCCTGAAACAATGATGGTGGCTAATGATAATCCATAGAGTCATGGGATAGAAAGCACTGCTTTTTTTCCCCCAATATAGTAGAATGCCACTGTAAAGCTTGTTTGAGGGGACTAAAATAAAGCCTACATTATAGGCTCTTCATGCTCCAATCAATCATCAGGTATTTCTTTATGGGCAATTTACACAGAGGGAAAGATTCAATCCATGGTATAATCAATAGGAGAGGCAAACTCATAACATATTGGCTGGCCCAGGAGTGAAGAATATCTTGGTTCAAATCCTTTTTCTTTCTTTCTTTTTTAAACCCTTATCTTCCATCTTGGAGTCAATACTGTGTATTGGCTCCAAGGCAGAAGAGTGGTAAGGGCTAGGCAATGGGGGTCAAGTGACTTGCCCAGGGTCACACAGCTGGGAAGTATCTGAAGTCAAATTTGAACCTAGGACCTCCCATCTGTAGGCCTGACTTTCAATCCACTGAGCTACCCAGCTTCCCCCTCAAATCCTTTTTCTGACAAGGTCTATTTTATGTAATCTTGGGTAAAACTCAACCTCTCATTTCCAGCCGGACAACTCTATTGGACATTTCAGTTGAAGACTAGTAGAGAGAGTTCTGCACCAAGGTTTCTCCATACCAATGAAATTACAGGTCAAAAAAAATTCCCATTTTATAGCAAGTTTTCCTGGAATGTGTTTTCTATTGTCAGGAATAGAGTGAAGCCTTCCATGTCTATTCATGGCTGCCAATCAAGAAGACTCATTCTGGCAGCCTTTACAATTGGATATGGAGCCAATCACAGAGGCTTTACCAGTCAGGTGGCAGTTATATCAGTGGTTAAAGAAGTCCAGAATGAATGATTCACCAGTGTGGTAGCCCATCTTTTTCATGAGCATCTAGCCGGCATCCCCATAAAGATATCTGTATTTTTGCCTCTAAGATTATCTGGAAGGCCATTGTCTATAACTACAAGATTCTAGAAATCATTTTGGACATTTCTCATTCTGGCTGGGTCCAAGCAACAACAATAATCCAAAATTTTTTGATGAACTGACCTATTATTAGTGCTTTTTTTTTTTTTACTGAACTTATTGGATCCATTGGCTAATTTCCTAATTGGTTGAACTGGCTTTTCTGAGGAGACACCCACACAGACATACGGAGCAATAGAAAAAAGTGCTGAACCTAGAATCAGATCTTGGTTCAAAACTCTGCCACTTACTATTCATTTGTCCTTAAGCCAGTCACTATTATCTCTTCTGAGTCTTAATTTGAAGAACATGGACTAATTGATAAATACCTTCAGAAGCCAGTTCCTCCTACAAATAAATTTGCATAGTTTGCATGTATTCATAACCGCACATATTGCCACCTTCATTAGAAGCTCCTTGAAGGTAGGCACTATTTTTGTTTTTTTGGCCTTTGTATCCCTATCACTTAGCACTGGATCTGGCACTAGTCAGTGCTTAAAAAAACAAAAAAACAAAACCAACAACCTTACCTTTTTAGTATCAATTCTAAGACAGAAGAGTGACAAGGGCTAGGCAATTGGGGTTAAGTGACTTGCCCAGGGTCACAGAGCTAGAAAGGTCAAATTTGAACCCAAGACTTCCCAACTCCAGGCCTGATGTTCTATCTACATGCTACCTGGCTTCCCCTTTACAGTGGTTTTGGATTGATTAAATAATCTCTAAAGTCACTTCCAAATCTAAAAACTATGATAAAGCAAATGAGATGATGTCCAGGAAAACACTTTGTAAACTATCCCCCATGTGATAGAGTATAGTATAATGTATAGTTTCCAAAAGTAGAGTTATCACCATGGATGCTGTTATTGTTTTTGTTAATTATTAGACAAATAAGGTTCACCTGGTGTGGATATAACTGTTAAGTGTTAGCTGAGCTTCATCCTGAAGTGCTGCAATCGCGGCCGCATTCCGGAAACTTCTGAGTTCAGAACCACTGTGTGTAGGTACTAGAAAAGAGATCAGGAACCAGTCGGTCAGTTGACCTCCAGGTGGGTGCAACGGTATAAAGCAGCGATGAAATGCAAAGCTGGTCCAGCATGAAAGAAGACCGTGGCTCTCTAAAATGGAGTCAAAGGATCCAAAAGATCAGCTCCATTTTATGAGGCTCGTTCTGACTCTGAAGTGGCTGTTATCATGAAGTGGGGCAGGATGGGGAAGGGTTAGGGAGGGGCAAGGGAAGCTAGAGAAGGGGGAAGGGGGCAATGAAGAAGAAGATGAAGAAGATAAAGGAGGGCTTTACATCTGCTTACCAGCTTTAAAAGTGACAATGCATTTGAGACAGGCAAATTCAGTTGCATCCAGCCGAAGTTGTCTGAATCTGGCCACTACCTCTTGCAAAGCCTGGATTTCAGAGATGATCTTACTCAGCTTCTGGGAATCTGTATTTTCGCCATTCATGCCTAGAATAGGAATGTAAAATAAATATCCTAATATTAGGGCATTTTCATGATTTCATATTGATTTTTGACAAAATTCTGCATATAAATATCTATTCAATTGTCACTCTGAGATCTCTGATTCCATGTAGACTGACTATATTGTATGGAAGTTAATATAAAATCTTCTCTGGGATGATAACAAACACAGTAATTTGCATTTAAATAACAATGCAAGCAGTCATGAATACAACAAAACAACATTATTTGCATTTAAATATAGATTTATAAATGACAGGTATACTCTATTGTTCAGCAGGAATTTGTTATTCTTTACATGTTGTTCTTTTTTCAGTAATGTATTTTTATGGTAATTTCTACAACAAAGTCATTAAATTGTGCAGTTCTTACCAGATACAGCCAGTAGAGTGTTAGCATCAACTGGAATGGCCCATTGTGCTATTCCTAGAACAAACAGTTCTCTCCAAGCATCTTCCAAAAGCATCAGCTGTCATACAATAGATGTATAATAGAATATAGTGTATAATTTATAAATTTATAAACAATTTCAATATGTAAATTTCCATTATTTAAAAAACGGTTTTAAATGCCTGTCTTGGTAATTTCTCCTGAATATTTTAGCTTTCCTTTTATCTTTTTCACAAGGTGCCTATAGATAAAGTAATATGTACTTCGGAGTCTATTTTCCTAAAGTTTGTCTTAGGAAAAGGTTTGCTTTTTCTTTCCTATTGTCTTTTTTATTTCAGTCAAACCTAAGAATTACTCAGGAAATTAGTGCTCTATGAAATGCCAAATTGTAGCACACCAGAATGCCATCTAAAATGACTTCTCTCAAATATAATGCTGAAATTCTCAAGGAATCCTGACTGGCCTAATGAATCTTGTTTTGGCTCTTACTCTCAAAGAAGAACCAGGGAATTAGCAGATCAAGAAACAGAATGTATGTGAGAGATAATAGCCATAATATTCATCAAAGACAAGCATTAAAAGAAGAAAAATAGTGAAACAATTAAGTTCATCTGGTTTCCACATTTAACTCTTTGTTGTTTGCCCGATTTCTCAGATGAGCATAAAGGGAAAGACTGCATTATGTGATGGGATATCGGCGCTGTGAAACCAAATTTTGGTTGTCTCCAAATTATCATCTTCAGTTCCCCTTGCCATTCATTTGTTATTGTAAGATTTTTTTTCTGAAAGCTTAAAAGAGAACCAGTTTATGTTTGACTTCCCACACAACCTCTGGAATTTATTTGGAAGAGTTTTTAAATGGCATAAAGATAAGGATTTTGAAAATGGAACAAATGTTAGGTAGATAAATAAAGATAGCTGATAACATTTTTGAATGTTTTCTACCTTCCAGATTTAGCAAAACTATCTCATTTTAAGTGGAAAAGCTTTTTTTTTTTTTTCAAATTCAAGTTTCAAGAGCTGGTTCATTAAATATTCATCAGAAAATACTTTTAATGACTCACACCTAGTTCTAATCTTTAAAAATCAATGCTTTTTCAAAGTTATTGTATAAGGTAGAAGAAATAGAATTGACAAATTTGGAGTAAAAAAATCACCCAATTTTGACTATTCTTGATGGGTAATATAATTAGACCTTGTGCAGATAAAGTAAATGTTTCGAATGTACTAATATGTGTCTCAGTAAGGAAATACATTCTATGTTTGAAAGAGCTAGCACAACCTAATTAGGTACAAGAGAATTCAAATCTTGAAAAAAATTATTTTAGGATTCTTATCTTTTTTTCTCTAACCACTTTATAGTTTCTGATAGACCTTTGTCAGTAGTCCCTCTGAATGCATTTACCATAGCCAATTCTCCAGAAAGCAACCAATACGGTATTTTCTTTGTTGTCATTCACTTACAAAGTGCTTTGAGAAGGAGTCATTTAAATATGATGAATCAAAATTATTTTATTCCTGGGTAGGATATAATTTTAAGTACAATATTACTTGGTGTTTTTTGGACCAAAGGATTGAGAGAAATGTTTGTTTTTAGGGATTTAAGAATTAAATGAATTCTTGTCTCCAAAGAGGTCTTATAATACACTTTGGATTCCTACTTGCTCTTTATCTTCATATAATTTAGTAAGCCAGACTCTAGGTATCATCTTCAGAGATATTATTTTAAGAGATTACAAAAGTATGTCTATAATGTAATGAGACTAATTCTTCAGATGGGGAATGGAAATGTATTATTTGTCAGTTACATATCTTATTTCTCTCTTTCCTACTTTTACACAAAAATTTCAATAAATTTTAAATATATATGGCAATGATATTTTAAAATTCCACTTGTAAGAAAAAAGCATATTTTCTTATATGTTCATTTCTAATAAGCTTTATTTAAATTTCCTCAAGTAAAGGAGCATTCTAACTCATGGAAATATGAAGGGAAACAGCAACCTCTGAAAAGGAAGTTTTTGTTTTCTTCCAGTTTACTGAGTTTTCCAAATTAATTTTATCTTGATAATTTTCTTGATGTGTCTGTGTATCATCAAGACCTAGGCACAAAGGCATGCACATTTCTTTCTTTATTATTTATAATTTCACTGGTGTATGGAACTTTTAGTTTAGAAACTCCATCCATGGATGCAGCTTAATAATTCATCTGTAATTTATAGTCTTTGGGAGTTTCTGGGAACCTGAGAAATGAGTGAAAGTAGGATTTGAACCCAGTTCTTCTTGTCTCCAGGGTCAATCCTCTATTCACTATGTCATGTTGCATCTCATTTCGCACATACTAGATGCTTAATAAATGCTTTGTTGAGTTAATTTCAAGGTTATATTTTTGGACATCACTTTTTTTCAATGGTTGTTTAGGCAGATGAGGATTTCAGGCAGAGGCATTTACTTGACTGATAACAAAGAGTTACAGATTATATCCTCAGATTCCTTCCAGTTTTGTGAAACTGGAATTAGTAACTCTTATTCTCTCATGTTCTCTTTGTTATTATCCTTATTGCCCAAGGATCTCAAAGCACATTTAGGCTTACCTGATCTTGCAAGGACAGAGTGGAGAAGGCTGGAACACTCTTCGCCCATTTAATGCTCATGAAAAGCAGTCTGGCAGCTGATTCACATACAGACTCAGTAGCTACTTCATAGAGATACATGGGGGCTCCATTCACCTCATGGGGATACTGGAAAGGAACAAAAATAAAAGCAAGCTGAATAAAAGAGGCCAGAATGAGAAAATCACAACTTTAAAAAGGAAAGATAAAAACCTTTTACTATTTTGAATCCAAACTGAGAAGCCTTAGGAAAAGAATGTACTAAGGAAAAAGGAAACACTAAGTTTTGTATAAAAAAGGAATTAAAATGCCACCATGTAGTTTGAGAGAGTTTGTCTGTGAGAAGCCATACTCTGAACTAACTTTTTTGATCCCCATGGAAGAGGCCCTATTTCTAAATCCTTATTTGGATTTCAAAGTATTCAATTTGGAGAGGTGGACCTTGGGTGAATCATTTCCCTCCTCTGGGAGTTAGTTTTCTCATCTGCAAAAGTGAGATTGTTGGGCTAGATGATTATTAAGGTCTCTTCCAGAATGAATAGTCTATGAGACTCTCAGTCTTTCTCTATCCTCACCAACAAATTTACACAGGGCTGAGCCAAGTGGCAGGCCTAGCTCCCAATTTAGACAAGAGCAGCTTGTATTTGTGTAAATAAAAATAGACATGAAAAAGTATAAATTAATAGGCATCCAAAACACAAATATGCATATGAATATTTTTAGAAAGGATTAGTATATTATGGAAATATTTCAATTAGACATTTTAATCATTCATAGAGCATTCTCATTCATAACTGACAACTTATTCATAGCAGCACTTTCCCATGCTTATTATACACATCAAGGGATAAGGAAAAAACATCAAATATTGTGTATGCATGTGTGCGCACACTGGTGCACAGGTGTTTTGCTTTTCTGAGACTGTGTGTGTGTGTGTGTGTGAACTCTGACTTTGTAGGACTCCATGCAATTGTTGGTTCTCCTTTCAGAGAAATCCTGAGGTGACTCCGTTAGGTGATCACAAACCCTTAGGGTTAGAAATACAGTCCTTAGGTGGCAGCATTCTAAACTGGCAATAAACGTTATCCCCCCTTTTTACGTTAGAGAACTAGCACTGGAATTACTCCAAGCAGTTTGGAAGTAATTGGTGGGTGTCAGGGAAGGTGCCAAAGCAACCCAGATGGGTTTGCATTTGCGGGTTTTCCCTTTTTAATGGTTTATAGAACTTAAAATTTCCACACTGTCTAATGAGCAACTCCTTTTCAGCTTTTAGGTCTAACATTTAAGAGATAAAAAGTGAATAAATAACTGGTCTAATCCCAGAGAATGATAAACTCCTCTGGGGCAGTATTTGTTTTGACTGTTGCCTTCTTAGTACTAGCACCCTGGACAGCGCTGAGTATTCCTAATGAATACTCCTTTTGATAGTTTAAACCTTTACCTTCCCTCCAGAATCAATACAGTGTATTGGTTCCGAGACAGAAGCCTGTTAAGAGCTACGAAATAGGAGTTGAGTGACTTGCCCAGGGTCGCATAACTAGATAGTGTCTGAGGCTAAATTTGAATGCAGAACTTTCGATCTCTGGGCTTGGCTCTCTAAACACTGAGCCACCTAGCTGCCCCCAGGAATACTTCTTGAATTAAATTGTATTTAAGCTTGAGATCTCACAGCAATGACTATTAAGCTCCAATTGAAGGTCATTTTCCCTTCAGGCACCTTGGCGTTCAACTGGAAATCAACAGGAAATCCAGGAGTAGCGGAGATGGAGTATTATTAGCAGCAAAGAGAGCCGGTTCCGGTCCCCATAAATAGTAAAGGGGAGAAAAGTCCTAAAATGATTGCTCTGATTTAAGGGAGCATTTCTTATTTCTAAATCTAAAGAGACAAGAAAAAACAAGTTTATTTTCTTCCTCAAGCGCCTTGTCACCAACATTATATAGAGAGTGAACCCTTGGCACTCTTTCTTATTTTTCCTTGGTTGGAGTGGGCCCACTGACCTTGGGCGTGGGCTGAGCCAGTCCCACCAGTGTTTGCCTCTCTGGGGTACCAGACACCGCCGCCAGTTCCAGGTTATGTTGTTCCAATTGCGTGACTGCAGTGAAGAAAGCCGGGGCCGGCAGGGCTGCGGAAGGGAAGTGAGGGGCTGCACCGTTCTCCTCCTTGTGGCCACGGAAATACAGGGCCACCTGCTTGCGGATAGTAGACGTCCTGGGTCCTCGCTCATGTTGCACAGCTGCAGGGATAGACAGACAGTGACAAAGATGAGCTTACTTAGTTCGAGCAAGTCCTGTAACCTAAGGACTCGCGCCTCAGTCCATTAGCTTCGCTCTGAGTTTGGAATCGGGAGATGAGGTTTTGAGTTCTATTTCCTTCACTAACAAGCTGTATGGCCTTAGGCGAGTGGTTTTATAGCTCCTGGCCTCAGTTTCCTCATCTGTAAAACAAAGGAGTTGGACCAAGCTGTATCTAAATTGTCTTCCAGCTCTAAATCCCATAAATACCTAACTTACTTTTCCATGAATTTATTCGGGATGATCGCGAGAGGCCAGGATAGTCTCTCTGTTTCTCACTTCTGCTTTGAGTCATTTGGAAAGAATCAGGACCATCGTGAGTTCCAAGTCCCAGAATTTGTCCAGAGACATTAAGCAAGGGAGAAGGTGCTTTCAGCACCTGGGGATTATCTTTTGGAAATCCGAAACACCTATACAGATAAGCCTGAACACGGGTGTCCTATTACCTGGCCACAGAGTAGTACGAGAAAGGGGCATAGATAGGAGGGCCTTCCAGCAGAGTTCAGATAAGTGCTTCGCTTTTTATTAGGCAGTGATTTTAGATCTTCGAACCCATAGGCCCAGTTCAACCACGGCAGGGTTTGAGCCAGTACAAACTGGGAACTCCAGGGAGGAAATGACTTTATGTCTTCAAGGTTTAGAGAGGAAAAGATGCCAGCGGCCTGGGGGATAGGGGTGGGGTGGAGTGAGGTGGAGAAAACGTGTTGGGAAAGAGGGGAAGGAGAGCTAGTTTAGAAGAGTGGAAGGGAGGCAGGCAGACAAGCAGCAGGAGAGAGATCTGACAATTACCGCAAACAGTTTAAACAAACAAATTAATTCAGGGGCAATCTCCCGCCCGCGGAGCTTGACAACTTGTCAATACAGAAGTTCAACAGGTTTTTCGCTCCTGCTTTTACACTGCGGAGAGAGAGCTTCCTGAGCTGGCAGCTAGACACCGCAAGGCTATGGTCCCTGGCCCTGGTCCCGAAGTCTAAATCCTCCCCAATCTTGATCCTGGTCCGCAAAACTGATACTTCAGACTGGCCAGCAGATACCTCATTTCTAAAATTGATGCCGCAGCGGAGGGAAGAAATTCGGAACTGTAGTATATATACTTCCCCAGTCTCCTGCAGAGCCCCAGTCCTTATTTCTGTCTCCTCGTGCTACAAGGATGCTCCTTGGAAGCAAGGAGTGGGGGATGGGGGTGGGAGTGCGTAGGAAAGATTCCCCTGCCTCCGGGAGCCATCCTTCTTTCTTCTTCTCTGTAGAAGATGCAGAAATGCCCCTTGAGAGATTCCCCCGTAGCAAGCTTGAAGAACGCTCCTTTGTTGACTCGCTAAAGAAGAGTTTCATCTCTTTTAATGTGTTCTCAACTTCAAAAAACTGTTTCCTAAAATTCCGTTCTCTCTCCTCCAGGTTCTCCCAGGACTAAGGAGTAATGGAACGCCAAGGTCCGAGGTATGTCTAATAGGCTTAAAGGCTGGTCACAAAAGGAAGGCAAAGAGAAGTGATTCCGGAAAGAGGCGAGAAGGGGGATTAGGACACGAGACTGGAAATATTGTCGATCACTTGTCCTTCCTTTCCACAGCAATAACGGAAATGCCCGCCAACATTTTAGAAGCAGTCTCCCTCTCCCCTCTCCGGTTCTTTCAGGAATGGGCTCTCTTCGTGGGCGTGGATGTCAGGTCGGATAGTTCACAGAATGATAGAGCTGGAAGAAATTTCTAGGATCCCTTCCAACTCTACGCCAACTCTCACATATTACAAATGAAGAAATCGAGGTGCAGAGAGTTTAGATGACCTTTCCATGGTCACAGAACTAATAAGCAGCAGAGGCAAGTCTTGTGATTTCAGTGCCCACACTGCCTCCTACCAGGGTGGTTCCCCCTACCAGGGGGAACTCCAAGTGGACTGGCACTGATCAGGGTCGAAGGGAGAGATTTTGGCTGAAAGACTGGGACAACTTCCCAGGCATCTGGTAGAAGTGTTTGGGGAAGATGATTTACATGCATATGAATGCAATGTATTTTCTGTACATATAATTTACTTACTACTCATCAACATTAGAAGAATAAAGGAATGTGCTGATTACCATCTTTGTTCATGTTGACTTCCAAACACTTCTTCAAGCGACAAGCCCTACATTGGTTTCTGTGCGTCTTATCCACTGGGCAGCCTCCCTGAAATGGAAAGAGAGAATCAGAGTCTATAGACAAGGGGAGAAGGGTGCTTTTTGTTCATGGAACAGGGACAAATCATGATAGACTCAAGGAAAATAGAGACAGACCAACTTATTAGCAGGGGAGGTTGGAGAAGAGCAGAAGGACAGGGTGATGTCCCATTTTTCTGATTTTCACCTTATGCTTTTTTGCTTTTATATCTGAGTTCCAGAAGGGAAAGTTCTTATATTTTGAAGGCTAAAGTCCAGGTTGGGTTTCCCAACTTGAGATGGCTCTTTTGGGGTGTTTTAGAGAGGCACTAATTAGCTAGGTTCCAGATCTGAGTTTGCCTCTATGAGCTTGAAAAAGTTAGTGGGTGTTGTGAATAATGGTTGCCTCAGTCAGACAAGTACAGAATCCTAGGGCAAAGGGCCAAATGCAAGAGGAAAAGGAAGAGATGGGGGTAGAACTAAGACTACCGAGTTGATCATTGTTCTGGAATTTGAGCCAAGTTGAGCCTGATAAGTTTTGAGAGGAATTTTCAAATAGAGAACTTCTGCTAAAGAGGTTGGTGAGGCCTTTTCAGCACCAAAGACAGCAGCTTAGCTCCAGGGCTTCTTTCTCTCCCCTACCCCATCCCACCTTGAGAGAATGCCTCCATCACTGATCCAGGTAGGGAAAGGTGTTGAAACTAGAGCTTCTCTCTGTCTGCCTGCCTGTCTGTATCCAACCACTCTTTCCCCCCTCTGTCTCTGTGGTCTCCCTTCTTATTCTACTTTCATTAGTCAGATTTTCCTTTCAGGTTCTACTTCCCTGGTCTGAATGCCCTATGGATTTGGTTCTTTCTTGTTTTCCTAAAGAGATTCTTTGGTCCAACATTGCAAATGCTTTCTTGAAGATTTGGCTCAATCCAGAGTTATGAAATGACAGATTGATGTGGGAACAAAAGTAGTATTTGAGAAAGACAAATATAAGGTTAAAGAAGCCAGGGAACAAGAGGCATACAATAAAGGGTGAAAAGGGAACAAGTGAAAGGCATGAACAAAATCCATAACTATAGCATACAGTATAATTTAGGGAAGGAAATTAAAATATGTATTAAGATCAGTAGGTTACAAACACTAACTTTACAAAGTTTCAAACTTCTCAGTGTTAAAAATGAGAAATATGAGAAAGGAATAGTTTAACTCAAGCAATAGTCTGAGAAATTAGGTCTTTAAAAGGAAAGACTAAATTGGAAAGACTTTACTATGTTTTGTGTATGATAGCTGTGTATACATATATGTATGTTTACACATGCAGACACATAAGGGAACATGTTGAGGATTTGCTTTGTGTTTATTTTTGGTCTGGACCTATGATGTCATCAGAATAGGAAACTTGAATTGTGGAAACTTCCTTTACTAATGGTAACTTATCTGTAATTTGCAGCCTTAGAAAACTGCTGTGTAGCTTTTGGAGGCAGGACTTCAGTGTAGATTTTTCTGATTACATGACTAGCCCTTCATCCACTAAGGCCAGTTGCCTCTGTTTTTGTACGTGTTAGTACTTTTACATAAGTGGTAGAAAAACAATTGAATAAAGCTTCCTAAGTTCAGATAAACCCATATGAAGGAAACTTGGACTTGAATTTCAGATCTGTCAATCCTTCTGTAGATTCTTTTGGGTTGGGCAGGGAGGACAGGCACTATCCTAGGATATACAGTTAGATCAGTGTGGCATCCACACATTTATTATGTAGGCAGAGAAAGAAAAAACTCCCTTTAAAGTCTTTAAAAATGGAATAAAGAGTTCATGGTAATTTCTAATTATTGAAGGCCTGGTTCTAAACTGAGTAAAATGAAAAATGAATTTTTTTGAAGGGGGAGATCCCTAGGGTAATTCTACAGCACATATTTACTGACCTAAAGAAGCAATTCTTTTCAAAGAGGTTCCTAACATTTAAAAAAGTATATTAATATTTAATTAATCTCACTCTCATGGCAAATATGCTAACTCCAACTAAAGACCTTCATTATTGCTTATGCACATCTTCTAATCAGATTAAATATATATCATTATCAAAAGCCTTGGACAAATATATCTGGCTCAGATCAGTTTCTATAGTCTGTCTGCAAATTGGGGAAAGATCAGGCAAGATAAGGCCAATTGTTGCTCATTTGCAAATGCTAGTATAATCAATATGGTTTGAGTTGGCTACTTTTCTCATGTTTAAACAAGCATTTCCCATATGTTAAATTTCCCATTTCTGTTTGTTGCATATGGCATGCTATATTTCAATAAAATACAATCAAGTAGGAAAGGCAAAATGGTGAAGCTGATTTGAATTCAAAAGATCTGAGTTAAAATCCTGGTTCTGCCACTTACTACATGTATCCTTGGACAAGTCAATTAATCTCAATTAGGGTTCAGTTTCCTCAATAGATTTCTTTGTTTATGGGGGGGGGTGGACTGGATGACTTCAAAGGACCCCTCCATATTTAAAGCTATGATTTTATGATCCCAAGACATAGTTCCATTCTTGTGACAAGCAATACCCCCTCCCCACAACAAACAATGGAGATACCCAACTACATATTAGGTATACACAGCTTTGATTTACCAAGGGGGCAAAATGACCAAATACAAAATTTGAAATATTTAATCAAACTAAATTATTTGGAGGTACAGATTCCCTTCTTTTAGTTTTGTTGTGTTCGTCTGATTTTTAAAAGTATGATTCTAACAAAATAATTCCCAAGATAAAAATCTGAACCATTTAGTAACAATCAGCAGTGTAGTGTCTATGTATGTATGTAAGTATGTATATATATATGTTTCTATATTATGTGTGTATATGTGCAATATATAGATGTAATGGGTTTCCATAATTCTGTAAAGCAGAAAATACCTCTGTAATTTTAAGCATTCCCTAACTACTATGGATGAGGCTTCTTTCTAGTGGTTTCTTGTCATGAACACCATAGGCTTTTAGCTAGAGCTCTGTCTTCACTGAAATGAGCATTTATCTTTGAATAGCTGGTGAGAGTGGTGATTCTGTGACCATAAGGCTGGTATGAAAATGAATCGCTAAGTCTATTAAGAAGCTAGGTATCCCTTTTCTATTGATAGAGGCATCTGCTTTTCCTTTTAGGAAGCTTTTCTGAAATTATCATACTACCCTGACTTGGACTCTTAGTCACCCCTACTTCCTATGCCAGAACTCAGTACCATTGGTGATTGCTTGTATCCTGCAGGAACATGCCAGCTACAATTTCCTTAAAGCTCCAACAGCTTTTCTTAAGCCATTTCTTTGCTAATTTGATCTATGGAAAATTATATTGGCCCAGATAATAATGCATAAAACAGGAAGAGGAAAACTCATTCTGGACCTGGGAGCTGGGGAGAGATTGCTTCCTTGATCCCATCTGCCTTGTCATTCACCCTGCCTAAATATTCTGTGCCAGTGTTCCTAGACTCTGTTTGATTCCACAAAAGCTACATTTACAAATGAAACCTGATTCCTTAAATTTTGAGTGGTCCTATCTTCTAATTGGAACCATTTGGATGGATCCCCTAATGGTTTCTCCTTTCTTTGGGCTGAGTCCAGAGTTTAGAGGGAGGAAAAGCTCTCCAGAATTCCCCTAAAGCACCAGGACAGTTCCCCAAACACCAGACATGTGTAAGGGTATATGTAACTGAGAATGAAGTGACACTCTCCAGAAGGTATACCTTCCAAGGTTGGGGGGAGAGTTATAAGTTTGAACACCTTCCTCTCAACTTATTTGAAGAAACTAAAAGCCTGTTTTGATTTGAGACTGTAATCTATTTTCTGAGTACTTTGCCTATGTCTCACCACTTGCCAAAATCATCTGTTTAGTTTGAAAACACAGTAACCTCTGTGTTCCTGCTTTTCCTATTGAAAACAAATTGATCCCAGCTCCTCCCCCCACCCCCCTTCGCTTCTTACCCATGTTCATCAAGCAAAGGCTTGGAGCCTGTGAAGGCAAGGAGGAGTAGATGGAAGGCTAAAAAATATGGAAAGGGTCCCCAAAGGAAGAACTCTCTGTATATTCTTCAGCAAATGGCAGGAGACTGAGGAGGAGGGAGAAGAGAAGGAGGAGGAAGGAGTGATATCTGGGAAGGAAGGGACAAAGCCACTGGTACCTGGTTTCCAGATTTGCAGACATAGGTACGATTCCTCCTTATACTCCGTTTGAAAAAACCTGAGCACCCATCACAGGCATATACTCCATAGTGCTTTCCAGAGCTGCGATCCCCACACACCTTACAGGGGATGTCTAAAATACGACCTGAAATCAGAAGAGAGGGAAAACCAAAAGAAGGGAAAAAGAGAGAGGGGGGGGGGAGAGGGAGAGAGAGAGAGGGAGAGAGAGGGAGAGAGAGAGAGAGAGAGAGAGAGAGAGAGAGAGAGAGAGAGAGAGAGAGAGAGAGAGAGAGAGAGAGAGAGAGAGAGAGAGAGGCTAAGCAATCTGACCTGAGAAGGGATTAGCACTGGAGCTGTGGTAAACGCAAATAATGAAGTTATTTTATAGCCAACCTTTCCCCCTACCCTCCCTTGAGCAAGTGTCAGTTTCCTACAATGACCATTATTCATGCACCGCTACATTTATTTGGGTCCTCTATAATCACCAAGGCCCATTTTGGAATAAAAGGGCCCTGCAGCCCCAGGCTTGGCGACAGCAGCCGAAGCCACAGTAGCAACAACAGCAAAAACGTCCTGCGTCTTTCTGCTCTGACAAAAAGTTTGGTCGGTCTGCCAGGGCTTCTCCTTTGAACCTGGGAAGCTGTTAGGGATGGAGAGTCGTGACAAAGTTGAAATATAAAAATGGACAAGAAGAAAAACAAACACGTTGGAAACCTGTGATAGAGTCTGGGGCCCAGCTCTAAGACCCATTGTTCTTATGATTGTTATCATTAGTAGCAAAAGTGATAAAAATAATAATACCACCTAGTTGCAAAACTTTCACCTTACCTTTCTTTGGTGAATCTTAGAAATAATTTCCCCTCCCTTCCCCTCCCCAGGCTCACTTTATTTTAAAAAATGTTTGCTTAATAATAAAATTGCCAGACTGAGGAGGGGTCTGAAAATAATTTCCCCCTCCCCCCAGTTGACTTGTCTGAAGCAGCTTTCCCTTCTAAGTCTCAGTTCCTCAGTTTACTATTTCCTTAAAGTGGATATGCCTTTTGTGTCCCCAGGCTTGTGGAGAAAAAAACAAAACACAACTGGCATTTCATTGAAAAATCATTTCCAATTTTCCTCCCTGCATTCCCTGCTTGGTGCCCCTCTGGCTCTAACCTAAAACACACACACATCATCATCATCATCATCATCATCATCATCATCATCATCATCATCATCATCATCATTCGACTTCTCTCCCAGTTTCTCATTTCCAGTCTCCATTAGTTACTTTCTCATTAGAGGCCTCTGTGCCCAAGAAGTAGGCTGGGGAGGGGGTGAGGAACAAAATAGGCTTCCCCCCAAACCAAAGGCCGGGTACAAGCCAGCTTGGGAACCTCAGAGCCCACAGGGACCTGGGCTCAGAAAGTCTCCCTTCTCGAAGACAATGAGGACATTAGATAAAGTGTTAACTTAATGATTTTCTCATTGAAACCCATTTGACTGCTCCCAATCAGTATAACCCGCCAGCTTCTACCCTAAATGAAACTCGACAGCTGCTATATACAACATGGCTAGAAGACTGGGGATTAAGTTGGGGACTGGGGAGGAGGGGTGGGGGGGAGAGAGAAAAGAAAAGCTGAGGGGGGAAGGGAAGTGGAAAGGAGAGTGGTGTGTGTGTGTGTGTGTGTGTGTGTGTGTGTGTGTGTGTGTGTTGTGTGTGTGTGTAGTCATAGCTGTAGGATAAACTTTTCCTCCATTCCTAACCGCTTTCGGTAAATCTAGGCCTACTTTCCTCACCAGGGGTACAAGGTCAGTGATGGCCAAGGATCTTGTGCAGGTAGGAGATCGAAGGGTAGGAATGGAAAGAGGGGAAACAGGAGGGAGGGTGGGTGACAAGGAATGGTTCCTGGGACTGTGTAATTACAAACCCTTCTTACCACCTGCCTATAGAGTCACCAGTGACCCGTCAAAAAGGGTAGCATGGGAATTCGGATATCACACAATGCCAAAAGGGGAAAGCACTCAATTCTCTCTCTTCCCCCCAGCACCCCCCCTCCAACTCCAACCCCAGACTCCTCTCCATCTCTGCATCAACTGAGACATTTTCCGCGCCCACACGCTCATACAAAGCTGGAGAGAAGTTGGGGGGTGGGAGTGGTACTGGCTAGTGGGTGGAGGGAAGACAGTGAGAATGTACAGGCAACAGTGCCATCTCCTTACTCTTCATGTCGGCCATCATTACAGCCAAGAAAACTCGTTGCCTGGCGCTGACGTCCTGGGCATTGGGCCCTCTCTGCAGGAGGAGCTCCCTGGCCGCTTACTGAGTTTGGAGAAATGAGAACTTGACATTGCTTCTAAGGGAAGGAAGGACTGACTGTCTGTCTGCCGACCAATCTCCCTCCCTTTAACTAATTCTATTTTTTTTGTGTGTATCTACCTCGCTCCATGAAATAATTTTGTTTTACTTTTCATACGTTCTGTTTTTACTACTTTGCTTACACTTCGTTATTTCTCAGTAGAGGAAGAGAGTTCCTCGAGGAAGACAATCTTATTTTTATCTTTGTACCCCGCCCCCCTCAAGGGCCCAACACAGTTCCTAGCTCAGAGTAGGCTCTGCTTTTTAAATCAAATTGCAAGTGTGGTCACTAGAAATTAATATGTTCTCTCCTTATCCTCTCGTTGTTGTCTCCAGATGCCTTTAGTAAATGGCAGGGAACTGGTTTCCAAGCCAGCTGCTCCGACTGACTATCCCTCAAGTTTGGAAGACTTGTTGCAGTCCCCGTGGCTCTTTTATTTCATGTTGGATGGCGCTGCTAATTTTTCGGGTGGATCTTGTTTATTTATTTGTTTTGTTTTTTTTTTTTATTGCTGCTGTGGTTGACTTTGTTCTTTTTTTTTTCCTTAGCCGAGCTTTCAGGAAAAATAGATACTTAGTCCCTGGACAAGAGCAAACTTCCCCGGCGACATCCAGTTGTGGAGAAAGTGCTGGGACTGCGGGATCCAAGCGAGTGGCTTAGCCAAGACGACTCTCTTCACCCACACCCACCCCGCTCCTGGCTCCCTGGACCAAGCCTGTCCTCATGGATCAGCCTTCTTTTGAGTCTTTAGGGTCTTCTCCCACTCATACTTTTAGATGCAGGGACCTCTGGCTGATTAGAGAAAGCCCTAGCCTACTCCTCTAGGCAGAGGGGGAGGGTGGAAAAGAAGAAGCGAAGGATCCTGGGGGACAAGGGAGGATGAGAAAAATGCTTGGGCAGAGTAAATCTGCTCCCAAAACAAAACAAAACAAACCCTCAACAACAACAACAAAAACAACCCTACCAAGCAAGCCACGTTACGGTGACATGAGGTCATGAGATAACTGGCTGGTTCTGTTGTAAAGCTCCTCTGATTTGGCCAGCCGAGGTACAACGTGAGGAAAGTGGGATTTTATTGGGGCCGGGAAACCGTTCTTAACATCCTCGCCAGGGGGTCCCCTCGGGCTTTTTGTGTGTTATAATTGCTTAAAGATATATGGCAGCTTCGATTACTGTAATTACCATCAGAGGCTGTTGAAAGAAGTTAGTCTGGGCTGGAGGGGGTGACTGGCTGGGGTCTTGTTACCACCCAGGCAGGGATCACATTTGACACAGCTCTACACTCCAACAGAGGGAAGCCAAGCGAGGCGAGGTCTGTCGGCCGGGCGTGTCCCCCCTGCCCCTATTCCCGCCCCCTCACCAGGAGTCCCGTCTAGCCCTATTCCGCAGGCGCCCCAAGCCCAAGTTGGTCCCAGAACCGCCGCCCTTTGGGTCGGACTGCGCTCGGACACTCACTGATTCTCGGTTTATATTTTTAGAAGAGGAACGTCAGTGTATCCCGAACCCAGAGAATGATTGGGCTACTAAGGCTACTAAGGGAAGGAAAGGTAGATGTGGAGGCTCTATATGGGCCCCAACCACCCTTGGAGAACGAAGGGTGAACACTGTGTTTTGTTTAGCTGAGCAGCTAGAATACCCGCAAAGGAGCAGATAAAGAGCCGCGGGAGCTTGTGACCTCTGCCCGAATTACTCCTGAGCTTCTGGACCTGACCTCAGGCGTCCTCGCACAAACAGGCTCCAAAGAGTTAGTTGACCATTAAAAACTCTGAGAAAGTTTTAAGAGATTTGCACTTCGTGTCTTCTCCCAAAATCTGTAGTGCCTTTCATTGCCTCCCCCCCCCCCCCCCCAACATAGCTGCTCTAGGCGCGGAGCTCAGGAAAAACCAGTCTTCATTGTTTTTATTTTCTTTTTTAACTGGCTCAACTCGGCAGCTTCCGACGCTGAGAAAACTCGGTATTGGAGCAGGCCAAATGGCTTGTCCTGCCGTTTTGCAAGGGTTCTTCAGCTTCCTTCTTACTATCCGTGATGCTTTGGGTTCAGCCACAGTGACCAAAAAAGCGAGTAAAAAGCGTTACTTTTTCCGTCTTTCGTGGGAAGAAACCACCACCGAGTGACAAAAATCAAACCCGCACTACAAGTGACTGGAAATGAGGAGTCCGTAAAGGCATATTTTATATTCCTACATGTTGCAAGAGGCTTGACAAGTTTTTACGCTACCTTCAACCCTGATTTCTCAACTTCACAAAAAAAAAGCTCACTTTTTCCTTCCTTCCTTCCTTCCTTCCTTCCTTCCTTCCTTCCTTCCTTCCTTCCTTCCTTCCTTCCTTCCTTCCTTCCTTCCTTCCTTCCTTCCTTCCTTCCTTCCTTCCTTCCTTCCTTCCTTCCTTCCTTCCTTCCTTCCTTCCTTCCTTCCCAAACAATTCTCTTTGTTCATAATGTCTACTTCTATAAAAATAAATCCTCCAAATAACACATGTTTAGCATGCTCCTTTGCCCTCAACAAAATAAAACCCAACCCAGTTCTTTGAGGGGAAATAAACTCCCACCTGCATAGGACTTTCTGCCAATCACCAGAAGGGTGTTCTCCACCTCGCCTTTGGCCTATAACTTAAAGCGCCCCCTCCACACACACACACACACACACACACACACACACACACACACACACACACACACACACATTGGGGGGCGGGGGGACGGGACCTAAAGCTAAATAAAACGGAAGAAAACAAACAAGAACAACAAAATCTCTCGGATGACTTGAGTCCAGAGAGCTACTACCATAATGTTTGCAGCTTTCAGAGCACTTGCACTGCAGCAAACCTCGGAAAAGACCAAAGGTGGAAGGAAAGAAATAGTAGCAAGGATCGAAGTAAAAATCAAACCAAAGCGGGTGTGCGACAAGCTATGTCTGTGTGTGGTATGTGTATACATACAGCTATCACCACATGCACACACACAGTGTAGCTCAATTTCCATGAGAAGTTACAGGACAGCATCCCAGTTGGATGTAAAGATGAATATTGAACAACAAATGAAGTTTGAAAGGAGAAAAAGAGCCATTGTCAAAGGAGATGCCTCCCACATTATCGAAATGGACGACTTGGGCAAATACAAATCCCCTACTATCTGTAAGTGTATGCAACAGACACTCACGATAATTAGTCCCAAGTTCCATTTTACCTCCACTAAAAGTCCCCTTTGGGATTATAGATTTGAGCCCCTCTTTGCCATACTTTAAATTCCCCAGTTATGAGGTACACGGATTTAGGATTAAGGAGAGTGTGACTTTTCAGTCGTTTCTGCTTCCCTCTTTGCAGGATTATTTGGAGGAACTAGAAATGGTGTGCTAGGCATTGAATCTTAAATCCGCTTTCCGCATTTGCTTAAGAGATTCTCCAGAGTTTGGAACTGTCTGTTGCGGGAATGCGCAGCGGAGGGGAACTGCACAAATTTGTTGTTAGAGGCAGGACAAGGAGTTTCGGCATCTCCCTTCTCCTAGTTCTCCACCCCCTCTGCTCTCCCCCCTCCCAGCTTACTTGCCCTCCCCTCCGCCCCACCATGGTGTCTACAGAGTTAAGGGGGAGCACACCCAATTCCTAGGGACAGATCGGATGCACTTCGGCTGCCTTGCAAACAAGCAGTAAAACCCAAAGTCACCAAAAAAATAAACAGAAGGGGACGAAAATAGCCCTCTTTGCAAAAGATTCGGGATCTCTCGGCAAAGAACTAGTTTAAAATCATCAAGACGCAACAAGGAGTGCATTTCTAAAGACCGAGAGTTGGGGGTTCTAGGGGTTGAGAAGATGCTAGGCTTCCCAGACTCTCATCGCCCACTTCCCCTCTTCCCACCCTCAGTTCTTCCAGGATTTGGGAATCCGCAAAGAACCTGGCCCGCGATTGTACCCACTTGTTGATCCCGTCGGCTTGCTCATGCTGACAGTCTTGGAGCGAAGGGGCTGGTTGGCTCTGATCAAGTCTCGGCCTGTAGCTTTCTCTTCTCTTGGGTGCCTCTCTCCCGCCTGCGAGCCTCTGTCGCTGTGACAGGTGGATTTTGATTGTTGTTGTTGTATGTCTATGTGTGAATGTGTGTTTTCCCTGGGGCTGTCAGAATTCGTGTCACTGTGAAAATTTAAGCATCCTCGAGTTTCTTCCCGGCTCTTGCAAATATGCAGCTTCTAGGAATGTTTCTCGGTAGGGACAAATACATGGATAGATACATAGACAGGCAGACAGACTGAAAGAAGTGGAAAGAAAAAGGGGAGGGGGACTGACTTAAAGGACAGTCACAGATACAAAGATTATTTTTCTCAGGAATCCAGAGGAATCTGCTTCTCTCTCTCTCTCTCTCTCTCTCTCTCTCTCTCTCTCTCTCTCTCTCTCTCTCTCTCTCTCTCTCTCTCTCTCTCTCTCCCTCTCTCTCTCTCTCTCTCTCTCTCTCTCTCTCTCTCTCTTTCTCTCTCTCTCTCTCTTCTCTCTCTCTCTCTCTCTCTCTCTCTCTCTCTCTCTCTCTCTCTCTCTCTCTCTCTCTCTCCCCTCTCTCTCTCTCTGTCTCTCTCTCTCTCTGTCTCTCTCTCTCTGTCTCTCTCTCTCTCTCTCTCTCTCTCTCTCTCTGTCTCTCTCTCTCTCTCTCTCTCTCTCTCTCTCTCTCTCTCTCTCTCTCTCTCTCTCTCTCTCTCTCTCTCTCTCTCTCCTTTCTCCCTCTTCTTTTCCTCTCTCTTTCCAAGAAGACTAGGGGCAAATGTATACAGACCGCTTGATCTTCTAAGGAAACAACGACAAATCACAACGTCCGAGTTTCAGAAGCAGCTGGGCTCGGCGCTGCCCAGAAAGAGACTCCGAGCCTGAGAAATAGACTCTGGCTAGAGGGGGGAGACTTCCGAGGAAGCAGCGCCTCGGCTTCCAGCAAGGGAATGGCACCAACCAGCAAAGGTTTCCAGAAGTTCATTGCACTGTGACTTTGTGTCTGGAGCTCCGGGCTGGATTCCCTATAATACCTCCAGAGCAGCTCTGACAGCAGCAGTAGGGAGGGGAATAGGGCGTCCCTTGCCCACTTAGCTTTTCCCTGCTTTTCCCCCAACTCCTGGCGGGGTCTGACGTCAGCTGTGTGCAGGGAGGGGGCGAGGAAGGGGGAGGGGGTTAAATGCTAATGATATTAATGAACCTCCAAGCGGCTTCCATAGAAAATGCAAGCGCTCAGGGAGTGGATTTGCAGGGTGTGTGTATTAAATGGTAGTGTGACTTGGGTGTATGCGTGTGTTTGTTTTATACTTCCACGGTAATAAAAGTGAATTATGATTATTTTTTTATTAGGGAATATACAAGGGGGAGGGAATACTGGGGCTTCCTCAAAATGCTGTTTTTCCACTCCTCTGGGGACGAGAGTGAGACCTGGGTGTGAGAGCGTGCGTGTGTGTGAACGCGCGCTGGACGTAGCCCATGTGAGCTTGGTTCATTCTGTTCCCTGTGTCCCTTCTGTTGAAGGTAAAACTTGCATCTGACCCGAGGTGAGTAACTGTTCATTTTGCAACTACCTGTGGGAAGTTTTGGAGGCTTCAGACACATTCTCGCCTGGGGTAGGATTTGGGGGCACACTGAGTGTACGCGGGAAATTGAAGGAAAAGAGTCTCTCGGTGCCTGTTTTCTCTATTTTGCAGTAGGTGTGGGGGCCAGGGGTGGTGATGGCTGCTGCTGGTGATTTTTGTGCAGATTTCCCGCCCCTCTCCACTCAGGTGCTTTCTTCTTTCTCAAAACAAAGATAGGCCCATCGGGGCCCAGAGGGACCAAAGCGTCCATTGCCTTTGCCTTTTTTTTTCCTGGGGTGGGGGTGGGGGGACGGGGAGAAGGAAGGAGCAGGTGTGCCTCTAAACCAGGCCCTCCTACCTCCTCTGACCATCCAGGATGGAGGCATTTCTCGACTGGAACATCCTGTGGGCCCCCACCCGCCAGTCGCTGCCTCCCCTAACCCACTCCCCTCTGCTATTCACTCGGCCTTTCACCTGGAAAAGAAGAGAGGGAGGGAGGGGTGAAAGGAGAGCTCGGAGGATCATTAGCCGAATCCCACATCTTTATTAAGAGATTAATACTTCTTTAAGCTCTGGGGGAAGATTGAACTTGTCCTACAAGAGCTTGTTAACCTCTCCTCTGGGCGTGGGGTAGGTCCCGGGTTGAAGGTCACAGATTCTCTTTCCCTCTACTTTCCCTCACCTTCCCCCTCCCTCCCCTTTAGTTGGCCCCCTTGGTGAAGCCCTTTAACGCGACCAGTAGGGGGCTGTGTGAGCCCCGGGAGATCAAGCTTCCGCGCCCCTCCTCCACTCCTCCTCTCTCTCTCTCCCCCCTCTCCCCCCCCCCCCACTTCGCACCAAAGACTCGCTCCCCAGAATCCGAGATCCGAGGGGTGTGGAACTGGGCGGAGAGGGGCGGTTCTTTCGCTTTGTCTAAATCTGTCACGTAGGTCAAAGCATATTTTATTCCTTGGGATTCTGGGGCAAATTCCTGGCTTTAAAAAGTGTGTGTTTGTGTCTGTTGGTTTTGGAAAAGACTTCGTGGGTGAACAACGTTCCGACTCCCTTGGGAGACAGACGCAGAGCGTACCCCTCATTCAACCTGGCTTAACATATGACACTAACTTTCTGGACACAGTAGACTGAGGAAACACGGCATTTACAGACAAGAAACCGCAGGGTCTTCCTATGTCCAACAGGTTTATCCTTAACCACACATAGGTGTCTGCTTGGAGGTAGGATGAAATATTTTATACGTGTGCAAGGAGAGCAGCCTGGATTTGTAGTCGGAAGATTTCGATTCAAATCCAGATTCTACCTTTGTGACCTCGGTCAGGTCACATTTCTGAGGATATTTTTCTTAAACAAAATGAGGAAGTTGGATCAAGTGACCTCTAAGGTCCCTTAGAGCTTGGAACCTATGATTCTGTGATCCTTTGTAAAGACGTTGGGAGGGATAACCCATGATCACATTCCTTAATTATTTTCAAGGGGGGGGGGGTGCAATCTAGGGCAATGTTGATGCAGCAAGCCCATTATTAGAAGAGTTTTTAGAAGGTATGGGAGGAATCACAGCTCACGTGGGACTGCCCTCAAGGATCTTTCTAAAAAATTATTTTTTAAACCCTTATCTTCTGCCTTCTAATATATGTACAGGGGGAAGATAGGTCTCTTAGTATAGAAAGAGATCCAGGTCTGGAAAGGAGAGGTCATGGGGTCAGAATCTGACTTCAGATACTTCCTAGCTGTGTGGCTTTGGGCAAGTCACTTACCAGTTGTCTAGTTCTTAATGCTTTTCTGCCTTGGAACGGAAACTTAGTTATCAATTTGAAGACAAAAGATAAGAAGTTTTTAAAAAGAATCAATACTAAGTATCGATTCTAAAACAGAAGAGGTGCAAGGGCTAGGCATTTGGGGTTAAGTGACTTGCCCAGGATCACACAGCTAGGAAGGGTCAGAGGTCATCTTTGAATCCAAGCCCTCTCCTCTCCAAGCCTCTATCCACTGTGCTACCTAGCTGCCCCAAGGAACTTTTTTTTTTTTTTTCAGAGAGGAAGCAGATCCTGGAATGCTTATTCCTTCTGCACTTTTTGGAAGGGGGGTCTACTAACATAGCGGAATACCAATGTCATCATGTACCGCATTCACAAAAGTCCTGACACCGAATCTTTAAAGTAAGCCACCGAGTTTAAAGCTAGAGCAAATGGGGCTAAGGAATGCCAGTTCCATGCCAGTCTTTAGTTTAAAAGTTCTGGTTTCTCGTTGAGGGAATTGGACCAGATGACCTGAGATCTCTCTTAGCTCTAAAACTGGCTTGGGTTCTACTGAGTTCTTCAAAGGCTGCAGTAGAAAACCTTACTTCATCTCCCTCATTTCTTCTCACACCCACAAGTCAGCAATACCATCCTCTCTCCTACTATGCCCAAGGACCTCTGACTCTCAGGGTCGGGAAAGAAAAGTCATAGATGCTAAAAGACAGAGACTTTTTTCTTTTTAGGGAAACTGAGGACACGATTTTCGTTCTCTTAGTACCCAACCAGCCCCAAGAAGCACCGAGATAAGGCTCTCTCCAGTCCATCCCACTCCCAGCCTGTCTAGGTCTAGTTCTTCTTAGTGATTTTGAATGAAATGAATTCAACTGCACCCTGGGAGAACCATTGTTCCCTAGCGAAGGAGACTCTTCCTGGCCTGGCCTCAAGGGTTCGCTTTCCAGAACATTTTGGGAGGTGGTCACCAAGCTATCTCAACTCGCAGATGGGAATATTTTACTCTTCCCGTACGTTTCCAGTTAACCCCGATTAATAAGGACGTCTTGGAAAACTCCACGAGGAGGAACCATCCCAAGCAACACAAGTGCTCCTGGTGTTCTACACTGTATCTCTCTGTCGAGCTCCGTGTTGTTACTTCTCTCCCTCTATGTGTCAATCTGTGTGTCTGTCTGCCCGTTTGTTTCTCTCGGGCTCTATCTATCTATCTATCTATCTATCTATCTATCTATCTATCTATCTATTTATCTATCTATCTATCTCTTTTTCTGTCCGTCTTCTTTCTCTCTCCTCGGTATCTGTCTGTCCATCGGTCTCCGTTCCCCTCCCCCTCTTCTTTTTCTCCCCCCGCCCCGCGCGTCCTTGTGTTCCTCTTCCTTAGCGCCCGGCTGTAATTATCCGCGTGCTTTGCATAAATCACAATGCCTCTCTGAAATCATCGTGATGACTTTCTGGCGTGATTGGTACGGTGGCAATAGCAGAGAAAGCGTCTTGAATAGGAGGGACGGGGAGAAAAATGTGGGGATGATGCGCGGGCAGAGGGCTCCAGCCGGGGGAACCTCGGAGAATTACAGTAGCCTACAGATGTTTCGATGGTTAAGGGTGAAGTCCCATAGAAGAATTTAGGTCTTGGAACCCCAGACTTTAACCCTATTTGTGGAAGAAGGAAGGGCTGGGGAAGTGGGGTGGGGAAATGGGAGAAGGGAGAAAGCATTTCAAAAACAACAAAACCATCAATTAGGTAGAGATAATCAAAAGTTGGGCTGGGTATAGGGCAAGAGTTTTCTTTTTCCTTTAAGTGTATCCTCTAAATGGTAACCCCCCCCCCTCTTTCTTTCTCTCTCTCTCTCTCTCTCTCTCTCTCTCTGTGTGTGTGTGTGTGTGTGTGTGTGTGTGTGTGTGTGAGGGAGGGAGGGAGAAGGGGAGGAGGGCTAGTATCTAGAACAGAGGGGGAAACTCTCTGCAGCCAGGTGTGCCCAATTTGGATAGAGAGGAGAGGTCCATCAATCCCTCTCCAGAAGAAATCCAGTAAAGCTGCAAAAGGCACTGCCATATTCAACTCTGGAATACTTGATCGCATCTCTGTCTCCTCCACCCTTCATTCTGCAGGTGCAGAGAGAATAAATCCTGGCATCTGTAAGCAGGGGCATTTGCTGAGCTCCTGTACAGCTCTCCTGGGCCAAGGGGATTCAATCATTTTTTTGCCAAGTTTGGCTAACCTGCCACTATCCCTTCACCTCTTCCCAGTCCCTTCTCCCCACACATACTTCAATTCAATTAAAAAGCAAGAACTAGACTGAAAAAGTTAAGTATTTACAGGTTTATTTGGCTCTCTCAGTGCCCAAGTTCTATCCTTTCAACTAAATCAATAAGAGGCATCATTCAATAAACATCTATTAAGCACCTACTATGTACCAGGCATTGTGCTAAGTGATGGAATACAAAAAGAGGATGCAAGAGGCAACAGACAATTCCTGCCCTAACTTTGTTTGAGATTCTCTAATTATTAATATGAATGAATGCAGAAAATGGACATTTAGTCACTAAAAATATTTACCATTGTCATAGAACACAACCAGTATATCTAAATAGTCCAAGGGAGATTCTTTCATTTGTACTGTGAGGTCATTAGATTTTACCACCTTTACATGGCAAATTCTGCCAGATGTTCCTGTTTGCAGAGATAACAATACACTAATTGTACCAAACTCTTGAACACTATCAGTCTTATGAATGAGTGCCATAGTCACTCAAAAGAATTCTAACTATCTACAAAGGAAAACCCAAATGGATGAAGAATGCCTTTCCTCAGACTATGGTATGCTGTTGTATGGACAAGTCAAAAAACTCATCTATATCAGTAAGCATCTTCATTTGGGACTTCAAATAGACCAGAATTCAATAGGAGAGAAAGCTAGATTGCCTTCAGAGGATTTCAAAATATTCTTAATGACCTCAGGCTTTCTCTCAAACAAATACTCATCTTTTTAAAAATCAATTCAATTAAAATTTATTTAATGAATCAATAAAGCATTTATTAAGCACCCACTATGCACAAAGCACTGTGCTAAATTCTGGGGATAAAAATAGAAAAGTAGTTAGTTCCTGCTCTTAAGGAACTCACATTCTATGGGGGAGGCAATGCATATGGAAGTTTTCAGCTACAAGGCAAATAGAAAGGTTCCATGATCCTTATGTAAAGCAGCAAAGCTAATATTAATACTTTAATGTCATGTTCACTAACAAAATATCAACCTTTGGGATTGAAACATTTGAAAGTGCCAGAGACTTTGGTGATAAGAGTTTTCTTTTCTGGATTTTTAGTAGATGTTGCAGAAGTAGTTGTCAGGCCACATTACCATCCTAGGATGATATCTGAGGGCCTTTGACTGAAAGCATTGCTAGTACAAAGGCTCTTAGGTTTATCATACTAGACTTCTCTATTTCTATTGAAAATACCACCTTCCTCACATTTGGCTCAGTTAGACATTTCAGAGACATTCCCTGACTTTTCTCTTACTCATCACACCCTATTAGTTGTCAAGTCTTGATGACTGTACAATTAACAATGCATTGTGCATCTATCTATCCCCTTCTCTCCTTCAGTCAAGGTTAGAGTTGAAAGGCAGATTGCAAAAGGTTGAGAAGTAAGCTGAATGGAAGGAACAGGAAGAAGTAAAAAAAAGACAGCTTTTTCTAGACATTTTGTGGGGAAAGTGAGGAGAAATATAGGAAGACAGCTTGAGAGTATGGAAGGATCACTTTTTTTAAGGTTGAGAGAGATCTGGGCATATTTGTGGAGATAAAGGGAAGAAGTCATGGTATAAAGAGAAATTGAAGCTTAGAAAAGGAGAATAATGTAAAGGGCAAGCTCTCAAAATAAGTAAGAGGAGAAAGGACCAAGGGTACAGTTGGATAAGTTGGTCCTGGTATGGGCCAATCTCTTCCTCAGAAATTGAAGAAAAGGAAGAAGGAATGAAGGATATGGAATGGAATTACAATATAGATTTGGGAGTAGTGGGGGTCATAACTGAAAGCCTCAATTTTCTTGGTAAAATATGAAGTATAAATTGATTGCTGAGAAGAAGGGGATGGTGACAGATAGATTAAGGAGGTTTGTAACCAATACTGTGGAAGAGTAGGATAATGAATCACTCAGGGAAGATTACAAGGATTGCTATAAAGTTGTGAGGGTCTGTTGAGATTAAATTATATAAATGTACAATTTAATTATAGTCAGCCCAGTTATTCAGTAGGAAAACTTTTTGGGTGGTACAAAATGGTGGTGAATCATGAGAAATCATGTCTACAAAGAATTAAGATTTCAGATCATTCAAAGAGCAACAATGAGGCTCATGAAATAGGCAGGTAGCCTGCAGCCTATTGTCATGGCATAATTCTATAAGAGACAGTATAAAAGGTGGCATCAGAAGGATTTTGGAATAGAAAAGGACATGGGCAAGTCAGATAGGAAAAGTAAAGAATAATTGCTGGAGTCTATAGACTCTATTGGTGCTACCCAATGTCAAAAGATCTAGCTTAGTGGTTCTTCTTTTTTTTTTTTGTATCATGGATCCCTTTGGAAGTTTGGCAAAGCCTATCAATGGATCCCTTTTTAGAATAATGTTTTTAAATATATGAGCTAAAATTACCTTGAAATGCAGTTATAAAAATATTTTTTAGAACAAATTCATGGAAACCAATTTAAGAACCCCTGATGTAGAAGAAGGCTTCTGGCACTTCAGGTAGACTCCCTGTGGAGGATTTATAGGGCAAAATAAAGAAGAGAGCTCAGGATGAGTATGAAATGCTCTACTGGAGAGTGTAGCCATTTTGATAAGACAGCAGACACACCAAAGCATTCAAACCCTTTTGGTGAAGGAGTTTGGGAGGATTTCCCTCCATTCTTCTACCTCTAAACCATTTCAATTCAGTGACACTGTATTCCATGTTGTTCTGTCCACTAGACATCCCATTTCCTGACTCCTGGAATGTTCACTTGTACACCATCCAAGAACTCTATTTTTCCCCATCTCCTAATTTTTCTGGCTTCTTTCAAGTCTCATAAAATCCCATCTTCTTCAGAAAGTTTTTCCTTGATCTTCCTTAATGCTAGTCCCTTCCCTCTGTTCATTATCTCCAATTTATCTTCTATGTATTTTGTTTGTATATAGTTATTTGCATGTTGTTTCCCTCTTTAGAATGTGAGCTCGTTTAGAGCAGGGTTGTCTTTATCTTTCTTGCATCTCTAGTGCCTAGCATAGTACCTGGCACATAGTAGGCTTATTGACTCACTGACTGGTGGTATTTTGGAAACAGACCTAAATGCTCTTCTTTAAAATCTCTGTTCTAGCTATAAACTACCTTTGGTTAATCATAATCTAGGGCTCAAATGCCTAAAAAGAGGTTTGAAGTAGGGGAGAGATTGATACTAATTTGTCTACAAAAAGTTATTCTTTAAGGTGGTAAGGTCCCCTTCCATTCACTCTTCTGCATTCATAAAATCTCCAGACTAGAAGAAGGCCCATCTATCTGATTTCAGTCTTGGGTTTATATCAAGAAAACCAAGAACTCATTTGTTTGAAGAAGATGATGATGATAGTGAAGATGATAGTCACAGGGATGATGATGAGAGAGAATGTTTATGTTTGTGTGTATATGGCCAGCCTTACACAAAATTGAATATGGCCTCTAGCACAACTCCCCTGGTAAGCTTGTCTAGTCTTAATCTTTTCCTCTCCTCTTTGATACTACCTTTTCACTACTCAGGCTCCCTCTCCTTTTAGGGGCCAAGTGTCCTCATGGCCTTTCTGCCCTCCCCTCATTAAACTTGTTCTCAGGAGAAAGTTTGTGCAGAAAGATGTTAGTAACACATAGAACTGGAGATTAGGTAAAGGTTTTAGTTCTGAGCTTGGCAATAACTACTTGGATGGCAGTTCTCCCTGGGGCTCAGTTTCTTCACCTGTAAAATTCAAAAGGTTGGATCAGATGAATTCTGAGATCCCTTGCAACTACATGGTCTTCTTCTGATTCCACTAATGTAAGTGATTGGTTATGGTCAAGCTGTTAGTCCAAGGGCAATTGCTATTTTTAACAGAACAAAGACTGGACAAAGGGAAAATGTCTAGTTATAGAAATTCAAACATCAGCAATAGACTTGTAGAGAATTTTTTTCTCCCAGAAAGACTTTTCACTGCTCCACAGATTCATAGGGTAACTGTATGTATGCCACAGAGGTATGTGAAGGAATGGAAAGAATAGAGTTGAAGTCAGGACATAGGGTTTAAACCCCAACACATGCTTATTAGCTATGTGAACCTGAGAAATTTACTTTACTTTTTTTTGAGTCCCAGTTTCCTCATCTGGAAAATGGGATGATGTTGTTCACATTACCCACCTCAGGAGATTGTGTGGGAAAAATGCTATATAAATGTAAGATTATTGCTAGTTCTGGGTATGCACACATAAAGAATGAACTATCTCAATTTATATAAATCTGGTAATTTTAAAAAAGCTTTCTTAACATTCTTCTACTACTAAAGCTAAGACTTTGGTTAGTTCAATTTCATAATAAAACAATGACCTTTCTTCTTTTAGGATGTTTTATTGCTGTTCCTTTCTTTTATTTTTAATATCACTGTCACTTTCCATTGAAGCTGCCCTTTTCTCCTATAGACTCATCCCTAGTAACAAAATAAGTATAATCAATCAAAACAAATTGACACATTGACCATATCTAAAAATGTATGCCTCATTCTATACCTACTCCCATCACCCCTCTGCCCTTTGGCAGGAAGCATGGTTCACTATAAGTTCCCTGAAGTCACTATTGGTCATTTTATTAATCAGAATTCTAAAATCCTTCAATGTAGTTTTCCTTAACATATACTGTATTATGACCATCATGTAAATTGTTCTGGTTCTGTTTATTTCATTCTTTAGAATCTATAGCATCCTATAGAGCTTTCCAAGTTTCTCAGTCGCCTTATATTCTTTCTGATGATAATATTATATTGTATACAACATATTAGTTGATCTTAAATTATATTAATCATAGGATTATAAAATAATATAATTTAAAATCCTGTAATATCATTTATACCACATATGTTAATAGTATATATTTAGTATGTTAATACATCAATATACATAATATAATATAATATATTATATGACATATATTATATGACATAATATAATATAGCCTGACAGCATATAATACGATATAATAAGATATTTTCACAATTCATTAGTCATTATCATTCAATGGGCACCACTTTCTTTCTAGTTCTTTATTATTTCAAAAAAGTGTTGTTATAAATATTTTTAAAAATATAGGACCTTTCCCTCTCTTTGGTCTCCTAGGGGTACATGCCTAAAAGTGTTATTGCTTGGTCAAAGGTTATTTGCAATTTTTCAAACAATTTTTATATAATTCCAGATTGTTTACCAGAACAATTGGACCAATCCACAGTTTCACTAATGGTAAGTCAGTGTGCCTGTCTTGCCATAGTCCCTTCAACATTTATTATTTTTGTCTTTTATCATCTTTATCAATCTGATGGATGTGGTTCACCTTTCCTTCTGAAGTGCATGAGATTAAAACACTTAACTTTCTGGCCATATATCATATGCTAAAATAAATGTCTGGGTTTAAAAACCAGGGAACCATTAAACCTTGGTTTAAAAAACAAGTCAAAAACCAGGGTTATTTCTTTGTTGGGTTGTTTTTTTTCAGTCGTGTACAACTTTTCATGACTCCATTTGGGGTTTTGTTGGAAAAGATATCCAATTAGGTTGCCATTTCCTTCTCCAGTTCATTTGATAGATGAGGAAATTGAGACAAATCAAGTTAGATGACTTGCCCAGGATCACTTAATTAATAAGTATCTGAGATGTGATTTGACTTCACAAAGATGAATATTCCTGACTCCAGGGCCTGTACTATATCTACTCTGCTACTTAGCTACCCCTCATTTCCTTTTTAACTGGAGTTCTGAAGCCTTCAACAATGGGATGAATCTTTAGTGGTGAATTTCAGGCATTGGCAATAGGCTGGTGAGATTTAGTTATGCCATGCAGCTAGAGATGTCACTCTGTCCATGATCCAATATAAATCCAGAAGTCCTTAACCAGGCACTTATGACCTTCCTCTTGCAAATATTTGTTAGCTATATTTCAATATAATTGGTTCCTTTGTAATCTGTGGAATTTATTTTAAAGCTTTAAAAAAAGTTATTCTGAGAAGCAGCCCCTAAGCTTCATCAAATTGACTGAAGAGTGCACAACTCAGAAAAGGATAAGAACCCCTGTCCCACAGCCTGATTCCCTAACCTTCTCTTTCAACTCTGCTAGACATTTACCAAGTACTTCCTTTGGACCTATATGGAACATTGTGCTAGGAACTTTAGAAAATCCAAGGATTAAATAAGACACCTGGTCTGTACTTATAATGAGCTTATACTCTAGGATAAGTATATAATACATTCTTAAAAGTGATATGAATTAGAAGAGGGTCAGGGTATAAGAGAGGTGCCAACTAAATGCCATGTGAAGACTGAGAAGGGAAGCCATTTCTCACTGGAGAAATTAGGGAAAATTCCATGGAGGTGATAATGGCTCTTCAGTTGAGTCTTGAAGAATAGATAAGAATTTAATAGGTAGAGATGGGAGGGCTTGATGGAGGTGGAGCAAGAAGAATATTCCAGAGCTGGAAAAAAGGTATGGAGGTGGGAGAGCAGGAGAACATGTATGGGGAATTGTGATAAGCAGTTCAGTTTGGCTGAGGCATAGAGCATAAACAAAGAAGAATGAAATGAAGCTAAAAAGGGAGGGTGGTACCAGGTTGTATAGAATCTTGAATACCAGGTTAAGGTGCATGAGCCCTATTTAGAGGATAACAAGGAAAAGTGAATCAAAACAAAATAGTTTGTGTCTCAAGCATAAGGTACCTATAACTTTATTGTGTAATAGATTTTGAGCTGAGAGGGACTTCAGAGGCCCATTTGATCCTCACAGCAACCCTAAGAGGTAGGTGCTGTTATTTTCTCCATTTTACAGTTGAGGAAACTGAGGCAAACAGGTTAAATGTCTAGCCAAAGAATTCAGTTCTTTCTGACTCTAGGTCCATTTCTCAATTATGCCACTTAACTATTCCAACATCTTTTCATTTACTCTTTCCCCTTCCCTCTTTTACACTACCCTCTTAACAACTGGCTTTACCACTGAAAATAAGACTGAAGAAAGAAAGTGTTAAAAGTGACTACCAAAGACATGAGATTTGAATGGGGGGATCTAGACAGGGCATTCTGCCCAAAATTATCTTTAACATTTAAAAAAATATTTCTTTATTTGAATTATTTTTCCAAGGTTATATGATTCATATTCTCTCCCTCCCCTTTTCCCTTCTCCCTCCCAGAGCTGACAAATAGTTCCACTGGGTTATACATGTGTTATCACTTGATGTCTATTTCTATATTACTCATTTTTGTAAGAGAATAATCTTTTAAAACCAAAACCCCCAAGTCCTATATCCATATGAACAAGTGATCAATCATATGTTTTTCTTCTATATTTCTGCTCACAGAGTTCTTTCTCTTGATGTGGATAGCATTCTTTCTCATAAGTCCCTTGGGATTGTCCTGGATCATTGCAAAGTTGATTATATCTGATCATCCCACAATGTTTCTGTTGCTGTGTACAATGTTCTCCTGGTTCTTCTCATTTCACTCTATTTCGGTTCGTGAAGGTCTTCCCAGTTTTTCTAGAAATCAAGCAATTCATCATTTCTTAAACCACAATAGTATTTCATCACCATCATATACCACAATTTGTTTAGCTATTCCCCAATCAAGGGACATCCCCTCATTTTCCAATTTTTTGCTACCACAAAGAGTGTGGCTATAATTATTTTTGTACAAACATTCTTTTTTATCTCTTTGGGGTACAAATCTAGTAGTGGTATTTCTGGATCAAATGGTATGCATTCTCTCTGCCCAAAATTGTCAACTTCACTGCTTCATGTTCCATCTTTGGGAAACCTCTCTTGAAACTCTTTAATCTTCAAGTTTTAGATTTTTAGTTTTTAGATTTATTGGTTAGAAGCAATTTAAAAGATCTTCTGGAGATCATCATTTTAGAGAGGAGGAAATCTAGGCCAAGAGAGGAGAATGGGCTTGCCCATCATCACACAGCTAGTTAATGGAATAGTCATAAGTATACTATGCCATGCAAATGTTATATTCTCCTAACAAAATACAAATACCACTGGGAAAGTAGAAGCCTTACCCCTTAATAAATTAATACCTTATAAAGTAGACCTGAACTATTAGATCTACAAAGTACTTTCTTCACGACTTCCCTAAGGCAGATACTATAAGCATTATTATTCCCTATTTCCTTATCATTTTACAAAGTGAGGAAACTGGGGTGTTGAGAAGTTAACTGACTTGTTCATTTGTTTCAGTCATTTCTGATGCTTTATGACTTTTGTGGGATTTTCCAGGCAAGGATGCTGGAATGTTTTGCCTTGTCCTTCTCTGGCTCATTTGACAGAGACATGGAAACAGAGGCAAACAGGGCCAGTTGACTTGCCCAAAGTCACGTAGTTGGTAAATTTCTGAGACCATTTGAACTCATGAAGATGCCACCTAACTGCCCCTCTCATACAGTTATTAAGGGTCAAAGGCAAAGTTTTAACACAAGTCTCCCTGAGTCCAAGGCTAGAATTCTCTCCCTGACTTGCAGGCTGTCTCATAGGCTAGTTAATGATGATGACAATGATATTAATTGATATTTATGAAATGTTTTATGACTACACACTGTTTTAAATACATAATTTCAAGATAAACCTAATATTTAATTTTAAAACAACAACAAAGCCCAGTGACATGCTAAGGTGAAAAAAAGGTTTAGGAAAGAGTCAAGAATCCCTTCCTTTCCCCAAGGAAGAGATGTTTACAAAAGAAAGGCTCTCTTTGCTGTTTGTTTGTTTAATAGTGAGCAGAACCTGGCAAGCTGTTGGTGGCAGGTAGAGAAAGATAGCCTCTCATCTGCTTGAGAGTGTTCATATTACAAGCCAGAAATATTAGTAAGAGGCTTCTTGGGAGTATTTCCTTTTGAGTATCTGAGATCTGAAAAGGAGTTAGATTTTCTTCCAGGTGCAAAATTCTATAAGTATTTTTCTTATGTACCACTCATGTATTTGTAGAGACCAAGGAAGACTTTTCTGCTAGTCAAAGACCAAGACCAAAACGATGGCACCATTTTTTGGCAAAGCAATGATTTTTTTCCCTGCTGACAGTAAAACATAACAAAGGCAGAAAAATTTGGCTAGGTGGATGAAGAACAATGATGACATTCATTTACCTTTTGTTTTAGTTTAAATTAATTCTGAAGTCAGGGAGGGTTTTAGGAATTTTACCACTAATTGAAATGGTTGGATATAAAATCCACACAAATGTAAGAACTGAAAAGACTTAATCTTGTCCTGGTGGCATTCTGCATACCTTTTGTTAACTAGGTATAGTTGTTCAGTCCTACTTCAATTATTTCAGATTCTTTGTGACCCTGTTTCAAGTTTTCTCAGCAAAGATACTGGAATGGTTTACCATTTCCTTCTCCAACTCATTTTACAGATGAGGATACTGAGGCAAAACAGGATTATGTGACTTGCCCAGCATCACACTGGTAGTAAGTATCTGAGGACACATTTGAACTCAAGTTTTCCTGATTTCAGGCCTAGTACTCTACTGTACCATCTAGCTGCCCAAATTCACAGCTTATATCCAGTTTCACTTACATCCAGAGTGCCTCTAACATTGATCATTCTTACATTTTGTTCTTTTTTCCTATTCTCTAGGTGTTTTCATGGAGTCATTTATAGTTTGCATTTCTTCTTTTGAAACCTATTTGTTCTTATTCCTTCTGCCACTTGCTAGTTGTATACTCTTGAGAAAGTCATTTAACTTCTGCAGGTCTTAGTTTTTTCATCTATAACACTGGTACGATAAATAAAATAACAATTGTCCCATCCTAAGGTTGTGATGAAGATAAATAAGATTCTGTATCTAAAGGTGATTCTCACTTACATATATGTAAACTAAGTCAATAGCATGTCAATTTGTGCCATTGTAATTAAAATAATAGTTCTTCCTTAGCAGTAATTTTGGATCCCCATGGCTACAACATTGCTCCTAACTTTGCTTTTGTATACACAGTTTTTAAATGAAAATGGCTGGCCTCAATTTATGTGTCTGCCACCTCTGAATACATTTTACATTTCCTCACAAAATTAGCAGAGGAATGGCTTGACTTTCTGGCTTATCCTAAAACAGGAAAGAAACATAGAAAAACATTTAGCAGAACAGAATTTGCTAAATATGATTTATTTCAGACTCATCTGGCTTTCACACTGTGGTTTACTGCCCTTTTCCTAGAGATGATTCCAGACTCCTCAGTACTACCATCAACCATTATAGCCACAGATACTGAGTAGTTTCTGAGGGAGGGGAGGTGATTAGAAGGAAAAACAAAACATAACAAAACTCCCACTCCCCCAAACTCCAATTGCTTTGTGCAGGGTAGAGTCAACTGGTGGAATTTGTAGGGGGTCCTCAAGTCAACTGCTGCAGCTGGGTTTTTTAAAAAGATTGGATAAACTACAACCGTTAATAACATCTGTATCTATGCAAACCAAGAGAATGATAGGGGTAAGCAGATCTCATGCTTCAGGGCATAAGATGATTGCCTGCTGGGATCTGGAAGGAGTTGCCCCTTCAGGTACATCAGCAACTCAAGGCTTAGGAGGTGGGTTGGAGGCCTTTTGTTTCTCCTTTTTTGGTCCTCCTAGTCTCTAAAATTTTAGATGCTGGTTAGTGCAGTACTATCATTTCATAGTAGAGAGACCAAGGATTTGAAATCAACACTTTAAACTTGTTGAGGTCATGGATGATGGGGTTTGCATGTATTATCTACACAAGGGAAACTCATAAAAGGAGGCAAATTTCAGCACATCTTCAAAATATTTCAGACACGTGGACAAAAATGTAGACGTTATGTCAGAGAAACTGTTAAATATCCCTTATTTTAAAACTTCAAGGAGGGATATAGTACTGCTGACATGATGGATAAAAAATGTTTGAGAAATGAAATTTCTCCTTCATCACTGACTTTTTTTTTCTCATCCATAGACACTTGTTTTGAAGGCAGAGGAATTCCTTCTTTTTGTGTTTTGCACACTTCCATGTACAAAGTGGGTGCTTAATGAATGCCAAATAACAACAAAAATACCCGTGGGTGATAATGCAACATCAGTACATGCATCCATGATTAGATAAATTGAATGTATAATCACCCAAGTATTCATAACTGCACATATTTGGATATCCAAAATGTATGTGCTTCCACTTGAATTAGCTAAATTAATTGGAAGTGCATATGATTGGAGGTGCATATTTTAGGTGTTCAGGACAATCCATTTATTAAAATGTCCAAATTGCTCAGTGGGGTCATTTAAGAAACCAGACCTTTGTTTGGGGAAGTGAGAAAAAGGAGCTCACAAGAACAAGCCAAGGCAATCTTGCTTTCCTTCTCTCATGATTCCTTTGGGCATGTTCAATTCCTAGGGAATAAAGAATATGAGGCTGTCAGAACTGAGTAGAATACTTGAGCACAGTTAAGGTAATTTTAACTGGTGTTAATCGATTTAGAAAACATTTTTGTATAAGCATATGGAAGGTTACAGACATTCATTTTCTCCTTTGGATATTATGGGCCCACTGCACAAAGCACCTTGGATTCAACATCCTCCTGAAAAGAATGGTTCCCACAGACGGACAAGTTACAGAGGAATGTATAGCTATGAAGAGCTGATTTTTGATTGGGTGGTTATAAAAGAGTCCTCTTTGATAGGAAACCTATCTACTGCCACTGGTGTTCTAACAGTGGAGTTTATTTCCATAATGGGAGCCTGGTTCAAAGGAGATGGCATTAAAAATAATAATTTTCACCAATGGGTTTAAAAGGAGAAAAATCTTGCAGCTGTTTGGCTGCAGATGTACATGGGAAATTAGTCAGAAGCCCAAAGTGCCATAGTTAATAACCATTATTCTGTTGTCTGGGATGTTTGTTTAAATATTGTTGACACTGTGTATGTATTGTCATCTTCAGTAAATTGTAGCTCTTAACTACTGAAATCTTGTTAAAGACCACCTAGGGTTTTCCCCTCTATGGTGTTTAAGTGTCTATTCACCTGATGGATAAACAAAACGCAGGTTTTTTGTTTTCAATTTCTCTCCTGTGCAACTTGCAGGACATTTTTGCAGCCTAAAGAAACTGGCTGCTTATCTACAGCAGAAACAGCCTCTGCCATGAAACCAAACCTTTGGATTTCCAGGCTAGTTACAGAAAAATGCGCAAACCCATCAACTGATTAATACAATTCAGTTCTGCTTAAAATTCATAGCTCTGTTTGGTATGAGACTGTATTTTAAAAGGCTCATATTTGCCATTAAGTGTGAAGAAATCAGTAACTATTCTTTTCATCAACAGCACTGGGGCTTTTATTCTCCTCCCTCCCCCTCCTCCATTTTAATTTTGCATATTAAGTGAGGTCACTTGGGAGAAGAGTGGCTTTAGTGAGTAGAAAAAAAATATTTAACAGCCTAACACCCAGGTTGGGAGCAATTGATCAGAGAGTGAGTATTCAGTGGAGTGTGTTTTCTGTCTTGACTTATGAAGGGGACAATGGTTTGTCTTACAAAGGCACCACCTGTGAAGATCTAGCACAATTGACATCTTTGTTAAGGAGGGGCTCTCAGAGCGGAGCACACCAAACACGTGCACAGCTCTTCCTTCACCTGTTACTGACCTTTAAAGCTGTTTCAAATCAGCGCTAAGGTTCTGCCACGTTCTTGGGTTGAAGGTTTTTTGTCACTCTTTGGGTGTCTGTCTCCCCCAAATAGCCCAATTTGTTCTTAACCTCCGCTGGTTTTAAGCTCCAAGCAGCTCCATCTCACACAAGGGGATATGCAGAGGCTGGCGGACTGGGTGCCGTAATCATGTGGTACGACCAGAGTTAGGGGAGCAAGGACCTTAAGGTGGGGAAGGAGAAAAGAGCTCCAGCTTTGGCCCAGCCGGCCGCGGAACTGAAGTGGGAATAGTGGGGGTGCAGATGTGCTCTGGTGTGGATAAGATGTGTTCGAAGAATGCGCCGTGGCCAATGCGTGCGCTGAGGCCCTAGTCCGCCGCTCCCGAAGGTTCGGGGGACGGGGACGGATACCGAGGCCCGGGAGAGAGCCAGCAGAAGAGCCCTCCAGGCCGGGCCCGGGGAACTTGTCAGTATCCCCTGCCTCTGGGCGCACCTTTCCGGCCAGTGGCTTTTTGCTTCCTTCCGAAGGTCGCTGCTGACAAATCTATCTATTTGGGGCAAATTGTCAGTGAGAAACTTCCGCTCGAACTGGCCCGGACAAAACGGGTTGTTTGAAAAGGGTAAATCCCGCGGCCTGGAGAGGCCGAACAATGGGCCGCTGGTGCTGCTGCGGCGGGGGCCGCCGGGGCGGCCGGGGCCCGGCCCGCCACAAAGAGCGGATTAATTGGTGCCGCGGCTGAGTGATTCGCGTTGGCTCCACTCAGCCCGCGCCGCGGGGCGCCCCATTGACTGGGCCCCGAGTCCCACTTTTCACAAACTCCAAACAAAAGTCAATTTCTTTTTTATAAGGCGGGGGAGGGGGCCATGGCCAGCAAGGGCCTGCTCTCCTTGCTGCAATCTGAGAGGGGGAGGCACGGAGAGGCGGGCAAGGACAGGGAGCCTGACATGAGAGGACAGGGTGTGGGGAGTGGGGACCTCATGGAAGAAAAGGGGTGTCTAGAGAGTGGGCTGGGTGTCGCTGAACAACGTCCCCAACCCTTGTTCTTGTCTTTCTCCTTCCCAAGGCTTTGCTTTCCTCAGATGAACAGAGTATGTGATTAATAAATGTTTATTGACTGACTGAATTGAGGGGAGTTAGAAGGAGAAAGTGCCAGCATTTAGGTTGAGGGGTCTTGTTTGGGGGGAAATGGAGAAGGTGGCAGGTGACTGGAGGAGCTTTGGAGAGCTTGTCACTGGCTGGTAGTTTCCAAGGACTTGGATTGGGGGGGGGGGTGTTCATAGAGATGAGTTTTAATTGAAATGTCCCCTTCCACACCTACACACATACAGGAAGGAACTGTAAGAAAAGTGAAATTTTTATCATTTTCACCAGATTCCTAAAGGTGATGAGTGGGGGACCTTGCCACTACTGCAGATCCCCACTCCTTTTGCATAAGAAAGTATGGAAAGGGCTATTCCTCAAAGTGACACAGGGAAGTTCTTCTTTGAAAATAATAGTTCATCCCCTCCCTCCACTCTAGACGGCAAGATGTCTACTTCTCTTGTCCAATGGAGAAAGGGCAGGTAGGCTTTCTTTGGCTGTTGGGTGTGTTGGCACAGGCCACCCCCCCCTCCAAACCATCATTCTTCAGGGGTTCTACCAGGGTTGCACCTGATACATTCTGTGAAAAGATAGTAACATGCCTGATATGCAGACCAAGAGCACTCAGGACTCCTTCTAATGGGGAAAGGCCCCGAAGAGGGGCAAGTACAAGTAAAAAAGGTCCCAAAAGAGGCTGAATGACTTTGATAACTGGGATAATGGCTTTAATAGCAAGGCTCTGAAGTGAAGTCACTCCAAAGGCATCAAAAGCCATTGTATGGCCACCCAGCTGTGTTGGGCTGGCACCAAGAAGAGAGTGCTATGATGCCAGGTACTTAATCTATGGCAAACTGAATGGGAAGGGGGAAGAAACACTTCAAGGACACACTGAAGCACAATTTACGGCCCTGTAACCTTGAGGTTGATAGTAGGGAAACAAGAGCGATAGACAGCCCTGTTGGCAAGGTCCAGCACAGGCTTCTTTTCAGCCAAGAGGTAAAGCTGTTGATTTTTAAAAAAAAATGATTCTTAGTTGTCAGGCTTTCAGAACTACCATTCATTCAGAGAATCTGAAAACTGGGGACCAGTTTTTTTTTTCGAAGATAGCATGACTGTATTTAAATAATGACAGGTGTTATAGAGTGAACAAGAGGTGTTGTGGTCAAGATAAAATGGACAAGATCTAGACCCAGAAAAGCAGGTCAAAAAATAAATGCCATTTACTCTGTAACTTTGGGCAAGTCAATTAACTTCTAACCTCATTTTCCTCACCTGTAAATTAGAAAGTAATAATTTAAGAACCTGTGGATCAGTCTCTAAACATTTATGGAGTACTTTGTGCCAGGAGCTGTGCCAAGCACTAGGAAATACAAAAAAAGGCAAAGGACCATACCTGCCATCAAGGAGCATACAATCTAATGAGGGAGACAACCAGCAAATAAAAGTTTGTTGTGAGGAAAGTAAACCTTAAAGCAGTAGAAATGAATGAACATTTATTATTCATCTCTCTGGGCCTGGTTTCCTCATCTCTAATGTGAGGAGGTTGGATTAGAAAAGGTCCCTTATAACTCTAAAAATCTTAAACTTAATCTTGGGCAACTTGGTGGTGTTGTGGACAGAATTCTGGGTGTGGAGTCAAGACTTCTCTTTCCTGAGTTAAAATCTAGGCTCAAACACTTATTAGCTTTGCCTCAGTTTCCTCATCTGTAATATGATCTGGAGAAGAAAATGGCAATCCACTCCAGTATCTTTGCCAAGGAAACTCCAAACGGGATCTTTTGAAAAACTGGACACAACTAGAAAAACAATTGAACAACAACAGCAATAATTTATCTACTGATTTCTGATGGGACTACTGAGACAGTTGTTCCTAACTGCATATTTTAGAATCCCCAAAGTTAATCTGGAGATTCTAGTACTTTTATTCCATTGGTTTTCTTGGTATGATTATTTCCATTTCAAGTCAGGTCAACAAGCACCTACTACATACCAGGCTCTATGCTAAGCTCTGGATATATAAAGAAAGGCAAAAACTGTCTCTCCTCTCCAGTTGTCAGTCTAATGGGGAGGGGGGGGAGCTGGGAGTGACATGCAAACAACTATGCACAGAAATGCTCTATCCAGGATAAATGGAGATAATCTTGAAGTAAAGACACTAGGATTAAGAGGGAATAAGAAAAGCTTCTTTCAGAAAGTGGACTTAAGGTTTGATATTTAAAGGAAACCAAGAGTCAGAGATGAGGAGGGAGAGCATTCCAGGCATGGGAGAAAACCAGTGAAAATGCATGAGGTCAAGAGATGGAGTGTTATTAAGTTATGGTTTTTCTAAATTTTAAATGGAAAGAAAAGAAGGAAGGAAAGCTAGACTTCTTTTGCAAATTATTTGAGGTCATAAAGAACAAGGTCATATTTCACCTTAGGTGTGGGATGAATTTCGTAGGTGTTTAGGTCAATTAAAAAATGGGGTGAGGAGACAAAAGTATAGTGATGAGATGTATAATATCTGGAAAAGGGAATCTTGAATCTCATAGAGTAAAAATTCCATGAATTTTTTAAACTGGCAAAAATAAGAGTCTAGGTTGGGTTTCAGATTGGACTGAAGGTAGATAAAGACTTAAGTGATTTAAAATGCCTGCTTATTTATTCAGAGCTTATTACCATAACCTCTAAGAACATTTCAGCCAAGAAAGAATTTAGTCATTTCATTTTAAGGAACAGTATCATAAAAATGCTATCCTCATCCAGAGAGAGAATTGGTAAATTCTGAGTGTAAATTGAGGTACTTTTTCATCTTCTTTTGTTTTTGCCTTTTTTTGCAAAGTGGCTAATATGGAAATATGTTTTACATGATTTCACATATATAATTGATATTGCTTGTTTTCTCAGTAGATGGGAGAAGGACTAGAAGGAGGGAGAAGATTTGGAATACAAAAATTTTTAAATGTTAAAAAATAAAGGTTTAAAAACTAAAATAAAGAGAAGCAGGTTTTTTAAAAAAGGCAGTTTCATAATAGTGAAAAGGGTGATTTATATATAGTCAGGAGATCTATGTTCAAATAACAGATTATGTGACCATCTATAAAATGGGGGATACAAATACATAATATTATAATTTTGTATGTAGTAATTATATAAATGATAATGCTCAACCTATTTTATGTTTTATAAATCTTAAAGTGTTATTTAAATGTGAAGTATTTTATAGTTGAAAACATTCAGATAGAGGGACACTGATTCATCCAAGGTCTATCCATGAAAAGAATGGAAAAGCTGGACTTAGAATTCTCCACTTCTGACTATCTGGTTTGCCATTCAAACCCTAGAACTGCTGTCCCTTTTAGGGAGATGTAGTAAGGTTTTTTTCCCCTTGCTATTGAAATCATCAGAGGAAAAAAGGCACTGGAGATATGATTATAATTAAACTTAATTTTCTCTGGCACTCGTTGGTTGAGCAAACATTACTGTAGAAGGAAGACAGGAATCTTGAGGTATGTGGTAATAGAATGACAATTATAGAAATGTGGCTTTTATGGTAACAGAAGAGTAAGGATGAATATATTAACTGATTTAAAATGGAATATTTCTGTTTTAAAATTTTTTTATTGATGTGTTTTGTTTATATACCATACGATTCTAGATATAGAATTGAACTGCTTTTTGTAACAAAGAAAAACAGCTAGGTATTTTTGTGGTAGTAAAAAAAAAACAAAAACAAAATAAAGTGGGTGCCGAAAGATTCGAGAATGACAGAAAAATCTTCGGTCTTTGAATGTAATGGAATATTATTGTAGCAAAAGGCATAACTATGAGGATTTCAGAGAGACATGGGAAGACATGTTAGAACTGACACAAGGAAAAGTAAACAGAAGGAGGAAAACAATATATACAATGACTACAACAATATAAAAGGACAATAAAATGAAACTGACCAGGGACATTATAATGAACATTCTTGTTCCAAGAGAAGAACTAAAGAAATCACCTTTTTCCTTTTGTTGGAAAGGGGGAAAGCTACATGGGCACAGCACGTTGTGTATGATATCAGATCATCTCCAATATCAATTGTTTTTGTCCAGTTGATTTTCTTTGCACTAGGAAAGGCTCAATACCAGGGGGCCAATGCAGAAAGGGAGCATATCTGGAAAGTGTTGTGATGTTAAAACAAAAGATAATGATAAAACTTAAAAAAATAAAATCAGGTAAGCAAAATCAACTGATACAGTGACTACATCTAACATATGCAATAACCTGTCTGGCTATTTCCCATCTCTCTAATGAGAGGAGAGTGAGATATGTTCTAGATTAGGTTTTTCTTTTCTGGGGAACAAAGTTCAAAAAAATTATATGCAGTGGACAAAGAGATTGGCTTTTTCCAATACCCAGGACATAAAAAGGGCTAGTCATTTTTCCCTACGTTGAGTAATAGCCTAAAAATCAAGATACTAGAAACAAGCAATGCCTAGGTCAATTTCTAAAAATCATATTATCAACTCACATTTCTATGGGTGTTTTGTAGTTCCTAGAGTACTTTCCTTATAATCACAACAAAACTGTTTATCAAGGAAGTAGCTACTATGTACCAGGCATTCTGCCAGGTTCTTGGGGTAAAAAATAAAGCTTCAAAAGTCTTTGTCTTTAAGAAGATTGTGTCCTATAACACTTTTTATGAAGGTGTGTAAGGAATATTCCAAGATTATTTTCATCAGTTTCCTTTAAAACACACATAGAATTATAAACACAAAGGAGATAGGAAATAAATTGAAGGTGCTGACAGAATGTGTTGATTATATAATATCTACTTTGATAATACAACATACTTTGGAAACAGGTGATTTTAATATCAAATTGCAACAAAAAAATTTTAGTACCTTTTGCAGTGGTTTTCAAACTTTTAGGTCTCAGAACATCTTTATACTTTTAAAAATTATTGAGGACTTCCCCCAAAGATACATCCCATTATGTGGGATGTATCTATTGATATTTAATATATTAGAAACTGAAACTGACAATTAAAATATTAATTCATTTGAAAATAACAAGCCAATTACATGCTAAAATAAATAATATTTTAATGAAAATTAACTTTTTCCTAAACAAAAAATTTTTTACCTGTTTTTGCAAACGTAATATTGGACTCAATAGAAGATAGCTTGATTCTTATATCTGTTTCTGCATTCAGTCTATTTTGATATGCTTTCTGGTCGAAGCATATGTAGTTTATATTACAAAGATATGTAATTGGGAAAAGAGTTTTTTTATTGGCAAATAAAATCATAGTATTTTAATAAAGATAACCCTGAACTTATGGACCATCTGAAAGGTTTTCAGGACCTCCAGTTATCTGAGGACCACATTTTTAAATCCTAAAGTAATATTATTATTCAGTTCCATTAAACAAATATTTAAGTGTCTATGCAGAACTATGCTAAGATTAGATGAGAAATGGTCCTTATCCTTATGGAGCTTCTTCAAAGTTTCCTCAAGACAAGAGGCTTTTAAGAAAGCAATTTGCTGAGTGGGAAAGAACACTAGATTTGGAGTCAGAAGATTTAGATGACCCTGGGCAGGTCACTCCACCCCCTCCCCAACCTCTTCCTCTGTAAAATGAAAGGGTTGGCCCAGATAATTGTTAAGGTCGATTATAAGTTTAAATCCTATGATTTTAAACTGAAAAACATAAAAAGCAGTACTTTGCTCTTTGCTTTTAAATTTAAAAAAATTGAAGTTAAAATTTTATTTTTTTCTCTAACCTTCATCCTTCCATTGGAAAAAGAAAAAGAAAACCCTTATAACAAAGATGTTTACTCAAGTAAAACAAATTCCTGTGCTGGTCATGCTAAAAATGTCTACTGTATATTCTCAGTCTATTAGGAGATGGGGAACATGTTTTGTCATCATTTTTCTGTAATTGTGGTTGGTATAAATAAGAATTCTCAAGTCTTTCAAAGTTGTTTGTCTTTATAGTGTTATTATTGCTTAATTTGTTCTCCTGGTTCCACTTACTTTACTCTATATCCATTCATACATGTTTCTCTGAAGCCATCTTTTATAATTTTTACAACACAATAGTATTCCACTACATTTATATTTGATAATTTATTCAATCATTCTCCAATTTTGAGAATTAATTTAATTCTTAGTTCTGACACCTAAAAAAAGCTGTTATAAATAATAAATACATATTCTGTAGGAGTACAGCTGAGGGGACACTTGCATGTAAGCAATGCTTTCTAGTGGGTGAAAGGAGCCCATAGATGGGAATGCATAACATTCTTTAATTTAGCTAGGAAGAGATATGGACAAAATCAAACCTCTTTTAGATAATGCATGGAACCTAGAGTTGAACAGAAGAAGGGAAATGGGCTGGATTATATTTAGGAAACTGTAAGACTTGTTTACTTATCCAAAGCTTTTCATCAAAGCAAAAACCCATATTTTTTTTAAACCTTTATCTTCCATCTTGGAATCAATGCTGTGTATTGGTTCCAAGGCAGAAGAGTGATAAGGGCTAGACAATGGGGTTTAAGTGACTTGCCCGGTGCTGGAGGTCATCATACCCCCCACTGGCTGACAAGGTCACAGTCTGGGGAAATGGGGTTTACAAGGCATCCCCCAGAGAATGAGTCCCTCACTGACCCCCCTCTGTGACTTCTCTCTCTTTAACTTCCCTTAATAATGAATGATTATTCTCTCTCCAATATAAAAGAAATTATATAAGAACAAAGACTTATAGAATAAACATATATCCCACCTTAATCCCCCCAGATTATTACCCTAAAAAATTACATTAGCAGAATTAAAACCTAAAGATCCCTTCTTTCCCTCTCCACAGAGTTACATTCACTCTCTTTACAAGCCAGGCAAGCCAAGAACATCAATCACCTTCAAGACACACTCTACTGAATTCTGTATATGGACAGAAACCAGGCAACAATGCCAGGTGCTTTAAAATAACACAAGAAAAACAGAACTTGTAAATTGAGGAAAACCCCAAATCTGGTCTGTCATTAAATTGCCCTCTAACCATGTACATAGCTACAAAATGTTTTGTTACCCATCTCCTAAGTAATTGTGATTGATTATGAAAGCTGACCAAAAGTAACAATGATTCTCCTAGGTCAGGGAGAACTAAACTCTAGATCACCCTATTTTTCATTTATCTATAGCAACAATGTTTCATTGACTATCTTCTTAGGCTATGCGTCTGTTAAGGACTATGGAAACACATATGTAGAAAATTGATTGTGTGCCAAAGAAGTATGTAATCACGAACCTATATAATAAATGAACCTCCATGCTATGGCAGAACACTGTGTGATGCCTATGCATGTGGGACTGAGCACATAGCATATCTCATCTCCATTACTTGACTGGATCATCACATCTAGATGGAGCAAGCTCAGACCTTCAGAGAGACAGCTGGACAGCTCTCAAAGCCCAGGGTCACACAGGTAGGGAGTGTCTGAGTCCAGGTTTGAACCCAGGACTTCCCCTCCCTGGGCCTGGCTCTCAATCCACTGAGTCACCCAACTGCCCCCAAAAGCATTAAAAGTATTAAAAGTTTAGGGGGAAGCTGGGCGGCTCAATGGATTGAGAGCCAGTCCTAGAGACGGGAGGTCCTAGGTTCAGATCTGGCCTCAGACACTTCCCAGCTGTGTGACCTTGAGCAAGTTACTTGACCCCCATTGCCTAGCCCTTACCACTCTTCTGCCTTGGAGTCAATACACAGTATTGACTCCAAGACAGAAGGTAAGGGTTTAAAAAAAAGTATTAAAAGTTTAATACTAACATTTTACCAGTGTTGTTTGTATTAAGATATGGCACACAATTGACTTAAAAGAACTATAAATGAGTACCACACCCAGGGCATGAGAGGTATATGGAGGAGTCTGAATTGGATGCCACATATAACCAATAAGGAACTTCAAAGAAGAATGGAAATGAAAGCGTCATCAAATAATTTTATAGTAGGGAAAAAGAAATGGTCTGGTTATGAGGTATGAATAAGGGAGGATAGATAGATAACCATTGTGTCCCACTGGTACCCTTGAAATATCAGAAGAAATGGAGGAAGGCCTCTAGCATATTAGTCGAATTTTCTGTGGTCAACTTTTGGTATGACATAAAATCTCAGTTGCATAGGATGGACCGGTATGGATGGATTACATCTTCATTGTTGGAGAGAACTGAATAGTGGGCTGCTTTTGATACATTCATTCATTCAACAAATGTTTTAAGTATCTACTATTATACAGAGCACTAAGAAAGACAGGCAATGGATGAGATACAAAGTTCAAATAATTCATGCTTCTTTCCCATGTGAAATTTACAGTCTTGTAAGGAGATAGGACACAAAGATTAAATGCTTGTCACATTGTAGGCATTCAGTAAATGTTTAATAATTGAGTATAATCTATCATAATATACTTGATGAATATAAAGGAATGAAAAGAAAAATATATAAGGTCCTAGAGAGTGGATCTTTATAGAACTGAGTAGAGGGTATAGCAGTCAAGGAACCTTTCATGGAAGAGGTGGAAGCTTCAGAAGATAGGTAGGGAATTAACTGATGGTTTTAGAAAGGGACCAACTGGACCACATGGGGAAAGGCATAGAAACGGGAAAGCATGAAACATGTTTGGGGATGTTTGAGTAGTACAGTTTGGTACAAACAAAGTAGGCAGAGGACTGTAATATGAGATAAGACAGAAAAGGCGGAGCTATGTCAATCTGTGAGGACCTTGAGTTTGAGGTAAAAGAGGACTCTTCTTGGCAGAAAAAAAGGATCAAAGATTTAGATTTAGAAGACATTGAAAAGATGATCTAGTCCAACACCCTTTCTATAGAAAAATTAGGCTCACCAAAGTAAGTCGCCCATAGTTGGCCATTCAGTGACTCCTATACTCAAATTTATGCCTCTGGCTCTAAAGTTAGCATTCTTTCCAATATGCCAAGGGAACAGTAAAACAGAGGATGAATTGGAAGGGAAAGAGAATGAAATCAGGAAAACCTAATGTTAGGTGGTTATTCTGATCTTCAAGTAGGATGGTAATGAAGGCTTATTCTAAACTAGTAGCAATGGAAATAGAGAGGAGATTCAAGCAAAAGATGTTGTGGAATTGGAATTCACAGCACTTGACAACTACATTCATGAGATGAGGGAAATGGAGGGATTGAAAGTAAGCACAGCTTCGGACATGTTGAATTTAAGGCTCTGTTAGAACATGTAGTAGATCCAGATGTTGTTTAGGCAGTTGGAGATTTTAGTGTAAAGTTCAGAAATAGTTAATCTAAAACTGTGCTATCAATGAAAAAATTTCCTAAGTCTAACATAAACTTAATACCTAGTTAAATATGCCAAATGGAAAACTCCATTTGGTAATATGTGTAACAGGCTTCATATTTATACTATTACTGTGTAGCATGTCATTACAAATAAAGCTATTAGAATTCAAATGTTAAGTAAAGTCATTTGTAAAAATTGTAAGTTTTTAATCAAACCATTGAAGAAATGTCAGAATGAATTGTTTAGCTAGGGGAGGATTCAGGGTTGGTCTTCCTGGTAAGTTTCCTTTAACAGAATCTACCTTTGCTAGTACAAACTCAAAGATGTTCCCATAGTCACTTGATAACTGACTAAATTAGGGAGAAATTAGTGTTTTAGATGCAAGACCTCCTTAGAATTTGACTAGCTTTTCCTAGGAGTGGAGGTGGGGTTAGGGGTAGGAGAGACAGTGGAGGGGATAGTGATGACAAACAAACAAAATATATTTAAAAGTTAGTAAATTAAAAAAATGTTTTGTACTGGTATTCCATTGTTTATCCCTAGAGGGTTATCAGGATGGGTGTTCAGTGACCCCTCAGAAATGTTACAAAGAATAGTGGCATCTAGATTAGTATTGAAATTAACATGCAGACTAGACATCAAAGGAAGAAGCAAATATATATGTGTACATCTATATTTATGTCTATATTATGTGTGCATACCTACATCTGTCCATATCTACAACTAAGATCTACTCATTGTTTCTGGATAAACTTTCTGGGGAGCTTCCTTGTGTGATTCCTGTTGCCTAATTGATGGCTGTTGAATGTTTATTCACAGTGAAGGATGCTGGCCAACTTCTCCCTCCTAGCATTAAGATGACCTTTGTCAGAGTGGAGCAGTCAGAATTTAGGAGTCAAGAACTTCTCACTTTGGTAGGCAGAGTAGAATTTGCATCAGGGAACATTAAATATATAAGCAAAGATGAATGGTATAAAAAGAAAAGGGAGAGAGAAGTGAGGGGAATGAAATGGAGAATCATTGGAGGAAAGGGAGGGAAGGAGGGAAAGAAAAAGAAACAAAAGGTTAAAAGAAAGGGTAAAGGAAGAGAAAACCAGAAAGGAATGGAATGAGAGGATTAAATTATGCCAAGGAGAAGAATACAGCTCCACGGGACCCCTCTCCCCATGAACTTTTAAAAATAGAGAACCCAACCCCTAAACAAGATGTAACCTTTCAGCAGAGACAACATCCAACTTTCTTATTTGTTAGGAAGTTTCTTCACACTGGGAGGAAGTCTTCCTTCTTGTGGGTCGGGTCTCACAGATATTGAGCACAAAGAGGAAAGAACAGATACCAGGGATAATGTGCAAGGGTTACCGTGCTATTGCAGTCCTTTATTCCCAGCTCTCATTGGTCATATCTAACCCTACTGATTAACAACTGGGATTATAAAATGCCTTTCTTTGTCCTCTCCCCTCTCTTTTAATTTCTTTTCTTTTCTTTCTTTTTGGTGTTCAAGATGCAAGCAACTTGGGTTCCGATGGAGTTTTCTAATCTCACTAGCAAATCACTTGCTTGCTCATCTCCTCCCCACTCATCCTTGTGCAAATTGCTGCATTGTGTTTTCCACAAGGGCAAACAGAAAGACTGCTGAAGCAGATAGATCTTCTGGAAACCTGTGACCATATAAATTGATCAGTAACAGCAGTGAAACCCTAAAGAATGCATGGGGAAGACCCTGCTTTACTTGCCCTCCTTTCCCTTTTACTTTTACTTTCCCAATTACTGCCCTTTCTCAAAACATGTGAGGTCATGGCTAATGGGAAATATTCTGAGGGAGCACTTGTGCCCCCCTAGTTTTCAAAATGTTTCTGCCTTGTTCTGTGGAAGGGTCACATATCTGAGTAGCTATCGGAATCAGTACCTTGTGACTTCCCCCCTCCAAAGCTTCAACAACAAACTGTGTGACTTTGCTTAACTTTAGTCTCTTCTAGTGCAAAATGCAGGGAAGAAAAAATTATTAGACTTAGGTCACTGCACTAACATCTGCCCAGTCAATAAAAGTTTGATGATCAACTGAATTCTCATCTTGCAGGAATAGCATTTACATTTATGAAAGAAAAGATCATTGATATTTGCACTAAGCCTTCTGGTCCCAAGTAGTTGTGCTACTCAGGAATGATGCATTTTTAAGTACCAATGTTGAAGACTCCAAAAGCAAAATTTTCATTTAGGAAATGATTCCTCTTAACCCCCACCTAATGTTTGGAGTTGCATGGAGTTTGAGAATTGTATTGGCTCTGAGGAAAAAAATAACAAAAATGGTTTATTCAGAAAAATGCTATTCCAAACTATACTCCTCTAAAGGAAATTAAGGTTTTTAATAAATGCTCTGGCCTAGGTTTTGATATTTATGGATTATTAAATTTAAGAACTTCAAAAACCCACATTTCCATTCCTGTTTGTTTCAGAATCTGAATAGGGAATCAAAAAATTTGTGCAAAAATATTTTTATTTCATTTTGTAGAAGTAGTGGTATTGATGATGATAAAACATAAAAGAATAATATTAGGTTAGTGAATTGTCCTAAGGTAATTTCTTTCTGAATTCTTTTGAATAAGGAGAAAAACGATCAAATAACAACAAAAAATAATACCAGACAGCCTCTCTAGGAAAAGCCTGCTTTATTGATCAATTTAAAGGAAGCAAAGCAAGGTGCATTATATGACTAGAGGGTTTGAAATTTTAATACCTGCCCACCATTGAGCCAGATATAAATTGGTGACTAGAATTATTCATCAGAAGTTCACTGTACTTCATAAACAAACATAAAACATTTCCATATACAGAAACAAACCTCAAAATAGCATTGAGAATTCACAAAGAACATGGGCTGGAATTAGGCCATTGTCACAAAGAACAGTTATTTGCATTTGCCCAGACATAGCATTGATTTATGAGCAATGTTTTTAATAGATATCATTACTAAATACTCATAAACTCCAAGCTATGTGGCATGGGGAAAAATGTAAAAAAAATAGAGATCTAGGATGAGAAATTTTTTAAAAATCATGTGGAATTAGGATGAGGTATGTATAATTCCAGTTATCCTGTCTGCTTTTAGATTTATTCCAAAGATGCTTTGAATGAACATATAGATGAGTTTACAGTCATACTTTTATTCAATTACAACAAATACTTTTATTTTTTACCCACTTGTGCAATAGTCTGTAAGGGAGTAAATATAAAACAATAATAGTGAATAAAGGAACATCTTGTCCCAATACCATTTCTATCCAAAGTCAACTAAAAAAGAAGAAATAGGTAACAATAAGGTATTGTTGGATAGCTTCCTTCAGAGTCAGAAAGATATAGGTCCATTGTGGGAAAACAAGGATACTGATGCATTGTTGGTGGAGCTACGGACTGATCCAACCACTTTGGATGAGATCTATTTCCCAAGGAGATCAGGAAAGGAATAAAAGAAAAAGAGGAAAATGCTCCAAAATATTTATAGCAGCTCTCTCTGTGGTGGCAAAGAATTGGAAACAGAGGGATGCCCATCAGTTGGGGAACAGCTGAAATTGTGGTCTATGATTGTGATGTAATACTACTGCATCACAAGAAATGATGAACAGACTAACTTTATTTATTTATTGTATTTATTTATTTATTTTAAACCCTTACCTTCTGTCTTGGAGTCAATGACTCCAAGGCAGAAGAGTGGTAAGGGCTAGGCAATGGGGGTCAAGTGACTTGCCCAGGGTCACACAGCTGGGAAGTGTCTGAGGCCAGATTTGAACCTAGGACCTCCCATCTCTAGGCCTGGCTCTCAATCCACTGAGCTGCCCAGCTGCCCCCTTAACTTTATTTTTTAAAAATTTATAAAGAACTACATAAGATAAAGAACAATGAAATGAGTAGAACCAGGAGAATACTACACACAGCCACAGAATTAATGCTGGAAGAATAAACTGTGAATGTTACCTCCAGAAAGTGAACAGAAAGGTGAAATAAGAAAAACTTAATTTATATATACATGTTGGCCACCTTGTGGATGGAAATTATTATGTAGATATGAAGAAAAGTAAGCTAAATATATAGATTTGTGATTTCATTTGTGACTATCTTTTTTTTTTTCTTTGTGTATAGAAATGCTTGTTTCACTTTGTAAAATTTTTGTTTTGTAAAAATTGTTTTGTAAAATTTGGAATAAAAAAGACAGTTTTAAGTTTCTAAGACTACAAATTGTTGAATAGTTGCTGATATGGATTAGTTGAGGAGGCTTCCTCACCTGGAATTTCTTTTCCCAATGAAATCACAGGTCTGGAACAAAAAATAGCAACTTATTTGTATAGTAGTTTATTCTTTCTTTCTCACTCCCAAAAATTACCTATTTTTTTTTGCAAACAAGGAACTTTTATGACCTCTGACAAGCTGACAAGCTGTCTTGGGAATATTCTCTCTCACTAGCTTTTACACCAACTCCATGACTACCAGATGTAAACTTCATTGACTTTGACTCAAATATCAATAGTTTCATCTTAGAAATTATTGGGGGGGGGGAACAAAACAAGCGTTCTTATCTCCATCAATTGGTCAGTTTTATTGAATATGGTTCCTACTTAATGACTACAAGCAATTGCTAGTAAGATGGGAATCTAACTTCATCTGAAACAATTCCAGTTGTGAGAAAAACAAATATCTTTCTCTATTTGGGAGGCATCTTCAAATGACTTAACATGGTAGTAGCATTTATAGGAAAGGTTTGTAGCATCATATGGTGAAAAATAATTTCCCATAAAATTGTGGCAGATTGGGGAGAAAACATTGGCACTAAGTTTCTGCTTTCTCATTTAATATGGTTCATGAAATGTGAATTAGCTAAATTGATTGATAAAAGTAAATCAGACTCTTGTGAGCACAGAACAATTTACATATTACAAGATGTTGGTTGATTTCTTTTTCTCTTTCTTGGCACATCTCAAATGTTAGGAAATATTTTCACAATCCAGAGACCAACAGCATTTGTCCTGATACACGTGCTGATGAAGTCTGTGAATGTGTTATTTATTCAGTCTTAACAGTGTGTTGAATTGGAATCTTGAACAATTAAAGCACAGAATACATTATTCTTTTTAAATTTTTATTAAAAAACATTTAAAGATTTCTAGGCATTCAGAAGAGAGGTTGACATTGTGCCTAGGAATCTCTCATTTCAGGAACATACCTCCTCTAGAAGCACTGGGCCTCATGAGGCCAGCTACTGTTTGGAACAGTGGGGTGAAATGAACATTTGTGACAGCTGGATGAAGAGTTAGCAACAGCATCAGGAGGGACATGAATTCCCTGGAAGAATTCTCCACTCCAAAGTCCTTCTAGATATGGAAGATCATTATAGATTTAAAGCTCAGAGGATTATTAGACATCATCTGTTCCAAAATCTGCATTTGCAGATGAAGACCAGGGTCAAATGTCACATAGCTATTCACTTAAAGAGCTAGAATTCTATTCCAATTCTTCTAACCATAAATCCACGTGTTTTATTAGACACACTATACATTAGTTGTGTTGTTGATGACTATTAGCTATGTGACCTTCAGCAAGTTATTTAACCCTCCTGGGTCTCAGCAGTATGTCCCTATATATCTGTAAAATGAAATTTGAAGATAAATGAAATAGAATCTTTTTTAAAAATAAATTTATTGATTTAGAATATTTTCCCATGGTTCCACTATTCATATTCTCTCCCTCCCACTCCTGGAGCTGTGGAGCAATTCCACTGGGCTATACATGAATTATTGCTCAAAACCCATTTCCATTATTCTATCCAATAGTATTCATATTTGTAATAGAGTGATCTTTTAAAACCCAAACCACCAATCATATGCTCATAGAACCACGTGATAAGTCACTTGGTTTTCCCCCCACCCCCCTGCATTTCTACTCCCACAGTTCTTTCTCCAGATAGTATTCTGAAATAGAATTTATTAATAATATACTATGCTGGGTTCTGAGAATACAGATAGAAATGTGAGATAGTTCTGCTCTCAAGGAGCTCACTTTATAATATGGAGAGGTAACTTATATAAGACAAATGACTATTGAGCTCCCTTCCAGCTTTAGATCTCTGAGCTTATGATCCAATCTTTAACCATCATCTGTAGTACTTCTATTGACTTGTGATCAACAGCAAGTGATGATGGAATTGTGCTTTTCCATTCACATTCCCTTAGTCTCCAAAGTGGCCAAACCCCCTATCTGCAAGGTGGCTAACTGGGTTAGGGATTCACTCTGTCTGGATCTGAGATTTGCTTTTTTTTTTTTTTAAGCCAGGAAAGATCGAATGTATGATAGCCTCATTAACACTCTTCTCAAACTAGCTGAGACAAACCCATCTGTCACCTTAGCATGGGGTCATATAATTATGTGTCCACTGGAATCTTTTCTATGAGGAATTAAGTGCCAAAGCTGGTAGCTATTAGACATTTTCAATTTTCCACATGCCCCTTCACAGACAACAAATCCTAAGGATATCTCAAATGGAAATGTTAAAATTCAACTCAATTACAGAAAAGAAATCCTCGAGCAGAGGCATTCCCTAATGAAAATTCCCAAATGGCACTGATTTAGTCTAACTGCTAGTGGGTGCTTGCTCCAAGTTGCCAGTAAAATGTTGTGTGGATATATGTATGGTTTAGAGGAATATTCTTAGAAATCTCCCTCCTGTTAAAGATAATTCGTCAATAATACTTTCACTACCCTATCCGCATTGTGGTTATGAGGAAAGCAATTTGTAGCACTTGAAATAGTCTATTTAATTTGTTTCGGGGACCGTGTGGCATTATCATGTAACAAAAAAAAAAGCCATACATGTTGCCCAGGACAATGCTTGTCCCTTGTGCTTTTGGTCGGGGGTCGGATACCTCTTGGGCAACTTTCTGGAGGAGTAAGATTCTTAACTAAAGCCTTTAAAAAAAAGTCTGGGATAGGCTTTGAGTGATAATATATGTATAACCCAGTGGAATTGCTTGTCAACTCAGGAGGGGGAGGGAAGAGAGGAGGGAGACAACATGAATCTGTAACCTTGGAAAACATTTTAAAAAAAAATTTAAAATAACTTTTTTAAAAAGCCTAGGCACTTAAAAAGATTTTTGTTGGTCCAGACTTGGTCCAGATTTTCCTTGTGGACACTCTCTCCAACAGTAGAGATGGGTAACCCCACCTGCAACTTGTCATTTTAAAGAATTTTGAAGTCGGTTGCCTGTAGTGGTACAGCGGGTCCTGGTCTGATGCAGGACTTGAACAGAGGTCTTCTGATTCTAAGACCAACTCTCCATCTACTACACCATTTCTCCCTCAAGCTACAAGCTGGCTTTAAATGTTTATTTGTGAAAGAAATTTGAAAGCTAATGGGATTTAGATAAATTTTTCTACAAACAAAGCTTGTCATAATTTTTTCTATGTTCTACACGTAGAGAATAAAAAATATTCTATAACTGTTCCCTGTGATCTTAGAGCAGGAAAGACTTCAATGACTCATCCACTACTCCTTTCATTTTACAGATGAGTAAACTGAGGCCCAGAAGCATGTGTGGCAAGTCCATGAAAAAAAACCCAAATACTGGGCAGTCAGATGAATTCCTTTTCGCACAAACAGCTCAGGCACATCAGTCTTGCATGGCTGTTGTTGTTTCCAACGCCTTGCTTTCTCTGCTGATTTCAGTTTGCTGCTAAGACCATTAGAATATTTCCAGACAGAAAAAGGCCACCCAGTCCAGTGGGCCCACCTCCCGCCTGTCTCTTTGGGCTCATAGCTGCTCCTTGCAGGAGAAGAAATGCTAATGATTTTTTATGGCTTTGGGCCCTCCTTGTCGTTGCTCCTCCAGCCCACAAAAGATGGCATATTTGGAGTATTTCATCAGAGTGGCGGTAACTTGGGGCCATTGGAACTGCTTGCTCCTCCTGTTGCCCTGGAGTCGCTCTGCATAAAGGCTGATGTCTGATGCAGTTGCAATTTTTCCCCCCTATAAACCCCCATGCCTTTTGTGAACCTGCGGAGGCTTACATCCCCGCGCCCCCCCCCCCAAGGTAATTTGAATGTGCAGCTGAATTTAGATGCATTTTGCTAATTTGTTTTATTATGCATAGAAATATTGGTATAAAAGGTGTTTCAATTATTTTCTAAGGCAGGGACCTATGCATTCTCTCGGGCCACAAAGACTTTAAATGGAGTTATTTTTCTCGGCCTATAATCATTCTCCCTTTTAAGTACCCCAGCAGAAAAAGTAAGTTTACTGCTGCCCGCACAATGGCCCTCTTCACTTTTAGGTTTGGGAGACCTGGGTGACCTACGAAAGTTAATTAGAAGGTTAACAAAGACTAAGGCAGAGTAGAATACATCGCCTCTCCTTCAGCCAAAGATGTCATCCATTAATTAGGGAAATCGTTAAGGTGGCCTTTATTGAATTCATAGAAAATCTGCCGTTGGCGGTCGACAGTTTTGATCAGATTTTCTCCCCAATAATGCTATCCTTAATAGTACGAAAAGCAGAGGGCTTGGGATGGGGGTGGGGGGTGGGGGGAGAGTTGGGGGTGGGAAGGATTTGTTTCAGCAACATTACAGTTAAACAGCCGCCAATTGTGACGGCTTTGATTCTCAGGCTACAGGGCATACTTTCTCCATGATGTAATCTTTATTGAACCTGGAAGCCGAGAGAGAACGAGCCCGGGGGAGAGAGAGGGAGAGAGCGACTGAAGCTGCGCTTACTGCTTCGTGGCCATAGGAGGCCCTGGGAGTGACTCAAAGGGATCCAGGCTGCACTGGGAAAATGCTACCTGACACCGCCGCGGCCCCCCCCCCCCCCCCCCCCCCCGCACATATACATGCTCCTGCCCTACTGCTCAGCTTGGGAGACTCCACCAGCTGCAAGGGGATGTCAGCCACACAAATAGGTGTTTGTCCTCTACCCTCATCCACTAGCTGGAGAAAGGAAGGAGCTGGAGGCATTGCAGGACAGTTTGTAACTTACTGTCTGTTCTAGAGGACTGGGGCTCCTGGGCTTGCCCGAGGCTTGAAAGTTGTGCTGCTAAGCCCAGCTCCTTTAACTACTATTTAAGGAATATAGAAGGGAAAGTTTCTTTTCCTTCCTTCCTTCCTTCCTTCCTTCCTTCCTTCCTTCCTTCCTTCCTTCCTTCCTTCCTTCCTTCCTTCCTTCCTTCCTTCCTTCCTTCCTTCCTTCCTTCCTTCCTTCCTTCCTTCCTTCCTTCCTTCCTTTGTCTTTCTGTCTCTAGCTCTGCCTTCCCTTCTCCCCTTTCTCATCTATCACCTCCCTCCAACTCCTTTCTCTGACACCTAGACAACCAGTCAATTCACTTTTAAAAAGAACCAAACTGGTGGGTAGCTATTTCGGAAACCAAAAAAACAAAAACAAAACAAACAAACAAACAAAAACTTGACTACATTTTACACTTCCAACTTTTTCATTTTGGCGTTTTGTAGACCCCATGTGTCTGTTGTCCCCTCCCCTTTCTCCAGCTCTCCATCCCCCAGATTTCTCAGCCTAGGCAATTTGATAAATTTAGGACTCTCAAAGAACCCCAGGAAAACCTCTAGGGCTTCCATTTCTGCATCCTATTGACTAGAGAGTCTCACTTGATTTTTGTATGAAGTTTTCCACCAGTATTTACTGCTGAAATGTCAAATTTATTTCTGAAACTACTCTGCAGAGCTCTGAATTGGCTTCATGTGTCTAGTGTTCTCATGAATTCCTCTCTAATGATCTGGCATCTTTTGATGTGTTGAGAATTTGTGTACATTTCCCCTTTGTCCATGGCAAGAGCCAGAGAAATGAATCTATTTTATTTGGAAGAGGTTCCTAAAGTAAGATATTTTTATTTTTATTTTTTTTTTTTAGTAAGCTGTGTGTAAAAATTAAAGAGCTATTTCAGGATCTTGGTTTTATTCCCATACTGAGAGCTTTCTGCCAGCTGTGTATCAGAAGTGTCTCCCTCAATTCCTTCAGGCTGAAGGTATTCTTTTTGTTATTTTTAAACCCCCTACCTTCGGTCTTAGAATCAACACTGTGTATTGGTTCCAAGGCAGAAGAGCAGTAAGGGCAAGGCAATGGGGGTTAAGTGACTTGCCCAGGGTCACACAGCTAGGAAGTGTCTGAGGCCAGATTGAACCTGGGACCTCTCATCTCTAGGCCTGGCTCTCAATTCACTGAGCCACCCATTTGCCCTCTGAAATTATTTTTATATAGCATGACAGCCTGCATTTATTATACCTCTGTCCCATCCTGACCAGTGACCAGAGGAGGCTTCTAGATGCTTTCCATCCTCTTGAGGCTCTGACCCACCCACAGCTCCAACTTCTGTGTGGATGGATGAGAAGTTGACTCATGAAGCGGCCCAATGAGGGAGTCATGGAGGGGAGAGGAGGGTTAGGGGATCCTTGGGGAAGAGGGGACAGGTAGTGACCTCAGGGACACATTCTAAACACCATATACTTAGTCTTCTCCAAAGTTGGGTAAAATTGGGTCCTTTTAGCAGGACTGTCAATACCAGATGACATCTGAGGTCCCTACTGGTTCCAGATCCTATGATCCTATATGAGCTGGAAAAGAGAGCTGACCTAGGATTGACCAAAAGTAACTTTGCTCTATTTCTTCAGGATCTGGATGGACAGACTCAAAAATATCTTTCATGCCACTTCCACGTATGCCTTTTTAGCAACCTCCCTCTTCTATCCCTGCCACAAAACAGTTCCTCCCCTTGCCACTATCCTGTCCCGCTTCTTTTTCCCTACCCACTGAAACCCCAACAGCAGAATGCCTATGGGCCAGCCTGGGGAAGGGAGCAAGAATAGCAGCTGAGGCCATGAGTATATCACCCCGAGATCTCTGCCAGTGAGAGCCCAAACTAGGAGGAAGCAATTAGGGCTTTGTTCAGAGTGCCAAAATCTAGGGGGTGCTAGTGGTACTTACAGTCCTTCTTCTGAAGACAGAAACAACTGAGCTCAGTCTCTGGTCAGCAATAATAATTAGTTAAAATAGGAAATCAACGGGTGATGTGCTTCCTCTACCCAGAGTCCACATATATACTCCAGGTGAGCTCTTTCTAGCCAGGGCTTTGCCCTCCTTCATTTACTGGCTACAGACTTCCTAGTATAAGCTTCATCCATCCTAAAACTTGAAGTTCCCTCACCAATGAATTTGCTCATTTGAGAATGCTGTTCATGTGTATTGTCCTCCAGTGTTTTATGGTTTAAGGGCCAGGATAGCTAGTTATGGCTCTGTTGCCAGTCTATGTCCACTCTCTTCTTTCCAAATTATTTATTCCCTTAGCTGTGAAGCCCCAATCCCTTCCAGATGACTTTCCCTGATGAAGTCAACCTGACTCTTTACAACTTAATTCTTGGTCTTTTGAGCCCTCCTATATTCAACTTGTGACACATTATTACTTCACGACTGATGTGTGTCTAGACACCTGCAGTGAAAAAGATGCTGCCTCTGGAGTCCTAGATGCTATGTTAAAATATCAGATGTACCACTTCCTATAAAAAGGCCTTAGGGAAGTTCCTTTACATCCCATGGCTTTGGGAGCCTCATTTGTAAAATCAAGGGATAGGATTCAATGATAGGTGCTTTCTGGATCTAAAGCAACGATCCTGTATTACCCACATCTATTCATGTATGAATATTATCACTAACTAAAATGTAAATAAACTCCTTGAGGTCAACAGCTATTTCTCACACTTTCTGTTCACACCTCTCCTCTTACCTAGGCTAGTCAGGAGGTTCTGGATTCAAATATGCCTTCAGATGCTTCTTAGACATGTGACCCTGGGCAAGTCACTTAACCCTAATTGCCTAGTTCTTGCCACTCTTCTTTCTTAGAATTGATACTGACAGAAGATAAGGGTTTTGGAGGGGAAACTTTTTTTTAAAAGAAAGAAAATATTTTTATAAACTTTAAATCCCCCCCCCCCCAAACCCTTATCTTCTATCTTGGTATCAATTCTAAGAAAGAAGAATAGCAAGATCTTGGCAATTGGGGTTAAGTGACTTCCCCAGGGTCACATAGTTAGGAAGCTTCTAAACTCAGACTTGAACCTGGGTCCTCCTGACTCCAGTCCTGGCTCTCTATCTGCTGTGCCACCTAGTTGACCCCATAAATATTTTCTTTATAAAAGTCCTTGGGTAAGGTCCATTGACCTCTTTGTATAAATGTATAAATGAAGACACTGAGACTCGGGGCAGTTAAAAAACTTGCCTAAGGGTCACAAAACTAGTAATAATAATGATGATGATGATGATAGTGAGGCTGTTAATAGCTGACATTTATAAATTTATAAAGATTTTAAGGTTTATAAAGCATCTTATTTACATAGGAGGCAGTGTATATAGATATAGCTGACCAGCCCTTACAAGCTATTCTTACATGAGTGGACCACCTGAAAGGGAAGCTGGGGACTGAGGGAATTTGAGCAGTAAGGGCTAGGCAATGGGGGTTAAGTGACTTGCCCATGGTCACACAGCTAGTATTAGTCTGAGGGCAGATTTGAACCCAGGACCTTCTGTCTCTGAGCCTGGCTCTCAATCCATTGAGCCACCCAGCTGCCCCCTCTTATTTTTTTCCCCAACCCTTCCCTTCTGTCTTAGAATTAATACTAAATATCATTTCTAAGGTAACTGGGATCAAGTGACTCGCCCAGGGTCACACAGCTAGGAAGTATATGAGGTCACATTTGAACCCAGATCTTCCCACCTCTTCCCACCTCTAGGCCTGGCTCTTTATCCCCTGCACCACTTAGCTGTCCCCTATTGAATAATTTTTAAACATTTTTTGACACTTTAAGAAGGGGAATTAAAACTTTAATACATTAAATAAAGGAATTGACTAGATGATTTCTAATATTCTTTCTAGCTCCAAAGTTCAATGATATGATGCAAAGAGAGAGCAATGAGTCTTATTAATCAATCAATTAACATAGTCCTTGTCCTTCACAAGCTTATAGCCTAATGGGCAAATCCCTCAGTAAGTAAAAAAAAAAATAAACACTTTAGAAATATTTTCAAGAAGGATGGAAAGAAAATCCTTAAATTAAGAAGGCAGCGTAATAGAGAAAAGGACATTTTAAATTCTTGCTTCTTTGAAATTCTAACCAGAACTCAGGTGATGGTTATTTGAAACATCTTCTAGAGTGTGTGGCAGACATAGTATGAGGTTTTTTGTATTGAGGATTGAGAATTTCAAACTGTGCTACAAAGCAGTCACCAGGAAAACAATTTGGCATTGCCTAAGGAATAAATAGAGTGGTACATCAGTGGATGGATTAGGCACATAATACATAGTAGTATGGCTGTAATAATCTAGTGTTTGATAAAACCCAAAGATCCAAGCTTTACAGACAAGAATTTGGCAAAAATTGTTGGGAAAAACTAGAAAGCAGTTTGGCAGAAACTAGGTCTGGACCGACATCTCAGGTCATATACCCAGAGAAGGTCAAAATGGGGAATGGGATTTAGATATAAAGGACAATGACATAAACAAATTAGAGGAGCATGGAAATTTTTTCTGTCAGATCTATGGATAAGGGAAGAATTTATGATCAAAGAAGAGACAGGATTGAAGGAAGTAAAATAGATAATTTTGATTACATTAAATTAAAAAGGTTTTGTGTAGACATTGTAATAGACTTTAAATATAAAGGCAAAAGTGAAGCAGTTCCTATCTTCAAGGAGCTTATATTCTAATAAGGTGGAAGAAATGAACAAATGATACATGCATATATTACATATATGTATACATTTGCATATATGTATCATTACCATATATGTTGTATTTGTAATGTGTCTACACATCCTTTCCCCTAGCTGCATACAAACTAGACACAAAGTTGTTCATCCTTCATTTTTCAAGAGGACCAATGACTTCACAGAGTGATATATATATATATATATATATATATATATATATATTTAGCTCTTTCCTTCCATCTTAGAATCAATACTATGTAATGGTTCTAAGGCAGAAGAGTGACAAAGGCTAGGCAATGGGGGTTAAGTGATTTGCCTTGGGAGGGACACAGTTAGAAAGTGTCTGAGGTTAGATTTGAACTCAGGACCTCCTGTTTCTGGACTTGGCTCTCAATTCACTGCCATCTAGCTGCCCCCACAGAGTGATATCTTGATGAGCTAGAACTGGATTTAAGAGAGGCAGGGTTGTGCAAAGTTCTTGTCCTCATTCTTTTTTTCCAGAGTCATCAAAGTGTAGAGTCAAGATAGAAGTCAGGAAGACTGGTGATGACCTGGGATGCAGTGGATGACTTTGGTGTCTTCAGTGTCTGACCAATCTATCCTTAGAGGAGAAACTAGCAGTTGAAGAGACTAAACAAGTCTCCAGTAGAAAGTAGAGCTTGAACTGAGTCTTGAAGGGTTCCAAGAAATAGAAATGAGGCAGGAACACATTTCAAACTTGGGGGACAGCCTGTGCAAAAGCATGCACATGGCAGATGCAGTGTCATGTGTGGAAGAGCAGGAAGGCTGGTACAGCTAGACTGTAGAGTGTTTTGTAGGTAAGAGAGGCAAGACTGGGAACAGGTTGTGAAGAATTTTAAAGTGACAAACAGGTATTTTTATTTGATCCTTGAGGGAATAGGGAGCCATTGAATTTATTGGGTTGCAAGGGGTGGCTTGACCTGGTGAGACCTGTACTTTTGGGAAATCACTTTGATAGCTTGTCTAGGATGATTTAGAGTAAAGAGAGATTTGAGGGAAGGTGATAAATTGGGAAGTTATACTATTTCAATGGGAAGGTGATTGGGGTAGTGACTATGAGTGCAAGGTATGTCTTGTACATAGAGATGACAATATTTGACAATGACAAATGGCCACAAGCTAATAGGATACATGGAAAGAGAAAGAGTGAAGGGTTGAGGATGATACTGAGGTTTCAAACCCAAGGTACTGGAAGGATAATAGGACTTTTGACCGAATTAGAGAAGTTCATCAAAGAGTGGGTTTTGGGGAAAAGATAATAGGTTCTATTTTGGACTTGACATACTTGACATAAGTTTGAGGAGTCAAATGTTCAGTTGGTGGTTGTCAATGTGGGGTTGTTGCGCAGGAGAGAGGCTAAGGCTGGATATATAGATCTGAGAGTCATCTCCATCGAGATGATAAACCAATAGTAGCTGACAAGCTCACCAAATTAGAGTATAAAGAACAAGACTCAGGACAAAGATGTGGGGAAACTCCCATAGTTAGGGGTGAGGCATGTAGGGTGGTATAACAAAGCAATCTGAGAATAATCCATCTCAGAAGTAGGAGGAAGACCAGAACAGATCTGTGTCAAAACAAACCAACCCCCCCAAAAGAGATTATCTAAAAGGACAGGGTGGTCAACTGTGCCAAATGCTGTTGTGGTCATGAAGGACAAAGATTGAGAAAAGATTTGGCAATTAAGAAAGCATTGGTGGGGGCATCTGGGTAGCTCAGTGGATTGAGAGCCAGGCCTAGAGATGGGAGGTCCTGCGTTCAAATCTGGCCTCAGACACTTCCTAGCTGTGTGACCCTGGGTAAGTCACTTAACTGCTATTGCCTAGTAAGAGTTTTTTGAGAGAGAGAGAGGTTGTGTACATTGTTAATAATAAAGAGAGCCATGCCAATTGTGCAATGAAATAAAAAAAAACATAAAACATTTATTGGAAAAAACCCACATTAGAAATATGTATTCATATTTTGGAAGTCACCAAAACCAGATATTTTTCTAACTTATGACATATATTTTTCTACCAAATGACAGTAAAACTTTGACTAGCTGGACTGCTTAGGGAATGGCAATAGTTTTGCTCATTGTACTTCCTGTACCATAGAATAATAGATCTAAAGCAGGGAGAAGAGACCCTACAAGCCATAAATTTTATCTAATTTATTCATTTTACAGATGAAGAAGTTAAGGATTCAGAGAGAGAAAATTATTAAACTTACACAAGAAGTAAGTACAAGAGCCAGGATAAAAATCCCAATCCTTTGTTTCCAGACCCAGCGCTCTTTCCCTTATAATACATATGTGATTGCCCAAATCTGAAAATATTTTTCTTTTTAGCCTTCTTAAAAATATTTCTAAAGTGTTTATTTTTGTCTTGTTAAGTTTGTATAGTAGATAAGGCCATTGAGGGTAGGGACTGTGTTTTCCCTAGGCAAGTATGTAATATGATTGATACCCTATGATGTGCTGGAGTCAGTTTGTACTTGTTCTAAGGAGCCAGTGGTTAAATTTTCAGTGTGAGCATTTACTCCTTGGAAATTGGCAAAGAGTACAAATTGGGGTTTCATTTATTGTTTTGTCAATTAAAAAAGTGATAGAATAAATGTTTAAATAAAACAGATTAAATATAAAGGTGGGTGATGCCTATGTGAGTTTCTTTTTTGAGTCTAGTTGTTAAACATTTATAAGTAAATCTCTGTCAGGAAGATCTTAATTCAAATTCGGAGTCAGACATTTGTCAGCTGGGTGACCCCTGGGACAGTCATTTAACAGATTTTTGCTTCATTTTGCTTATTTGTAAAATGGAGATATTAAATAATAGCATCCACTTCCTAGGTTGCTATGAGGGTTAGATGAGATAGTTGTAGTTTTTTAAAATATATTTGCCCCAATTATATGTAAAATATTTTTAACATTCATTTTTAACCTAAAAAAATTCAGTTGCATATATAGAAACAATTTTTGATAATTATTCTGTGACATTTTGCAGATCAGATTTTCTCCTTTCCTTCCTCCCCACGTTCCCCTCCAGCAATAAATAGTTTGATGTTGATTATATCAGTGCTTTTATGTAATACATATTTCTATATTCTCCCTGCCATGATAGAAGACACATATCACACATAAAAAGAAAAACAAAACACCTCATGAAGGAAATAGAGTGAAAGATGATGCAATCAGAATCCAACAGTTCCTTCCTTGCCTATGTAGAACATTTTTAATTTTTTATCACGAGTCCTTTGGGGTTATCTTAGAACTTTGTTTTGTTGATAATAGTTTAGTATTTCATAGTTCATCATCATATAAGATTTCTGTTCCTGTATGCACTGTTCTAGTTCTGCTTGCTTCACTTTACTTCAATTCATATAACTCCAGGTTTTTCTGAACTCATTCTGTTCATTATTTCTCATGGCAAAATAGTATTCCATTGCAACCATATGCCAGTAGTCATGTAAAATATTTTTCCAAATTAGTAATTTTGTGGAAGTGCTCTCAAAGGAGGGATAAAGGAGAAAGTGAATGAAAGTATATTTTGGTCTACATTCACATTCTATCAGTTCTTTCTCTGAAGGTAGATGACATTTTTCATTATGAGTCTCAGAGATTGTCTTGGATCACTGCATTGCTGAAAATAACTAGGTCACTCACAGTTGTTCATCAAAAAATATTGTTGTTACTGTATACAGTGTTCTCCTGGTTCTGCTCACTTCACTTCGCATCAGTTGATATGTCTTTACAGATTTTTCTGAAATCATCTTGCTTGTCTTTTCTTATAGCACAGTAGTATTCCATTACAATCATACCACAGCCTATTTATCCATTCCCCAACTGATGGACAATGGCTCATTTTCTAATGTTTTGCTACTACAAAGGAACTGCTATAACTATTTTTGTACACATAAGTCCTTTCCACCTATCTTTGATCTCTTTGGGACACAGATCTAGTAGTGATATTGTATAGGCAAAAGGTATGCACAGCTTTATGGCCCTTTGGGAATAGTTCCATATTGCTCTCCAAAATGGTTGAATCAGTCCACAGCTCCACCAACAGTATATTAATTTCCTAATTTTCCTGCATTTCCTCCAACATTTATCATTTTCCTTTTCTGACATATTAGCCAATCATATCGATGTGAAGCAGTACCTCAGAGTTATTTTAATTTGTATTTCTCTGATCAAGAGTGATTTAAAGCATTTTTTCATATAACTATAGCTTTGATTTCTTCATTTGAAAACTACCTGTTCATATCCTTTGACCATGTTAGAGGAGATATTTGTAAAGAACTTAGCAAACCTTAAAGCCTTATAGGAATGCTAGACCTTTGTGTCTCACCTACTTATAGTATGATGTTTTATGCTTAGTAAGTGCTTCATAACCATGTGTTGAATTGAATTCAATGACTTGTAAATATAGTAGAAAGAACCTAATTTCACTTCTTTTGGTTGATTATGGATCTCATAGTGCCTCAGGGCAAAACCAGAAGCAGCAACTATAGAATCATGGGTGGAAGTTACAAAAGGGCCAATTTAGGCTTTATATGAATTAGAACTGCCCCCAAATGAAAGGAGCTGCTTTGGGAGGTGGTGGAACATCCTTCCTTGGGCATCATCAAGCAGAGGCTAGATAACTGCCGGTTGGGGATGTGATGAAGGTTTGCCTTTTGGAGTAAAGGCTGAACCAAAGAGCTGATTCCCGAGTTACTTGGATTCTGTGAGGGCTACAGTTTTGAACATCAGCTTTCATCATACAATGCTAGAGATGTGGGAAAACGGGCTGAATCTGAACTGAAATACTATGTGCAGACAACTCTGCTAGGTGAGAGTGGAAGCACAAGGTTCAGATACCATATGGTGCTCGCCTTTGTAGAGTTTACAGTAGAGTAGGAGACTAAGACACAAATATAAATCATTATAATAAATTTGCTTATTGGATCCTCATAACAACTGTGTGGGGCAGGCGATATAGATATTATTTTTATATGTGAGGAAAATTAGGTCTATATATGAGTGAAATGACATGTCCAAGATCATGTGATTAGTAAGTGGCAGAGCTAAGGTTTAAACCTAAGATAAAAAACACATCATCCCAAAGAAGTACCTTTTTACCGAATGTGAGCCAGCAAAAGGGCAGCTAGATGGTGGGGTGAACAAAGTGCCAGTCCCAAAGTCAGGAAGACCATCTTCTTGAATTCAAATCTGGTCTCAGACATTTACTAGTTGTGTGAACTTGGGCAAGTCACTTAACCCTGTTTGCTCCAGTTTCCTCACTTTTAAAATGAGCTGGAAAAAGAAACAGCAAACCACTCCAGTACCTTTGCCAAGAAAACCCCAAACCAGGTCATGAAGAAATGGCTGAAAAATAATGAACCAACAACATTGCAATACTTCCCTGTGTTTCCTAATTAGAGATTAGCCAAGAAAAAGGCTTTGATGGGGAGGTTGTGGATTCCTATACTAGTGAAAGCATCTTTTCATTTATCTGGAAATAGTACAGATAGACAGACAGACATCTGGATTAATGTATTCAACAAGCTTTTATTCATCACCCACTATATACCATGAATAGTGCTAAGTAATAGATTGATGTGGATGATGATGTTACTATTAAAAATAATCATATATATGGGGGGTAGATGGCTCAGTGGTTTGAGAGTCAGGCCTAGAGACAGGAGGTCCTTGGTTCAAATCTGGCCCCAGACACTTCCTACCTGTGTGACCCTGGGCAAGTCACTTAACTCCCATTGCTTAGTCCTTACCATTCTTCGGCCTTGGAACCAATACACAGTGTTGCATCTAAGACGGAAGAATTTTTTAAAAATCATTTAATAGCCAACATTTATGTAACACTTTAAGGTTTGCAAAGCACTTTGCTTTTATCATCTTTCTCTCCTCACAATAGCCCTGTGAGGTAGTTGCTTTAATATTGAAATAGAAATAGATAAAAAGAAAAGCATCATGGTATAGTGCAGTGATTCTCAACCTTTCAAATGCTGTGACCCCGCAATATAGTTCCTCATGTTGCAGTGACCCCAAACCAAAAAATTATTTTGGTGGCTACTTCAAAACTGTGATTTTGCTACAGTTATGATTCAGAATGTAAATACCTGATATGCATTATGTATTCTCATTGCTACAAATCAAACATAATTTAAACATAGTGATTAATAACAAAAACAATATTCAATTATATGTTGAGAAATATTAATCCAGCAGGAGGCAGCCTGAGCACTGGGGTGGGAGGTAAGTCCTGCCTGGGGAGGGGGTCCACAGACGCTGCCTTCTTCTTCCTGTCGTCTCCCTCCAGCTTGAGCTGAGGCTTTACTTTGCTGGGGTTACTCAGCTCCATTATCCGCTCCAGGAGTTATCCGCTCCAGGCCTTGTTCTTAACCACTCCGGAGCCAGCGCCCTGGTGCTCTCTGGGTCTCTGTTTGAGTCCGGTCTCCAGGCAACAGGGTAAATCCATTGCCCCTCATAGGGGGAGGGTTGCTGATAGGCGACTAATATTAGTTCAATGTGCGGGCAGCAGGGTCCCCGTTCTTTCTGAGATCTTGCTGTAAAGTAGTGTGATTTCTCAGCGGCTAAAGCCATTGGAAATATGTATTTTCTGATGGCTTTAGGCTACCTCTGTGTTTTGGTTGTTCAACCCCCGCCGGTGTTGCGACCCACAGGTTGAGAACCACTGGTATAGTGGATGGACAACCAGTATTATGGTAAAGAGGACCTGAATCCAAATCCTGCATCAGACAGATCCTGGCTGTGTGACTCTGGGAAAGTCACTTAACCTCTCACTATCATAGGTAGTATCATTAAGATAACAAAATGCAGAATAGTTGTTCATCTTCATTGGATTCGAGAGGCTCTCCTTGATGGGAGTTCCCAACACAATCACATGTCTGGGCAAACACACACACACACACACACACACACACACACACACAGAGATATGAAAGGCATATTGAGTTCTAAAGTCCTTGTCTAATTTAGATTCTGTCTCTAAATAATTAGATCTAGCTTAGACCTGTGACTTCTCTGAAGGGTCTCACTCAAGCCATCCAGTTTGAGCAGTGCTTGAGGATTTAGTCTTAGAGAGTTGTGCTAAATAGTAGCTTTACAGGGCCGGGACATTAATTAAATTATATATAAATTATTAACATTATTATTAATAATGGCATCCCAATTAAATTAGAAAATTATTTTATTGAATAGATAATTTAATTATCATTGTTGATACTAATTTAATTTTGAGTAATTATGTTGTTATACATATATAAATAAGTGGCAACTCAAAAAAAGCTCAGAAAAAGTTTATTTCCCATCCAATCTTCACATTCTGGTTCCCAAAAAGTTTAATTGGGTTAAACATTATTAAGAGTAAGAAGTTTGTATATAACAAGTTTGTAGTTTCTTGTACAATTCCATATCTTCTACTTTATATTTGTGGATGATATTTAGTTCACAATAAAAATAATTTTTAATGGAAATAAAGAACATAGTTTTCTCATTTTTCCCCTAATAGTCACCTTGTATCTATTATACATATGTATATATATTCTATATCCATTTCCCACATGTGCATATTCCTGCCCATAAGCTCCTTGAGGGCAGGGATTGTTTTATTTTTGTATTGTTTCATTTTTGCTGTGCCCCAGCACTTTGCACAGTTCCTGGAACACAGCAGATAATTATTAACTGACTGATTGATTCTAGGTCTCTGGGGACACTAATTGAATCTGCCAAATAGTAATTAGAGGCTACATTACACACCAAGGAAGACCAGGCACCCCAGGATACTAACCAAAAATATGTGTATAAGATATCATCAGAATCTCTTGAAAGATGAAAAATTCAGTCAAGCAAATTTGGGTTTGTTTGCCCAACATTATTCCAAAGAAGGTGATTTCCTTGCCTTGACCATTGAACCTACTGCTTTTGCTATCATGCAGCCACACAAATATCTCTTTGGGAGGAATCCAGAAGCAGATTTAGTTGTCTGAAAAGGTCTAAAGAATCAGGCATGTAACTTCCTTTACTAACTTTCTGATTAAACCTGGGAAACTCACAAGCACCTTTGGTTGTAAATTTCAGTGAATGAGATGAGAGCAAAACTTGCCATACACACACACACACACACACACACACACACACACACACACACACACACACACACACAGCTAGAATAAGTTCTTTGAGGCAAGTTGAGGTCCGTGGTTCTGAACCCAGAATTCAGCCTGCCAAGTGCCATCTGGGTACTTGACAAGTATTAATTAAATGGCTTAAGTAAACAAAATATAATTATTGCCATTTCCTACATGCCCTGCCTTTGCTACACCAGAAGAAAAAGTTTCCCCGGGAATTGGTTAGTGTAATCAAAAACCAAAATTAAATTAAGAGGTCACATGCCAGTAGCAAAGACAAAATAGGGGAAGCATTTTGTAATCAAAAACAGCAGAGAAATAGGGGCTTTTACATAATAGCGAAATTAGGGTTTGGATGGCTGGTATTCTTCAACCAACTTTTCACAAATATTTCCTGGAAAAAGCCCAAGGGATGAATCCTAATTTAGCCTATTCTTTTTCTGATGTAATTGAATTCCCTTGTTTAGGTTGCTGCCTCCCCCACCTTTTCATCCTGTGGCAATGTGAGTGCTACTAATCTCCCTGAGTAGCCCACAGTTCAGTCATCTCTTCACTAGCGATCATTCAGAGATCTCTGAAGCTTTGATCCCCTCTCCCCTACAGTCACAATCCCTCCCCAACCCCCATCCAACTTCTATGAGGACAATCCCTCTATCCCTTCCCGCCCCCCCCCCAAGTTCTATTAGTAGAAATTTATCCACTGAGGGGGTGCCCTTAGCTAGCCTGGGGATGTTCCCCTCTGTGCTGATTTCATGGTGGAAGAGTCTGATGGGAGGAAGTCAAAAGAGGACCAGAAGCTATGTCTGAAATAAGTCTTGTTTGTAGCTTAAGCAAATCACCCTGCCAAACACGGCAAAATGCATTCTTGGGATCATGGGATTTAGAGCTGGAAGGATCTTAGGGATGATCTAGTCCAGAGGTTTTTAACCTTTTTTGTATCAGAGTCTGCTTAGACAATCTGAGGAAGTCTATAGATTCATTTTGTGAATAATATTTTTAACTGCATGAAAGAAAATGCACAGAATTATAAAGAAAATCAATTACACTGAAATATAATCATTCATTTAAAAAAATTCACAGACCCACATTAAGAACATCGGATTTAGTACAGTTACAGCCTTACCTTCTTCCCAAACTCCATATCTCCTGTTCTTGCCCTTTTTAAAAGGGAAATAAGTGAGATAGTCTCATCTAGGACTATTTCCATTGCCACTGCAAATTGATGAATAATTAGAACCAGGATATAGTTTTGTTTAATTTGGAGTATGGAGAAAGGGATTGGTCAACAATCCTATAAATGAATCACTAACTCTTTATAGCTCAACCTTCCCACACACATCAGCTTACACTAAAGAGCTGCTTACAGTCTCCACTAACGCAGTCTCATGACAACTACACCCAATAAGCAGGATAGAGTTTTTGACATCTTTATAACATGGAGATATGAAAACTAACTTGCTAATCAACTATAGGATAACCAGTCTGGAAAGGCCCCTTTGATTCGTACAAAGCTGGGGCAGGTAGTTTGATTGGACTGATTCACTGCCCTTTTTTCCCTGCTATAGCTTATTTATTTATTTTTATGTTTATTTATTATTTTATTTTTTCCTAATTACATGTAATCATTTTTGATATGTGTTTTTCTGAAACTATGAGATCCAAATTGTCTCTCTCTCTTCCTCCCTTCCTTCACCCTGAGGTGGTAAGTAATTTGATCTGGGTTATTTATGTATGATCATGTAAAACATATTTCCATATTGGTCATGAGAGAATTCTCATATAAAACCAAAACCTACAAATAAAAACACCCACAAATAAAATAAAATTAAAAATAGTATGCTTCAATCTGCAATCCGATTCTCTCAGTTCTTTCTCTGAAAGTGGATAGCATTTTTCATCATGTCCCTTGGAATTGTCTTGGATCATTATGTTTCTGAGAATAGCTAAGTCTTTCACAATTGATCATCATACAATATTGCTACTATTATGTATAAGGTTATCTTGGTTCTGCTCACTTCACTTTGCATCAGTTCATATATATATTTCCAGGTTTTTCTGGAATCATCCTGCTCATCATTTCTTACAGCATGGTAATTCAACCACAATCATATACCACCTATTTAGCCATTCCCCAATTGATGGGTATCTCCTCAATTTCCAATTTTTTGCCACCACAAAAAGACCTATTTTAGTGCTTTTGTTTGAGTAGGTCCTTTTCCCTTAAAAAACAACAACAACAACAACAACAACAACAACAACCTCTTTGGGATACAGACCTGCTAATGGTATTACTGGATCAAAGCCTATACTAGCGTTTTTTTTTTTTTAATGCATATTACTTTTGTACTTGTTCTAATGAGGTTTCAATGTGCTGATGGAGGAGGAGAGGGTTCTCAGTTCTAGGTTTTTCTCTTAGTTTACACTCAAGTATAATAGGAATTTTAAAAAGGAAATTTGATTTTAATCTAGAAGTAACTCAAACAAATGAAAGGAATAGTTACTTTGCCCTGATTTGTTTCCTCTCATCCCTCAATTCTCCTAGAAGGTAAAGGCCCCGATTGCCCAGACTTACTGCTCTTCTGCCTTGGAACCAATATCCATTCTAAGACAGAATGTAAGAGTTTGGGAAGGGAGGGAGAATATCTCAGCTTTTTGTGGGGAGAGATTCACCTCCAATACCCATGTGTCACTAGTTCTTATTCATCCTGGAGAGCTGGGTGCTGATATTAAATCTCCAAGAGTTCATTCTTCTACCCCTCACTTCCTATGTAACCAGGGAATCATCTGGACTTCAGACTTTGAGAAGGAAAGACAGAATCAAATACCTGGATTTCTAATTTAGCTCCTCTGCTTTCTAACTTGTATGATCTAGGGCAAGTCACTTTCCCCTCTATGTTTCAGACCCTCAGAAAGACCTCTGACTGGAACAATTGAGGTTCATGGAAGTTACTGGCTCTATTCCCAGGCTAGCATCTTTTCATTAACTTTGTGGCTGTGGGTAAATCATCTCACTTCTCTCTGCCTCAATATCTTTTTCTGGCAGATGAGGGTATTTGGCTAACTGATCTCTTAATTCTCTACCAGATTTCATCAACTTTTAATTTTAGAAAATTGAGCATTTATTTCTGCACACTGCAGCAGAGGATATTTTCATACCTGGAAAGCCAAAAGTCATCAGTATAGAGTGTATTGAAAACAGTAATTTTTGAAGGATCAAAGAGAAAGTCTGTGAAACTAGAGCTTGTATGTGTTTTTTCTTGTTTCTATGGCCTCACAGGTGAATCTCTTTCTATCCAAATCTCTCTCAGATCCTTTGAAGGAAGTTAGGTAGTATGATGGTGGATAGAGTGCTGGGCTTGGAGTTAGGAAAATCTGAGTTCAAAACCATCCTCAAAACTAGGTGCCTTGGCAAGTAGGTACCTAGTGATAGAGTGCTGAGCCTACAGACAGGAGAACTTGGGTTAGAATATGACCTCAGACATCCTACCTGTGTGACCCTGGGCAAGTCAATTCATCCCATGTGCCTAGTCTATACCCTTTTGTCTTAGAGTTGTGACAAAGACAGAAAATAAGGGTTAAAAAAATACTAAGTGTCATCAAATGAGATCCTGGACAATCACTTAACCTCTATCTGTCTCAGTTTCCTCAGCTGTAAAATGAGAATAATAATCACACTTCCCAGGATTGTTATGAGGATCAGATGAGATAATATTTGCAGAGCTCTTAGTGTTGTGCTGGCACACAGTAGGTGCTTAATAAATTCTTGCTCCTTTCCTTCATCTTATATTCCAAAAAACACCCTCTAACCCCAATTATTTTAAGTACCTGATCCAAGTTTCTTCCTGATTAATTCTGAGTGGTGCAATTCATTGGGAAAGGAAGTAATTTTTGAAAAGGTGAAAGAAAAGGCTGATGGGATTTGCCTCCTGTGTCAAGCAAGGATAGTTTGACTGTGGGTGCTTCCCTCTTCTCACACAAATACCAAAAAAAATAATTATTAAGTACTTGCTGTATGCAGAACACCATTTTAGGTGCTGGGGAGATAAGTAGTTTAGGTAAGTTCCTGCCTTCAAGGGGCTTCCAGGTAAGGGAATAAAATATAGCTAGTTATACTACTCAATGATATATGATATATGGTAAGTGGAATAGAGATTTGGAACAAAGTGCCATATGAACACCGAAGGGTAATTTGATTCCTGACTGGAATGGAGTGAGGAGGAGAAAACATCAGAGTTGAGCTTTGAAAGATGGGAAGGAATTTAATAGGGGAGAGAGAGAGGGTGTTCCAAATATCCTTAAGCAACAATCTGAGCAAAAGTATGGAAGGAGGAAAACCCCTATGGCCGGAAGGAGAATTGACTATTCCAAATGGTGGACATAGAGTAAATATGGGAGAAGTATGACATAAAGCAGGGTGGTACCAGATTGTGGAGGCCCTATACTTTCTATCCTTCAGTGTACATTAATTAGTGAGCAAATGTATTCTTTAAATATTCCTTGAAACCTAAAATGTGAAGGTAGAAGACAGTCGCTAGGGTACTTTTTTTTTTTTACAAGACCCATTCCAAATACAGAGAAGAGATCTCTTTACAGCTTGGATGCTCTGGGGTGACCAGAGTGAATTAGCAGGCAGAAATTCGAGGAGATGTGGACCTAGACTAGAGTAGTTGAATTGGGCATGGAAAGGAAGGGCCTCTCACAGATTCAAAGAGTAGGATAGAAAGGATTCAAGAATAGAAGCATGACATTTGAATGCTAGGAGACCAAAGAGATAATTTAGCCTAAACTCATTTTATAGATAAAAAATTGGGCTCTAAGGTGGAAAGTAACACTCAAATTCACACAACTGGTTATCAACAAAGTGTGGACTAGAACTCACAACTTCTAGAAATGTATTTGAAGGATCTCACTGGATTTTCTGTAAGCAATCATGACCTTTGAATGAAGAGGTGTCCCAGGGGCAGCTAGGTGGTTCAATGGATAGAGTGCCAGGCCTGGAGTCAACGGGACTTGTGTTCAAATCTGACCTCAGACACTTTTTCCACTGTGTGATCCTGAGCAAGTCACTTGACCCCAATTGCTTAGCCCTTACTGCTCCTTCTGCATTGGAATCAAGAGAGAAAGGAAGGTTTTTTTTTTTTTTGAGGGGGGGTGAGAAAGGGGAAAGAATGTCTCAGTTCTTTCTGGGGGAGATTCAATTCCAATACTCATGTGTCCCTAATTCTTCTTGGTCCTGAAGAGTTGGGTGCTCATATTAAATCTCCAAGAGACCCTTCTATCCCCTCACCTCCTATGTAATCAGGATCACTTCTGGACTTTAGATCTCAAGAAGGGAAGCCAGAACCAAGTGATGGGATTTTTAATTTAGCCTCTCTGCTTTCTAACTTGTATGATCTTGGGCAAGTCACCTTACCTTCTGGGACTCAGTTTTCTCATTAGTCAAATGAAGCAGTTTTGGGCACATGACCTCTAAAGTCTGTTATTGTTCTCAAACCTTGTGGTGGCCTGTCTAAGCTTGAGGAAAGAACACAGAGAAGAACCATTGCATCCTTTCAAGCTGAGAACTGAGAGAGGTATGGGTATTGGGGGAGGGTTTTAAGGCCAGCTCAAGGTAACTATCTCTTTACCATTGTGTGTCCAAGTGACCCCATTCTTCTCACCATCACCACAGAAGCCAGTTGTTTCTTCTTGTTTTGGGGGTTTTAGGGGGGGGCTGCTAAGGGAGAGGGGGAAGAGGTTTTTTTTTTTTTTTCACATGAGCCCTCAGAATTACAGTTCATGAACTATTCAGCAAACTGACCGGCCTCAACCTCCCCTTCAACGGCCTAATCTAAGGGGTGGGTCTATGTGTTTTGTTGCTTGTCAAAAACAATCACTCCTCGGCCCATTACATTTACAGCACGTCGCCGTTTAATTGGTGTAACACACTGAGGCCTGAAAGGAAGAGAGTCCCACAAAAGAGCCAGAGTGAATGAGCCCTGACTCACACAAAAATACTCTTCAGAAGTTCAGAGCTGGGCACTAACAAGGAGGTAGAGAGTTAGTTTGAAAAGGGGGTTAAGTTCAGAAATGTGCCACCTTGAGGACCCTCCCATCAAAGCCATGATAGCATTGACAAGCTGCAAAGAAAAAAAAAGTTAAACTTTCAGGGGTCTGGGGTGGGGTGGGGTGAGGGGGTTATTGTTAGCTGGCTGGATTCGCTGGGGAGCCCTTTTCTTGTCGTCTTCCCTGCTCTGGGCCCTGGGGACTCGGCTTTCCTTCTGTTGTGTTCTATAGAAGGGAAGAGGGGCCAACAACTCTACTCTCAAACCCCGAGACTGGAACCAGGGTCCCCAGAACAATCCTCAAGCGGCAGCCCTTTGCCCCCGCACATTTCAGACCCCGCAAATAGCGGGGTGGGGGTGGGGTGGTGTTTGTTTGTTTGTTTGTTTGATTTGGTTTTTTTCTTCTCCCTGTCTGACTTGGTCGGGGTTGTCCCAAATGAACCCTAATCATTTTTTAAACGTTTGAAACTTCACCTCCAAAAGTCAGCCTACGCGTGGCCCTGGGATAGGGTGGGGAACGGGGGAACAAGGGTTGAGTCGAGGGCAGGCTGTGTGGTGTGTATTCGTGTGGTAGTGGGGTCGGGGTAGGTATTGGGGGCCCCTGGGGCTGGCTTGTGGGGGTGGGAAGACTGCTCTGCTTTGACACAAACTCTCCCAGGGGCCTGAGAGGACGACATTCAGCGGGAACTTGAATGACTGCAAAGCTCAACTTGGCGTGATTTGGAGGCAGGAGAATAAGTGGTGGGGGTGGGGGCGCGGAGTCCCTTCACTGACAAATGTGATTAGTGTGATCCGTACGGAATCATTACAGAGTATCCGCCCTCCACCCCGGCCCCGCTCAGCCAGGGCCTCCCGGTTTCCCAGGCCCAGATTGGCAGGGGGGTTGGTGAGTGGCGGGGGCTGGGGGTAGGGGATGTGTGTTAGCATTTTGGGGAGAGGGCGAGGTGGCAGACAAGAATAGAGAGGGGAAAAGGAAAAAAGAAGGGGAGTCACATTGCTACATTCTGTTCTCCTGTCCCTCTTTTCTTTTTCTTTTTTGATTAAAGCTAGCTTTGATTTCTCTTCTTCAACTATCAGCTTTTGGTGCCCCCTCCCCCAAGACGGATAAATTCCACACTGGAGGATCACTTCTAGAATGCTCCTGGGACTGTGTCTTCGGGTTTCCCCTTTTGAGCTGCTCAAGAAGGGGATCCTAAAAAACAGAAAAGTCACTAATGGCTGCTTGGGGCTCGTTCTTGGAATTTGCATGAGGTGGGACTGGATCAAAACCCCGAAGTCTTGCGGGGTAAATTAAATTTGCCTTTTTCTCTTGGGTTTGTTAATCCTCACAGTCACCGGCCGGCTTCACTGGGGTGTCCCTTACCCTGCCAAAAACCTTGGATCTCTCACGTTTACTTAACCGGAAGATGTCCGTTTTCTATCTTCTTCAAAATATATTTCCTTATTCTCTCTCCCGAAATCCATGCAAAATCTCACGCATCTCAATCCAATCCAGTCGAATCCAGCAAAATCTTTCTGGTCTCAAACAACTGTAATTTATTAAGCAACTATCACATAAGATGTACTGTGCTAGGAGCTGGGAATTCAAAGGCAAACAAAAAGTCCTGCCCTCGAGAAGCTTCCATTTCTACTGGTGTGTGTTTGTGCGTATGCGTGTGTATAGTGTACATTATAAGCAGATAAGTATATGCATGCTAATTTGGAGGAGAAAAAACTAACAGTTCTCTCTCCCACTTTTGTCTGTTCTTCCTCCCTATTTCTTTTCTCTTTCTCTTTGCTCTCTTCTCACCTCGTTCCCCTCTCCTTCTTAGTGTGTGCCTCTCGCTCCCGCTACCTTATAACCCTCACTTGGGATTTGCTCGGCTCTTACATTGTCCCCCCACCCCCATCCCACCCTCCCTACTGCCGCCTCCCGACCCGGCCACAATAACTAGTATTTTAATGTAAATGGAAACTTTGGGTGTGTGCCTGGGGTAGGGAGTTAATGATTTTCTCGTACACTGGACCGTTCTTTCACTTTCCCTGTGTGCGCACGTTAATAAATTAATGCACCTTTCATTACTCCTACATGCCTCAAACCGCAGCTTTGTATTTTGCGGACTGACCCTATTCCCCCTACTTTTGTGAGCCAGCTGCCCCCATGCTAAGGCGGGGGCACTTTTAAATGCAGCGCCACAGCTCCATCCAGATTTGTAATCCGTCAAAAAGCCGCTGATTGCTGCAATCGTTACTTTTCATTAAAAAAACTTAGAAGCGATTTGGGAGAACCCTTCTCAATGAATACATTTACCCCCGAATGCTTTTTATTCTTCGCCTGTACTTGATGAGTTTCTCTGGCACAAATCAGTGCTTACAGGCGCAGAATGGACAATCCCTTGATCCCCATCAATTGTCATCCAGAGTTTGGGCCACTTTGACCGCCAATAGTAGGGAAGTCAGAGCTAATCCTCAGAAGGAATCACGGGAAAAGAAAAGCAACAATAACCAAGTCAAGCGTAAAAAATGAAAGAGAAATCTCTATTATCACTCACTACATTTCCCAGCTATGTCCTGAAAAAATCGGCTCGTTTGTCATTCGAGTCAGATCCCCGCACAAGAATCTGGGGTCGTGGTGGGTTGGTAGACTCACACGACGTAAGGAGCAATATTTGAGAGCAAAAGGCCTCTTCGTTTGCCAAATCCCCCTCATATCCGCCATAACCATTAAATACAGACTGACTTTATTCTGTATGGGGAGAACAAGGAGGGGTGTGGGGGGGGAGCAGTCCTAAGCCACGTATCAAGACAAAGTCCAAAGAGTTAGAGATGGGGAGTCTGTGCTAAAGAAATGTACACTCTGGAATACAGCCTCTTTCCATTTCTGCCACACAAGCTTCTGTGTGTGTGTGTGTGTGCGCGCGCGCGCGCGCGTCTGCATCTACACTCTTGGAGCTGTATGAACTGGTATAAAGCTTGCTTTTTTTTTTTTCCAACAGCGGCAACAACGAAACGCAAAGATGTGTGTCAGTGTATGTATGCATCTTTCCACGCACGTGTGCTCTCAGGAGGCCCCTAGTACATGCAAAATCATGCGTTTGATTCAGTGCATTTGCACTCTTTCCTTGTGCCTGCTCCCTCCAGCTTGATTTCTCCCCCAATTAAATCTACGGTATGGTGCCAGTACGAGATGCCGGAGGCGCTGAGAACCTAGCGGAATCCAAAGGGTAGGAGACGCAGAGAGTCTCTGGAGAGTATGCAAACCTCGCTCCTTCCCACGCTGACACTTGTAATGATCTGAATTAAGGCCTGGGCTCCTTTAGACTGCGGCCAAGAGAGGGGCCAAGTCATTTCGAAAGGCGCTCTGTCGCTGGAGTGAGGATGGGGAAGTTCAGATTTCTTTGCAGCCCGGGGGGAGAAAGTCTTTGGAGGATTTTTTTTGTTGTTGTTGGGGGGTGGGGTGGGGGTGTCTTGCCAATCTGTACTCCCTACTCGTAGTGGGGGCGGGGAGGAGGGATTCCCAGCAGCCATTGCCCTGGTGCCTGATTTTCTTCAGGCCAGCTGAACTAACGCTTGTGATTTTCTTAAAGTTTAGAGAGGGGAAAGGGGCAGGAAGCCAAGACACCCATGTCCTATTCCTTGAAGTGCAGAGGATAGGGATGGGAGACATGTATTTAATATTGTCATGTTACACTGGAATGTTACACTTTATACTTATTCTTTCTGGGCTTTTGCCCCACAACATTTACTTACTTTTGAAAACATAAGAAATGTAGACAATAAGAAGCAACTTGAATCTTTTTTTTTTAGGGGGGAAATAAGGTGGGAAAGGAATCAGTCTAAGGAAACGACTCATGAATCTACTGGACTTTCGAGGCAGTTAAGAGAATTGCTTCTGAGAAGTCACGGGAATGCAGGGGAAGCAGGCAGGAGAGAGGCAAAGGCACTTCAGATGGAATAGTAACCAAGGGCTGTAGGGCAAGGCAAGTGGGTGAACCTGGCAGACACCCAGCTTCCTTCTGGCACACATAGGTTACTGCAGTCAGAATCCAGGACCTTCTTTTCTCTGAGGAACACATATATTTTTTTCTCTTGTGGTTTTTGTCTCTCACCAATTTTTCTTTTCTCCATGGGACCCAGGAAAGAGGTGGCATTTGTTAGTCCATTTCTCACTTCAATAACCAGATGTGGATCGAAGCCCTTCTGCAACTTCCCTCGAGCCCTCCCCCCTGCCCCACCCCAAGACCTCTACTTCCAGGAACTCCACACATACTCTTATCCCGGTTGCCCCCTGCCTCCCTGATCTCAAAAGCTAGGGCATCTCGGCACTGTGGAAGCAGAATTGCGGGAAAACAAACAAACAAAAAAAACAGGCAATCTTAGTAACCTCTTAAATACGGCTTAAACCTCAACTCTCTACCACACTTTTTGACTTTGACAGCTTTTTCTGTCAGGAAAGGGTCGCTCTTAGTGTGGCCCTTACAGCTTCTCCTTTCCTTTCCCCCCTCCCCCAACCGCCTCCATCGCCTAAGCACTCCCTTGGAACATACATGACACAACCCTACAATGGACGACGTTCAGGAAGGTCAGGTTAGGACGAGGAAGGTGAAGCTGCTAGCCGAGTGGTGGAAGATTTAGAGGAATGGAGGGGGAAACCAAAGACCTGCGTCTCTTCCCCCGGCCAAACCCTCCAGATCCCTGGATAGGAGGATGTCTTATCTATTCTTCACGCCCCTCATTCCCGCCCAGTCCCAGATTCTCCCACATTTCGCTCAACCTGGACAGAGTCCTCCTACGGCGGGGTCAGACACCGTGGCAAAGATAGATATAAAATGCCCAAGGCGGGCTTGAGTTTCTTTTCCCATCAGGCAGGTAGCGCATGACAGAGGACTATTCCCACATCGGGTCCTTGACATTCTTCCACTTACTCTTGCAACCTGGGAACCAGGTCGGTATGAATATATCTGTCCCCTTGTCACATATCTCCCCTTCTCCCCCCACTCTCCAACCCCCCCACTTCCCTCTCCCTTGAAGGCCCTCTGGAGCAAGGACCAGTCTTAGACAGGGTAGGGGTAAGGGAGAGCTCCCTGAAGAAGCTGGGGAGAGTTGGGGTGGGGGTGGGGGGTAGGGTGTATGCGATAATCGCTGCTTATAAAGCAACATTGTGAGTGCGATGTCCTGCCCCAGATTTACATAAAAGTAGGATCTCTGCCTCATCCGTGATCTTGAAAGGGTGCTTGAAGAGATGGCGACACTCTGCAATCCTAATTAGTGATTTTTGTCCCCTTGTTACTGGGCTCAGCATCTCATGCAAATGAACTCTTCATTTCAGCCACCATTACCCCAGCTCCAGAATTAACTGACTCTTATCTTTAATGATATGCTGCTGAAGTTCCCCGAGCCCGGCTAGCTTTTTATCTTGATTACTCTAATCAATAAGAAATGATAGAGTAGAATTATAAACTCTATTGGCTTTTAAATGTTGCCGACAAGCCCTCTAGATGCCATTCCCGTTCATTGTTATTTATTAAAATGATCTTCAGCTTAACAGCGGATGCAAATAGAGAAATGAACAAGAAAAATTAAACGCAGGACTTATCCCAAATGCATCTCCAAGCTCCCCAAATAATCCTTTCCTATCGTGTCTCCTCCCTGCCAACCAGGTCAGATTCCAGTTTACTTGAGCTCAGGAGGTGAGCAAAAGTACAGGATTTTAAATAGGAATTCAATTTCCACCCCCCAAGGCTCCAGACAAACAAAAATGAAGGCACAACCAGATGTTGTGTTAGAGTCGTTTAAAAATATCTATTTGTGAAGTTTCCAAGCACAACAGAATAGTTTTTCCGCAGTGAGCAAGGCACGGTGGCACACAGACACACACTGGCATACAATCACCAATGTTTACTCGGGAAATGTTCCCACTTCTCCCCACCCCCACCGAACAACATACACTCAGAGACATACCCAAATGTAGATGCATTTAGGAACACTCAAAGGCAAGAGATTCAACTTTTTCTCATTAAATCCTTCTGAGAAAAAACAAAACAAAACAAAGCAAAACGTGGATGAGGTGAGCAATGGGTGGTGATATACAAAATACTCCTTTAAATTGTTTCAATTCCAAAAGGATTTTAACCAATAAAATAAATGAGTCACCCGTGCTATAAGGATCCAACCTCTGCAACCGGGTCCGGTTATTTCTGTGGGTCCTCCCAGGTACAGCACTACCTGCCGCCATCTGTCAGAATACCTCAATGTGCTGCTCTACTGCCTTCCCCTTTACTTAAAACCCACTGAGGCAGACGTGGGTGTCTGGATTCTGAGAAACCAGACATCTTTTGGGGTTCACTGTCCCCAAACTTGGCTTCTATCTCAGAGAGACAAGTGGTGAGGTTCGGTGTTTGGAGACCTTTCTCCAGGCAGGCTAAGGATGCAGGGCGTACATAGTCGAAAGGGCAGTATCAAGACAATTCTTTTTCTTTTGTCTCTTTTCTTAGGTGCTGCAGCAACTAAAAGATTGTGTTGTGCCTGGTCTAAAAGACCAAGAAGTCTAGACAGTCTTTTAGTGACCTTTTGGGAACATACTCAGGCTCTACGAAGCAGGTGCGTGTGCCTGTGTGACCTGCACAGTGCCAGGGACTTCTGATGAGAAAATTCAGGGTAATAATAATAAAGAAAGAAAACAGCCAAAACAAGAGGAGAAGCAGCAACCCCCGCCACAGAACGTAGTCCCGGCCAGCCCATTCCTGAGTGATGAGTTAGCCACCTTTTCTTTTGCTTTTACGATGCCAAGGCTTCCAACTTATTTTCTGGACGAATAGATCTGAAATAAAGAGCCAACATGCGTATTGCATGTATATTTGAACACATAGCTAAATCAACTAATAATAGTATTCTGTGCCTTACCACCAACTCTCTACAAGAGGTTTGTGAGGGATGGGATGACAGAAAAGCGGAGAACATTGTATCTCCTTTGAGCTAAATTTTCTTTTCTCCCGTTTCCCCCCTCAATAATGAAGACTTGTCTCCTATTATTAGGATACCCTCGGCTATCTAGGCCTTTACTGTCTCTCCCTACGGCAAGCAAGATTCTCAGGCTTTAGAGTCTGTAACCTGTACCTAAAGACCCAGAAACCTACTGTGGCCAGCCAGCCTTGGGTTTTCTGAGGCCAGCAAACTCTCCTACCCTTCCTGAAGGGTCAAATAAACAAAAGAATTAACTCTTTAGTAAATGGAATAACTGGAGCAAGAGGGATAGGGAGTGAGGAGATTGGAGGCTGAGAGGTGAGATTGGAAATTCGACCAAGGTTAAGCTAAAAAGAAAGGCGGAGACAGTATCCTCAGAGAGAGAAGTTGTGCAAAATCGACAAGAGAAAGTCTTTTTTTCCCCCTCTCGTCTAATGACACTTGGGGGAAGGGCTGAATGTAGCAAAATCATGTAAAATTTCTGTTCTTAGCAACATACTTGTTATTAGGAATGATGACTAAACCGCCAGGATTATTCTGGACTTTAAGTTATCAAGAGACCACTAATTTCACATTAAAGCCCATTGACTGCCACGGCGTGATTGAAGGGTTTTTAACAATTAACATAATCAGAAAATGAGCTGAGATAATTTTGATTCAACTCATTACTTTTTAATCATGTATTTCTTTTAATTAATATCTTCTCGGTGAAAAATAGCAAAAAGCTGGGTTCTAGTGCTGGTCCAAGCCAGATTTCGGTAGTGAAATTGACACATCTAAGCATTTCACCAACAGTATTAATCGCTTCTCCATTGTGGTCTGGGGAAAAACAGAGAAATCTTGTCCAAAAGTCACCATGTTGTTTTGAAACACAACAATTTTTAAATGGGTGGAGGGAGCCCCACAAGCCACAAGGGTTTAATTTGAATTGACTTAAAAAAACTGGACACTTTCTCAGTTTGCAGCCAGAGAATGACATTATTTTAATCGGTAGTAGAAAAAGAGAAAAGGAGGAAAAAGAAGAGGGAAAGCCTTTCTGAAAAGAAAAGTGCTCTTGGAGAGAAAGGGTTGGAGGTGAGGTTGGATGCCTCTTCAATCCAAATAGAGGGAGTTGGAAATGGTGCTGTTCTAGAACATTAGCCATTTTCCTGGCAATTGTCTATGTGGTTAGTTTGAGAGCTTCCTAGTTTCCATTCACCTCCCCTTTGCTTGATTCGGGTGAGGTCTGGTCCAGGAAGCCTGTTCTGCAGTTAGGCTGAAAGGTTAGGATGCTCCTTGCCAGACTACCAACCACAATCTGTTCTCAGAGGCACTTTCCCCTCCAGACACCCTATGGGGTCCAAGTTCATTTTGCTGGGAAGAAGGCAGCATGGATACAGGAGACAGCCATGAGCTGTGGCCCCAAAGGAGCTGACCTTTCTTCTGGGCAAAAATATTTGAATTTTGTTTTAAACTGCCCCCCTCTTCACTTCCCTATCTTTCTACAGTCTTCAACCTGTAACCTTCCATTCTACTCCAACAGAAGGATATCTTCAGAAGCACAAATCCCTCCTATACAAAAGAGATTTTCTTTTGGTCATGTCCCTTTGAGTCATAAGAACATATCAGAGATCCTGACAAGTGTTTCACCTGGGTGTTGCAGCAATGCCTTTGATTCAGGAAAGTGGGGTCTCTTCTTTTTGGTGGATAACGGTTTATCTAAGTAGGAAGCCACACCAGCAGAGAAAAGAGAAACAAAGCCGACCCCTGGTGGAAGAAAAGGAAACTTTAAAAAATCAGTGATTTGCACGCAGACAAAAAAGGTAGGAAAGGAGAGGGAGGGAGAGCCTAGAGGGAGTAAAATAGAAACTCAGAGCAGCATAGTTTGGATTTTTATGTAAAGGAATGGAGAAGAAGGGATCAAAATGGCTCAGTTCTTTCTATCTTCTGTGGACTAGGAGGACTTAGACTTGGATCAGTGACCTTGAACATTATATCCCTTTATCTTTCCATTTTTTTCCCCTGTTACAGGAGGTTAGATTTCATGGAATGAGTACATCTCTTCTGGCTCTTGTAGCTATTGTTCCAAATCACTAATAACAAGATAAATAAAAATTTAAAAACCCTCAGATTTTACCAGACACTTAGCAAACTGCAAAGATGCTGAAAGAAGGGAATAGTCAGTGTTAGAGGTTCATCCTTGACTCCTCACTTCCATTCATCCCACATAGCCAATCCATTGTCAAATCTTATCATTTCTATCTCTACATCATCTCTTTTGCACCTCACTTATCTCCAGTCACATAGCTAACCACCTTAATTCTGGCCCTCATAATCTCTTTTCTGGGCTATTGCAATAGTTTTCCATTTGGTCTTCTTGTCTCCAGCTTTTCTTCACTCCAATCTATCCTCCACTTAATTGCCAACATGATTTTTTTCAAAAGCATAGATTTGACTATCTTATACTCTCTACTTGGGGTGTATGGGGTGTTCAGGGAGGGGTAGTACCTCTGGTATGGAGGGCTTGTCGTGCCCTCCTAGGGCAGCTCTTCAGCCTCTGACCCTCACCTGACACCTAGCTCTCACTTGTGGCTCCCAGTAGTTGCTAGCATGTGGCAGTGGCCACACCCCGGGCAATGGCTTTGACAGGCCAGCTAAACCTTGTGAGGGTAGCCATTGGGTTGTAGACCCCTGGTGAACTAGGGCTTTGCTCACCCAGCATGTGAAGACTGCTTTGGCTGAACAGACGGAAGAAACCAATAAGAAGGTTCAACAGCTGAGATGGCAATGCAGCAAGGCACTGTGGAGTGCTTAGGGCGTGTTGGAGCACAAAGGACAACACGGCCATCCAATGCAGCTGAGGAAGCCTCCAGGTGTAACTACTTTTTGTGCCAATGGACCCAGGCTTCCAATGCGGAGAGAGTGGGACTGTCTCAGTGCATCGACTTTTCCACTTAAATCTCCTTTACGCACAAGTATCTTTGTGCACACTCATCTATCTTATAGATGATAAAGCACAAAGAAAAGTCATTCTTGGCTACCTAGAGACTACTACCATTATTCACTACTTAATAAATTCTAGTGATTCCCCCCTCCCATTTTTCCAGGATCTCTTTATAACCCGGCCCTTTTTTCTCTTTTCAGCATTATGTTTTACTTCCCCTCCAGGAACTGCATCGTGTGAGATCTACACTGGTCTCTTTGCTGGTCCTCAAATATATTTCTTCCCCTTTGCTCAAGCTTTTGTACTGGCTGTCTTCCATACTTGGTATGTTGTCTTCTTACTTCTTCTTGCTAGTTTCCCTGATTTCCTTCAAGACTCTCTTCTTTAGGATGCTGTTCCTATCTCCCAGCTGCTGGTCCCTTCCCTTCTGATATTACCTTCCCTTTACCTCGTATATATCTAGAAGATAGATAGTCAGACAGGCATATAATTTATTAAGTGCTCACTACATCCAGGCACTGTGCTAAGACTCTGGGAAACAAAATACAAGTGAGCAAGATAATCCCTGCCTTCAAGGAATTTATATTCTAATGGAGGAGAAGATGACATGCTTAAAATTGCTTGTTTACTGACTGCCTGGAAGGACAGGTTCATTAATGCATTGTTTGTCTGTAGAGCTCTGAATTGGTCCAATCATTCTGGGAAACAATGTGGAATTATGCTAAGTGTAAAGAGGGGAACTAACTCCAATCCTTAGAACACTCACCACAGTCAGTGGGCTGCAATATTTAAGAGGAAGCTTGGGGAGACTGCTTTCAGAAATGGATTATGGAGGGGACTTTTTTCTCTTCACTGTAGACCATGTGTAGATAGCCTCTAACTCCTTTCTTTGGTTTAGTGTATCTTGACAAAAAGCCTTACAGTTGGCTACTGAGCAGGATCTGAATGCACATAAAAAAGATTGAACAGATGAAGGTTCTTTTTCATCCTTGGAAGCTTGTTGTGAGGAGGAAAAAGACATACTGGAAGCCTCCAGGTAGAAGGAAAAGTAGTTGCAGTGGCAGCAGCTGTCTGCTCTCCCCACCTATTCTCTAGGTGGCTTTGAATACATGGGGCTACCTGTTTCTATTTCTTGTTTGTATTTTTTTCCTGTTTCTAGGAGTATAGAAATGAAATGAACCTTGTGAAAGATTGGAAGAGCCACCAAAGGTCAGGCAACTGGGAATCCATAGTAATCTGCAAATAGCTGCAGTCTACTGAGGAACCAGCCCTGAGCTGTGACCTGATTGGACCAGCCCAGAAGTGACAAATTTGCAGTGGAGATACAATGAAAGCAAAAGATTTTCTAGTTCCTCGGAGACACCACTTGTTGGAGGGAATGTTTTATAGCAATTTTAATTTGAAACCTGTTCTGTCTAAAGAACTGACTGGGTTTGTCAAGGGAAAAATGGTCCTTGGTTTGGAGTAGATGATTTTATATCTTTGCTATATTTTCTCAGTAAATATTCTTTTATAAAAATGAATTACATATATTGAGGAGAAATCAGCTGGTTGAATTGATATTGCCTCTGGAGATATTAACTGACGATTGATTTTAGGGAGAAATCTTTTGATACTTTGAGTCATATATTGTAAGAGAAAGCATTAATTCATGATCTTTATGGGAAATGCCAGCTTTTTTGATTAATATGTTTAGTATATCTATTGGATCGTAGGGAAACATATTGGATGGAGGTTCTGGAGCAAAAGTATTAGGACACTCCCAAACCCTTCAGGGTTATCCTCAGAACTCTGAGGGAAAGAAAAAATGTCATCACTCTAGGCACCTGACCCACTAGTCTGAGTGTGGTTTGGGAGAATGGACCCAGACCTGTGTGTTACATAAGAAAGTGACTAAAAAGCCCAAAGCTTTTGAACTAGAGATCCCACTGCTAGATATATCCTATTAAGATCAAAGTTAATATAAAGAATGAATTCTACCCCTAACTTAAATATAAGATCAAACACTTTGATTCCAGTAATCAAAATGACATCTTTTGCCTTTCATTCAATAATCAAAACCTTATAATTCTTTCAAAGTGATTACTTATTCACATTTAGCTTATGCTTTTGATGGATTAATTCATTCTAAGTGTCCAAGCTTTCTCAGATTATACGAATTGGGTTGGTAATGGAACCTTATCCTTACAATAGAAAGGTTCCATATATAAAAAAAATATTTATATTAGCACTTACTGGAATAGCAAAGTAGATACCTGTTGACTGTGGAAAGACTAAAAAAATTGTGCTCTCTTGATCATAATGAGATATTGCTGAACTGTAAGAAAAAATAATAGGAAGAATACAGAGAAGTATGAGAAAACTTAGATGAACTATTGCAACATGAAGTAAGCAGAATGAGGAAAGCAATATACATGATGGTTAGCAACAACAAAAAAGAGAATACTACAAAGTTATAAGGATCAATCTTGACCCAGAGGAAAAGATATGAGAATGTATCTATTTCCCATTTTTTTAACCTTTACTTTCTTAGAATCAATACTAAGCATCAGTTCCAAGGCAAAAGAATGGTAAAGGGTAGGCATTTGGAGTTAAGTAATTTGCCCAGGATTATATAACCAGGAGGTGTCTAAGGCCAGATTTGAGCCCAGGACCTCTCATCTCTAGGCCTGGATCTTTATCTACTGAGTCACCTAGCTGTCCCCTCTCTTCCTTCTCTACACAAGTGGTGGACCATGGGTACTTTTCCCCCACTTCTTTTCTACATTTATTAGAGGGGATTATTCTCTGAGTAGGTAAGGGTAGAGAAAGATATTGGTCATGCAAACATAAAATAGATCAACACAACATTTTAAAAAGTAAAATTTACTTTTAACAACATGTATTAAATATCTATGTTACATGCAAGACTCTTAATTGAAATCTAGAGTTTTTATCATCTAAATTCCTCTCATCCAACTTCAAGTGAAGTGGCATAGTTTCTTAAGAGTTGATCCTACACTAATGCATTGTTGGTGGAGTTGTGAACTGATTAACCATTCTGGAGGTCGATTTGGAACTATACCCAAAGGGCTATCAAACTGTGCATACCCTTTGACCTAATAATGCCACTCCTGGGTCTGTATCCCAAAGAGATAATAAAAATACAAAAGTATTTGTAGCATCTCTTTTTATAGTGGCAAAGAATTGGAAATCAAGGGGATATCCATCAATTGAGGGATGGCTGAACAAATTGTGGTACATGTTGGTGATGGAATGCTATTGTGCTATAAGAAATGATAGGCAGGATGATTTCAGAAAAAGGTGGAAAGATCTGAAAGAACTGATGCAGAGGTAAATAAGCAGAAGTAGGAGAATGCTGTGCACAATAACAGCAATAATGGATGATGATTATCTGTGAAAACCTGGCTACTCTCAGCAATGCAATTATCTAGGACAATCCTGAAAGACTTATGATGGGGATGCTGTCCACCTCCAGAGAAAAAACTGTTGGAGCTGTCTTTCACATCAGTGCATTGGTGGTTTTATTTACAAAAATGACCAATATGGAAGTGTGTTTTGATGGCAATAAAAATAAAATAAAATATTAAAAAAAAAGTTGATCCTAGACTAACTTGTTAGGTTTATGTTTGACACTTTCCTACCTGCTCTTTCTGGGTCTCCCTGTTTCCACATTTAGTGCTTAGTATCTTCATACCGGTCTCTGGCCACCTAAAAGTCTCTCATTTTGATATCAAACATCTTCCCTGGGTTGTGAGATTAAAATAAGCTGATGAATATGAAACACTTTGATTATTATTAAATATTAAATATTTAAAGCACAATAAAATTATTATATATGGCACAACAAAATTATTAAATATTAAAGGCATAACAAAAATGCCTACCACTACCACTACTACTACTATTACTACTAAACTACTATAGTTACCAGGCCTTCAGTCAGGTGATTTCATTCCCTAAAGAGAATTCCTATTCTCTTGCTGAGCTCAAACAGTATTTACAAAGGATTATAGGGGTATATTGGTAAATGTTTAAAAAGTTTGAACCTGTACTTTAAAAATTTGTTCTGTATCTGGTTTTCTTATGACTAGAAACATAACAAAATAATAAGTCACGCCCTATTTAGTAGCAGTTGCTGATTTCTGTGTGTAAATGCTCATGCTAAAACTTTAATAACTAACTACTGAAGTCAATTAGAGCTGGCTCCAGCATACCCCTGAAGATGACCAAAATGTATGGTTTAGGACTGAGTCTTCATTGTCTAGTCCTCCATTATACACATACTTATCTGTGTATAAATATTATAAATATACATATACATGTATGATACATAGAAATACATTATATGTGCGTATGTACATTTTTATCTATATATTTTCAACTTTGAAAATATATTTCTATTTTTTGTCTCTATCTCAGGCTCTAGAGTTCATTGGTATAGGAAACTTCCTATGAGAAAACTATTCTGAACTCCAATTATTCTGCAAGTTATAGTCTTAGAGAATTGCTTAGGGCATTAAAAGGTTAAATTAATTAAACTATTTGTCTAGGATGTCAGAGCCAGTATACAAACCAGGTATTGAATTCAGGTAAGTCTTCTTCCAATACCATGTTACATCTCACTAATTATATAATAACTTGAATTATAACTTTTTCTGTACTTGTCTTCTCTCTTTCTCCATACCTCTCTATTAGGCTATAAGCTTTTGGAGAGCAGGAATCATTAGGAGTTTATGCCTTTGCTTCTCTCACAATACCTAGCATAGTGTCTTGTGTAAAATGCTCAATTAATAATTAATAAATAAATTCATATCTTTTGAAATTCACTTTTTTGTACCATAAACCAGATTCTTGTCTTAGTTGGGTTCAGGACCAATATGGTTCTTTCTCTAACCCCTTCTAGAACTAGTTTAAAGCAGGCTGGAATATATCTCCAGAAGGTTCAATCCCTTTCTCTTTGGTAAATTCCTTCTGGAGTATCCATTTTATGAAAAGATCTAGATTGGTGATAGCAAACCTTTTATTTTGTTTTATTATTTTGATGGCAAACCTTTTCAAGGGGCAGGTGATGTGAGACTTCCTCAAGTGTTTGTGAAGAGGGGAAGGGGAGCAGTCTGCCCACATCCCTCTGGCTTTCTAGTAATGAACTCTGGCAACTCTGTGCTGGTGTGATAGCACATGCCCACAGAGAGGGCTCTGAGTGCCCCCTCTGGCACATGTGCTATAGGTTCACCACCACGGACCTAGGCTGTCCTGCCTTTATCCCCTTGATGGTCTCATTCCTGATTTTCTGGATTTCAAAGTAATATTTCTATTGTTATATTTTTCTATAACTTCCCTCAGCACCTGAGGCTTCCTCACCTTAGAAAAACAGTGTGCAATTATCCCTGCTGCCTGCTCACCCTGCAGTGTCCTTCCAGGTGAATTCTTTCTGGAGGTTCCATTTTTGAAGCCCAGATCAATGAAAACCAAAATTATTCTTCTGGAAAATATCAGAAACAGATGAATTAGAAAAGCAAGTATAAGAATTTATACAACTTGAGGGGAGTGGGAACCACCTGTAATCCATTCAGGCAAAAGTAATGGATCTGGAGGACATGGCAAAGAGAGAGAATCCCATATCCATCAGGCTTTTCAAAAACTATGATTGATGGAGAGAAGAAACTTATCACCACATTTCAACACACCATATAGGAGAATTTCCCAAAAATATTGAAAATGAGGAAAACTTGCAAGTCAATAGAATTTATAGGATAGTAACAGGAGCAAACCCTAAATTTAATTCACTTAGAGCTATAACTGTCAAGCTTTAAGACTGTAATGACAAAAAGATGATTTTACAAGCAACAAATAAAATATCATATATCAAAACCCCATCAACTTGGACTTACAAGGTTTTTCTATTTTCAAAAAAGTGTCTCTGGAAAGTTAAGACTTGTAGGAATTCAAACCCGAATTAACTCTCCAAAAAAGTTGTTTTCTTTTCAAAGACAAAGAATGATCATTTAATAATTCAGATAAGCTTCAAAATTTTGTTGGTTGGAGTAATGTAGATTAAGGCAAATTTTATTATACAGAACCAACAAGAGCATAGGTCTTGACATGTAATATCCAGCTAAGTTATAAAAATGAATTCTTTATTACTCAGATGAACAAGTGAATAACTCAAAACATTATCATTGTTGGTTTTACAAACAAATGAAAGACAAAGAATATGGAGGGGGAGTCAGAGATTTTTAAGCTTTAGAAAAAATAAAACATTATATAATGTAAGAAATATGTTTATTGTATGTATAATAAAATTGTTAAGAGAGTAGTACTAGTAAAATAAGATGTTTTCTCTTCTAACAAAACAAATAATTTAACAAAATAGTCTAGCAGTAAAATTAAATTTAAAATGTTAATCTTTAATGCAAACTACAAAAATCTTTTTGAAAATCTTTATAAATCATTTAGAAAAAGAATTATCAAATGGCCAAAAAATATGTGTGGGCTTAATATGTCTAAGAATGTGTAATGTAGAAAACTATAAGGAATTGACACAAATTTAGAGAATAAGATTCTTTCTCCAATACATACATGGTGAAAGCATGTGTAAAAGCAGTTCATGAAAAAAGTACCAGAAATTATTAAATAACCAAATGAACAACTAGTCAAAATTTCTCAGAATTCTAGAAATACTTAAGGTAAGTTAAAAACAACAATGAGATTAAATGCTAGCAGGGCTTTGAGAAGTAGGCACACTATTATACTCAAGATGGAGCTGTGAACTGGTAGGAAAACAATAGAATGCCATACAATAAGATCTACAACATCATCCATAGCTTTTAATTCAATGATCAAGTTTCTAGGATTATACTCATTCATGCAGATGATCTCACTAGAAAGGAAGTATAAAAAGGGCCCAGGCTAGAGCCTTGAGGTAACATTCATTCTTTGAGATTATGAAATGGATAAAGAACCAGCAAAGAGACCAGGAAAGTATAAGACAGGTAGGAAGAGCATTGAGAAAGATCAATGGCACAGGAGCGAAGAGAAAACAGTATCTAGTAAGGAGAGAGTGGTTAAGAGGGTATATTCTGTAGAAATGTCAAGGAGGATGAGGTCTATGAAAAGATCATTAGATTTAGCAATTTAGTAATTACTGGTAACCTCTGAGAGCAATTTCAGTAGAGTGATGAGGTTGGAAATGACATTTCTGTGGAATATGAGAAGAGATGGAATAAGAGCATAAATAGAGAAATTATTCTTCTTTGGTCAGGAAAATAACTATTTTATTCTTTAGGAAAAAAGCAAAAAGGAAGAGAGGATGGGTATCAATACAGAGAGGTTTTGAGATGTGGAATAGGACAGATGAAGGATCTCACATTAGATGGATGCCCCATATTTTTTCTCAAAAAATGAGGAGTCAAAGCTATTTGCTGGAGTTGGAGAGTAAATAGTGATGAAGTATTGTGTGTGTGTGTGTGTGTGTGTGTGTGTGTGTGTGTGTTTGTACACAAAGGACTCTTAAAGAAGTCCTACTCCAAAGCCTCATCATGACAAGGAGGTGACACTGGATTCTTGAAGTCATGCAGGGTATACTCAGGCTAATCCTACTTTTCAAAGAAACATTTGAATCCAGTATAGAAATAGTCATTGCCAGTAGACTGGCCACTTGAGAAAGAAGTAATTCATGAAACAAAGAAAGATACAAAATTACTCTCAGTATTGGATGGCTCCTTTCCCATTCTGCAATGAAAGTAAAAAGCGATAGAAAAAAGAACAGAAGGACTAAATAGCATCTGGTCAGACGATCTACAAACATTTACTGATCTGCTGGTGTGCTAAATGAGAGAGTCTTTTCTAATGACCAGCAAAAAGAACATATTTCTGGAAGAAAAGAATTATAATGATCTTAACATTCTTGCTATGAAATGAAAACAGACAACAAAAAGATGTAGCTAAATGGGATAGCTCATAGATTCTCCTTGAGCAACTAATCCCAATCAATCAATTGACAAGTATTTATTAAGTACCTATCATAAGCCAGGAACCATACTAGGCATTTTGGATACAAAGACAAAACCAAAATTTTTGTCCCAATCCTTGACAATCTAACTGGGGAGATCAGCTAGCAGAATCAGGAGAGGTTTCATATAGAAAGTGGCACTGAAGCTGAGCCTTGAAGAAAATTAGGGATTTAAAGAAGTTGAGATGAGAAGGCTAGCACATTCCAGACCTGAGGGGATAGCCAATGAAAAGGCATGGAGAAAGAGGAAGGAATGTTGTATATGAATAGGCCAGTTTTGTTGGGCTTTAGTGTAAGTGAAAGGAAGATAATAAGGCTTAATAGGTATAATGGGAATGTTGCATATGAATAGGCCAATTTTGTTGGACTATAGTGTATGTGAAAGGGAGATTATAAGCTTAATAGGTATAAAAAGGCTTAAAAGGTAAGTTAGGGACCAATTGAGAACTTTAAATGCAAAACAGAAGAATTTATATTTGACCCCAGAGGTGATGAGAGACATTGGCAGAATGGTATGGACAGACCTGAAGTTTAAGAAAATCATGTTGGAAATAAATAAAGAAGTGAACAGAATTAGTGGGTTTTTCTTTTTTTTTGCAGGGCGTGTCAACAATTTTTTTTTAGTAGACAGAAAGTTGCCTTTTCTCACTCCTATCTCCTCAATCCTTCTCATTGAGAAAGAAAGGAAAAACAAAACCCCTGTTATAAACATGTATCATCAAATTCCTGCATTGGTCAAGTCCAAAAATATGCCTCAATCTGCAAAGTAAGTTCATCACCTACCAAGAAATGGACAGCATGTTTTATCATGAGTCTTCTGGAATCATTGTTGGCCCTTGTGTTAATTGAGTTTCCAAGTCTTTCACAATTATTTGTTTTTACAATGTTGTTCTCATTGTACAAATCATTCTCCTAGTTTGGTTCACTTCACTCTGAATCAGTTCATACAAATCTTCCTTACGTTTCTCTGATACTGTTCCTCAGTTAATTTCTTATAGAATAACAGTATTTCTTTACACGTATATGCCAAAACTTGTTCTGTCATTGACTAATTAGTGTGTACTCCTTAAGTTCTCAATTTGCCCCTTCAAAAAGACCTGCTATAAGTATTTTTGTTCAGTTGTAGTCTATTTTGCTTAGGACAATTCACTTCAGTTTCCTCTCACTTTTTCCTCTCCTCCCCTTTTTCTATTATTTCTCTGTTGTGTGAAATGGATGTCTGTACCTGACCGTGTCTGTATTTTTCCTCCCTTTAATTAGTTTAGATAAGAGTAAGGTTTAAGTATCAATATTCATCTCACCCTTTCCTCCTCATTTATATAGACTTATACTTGCTGAAATAGAGATGTAAACTGAGGAAAACTACTACTGATTGAAATAGAGAGGTAAACTGATTTATACTATTTCTTCTCGAAATGACTGCTGTCCTCTGGCTTGTGACTATCGAGCTAAGGGAATCTGAAGCTGCTTACTTGAAATGGAGGTAGAAATGAGAAATGCTGAGGGATGCTGATACACAGAGATGCTGATACACCAGGGTACTGCTATACAAGGGAACTGCTCTGGGGTTTACTCTGGGGTTTGCCTACTAATCCCTACTGATGGCTGATGGATCAGTATATCTTTCTAACCTCCTCCCCCCTTCTCCAACCCTCTCCTCCCTTGCCTCCTCCACCTCCCAATTCTTCTTGAAGCCTTTGACTTTTTCCTCCCCCTCCCTCCCTCCCCCCCCCCCGAGTGAACTATAAAGATACTCCTTTCTTTTCCTTTTCAAGTCAGGGGGTTTATTGGGATAACAGGATGGGAAACCGAGGTGAGAGGGATGAGGATGTCCCTAATCAAAATGAGGATTATTAGGGCTTGGGAAGTCACAACTGTGGCAGAAGGGACAGTCAGAGATGGAGGACAACAGCCTTTTAAAATCTTACTTCTTCATAAAATCAGCAAGGTCTCTCAGCTTAACCCCAGAGAGAAAACAAAGTTCAAAGACTCTCAGTTTCTCCTGGCCAGCTCAATTCTCAAATAGACCACCAACTCAAAAGCCAAATTTCTCCTTCTTGTCAACTTCAACTGTCCAAAGCCAGAGAACCCCAAAACCAAGTCAGCCCCACCAGGGTCTTTCAGCCAGGTTTTCAACCTCCAGAGAGAGAGTGACTCCAAGTCCAGTTCCCCTCCCCTTGGTCAGCTCAACTGCCACCTCCTGGGAACATTCTGTTTTGGAAACTCTTTCTTTTGATTGACAGGCCTCCATTTTTTTGTACTTGGTTTACAAGTTCTCTCTCTCTCCAGCCTCTACCACATTGCACACTCTATTATTATTAAATTATTTTAAAAATTAAATTCAATAACTAAAATTATTAAGATAATTTCTTCCATCCTTCCTCTCCATCTCCCCACAGTGATTTCTCCTCCCCTTCCATTTTTCTCTTAATATCATCAAAACATAAGAGAGCTATTCCCAGGTCCTATGTCCAGTTATTAGACTCTATTACCCCTGATGATGTTAGGGTTCTGAGGAATCAGAAGCATTAGCTTCCAGTATTGGAATGTTTATCCCTTTTTCCCCACACCCTTATGATTGCTGTCATGTTTACCTTTTTGTATTTCCCTTGACTTCTATATTAGTCCTTTTAAATTTCCAAGAAGCTCTAGTGTTTTCATAAAAAATGATTGCATTTCTTCTTAAAGGGCCATTTTTTTTCTCCTGTAAGTTTACACTCAAGTTTGGTGGGTAAGTTATTCTTGATTGTATGCCTATAACTTTGTCTTCTAGAATGTGATATTCTGAACTCTTTGCTTCTTGAGAGTGGTTGCTGCCAAATCATTTAAGATCCTGATTGTGAATCATCAGTATTTGAATTCTTTCTTTCTGGCTTCTTATAATATTTTAATTTGACTTGGAAGCTCCAGATTTTAGCTATAAGGTTCCTGGAGAAGTTTGATTTTAGAGTTCCTTTCAGGAGGTGATTGATCAGTGGATTCTTCTTTCTACTTTGTCTTCTGGTTCTAAGAGATCTGCATAGTTTTTATTAGGATTTTTTGAAATAGGATGTCCAGGCTCTTCTTTTTTTGGGGAAGGAGTGTTATAGCTTTTAGATAGGTCAATGATTCTTTAAAAAAATTTTTTATTGATTAATTAATTTAGAATATTTTTCCATGGTTACATGATTCATGTTCTTTCCCTCCTTTCCTCCCTTCCCCCTCCTGACAGAATTGTTCATTTAGGTTTATGTTTTGGGGGTTGGGTTTTATAAGATTACTCACTTTCAAAATGAACAATATGGAAATATGCTATACATGAAAATACATTTCTAACCCAGATTGAATTGCCTGCCAGCACCAGGAAGGGAAAGGGAAGAGAGGGAAGGAGATAAGTTTGATCATATAAAAGCTTTACCTTTTGTCTTAGAACCAATGCTATGAACTGGCTCCAAAGCAGAAGAATGGTAAGGGGTAGGCAACTGGAGTTAAGTGATTTGTCTAACTAGGGTCACACAGCTAGGAAATGCCTGAGACCAGATTTGAAACCAGGACCTCCCATTTCCAGGCCTGGCACTCTATCCACTAAGTCACCTAGCTGCCCCAAGAAATATAATTTTGTTGTATGCTTGTTCATTTAACTCATACTCATGGTAAACATTTGCAAAAAGACCACCATAACTGTGCCTTATAACAGTGCAGTCACCAAAATTATATTCTGCATGTAATGTGTAAAGAAATAGAAATAGCAATCAAGAAAATGAAGATAATAAGAGTAGTTGGACTAGACTAAGTCTACATAGAGGAAGTACCTGCTGGAGGTGACACAATTTTGGAAGTTAATGAAGGCTTAATTCTCAATATATATGAAAGAGGAAAGTAACTTTACACTAGGAGAAAAAAAATCTTGGATCTTTTCCCATCAACAAGCATTTAACCAATATCCATTGCATCCTGAGATATCACCAATTGTCTTGACTTTGGTCTTGCCAGTGGACTTCGGTGGTTCTGGGAGAGAGTGAGACCCATGACTTTGTGCAACTCTGCCTCTCTTAAATCCAAGTTATTCTCGAGTCAAAAGATGTTACCAGCAATGTCATTTTGGTCATCTTCCAGGACAAAGGACAACAACCATTTAACCAGTAAGTATTCACCTTTATTGCCAAAAATGTTGAAGTAGAAAATACTATTAACTATTGACCCATATTCTTTATCTTCCTATTGTCTTATCTCTAAAAAATCTTAATGAGAATATTCCAAACATATATCCAGAGTATGCCTGATGAAAGTTTGAGAAGTGTGTACAGGTAGATTTTCTTAAAACACAAGCCTGGCCATGTCACTTTCTATTCAGAGTCTCCCTGTTCCTTCTAAGAAAAATTACAAACCCTTGTATTTGCTACTTAAAGTCCTTCACAATCTGGCTCCAACCAGGCCTCTTACTCATTACTCCCCTTAGTGCACCCCATGAGGCAGTCAAATGGACCTATTTGATGTTCCCCACATGTCATACATATATGTCATCTTATTCATTTGCACAGGTATGCCCCATGTTTGAATGCATTCTGAATCACAGAATTGGAGAGTTGTAAGAGTCTTCTGTTGCTATCAAGTCCAACCCATTTGCTAAAAGAACCTCTACTATGCCACACAGAACATATGGTTATCCATTCTCTGTTTGAAGACCTCCAAGGAAGGAGAACCCATCAAAGTTCTTAAGACTTTCAAAGTTGTCTCAGCAGTCTTATTGTTATTACAGAATTATTCTCAGGTTCTGCTCACTCTGCATTAATTATATGTCTTCCCAGGATTCTAAAAAATATCATTATTATCTCTTAAGTTACAATAATATTATTTATATGTTTATTATATATCACAATTTCCCAGTAGGTAGAATTTGTTCCATTATTCCCTAATTTATGGATACCCATTTGGTTTCTAGGTTTTTGCCACTAGAAAGATTTACTATGGAGATTTTGAACACTAGATTTCATTCCCCAGAAGTCCTTGGTATTTCCCAGAATTCCCTATAATCTCCCCTGAGTCTCCACATTGGTGAGATCACAATTGGTATTTAACTGATAGTAATGCCTCCCACGCTCTCTGCTCTTCCTTTGCAATGATGTAGCAAGTATAGTGGTAAGTTAAGTGCAGGGATTTTAAATGGGCTAATCAACCATGGGCATGTGGTTTTTATTTTGTATCTTCTTTATTCCTTGATTTCTAATGATCCTTAATAAACCTCATAAAATATAATATTTTTTATTATTAGAAATATAATTTAATTTTTACATGGGTCAAAGTATATGCCCAGTTTAGTGACTTTTGAGGCATACTTCCAAATTGCTTTCTAGAATGGTAGGACTTATTCACAGTTCTATCAACAATATATTAATGTTCATAATTTCCTAAAGTGCTTCCTATATTTATAAATTTTCTTTTTTTGTTGTCTTTAACAATTTGATGGACTAATTACTCTGATTTATATTTCTCTAGTTATTTTAGTAATATGACTTGGTATTTTGGGTTTCTTCTTTTGAGAAAACTGACTCTTCATATCCTTTAACCATTTCTCTATTTGGGAAGAATTTCTCCAGATTTAAGTATGTTCATTTCCTCCAACTGATCTTCACATATAATGGATGCAAGACCCTTTACCATCATGGTCATCCTCAGCATACTTGTCAAAGTTTATCCAATGGGGTTCAAATCTGGTCTCACATATTTCCTAACTGTGTGACCACGGGCAAGTCACAACCCCAATTGCCTAGTCCTTTCCACTCTTCTGCCTAGGAATTGTTATTTTGTTATTCCAAGTCAGAAGATAAGGTTTAAAAAAAAAAACAGATCAAATCACAAAGTTTATCTAGCATATCAAAGTAATTCTTAAACAATGGTGGCCAGAACTGAACATAATACTCCAGATTTTTGATAAGGGCTAGAATTACATAGTTTTGGTGATTACAGGACCTACTAAACTTTGGATCACATAGTAGATGCTATGTAGATGCTTGTTGATAAGAGAGTACATGATAGAAAAGATAGTTTCTAGTACTTAGTTTCCTAAAATACTTGATGATGCCAAGAAAGGATTATTCATTGGGAAAAATCCTCTGGTCTGTATTTCTCAGAAGACTTCTCAGATTGATGATGCCATTAGGTTAGGATTCTGGTGGGGAGCAATATACAAGATTATATAAATCCTAACCAATTTTAAAGGTAGGGCTCATAGAGTTATAAGAAAGAACACGGAAGAAATAAGTAGCAGGATTAGAATCAGAGGGGGACAATGAAAATTGTGCATGTGGAGTAGTGTGTCCCTAGTGTCCTTAAACCCCAGGTATTGAGACTAGATCCTGATTACTCCAGAACAAATACAAGAGATTTTATTCACTGGCCCCGAAGCTGCAACTATTCTCCAGCGTGCTATGAAAGATTCCTGAAAAAAAAATGTTTTTTAACTCCAAGAAGCACATAGCATTGAAACCTAAGGGTGTGTCATTAAAGCAGTAAATTATGAGGCAAATATGTTCTTTTCCTGCAATGACAGAGTCAAAAGGATTAAAGAAGAATTCAATTATAATTCTTCTAGAGGCATAGGAGATTGCATTCATTTGAATTGAGGTCTAGAAAATACTTTTTCTACTTCTCTGTGGTGGAAAATCTATCACCTTTTAGTTTTTCTTTTAAAAATTGATTTTTTTTTTGTTTTCACATAACATTGCTGTGTAATAAATCCCCTTTTCTCCTATAAAGTGATGACTTTAAAAAAGAAAGATTTAAAAAAAACAGTTCAGAGTCTGATAACATAGGCAATGTTCCACTTCACCTCCTCTATGTGTCCAAGCTTGTTCATCATAATTGCATAGCTTTGAGATCCATTTTATTGCTCTTTCAATATAACACTGTTTTAATCCCTGTGATTTTTCCCCTGGTTCTGCTTACTTCACTTTATATCACTTGACATATCTTTCTATGATTCTTTGAATTTTTTGCATTCTTAATTTCTTGAGAGGGAAGGAGCACAACAGAAAAGTTAGAAAATGCAAACCAAGGTCATGTACAATGGAAACTTTATGTGCCTGAGATCATCCTCATAGATCTAGACATTAGGAAAGAACCACCCTGAAATATTGTCAATTGGGTTCTGGCAATACAACTCATTGAGTTAGCACCCAATAACCACAGTGATGAAATGGAGAAATTTCTGAACTGACCCTACTCAAAACCATGATGATAATTAGTTTGACACAGAAGCCAGAAGAGAAAGGGGCCCTTTCTCATGTTCTGGTATCATAAGAAGGCAAAATACATTGGAACAAATGAATCTCATCGTAAGTGGTAGGTTTCTGAACACTCTGAGGCTTTCTTAGGGGACCCCATTTCTCTTGCAGATTCAGGACACAGAACCTTGCAGGCTACTTCATGGCCCATCTTTGGTCAGACTGGGAAATTGTTCCTGTTTGCCTTTGCTGGAACTGACTTTTCTCATAGATCCATTTCATATTGATTTCAGACTGCTGGTGACCTCTGGGGATGGAAGAAGTCACTTAGAGCAGTTTTTCATTGGATTTGTTGATCCGATTTGGTCTGGTATGAACTTCAAGGTTTTGTTGGAGTAGATATATGTGAGTTGGGTGGTTTGTCTTACCTTTACACAGCTATCAGTATTTCTTAGTGTGATCAACCATAGCATCTTCCTGAATAGTTTTATGTTCTTTGTGACTTGCCTGGAAGAGCTCAAAGTACTGTAGATGTTTCTTTCATCCATGGGTTCAATGTGGCCTTCAGATTCAAGATCAAAGTTTTCAAACTATATCTTCCTGATATTAAGAATTTTATATTTATTGAGTCCAAATTGTATTTAGATATTGGGAAAAGATTCTATGAAATGAAAGATTTGTGTAGCCAGTCTTTGAATGGGGTTATATGATTTGATGTCAGATATAAACTTTAAGTGGTTAATGCAATATTTTGACTTGACTTTTTATATTTGAGAGCCATACCTAGGCCTTATCAGGAGACATGATGATGGATTTAAGGAAAGGCAAAACTATAATAAGATTAATCTGTCTCCCTGAATTCTGTCACATTTTATATGAATTGTTTTTTTTACATTAATGTGTTGGTGGCATGTTTTAATAGTTATCCTAACATTATCATTATATCTTAATTTATTTTATATATCTGCAGTACATGAAAAAATCATACATGGAACTGAATTAGAGGCTTTATAGTAATCAACAAATTAAATATATTATAACACTTTTGGGTCACTTATTCAGTAATTGTTTAATTGATAATATGCCACTCTTTATGCCTCTGAGACTTTTTGGCACAATTTCTGCAACTTAAATAATGTATTTTTCTCTATTACATGTTTATAAAAATATTAAAACATATAACAGTTGTCCTTTACTTCTATGGATTTGTGTTCCCAACCATTTGTTATCTTCTTTTTTTTTGGTGAGATTTATCTCAGTGAATTCAGGCTTTTCGGTTCTGCCAAGCATTCTTGCTATGCAAACCATAATTTTACTTTCCCAATTCTTATTTTTGTCTTAAACTATTTGGGAATATCATATTGTGGCTCTATTGTCTCTGTGGAATCCATAGGTTCCTCTGAGTCATCAGTTATTGATTTGTTTTTCTTTATCTTGTAATAATTATTCACATATATACCTGAGTCATTTGGATGGTCTGGACACCAAATTTCCTTCTGTGACTAATATATTCCCTATTAATTTATCTGCCTATGTTCAAAGCCTTTAACTCTTTAACTGAATTTTCTTCTTCCTAAGAATTTTGGGAATTTCAGTCTTTCCCCCTTATCTTCCCCTTTTGCTTATTTCTTACTTCTTCACCCTTTGTGGTAGTTTCTTCTGGGCCTAGACCTCAAAGCTTTTTCAACATCTTCCCATGTTGAAGAATTCACATTCCACCAGTCTGATTCTATTCCCCAAGTAACTTCAGGGTGAGTAAGGGAGAATTGGTCACAGCTGGATGCCAGTCCTCCTTCCTTCAGGCCTAGTGGTATCATATATATGCTGATATCCTGACCTAGTTGCCTCTGTTCCTCAGTTCTTTGAGTCCACACTTTTGCAGCATAGAGGGCTACCACATTGCTGTTTCAACTAAAACTTGATTTCTGATTATTAGAAGCAGTAGGGGTGGGGGTGGAAAGAGTAGGGGGAGTATAGCAAACCCATGAGTCACTTTGTGCAGCTTTGCCAGAGCACAGTGACTTGTGAAGGAGGAGATATCTGGCTAATTTATTAGGGATTAGACTTCTTTGATATGAGTTGGTCAGATTTTACCTTATGAGGATTATTGGTGTTTTAGTCTGTTCAAGTAGCTGAAATTGCTTTATTGCTTATGTATGATTTCTATTTTGTAGAGGACCAAGAGATCATAAGGCATGGAGAAAGCATCTGGTCCCCTTTCTTATTGGTCACAAGAACTAGATGCCATTTTACAAATGAGGAAACTGAGACTAAGAGGAATTAAATTACTTGTTCATGGTCATAAGATAATAAGTGCCAGAAGTGGGGTTTCAAATCCAATATTTGCTGTTTCTTTCTTCTTCACTCATTCTATACCACCACACTACATTTCATTATGAGAGCATTTCTATGAGAAAATGTGTTTACAGTTCCATTTTGGGATTCAAGAAGACTATTTCAGAATCCATCTTTGGGAGCAGGCCTGGGGACTCCCCTTTGACCTACCTATCACATCTTCCAGGAAGGGGAGTAGACTTGGCCACTGGTAGCAGCACTCTTCAGACATGGGAATCTTGCACTTTGGAGGCTGACAGTAGAGGGGGCAGTAATGAAGGGGTTTGGGGAGCCAGGAAATTAATTCAGGGTGCCATGACTAGAATGGTTGCAGCCAATAGTAGCTTCCTGACCACTTAGTAGGAGAGGGGACCAGAGGCTGCAGGAGAGAGTAGCAGACATGTAACCAACCTTCCAATTATCACAGGTTTAGCCTTAGCTGAAGATTAGTCATTACCCACCCCCTTTGCAGGAGCAACAGGGCTGACAATCCAACACTACAGATCCCCTAGTACGGCTGATTGTGACTGGTCTCTGAAGCTTTTTTGAGGTATTATTGTGAAGTGGCATCTCTATATAAAATAGGACAAGAAAGCTCATTCAGAATCTGGAACCTAATAAACTCTGCCTTTGCAGTACTCCATGGTCAGCCTTGTTCTACCCTTGTAGAATATATTTCTTCCTCATTCAGCTCCTTAAACACTTGTTAAGGCAGAAAGGTAAAACTATAGTAGGAATTTTTGCACCCTGAGGCAACCGGCACAAAAGTGCCCACAATGAGGATTCAGACAGGTCACTTCATTGGACCTCAGTTTCCTCATCTGTAAAAATGAAAGAGAGTTGGACTTCGAAGTCCTTTTTGGTTCTAATTCCATATGCATAGAATTCACCAGTCACCCAGACTTTTGTTTTGACATCAGACTTAAATGGCTGGAAGACAGAGGGAAGCTGAAGACTTGGTGAGACTCTGCAAAAACAACATGAAAAGAATTAAGGCTTGTATAAAATGTTTAGGATTGGGACTTGAGTATAATAAAAATCCCACATAGGACTTCTTTCCACTAGCTCTCATCATCTTCCTAAACCAACTCTAATAGGAAAACTCAAAGGAATTGAGTATGATTCTTACTTACCGTAAATAAGATTCATCTCTAATATCATTATCTAATATCATAATATCAGTAAGTTGAATTCTTAAATGGTTATTGATATAAGACTAACAGATGGAATAATAGAAAAGAACTAATTTTGATGTCCTAAAGCATTAAAACTATCGTGTAACTCTGGGAAAGTGAATCAACCATCAGTCGGAATGAAAAATGATGGTGTCAGAGAGGAGAATTGACTTATTTGAAAAACATTTTATGCTGAGCTGAGAATGTAAATTACATGCGGACATGTAGGAAATGATTCTGACCAGTCCATCAAAACTCCTCTACTAGTGAGGAGATGGCATTTGAAAAAAGAGAGGAATCAATATTTTACTTATATTCCCTCCTAACTTCAGATGTCCATAATGAAAAAATCTGTTAATTTTACCACAGGGACAAACCTGGGGATCTGATGTAAAATGTGGCCTTAAAGGTGACAAAAATGTGAATTCTTAGAGACATCATTTTGAACATAGATCACGCCTACATAGTGCTCATCAATCTTTGTTTTTTTTAAACAGATTTACAATAACTAAGAACATATATTTTAATAATTTGAGTCTATCAAGAAATTATATTATGAGTTTTACAATTATGTAATTTTAAATGTAATGTAATTTAGATGTTTTATTTTTAAGTATCCTTTTTATATGCTTGTATTCGTCTTTTGTGAATTAGTTACTTTTTGAGGGCCATCTTGTTTTGCTGTTGTGAAAAATATCCAGTATAACAGCTTTTCTTTCATTCCATAATGAATGGTACAATTAAGATTTAATTAGAAGCACACTGGTAAAGAAATTGAAAGCTACCCTGAACCTATAAACAAAATGTTATAGTATTAAATAGCTCACATGTTGCAACTCAACTTAAAAGATACTCCAACCCTCCCCTCATATAAACTTAATCTGAGATGAGTCTTTTAAAAAATGATGATTGCTTATTATGTGAACTTCTTCCTAGCCATGCTTCCACCAAAAAAGCCCATTTTATCTGAAGGAGAAAGGTACACACAGATGCATCAGGGAAGAAAGGGGGAACATCTAATTCACAAAGAACATCAATATAGTGCAAGCATTTATGGGTGAGAAGAAACCCATATGGTACATTAATGTGTGTCCTACCTGCAACCTCTTTTTAAAAATAGCTTCACAAAGAGGCCTATTTGGAAGGGCTTCATCACAGACTGATAGATGTTGGACAAATATATAAATTTAAGTGGAAAACAAAACTTGATAATTGAGTAGTTTATCTGTGAACTTGTGTGCTATGGAAAGTATTATAGCTTGTGATTTTTTTATTTTCAATTTTTAGGATTTCTTATATTCTGTTTTGAAAAAGAAGTATAAATTTAAAGGCAATGCTAGAGTAATATATATTTTTTAATTTTAATTTTATTTAGTCAACTTGGAACATTATTCCTTGGTTATAAGAATCATGTTCATTCCCTCCCTCCCCTCCCTATACCCTTCCTGCAGCCAATGCGCAATTCCACTGGGTATTACATGTGTCCTTGATCAGAACCTATTTCCATGTTGTTGGTGTTTGTACTAGGATGTTCATTTAGAGTTTATATCCCCAACCATATCCCCCTCAACCCATGTATTCAAGCAATTGTTTTCCTTCAGTGTTTCTACTCCCACAGGTTTTCCTCTGAATGTGGATAGTGGCTTTTCTCATAGGTTCCTCCAAGTTGTTCAGGATCACTGCATTGCCAAAAATGGAGAAGTCCATTACATTAGATTATACCACAGTGTATCAGTCTCTGTGTACAATGTTCTGGTTCTGCTCCTTTCATTTTGCATCAATTCCTGGAGATCATTCCAATTCCCATGGAATCCCTCCAGTTTATTATTCCTTTGAGCACAATAGTATTCTATCACCAACATATACCACAATTTTTTTAACCCATTCCCCAATTGAAGGGCATCCCCTCATTTTCCAATTTTTTTGCCACCACAAAGAGCACAGCTATGAATATTCTTGTACAAGTCTTTTTCCTTATTATCTCTTTGGGGTACAAACCCAGCAGTGCTATGGCGGGATCAAAGGGCAGACAGTCTTTTAGCGCCCATTGGGCATAATTCCAAATTACCCTCCAGAATGGTTGGATCAATTCACACCTCCACTAGTAATACATTAATGTCCCAACTTTGCCACATCCCCTCCAGCATTCATTACTTTCCATAGCTGTCATGTTAGCCAATCTGCTAGGTGTGAGGTGATGCCTCAGAGTTGTTTTGATTTGCATCTCTCTGATTATAAGAAATTTAGAACACTTTTTCATGTGCTTATTAATAGTTTTGAGCTCTTTAACTGAAAATTGCTTATTCATGTCCCTTGCCCATTTATCAATTGGAGAATGGCTTGATTTTTTGTACAATTAATTTAGCTCTTTATAAATTTGAGTGATTAGACCTTTGTCAGAGGTTTTTGTTATGAAGATTGTTTCCCAATTTGTTGCTTCCCTTCTAATTTTGGTTGCATTGGTTTTGTTTGTACAAAACCTTTTTAATTTGATGTAATCAAAATTATATATTTTACATTTTAAAATTTTTTTCCAACTCTTGCTTGGTTTAAAAATTTTTCCTTTCCCAAAGATCTGACATGTATACTATTCTGTGTTCACCTAATTTACTTATAATTTCATTCTTTATATTCAAGTCATTCACCCATTCTGAGTTTATCTTGGTATAGGGTGTGAGGTGTTGATCCAAACCTAATCTCTCCCACACTGTCTTCCAATTTTCCCAGCAGTTTTTATCAAATAGTGGATTTTTGTCCTCAAAGCTGGAATCTTTGGACTTGTCATAGACTGTTTTGCTGAGGTCACTTACCCTAAGTCCATTCCATTGATCCTCCTGTCAGTACCAAATTGTTTTGATGACCACTGCTTTATAGTATAGTTTGAGATCTGGGACTGCAAGGCAAACTTCCTTCACATTTTTTTCATTATTTCCCTAGATATCCTTGTCTTTTGTTCTTCCAAATGAACTTTGTTATGGTTTTTTCTAATTCAGTAAAAAAAAAATTGGTAGTTCAATGGGTATGGCACTAAATAAGTAAATTAATTTGGATAGGATGATCATTTTTATTATGTTAGCTCATCCTACCCATGAGCAATCAATGTTTTGCTAATTGTTTAGATCTAGTTTTAATTGTGTGGAGAGTGTTTTGAAGTTGTGTTCATGTAGTTCCTATTTTTGTCTCGGCAGATAGATTCCTAAGTATCTTATATTGTCTAGGGTGATTTTAAATGGAATTTCTCTTTCTAATTCCTGTTGCTGAGATGTGTTGGAAATATATAGAAATGCTGATGACTTATGTGGGTTTATTTTGTATCATGCAACTTTGCTAAAGTTGTTGATTATTTCCACTAGCTTTTTAGTTGACTCACTAGGATTCTTTAAGTAGACCATTATATCATCTGCAAAGAGTGATAGCTTGGGGGGACAGCTGGGTAGCTCAGTGGATTGAGAACCAGGCCTAGAAACGGGAGGTCATAGGTTCAAATCTGGCCTCAGCCACTTCCTAGCTGTGTGACCCTGGGCAAGTCACTTGACCCCCATTGGCTAGCCCTTACCACTCTTCTGCCTTGGAGCCAATACACAGTATTGACTCCAAGATGGAAGGTAAGGGTTTAAAAAAAAAGAGTGATAGCTTGGTCTCCTCATTGCCTATTTTAATAACTTCAATTTCTTTTTCTTCTCTAATTGCTTCTGCTAGTGTTTCTAGTACAATGTTAAACAGTAGAGGTGACAATGGGCATACTTGTTTCACTCCTGATCTTATTGGGAAGGCTTCTAGTTTATACCCATTGCAGATGATGTTTGCTGATAGTTTAAGATATATACTGTCTATTATTTTTAGAAAAGACCCTTCTATTCCTATGCTTTCTAGTGTTTTCAATAGGAATGAGTGTTGTATTTTGTCAAAGGCTTTTTCTGCATCTATTGAGATAATCATGTGATTTTTTTTGTCAGTTTGCTTGTTAATATGGTCAATTATGTTGATGGTTTTCTTAATATTGAACCATCCTTACATTTCTGGTATAATTCCTACCTAGTCATAGTGAAGAACCCTTGTGATCACTTGCTGGAATCTTTTTGCTAGTATCCTATTTAAGATTTTTGCATCTATGTTTATTAAGGAGATTGGTCTGTAGTTTTCTATCTCTGTTTTTAACCTGCCTGGCTTTGGAATCAGTACCATATTTGTGTCATAAAAGGAGTTTGGTAGAACTCCTTCTTTGCTTATTCTGTCAAATAGTTTGTATAATATTGGGATTAGTTGTTCTTTGAATGCTTGATAGAATTCATTTGTGAATCCATCTGGACCTGGGGATTTTTTCTTAGGGAGTCCTTTGATGGCTTGTTCAATTTCTTTTTCTGATATGGGTTTGTTTAGGAATTCTATTTCTTCCTCTGTTAGTCTAGGCAATTTATATTTTTGTAAATATTCATCCATATCACCTGGATTGCCATATAATTGGGCATAATATTTTTTTAATGATTGTCTTGATTCCCTCTTCATTAGAGGTGAGGTCTTCCTTTTCATCTTGGGTACTGTCAATTTGGTTTTCTTCTTTCCTTTTTTAAATTAGATTGACCAGTACATTGTCTATTTTATTTGTTTTTTCGAAGTACCAGCTTCTAGTCTTACTTATTAAATAAATAGTTCTTTGACTTTCAATTTTATTAATTTCTCCTTTGATTTTTAGGATCTCTAATTTAGTCTTCATCTGAGGATTTTTAATTTGTTCGCTTTCTAGTTTTTTAATTTGCACGCCCAATTTATTGACCTCTGCCCTCCCTAATTTGTTAATATATGAACTCAAGGATATAAGTTTCCCCCTGAGTACTGCTTTGGCTGCATCCCATAGATTTTGAAAGGATGTCTCATCATTGTCATTTTATTCAATGAAATTCCTAATTGTTTCTATGATTTGTTCTTTAACTAATTTTGGAGAATCATATTGTTTAATTTCCAATTAATTTTTTATTTGCCTCTCCATGTACCCTTACTAATTGTTATTTTCATGCATTGTGGTCTGAGAAGGTTGCATTTATTATTTCTGCTCTTTTGCATTTGCTTGCAATGTTTTTATGCCCTAGTACATGGTCAATATTTATGAATGTACCATGTTCTGCTGAAAAGAAGGTGTACTCCTTTTTGTCCCTATTTATTTTTCTCCACATATCTACTAACTCTAATTTTTCTAAGATTTCATTCACTTCTCTTACCTCTTTCTTATTTATTTTTTGGTTTGATTTATCTAGTTTGGATGGAGGATGGTTCAGGTCTCCCACTAGTATAGTTTTTCTATCTATTTCATCCTTAAGTTCCACTAGTTTCTCCTTTAGAAATCTGGATGCTATGCCATTTGGTGCATACATGTTGAGTACTGATATTTCCTTGTTGTCTATACTGCCTTTTATCAGGATGTAATTACCTTCCCTATCTCTTTTGACTAGATCTATTTTTACTTTGGCTTTGTCAGATATCACGATTGCAACTCCTGCCTTCTTTTTATCAGTTGATGCCCAATAGATTTGGCTCCATCCTCTTACTTACCCTATTTGCGTCTATCTTCCTCATGTGTGTTTCTTGTAGATAGCATATGGTAGGATTTTGGATTCTAATCCACTCTGCTATTTGCTTGCGTTTTATGGGTGAGTTCATTCCATTCACATTCAGAGGTATGATTACCAGCTGTGTATTTCCCAGCATTTTGATTTCCACTCCTAGTCCTGCCCTTTATTCTTTCACTATTTCCTTCTACACCAGTGTTTTGTTTTTAATTGGTCCTCCTAATTTCATACTCTTATTTTACTTCCCTTTCTACCCCTCTTCTTATTCCCCTCTTATTTTCTTTGCAGTATTTTTAAACTATCCCCCATCCTCTCCCTCCCTTCTATTGCTTCCTTCTCCACCAATCCGTTTGTTAGCCTTCAACTTCCCAATAGGGAGCAAATCAATTATCTTCCCCAATGTATTTGATTGTTCTTCCCTCTTTAAGTCAATTTCAATGCATGTAAGAATTGAATATTTCCTATCTCCAACCTCTTTACCCTTACAATGTATTGATGTTCTCCCCCCTCCTGCCATGTGCTTCTTTGTGACATAAATTTACCCCATTTTGTTTCTTTTTCCATTTCTCTTAATATTAACGTCTTTTTAAAACTCTTGTTGTATATATATATACATATATATATTTATACATATATATCTATATATGTATTATGTCTTGGCATTTCATCCTATATAGTTTGTCACTGTTCCCTCTATCTATAATTCTTCTAGCTACCCAGGTGATAATAACAATTTTTTAAGAGTTACCTATATCCTCTTCTCTTGTATAGATATGTATCATTTTAACTTAGTGGGTTCCTTAAAAAAAGTTTGCTTGTTTTTTTCTTTGTTTTTTTCCTCCCCTTTCTTAATTACCTTTTGATGATTGTCTTGAGTTCTGTCTTTGGGCATCAAGTTTTCTGTTCAAGTCTGGTCTTCTCTTTGCAAATGCTTGGAATTCTATTTTATTAAATGACCACACATTCCCCTGTAAGAATATAGTCAGTTTTGCTGGGTAGCTGATTCTTGGTTGTAGATCTAATTCCCTTGCTTTCTGGAATATCATATCCCATGCCTTTTGGTCCTTCAGTGTAGATGCAGCCAGATCCTGTATTATATTAACTGTATTTCCATGGTAGATGAATGACTTCTTCTTAGCAGCTTGTAATATTTTTTCCTTGGTTTGGTAGTTCTTGAATTTGGCTATAACATTCCTGGTTGTTTTCAATTGGGGATTAAGTATTGGAGGTGATCTGTGGATTCTTCCAATCTCCACTTTTCCCTCTTGTTCTAGAATGTTGAAGCAGTTTTTTTGGATGATTTCCTGTAGGGTGATGTCCAGGCTTTTTCTTTTGTTATGGTCTTCTGGTAGACCAATGATTCTTAAGTTGTCTCTCCTGGAACAATTTTCTAAATCTTCTATTTTGTGAAAGAGATCTTTCATATTTTCTTCAGTTTTTTCATTCTTTTGATTTTGTTTTATAGTTTTCTGCTGCCTTGTGAAGTCACTTGTTTCTAGTTGTATTTTGGATTTTAAAGACTGGATTTTATCCCTGGCTTTTTGGTCATCCTTCTCCTTCTGCTCTGATTTTCTTTGGAGGTCATATTTCATCTTCTTTGCCTCATCTTTCATCTCCTTTGCCTCATTTTCAAGCTGATTAATTTCGGCTTTCAAGACACTATTTTCTTGTTTTAGTTCAAGTGCCTCTGTTTCCCGATGACTTATCATGCTTTTTAAGGTCTTTCCCCCAGTTGTCTTTAGCCTCTCTTAAGTGTGTTTTGAATTGTATTTTGAGTTCTTCCAAAGCCTGTTTCCAATTTGCTGGAGTTTTTGTGTTTTTGCTTTGTATTCCTTGATCCTCCTCTGTTACATTTTCTCTTTGTTCTTTGCCTGGATAGAAGCTGTCAATTATAATTTCTTTTTCCTTTTTCTGTTGTTTACTCATATTTGCCCCTTCTTCCCCTTCTCCCCCCCCCCCCCCGTAGTTTCCTGCACTCTTGCTCCTCTCATTGTGTGATGATCTGTGGGTTTAGGCTTTTCTGTCAGCCTTCACCCTTGGAACTTAGCAAGGCACTCAAAGAAGTCTGTGGGAGAGGGGTTTTGGAGCCTGAGCTTCCCTATCCTCTGAAGGCTTGATGAGATTAAGCTCAGCTGAGTTGAACTTGAACTCCTGGATGTGCTCTGAGGCCAAAACCTTGGGAAGGGGGTGGCAATATGGAGTGTCTCTGCTGCTGTGACTAGGCTGCCTCCTCTGTGCTTCTCCTCAACCTGCCTCCCAGCCACCTATGTTCAGAGTCCTGAGCCTAGCACAGCTTTGCCTTCAAGGTACTCCCTCCAGACTAGTGCCCTTGCCTGCCCAGAGATTCCAGCCACTGCTGGAGGCTCAGTACTGTGGGTGGGGGAGGGGTCCTGGGACCTTCTTTCTTCTTTCCCCTTAAACATGAGTGTTCTCAAATTGAGGATTTTTGGGGATGTACCTTTTAAGTTGAGTCCAGAAGGAGGGTTCCATAGCTCTGTTTTGTTGTTAGATTTGATTTTCAGTCCCCAGGAGCATTTGGTTTTTAATTGGTGAGGAAGGACTTTTCAGAGGTCTGAATTTTTGCTGCCTGTACACCACCATCTTGACTCCACCTCCTCTAGAAGCTGGTATTTTGACCAGGTCCAGACTCCATTAAGTTTGACCAGCTTAGTCTAGAATAACATTTTTTGAAACCTTTGACTTCCATCTCAGAATTAATACTGTGTATTGGTCCCAAGGCAAAAGAACAGCAAGGGCTAGGCAATGAGGATGAATTGACTTGCCCATGATCACATAGCTAAGAAGTGTTTCAGGCCAGATTTGAATCTAGTATCTCCAGTCTCTAGTCCTGGCTCTCAAACCACTGAACCACATAACTGTCCCATAGAAAAACATTCTTTATATTTGAGCCAGGTTTTTAAATTGCACAGTTGATCTAGAATGCCCTGGGTTCACAAAGACTACCTAATTCCAGAGGCTGTGAAAAGTGAGTGTTATATTGAATGTCTTTGTGTCTATGTGAGTTCAGTTATATTGTAACACCTGTATAATACCTCATGAAGATACAGAAACTTCCAAGAGCCTGGTTTCTAATCTCTGAGTTGGAGGATTTGGGTTCATGGAAACTTTTCTAGTTTGCTTTTCTCTTCATGCCTAGTTCCAAAAACTTTAATTTGTGAAATAATATTTAAGCAGGATTTTTTTCTAATAGGGAAGTCTTATGTCTTTTGTGCCCTTAATTATGTTCCTTGTGAAAACTGGAGATTTCAACCCCTGAAGGTGTCAAATAAACAACTCAGGATAAAAACAGGCAGTTTTCAAATTAAGAAAGCCAAGCTTCTAATAACCATATGAAAAATACTTTAAATCATTAATAGAAAATTACAAACTAATATACTTTTTTATTCTCCAAGTCAATTTTCACAAATTCTAAATAGAGATCTAAAATGATAACATTCAAAAAAAGTAAATTGGTGCATTTTGTGGATGATATTCTCCTTGCATCTCCAAATGCTAAAGTGTGTCTGAGATAGGAAGATTTTTTTGCTAGAATTATATAATTGTGGCCATAAAATCTCTAAGGCAAAATTACAGTGGGTTTTGCCTTGAGTGCAATATCTTGGTTTTGTGTTATCAGAGAGTTCCAGAAGTATCACACAGAAAAGAATAGCAGATATCCAAAAACTGAGTGCTCCTAAGACCAAAAAGAAATTCAGAGCTGTTCTTGAAACAACTGGTTTCTGTAGACAATGGATACCTGGATATAGCAAATTAACAAAATGTTTAACAGATTTGACCAGGAATACAGAACCAGAACCCCTGAAACTAAAGCCTGAACATCTGCAAGCCTTAAGAAAGCTTAAAGAAGCAATTTTATCATCTCCAGCTTTGGGTATCCCAGACTACACAAAATCATTCCAACTGTTTGTTAATGAAACTAAAGGTATTGCTTCTGGTGTACTGACACAGATTTCAGGACAAAATTATCATCCAATTGGATATTATAGTTGTCAGTTTGATCCAATAGTTGCTGGTACAGTTTCTTGTCTAAGGGGTATTGCAGCTGTAGCAGTGTTAGTCTAGAAGTTAGCAGATTTCATTTTGGGATGCCCATTGACTGTATATTGTTCATATCAAATAGAAGCACTAATGAGGAAATTTTGTACTCAATGTTATTCAGACCAAAGAATTTCCAAGTATGAAATTATTCTCCTATGTAGTGAGAACATCCAGTTGAGGAGGGGTAGTGTATTAAATCCAGCTATACTTCTTCCTGATTTGCCAAAAAATGGTGAACCATCACATGAGTATGTAGAAGTAGTAGATCTAGTGGATATGCCTAAGATGTATTTGAAAGACACTCCTATTAAAAATCCAGACTTGGTGTTATTCACTGTTGGTTCTTCATACTTGTGTAATGGAATTTGATGTATAGGTGCTGCAGTGGTCACAGAATTTGAGACACTGTGGTATGGCTCATTACCTAGTAGCCTTAGTGCTCAAGGGGAAGATTTGGTGGCATTGAAGCAAGCATGTTGTCTAGCTGAAAGTGCAAATATTTTTACAGACTCTCATTATTCATTTTCTGTATGTCATGCAACAGGAAAGATCTGGAAACAACAAGGGTTTATTACTGCATCAGGAAAACCAATTGCTTATGCAGGAATAATAACTGAGTTGTTGGATACTATCCAAAAACCTAAACAGCTAGTGGTGATCCATTGTAGATGTCATACTTGTGGCAGAGATCTAGTCTCTAAAGGAAATCTCAGAGCTGATGTAACTGTGGAATTTGCAGCCAGGAATGCTCCAGTATATGTAATGAATTTGTCAACTATTGAGTCTGATGACTTAGATAAAGCTCATATAGACTCAGAAATTCAGAAATGGAAGGAGAAATTTGGAGCAAGAAAAGAACATGGAATATGGGTTGCAGACACTGGAAAACCACTGTTACCAAAAGATTTGTATACCTATTTGTGTCAAGCCATTCACACAAAAGGTCATTTTGGTACTCAAGTTGTAGTATGTAAAAATTAAATTAGTATCAAGTAATTAAAAATATTATGTTTTTATGAGGTTTATTAAGGATTATTAGAAATTGTGAATCTTGAAATTTCTCAGACTTATGAATGTTAAAAATTCCCCCATTGGGGAATTCTCCATTGGAACAATTCCCTACTGGGAACATTCCCCATTTTGACAGTGAGAACTCTACTTGGATCAGAAATGGGAGGACCTCTGCTCCACCCGTACTTGGGACTGCTTTGGGGGAGAGAACTCCTTGCTAAACAATGAAAGTACTTTAACCCATACTTATAATGAAGCAAAAAGTTCTTTAAGCCATGCCTATTTTTAGAATTAATACAATGGGGTGCTAAGTACCTATTAAAGGTCAGGCAACTTGTAAACTTGCCAGGAGCAAAGAGGTGAAAACTTATTCAGAAGTTTTCTCTGGCACAAACTTACTAAAGGGATTAGTTGACCCAGCAGTGTTTTTAGAATGGGTTGTCCTTTGGAAAACATCTACTGTGATTGGTAGATGGAAGAACTTAGGGGAGGTGACATAGGAGAAAACCCCCTATATAAGAAAAAGCAGAATCTTTTGAAAAAAAATCCTTTTGGAGAAAAGCTCTTGGGAGAGGCTCTGAAGAAGGGAAGCTCTTGGAGGACAATCTCTAAGGAGGTCTCGCTGGAGCTCCTCTGAGGGGACTCTGTCCCTCTGGAGGCTCTTGAGAGAGGCCCTTTGAAACAGTCTCTGGCTGGAAGGCTATTTGAGGAGGACTATGGCTGGAACTCTCTCTGAGGAGACTCTGTCACTAGAATCCTTGCTTAGACAGACCTTGTGGTGAGTGATAAAAGACTGACTGACTGATCTCTCTCTCTTAAGACTCAGGTCTAGGCCATGTCGGCTTAAGGCCCTTCATACTTATTTCCTTTTTCTCTCTTTCTCTCTTTTCTTTAATTCCTCATTGTATTATTAATTAAATTCTCTATAAAACCCAGTTGACTTGGGTATATTCATAATTGGGAATATTTCCCTGGCGACCACCTTGTATTTGATTTAAAACCAAGACACTGTAGTGAAACATATTTTCTGTGGTCACATATTTACTCACCCACTCTTATATCTATCACAGTTTATATCTTCAACTATTTTAATCACTACGATTTATGACCTTCAACCATTTTAACTATTACAGTTTATGGCTTTAACTATTTTAAATGTTACAAAATCAAGGAATAAAGAAGATACAAATAAAAACCACGTGCCCATGGCTGATTAGCCAATTCAGAATCCCCATGGTCAGCTTAGCTTACCACTATACTTCCTACTTCATTGCAATGGCAGAGAGAGAGCCTGAGAGGTGTCATTGCCAGTTAAATACTAATTGTAGTCTTGCCTACGTGGAGACTCAGGGGAGATTATAGGGAATTCTGGGAAATACAAGGACTTCTGGGGATTGAAGTCTAGGGTTCAAAATCTCCATTTTTACATTCCCCTCTGAGGTCCAAGGAAGACTAGTCTTTCTGATGGGTCTTGTAAACATAGCAACTTTGAAATTATAGTAATTTGAGGATAAGAGGAAAATAGAACAAAACCAAAGATTTCTAGGTGCATTGACAAAAAATCAGTTAGGGGGAAGTCCCCTTCGGCATAAGAGTATACATACAAAACAAATGCATTTAAACCCACACAGTTCAAATCACCACATCCCAAAGTTCACTCTGGATCTTCTGGTGCAGCTTGTAGTCTGTGGAGGCACCTTCAAGGTGTCTTCTCCAAACAGTTCACTTTCTGGATTCAGAGAGGTAGCATGCTTCTTAACCTAAAATTACTCTCAAAAGGAATTTAAACTTTGCAGATTTAAAATAATAATAATTATACATCCACCCCCCCCCTGAAGAGGGTGATTAAAAAACACAGGGATCATTTAGGGATGCATGGATGAGTTATGCGGTATATGAATCAATTGGAAGAGAAATAAAAAACATCAAAAAAAATCCAAGTAAAAAAAGATAATTTCTGGATGAAATATAGACTATCAAAGTCTTATGTGTAAAAATTCCAAGTAAAGGAAAAATAAATCTATAACAGGCCCTTGAATCAGGGACCAATTGAAATGATATAAACATTAAGCATTTACCCAGTCAGTAGCCAGGACTACAGAAAGTTGCCACATTATGAAAGATAGAATAGGGACTAGATTTTTGGAGCCAGGTAGGAGCCAAATTTGAGATACTTGGTAAAATGTGGACAAGGAAGACCTGCCTTTAGCACATGTTTAATAGCTGCAACCTTGAACCCCAAACATGTTCAAATCCTCTTGTCATGGCTCAAAATTTTCATCAACCCCACCAGGATTGGTTGGTCTCTTTGACCTTGTGCTTGATTGGTACTATGCAGTTTAGATTTGTGCTTCTTTGGCACTGTGCAATGGCTCTTTTGTATTCTCTTGTCCTGGAATCAGACAGAATCATTAAGCAACATACCATAAAATTTTTTAAAACAATTAATAGCATCATTTTTATAGTCTAAAGCTTTTTGAGTATGTATTGACATTATAGAAAATACATTTTAAACTTATATTACTGCAAAATAAAAAAAAAAGTTAAAATCTTAATACTGGTGACACGTGATTCAAATATAAAAAGGAGAGAAAAAATAAAAAACTAAAAGAGTATATTGCACATGCAAGAAAAATATAATAATAAAAGAGTTTTAAAATAAAAAATATAGCTTATAATCATTGACACACTGTGTCAGCTAAGGAAATGTAGAATATAAGGTTTCTCACCAAAAATGAGATCCATTTTCTCTTCATACCTGGCCATGATCCACTGTTAGTGCAAGCAAATGAATTTCACAAAGTAACAGTTTTTTATAAAGAACAGTAGTAAACATGTAATGCATATTCAAACGGTATCAATATCCCCAAAATCCACAATAGCCTAGTTAATTAAAATAGCAAACAAACCCGCTATCATATTTAACATGAGTCTGCTGTATGACATTTAAAGAAGCCTATGAACTGATGGATATTTGTCACAATTTTTTCAGGTGTAGCAATGTTTCAACCTTGGCTGAGATATTTAAAAACAAAGTAAAATTTATTTGGGTCTGGAACATCATCAAGAAATCTATATTGTTCTGGTGGAAGTAAAGTAATCTGAAGAGTTATAAATGAGAGATGCTCCCTTTTGGGGAGCTATCCAGGGGTACCATTCCCTGGGATTAACTTCCCAGCTCCGTTGGTATGAGACTGTGATGTCCCATCCATTCACATTTTTATAAATGTGGGAGGTGGGGATTATAATTTTATTTCACTTCAGCCACTAAAGTGGACCTTACCTCCTGTTAGAGGCAGGCAAAATGATCAGAGTTGTTGAAAACAAATCTAAAAATCATGTCTAAAAACCCTTTAAAATCAATTTGAGACATTTAGCTCATGAAATTTTCCAAAGGTTGTTATACAATTGTAACCAGTTTTGATGAAGTCCATCTATCCTCTTCGTGACAATTTACAAATTCAAAACAGAAAAAAAAAGCTGCTTTATATATGGGATTATTTAATAATGTTTGTTTAGTATAGTATAGGGGGAAAGCAACAGAATATAACAGTAGTTAAAACCCAGTACATTAAAATGATTCAGTGTAACAGAATAATATTGAATACATTAATGTATGAACTCAAAACTGACAAAATTAAATCTTAAATAAAACAATCAGGAAAATGCAATAAAATACAGTTTTTTATAAAATATTAGAGTCTAAAAAGCCTTAAAAATATAACCTCCAGTCTCTTTAAAGTACATTTTTGTTTTGTTTTTCTTTATCCATTGAGATGCCTTTTGTCAGTACTATGGAATTCCCCATAGTGGAGAACATGGGTTTTAGGAATCTCAAATTGGGCAGGCCCAAATGGCAAAGAGTTGCAGGGAGATGAATTTTCCCCTGAGTCTCAGGTAAGATGAGTAAAAGGATCAGTGCACTCAAAAAACATCCTTTTAAATAGGCAAAGTACTCTCATAGAATATGCCATACTTCCTGTTTGGAAAAGTCTCTTCCTTCTCCTTGTCCCCCCCCACCCCCGAGGTCCCCTATCACATGGAGGCTAATTGTTGCCTAAGGAAAGAACACCCCAATTTTTACCAGTTGGTTTGTGATTCTGAAGACACAGGGGCAACTACCAGCAGCCTGGATCCTGGGGATAGTCTGGGGTGATCTGGCTCAGAGGTCGGAGAGTTGCTGGGGCCGGGGCCAGGATTGGGAGAGTGATCTGAGTCAAGTAGGTCTGGAGTGGATGACTGGAGGCAGGAGCAGATGGCTGGAGCGAGATGAATCAGAATCAGGTTTGCTGAAAAGCCTTTGGCAGGAGAAATGTGGCTTAAAAAATTATCTAGGCTATCTTAAAAAATTTGAGAAGTTCTCATCCCTTTGTGGTCACTAAAAACTATAAAAATTAAATTAATATCTAGTAATAAAAATATTATATTTTTATGAGGTTTATTAAGGATGATTAGAAATAAAGGAATAAAGAAGATACAAATAAAAACCACGTGCCCATGACTGATTAGCCAATTCAGAATCGCCGCACTTGGCTTAGCTTGCCACTATACTTCCTACATTATTGCAATGGCAGAGAGAGAGCATGGGAGGTGTTACTTCCAGTTAAATACTAATTGTGATCTTGCCTATGTGGAGACTCAGGAGAGATTATAGGGAATTCTGGGAAATGCCAAGGACTTCTGGGGATTGAAGTCTAGGGTTCAAAATCTCCATTTTTATAGTAGACTCTGTAAAATGGCAATGAGTAGCACTGGGAATAAGTACTCTTTCAAATAAGATACAAATTGAGTTGTTCTGTATGCCAAACATTCAACCAAGGTGCATTCAGAAAGAAAGGTTTGGGTGGTAGACCTTTAGCATATTGTCCATTTGAGAGTTTGCAAATTGATTACATTAGCATGCCAAAAGCTGGAAGATATAAGTTTTGTCTGGTAATTGTGAAAAAGTTAACAAAATGACCGGAAGCTTTTCCATCAAATACAAATACAGCTAACTTTGTGGTGAAAGTGTTGATTTATAGGATATTATTCCTAGATTCGGTGTACCACTCACCATAGACTCTGATAAGGGATCTCATTTCACCCACAGTATCCTGAAAAGAGTTTATGAGAATCAAGGAATAACACCTAAAAATCATGTTCCTTATCACCCACAAAGTTCAGGTCAAGTGGAGCATGTGAATAGGGCTAGCTATTCTTCCCATAGCTTTGTTTTACCTATGTACAAGACCAAAAGCAGACTTAAATATATCATCTTATGAAATGCTCTTTGGACATGCTCCATTACAGGTAAAAACGTGTAAGACAGTCTATACATCTCTCTTAGGAGGAGATTGTTAACTTGCTTCATATTTAAGTGCACTATAACAATGACTTAGAGAACTGCATGATATGGGAGAATTGATCCAATCTGGTCCATTGGATTATTCTCTTCATAATTTCCAACCAGGTGATATGGTATATGTAAACATTTTGCTAAAAAATCAGCAACACAAGAGAGTTGGGTAGGTTCTTATACAATTGTGTTAGTTTCACCATCTTCAGTAAAAGTATTAGGTAGAGATTCATGGTATCATTGTTCACATCTTAAATTAGCTCATGGAAGTAATAATGAAAATGTACAAATCATTCAAGAAGTAAATGAAGAATAAATCGTGGAAAGTTGAGATTCATTAGGCAAATAGAGTCTGCAGTATAAAAGATCAGTAAGGAGAGGATCATTCCATTGGAAAAGGACATTTGGATGGAAGAAGACACTGCAGATGAAGAGGAGAATTTAAATAATTGATGGACATATAAAAAGACTAAAAGACTTATAAATATTAAAAGATAAAGACTTTGAAGAAAATTTTCAATGAAGAGGATCAAGTGAGTAATGGACTAATGGTTTTAAGGAATTAGGGTAATGTAATATAAAACAACATAATATATATTCACACAAGCATTCATAAATACATTTTACTACCATGGATTTGGAGAGGAAGAATTCTTCAAATAAGTTGAGAAGAAAAGGAATAATCTGAGGTTTTGGTAAGTATATTGCATGCAACAGTAACACAACACAAACACAGCAGTACTATTGACATAACACTAACAAAGCAACATAGCATAGCATGAATAACAACATAAACATGTACACAAAAACATAAACATGGTTAGGTTACATTGAATGACTAGTTGAATGAGTGAAACAATGTATAGCTAGGATACTAACAATATTATAATTATTTATAAAGTAGTTAGTTACTAACAAAAATGGTTAGCTACTTAGTTAAGTATAGGAATATAGGTAGATAAAAGATTTTATGAAGATAGGGCTATAGATTAATAGATTAGAATTTAAAATAGATAATATAAGGTAATATACTGAACTACACTACAAAATACATTGCAACATACATAACAACATAAAGTATCTAAGACATATGACATAAACTATCACATACAAAAATTATAAATACATGTGTAAATATATGTAAATAGTGTGTATAATAGGATTGTAAAATCAATTGTATTATAGTGTATGTTTATGTATAATTGTAACATGTATAAAGATGAAGTATATATGTGTATATGTATAGCATACATGTATATATTATATGTATGTAGTATATGTATATATAATTTATATAAATAGATCACATATGTTTAATTTTATCTATTGTTACATGTATTTTGCATAAGTGACATTGATGGTTGTTTTAATTTTTTTGTACAACTTATGCAATGTTGTGCTTATTGTATTTTTGTTTTAAAAAAATAAAAGAGAGAAGGGAATGTACCCTAGGGAGGAGGCTTGGACCCTGAGGTATGGAGTGGGAGAAGGAAAGAGAAGAGAATTCCCTTCTCCACAAAGCGGGGTTTTGGGGAGATAGCAGCTGTAATGGGTTGGCTCAGAGAGAGGAGAGGGGGTTTGAAGATTTCCCCCCTTCTGCCTTCCCTCCTTAGCTAAAGCTGCTCTCCCCAATTCACTCTTGTCCTTCTTGTCCCCCCTCTACTACTCAAGACCAAAAGGTCTCCCTGTGATTCCGTTCATTCACACTCAGCTTGGGGAACAGATAACTTTAATGATTACTCAATCAGATAATACAAAAGGAATAATGGACAGGAAATAATGGGAAAAAGAAAGTGGGAAAAGGGGATCCCTGTCTCTAAACCCTTTTCCTCCCTCCTCGAGTTTGGGGGGAACTCAAGCCTTTATAGCCTGAGCCCCCTGAAAGAAAGTCAGGTTGACTCACCCCTGGGCAACAGGAGCTGAGGTAAAGTCTGCTCAGGTTTCCTTTCAGAAAGTCCCTTCAATTGGGAAGTGTTGGGGGGAAGGATTTCCAGTCACCAGCAGGAAAAGTGGGTAACCCTTGGGAGAAAGTCTTTATCCACCTTCTCTCTTCCACATCTCAAGATCGAGAGACCCTCACTCACTGCTCTCCTCACCAGAGTCTTCTCTCCTGCAGAATTCCCTCCTGGGGCCCCTTCCCTGTCGAGGTGATCAATTTCATATACTCTTCAGTCTCGCACTTTTTCTCTAGTGCCAGCCTCTATCACAATTTTTCAAAAGTTTTTTTTCCTTCTAAGTTTGATGTTTATGCATTGCAACAGTTGTAGAATTTTCTGTATTAGTTGATGAGTAGGGTTTCATGATTTTAATGTTTTGCATGAAACTTGTGTTTAGCTTTTGGTTTTGATGCTTTTTACTTTTTATGCTTTTGCATATGTTTGATCTGTATTTTGAAATTTGTAATTGTTCATTGTACACTTCCCCCTTTTACCTTTCCTTGATTAAATCCCTAGAATAGGATAGTATTAGATAGGATAAGATAGTTGATTGTAGGTTGTCTGTTATTTTGGGTAGAAATTTTAGTTAAAGGAATATGTAAGTATGTTAAATGCACAAATGCCAAAATAGTGTTTTTAACACTATTTCAGCTTTGTGCAAGGTTGGGGGGGGGGGGACACTGTAGGAAAGGATTTCTAGCAGGGTATAGTAAAGCAGGCTCTTAGCCTATCATTCCATATAGCTGGCTGGGTCAGCATTCTAAGACAGTTGAGAAGCTCTCTCAAGCTGGATGGCAGACTGAGAGGCTGTGTGTCAATGGGTCTCCCTGAAGAAACCAATTTAGGAGCTGCCAAGGACTTTGGATTATCTTTTAAAGGTTGAGTGAATGTTTTTCTTTACTCTGGTGGACAGGTGTGAATGAATGTGAACTTCTCTTTCTGGACCTTGTGAAGACCCTATATCTTGATCCTGCTATTTTGACCCAACCAAGGACTCTGGAGTTTGTGAGAGTCTTGGCCCTTTATGGACTTTATCTTTTATTTACAGTTTAGTTAGTTAGATTAAGTTTAGATTAGAAACCTTAGTGTGTTAAACTCTGGGTGATTAGAGATGTCACTCCCTGATTCCCTTTCTAAAACCCTTATCCTTGTTTAGTTTAATAAATCCCTTTTATATACATTTTGTTAGTGTTATTCCATCTGTTAACCTTCCCTTTCCCTTTCCTCCTTATTACACATCTCACACCCATTAGATTGGAAAAGATGACAAAAAAGAAAAAAAGATAAATGTTGGAATGGCTTCTCCATTACTGGTGAAGCTCTGGTTTCGTCCAGCCACTCTAGAAAGCAATTTGGAACTATACTCCAAGGTTGCTCCACTCTGTAAACCAGTTGACCCAGTTATGCCAATCCTAATTTGACCTATATTTCAAAGAGATCAAAGGTAGGAAAAGGACCTACACATATAAAAATATTTATAACAACTCTTTTCTTAGTAGCCAAAAGTTAGAAACTAAAAAGTCCTCCTATTGGAGAATGGAAAAGCAAATGATACATAAATGTAGTGGAATGTTGCTATTTCATAGGAAGTGACAAGAGGACAACTTCAAAGGAAATTGGGAGGACCTTTATGGATTAATGTAGAGAAGTGAAAAGAAATGGAAGAACAATGTGTACAATGACAACAGTATTATAGAGACAAGCAGTTTTGAAAGACTAGAATTCTGATCCATGCAATAATAAACTGTAAGAGCAGAAGACTGAAGCTAAAATACATCAACTACCTGTTACTACCAGAGTGGTGATGAACGTAAAATGAAGAGAAAGATAAAGGCATGGCTAATGTGGAAATTCAGAAGACTAAAGATAAAACATATCAACTACCTGCTACTAGAGTGCTGATAAACTTAAAATGCAGAGAAATAACTGTTTTCAGGCATGGCCCAAAATATGAGAGGGGCAGATTAGAAATGCAAGTAAAAATAAATAAATTTATTAAAAAAAACCACAACCCAAGGTAGCACATGTCCAACATTTACTTTCTATCTTTGGGACATTTTATGTTAGAAAATACTAATAAAATTACTTATTAATGACATTATTAATTATTGTAATCAATATAAGTCATTATTAATACAATTAATTATTACATTATTAATGATTACTTATTAATGATTAATCTTACCTATACAATGGATTTTTATCACATTTATGATCCTCCAACAATACTGATTGCAAATTACTTATATCTGCCCATCCTTTGGGACTCTTGTTCCTCACTCATAGAATGCTCTCCTTCCTCATCTCTATATCCTGGCTTCTCTTGCTTTCTTGAGGTCCCAGATAAAATCTTACTGTCTCTAAGAATCCTTCCCTGATTCCCCTTGATTCTAGTGCCTTTTCTCTCTTAATTATTTCCAGTTTATCCTGTAGATAGCTTGTTTGCACATAGTCATTTGAATGTTGTCTCTCTCATTAAACTATGAGCTCCATGAGAATAAGGACTATCCTTTCATTTTCTTTGTATTACTAGCCACTTAAGGCAGTGTCTGGCACATAGTAGGCATTTAATAAATTTAAATTGACTAACTGACCTTCCCCACTGGATGATGCTTTTAAAGAATTTACTTTTGGAAGAGTGTTTGTTGGTTTTTTTTTTTTGCTTTTTTTGGGGGGAGGACATGCATTTAAAGAATTTTGAAAGTACTTTGAGAAATGTTGATGAACTACTGCATATGTGATTGCCATAAACTGCATTAAAAAGACTTGTAAATCTTTTTATGGAGACAAAATTAGATAAGGCTATTTCTATCAAAAATGTGACATGAATGCCAACTTTGAGTCAAAGTAACAGGCTGAGGATGAGGAGATGATCAGTGCTGAACAGATTTCTAAAAGGTATTTTTTTATCTTTTAAAAAATTTTAATTTTTATTATTATGCAAAACACACTTCCATGTTTGGTCATTGTTGTAAGAGTGCACTCATACAAAACCAAAAATCCCAACTAAAATCATAAATATGCTAATATGAAAGATAGTATGCTTTAATCAACATCCATCTGACTCCAGCAGTTCTTTCTCTGGATGTGGATAGCATTCCCATCATAAGTCTTTTGGGATTGTCCCACATCATTGGGTTGCTAAAAGTAGCCAAGTTTTCACAGATAATTATCATACAATATTGCTGTTACTACATTTGATGTTCTCCAGGTTCTGCTTATTTCATTCTGCATCAGTTCTTGCAGATCTTTCCAGGTTTTTTGAAATCATCGTATCATTTCTTTTTTTATTAGGAAGTTTTTATTTTCTTTTTTAATAATTTATTTTATTTTAATAACAAATTTCCACATGAATTTTCCGAAGTCATATAATCCCAAATTGTCTCCCTATCTTTTTCCTTCCCCCCTCCCAGAGCTGGCAAACAATTCAATCTGGAGATTCAATATATATATTGAATAAATGTATTATCATGCAAAACATGTTTCTATATTATTCATTTTTGTAAGTGAATAATCTTATAAAACCAAAACCCTAAAACATATACCCAAATAAATAAATGATAAATCATATACTTTCAACTTTATTCTTACTCCAACAGTTCCTTCTCTGGAGTTGGATAGCATTCTTTGTCATAAGTCCCTCAGAATTTTTCTGGATCCTTGTAGTGCTGTTAGTAGGCAAGACTATTACACTAAAAGATACTTTTAAAATGTCGGCAATTATTATGTTTCTGATTTACGATCACCAGAACATTTTACTAGCCATAGAACTGAATAGTTAGATTCACTTGTTATATTCATGCTAGCATATGTATCTCTTTAAGATATGAACAGACCAATAAGAACAACTGACAGGCAAATCATGTTTCAGGATAGTTCAGGAGTGGATAATTTATTTCTCAGTCTTTGGAGAGAAAAATACCCCTGTCAATGGGTTCATCATTCACATACAAAAAGCATGGTTCTCTTCAGACTGCATAAAAACTGATGTGGACTCAGCTGGAAAGGACTAGATAATTAAAATATCAATCAGAACAGAAAGATTAAATGACTTTGTTTGAATAGAGCAATTGGACTGAATTAGAATTGAAACGAAAATGAAATGCTGAGTTATAAAAGAAGCAAATGTCTTAAGATTGGCTATGTCTTTAAGTAAGTGCAGAGGAAAGGATGACAAGAGGCACTTGCTTAAAATGTTAGCTCTAAGGGTTTTGTTGCCTTAAGCATATTGGAGTACATTCACCTTTCCTGAGCTATACAATCAAGCACATACAGCATATTTTGTTGCCAATAACATTTTCCTGCCCTCTGTCCTCTATTGTTGAGTATACAGAGTACAACATAGTTTACTTACAAAGAACATTAAAAACAAATTTTAAGTATATTGTCTTGAAAAAGCAGCTTGCTGATTTTTGGGAGGGGGCGGAAAAAGAGGAAATGTAGTATAGTGGAAATAGACCTTGGAGTTAGAAATATCTGGGTTCGGAAAGGCTGGTAAGTAGATGGTCATCTTTGGAGAGGGAGTGGGGAGCAAGGAAGTGCCTAGTGTTAGCAGGGAGATGTTTTAATGAACACAAATAGAATTATCGTTCCTACCATGAAGAGTGTATGTGGTCATTTGCAAGAGCTACAATAGGAACATTCAGGCATGTTATAAGTGCTCTAATTCATATCATCGTAACTAGAGTTTTGCTTGCTGCATGTCTTATTTCTTTAAAAATTATGAAAAGAAAAGTCATTTGATTTCTCACTGGGAAAAACAATTTAAAGAAGAAATATTGCATAGCATTGAATTCCTGGATTAGGGATCAGGAGATCTGGGCTCTGTCACTAACTCACATAAAGAGGTACAAAACTTTATCCAAATAACAAAATTCTGGAGAATTAGAATAGATGAAACAAAAGTCAGTGGCTTTGTGAAATAAGTTCAAACCTGAAGGACAAAGGAAAATGAAGGTATTTTATATATTAAAAATAGAAGCCAATCTGGAAAACAGATTAAAGAGAGCTAATGTAAGAATCACTGGACCTCTGAAAATCATGTCCAAAAAAAAGAGCCTTTATGTAATATTACAAGAAATCATAAAAGAAAAATGCCCAAATCTCTTAGAACCAAAAGTGAAAATAGAAAGGTTCTATTGATTACCTCCTGAAAGAAACCCCCAAATAAAAACTGCTGGCACCATCATAGTCGAAATCCAGTTTCCAGGTGAAAGGAAAAAAACAAACAATCCAAGGGGCAGCCAGAAAAAGTTTAATTACTAAGGAACAATAGTGAGGAACACACAAGATTTAGTATAAAGGAATGGTGAGTCTGAAATAGGATATTCCAAAAGGCAAAAGATGTATGTTAATAACCAAGAATAACTTAGCATGCAAAGATGGAGGATAATCTTATATGAGGTAAAATAAATGTTTAATGAAATAGAAGACTTTTAGGAATTAATTATGAAAAGACTAGAGCTTGGTAGAAACTTTGAAATACAAATACAGTAGTTCATAGAAGCATAAAAAGGTAAATATATAAGTAATCAATTAGAAAATACTTTATAAGGATGAAAAATTTCATTCTACTGGGGATAGGGAGAGGGGCTAATATAAGCATTCCTTAAGAATGATATCAGCAGGGATCACAGAGTCAAATAATATGGAGAATCTGGAAGTAATTGTTGTTTTACTTGTGTAATGGGACTTTGGTAGACATTCAGATCATCTAAGATGGAGGCACCCATGTGGGAGAAGCTAGGAACTAACTTCTGGGGGAACTGGCTTATGTATGAACATTCTGTATGGGCTTTGATAGGGACCAGCTTCTTTCCACTGATAGCATCTTTAAAATTACCAGACTATGATGCTCTTGCCCTCTTTCAGTGTCCAGGAATGAAGAACTCATTCAGTCACTCAGGGGCAACATGCAGTAATTGATGAAGGTCCCGAGGGTCTTAAAAAAAAGGCCTTATGGTTTTAGTCTTGCTTTTTGGTTTATGTACAGGGAGTTTTCAAGGTCTAAATATAGGGGGTGGAACTACTCTTCCTTTTTCCCTCTGTCCTCCAAGAGCTGGAGCCATAGTGACTTTAGAACCCAGGATTCCAGGGAGATGTTTTAACTAGCTGATCAGGGAAGTCTTGAGATATCATGGTTCCAGGACACAAGCTCAGGGAGCATTGCAGTTGGAATTTAGTAAGACTAATGCTCTTTTGGAACTGAGTTAAACTTTAAACTGAATCTCTCTCCTTTCCCCAGAGATTGAGAGGCTATTGGAGGAGATTATGCCCCCAGGTGTTGGAGAGAATGTTTTTATTATTATTATTTTATTATACCTTTGAAGTAAATATTCCTTTGTAAAAAACTAATTTGGCTTTTATGTGTTGAAATGGAAATGGGGTTCTTAGGAACCCTAAAATCATGATGATCAGAATTGGAATGGGGCTTGGCCCAACAGCACAGATTAGACTCCCTAAAAGTACTAGAAAACCTCAGAAAGGGGTGAAATGTAATACACTTGACCTTCAGAAAATGAGGGGCCAGAGTAATACACTGTTATATTTTACTATGCATATTTGTTGTAGGGGTTTTATTTTTCTTTCTTTCCTAGAATAAGAGGAAGAGGTGAAAGGGAGAGAGGGGATGTGTTTAAATGAAAAACCAATTTAATGGGGAAAAAAGCCAACATTAAGGGGCAACAAAATTGGTCAGAGATAATGGTCAATGATAGTACTATGCTCAAAGATAAAGGTGATAAGATTTAAGCATTTTTTTAAATTCTTTTTAATAATAGATAATGATTTTTAAGAACATACTTAATGGGAGAATTTAAGTACTTTGAGGAAAATATTTGTTGTGAAAAAACAGGATATGTCCATACATTTTAAGGGAAATAAAAAGCTTTCCAAGAAAATTTTAGAAAATCTCTTGGTTCAGAAATAAAGGAATGGAAGAATTATTAAAAATAGGAATATTTTAATAATGTAAGTCCTAGTGGTATACTCCCTAGAAGAGCGAACAAGTCTATATTCCTCCTCATTTACTTTTCACTTTCTATCAAGTCAACAACTAAATATCAGCTATGTGCCAAGCACTATACTAAATGCTGAACATACAAAGAAAAGTAAAAATGGTCACTATTTTCAAGAAGTTCAAAGTCTAATGAGAAAAACAACTTGAAAACAAATATGGACAAACAAAATGTATACAGGTTAGGTGTAGTCTCAAGGGGAAGACATTAAGATTAAGGAAGGCTAGAAAAGGTTTCTTTTCGAAGGTGGAACTTTGGCTGAGACTTGAAGGAAGCCAAGAAAGTCAGGATGTAGAGAGTAGATGAGGCATTAATTATGAAAAGACCAGAGCTTGGTAGAAACTTTGAAATACAAACACAGTAGTTCATAGAAGCATAAAAAAGTAAAATATACAAGTAATCAATTAGAAAACAATTAGAAAATACTTTATAAGGATGAAAAATTTCATTCTACTGGGGATAGGGAGAGGGGTTGATATAAGCATTCCTTAGGAATGATGTCAACAGGGATCATAGAGAGAGTCAACTAATATGGAGAACCTGGAAATAAACTAACTTGTGTAGCTTTTGTGGGCTTTGGTGGGCATCAGATGATCTTTTAAAAGTCAGTATTTTATATTTGATCTTGGAAGTAATCAGGAGCCACTTCAAGTTTGCTGAATAGAGGGGGTGATATGGTAAGACTTTTACTTTGAGGAAATTAATGTGTGTGTAGGTGCCATTTATGGGACAAAATGGAACAGGTTTCAATTTCCTTTGCAATCAGAACTAGCCTTCCACAAAATGATAGCTTATTTTTGAACATCTTTGCCCAACCCTTTGTTCTCTGAATGACTCTTCATCACACCCAAACATTTCTATTTTATGATATAAGATTTTATTATGCATATTTAGATTATCTAAACATATTGATGTGACTCATTAGTTGCATGGATTGATATGATTGAGGCCTGACCCACCTTTGCACAATGTAGGAGGAGGACCACACTTGTAACTCAAGCATGTTGCTTGGGGTGAGGGACAAGGAATGTCTTAGAGACCATAGAGGCTGGGCATCTCCTTCAGTTTCCAAGAGGAGTACCAGGCAAGAATTATACATATCTGGCACTGCTTAATTATCTCTGACATAAGAAAAAGATAGGTTCAGAACAAAAGCTGTTTCCTTGATTTCTTTTAAGGATACCCTTAGCTTAGATTTGCCAGCATAGCATCTTCCCACCAAAAGCAAGTTACACAAATGATCATCACAAATTCTAAATAATCAGTAAACTCATTTAACCAGGCAAAGGAGCAAAAAAGAAATCAGAGTACTATAGATTAGACTCTATTAAAAATATCCAAGTAAATGAGCAATTAATCTGAGAGAGAAATTCAGCTTAAACCGCAAGAGAGACTGAGCTCACTTAGGAGAGATTTTCCCTCAGAAGTTTCCAGAATTGCAAGCTCTGGCGGTTGAGGAACATCATAGGACCAGTTTCTATACACATCTATGAGTCTCAGAGCTCTGATCTATAATTTAACATCTCCTCTCCCAAGAGATCTTTTGTCTTTGAGTATCTCACAACTCAAGTAAGTTGTTTATGGCAGGTAAACAACCTCAAGGTCAGCATTCTCTCAGCAATTCCAAAATCACTCTCCCATCCATAAACAGGGGAATAAAATATAGGTCTGTCCCTCCTCAAAACCACTCAGTCTTGGGAAGGAATAAAGTTACGAAGAAAATGAATTCTTTAAAAAAAAGAATTTATGGTCGCATTTTCCTTTTTTAACATGCTAGAGGAAATTGAAACAATGCCTTTCCCACTTTTCCCATCCACCTTTTCTATTTACTTTTCCTTCTCCTTTTCCCTCTTTTCATCTCCTTTCCTTTCTTTCCCCCCTTACTGGTCCTTTCATTTTCATTTTCCTTCCCATATTTCCTTTCAACTCCCACTTCATCCTGACCTACTTCTTTCCTAAACAATCCCTTCCTTTTCATATGAAATTTTGTCTTTTGGGGGGAAATGCTTGTTTTAAATAATTTTCAGTACTACAGTGGACCAGATCAATCCCTTTTGTTTGGTTTCATACTACATATCTAATAACTTTTCTCCCCAATAAGTTCATTTAGAATACTTAAGCATCTTTTACTATTTTTAAAAAATAATAAATCAATCTAGAATATCAACATGTCCCTTTTCTCTATTTTGCAAAACTTGGCCTGGTAGAAGGGAGACCTTACCTCTAATGAAGAGGAAATCAAAGCAATATTAAGAACTATTTTGCCCAATTATATGGCAATAAATTTAAAAAAAAAAAAGGTAAGAACTATGTGAGAGCTCACTTGCTGTCTCACTCCTTACCTGAAGTTTTCCACCCTTTATCAGAATCCTTACCCTACTTTCAATCTACCCTGAACCTAAGGCTTTTTAGCATCTTATCTCCTCCATCCCTTATGATTTGTTATTTTGCTTTATTGATTTAAATATTTTTCTTTAAAAAATTTCATCTTCATTTTATTCCAATAACAAATTTACACAATAAGTTTTCCAAAGTTACATGATTCCTGTTGTCTCCCTCCCCTCTCCTGGAGTTGCTGAGCACTTCCACTGGGTTAATCACGTATTATCACTCAAAGCATATTTCCATATTATTCATTTTTGTAAGAGAATAATCTCATAAAACCCAAACCCCAAATCATATACCCCTAAAAACAGGTGATAAACCATATGTCTTCATCTGAATTTCTACTCCAACAGTTCTTTCTCTAGAGGTGGATAGGGTTCGTTTTTCATAAGTCCCATTTTTTAACTTGAGACTTACCTTTCCAGTATCACATTCCTTAGAGTTGGGATCTCTATTTTTTAATGTGTCAACTTTGATAAATCTTCACATCAAGGAGATATATAAAAGATGAGGGGTCATCTAGAACCCTTTCTCCTAGTAAGGCAAAAATTACATTTCATTTATAAAGCATTAATTAAGTCCCTATTAAGGGTTATGCAATGTGCAAAGTATTGGGAACACAAGCATTAAAACAGAAACAACTCTTGCCCCCACGGGAATTTATATTTCCCTAGGGATACTTCATATACCCAAGTAAATAAATGCAGATGATATATAAAATAAATCCACATAATTTGAGGAAAGGGAGAATTAACAACTGGGTGAATTAAGAAAGACCTCATGTAGGGATTGGTCTTGAAGGGAACTAAACCATTCTAGGCATGGGGGACAGTTTATACAAAGGAATGGAGATGGAAGGATAATGTTCTTTATAGGAAGCAAAACTATGCCACGCTAGCCTGAACACAGGGTTAGCTGCCTCTAAAGGATGTGATTAGGAAGAGGGAGACAGTTGTGGGGCAGAAGAAACTTGAAGAGATGTCAAGAAAGATGAAGATTGAGAAAAGGGCATTAGATTTGGAAATTAAGAGATCATTGATAACTTTGAAGAAAGTTTTAGTGAATGATGAGATTAGACTACTAAGCCCTCTGGTTTAGAACTGAGTGGAGAGAAGGCAGATCCATCTAATATAACTTTCTTAAGGAGTTAGTCATGAAAGGGAAGAGAGATATAGGATAATTGCTAGCAGGGGTGATTGGATCAAGTGGAAGTTTTTTAAGGATGGAAGTGACATGAGCATATTTATAGGAAACAGGGTAGTAGCAAGTAGATAAAGAGAAATAGAATGTTATGAAACCATAGGGACAATAAAGGTCTAGTCTTCTGAAGAAGCTGAGAGGGGATAGGAACAAAGGGGCATGTTTTTGCCTTAGGAAGGAGAAGGGAGAAGTGAGGGAGCAAGAGAGGGAGATATTTGTTGGAAATTTTTGTGTAATAAACAAACAAAATACTTCCAAAAAGTGGAAAAGAGAGATTAATGGTGAGTTTCCTCCAATGGAAATGGGGGTAGGGAAGGAGATTCATAAACAGCTGATAAAGGACATCTAGAACATGATAGAAACTTGCTATTGGCAGAAGAAAAGGGCTTCTTGCCCTTCAGAAGTCACTGGTGCTAGCCTTTGGCAAAGGTGACTCTAATGAATGACCAATTAGCAGGGCATATTGTGCATTGATTATTTTTTTTTCAATGATAGTGACTGTTTTACCCTGCTGGATATGCTTGAGACTATAATATACATTTCCCAAACAGTGGGATAATTATTTTTCATGATACATATAACCAGAAATTAGTGTATGATAGTAATGAATCAAGAATTAGATATCATCTAAGTATGGTGCTACTCTTCCCTATGATATTAAAAGAATGAGAAAGAATCATACAGAATGAGGTATGAAGGTAATGAATTCTGTACTGGCCTTGAGAGAGTACGCACATTACTTATATGGATCCATCAAATCGTTAGGCTGGAATTAGCAGTGTAGCCATAGATTATAACAAAATAATTGATTTATGGCCTGTTAACTTAGTTGTAAACATAGACTGCTAGAGCTAAAAGGAACTATGGGATTAAATTCCATTACTTTATGTCTGAGAAAATTGGGATTTGAAGTGATCTAACCTAAGTAAGTGGTAGGACTTAAATTAGAACTTAGATTCAGAATCAAAAAATAAAAAGGAACCCTTGAGATCCAATTTTAAACCTCACAAGGAATATTTTCTTTCTTTTTTTTTTTTTAAATATATTTTATTTGATCATTTCCAAGCATTATTCGTTAAAGACATAGATCATTTTCTTTTCCTCCCCCCCACCCCCCATAGCCGACGCGTAAGTCCACTGGGCATTAGATGTTTTCTTGATTTGAACCCATTGCTTTGTTGATAGTATTTGCATTAGAGTGTTCATTTAAAGTCTATCCTCTGTCATGTCCCCTCAACCTCTGTATTCAGGCAGTTGCTTTTTCTCGGTGTTTCCACTCCCATAGTTTATCCTTTGCTTATGAATGGTGGTTTTTTTTTTCTCCTGGATCCCTGAAAGTTGTTCAGGGACATTACACCGCCCCTAATGGAGAAGTCCATTACGTTCGATTATACCACAGTGTATTAGTCTCTGTGTACAATGTTCTCCTGGTTCTGCTCCTCTCGCTCTGCATCACTTCCTGGAGGTTGTTCCAGTCTCCATGGAACTTCTCCACTTTATTATTCCTTTGAGCACAATAGTATTCCATCACCAACATATACCACAGTTTGTTCAGCCATTCCCCAATTGATGGGCATCCCCTCGTTTTCCAGTTTTGGGCCACCACAAAGAGCGCAGCTATGAATATTTTTGTACAAGTCTTTGTGTCCATTATCTCTTTGGGATACAGACCCAGCAGTGCTATGGCTGGGTCAAAGGGTAGATATTCTTTTGTCGCCCTTTGGGCATAGTTCCAAATTGCCCTCCAGAATGGTTGGATCAGTTCACAACTCCACCAGCAATGAATTAATGTCCCTACTTTGCCACATCCCCTCCAGCATTCATTACTTTCCTCTGCTGTTATGTTAGCCAATCTGCTAGGTGTGAGGTGATACCTCAGAGTTGTTTTGATTTGCATCTCTCTGATTATAAGAGATGTGGAACACTTCTTCATGTGCTTGTTAATAGTTTTGATTTCTTTATCTGAGAACTGCCTATCCATTTCCCTTGCCCATTTATCAATTGGAGAATGGCTTGATTTTTTGTACAATTGATTTAGCTCATTATAAATATGAGTAATTAAACCTTTGTCAGAGGTTTCTATGAAGATTTTTTCCCAATTTGTTGTTTCCCTTCTGATTTTAGTTATATTGGTTTTGTTTGTACAAAAGCTTTTTAGTTTGATGTAGTCAAAATTATTTATTTTACATTTTGTGATTCTTTCTATATCTTGCTTGGTTTTAAAGCCTTTCCCCTCCCAAAGGTCTGACATGTATACTATTCTGTGTTTACCCAATTTACTTATGGTTTCCTTCTTTATGTTTAAGTCACTCACCCATTTTGAATTTATCTTGGTGTAGGGTGTGAGGTGTTGATCTATTCCTAGTCTCTCCCACACTGTCTTCCAATTTTCCCAGCAGTTTTTATCGAATAGTGGATTTTTGTCCCAAAAGCTGGGATCTTTGGGTTTATCGTATACTGTCTTGCTGAGGTCGTTTTCCCCCAGTCTATTCCACTGATCTTCCTTTCTGTTTCTTAGCCAGTACCAAATTGTTTTGATGACTGCTGCTTTGTAATATAGTTTGAGGTCTGGGACTGCAAGGCCCCCATCATATGTGTTTTTTTTCATTATTTCCCTGGATATCCTTGATCTTTTGTTCTTCCAAATGAACTTTGTTATGGTTTTTTCTAAATCAGTGAAGAAGTATTTTGGTAGTTCAATGGGTATGGCACTAAATAGATAAATAAGTTTGGGTAGGATGGTCATTTTTATTATATTGGCTCGTCCTATCCATGAGCAGTTAATGTTTTTCCAATTGTTCAAGTCTAGTTTTAGTTGTGTGGCGAGTGTTTTGTAGTTGTGTTCATATAGTTCCTGTGTTTGTCTTGGGAGATAGATTCCTAGGTATTTTATTTTGTCTAAGGTGATTTTGAATGGGATTTCTCTTTCTAGTTCTTGCTGCTGAGCTGTGTTGGAGATATATAGAAAAGCTGATGATTTATGTGGGTTTATTTTGTATCCTGCAACTTTGCTAAAGTTGTTGATTATTTCAATTAGCTTTTTGGTTGAATCTCTAGGATTCTTTAAGTAGACCATCATGTCATCCGCAAAGAGTGATAACTTGGTCTCACAAGGAATATTTTCAGCAACATCCCCAACTGGTCAAACAGCTTTTGCTTCAAGACCTCAAGAGAAAGGCAGTTACATTGTTAATTCAAGCCTTTTTATCTTTCTTCTAGAATATTGGTGGCCCTGAAAAAATCTCTTCCCTCTCCAATTCATACTTCACACAGCTGCCAAACTGATTTTTCTAGAACACAAATCTGACCATGTCATTCCTCTAAACAATAAATCCTAGTGACTCCAAGATCAAATATAAATTCCTATGTTTGGCACTTAAAACCCTTTACAACTTGGCCCCAATCTACCTTTATTACAACTTTATTATTTATAACTTTATTACAAATCATGACATTTCACATACACAGTAGTACAGTTAAGCTGGACCATTATTGAAATATCATATTCTTGAATAACCCTAATTTTTAGGAATTCTTTTCTTACAACAAGCCTAAATCTGCTTCTGACTTAATTAAGATCCCAAGTTCAGAGCTGGCAGGGCTCTCTGAAGTCATTTAGTCCAACTCTTTCGTTATAGAAATGAAGATAGTAAATGACTTGTTCCAGGTCTAACAAGAAGTTGTACAGATGGGATATGAACTTAGCTCCTCTGACCCTTGATCCAGAGCTCTATTGTACTGTACCATATTGCTTTCTTTTACATTAATCCTAATTCTATCCTTTAGGGACAAGCAGAACAAGTCTTAACCCTTTTCTCTTCCAGATACCTGAATAAAGCTATTATGCCTTGTCTTCTTCATTCAGGTTATCATCTTTACCTTCAGTCAGAATGAGAAATTGGATTATGCTCTTGGAACACTCTGGCTCTGTTTAGTAGGCTTTCCATTTACCAGGGCACTCCAAAGCTATAGAACATCTGCTTGCTTCCTCCCCCCCCCCCCCCCACCTTACATGTTGTCTTCTCTCATTAAAGTATTTTTTAAATTAAAACTCAACAAACAATCATTTGTTTTATCTCCTTTCTATCTCTCCCCACTCAAAGGAAAAAGAAAAATTAAACAAAAACCATGTAACAAAAGTTGAGGAAAATAAATTCTTATATTAGACATATCCAAAAATTTATGTCTAATTCTGTATATTTAGTTCATCACTTTTCTAGCAGGAAGTGGATAACATTCATCATCATTGGTCCTCTGGATTCATGGCTGATCATTGTATTGATCAGAATTCTTAAGTCTTTGAAAGTTATTTTTTACAATGTTATTGTAGCATAATTTGTTTTCCTGATTCTGCTCACTTCATTCTGTGTTCATATGTGTGACTTGCTTTACTGAGGTGCTCTGGAACGTTCTGCATCTCCCTGTTATGTCCGTAAAAGCACTTGTCTAAAGGTATTAAATTGACTGTGTTTTTGGGGGAGCACCCTTTAGTTGTGCTTTTCGGGGGAGTGATACCATAGGGAGTCAGCATGACCTAGTAGATAGGGTTCTGGCCTTGAGTCAAGACCTGGGTTCAAATTCTAATTTTGACGTTTGCCAGCAGTGAGTGTATGGGCAATTCGATTAATCTCTATGACTCCCACTTTCCTTCGGGCTTGAACTCACCTACTTCATTACAATATAAAGATGCGAATATAAAGCAGTATCTCTTAATGTCAATTATTACTGTTGTTTTTTGCCTTCTCTGCCGTGTGCAGTAATTTCCTTTAATATTCTAATATTCCACAAATAAGGGCAGCTAAGGGGAGCTTTCTCGGGTTCTTGGGTATTAAGAAGCCCTTTGGATGGGTCAAAGAGAATTAGCTTCTGAGCCAACTCCATTAAATGAAATTGAAAGTTTTCACTCCTCTGTAGAACCCGGGTCCTTCCCAGCGAACGTCCAGGCTTTTCGTGGGTCAATATGGCCCCGCCTTCCCCAACCTCTTCTACTATTTGTTTGCAGCCTGGAGCCTCCCAAGTTCATGCACATGCGTACACCCCGAGCGCCCCACTCCTCCCCCACACCAGTTTTTTGTCTCGGCCAATAGTGCTGCGGAACGGGAGGCGGGGCTTGGGACTGACGCTCCGCCCTCGTGACTCCCCGCAAAGTGCTAAGGACCGGCGGGGACCGGAAGTGGCTGCTGCTGTCAGTGGCCTCTGAGGTTGTCGGGAGCTGGGAAGAATTTGAGGGACTGTTGCAGTCATTCCCACGCTTGCTCGGGCGCTCCGGCGATGGACTTAGGAGGAGCTCTGCCATGGAGGCAGCTGCTACTGGTACTCCTGCCGGGGCTCTGTCTGGGCCTGGACCTGAGCCAGAGCCACTTTCCCGGCGGCCTGGACTCCGGGGCGCCGGCACTGGACATCCCCCGCCGCCCGGTCCTGCTATCAGAGCAGTCGCTGCTGGAGGCGCAGGACTTGTCTCTGTCACTGTTGCAAGGCCAGGGGCTCGGCCCGCTCTCTCTGCCCCCAGACCTGCCGGAGCTGGAGCCCGAGTGCCGGGAGTTGCTACTTGACTTCGCCAACAGCAGCGCGGAGATGACGGAATGCCTAGTGCGCAGCGCCCGGCCTGTGCGCCTGTGCCAGAACTGCTATCCGCTCTTCCAACAGGTCACCATCAAGATGGACAACATCAGTCGAGCGGTCGGGGTGGGTAGAGGAGCCGCCTGGGGGCTAGGTGCGAAGGGGGCGGGGCAGCATCTGGGACCCTGGAGCTGGGAGGGATATATAGGGCTCCCCAAAAGCACATAACCTTTCCAGCCTAACAGTCAATCCACAAGCATTTATTAAGAACTTTCTGTGTTCCTGACACTGTACTAAACTGGGGATATAAAGAACAAGGTGAAAACACCCCCTGCCCTTAAGGAACTTACATTCTAATGGGGGGAATAGACCATGCATAACTACATAAGAATATATATATGGTGAATTAAGATAGTTTTAGGTGGGAGTGCACTGTCACCTGGGGCAGGGCAGAGGGTAGATAAGTAAAGGCTCCACATAAGAAGTAGTCCTTAAGTCCAGGTAACCAGCATTTATTAAGCCCTTTCTGTATTCTACACAGTTCTAAGTGGCTAGGATTGCAGAGAAAGGCAAAGAATATGACCTCTGCCTTCAGGGAGCTCTTGATGGGGGAGACAACTTGCAAACAACTGTTTATATATAAGATATGTGTGTTTATATGTAATACACACATAGAGAGGGAGGCTTTTCCTTGAACGCCACCCAAAATGTCCACTTATACTAGTTTCCTCTTCTACACTCAGAATGAACTGTCTCTCTTCCATCCCATCCCCTTCTCTGTTTCTCTATCTCTCCCTCTATGTATGCATATACATATGTATATGTATATATGTATATGCATACATAGAGGTATCTTGTATGTAAATATATGTATGTACATATAGAGACATACAGAGGGAGCTTTTGTCTATACGCACACATAATGAGAGTGAGTAGAGTAATTTCAGAGGGAGGAGACAGAGGAGTAAGACTCTAGAGAGGCCTCTTATTGGGATTCCAAGAGGCAGAAGTGATAAGAGAATATGTCCCAGACATGAGGAAAGAGCTAGTGGTAAGGCACATAGAGGATAGTTAGAATATTTTGCATGCAGAACTAGAAGTAGGCCAATTATGGGTGGACCTTTATCATCAGAGTTCAAGAAGTAGAGTAATTAATGGGTAAGAAGACCTTTGGATTATCATGCCCCCCAACCTGCAATATCTAGGGGAGTAGACTCCGAATTCTAGCATGGATCAATAAATTTGTTGTCTGTTTTTGGCACAAGGCAATCATTATAATTCCTTCCCCTCAGATCATAAGATCATGAGTTTAGAGATGGAAGAGACCTTAGAAACTATCTAGTCCAACCTCCTCATTTTACAGATGAGGAACTGAGGCTTGAAGAGGGTAAGTTGCCTAATAATAGTTGACATTTATATATTGCTTTGAAGTTTACAAAGTGCTTTATGTATATTATCTGGAATTATCCACACAACAACCTATTATCCCCATTTTACAGATGAGAAATAAGAGACAGACAGAAGTGATTTGTCCAGGGTCACACAGCTAATAAAGAGTGAGGCAAAGTTTGAACTGTCTTCCCCATTCTAAACCCAGCTTTCTATCCACTCTGCTTCCTAGCTGCCTCTAGGGTCACATACTAAGGGACAGAGCTGAATAATGTAATTGCTTGGTAATAAGAATGTATACAGCAATTTAAGTAAAAAAGGCATATCTATGGTAAAAATTGTTTGCTATAAGGATATTGGCTTTACCAAAAGAATCACCATAAAATTATTTTTAAGAGCAAAATCTTTTCGTGTATTAAAGTAGTTCCACTGGTATGTAGACTTACCAGTCTAACCAGGGGTTACGTAATAAAACTGAACAAAATAACAAAATTCATTTGGAGAAACAAAAGGCTTCTTGTCAAAAAGGAAAATAATTTTTTGAGGAAGAAATCACTTCTAAATCTCAAAATTTTATGAAACAGTGATTACCAAAATTATTTAGTACTGTTTTAAAAATAGTTAACTAGATCAGTATAAGAGATTTATGTAGGAAGTAGCACTCAAGTTGAACATTATTTTTTAATTTAAAAATTGTATTTAATTAATTAATTAAGAATATTTTTCCATGGTTACATGATTCATGTTCTTTTCCTTCCACCCCCACCCCCACCCCATCCCAGTCAAGCTGAACTTTAAAGGAACTTAGGAACTCTGAAGAGGCAGAGGTGAAATCAGAGTGCATTCCGTTCATCAGAGATAATCTATTCAAAGGCATGGAGATGACAGATAGAGTGTCATATGTAAGGAACAACAAGAACCAGAAACAACCAGACTCATAAACCCAACAGTATAATTTACTTTGTGAAGAATTTTCTATTTGATTAGAAATTCTGGTAAAACTATAGTTTGTCACAAAATAGATGTAGAATAGCACCTTATGACATAACAAAATGTGAAGTTTCAAATGTATACTTGACTTAATTGTAAAAGGTCACATAAATAAATCAGAGGGAAATAGAGATATTTCACAATTACATCTGAGAGAAGAATTCTTAAACAATTCTGTGAAAACCGTGAAAGAGAAAATAAAAAAATTCCCATTATGTAAAATTTAAAAAAAAAATGCCCAAGTGAAACTAATGCAGCTAAAGTGATTCAATTGAAAACAAAATGCCAGTTTATATATAATTTGTGTATACTTTTATTTTCTGTTTCTCTTCCTTTTCCTTATAGTTAACCTTGGTCTGCTTCTTTCTTTCTGGATTTTTGCAAATTCCCATTTCTGATTTCTAGTAAAAACTCTTTTTTTACTGCTTTTCTTCTTCCCTGAATCCTCTTGCCTCATCTATACTCTTTACCTTGAGCCCATGAGAAACCTTGCTATACCTTAGAAAATAAAGGAAAGAAGGAATGGGAAGGAGACAAATCCCTTTATTCCTCACTATTTTCCCATTAAATTCGTTGTACTCTACACACATGCTCAGACATGCTATTCTATTATTCTGTATGTAATATTCTTTATTAATCTCACACAGCATTTTAGTTCTAGAGTCTGGAGTCTAATTTTCTAGAGTTCTTTACTTAGCCCATGGGAGTCACCATCATATCTGTCTTTACAGGCAGTTCTGGCCATTACGGTGAGATTTTATGATGACATAATTGTTAACTAGGGGAAAGAGTGCTGGCATTGGAGTCAGTAGAGACTTGGGTCTAGCCTTACTAATCATGTGACCATGACTGATTTCATCTCTCAGGGCCTTAATTTCCTCATTGCATATCAAGGAACAAGCAATTATTAAATTCCTATTGTGTACCAAATACTATACTGGGCACTCAGTATACAGAAAGAAAAATGAAACAATGTCTACCTTTGGGAAGCTTACTTTATACCAAAAGATAGAATGTATACAACTAATTTATATAAAAGTACATAAAAATAAATACAAGTAAATTTTTGGAGAAATATTCTAATAGCTGGAGATATCAAGAAAAGCTTTATGTAGGAAATGGCATTTCAGCTGAGCTTTGAAGGAATATAGGTATTCTAAGAGGCAGAGGTGAAGACAGAGTACTTGCCATTTATTGGGGAAAATATGTGCAAAGGCATGGAGATGCCATGGAATGTCATGAGAGGAACAGCAAGAAAGGATAATAATACCAGTAGTGCCTCCTTAGAATGAATTTGAAGATCAAATTAGAAAATAAGTGTAAAAGGCTTTGCCAAACATAAAGTGCTGTATAAATGTTGGTTGCCATTATTATTCATTCTTATAAAGTTCATGAGTCAAATCTGATTTTCCCATAAAAATAATTTTGTACAAGATTGCATAACTTAAGGGAAAAAACTGTGAACTGAGAGTGAGTCGAGGCTTCTCACAGTAGATAGAACTTAAAGAAAAAAGATTTAGATAAGGGGGGGGGGAAGATTGAAGGAAAGGCATTACAAGCAGGGGGAAATGGTAAGTGTGAATATGGGAAAAAACAAATGGCATCTTTGAAGCACGTAAATTGACTGGTTTGACTAAAATTAAAGATGATTCACAACAATAATAGCTAACAATCTAGAATTTAAATATTTTTACTTTACACATATGATTCCACTTGATCCTTACAAGAAAGAGCCCTATGAGATAGTAAGTACTTGAAGTGGTATCTCTTTTTATGATTAAAGAAATCATTCTGATAAAGGGAACTAACTTGGAATTCTCCAGCTAGTGTGGAAGAAAGAGATATGTAGGTCTCTTATGATTACTCGTCTAGTGCTGTTACTATTGTACTATGCTATCTATCGATGTGGGGAAGCTGTAGTAGAATATAAAATTTTGAAAAATAAAAAGACCTTAGCAATTATTCGTATACTACTGCTGTATTTTAAAGATTAAGACACTAAGGCTCAGAAAAGATTTTAGAGATATGATTCCCAGGCCATTCAGGTAGCATACAGGATTGGACCCAGGTTCTTTGATTCTAAATCCTGTACTGCATTTCCATTACATTAGCTAAGGGTTGGATTATAGAGCCCTTGAATACAAGGTCAAGGAATATGGACTTTGCTTGACTCCTAACACGTACACCAAAGATTTTTGAGCAAAGGCTGTCATGGAAAACAATATTTTAGAAAGATTAAACTGATAGTAGGATGTATTAGGGCAGGGAGACCAGTTAGGAGATTAATGACATAGTTCCAAGTATAGTATGGCTAGGACCTCTGGATCATGGTGGTGGAATAAAAAGTAAGACCTAAGAGGTTTTTACTATTTAGAAGGACCTTAAGGTCTTAATGACATGGAAGTTAAGATACAGAGAGAGTCAAGCATGAACTAATTTAGGGAATTATATAACTATCTGTACAATTTGTTTCTATTATTAAAATGTTCCTTGGAAAACTTTGAAAGTCATTCTATTTAGGCAAAATACTGTGCATCATGTTTTCCTCTGGTTCATGTGACAGGATAAAAAGCAGATCTTGGCACTGAGGATGAAACCAACTGCTTTTTTTTGGAGTTATTTTTTGGGATAATTCAGCTACCATATTTTAACTAAATATTGCTATTGACATATAGAAGCTACAATACTTTTGAGAAGCAAAGAATCTTTTCTGTACAAGCATATAATATAAAATGGCCTTTAAAAAATAGCCTCTCTAATGCCTTGTCAATTTAAACAATGCTATTTTTGTGTAGGCCATTTGCTAAAGGAGACATAAAAATGTAAGGTAAGTAGAATTTTTGTTAAAGTTTTTGAAACATTTTAAGAAAATATTCCTATAGAAAATTATTTTGAATTGCCATGGCATAGTCTTATATTTCCCTGCTGTCTGAGATTTGTTCAGTTTTGTGGTGCTTGAGTTTATCTTTCAGATTTTACAGTCTCTTATGATAACAGGATAGCATCCTTTTGTAATGTTTGTTGAAATTCTTTGATTAAAGAAATAATGTATTTAATTTCCATTCTTTGAATGGAATCAGATTATTTGATTACCTATTAATTGCTTAATGTTTTTTTTCCTTCTCTGTTAAATTATTGATTATTATATCTATTGATCTTTCTTCTACTTGGCAACTAACGTATTGTTGGCTTCATAAATTTGACAGTGGGTAAAAAATTGAATTGTAACTGGATAAATCACCAGACTTCTCTGAGCCATTTTCCTCTTCTGAAAAATTGTAGTAGACATACTCTTATTCTGCAATCCTATTTTATAATATGGTTGATAGGAAAGCACTTTTTAAACTAAAAAACACTATGCAAATGTGGGCTATTTTATGAAATGACTGATGATAATTGATTAGCATTTATATACGATATGATACCCCAATTGTCTTTTTAAAGAAGCTAAAATATTGTGGTTTTTGTTTAACTTAAAGAAATATATTATTCCATCTTCCCTTCCCCATTTTTCTTCATTTTAGAATACTTCAGAGAGCCATAATTGTGCCAAAAATCTCTTGATGTCAGACAGGATGCAAATTGTAGTGATTCTCTCTGAGTTTTTTAATACTACATGGCAGGAAGCAAACTGTGCAAGTAAGTACTTATTTCAGTTTAATATTGTTAGCATGAATCTGAATGATAAACAGGACTTGATCTCATTATAAGTACTGAATAGTACTTATATAGGCAACCTATTTCAATGCAAATAATACAGGTTAGGAGGGTCAGGAGACTTGGATTCAAATTCTGACTGTACCATAAACTAGTTAAGTAACCTTAGAAAATCTTTATGCCTCAATGTCTTCACCTGCCAGAAGTAGGTCATCATATTTTACTGACTTTGCAGGCAAGTTGCATAGGTAAAATAATAGTCACATTTTAGCATGTTAGAGCTAGACAGCATCTCAGCAATCATCTTATTGATGTCATTTTACAGATGGAGACATTAGGTCACAGAGAATGTAAGTGATTTGCCCAAAGACAAGCATGCAACTAAATGTAAAAGTATTTCAAAATAGTGTAAAATATAATTATAAAATGAATGTTTTTATTAAAATATAGTGTAAATAAACTTTTCAAAGTATTTATTTGGGTTTTAAATGGAGTAGGATAATGAGGGAGGGAGTGACAATGAAAGCTTTCTTCTAGGACTTTTTGAAAATAATATTTTATTTTCCCCCTATTACATGTAAAAACATTTTTTAACATTCATTAAAAAAATTGAGTTCCAAATTTTCTCCCTCTAGAACTTTTCGGGAGAAGAAAAATGGGTGAAGTTAAATCTTCTTAAAACTACTTCATAACTCAAAAGATCTTAAATTCATTGTGTTAGAAAGTAAAGAAGGGACAGTATAAAATTATACCAGTTTTCATAATGCCTTTTTATGTAAGAAAGTAAAACATTACTTACTTGGAGATTATCTAGTTAATTGAGAACACAAATGAGAGCTATAAAGTAAACAAAAATGGTGCTTGAGTAGCTAAAATAGATATGTATGAAAGTCATACATTTTACTTATAGAAGAACCCCATAGGTCCTTATCAAGGGCCTTTTTTCGTATTTTAGAGACATTTCTAGCTAACTTGTTCAGTCATGTGCAAAATAATCTGGTTTCCTAGCTAATTAGAAGTGGAGTTGTTACTAGAAGCAGGTACTTTGACAGCAGCCTAAAAAAGTGACAGCTAATAGGAAAGAAATGGAAACATCATAGAAAGGATAAAAGTTTTGAGTAATAGTCAATTTTGTAAAGGAGCAAAATAATGTTATAATCCTAAATTGTTCTACAGTAAAGTTAAATAATTAATGTTCATAATAACCATGAGTTATTAAGAACAGCTTAAACTTGAGAATATTTTGCTTTAAAAGGCAAAGTGTGCATATATTTTAGAAAGATTTCCATTAAAAATGGCTAAAAAAGAAGTGTTGATGTTCAAAGAAAGTTTTAGTCACCAAGAAAATAATTGTATAGACTATATTATTTCTTGATTGTATCAGATAATTTTTTACTTTAATATAAAATAATTCACAATATTGCAATTATACCATCATATAAAAACTAAATAATTTTTGCAAAATAAAATATGAAAATAATATGCTTCAATTATTTTTACAGATTGTTTAACGAATAACAGTGAAGAGCTATCAAACAGCACAATTCGGTTCCTTGATTTATTTAATCAGACTTTGACTTGCTTTAAGCATAACCTTCAGGTATTTTAAACTTTTTATTGAGGATAAGATTCGGCCCACTACATATTATTATTTCCTTTTGCATAATTTAACTTTAGTGGATATGTGTTAGGTAAATTCATCTGAGTACGTAGAATGATCTGTCTGTTATGATAAATGCCTGTTGTCTTTTTATTTTAATAATTCACTCCTACATGATTTTAAGAAAAGTTATTTTATGTAATGTTAAGATGTTACATGAACTTTTGGGAATTCAGAGAATCATATTCAGTTCAGGGAAGGCTTCCTAAAGATGGCATTTGAGTTGAACCTTATATTCTTTTGTTTAGTGGATGTCAGCTCTAGACCTTAACTTTTATTAAGTAACTTTTTGATCTTCTATAAAATAAAAGGAGATTGAACTAGATGACTTTTAAGGTTCTTTCTGCCTCTAAATTTATGATCCTGTAACCAAGTAAAAGAACTAAAGGAGTAGAAATCAAATGGTTGAACAGATCAGATTGAACAATATCAGACTTGGAAAGAAAAAAAAATCAATCTAGGAAATAGAAAAGTCAGAAGATTAGTAAATAACATTTGATATTCTCATTTTCAATACATACCATTTGGATTTCAAACCTCTGTATAGAAATGCCAAGATGAATAGAAAAGCACTGAGAAAATGCCATTTATTTTGACAAATAAGAAATTGATAAAAGTAACTATGGAGAACACACATTTTTCAGTTGACATGAGATTATAGATAATACCTGGAGTAACATATACATATCAACTTATAGTTTTTAGGCATACATACTACCTAATGGTGTGGCAAACACAAACCATTTGTAATTCACATATATAAGGGAAAGTTTATTAAAGCGATTAACAGCAAATAATTTATTTTCTTCCTTTCCAATTCTTTTAAAAAATTCATAGTTATTTGGAAAGGTTCAATGTCCTGTTGTGATTATTTTTCTATTATATGCATTGCCTATAATTTAGTCACAATTTTTTACTTCTTATGAACAATGTTGTTTTACTTATTCTTCTACTCAGTGGTTGGTTATAAATCAGATGAGCACCAAATTCTGGGTTAGATTGTTGTGTGATTGCAATTTCCTGAAGATTTAAATGAACAAAAACCTCTTAATTGATTCATATGTTATCATTAACTAAAAGAAGAGTTTTGCATCAGTAAGAACAAGATAATAGCACTTCTGTGTGCAATCTTATTATTTTATATTGTAGAACCTTAGTAGAACACTGCCTTTTAATACTGTCTCATATGCAATATGAGAAACTTCCATTAGGTGTCATTGCTTGGAAGTCATCCTTTTTTAAAAATCTTATTTTGTTCCATGTCATGTCTTTCCTAAGTATAGCTACTACTTTGCCCATGGAACAGGAAAAACAAGGCTACTCTAGTTGTGCCACCTAACTTCCTACCAGTAACTGTGGTGAATTTTTCGTTCTAAAAGAAAAGTACTAACCTGGGGCACTTTCCAGCAAGCAGCTGGGGTAGCAGAGGGAAAAGGCATAAGCCACTGTCATCTTCTTTGACCTTGTAGTAGTAGCAGTAGTTAGGAACCCAAAGAGGAGTCATGTCATTTTTTACCTTCAGTTGAAAAGAAACTGCTTACTTAGGAATATATTTTAACCTTTAAATATCCTTTAAAAACAAAGGAACCCAAGTTAATTTGTTGAAATAAGGCAAATCTCAAAGCATACACACACACAAATTGTCTTTTGCTAAAATCTTCCCATACATTCTTGTGACAGAGATGGCTCTGGCTTCTGATGGCTTCCAAGGATTGGTCCACAAACTCTATGTCTTTGTTAAACAACCGGTAACTTTGTTAAACTTATTTTGGAGAGGTTTGTCACTTGAACACTAATTATACAATGATAAAATTTTCATCCATAGCAGTCTACCATGTACTAAAACACAGACGAGCCACAGTTTTTATCAGGAGAGGATGAAAACATCAATAAAATTACAGACACTTAAAATTTAAAAATATTTTATATATTTATATGCTCTCTTTAGGGAGATTTGACCAGTTTTCTTCAGCAAAGAAATTACACAGAAGTGTGTAAAAACTGCCAGGAAATATACAAAACCCTGAGTACAAGGTATAGTGAGATGCAAAAAATTAATGAACTCAAGAATAAGGCTGAACCTGGAACACATCTATGCATTGATGTGGAAGATGCAGTAAGTGTTTTGATTCTGTTATCATATAAAATAAATGGCTTTACCATAGAATCTGACAGCCTTCTGGACTTTTAATTTATGGTCCAAGTACTGCTGTTCTTATTGTTTGAATTCTGGTTGTTAGAATAATAGTAGCTCATTTATGTAGTGGTTCATTTCACAATTTTTAAAGTTAGGGTAGTTAAAATTAAGGTTCCCAGAGAAGTTCAGTGTCTTCTTTGCAGTTAGTTCTACACTGGCAGGGCTTGAACTCAGTGTTCAACTCAAATAGAAATAAATCCCTGCAGGACCACATATTGACTTGGAAAACCACAAATTAACATTACTTATATTTTGTCATATTTTTGTTTATTTTGTTAGACTATTCCAATTACATTAATATAATTCCCCTCTGGAATTTTGTGAAGAGTGTTTTACATCTCTACTTTATATCATACTGCTTCGCCTTAGAAGTCATGTGATACCATCACCTAAGAATAGAACTTTTTTGTTTTTACTGACATTCCTATGTGTCTTTATTTTAGTCTCTAGCATATTTATAATTGATAAAATTCCTAACTTTTGCCACAATGTCTTTCATGAAATTAGGTGGTTTACAAATTAAAAACATGATTTTTTTCCTACAATGGTAAAAGGATATATTCTGCCACTAGGTGGTGCATGTGCATTAGTAAAGGATCACTTTGTTAATAAATGCAAATATCTGAGTACCTACTATGTGCACACTCCTCTTCGAGACCTGGGAGAGATACAAAACTAAATAAGACAGTCTCTGGTTTCATGGAGCCTTAACTTCTGACATTTTATAGTGAATGTCAACTGAAACTGAAATTAGTGCCTGAAATTGATAAACTAGAAATAAAGAATGTAATATCAAGGAAGGAAAAAATTAAATACAGAGGATATTATTTAGGAGCCTTCAGATAATTAGATTTATTAATGTTAGGATGGTTAAAAACAACAATAACAACAACCAGGAAATATCTGTGTTCTTATCCACTTTTGTCTATCTTGGTTTGAAACAGTCTTTAAAAGAGTATGACTAGTACTAGGATGTTTGGGACATTATTTTGAACTTGGGAAACTGAAATTTCTTTTCTTTTTCTTTTTTTAAAACCTTTACCTTCCATCTTAGAATCAATACTGTGTATTGGTTCTAAGACAGAAGAGCAGTAAGAGCCAGGCAATGGGGGTTAAGTGACTTGCCCAGGGTCACACAACTAGGAAGCATTTGAGGTCAGATTTGAACCCAGGACTTCCTGTCTCTAGAATTGACTCTTGATCCATTGAGTCACCTGGCTGCCTCCTGAAACTGAAATTTCTTTTATGAGGATATGAATAAATAACTTAAAGGGAAACCAATTTAAAATTCTCTGAGATTAAATTTTTCTTGGTTGTCAATAAATTTAAAGTTGTAGATGTGTTCCGAATCCAAAGCATCTTAATATAAGAACAAAAAAATTCTGAGTGAATGAATGATATTTGTTAATGTTTGTTATGGTTTCATATTATTATTTATTTTTAAAAATTTCAGATGAACATTACTCGAAAACTTTGGAGTCGAACTTTCAACTGTTCAGTTCCCTGCAGTGATACAGTTCCTGTAATTGCTGTTTCAGTATTCATCCTCTTTTTACCAGTAGTTTTCTATCTGAGTAGTTTTCTTCACTCAGAACAAAAGAAAAGAAAACTCATTTTGCGTAAGTAGCATTAATAATGAATGAATAAGGATTTCCTAAGTATTTACTATATGCTGGGTACCACACTAAGCTAAGCAGTGGGAATAAAAATACTGGCAAGCAGGATTGTCTTTGCCCTCATGGAGCTTATATTCAAATGGAAGAAAATGTATAAAAGGGAGCTGGGGAGAAAAGGAAGGATATTTGTGTTGTCATGGTTTGAAAATGTCTGGGAAGTGGTGTGGTGCCTGGGTTTGGGGAAACATAAGGCAAAATCTCATATATAAAAGCCCAAGGTCCGGAGGTAAACTCTGCCTGAATTCCATTGGGAGGGGAAGATGAGGATGTATAGTCAATCCATCCATCAATATCCATATTAAGTTCCTGCTGTATCACTCTGGGAATACAAAAAAAGACAAACAAATTAAAATGGTCCCCAATTCTCTAGGAGCACACATTCTAATGCAGGAGACAACATGCAAACAATTATATATAAATATATAAGTAAAACATAGGACACATTGGAGATGATCTCAGAGGGGAGGCATTAAGATTAAGGAGACTGGGGAACCAGGAGACAGATCAGGAGGCAAAACATTCCAGATGTGGGGAACAGCTAGGGAAAATAGTTGGAATGGAAAGATGGAGTGGCTTGTTGAGCAGGTAGACCATGGTGTCTGAGTCATAGAATATAATGGAGGAGAATAAGGTATAAGAAGACTGAAAAGGTAGAAAGGAACCAGGTTGTTAGGGGACTTAAATGGCAAAAAATGGATTTTTTGTTTGATCCTGGAGGTAATAGTTCCCACTGGAGTCTATTAAATGGGGGCAGGGGTTGGAGGGAGCAGGGGAGATATGGTCAGATTGCATTATAGGAGTTTCGTTTTGATAGCTGAGTAGAATATAGATTGGTGTAGTGAGACTTGAGGCAGGGAGGCTGACCAGGAGGCTATTCAGGTGTGAGGTAATGAGGGCCTATGCCAGGGTTATTGCAGTGTCAGAAGAAAGAAGGGGCATAGATTAGAGATGTTCCAAAGTGGGAACAACAGGACTTGGCACTGATTAGAAATGGGAAGGTGAGAGAGAATGAGGGATCGGGGATGACTCCTAGCCTAGGAGACTAGGAGTATGGTGGTACCCTCAATAGTAAGAATGAAGTTTGGAGGGAAATATCTAGGAAATGGGAAGATCATGAGTTTAGTTTTGGACATCCTGAGTTTAAGATGTCTGGGGTATCTATTTCTGGTTTCTAAAAGGCAGTTGGAGATGGGAAACTCAAGTTTGAGGGAGAGGTTAGGGCTACACAGTTGTGGAAAGGAAAACTGAATCAAGCTCTGAACTTTCTGCCACTCAGGTGGAATAAGCAGCAGTTGCATAGAGATTATATTTGAATCTGTGGGAACTGATAAGATCAACAATATAAAAAGAAAATAGTAAAAAGGCCCAGGGCAGAATTTTGGGGAACTCCAATTGTTATTGAAGACCCAGCAAAGGAGACAGAGAAAGATCAGACAGGTAAGAAGACAACCAGGGAAAAGTAATGTCATGAGTCTATCAAGGAGAAGAGGTTGATTAACAGTGTCAAAGACTGCAAAGAGGTTTAGAAGAATGAGAGTTGAGGAAAGGCCATTAGATGTGGCAAATAAGAGGTTTCAAGTAGCATGGTTTGGCATTTTTTGGGGACAAGGGTCTTAACTTGGGTCCATGAGTTTGTTTTTTCTAGTATTTTAATTTAATTTAATAACTATTTAAATATTACTGATTTTCTTGGGAATCCTATGTATTTTTTTTTTCATTTAAAAACATAAAAAACATTAAAAACTTCCTGAGAAGAGTAAGTAAGCTTTACCAGACTGCCAGAGGGGACCATGTTACACAAAAAGGGTTAAAAACCCTTGCTTTAGGGGTATTTGTTTTTTATACAGTACTTTATGATTTACAAAACACTACGTATTTTTTTTATCTCATTTAATTTTTACCTCAGTCCTATGAGATCAATAATATAGGTGTTTTCCGTTTTAGAGATAAGGATATTAAAGTATACAGAGGCTGTCACATAGTGTCAGAGAGAGATTTAAAGCCATATCTTTCTTCACAATCAAACGCTTTTCCCACATTTCCAAGGTGAATTACTTTACGTTTAATTAGAAAAGGGTTATCAAATCAAAATACCAAAAGCATGGACTTGTTAGGAGGTACTGGATATGATATCACAAAAACAAAATTGGCCATATCTTGAAAGAATTTAATTGACTGGTTGCTAGTGTAAAAGTAATTTCTGAATCAGTCGTTTATACACCATTAGGTATAAACAGATAATTTATCATCAATACTCAAAATTAAGACCAAATTAGATGAAAGGTGAAAAAAATGAAAAGAACAACTTGAAACTGAACTATTTAAACAATTTGTTGTCGTGGAAAATACCTAAAGAAATGAGTACTAACATAGACTGTCACTGTTTCCTGTGGGAATTTAACTAATGTCTTGATAGACCTCCGAATTCCTTTCAAGTTCTAGATCTATGAGCCTATGAAAGTAATCACTACATTAATGAAGCAAAAAAAAAAAAAGCCTGGAAATATCCTTGGTCAGTAAATTTGATCTCCTTGTCTTGTAAAGAGATATAGTAACCAGTGGCCACACTTGTTTTAAAACATGAACTTATTGGCAAAATTATATAAGGAAGGATGAGAAAGATTATAAGTAGTATTCCCTCATAAAATTGTAAGAAGCAGTGGAGGGAAGAAATGAATTTATAGAAACTTCAGTGCAAATTCTAATTAACCTAGACATTCTCAAAAGCATTTGAGGATGAAATTAAAAGAAGGCAATAGCTGATAAGTGGAAAATATCTGCCACAATTTCTACAATAATTTTCTTCATCAATTACAGTGGAACTACTGCATCTACAGTTATAGTAATATCCAATATGGTATACATTTCTATTTTGTGATATTTCCAGTGTTATGTTTCCTCAAAGATGGAAAAAGCCATGAATCAAATTAAATATAAACAAGATAGTTTTGACTTGGAGATGAGAGGATTTTGTGGGCATTGGGGAATTTATTCTGAAAATATCTGAAAAAAAACTGACTTGGAAAAATAAAAACACATATTACTAATGAAAAAATTAAGAAAATGTGAATAACTCCTGAACCATATATCTCCTTTCTCATCTCTGCAAAATTCCCCCACCCCACTGACCCTAGTAATTTATGCACGAGTCAAGGGCATCCTTGATAAAAATACAAGGAAGGAATAAGCCATCAAGCAGACTTTCACAAATGATATTCTTCTGCAGATGCTTTTAGAGTCACTCCCCTGATTAAAAGATTTAGAACATATAAGACCCAAATGCATTTATTGTTTGTTGATCTCCAAAAAGCATTCAGTTCAATAGAGCAAAATGTAGCCTTAGACTTCTGACAAGGTATTTCTAATTTACACATACACACCCTCTCTCACACATACTCTCTCTCATAAACATAAAATAAATAAATGATCATATTACAAGATTCCTTTGATTTTCAAAGATATTCCACCCTTCTTTCCCCAACCTTTCCAGGCTTGTTACACCTTACATCCTCCCACTAGTTGTTCGCATGTTGTCATCTCCATTAGACAGTGAGCTCCTTGGGAATAGGGACTGTCTTTTGCTTTCTTTTGTGTTCCTAGCACTTAGCATAGTGCCTGGCACATAATGACTGACACCAGAGAAATCTTCGGTTAACAGGCCTTTAATTATTAATATGAAGCAAGCAATGAAATAAAATAGGGGCTTCTTAAAGATGTTTGTCATGGTCATAGTAGTCACAGAGGACATCAGCTCAGAGCCCAGATGGAAGAGAAATTCTTCTAATGGTACATGTTTCTAGATGCTCCTGTTTGCAGACGGCATTGAAGTAATAGCATTAACACTTAACATTGCTGAACTTCCTAAATGAGATCCAGAATTACTTCAAAGAATTTGGCCTAATTCTCTAGTTATAAAAACCAAGTGGAGGAAAAATACCTGTGTCCAGACAATAACATGTAGTTGGAGGAACTGTATGGAGCTAGTCCATTAATATGTCTATCTTGGTGAGATACTGCAGATGTACAGAGCTGGACCCAGAATTATATAGGAGGAAGCAAGTAGGCTAGTTTGTATTGGGGAAATTGCATAGCACTTTTCAGTTAACCTTTAGGTTCTTTCTGAAACAAATGTTTTTGATAGTCATTTTATTCTGGTAATATTATATGTGTATAGATCCAAGAAATTTAAGAAATCGGAATTGCTAGTCTCCCAAAGATCAGTGGAAAGATATGACAGGGATGAATGGCCTGTAGCATTACCAGTTAAGAATGTATACAAAAGTTACATAAAAGGGGACAGCTGGGTAGCTTAGTGGATTGAGAGCCAGGCCTAGAGATGGGAGGTCCTAGGTTCAAATCTGGCCTCAGACACTTCCCAGCTGTGTGACCCTGGGCAAGTCACTTGACCCCCATTGCCTAGCCCTTACCACTCTTCTGCCTTGGAGCCAATACACAGTATTGATTCCAAGACGGAAGGTAAGGGTTTAAAAAAAAAAAAGTTACATGAAAAATACCATTAGATGTATCAAGAAAGGAGGGGGATTAGTCAGGTAGGGAGAGTAAGAGAGGACTGTATATAGACTGTGTGATAGATTATTACATGCTTACTATTAGGAGATCTAGAAAAAAGTTCTTTTCACATTTGGTGAATGTTTGGGGAGAGTTTATGGGCAGCATGAGAAAGCAAACATAGGTTGGACAGATGGGAAGTCTGCATAGTTGGAGGAAGTATCCAGGTGATGAAATAGCTCTATTTATTTTGAGTTTTAACTAATCAATCAATAAATTAAATAAGTCTACTAAATTTAAAAAATAGATCTATTAAATTTTGAGATAGCTATTGGTGATGTTGGTGTCTGTCTTTCATTATACAATCCAAGAAGAAAGGTATAATGCCTGCTTAATTCATTTTTTGTTTTTGTTTGTCTTTTGTTTTTTGCTTTTAGCAAGTCATTTGCAGTTAAAATCTTTTACAAGTTGAGGAAGATGAGAAAATTAGGTTCATTATGAATTTTTGAATATGTAGTATAAGTATACTCATTCCAACTTAAAATATAGGCCTTGTTTTCATAAAAATACTGGATCTCCAAGTTGAGTAAACTTAGATTTAAACTTTTATTTTTCAATTCATCTAGCTAAACGTCTTAAATCCAGTACCAGCTTTGTAAGCATTCAAGAAAATTCAAACTAAAGCCAAAAAAAAGGTGAACTGAAATTATAGTCCATGAATAAATGGTAAAGGAAGCAACGTACGTGGAGAGAAGATAACAAGCTGATCTACATTTTAACCAACAGTTCTATTAGTGATTGTTAAATGACTTAGATTAAAATCTTAATATAGGTCAGATTCTTGACTGTGGGGCTATGTGGGGATTTTAAGCTCATTTTAAAATGAGACTAAAATCTTCTCATAGTTTTTTTGTACTTATTTTGGTGCCCCTTTTTGGGTTAAGATTTTTGTAATTGTACTTTGTAGCACATTATCTATCTACAGTGTTTTTTTGTATTGTAATAAATAAAATGTAAGTGTAGATTTGTTTAAAGGCATATGGATCCCATTTGACACTTCTTTTTAACCCTTTATAGGGCAAATATTGCCGATAGAAAACAAGCAATTTTGAAAATTAGATATTTATTTGTAGTTAGCAAATTCTTTATTTGTTGATCTTCAGGATATGCACCAGAGATGTAGAGAAGGAAATATACTCCCTTTTAATGTAAGGGATAAGAATTCCTTCAGTTAAACACCATTAAGCACATCACTGAAAAGAATGAGTGTGCCACCCAGTTCACATTTGCTATAATCAAAAGGTTTAATTATACTCCTCTACAGTACTGTTCAGTATTTACTGACATGTCTTGGATGTCTGCATTTAATATTTAAGTAAAACTTCTACTTTAAAGTAATTTTTGAAACTACGTAACTTTAAATTTTTTCAATAATTTATAATAGGGGATAATGCACATGAGTATGTAAATCTAGGCAGATTTCTAGTAATTGCCTTGATTTTACATGCCTTTAAAAACAGTATTTAACATTATGTTTTTGTCTTTATTTTAGAACAAATTGATATTGCTCAACTACTGTAAGTTAAGTTTTAATAATTCAGGGTAAAAATGTTTTTTCTTTTTTTTTTTCAAAAAAAGGAGCTACATTTTTTAAATTGAATTTTACTGCTTGGCATCTTATTGCTTATTTCATTAAAGCAAATGTAAGCATTCTAAAAATGTAGCTTTACATTTAATTTTTATATCATGCTACTAGATGTCAAGGGGTTTTGGAGTGGGGAGGAAGTAAAATAAGGGAAATCCAATTAGGTAACCAATATAAGTAACTCAGAATATTTAATTTACTCTGATATTATTAAAACTACTAATTGCTTGTTGGCATAAACCTAAATGACTCAAATAAGCAGTGTATTAATATGATGCTTAACTTTTCATAATTCTTGTGAAATGCATATGATGTGTTTGAAATGAAGTTAGCTTTCTTTTAAAGGCTAAACTTATTTTTTTATGTTCAGAATTTAAGAAAAACTAGTCTAGTGTCAGTATTTGTCAGCTATTCTCACATTTTTAGAGTTGAGGATCTTTATTAATGCTTTTTTTTCATTTTGCTGTTGTTTGACTTAAGAGAAAATGGAATTAATTGTTCTTTATAGAAATTCAGTTCTGATAAAATCGGAAACTTCTTTTCCACGTCTAAGTTATATGTATGGTTTATGAGAGAAAGTTATTTTTTGGCTGTTTAATGGAAAAAAAAGTCTTCATTCTCTCCTGAGCTCCATTCTTAAACTTTCTGGATTTGTTAAGCTGCCACCTTCCATGCTTTTCCTAATAGCATTATCTTGATTTGAGGAATCATATGATTGAGTCTGTTGAAAGCAATCTTTTATTAATGCTAATAAAACCTGTTTACGTATCCAAAGTTAAAGAATGACAGCTTTGATACCCTAAGTAGTGGCTTCATGACTAAGCAGTCATGAAAGTCACTACTTTTGGATATGGTAAATAAGCACTTTAAAGATGAATGGGCAGTCTTCATTTTTTTGTCTGATTGACTCATGTGACTTTAGAAATGGTAGTCTCAACAAACCAGAAATAATTCTGTTTAAATATTTATTTATTGAATAATTATTGCTTAGTTCTAAATTCTGGGAAGCATAACATACAAATATGCTCCTAAAGTATATTAAGTTTTGTTGACATGAGAGGTTTTAAAATAAATTACCTAAAGGAAATTTCAATATTACATTTGATTTTTAAAAAATATCTCTGTTTCCAGGTTCTAATTTTGTATTACACTTTACTGAGTTTTCAGAGCCTTCTTTTGAATATTAGGTATTTGTATTTCAATTTCAAGTAAAAGGTATTTAAATTTTGGAGTAGCTTATTTTAATTTAAAAATAAAAATTATATCTAAAATTGTGAAATATTATACAGTCAATATGTAATACCACTGTAGTTGAATCTGATCATTTGTACTCTCTGTTGGTTAATGTTATTTCTAGTAGGACCAATATATTTGTAATAGCATAACAGTTTACATTTCCCACCATTCTTCTTTCTTAAAACTGTGTGAAAGAAATTTGGGTTTGTAATCAGAAGCTCTGGGTTCAAATTTTGGCTTTTCCAGATACCAAATCTGCCTGTAAGACCTTAGACAAGTCACTTAATTTCTCTGGGGCTTCAATTTTCTTATCTATAAACTATGAGAGAGTTTGACTAGATCATCTATGAGGTCCCATCAAATTCTATGACCCTGTAATCCATTTTCCTGGAAAATAATATTAAAAGTGGTAGTTCTGTTCCCAACCAAGGATCACACATGATGAAAAGCAAAGATACAATGAATACAATTGTCTACAACAACAGAGTAAAATTATATTCTATGCCATAGAATTTAGGAATTAGAATACATTTTAGAAATCAATTGATCTAACAACTTCATTTTGAAGATGAAAATATTAGGGTCAGAGAAGTAGAGAGACTTGCCCAAGACTACATAATCCATGGCTATTTCCTAAACCACACTGCCAGTCATATCAATATTTTAAAAACAGATATACAATGATTAATCAAGGAACCTCAATATTACAGTGTATTGTGGGTACATCATATTAGAAAAGACTATTATGCTGTAACATAAATATGATTTATCTATCTGAAACCAGTATGTTGGCTTTAATAAATGTTTAACTAATTTCTGTTGCCTTCAAATTTGTAAGGTTTGGGGAAGGGGGAAATGTCTCCTTTTTAAAAATTCATTAATACATTTTGTTTTGACACAACAATCACTTTTTGGTATCTTCCCTCAACATGGTACCTTGTATGGGAAAGAAAAAAGTTAAGAAAAAACTCATATAGTAAAAAATAAAACACATTCTGCACTTAATTTGCTTTTTCTTAATAGAGGAGGAAGAAATGTGCTTTTATTTCTAATAGAGAGGAGGAAAATGTACTTTAACATCAATCATCTAGCACCAATTGTAATGATGGGGAGTAGGACAAAAAAAAATAAAACCATTGGGGGAAATTGGAATGTAGGAACTGGACTCAAATCAGTGAGCAGTGTTCTCTTCCCTTTTTCTACCTCCCCTCTGCTTACAAGAAAATCTAGCACTTCAGTGATTAGTTTTATTTAGAAAGAGATTTAGGGCGATTTACAATCCCTCTGATCTCTACCCTTTGCCCAAATCAACAATTAAATCAAATAAACAGTCAGATAGCGAATTCAATCTCGTTTATTTGCATTTAGAGACTAAGCCTATTGACAGACTCCATCTTGTTGCCAGTTTTCAAGAAGACATGAGGGGGAGGCTTGTGAGCACCCCAAAGCAGCGCATATCCAGATTGAGGTCCCCCATACCTCTCCTTGTAGAGAAGACTTCCCCACCTCCCTTGAGGGCTGGCTGTGCTACCAAGGGGCAAGCCTCAACGGAAGGGAGATCTCCATTTTTGTCTCCCTTAAGTAATTCCTGGACTCCTGGAGAGAGTAGTGAGGGAAGCCATTTTCATCAACCCTTTCTTCACTGCCATTAACCCTCATTTCTCCACCTAAGGAGTGTGAGTCCCCCAAATTACACAATAAAAATTGTATTTGATCTGAATTTTATTTTCTTTTAGTATTCATTTACATTATTATAGCAACTGTATATATCATAGGTGTCAAACTCTTGGCCAGCAGGCCTCATATGGCTTTCCAGATTAAAATGTAATTGTGAAATATTTAATAACATAAATAAAAATTGAATAAAATAATGTTCATTTGCGGTTTTCTGAGTCAGATATATATATGGATATAATATATGGATGCTGTAGGAATCTATTTCTGGTTGAGTTTGACACCATTGATAGATATTGTTCTCCTTACTCTGCTTTCATTTGCTTCAGTTCATAAAAGTCTTCCCATGTTTCTAAATTCCTCATATTCATAGTTCCTAACAGGAAAATAATATTCCATTAAATTCACATACCACAATTTCATCCATTCCTCAGTTATTGGACACCTTACGTTGTTACTACAAAATTAGGACATTTTGTTGTTAGGACTACATTGGGTACTTTGCGTCCTAACTTTGTGACTACAAAATACTCTGCTTTCAATATTTTGGTATATATAGGGAGGTGTGTGTATGTGTGTGTAAATTCACCCTTTTGGGGCATCTACATGCATATATCTATGTGTATATATAAATACATACATACACATATAACAGGATCACTGGGTTCAAGGGTAAAAACAAATTTGATTTTGCTTTTTGTATAATTTGAATTCTTTTCTAGACTGATTAGACCAATGAATAGCACCTCCAAATATACCTGTGTACCTATACCTGCATCCCACAGCCCCTCTAATATTGAATATTTTTATATTTCACCATCTTTGTCAATTTTATAGATATAGGTGAAACTTTAGAATTAATTTGTATTTTTTCTTATTAATTATTTTATTTTTCAAAATGTGATTGTTGATTGCTTGCATTCCTTTTCTCTTCTTGTCCTTTGATCCTTCATATGAAATAAATTGTAGGTCTATTACTTTTGTGTCAATTTCACATAGATTTTAGAAGTCAGATCTTTATCAAAGATATTTAATGCAAAGATGTTTTTCTCATTCTGTTTGTATTGGTTTTGTGTATACTTTAAACAAAATTATAAGATCAGAATTGTCTGTTTTCATTTTTGAATGGCAGTACAATATAGCAGACAAAGATTTGGACTTAGAATCAGTGACATCTGGCCTCAAGTTCAGCCTAGACATAAACCATATGATATATTTTATCTTTGTTACCCTGGGCGAATCACTTAATCCCTCAGTATACCTCAGGCAGCCTTCTAAGACTGGAAGAGTAGGTAAGTGGCACAGTGGATGGAGTGCTGAACCTATAATCATAAGGAATCTGAATTCAAATTCAGCCTCAGATATTTACCAACTTGGTGACCTTGGACAAGTCATTTAACCTCCATTTGTTCCATTTTGTTTATCTGTAAAATGGGAACAATAATAGTAACTACTTCCCAGGGTTGTTGGTGAGGATCAAAAGAGACAACACAATACCTGGCACATAATAAGTGCTATATAAATATTAGCTCTAATAATAATTATTACAATTTTTAGTTGCAGAGAGAAATTCTGGTAAAAATTACATTTATAATTTCCCCTATCCTTTGTTTGATTATAAGTTGATCACTCATCATAGTTGTCTGACCTATTTTATTTTACTTTTTTTCCATGTTATCTTTTATATTTAGCACCTATCCATTTAGAAATAATTTAGAAATGAGGTATAGGATGTTGGCTTAAATCTATTTCCCACCAATTTGCTTCTGACTTTCTTAGCAATTCTTTTCTAATATTGTCTCTTCTAGGTTTCTGTTGTTGGGGTTATCTAATATGAGGCTACTGTATGTTTCTAGGTCCTAATCTAGTTTCACCCTTCCTCCAAAGCCAAACTCAGGAGCCATTTCCTTCATGGTACCTTCCATAAACCCCCCACCACTCCCTTCCCCCTCACTATCTCCAGCTAAAAAGATTTTTTCTCTCCCCAGATTTCTCTTAGTACTTTGCTTGCCTCTCCTTCACATAATTCACTCTTTCTTATATCATAGTCATTTGGTTTTCAGGATCATAGCTTTATCTCATTTTATAGACAATTAACAGTTCTAATGAACATAACAAATAATCAGAATTCTAACCAAAGCCTTTTGACTACAGAGTCCTTCTTTCCATTATACTGTCTCTTGTTTACCCATGTCTCTGACTAAACAGATTAAAAATAGGTTTGCACTGAATTCATCTCTATATATCAAGTGCCATGTACTGTGCCTGATAGTTGTTGAATTTTAATTCGAAATTAAAACTTGGAAAAGAGGGCTGATAAAATTAGCAAAGATGATCAAACAAGCAAACAAAAAATGTTGGTGGCACAATAGTATTCTGCTGGTGGAGCTAGGAATTGACCCAGTCATTCTGGAAAAGAACTCATACTCAACCATACCATTGCTTGACTTTTACACCAAAGAGATCAAAGAAAGAAGAAAATGACTCTTATTTCAAAAACACTTAGAGCAGTTTTTTATTTTATTTTTTATTTTTTGTGGTGGTAAAAACTGAAGCCTAGGGGCTAGGTGCTCATCAATTGGGAAATGACTAAACAAATGTTATATGAACATCACTGAATACTACTGTGCTCTTAGAAATGATGAAAGGGCAGCTAGCAGCTAGATGGCTCAGTGGATTGCAAGCCAGGCCTAGAGATGGGAAGTCCTGGTTTCAAATCTGGTCTCAGACACTTCCTAACTATATGACACTGAGGAAGTCAATTAGTTTTCACTGCCCAGCCCACACCACTTTTCTGCACTGAAAGACAGAAGATAAGGGTTTTTTAAAAAATGATGAAAGGAATGGTTTCTGAGAAACCTAGAAAGACTTATAGGAAATGATACAAGTGAGCAGAACCCAAAGAACAATGCAATTACAACATCATAAAAATGAATGATTCTGAAAGATTTTAGAACTTTGACCCATGCGATGACTAGGATTCCAGAAAACTGATGATGAACTACCTCCGATCTACCCCTGACAAAAATGGACCAAATATGTGAAGGAGACTTACATTTCTAGACATGCCAAATGCCATAACTTGTTTTGTTTGACTATGCATAGTTACAACAGTTTTGTTTTTCTCATTTGTTTTTCTTTTGAATGGGGAAAGAGGAGAGAGAATGAAAATAAATACTTATTAATTGCAAAATAAAAAAACAAATTTGGAATTACACAAGGCACTACAGTGTTCTTGCCCTTGGATTCAGCAGTTCCACTACTGAAAATATACTTCAATTACATCAATGAAAGAAATGTTCCATATGTAACAAAATATTCTTTTTGATAAAAAAAATTGAAGCCTTATGAGTGTGTATGGAAAACACAGCTGAAGAAGTTGTTGTATACAAATAGGATATTGCTATGTTGTAAGGAATGATAATTGAGTAATTCATTAGGAATATGAAAAGTGATGCAGAAGAAGCCAGAACCAAAGAAATAACGTACACAAAAACTAAATAATATAAAAGAGAGCAACACTAAAAGGCAGTTGAACTCAAGTTATTTGCAATGAAAATTTTTGATTCTGGAGGGCAGATGACAACCACCTCCCAAAGTGAAGTGGAGGTCTTTGGGTGTCAGATTTTGATATATCATCAAGTAGATACTCAATTCAGTAGTTTTCTTTCTTAGAAGGAAAATAGGGGGAGGAAAAGAAATATCTTATAAATGTACATATCTAGCCTCTGAAAAATAACAGAAGTATAGACTTTTTAGATATCACCACTGTATGAAATTTAAAAGTTCATATTGTAAATTATTTCATCCTCTATCTGGCATCTACTTCTTCCTCATTTGTTATATCTTCCATTAAATCCCAACAATAATGAAATTTAAAAGTTCATGTTATAAATTATTTCACTCTTTATCTGGCATCTACTTCCTCCTCATCATTTGTTGTATCTTCCATTAAATACCAACAATAATGCTGCCTCATGGTAGAAAGGTGACTCATGTTCTCTCAGTGGTGGCCTCTCAGATCTATGAATCTGGAAAGATTTCAGTTACCACCCCAGTAATAAGTTCTGTGCTTTTGAACAACCTAGTAAAGTCAACATTTAATTTCTCTGGGCCACAATAAAATGAAGAGATTGGACAAGATGACCTCTAAGGTCCCTCTCAGTTTCAGGTCTGTGATCTTACAGGACTAGATACAAGGAAGGGTTTGTTTTTTTCAGCCTGGCATCTCCAGAAAACATAAAAGGGCTTCTGAACTGTGATGACAGAGGAAATGTGTACACATAGATGAAATCATAAGTAATTAGAATATTGAAGTAAATATTTGCTTTATATTTCTTGCATTATGTTACTTTAAGGCAAATAAATTTTGATTGGTTTTTGATGCTATCATTAAAACGTTATTCTATTTTGCCAAATTATTCTAGGGAAACTTTTATCCAAATGCATCTTTTCCTGTTTATTTTTAAAACACTTTTTCAATTTTTCAGTATATCAAAATGTAGTAGTGATGACATATAAATATTTGACTAATTTCCACCATGGCATTTGCCAGCCTTGAAAAATCAGATAATTAGGTGCCTCTAGTGCAAATGCCAGTTTTTCATTGAATTATAGATCTATATCTGTACCTGGGCAATTCAGTGTCAAACTGGGGCAGACCTGGAGAGATCTCTAGCTTATCCCTATGGTTCCACCCACAAACCTAGTCTAAAAGAATTCTCAATACATGAGTTGATGGCAAAATCTTCTAGAGTTCAGTACAATCTAAAGAGATTCTGGAAGGTGAGTAAGGGGGAGGTGTGTTACAAGGGAATCACTTTAAAAGACTGATATATATTAATTAAGGTCACCAAGGAATTCAGCTATGTAATTCCTAAATGAAAACTCAAGTTTGCAGTCAATCTTTTATGGAGTTTAATTACAATAGGAGGAAGAAAGGAATTAGAGATAGAGAGAGAGAAAAAGGGAGAGAAAGGAATAGGGCTTAAATACCCCTTCTGTTTAGGCTGGGCCAAAAGGCCCAAGCCCTTAGCTAGCTGGGGCAAAGAAAGGAGATCAGTCCCTATTACTCACGTGACCAAAATGGAGAAACAGTCTCAGAGGCCCCCACCTTCAGCTTCCTTCAGAGCAAGCTTCTCAGAGTACACTGCCACCACTCCGATCAACTCCTCAACCACCCTCGTGTCTCCAGACCCCCCTGATCTTTAAGGAAAAACCATCCAAGTTGCCTCCCCTCAGTTCTCACATCTACCAATCACTGTCCATCAATTTCCCTGTGCCAATGGAGGCTCTAGCTTAACCCAGGACCACCCAGAGGCTTTGCACATGTCTGTTGAAGGTCATATTTTCAAATGATTAAATCTTTGCTCCTTTGCTACAGCCCTTTCTAAATCCTGTTAACCTGAGTAGGGTAGAGATTGGAATAATTAAATTTTGATCTAGGCTGCAGCCCTTACTCAATCCTGTTAGGACTGAATAGGGTGGAGATTGATTCCAAGTATCTCCATTGTATCAATTCTAAAATCAATCATGACTCAAAGAAATTCCTGTTCTATGCTTAAGCATAGGTCAAAGTCCTTTCCATTGTTCAGCAAAAGGTTTTCTGTCCTAAAGTAATCTTAAGAAGGGAAGAGAAGGAACCTCCCATGCCAATGGGGTTCCCATTCCAATAGACTATCAGTAAGAAATTTTCCAAGTATGAAATATCCCAATGGTGAAATTTCCAACATTTATAAGTCTAAGGAATTTTGAGGTTTACAGGTGGTGACTTGGTTTTGATTTCTTAATCAAATGAGAATTCCTGGAGAGACCCTGAAGTGACTTAACTGCTCAAAGTTCCTCAAGATATTAAGCGACCCTCTGAACTTAGACCTGTAGAGTTGAGGTGCAGGATGTCTCATGAGTGAAGGACCAGCCCTGGAACCTATTTTCTCCCTTCCCTGACCCCCTACCCATAGAAACCCTGCAGGCAAGTCATCACACCTGACATATGCCAGGAGCTGATAGACCCCCAACCCCAGAAATTCCTGTCACTCCCCATCTTGACATATGCCAGGAACTTGATAACACCCCAGCTCCAGGAGTTCCTGTCGAGTTCCTGTTCACTCCCCCCCACCCCAGTAATTCCTGTGCACTCCCCCTACCACTCCAGGATAAAAAGTCTGCAAGCCCCAGACTGGGGGCTCCAGCCATTTTTAGAGTGCGGAGCCCAAACTGCAGTTTGTTTAATAAACTCCCTCCTCTGTGTTACATTGTTAGTCTTTGTTTCATCCTTGGGATCAATAACCAGGCACTGAGTCCTGTACATCAATGTGTTTCGTGAAGACTGTCATGGTATATTGAACTTTAAGGCATATCAGAAATTATTTACAGTTGAAATTTAGAAAGGTGTCCCTTAAATTGCTTTGGAAGAGAAGTATTTTTATACAATCTATAAGGTTAGCAGATTATCTAAGAATTTACTGCAAAACCTCATAAATGACCCAGCAGCCCCACTACTGGGGATACACTCCAAGGAAGTCAAAGACATAAACAAAAATTCAGTCTATACCAAAATATTCATAGAAGTAGTTTTTGTAACCAAAGAACTGGAAGAAAATGGGCCCATCAATTGATGAGTGAATGAAAATAGTAAGTGATTGTAATGAAATATTGTTTGAAAAGAAATGACTCATATGAGTTCAGAGAAATGTAAGAAGATTTATATGAACTGGGGCAGAGAGAAGTAAGCAAGACCAAGAGAATAAGATACACAATAACTACACTGTCAATAAAAAGATCAATAAAAGGTGGTTAAATTCTGAATAACAGCAAAACTAATGAGCATCCTGGAAAAGAGACAGTCAACTGTATTTCCTCTTTCACAGCAGAAATGCATGTGTGCTACTGGGATCAAATATTATTTATGTTGGTAGATAAGATAGGCAATTAAGTAGCACATTAGATAGATCACCAGACCTGGAATCAGAAAAACCTGAGATCAAATCTGGCCTCAGACATGTACTAGTCGCATGATTCTGGTAAGTCATTTAACCTCTACAAGTCTCAGTTTCCTCAGCTATAAAAATGGGGATAACAGCACCTAATTCACAGAATTGTGAAAATCAAATGAGAGAGATATCTAGGTGGCTTAATTGATAGAGAGCCAGGCCTAGAGATGGGAGGTTCTGGGTTCAAATTTGGCTGTAGACACTTCCTAGCTGGGCTAGGACCAATACTTACTATTGAGTCTATGTTAAAAGGAAAAGGTTTTTTTTGTTTGTTTGTTTTTAATTTACCTTCTGTCTGAGTCAATACTGTGTATTGGCTCCAAGGCAGAAGAGAGGTAAGGGCTAGGCAATGGGGGTTAAGTGATTTGCCCAGGGTCACACAGCTGGGAAGTGTCTGAGGCCAGATTTGAACCTAGGACCTCCCATCTCTAAGTCTGGCTCTCAATCCACTGAGCCATCCAGATGCCCCCCAAGGAAAAGATTTTAAAAAGAAAAAAAAATCAAATGAGATAATATTTTTAAAGCGCTTAGCACAATGTCTGGCACATAGTAGGTGCTATATGTTTATTTTGTTCTCTTTCCTTTATCACTATAAAGAAAATAGAACTTCATAAACACCTCATAAAATCTAGGAATAATGTCCCCTTCACCAGGACTAGCACTCGCCTAATCAGGGCTAGTAAATATGTATGTTTGTAATTTCGCAAATGTGAACAAGATTGCTTTAAACTGAAATAGAAGAGAAAAAAAATGCTCAAATGTCTCAGCTACACTGAAAATCACAGAGTATAAAATGTACACTATATAAAAGTCAATGTTGGGGACTAGAAATTCACCCGGGGAATATCCAAGAAGAAAACAGGTAATAAAACCCATTGGCTTCAGATGTTTATTTATAAGCCATAAAATATGACTAATTATCAAGGTGATGTTGTGGGGTGAAGAGGTGCACCCCTTGGGTTTGGGAAGGATACCTTTCTGCAAGAATGGAAGACTCCAAAACTTAGCTTAAAAATATAAAGAGAAATTTATTAATTTTGAAAGTCATGTTGAGAATGGCCAGGAGGATGGTACAGGTGGAACAGCAAGATGGAAGGCTGCTCCTTGGGAAGACAGCATGGATGGAAAAGCTGTCCCCCTGGCAACATCAATTCTGGGGATTTTATACTCTTTACACAGATGCTGTGTCATGGGGAGGATATGACTCTAGAGTGGTAAACCCTCAGGTCAGGGGTTGGTTATCTGACTGGGGTCTGCCTGAAGACATAGGGAATGACCCTCATAAAAGATTCTTTAGTTTTAGGGAACAGACAGATGTCTGAGATACAGTCCAAAAATGTATGTTTGTAATTTCGCATCTCTCTGTGCATCTTCAGTCTAAAGGAGGATCAAAGGAGGACAATCCTCTCAGGGTCCTATAGGGGTTCATTAGATGTTTGGGGTTAGGAGAAGGATAGGAGGATGTAAGGGAGCAAAGGAATTTCCCTCATAATAGTCTGCCCGAGTTTCTGGGGGTACAATGCCCATGTCAGTTAACTAATGATCCTAATGCAAGGACACAAATTTGATTGTAGATACTCTTGAGATTTGTTGGGATGGAATTCATTCAATTTAATTAAATTGACCAAAAATAATTATAGAGCAACACTACATACATTCAAAATGTTAGAAATTATATATGTTATACTATGAAATCATGGAGAATAGGATCTAGACCTATAATTTCATTACAGAGGATACTTTCAGAAGACGAAACTATCTCTACCTATGTACCGCCTGTCATCTGTAGCAAGGTATCTCAGTAGATAGAGCATTTAACCCGAAGTCAGGAAGACTTGATTTCAAATCTAGCTTTAGACACTTCCTAGCTATGTGACCCTAGACAAGTCATTTCATCTCTATTTGCCTTAATCCACTGGAGAAAGAAATGGCTAACCATTTCTGTATCTTTACCAAGAAAACCCCAAATGAGGTCACAAAGATTTGGACATGGCTGAAAATGACTGAACAACAACTGCTGCTTATCTAGCATAACCATTACTTATGAAGCAAGACTTAAAGCTGGGTCTTCCTAGCATTAACAGCAGCTTTCTCTAACCACTTCATTGCCTCTCTGTAATGAAATTATAATTACACAACAGTAGCATCTTCAAAAGTTCTAAAACTACTTGGAAGTTAAAAAAGTATCTGTTCAACAATAGTTGGGTAAAAGAAGAAAGGAGAAAAACAATTACAGAATATGGATTTAAAAGACAACAATAACTATTGTATTTCAAAATCTCTAGAATTGCCAAAGCTGTTCAAAGGCAAATTTTTATCTCTAAGTGGTTTGTGCCAAATAAAAAAGAAGGGAATTATAAATTAATTAAGCCTATATCTAAAGTCACCAGAAAAGGAACAAAGGAATATAATAAAGATTTTTTTTAAGAGAGGCTAAAGATAAAAGCAAAAATTGAATAGAAAATGTAAAGAATTCATAAAACTAGGAGTTGATTTTTTGAAAATCCCAATTAATTTGACAAATCATTAGTAAATTTGATTTTTTAAACAAGAGAAAATATAAATTAGCAAGATTACAAATGAAAAAGAAGACATCATGACAAACACAAAAGAAATAAAATTATTAGTTGATGTACACAGTTATGTTTAATCATCAGAGACTTTGAATGAAATCGATTATCTACACAATTAAAAACTGCCAAGACTGACACAAAAGGAAATGAATAATTTAAAGAGACACACCTTAAAGGAAGAAATAAAATAAGAAAGAATTACCCCCTTTGCTCCAAAGCAAACAATAACCCACCCCCAAATAAACAGACAAACAAGAAAAAAAACCCAACTCACTTTATCTGGGTTTTATTGTTGAATTATTTTATTTTGAACTTTTCTATCCTTGTTACCTAGACTATAAATACAGAAAAAGTCAAATATTACTCCAAATGTTTTGGTACAAATAATGTTGATTTTTAAAACTCAGGATAACCCCAAAATGGTAATTTTTCTAAGAAATATAGATGGAAAAATAATAAAGATAATAACCAATAGAATATTTTATTAACACTGGTAGGAAAATTATTCCTCTGAATAAGCAGGGTTTGTTCCAGGCAAACAAAGCTTGCTCAACATGAGAAAGACTACCAGAATAATAAAACATATATTCTAAACAATTTCATAACTTGTATGATTGATTATACAAATAGATGTCCCCCCCCCCCATTAACTGATAAATTATAAAGTTAAAAAAATTTAAGTGTTTACTCTTAGACCCAAGGAGTATGTCAAGTACAGGAAATACAAAACAAAAACAAAGATAGTCCCTGCCTTCAAGGAGCTTCCATTGTAATAGGTACAGATAACACACAGACCAGTGTGGGCCCAGGAGGTTTATTTTGGTTTGGATATTTGCAGGGATGTTGAGTGGAGCCATAGAGTAATAGAATGACATACTTTTTCCAGTAGCAGTGGCAGTATTGATTTAATTATGGCTCCAGAACTGGAAAAGGGGATGGAATTGGGTAGTGGGAATTGGATAGGGTAGACATTAAACTAGTATAAGAGGCTTTGTTAATATACAGGCAAATTGTATCTATAGCATTCCCCTGATCTATTAGTTCAGCAATTATATCTGAAAGGAAATGAACCTTGTCTTACTTGACCCTTTCTTTTTTTTTTTTAAACCCTTACCTTCTGTAAGGTCCAAGGCAGAAGAGAACTAAGGACTAGGTAATAGAGGTTAAGTGACTTGTCCAGAGTCACACAACTAGGAAGGGGTTGACCTAACCTATTCTTAATCTTAATGGCATGTATGATCAAGCAGAAGCCAAAGTCATTGAGATGAAATTTGAGACCACAATATTAGGGACAAACCAGACCTTGTATTTGGTGTACAATGAACTTTTATCATGATAAGTAAACAAAATCAAGATTTTTCCAATCATGTTTTCTGAAATGTTTGAACTCAGATAAAACTCTCTGCTCCACATTCATGTATGTACAATATTCCAAGTTCCTCCCAAAACACAGCTTTATTAGACCCACCAGTTAACAGAAAGTCAATTCTCCCCTTGGTCAAATATTTTCAAATTTGAATTTCTACTATTCATTTCTCAGTGGAACAGTTCCCTTACAGCTAGGAATACTGTAATTTAAGTCTCTCATTAGTACTGAATAAAAATTAGTAGTTTAAAAAATTGTGTTTCTGTTTTAGTTCAGTAAAGAATTCAATGTTTCTTTGTTTCCCCAAGTTATCCTCCCTCTACAATCATTTGTTAAACTATAGGAGCTGGTATCTTTTTTTTCTTCTCAATTTCATGTAAACACAATTTTTAACATTAATTAAAAATTTTTAAATTCCAAATCTTCTTCCCTCCTTCCTCCCTGAAAAGACAAGCAATTTAGTATAGACCATACATGTTCAGTTCAGCCTGTATCTTAATAATTTTACCCCTTCCTACTTCTTCACCCTATCTGGTATTGTTAATAGGTAAATTTAAACCTTGTCTTTCATTGATACCATGGTTCAAGTGGACTTCACAGGTCTAGAAGGGGGCTGAATACTGATATTACAGTTCTAGCTTCAAGTGTGATTCTAGCTTCAAGATTATTTTATAAGTTTGGAAATACAACGTAGGTCCTTAGAGAAGGTGGGACTCACTGTGAAGTAGTTTGAGTCTGAATATGACTATAGCAGTCCTTTGAAAGTTGAGATTCATTAGAGGAAGAGCAGTGGATCCCCTTAAGCCTAGAGCTCATACATAGCCTGGAGAATTGTTTTAGTCTCTGGTAAAGAAGGAAGTAGAGGACCAAAAGAAGAGGAAGGAAAATTGTCTTCCCTGTTTCAGAGCTTAAGTGTATGTTGTTTGTATTATCTGTCAGGTGAAATAAAGCCTATTGTGAGAATTTATTTTTTTATATTATTCCTATATCTGAGTCCTGGATTAGAGGCTTCAATCATGTCTATTGACTTTTACATTTCTTTTATTCTTAGGAACTCCAAGGAATATTTTCCCTTCCATAAAATCTGGTAAATAGATAAAGCTCTTCTTGCTAGGTATGTGATGCCCCCCCCTCCCCAATTACCTATGCGGGTGGTGAGGGATTCAGAATCATGGTGGTCAACTTCCTCATTAACTATTTACCAATCAGAGATGTCTTGGGATATTCAAGGGAGGGACTGAACAATGAGCTTCAAAATTGGATTTATAGACATTTGGGAATGAACTTCCTTGTCTTTGATTATTGAGAGGATCATGAACCCCCAATTTATTGGCTAATCCAGCCTAATTAATCAATAGATATTCTTTCCCAGAAGCCAGTCTCTTGAACTTTTTCATTGTAATATTATTTTATATGTAGCCTGAATGCTAGGATAAGGATCCCCTTTCTTTTGTTGCAGACTTAGACATGAGCTAAATTCTTAGGTTTCCAGATAATGCCCTGGGTGGGGACATGAGCCAAAGCGAATTCTATATCATGTTTCCAAAATGTAACCCAGTCTGTGCAAACCCAGAGTTTTGGTCCTAGATAATGGGCTACATATTTCTTTTTGGATTCTGATGGTGAGTTTGCTCGTTGTTTTTTATGAGATGTAAGTGTTAACAAGTTGGGGTAGAGCTTCTCTAGGTGAGGGGCCACATCCTCCATTTTTCTAGCAGCTCACCCAACATAGTGCAAGCTTAAGAAACATCTACAAATGTGTTCTGAGACAGATTAATATTTGTTCTGGTAAGTACATGGTTTTATAATAATATAAAATAATCCTGTGATGCACTGTGATATGCTATGCTGTGTTGAAAAGGGCCTATGTCTGGTCCAAATAAAATCAAACTTAAGATCTTAGAAATATTTCCTGGTTATTTGTAAGAAGCCCAAGTATTTAAAAGTTAATTCAAATATTTCCTAGCAACAGAAGAGATAACTAATTGCTCAAACAATCTCCAATTTAAGTGCTTAAAATTCTGGGTTGGTGCTAATACTTTAAGTATCATGGATTTGGGGAACTTGGGGATAACTTAGACCTGTAATTGCATCTTGGTAGAAAACTGTCAATATGTAAATTTCTTCCACTCATATAAATTCAGAAAGTGAATAACCTACAGTCTTAAGAGAGATATCAGGGAAAACTGAAAGCCAAAGGGAGTTGCCCAAGGTCATCTTGACTCCAAGGTCAGTCTACTACCCACTCTTCCAGGTTGCCTTTCAACAGAGAATTGCTGTAATTAAAATGAACATAATTCCTCTCTCTCAACACCATCAGAGGAGCAAGCACAATGGAGCCCATGTTTTTTAACTCCTTGTCTCTGACAACCCCACAGCAGAAAGGTTTCTTGTAGGAGGGAGTATTTGAGCCTTAAAAAGGCTACAAATTATTACCAAGAAGATACTTTACAAAACTTGATAAAATAATAGCAAAATTTATTTGGAAAACAAAAGATCTAGATTATCAAGAAAAATGATGAAAAGAAGTAGGGAAGCAGCTAGGTAGTTCAGTGGATAGAGAGATGGGAGGTCCCGGGTTCAAATTTGACCTCAAACACTTTCTAGCTGTGTAACCCAGAGCAAATAATTTAACCCCCATTGCCTAACCCCTACCACTTTTCTGCCTTGGAACTAATACACAGTATTGATTCCAAGTTGGAAGATAAGGGTTACAAAAAAAGAAGTAGGTATGAAGAAGAAATAGTACTTTCAGACCTCAAACTATGCTATAAAGCAGCAGTCAAGAAAATCATATAGTATTGATTAAAGAATATATAGATCAGTGGAACAATCTAGTTAAGGAAGATTCCGAAACAATAGAATTCAACAACCCAATGTTTTATAAAGTAGAAAGCAAAGATTACCTTGGGAAAAACCTTATTTGTTTAAAAACTGCAGAAAAGAAAAGTGGCAGAAGTTAGGCTTATCCTTCATGACCTGATCTACATTCTAAGCTACTGACTACATAGCCTGTTGCTAGACAGAGTTTCCCCCTTGTTACCCAATCCCAGAGACCCCTTCCCTCTTAGAATACTACAAAACCTGAAACCTCCTCCTCCTCCATAGCTTGCTTTTCTTCCAAACTCCAGCACATGTCTTTTTTTTTCTCTTTTTAAAGGAAATAAATAATTTTGATGAATTTTAGGGCAAATAGTTATAATACTGTGGCTCTCTGGTTTTCAAGAGTTGGTACTACAAAAAATTAGAAAAGAAACAGATCATATACCCTTCACAGGTATGGGTAGGAGATATATTCTTAAGCAAACAGGAGATAGAGGCAATTACCAGAAATAAAATAGGTAACTATGATTACTTGAAACTGAAAAGCTGCCGCATGAACAAACTTAATGGATCTAGACTAGAAAAGAAATGACTGAAAAAAAAGTCTTTGTATCAAACTTTTCTAATAAGGATTTCATATTCAAGATAGATAAACAATGTGTTTAGGTCTAGATAAATGGTCAAAGTATATAGAACAAAGTTCTCAAAAGAATAACTGCAAAGTATTCCCAATCACATAAAAATAAAAGAAGTACAAATAAAAATAACTTTGAGGTTTCATCTCACACCATGTAATGTTGGAAAAAATGACAAAAAATGACCACTTAATATTGTAAGATGTGGCATCCCAGGTATATTCTAATCTTGAAAGTATTATTTATGTATTAATATTATAACCTATATGCTCATATACCAGACACATAGTCATGTTACTCTTGATTATTGTATTTCCAAATCTTCAGTCCAAAGGTCAAAAGAATTCTTGAGTAGGACATTAGCTGCCACAGGATCCTACCTACCTCCTTGTTAGACCACATTCCATACCAAGTAACATGTTTGATTAACCTCCTCCTCATTGAGTACGTAGTTGTCAATTGAGCCAATGGTAAAATCTTATGCCATGTCACATGTTTATTAGTTACCTCCCACTCCACATTCCTCGATTCTTCAATAAAAGTTTGGGAACATGTGCAGATTCCTCTCTCTCAATACCATCTGAGGAGCAAGCATGATGGAGCCCATGCTTTTTAACTCCTTGTCTCTGAGTCTTTATTCCTTCCTCTCTCTCATCGGTTTTGGTTTTCATTGATTTCCCCCCCCAAAAATTGTCTTGGTTTTCATAGGTTACCTTGGATTTCATTGGCATGCCCACTTGACCTTGAAGCTAATTTTGTGAAAACAAAGGGTGATCCACATGTTCTCCTGCTCCATGTGAGCAATACATGTATTAAAATGTCAATAAATCCATTTATCCATACAGATAGCAAATGAAAATCAGATAAAGAATAGGGAGGAGAATATATATCTAACAATATACAAAATGAATGAGCTCTCTCATTGGGAGTAAGATATCTCATCTCAGTCAAGTAGAACTTCTCCCATAGTATCTCAACTGAGAAGAGGGACATAATCAAGGCAACTTCTCTAAATGTCAGCTTCTTTCCAAAATCTGTCCAGATAATGCCTTGATACTTCATGGCCTTATGGAGGAAGATTCCCCTTCCAAACAAAAACCTCTCTCTCACTTTCTTGCTCTCTTCCATATACCAAGAAGAGTCTCCAGAAAGGTAAATGCCATGTTAAATGTTAATTTATTCTTTACATTAGTCTTTTATATTCATTTCTTATTGTTTTTAGTATTAAACACTTTATTCTTTGCAAAATGTTTTTTTGGTATGTATTTTGGAGGGTCTAGGATGAATTAATTGGATTTACATTGATTCATATGGAAATAATTGCCTTAGTTTTAGTTGGTTTTGAATTTCAGCTATTGTTTTCAGATGGATTATCAATGAAAACAGGTATCACTGTATTCTATTTTATTTATTTTTTCATAGAACCAACTCCTAGTCTTATTTATTAGTTCAATAGTTCTTTTACTTTCAATTTTATTAATTTCTCCTTTGATTTTTAGGATTTACAATTTAGTCTTTAATTGAGATTTTAAAATTTGTTCTATTTTATTAATATACGCATTCAGGAATATAAATTTTTCCTGGGTACTGCTTTGGCTATATCCCATAAGTTTTGATATGCCATTTCCTCATTGTTATTCTTTTCAATGAAGTCAGTGGTTGTTTTTATGATTGACCTACCTGTTTTGAAGATTTAGATTATTTAGTTTCCAATTAATTTTTAATTTGCCTTTCCATGAACCCTAATTGATTATAATTGTTATTGCATTAAGATCTTAAAACATTGCATGTTAAACTGGAACAACCTCTAGGAATTGATGCAGAGTGAAAGAAGCAGAACCAGGAGAACATTATACACAGAGACTGATATACTGTAGTATAATTGAATGTAATAGACTTCTTTAATAGCAGCAATACAATGATCTAGGACAATTCTGAGGGACTTATGAAAAAGAACACTTTCTGCATTCAGAGGAAGAACTGTGAGAATAGAAACACAGAAGAAAAACAACTGCTGGATCACATGAGTTGATGGGGATATGAATATAGACTCTAAATGATCACCCTAGTGCAAATATCAATAATGTGGAAATAGGCCTTGACCAACATGTAAAACCCAATGGAATTGTGCATCAGCTATGGGAGGGGTTAGCGGGGAGGGAAAATAAAGAACATGAATCTTGTAACCTTGGAAAAATGTTCTAAATTAATTAATTAAATAAAATTTTTCAAATAAAAAAGGTTGCATTTATTACTTCTGCTTTTTTGCATTTTGATTGTGAAGATTTTATGCCCTAGTACACAGTCAGTTTTTTTTTTTATATGGATCATGTGCTGCTGAAAAGAAGGTATATCCCTTTTTATCCCTATTCAATTTTCTCTACATATCTTTTTTTCATTCACTTCCTTTACTTCTTTCTTATCTATTTTTAAAATTAGATTTATCTAGTTCTGATGAGGGAAGGTTGAAGTCCCGCCACTGGTATAGTTTTACTATTTCCTCCTTGAGTTCCTTTAGTTTCTCCTTAAAAATCTGGATGCGATCTCATTTCATGTATACCTATTAAGCATTGATGTTTCTTCATTGTCTATACTACCTTTTATCAAGATGTAATTGTCTTCCTTATCTTTTCTAATCAGATCTATTTTCACTTTAGCTTTATCTGAGATCATGCTTGCTACTTCTGCTTTTTTTTGTCTCAGTTGAAGCCCAATAGATTCTGCTCCAGCCTCTTACCTTTACTCTCTGTGTGTCTACCCGCCTCACATGTGTTTCTTGTAAACAATGTATGGTAAGAATCTGGTTTTTAATCCTTTCTGCTGTCTGCTTCTATTTTATGGGTGAGTTCATTCCATTTACATCCACAGTTATGATTATCATCTGAGTATTTCCCTCCATCTTGATTTCTTTTTTTAATCCTACCCTTTCTCCTTTCACTCTTTACTTCCACACCAGGTCCCAGGATTCTGGTGTTGGCCTACATCCAGTCACAGAACCCAGTGTAGTAAGTTGGGTAGTGGTTGGCCTCCACTCTTCTGTGTACAATTTTGCTTCCTGTTCCCCCTTATCCTATGAAAATAAACTCTCTCTACCTACCTTTCAAGTTATGTTCAGCAGAAGAGCCCTTTCAGTCTGCCTTGCTGTTGATTTTTGGCTCCTGTTGTTTTCAGGAACTTTTGAAAGATTCGTTTGGAAGGATTGTCAGAGCAGTTTCAGCTTTCACTGCTACTAAGCCACTATCTTCTATTATTCCAAACAAGAGATGGAAGCAATTACCAAAGACATTTTAAATGTGAAAAAAAATGTCTTTGTATCAAAATTTTCTGTTAAGGGTTTCATGCCTAAGATATATAGACACTTATTAGACGTATAACCTTGGCAAGTCATTTAATCTCTCTCAACTTCAATTTCTTCATCTGTAAAATGGGGATAATAATAACACCTGCCTCCTATGGTTGTTGTGAGGATCAAATTCAATAATACGTGTAAAATGCTTTGTAAACCATAACAATTTATATAAATATTAGGAATTATTATGTCTCCTAGAGCTTAGCACAGTCCTTGGCATAAAAAATGCTTAAAAAAGACTTGCATTCTTTCACTCATTTATTTATTCATTAATGGTACATGTGTAAGACATATTGATGTGGTTGCCATAAAATATAAAATGACTAGCTTGAATGTGGCATGGAAAGATATTTGACTTGGAATCTTACCTATTCCAACTCCAGGGAAAATAACTATTCCAAACTTTGTGGACAGTAGCTCAAGGACCTTGCCAGCACCACCAGCAGCCCAATGAGAGAAAATCAGGCATGATCCCAGACCCCTGAGGCTGCTTGATCTCCCCTCTCCACTCTCTTCTCTCCAAGACAGGTAGATAAGACTAGAATTATGACTTTCTTCCATACATCAAGCATTTATAGATTAGAGGTATGATGAAAGATTTAGAATAAATGTTACCATCCCTGATTATTCTAAAGTGGAGAGCCAAAATTATCTTGTTCCCTGCACTTATATGCTTGTTACACAGATAGTAATAGTCAGAGATAATTAGTAAAACTTCTTTGTCAGTGGCAGGATTTGGAACCCTCTCTTCCAGATTGTAGCCCCACTGAATCTATTATACACATAGTGGTCACTTAATGAATGTTTATTTATTTGAATTGTTTGGGAGGGAAAGAGAAGAATAGGAAAGGTGAATAATGGTTACTCTAGGGATGATGACAGATATTTAGTCCTTCTTGACTGAGACCCCTTGGATGACTTGGTTCTTGAGGTTCTTGCACAAATCCTTTGAGGACTAAATGACATTGGTTGTGAACCTTTGTGAATTCTATTCCATTAGAGTGTTTGATTTTTAGGTTAATCAATTAAACACACCAGCATGTATTAATCACTCACTATGAGCCAGACACTACGCTACATTTTAGGGATATAAAGAAAAAGCAAAAACAGCCCCTGCCATTCAGGAACTGACATTCTGACAGGTGAGACAAATGTATATAAATATATTCATATGAAATATAGACAAAGTAGAAGAAAGGTAATATCTAAGGGAAAGGCAAACGAGAGCAGCTGGGGAGATCCATTTTTTAAAAAAGCACTAATATTAAATAAGGAGAGAAACGCATCAATAAATATAGAGTTTGACATTTGATACATATTTTAAGATGACTCTAAAGAAAAAAATCCTCCCACAGACTCTGGAGTTATCAGTTAATAATTTTATTTTCAAAAGACCAATGGCTAATTGGGCACTGTCCCTTTGATTAATCTTGAATTTTAGCTGTAGATTCTTTGCAATCAAGCCACCATTCAAACGTTAATAAACATTTGGCTCATTAGCAATTCTTTGTGGAAAAAAATAGACTCCGCTGTGAGAGGCTGTCAGTGTCAGCAGTTACCTGATATCTTTTTACTTTGCAGTATCTTCTACCTCTCCAGTCCTACAGTGCAGCTTCGCTGATATAATAGAGCCCACAATTTTGAGCAACTACCAAAGCCTTCCTTTAAATTGCAGCTTCTTTCTGAGTTTCTCCCATCCTTTTTGACTCTCTCCTCCTCAATGATGCTTTCAAACCTTTCCTCTTTCTTCCAAATGTACCTCACAATTTTTGTGGCAGGGGATTTTTAACTTCCTATTTGCCTTAGAAGACAGACATCCCAACTTTGACTTCCCTCTCAAAACTTCTCTGCATCATCTCATGCTCTCTATTCTTTTGGTCTCTGACAGTTTTTCTTTCTTCTGTCTAAGGCCAATACCCTCTCAGTGTCAATAATTTTGTTCTCTCCCAAATTCTCCAGAACCTTCCTTAAGTAGTAATTCCTCTCTTTCATACACTCTTGGTCTTCCCTTCTTCACCAATTTCTTCCTGTCTGCAAAAAATATCCTTAAATTTTTTTCCAAGACTTGTATTTCATCTAGTTATTATTGCATTCTCTTTTCCTCTTCCTGCTAAATCTGGGGGAAATGTTTTTTTTTTTCCCCTAAAACTCATCTTCCTCACTACTCACTCTTTCCTGAAATCCTTTTCAATCTGATTTGTCCCCAGTCACTTTACTGAAATCATTCTCTTAAGGCCACCAATGCCCTCCTAATCTTTAATTTTTTATCTTTCTCACTTTGAGCCTCTTCAGAGACACTGTAACTTCTGGTTTTTATCCCATTTCTCCAACCACTCATCTCATTTGCTGACTCCTCATTTCTTTTTGATTTCTTTATATGGGTACTCCCCCAAAGGGACCTGGAAGTTCTTTCTCCCTTTGAAGAGTCATCATATAGTTCTGAATGATGCAAAATCTCTGCTGTGTGTCTTGCTCAACTGGGTTTTCAAGGTCTGTTTTCTTCACAGCTCTACTCTTAAAAAACCCCCCCAAACCAAAAACCCTTACCTTCCATCTGAGAATGATTAGTGTGTATTGCTTCTAAGTGTAATGAATAAAATTTAGGGGAGAGGGGGAGACTGAGGCAGGTAGAAATTAGTTTCTCTCTGCAAGGAATATATATATTTTTAGAGGTTTATTAAAGGTTAAAGATTAAGAATATACAAGTATGAAACATGTGCCTAGGCCAGAGGCCTAGACAAAATAACCTCACATCATGGAAGAGACCTCTCTGCTCCAAAAACGGAAGTCCAAAAAAGGGCCGAGCCCTTCAAAAGCCTTTGCTTAAATATCTTCTCGATCTCGGCCCAGGTGAGATTACAAGGCATTCTGGGGAAGTGGAGCAAAGGCTCATGGGGATTGTAGTCCTGTATTCGAGTCTATTTTTTACATCCCCCCGTGTGATCATTTGTGGAAAAATTAATTTTTCCCCAAAAGGATCATAAAAACATAATAAACTTAAAAGATTACAATAGTGTGAGGATAAGAGAAAAAAGAATAAAACCAATAATTTCTGAACACATTGACAAAAAGCCGTTAGGGGGCAGTCCCCTTTGGCATAAAAGTATACATACAAATAAATGTTCAATCAACCACACCCAAAGTTCAATTTTGTGCAACTTGTGGTCTGGAGGCTTCTTCATGGTGGCTTCTCCAACAGTTCAGTTCTGGATTCAGAGAGGTAGCATCTTCTTCACCTAAAATTCTTCTCAAAAGGAATTTAAACTTTGCAATTTAAATAATGATATTTTTTACATTCCCCCGTGTTGTGGGTGATTGATCAAAATCCCCAAAATTCTCAATAGCCCAATTAATTACAATAGCAAACAAACACACTTTCATAATTCACATAAGTTGCTGTATGACATTTTTAAAACCTATGAATTGATGGACATTTGTCACAATTTTTACAAACGTAGCAATCTTTCAACCTTGGTAATAAACATATTTTTTAAAACAAAGTAAAACTCATCTTGGGTTTAGAACATAATCAAGAAATCTATATATCATCCTGGTAGAAGTAAAATAGTGAGCTGAAGAGTATAAATAAAGGGGTGCTCCTTGTTCTTGGAGGCTTTTCCCAAGGGTACAAATGCCCTGAAATTAACTGCCCAACTTCCATTCGCATGTGGGAAGGTTGGGGGTTATAAAATACATTTCACTTCAGCTACTAGAATGGGCCTTACCTCGTGGTAGGGGCAGGCAAAAATAACCAGACTGTTAAAAAAAAATTCCAAAATCATATTTAAAAAACCCTTAAAATCAAATCATTTGAGGTATTTAGCACATTAAAATCCCAAAGGTTGTTAATACAATTATAACCAGTTCTGAAGTCCATCTATCCTCAGCAAAATAGAGAAAAGCTGTTTTTTCATATATGGGCTTATTCACAACAATATTTGTTCAACAGTTATAGGGGAAAAACAACAGAATTTCAAAACTCAGTACATTCAAAATAAATTCAATCAACCTTCAGTTCAAGCAGAATAATATTCAATCCAGTAATATATGAACTTAAAATCACAAAGTTAAACCTTAAACAAAACAATGCAATAGAATACAGAGATGTTTATAAACCATTGGAGTCTGAAATGCCTTAGAATGTAGCCTTTAGTCTCTTCAAAGTTCCTTGGGTTTTTTGTTTGTTTGTTTGTTTTTATTTATCCATTTAAATGTCTATTGTCCGAAGGTAGAGTAGTAAAGGCTAGGCTACGGGGTTCAAGGGATCCGTCCAGGGCCCCATAGCTGGGAAGCATGGGAGGCCAGATTTTAGCTAGAGACCTCCAGTCCCTGGGCCTGGCTTCCAGTTCGCTGGGCCACCCATTTTCCTCCCCAAAGGTAAAGTTGAATCTTTGGGCTGAGTCTGCTCCCAGACAGGCAGGTAAAATCAATGAAATTGCCAGAAGAGTCAAAAATCCTTTTAAACAGCCCATTGCTATTAAGTTTCTGTTTGAAAAGATCTGTTTCTTCTCTTTAGTCTTTTCTGTCTTTCCCCTCTCTGATACCCCCGTGGCCAATACCCCCAGCCACGTGGAGGCTTAGCCTAAGGGAAAATTGCCCGGTCTCCTTTCCCTCTGGTCTCTCCCCTCCGCCCACGTGGCCAATACTGTTACCAGCTGGTCGAAATGAGTCCTGAGCAATCTGCTCCAAGGATCTGGGTGATGAGCCGGCTGGGGTTGTGCTCGAGGGTCTGGGGCGCAGAAATAGGCAGGCAGCGGCTGGTGAGAGGCCAGGAGCAGGAGCGGCTGCGGGGGTGGGCAAGGTCGGGACCAGGTACCAGGTGAGGATGATCAGGGCTGCAGGCTGCAGGCAGGAAGCGGCGGGGCCGAGCCAGGTGGGGTGGGCAGCAGGTCCGGAGCCCGTAGCAGCTTTGTGAGGGAAGAAAACCTTGGCCAGAGAGTTATGGCTCAAAAAAATTTCTAGGTACTAGATATTAAAACTGAATTTAAGATCAGAAAAGAAATCAGAAGATTGAAAGTTCTTTTTCCCATTAGGTCGCCATAACTGTAATGAATAAAATTTAGGGGAGAGGGGGAGACTGAGGCAGGTAGAAATTAGTTTCTCTCTGCAAGGAATATATATATTTTTAGAGGTTTATTAAAGGTTAAAGATTAAGAATATACAAGTATGAAACATGTGCCTAGGCCAGAGGCCTAGACAAAATAACCTCACATCATGGAAGAGACCTCTCTGCTCCAAAAACGGAAGTCCAAAAAAGGGCCGAGCCCTTCAAAAGCCTTTGCTTAAATATCTTCTCGATCTCGGCCCAGGTGAGATTACAAGGCATTCTGGGGAAGTGGAGCAAAGGCTCATGGGGATTGTAGTCCTGTATTCGAGTCTATTTTTTACATAAGGTAGAAGAGTGGTAAGGGCTAGGTAGTGAGGGTTAAATGACTTGCCCAGGGTCACACAGTTAGGAAGTATTTAAGGCAAATTTGATCCCCAGGCCTCTTGTCTCTAGGCCTGGCTCTCAATCTACTGAGCCACCTTGCTGCCTGCCCTAGCTTTATTCCTGATTGCCAGGGCTTACTTTCTCTTGAGTCCATGGCTAGCTCTCTTCTCTGCTGCTAGAGATCCCATTCCTTGGAACTACTTCTTTCAAGTGACTGTCTTTCTGTACCCATACCTATCTGGAGTTTATAGCTCTTCTCCCTTAATTTTACCTTGAACTTGTTCTTGAACTGCCAGATGGGATGGGTCTCCCTCTGGGCAAGTTGGTACTAAACACCAAAGTCAATAAGAGGGGTTTGGGTTGAAGGGACAGAAATTTCCTCAATGTAGGATTCTCCTCCACAAAGCCCTCCGGAGGCTACACTCTCTCAAATGAACAACACTGTCAGACATTTTAAAGGTTACTCATGGGCATGTGCCCATCTATCTTCCATTAACTAAAGATATCTTTTCTGATTTGTTCATATTCACACTTTATAATCGGATGGGGTTTGGCTACAATTTTATAGTTAAACTCCTCATTAACATCTCGTGGTTGCTATAGGCTTTCTGGCTCGGAAGGCTGGATGATGTACAGTTCCCCTAAAACAGAATCATAACTCTAGAGCTCGAAGGCATGTTAGAAGTCTGCTCGAACTCCCTCATCTTACAGATGAAGAAACTGAAAACCAAGAGGACAAGTGATTGACCCAACATTTCACATTTAATACATTTTTTTCCTAATGCACTTAATATGCTGTGTTACAGTTATGTATGCCTTTGTCATAGCATCGATTAGATTTTAAGCTCCAGGGAACCAATAGGAATTATATTTTAAGATTATATAACTCGAGTGTTCCACACAGTGCTTTTCATATAATAGGCGCTAAGTGTATGCTAGTTGATGTGGTAAGAACAACATCTACTTAGGAGCCTTGCAGGTAGGCTGAGTCAGTTTTTCTTTAGAGAACCGAAAATTGTCCCCAAGCCTTGATTAGTCTAGAGCAGTATTGAGTCAAGGCATGGCATGCATGCAGAGTCAGCACTTGGGGAGCTGCTCCTTTCCCCCTCTTTCCAGCACTTGAGGACATTTTTTGTATCCCCCACCCTTCCATCCTGCCACCTAAAGGGAGCACTTCCTCCCTCTGCTCTCTGGGGTAATGGAGAGGGGGCAGGACTCACAGGCAGCTTGAAGTTGCAGTTTGGGCACCTGAATTTGAAAACCTTCACCAGCATTGGTCTAAGGGACTTTAATGAAGCTTCCTGACCACCTATAGCATTAAAAAGTCCAGCCCACCAAGAGTTAGAGTTCCTGAGATTTTGTATAATTTATATGTATAATCTATGTGCATAGATTCTGTTGCTGTGGAAATCAGAACCTTACTTATCAGATACTTTTCTTAAGGTAAACTGGGGAAGAGAAAAGGGAAGGTTACATTTGCGTGAACTAATGCTATGTCGTGGCTGAATATCCTTTTCCAAGCTACTGTTAAGTAAACTTCCTTTCTGTTAAATGTTACATGGTCTATAAAGGTTCTTCTCTCATTCTAATTCCAAGCCTGAACCACTAGATTTACCTGAGTCAGACCTGACCTAGAACAGTTGAACATTGTTAAATGTTGAATTTCTTTACTACAGTTTGTGCTCAGAAGAGGAAAAAGCAATGTCTTCAGATAATGAAAGCTAAACAAAAACGCTGTTTCCTGACTGAGCCACAGAAGCAATTGATATTCTTCTCATTCATGCCCGTGACTTTTTCTAATTAATGGAATTAGGTTCCATTAATCTGGAAGCTAATGTTTTATCATTTGAACATTAAAAAAAATCAGCTGCCAATAGTGAAGGCTTCTGATCATAGAATATGAGCTGGAAAAGATCTTAGGGGTCACAGGTGACTGTGCCAAGGCTGTGGGTTGTCTGCATCTTCTATTGCTCACCCGTGTCCTGTCCAGAGAAGGGGAGAAGGGGGCTGGGAAAAAGAGATTAGATATAAGGGAATGTTACATATAAGAAGAAAAAAAGAACGACTAGCACATGTGATTAGAGATATCCTTGACTCATTAAGGGGTAGGAAAAGTAAAGTGTACTATTAGAAAGAAAAAGAAAAAGTAAATTCTAATCATAAGAGCCTCTTATGAAAACATGGCTGATTAAATGACATAGCTCAGAACTCAAATCTTGTTTTAATGAGAAAATGCCAGAGGAATCCTCAGCGGTCTTTGTGATGCATTTCAAGGCTTTCATAGATAGCACAGTCTAGGACTTCTAGAAATAAAGCTCAATCTGAGAGCAAATGACAAGATGGCCCCCTTGGGAGTCATTGTCAAAGACAAACCAATATACCCTTTTGATATATACTTCTGTAGAACAGTTTTACCTCTCTTTTAAAAGCCCACTGAAATTTTGTTTAAATGTACTATATAAAAATTATATTCCGGGGCCCCAAGGTGGCTCAGAGGAGAGAATGTCAGGTCTAGAGACAGGAGGTCCTGGGTTCAAATGTGACCTTGCATACTTCCTAGCTGTGTGACCCTGGGCAAGTCACTTAATCTCAATTGTCCAGTCCTTACTGTTCTTCTTCCTTGGAAACTACACTTAGTATGGATTCTAAGACAGAAGAAAAGGGTTTTTAAAAAAAGTTATATTCTAATAAGCTGAATAATAATAGCAATGATGATGATGTTGTTAACGATAACCTGATTGCTCATGATCTTGTTTCATCTCATGGTCAGGTCTGGCTAGTACCTGAATGGGAGGCCACTTGGGAATGCCAGACAATGTAGGCTCCAACATCTCAAAGTACACCCATTTCATGGGGGAACTGGGAGAGGGAATAGCTAGCAATGAAAAATTATAGGAAAGTCAATCCTGATACAATCTCTTTTCCCCTTGAATGTGGATTATTTATTCATTCATTGATTTATTTTTAAACTCTTCCCTTCTGGTTTAGAATTAATACAAAGTATCAGTTTTGAGGCAGAAGAGCAGTAAAGGCTAGTCAATATAGGTTATGTGACTTGCCCAGGGTCACACAGCTAGGATGTATCTGAAGTCATATTTGAACCCAGGACCTCCTATCTTCAGGTCTGGCTCTCTATCCACTGAGCCACCTAGCTGCCCCTGAATGTAGATTATTTCTTTTTTTTTTTAAACCCCTACCTTCCATCTTGAAATCAATACTGTGTATTGGTTCCAAGGCAGAAGAGTGGTAAGGGCTAGGCAATGGGGATCAAGTGACTTGCCCAGGGTCACCCAGCTGGGAAGTGTCTGAGGCCAGATTTGAACCTAGGACCTCCCATCTCTAGGCCTGGCTCTCAATTCACTGAGCTACTCAGCTGGTCCTTGGAGACTATTTCAATAGCTTTCTGGTTGGTCTTTCCATCTCAAGTTTCTTCAGACTTATTTACCCTCTATTTGGCCATTAAAGTAATTTTCTTAAAGTCTTGATCATTTCAAGCCCCCATCCCTCCCCAGCTAACTCAAATGGCTCCTTATTAGTTCTCGGAGCAACTATAAAATCCTTTATTTGACATTTAAATCTTTTAAATCACCTGGCCCCTTCCTACCTTTCCAAGTCTTTCTACGCCTTTTTCTCTTTCATATACTCTATCATTCCGTAACACTGGCCTCATTGCTATTCCTCTAACAAAACACTTCATCTCCTGACTTCTGACCAGGCATCGTTGCTGTTGTCCATCTCCACTTCTTAGCTTCCCTGGTCTCCTTTGTTTCCTTGTTTCAGCTAAAGTCACAATTTCACACTCCACCTTTCCTGGTCTTTCCCAGTCTACACCTTTCCCTGTAATGTTAGTGCCCTCTGTCAGAGATTATCCTAGAGATCCAGCTTATTTATACATAGTTGCTTGCATGTTATCTCTTCCCTTAAGACTTGGGGCTCTTTGAAAGCAAAGCTTTGCTTTGAATGCCCAGTGCCAGACACATAGTAAGCACTTAAGGGATGCCTCCTGACCTCGTTTGTCTAGCACGGGGCTCTGAGAATAAGAGCTCCCATGTCTGTAGGGCATGGCATGTCATGAGGCTCTTTCCTCACAGGTATCCCGAGTGATAGTTCAAGTATTTTCCTCTCTACAGTTGGGCCTCATTTTCCATGAACAATGTATTCCAAGACCCGTCACTTAAGTTGAAAATTGTGCCTAATACCAAACCCCCTTATTTAATAAATATTTCTCATGTGAATATATTAAGGCATTTTACGAGCATTCTTAGGTTTATCTGAGCCACCAGCATCACTACTTACTTTCTTTACTTTGGGGTCTTTATTAATAACTAACTAGCATTAATGAACCAAAGAAAAGCACTGCTCAGATGAGGGCAGGACTTGTTACAAGAAAGAACTCTGGACAAAGACTGACCACGAGGGTGCTAATGTTTGGCAGGAAACAATGTAATGACTGAGGCTTCTCAGAGGGAGAATGAGCACAATTGGGCAAACTGCTATGAGCCCTACTGCAGACTGGGGAAATGGTACAAATTTAGGATAAGTAAAATGTGACTTTCATGTATTTTTCTGCCTTTATTTTTTTCTAGTGCCAATTGCATATACCTGGATTCTCCTGTGTTGAGTCTGTGCAAAATGGGATCCTTCTGTGTATTACATGGGGGAATGAGGAAACTGAGACAGAAAAAGCTTAAGTGATGTCACCAGACTGGTGAATATTAAAGCTGGGACTTCAACCTATGGCTTCCAATATCTTTTCACTTGGTAGTATTGCCTCCTGGATTTCATGGAACAGGCAGAGGAGGTTCCTGGGGGCAGAGCAGAGCTGCTTAAGGTCACCATGAAAATATAAGGGTGGTGACAGGCAAGGCTTAAACTTTATCATCATCTTAACTGGCTCAGAGAGGGAAAACCAAATATGCTCATTAGGATATAGAACAGAGAAGTAGAAGGGGAATAAGGCAAGGGAAGGGGGAAGTAAATGGAGGGAGAGGGAAGCGGGGGGGGGGGGGGGGGTGATAAAAAGCAAAACACTGGTGAGGAGGAATGGAGTGAAAGAGACTAGGGCAGAATCAAAAGGGATAAATAAGATGGAGGGCAATACACTGTGAATGGGATGAACTCACTCATATAATGGAAGCAGATATCAGAGTAGATTAAAAACCAGAATTCTACTATATGTTGTTTACAAGAAACCCATTTGAGGCAGGGTGACACACACAGATTCAAGGCAATACTGCCTCCTGTAAACGTTTAAAAATCCTGTGGTCAAACCCCCATTATAATAAAGTTGGCTTTACTTTCCTTCTTTTTTCTCTCCTTAGAAGTCTACCTCACCAAAGGGAAGTAGCTGATAATCTCCCATCCCGTACCCCTCACCTCCTTCATCAACCCATCTCATTCTTTCAAGCATATCCCTTGTCTTAGAAACTCCTTTCTGACATGAGGGGCCCAGTCACACTTTGAGGGCACCCCTCATTTTTCTATCTCATTGCTCTTATCAAGATAATTTGGGAAACTTCAGTATCAGATAGGTCCTACTCCAAGGATATAGATACCACATAACTTTACTAAGTACACAAATACATAACAGTCAAATCATAAACAAATTATGGTTTGAGAGGATTCTTGGAGCAGTTTCAGCTTTTGATGCTTCTAAGCTGCCATCTTGACTCTGCTCCCCCATAAATATATCATGGAAAACAATATAATATAATTATATATATATACATATATATATAAACAAAATAATATAATAGAAATCATAAGGGGCATCTGGGTAGCTCAGTGAATTGAGAGCCAGGCCTAGAGATGGGAGGTCCTAGGTTCAGATCTGGCCTCTGACACTTCCCAGCTGTGTGACCCTGGGCAAGTCACTTCACCACCATTGCCTAGCCCTTATCACTCTTCTGCCTTGGAACTAATACACGGTATTGATTCCAAGATGGAAGGTGAGGGTTAAAAAAAAAAGAAACTCTAAAAATTGCAATATCCACCACTGAGCAAAGTCCTTCACGATCTCAATCACTTCTAGTGATTATGACTATTATTAAACTGATTATTATTATTAGGCCACTTGGTTAGTGCCTAGCAGAGGGTGACTAGGGGCTTTTCAACACCAGTACCTCCCTCGAGATTCCTCTAACAGTTTGCAAAATATAGCTTCTCCTCCACATCACATTTTTGCCATCTTGTTTTGCAGCTTCTCTCCCTGTAGTTTTTCTTAGGCTCCTACAGATGGTGGTTGTTCCCTGGGAAACTGCTCTTTCTCTAAGCTCTCCTCCAGTCCTTACTTTTGCTCAAAAATAACTCCAATCAAGTCAATCTAATAAAATACACCTTTTTATGCACATATTATGTGTAAGGTAACTAGGTAGTACAGAAGATAGACTGCTGGACCTGGAGTCAGAAAGACCTGAATTCAGTTTCAGCCTCTAACACTGATTGTATGACTGCTGGCAAGTTAATTAACTTCTATCTACTTCAGTTTCCTCTACATTTTCATTGATGAAATGGGAATAATAGGAGAACCTTTTCTATAGGCTTGAAGTGGAGAAAAATGCAATAAGATTTTAAAGTGTTATATAAGTATTAGCTATTATTATTATTATTACTACTACTAGGTACTAGGAATGCAAATAAAATATGAAAAACTGTTCTTGCACACAAGGAGTTTATATGCTTTTTTTGGGGGGGCAGAATTTAAAACATACACATGACAATATGAGAAAAGATAGAACCCTAAAAACTAAGATGAATGCTAAGACTTGAAAGCTAAAGGTTATGAAGAGAAAGTATATTCCAGGCATGGAGGACAGCTTGTGCAAAGTTCTTAGGAAAAGGCACGTAGATTATATGAAGGAGAGTTATGGGCACTAAGCCTATAAAGGTAGGCTGGGGACAGATTGTAAAAGGTTATTTAAATCATGAGCAGGTTGCATTTTGTCAGAGAGGCAATAAGTCACCAGGAGTTCTTGAGCAGAGCTGTGTGCTTCAGGAAAATAATTTTGGCAATCATGTGTAGGAAAAGAGAAACAAGAGCCTGGAAGTCCAATTTGGAAGTTGTTGCAATAGTTCAAGTAGTGATGAGGGATGTGGTGATTTGAAGGGAGAGAAGGGAATGAAAGATGTACTGAAGGTAAAATTGGCAACTTATTGAACATGGGGGATAGGAGGACACAATCGAGAGGGAAAGGTAGAGGACGATTTTATTTTATTTTTTCATATTTCCATGTTGTTTACTTTTGTCAGTGAGTAATCCTTATAAAACCAATCCCCCCCCTAACATAAACCCAAATAAACTAGAGGATGATTTTAAACATGTGAACCTGAGTAATTGGAAGGATAGTGGCATCCTCTACAGAAAGAGGGAAGTTACAGAAGAGGGCAGAAAAGAATAAGTTTTATAGATTGTAAGCTCCTTGGGGGCAGGGACTGTTTTTGCCTTTCTTTTAATATCTATTATTTACCATAATGCCTAACACATAGTAGGCATTAATAAATGCTTATTGACTTGGCATGACTTGCCTTGTTTTGCACATGTTGAGTCTGAGAAGCCTATGGGGCATTGAGTTGGAAATATCTGATAGGTAAAGTCAGACTGGACCTCAGATCAAGGCTGGAGGCAAAGACCTGGGAGTGGTCAACAGGGACAATAACTGAACCCAGAAAAACTGATGAAATCACCAAGAGGGACACTATAGAAGGAGAAACACAGAGAGCACAAGCCAGAATCTTAGGAGATACAAGTTTAAGGGACAGGACATGGATAATGACAGTAAAAGAGGAAACCTTTCATCCATCAATATGAAGCACTGTTAACCACCTAGTAACAGGAGACCGATCACCTTTTAAGTCTTCCTGTTGAATAGGATCAAGACAGTGGCTAGCAATACCACCTGTTGGTTAACATATCAAGAAGCGGGATCACTAAGAGTTAACTTGTAAGGTGTTTCAGAACTAAATCTGCCTTCCTGCTTTAAAGGACGCTAAACCAGAATATTTTTACTTCATGTTTTCAGCTTGTTAGTATATGAACTAAATTGTCTTCAGGGATGAAAAGTGGCCGTTCCTTCTAAGTGAATTGGCCTCTTAAATCTAGACAGGAAGCATAAGTGCTATTTGGAACCCTCTTCTGCAGAGGCTACCATCTTCTGAGCCCAACAAGCATCCTCCCACTCCTTGTAGTCTCGTGCTGACCATCACAATTCTTTTTTTTTTTCTGATCTTGTTATTGGAACATTGGAATTTTTCAACCCAGGTTAATATAAATACAGTGACTGAAGTGTCAAATCATGAATCAAGAGGATGGGGGAGTTTGAGAGGAGGGTAATGTCCTTTTCTTTAAAGTCATTGATTTGCAGAAAGTAAGCAATGTGAGAGCCTGATCCACCATGTCTAAAAATGGAGAAAACTTATGTTTTATAGGAACAGATGGGGGGAGTGGGAAAGGGGAAACCCTTAATGGTAATTATGCATCATATTGCTGACTGAATACAATTGCCTTTCAGTTGAATAACTCCTTTGCAGCATCAAGCAAAGTCAGACCTCTTTCAAGTTCAAATGTAGCCAATCTTTGTGTTGCTACCTGTGACAACTGCCTCTGAAACACTCTTAGTGGGGAACATTATTTGCCAACTGATACTTTTTATCCACTGTCCTCTCTTTTCAAGAAACTTAAAAAAAAAATGAGGTGGGGGCAGGGCTGAAGAGGAGAGAGAAAAAGAGAAAGCAAGAACTGGAGAGAGGTCAGATGGCTTATAAGTGCTCTGCTTCTCTCCCTGTCTCTTTCATTAACACAAGTGTTGGCTACCCACGGATCTCCCATTTGTTTCAACCCTTCCCAGGAGCTCTTTGCAATCTGAAAGTACAGCTTGATTATCAGTGGAGAGCTTCCAAGCTAACAAAGACAGAAGTCAGACCAAGGGGCTTTGACATGTGATCTACTAAGGGTGATGTCACCGACAGCTGACCTATCATAAGACCTTAACGACGAGGCCAATAGGAAGCCTATTTGTGAGTTTCTAGTGTCTCACTCCCCTGCCAGTCTGGTCTTGGAAACAGATTGACTAACATAATGGAGAGATTTTGTAATCTGTCATAATGCTATAAACTAGAGCCCCACAGACTTTGACCCCTCACAGGTATAATAAGCTCCTTTATTCAGTTGCACATGCTCTCTCCATGGGGAGGGAGAGAAGGGGCCCTTCCTCTAATTATATATCCAAAGCATATGTTTTGCCCAGAAACAAAGCCTTATATTCATTAGTAGCAATCTTATAAGCTAGCGGTTTTTTTTTTCCCCTATCCAGTTAACTAATTGACAGTTAGGAGCCTGCATTAGTAAAACGTTGATTGAGCCCATGTAGTCACTTAATCCGACAGTTTTATTAAAATTGTTGTCAAGCCTTTGTGGCTGGGGTCTGTCAGTATTTATTTGGAAACCTACTTACCCAGAGGTCTTAGCTCAGCTGTAGAAAATCCCGTTAGCAGAAAATGGTTCTCAAGTGCCAAGCCAGGAGTCAGGTATATTATTCCTAGAACCACAGTATGCTAGAGGTGGAAGGGACCTCAGGGGTAATCCAAAATCAACCCCCTTATTTTACAGATGAGGAAAGAAAGACCCCAAAGAGGCTAAGTGACTTGTTCAATGTTATAAAGGGAATAAATAAATAACAAAGACAGGGCCTTTGACCTGAAATCCAGCAATCTTTCCTTTCTTTCTTCCACACTGATAGAAGAGAAGGCAAAATTCATTTATTTAATAATTCTCACTAACTCTAGTCATTTAACCCTCTTATGATCTCTCTCCCCTTTAAATATAAATGAGGACTCTATGGTGAAGCTAGTCCTGTTAAAACTCTTAGGTTTCCCCTTTCATAAGCAGCCATAGAAGTAACTCATCATTATTGCACCTCAGGCAAGGACATAAGCAGACCCTCAAACAATGACTTGGAAACTGAAGCTTTAGGGCAGTGATGGTGAACCTTTTAGAGATGGAGTACCCAAAATATAATCCTCATACCCACATATGAGCCCCTGCCTTACCCCAGACAGGGGAGGGAGGAAGTGATCCCATTGGGCTTCTTGGGCAGAGGGGCAGGTGATGAAAAAAATGTCCTCAGGCACAGTGGAGAGGGGAAGGGGAGCAGTCCCCTCTAGCACACTCCAATGCCTGTGCCATAGGTTCACCAACAAGGCTTTAGGGAGTGAGGTTTGGGAGTGGCTAATCTATAACATCTAATAAATTCTGATTTTTAACAAATCATTCCAATTAGGTACTTAGATCAATTGTTTCTATGTTTCTGAAGGTCTATAAGTGCTGCTGGTACTTAAAATTTTGACATTATGGGAATAGCCCCTACTGTCCATAGTTATTCCTTCTTATAAAGTCCCCTTTGGAAGTGTATATATTATTCACCAAGTAAACACTCTATCAGGTAAATGCTCTATCTGAAAATCAGAAACGAGATTCTGAAGGATGCATTAAATAGTACTTAAAATTCCAATGAATTTGAACCTCTGGAGTATAATGTAATCTCTTTGATGGTAGAAACTGGTTTTTCCCTTTAACTTTGACTACCCAGCACTAGCATAGTGCCTTAAATGTAGTAACTGCTTAATACATGCTTATTGGATCAGATTGTTGGAATATACCCTCTATCTGTCTAGGGACTTTAATATGACTGGTTTAGAAGTGTTTGTGTCCCAGGAGTTAATTACACATGAGTAGCAGCTTTTTGTAGTAGAAAAAGAGCCAGTTTTAGAGTTAGGAAGACTTGGGTTAGATCCCACCTCTTGACACTTGTTGGCTACATGATCCTTGGAAGTGATTTTACTCCTCAGTGCCAGAGCAATTCTCTGACTAAAGTCAGAAATCATAGACCAGTTGCCAATCTACCATGACAGAGAAGTTTTCTCATGCTGAATGCCAATGAAATTGTAGGTCTGGTCCAAAAAAATTACACAAATATTTTAATTTACATGTTTTCTTATTCATAATCCATTCTCATAGAATGCTCACTCCCCTTCTCTCTCCCCTATTGTTGTTCAGTTATTTCTGACTCTTCATGACTCCATTTGGAATTTTCTTGGCAAAGATACTGGAGTGGTTTGCTTATTTCTTTCTTCAACTCACTTAACAGATGAAGAAACTGAGGCAGACAGGGTTAAGTGATTAAGTCAAGGTCACATACCTGGTCAGATTTGAACTCCAGAAGATGAGTCTTCCTAATTCCAGGTCCAGCACTCTATCCACTGAGCCACCTAGCTGTCCTGTGCATAAAAAAATCACTGATGGTGAATTATTGTAATTAATATGCAAGTATTTAGCCCTACCTGTTTTAGTAGCAGAGGAACATAAACTTAGAGCTGCAAGGGATCTTAGAGGTCATAAGATCCAACCCCCTTATTTTGTAAATGAGGAAACTGAGATCAGAGAGTTTAAGTGACTTACCCAAGGGTCACACAGCTAGTAAGTATGGCTCAGATTCAAGCCCAGGTCTTCCTTACTCAAAATCTAATGTGCTATTCATTATACCCAAGTAATTTTTCCTTTTTGTTTTTTCATGTGAGTCCTTTCTACTTTCCCAAGATTTCTCAAGAGTCAAAATAGCAGTCTCTCAGATACAGTGTGTTCTTTGGAAGAAAAAGGCTTTATCCTAGATATAGGAGTGAATTTCCTTTTTTCCTCCTTTTTCTTTCTTCCATTTTTAAAGGGTTTTATAGATCTTTATGTATGCTTCATAAAATGTTCTCAGAACACTCACAGAGAAATTTGGTAAAGACAAATTCAGCTGAGAAGTGACAGAAGAGATGAAGAGATGCAAAAATTGATTAAGAGGAAGGGGAGAGACACTGGGACATTGCCCCAGTGGCAGAAACAGAGACACTGGCATCCCAAGATGGCTACTTGAGGGCAGGGATTGTCTTTTGCCTTTCAAAATTTTTTTATTTTTTTTTTATCCTAAATGTTGTTTGTCCCTCATTTGCAAAGAGGATTGCTGATATCATGAAGGCGATGTCTTGACTTGCTCTTGAGTTGGATTTAAGGGAGGCAGAGTTGTACCAAATATAGTATCTGACATATAGTAGGCACTTAATGAATGTTTATTGACTGACTGATTGACCAAATCAGGGAGAAGTTTACTTGGGGGATGGCTTCAGAGTAGAAGTTAGTGGAGGAGAGAGAAATCCCACCATCTAGTAATTTCTTAATTTAATGAATTATTCTTGCTAATAAGGTGCTATGTTTAGTTGTTCCTATGGAGCTCAACAAATGTAAATGCTATCAGCGTCTTCTAAATTTCAGTGCCCTTGGAACAAAGTCCTAGTCCTTCTGCCCTAGTTAATATTTTAGGGTCATGTTTCCTATAAATCTGCTATGCTTGCACAGTGTGTTGTATATAGTTGATTTTTCTCAAAAATTATTTAATTGGGGGGCAGCTAGATTGGGTTGAGAGCCAGGCCTAGAGACAGGAGGTCCTGGGTTAAGATCTAGCCTCAAGACACTTCCTAGCTCTGTGACTCTGGGTAAGTCACTTAACCCCCATTGTCTAGCCCTTAGCACTTTTCTGCCTTAAAACCAATACAAATATTGGTTCTAAGGCAGAAGGTAAGATTTTTTTTGATTGTTTAATTGAATTGCCTCAATAGATAGCTAAGGATGATCTTGTCTACCTGTATACAAGATTTTTTAAAATGGGCTACTTCAAAGAAAATCTGTTGTTCTGCTGACACTCTTGACAAGCATTCTTCAGTTATGACTGTCATTTGTAAACTCCATACTTCTCAGTCTTGCATTCAAGACCCTTCCTGATCTGGTCCCAACTTTCTTTTTCAGTATTATTTTTCAATAGTTCCCTAGACAAGCCCCTCTACTTCAGGAAGGCCAGGCCACTTGTACTTGTTACATAAGAACACTTAACAGATTCTCTGCTTGTCTGACTCTTGATCTATACATCTACTCACATACCTACCTACCTGTCTGCCTGTTTTATCTCTCACACTTTCTATCTGCTATCTACCTATTTACAGATCTTAGAACTATGACTAAGGAGGTTAATTTCCAGCTGGTGCTTTTGGTGAGTGACTGACACTCCCCTCCTTGTACTGTTAGGTTGTTCATAAACAGCAACTGATTCCTTTCCTTCCTTTGACCCAAATCTCAGGCACAGGAGGATGTAGCTAGGAGATTGGAACTCCCGAAGACAGTTTTATTTGTTTGTTTGTTTTTTTGCCTAGGGAGCTGAAGTATGATTAAAGTTTCAGTTTGTGATGCATGAGGCTATTGATTTGATATTAACCTGCTTGTGTTCATGATACCACTTTTTTATTGTCACGCAAAACACACTTCCAAATTGGTCATTATTATAAGAGCATGCTCATATAAACCAAAACCCCCAAATAAAACCATAAATACACTGATGTGAAAGATGACTCCAACAATTCTTTCTCTGGAGGTGGATAGCATTCCCTGTCGTAAGTCTTTCAGGATTGTCCCTGATCATTGTACTTCTGAGAGTAGCCAAGTTTTCACAGATAATTATATGATACCACTTTCTTTTTTATTTATTTTTTTATTTACAATATTTTTCCATGGTTCCATGATTCATGATTCTTTCCCCTTCACCCCCTTCTCCTCCTCCCCTCCCAAAGCCAACATGTTATTCATATTTGCAATAGAGTGATCTTTTAATATCAAAAACCCTAATCATATCCCTATAGCACTACATGATCGAGCACATATTTTTCTAATGTATTTCTGCTTCCACAGTTCTTTCTCTGGATGTGGATAGTGTTCTTTCTCCCAAGTTCCTCTGGATTGTCCTGGGTCATTGCATTGCTACTAGTAGAGAAGTTCATTACATTTGATTGTGCCATAATATATCAGTCTCTGTGTACAGTCTTCTTCTGGTTCTGCTCCTTTTGCTCTGCGTCAATTCCTGGAGGTCTTTCTAGTTCACATGAAATTCCTCCATTTATGATACCACTTTCTTTTTTTTAAAAAACCCTTACTTCCCATCTTGGAATCAATACTGTGTATTGGTTCCAAGGCAGAAGAGTGGTAAGGGCTGGGCAATGGGGGTCAAGTGACTTGCCCAGGATCACACAACTGGGAATTAGCTGAGGCCAGATTTGAACCTAGGACCTCCCATCTCTAGGCCTGGATATCAATCCACTGAGCTACTCAGCTGCCCCCTATGATACCACTTTTGATAAATACTTTTATAAAATAATGACTTTGGAAGAAACTATTCAATGAGACATGCTCAAAGGATTCAATGGAAATGGCTAAGGAAGTAAGGCTTCCTAGCTAAGTGATTTGATTATTAAAGACACTAATAGGTCTCTAGATCACATCATCTAGGGAACTCCTTGGGCCTTTGTTCTCCATATTATCCTCCAAAGAAACTAAGAGTATCAGTCATGCTCCTATACTTGTTAGCAGGAATGCCATCTAAAATATTCTCTTCATCCACCTCCAGAAAATTCAGGAGGTTGCAGACATCTGTTCACTGAAAAAGAACACACTAATTACAGACCACATTCATTTCTACAAGTCAGATTTAAGGGGAGTGGGTGGGATGGGGGAACTGTGTTGGCCTAGATTCAGGCCAACAGAATAATATATGAATTGTCCTTTTTGCTTGACAACTGTCCCAGAGTAAAGAAACCACTTGTATTTCTAACCAGCTGTCAAAGTACACAAGTAAAGGGTTCATTTAGTTCTCTTGAGTTAATGTAGTCAAAGGAGGTAATCATGAGATAATGAGGTGTTAATGTGTTAACAAGGTGTTCACACTTTAGGCAGTGGGAAGCCTTAGATTGAATTAGAAGGGCAGCTTGCCATTGTTGGGCTCCTAGGGGGAAAGGGAGAGGTGTTTAAAAGATAGCCCAGGCTTAGACTAGGACCCTATCACCTTTAATTCAGAGCTATCATTGATTGGGAAGAACATATATTAATAATAAACATTATTCAGATCTCAGATATAGGTTGGCTCAGCCCTTCTAGTGACTGCCAGAGGAATGAATGTGAGACTGAATTGCAGGCAGCCTGCTAGCATTATATCTAATGATGCTCAACAGACAGGGCATTTAAAAACTGCTGACAGGATATAATCTTACCCTGAACACTTAGGATGAATAGATGTGATTTATTGATTTAGGCTGTTCAAGTTTTATAGTTTAAACTGCACTGAAAGCTCCCACTGTAGGACACTCTTGTGGGGAATAAGAATAAATCCATAAGATATGAAATCATCACAATTCTCCATGCTATAAGCTAGTTTACACTTATGTAGCTCAAGTTACTGATACAGATGAATCCTGTCATAAACAGTTTTCTTTTTTATTCTGTACCTCTTCCTTCTTTCAATAATACCCTGCCCCACTTCATTTTCCAGAGGGAAAAAAAGAACTAGAAGTACAGAGCTGAATATAGAGTCAACAAGGGTGACTACCATCAAGGGCAACTGTCAGAAGTTAGGCTGGTCTAACTTTCTTGTGGGATTTTTAAAAGGGTTGAAGTGGTGTTCTGGGGCAGAACTTTCAGATTTCTAGTCTGGTTGGTGATAATGTCAGTTGGAGATAAAGAGAAGGAAGCTGGCCACATATTATTGTTTCCTGGGACTGATCTACTGAGACTGATACCTCAGCATTGACTGTAAATTTTGCCTGGCCATCAGTCATGAATTAGGTTTAATCATTTCTGGGAGTAGCAAGATGGCAGGAGGTGAATCTGTTGGATGATCCAAAATCTTCATCCTCTTAAATTTATTTAATTTATTCTTAGATTAAGAATATGGAGGCTCAGAGCTTGGGCTATTAACCCATGGGTTAAAATAGTTACTATTGGTAAATTTCTAATTAAGGTGGGCATGTCCAGAGGGTAATGTGGAAACTCACTAATATCTAACATGATACCACAGATGAGGATTAAGAGGAAAACCAAATTTCCCATTTGCATTTTTTCAAGCAAACTCTTGATTTCACTGGTATCAAAAACTCTCAGAGAAAAATTATTTTGACCAATGAAGATGGAACCAATTTATATTTTTGGAGTTGCCTGAACCATTGAGATGTTAAGTACCTTGTATAGGATCTTAGCAGTATGGCATAATGGACAAGACACTAGACTTTGATCCAGGAAGACCTGGCTATAAATAATTTCTCAGACATTTACTAGCTGTGTGACCCTGGACAACTTACTTAACCTTTTTGCCTCAGTTCCTCATCTGAAAATGAGCTGGAGAAGGAAATGGCAAATTACTCTAATAGCTTTCCCAAGAAAACCCCAAATGGGGTCATGGAGAGTCAGACATGACTGAAAATGACTGAGCACACACACAAACAGTTTAATGAATGTTAGTTGAATTGAATTGAAGGGCCTTTTGACGCATGAGAACCAAAGAAACCAATTAACCCATAAATGTAAATTGTTTCTTTCCACTGATAAGCAGTATGTATGATTATACAAATCTGTTAATAGCAATAATAAATTATAATCATTTCTCCAAAGTACTCTAAAAATAACTATAATTTTGGGTGTTGAAAAAGGTGTAAAATCTATTAAAAATCCTTAGTCCTATTGGCTAGTGGAGTCATTCTGGTGCCATGAAAAGAGTGTTGAACTGGGAGTCAGCACTTTCCTTGGTATCTGTGCTGATTATATTGTTGTATGCCCATGAAACCTGGACAGTCTACCAGTATCATGCCAGAAACTTGAAGGACTTCCATTGGAATTGTCTTTGGGGAGGCAGCTGGGTTGCTCAGTGGATAGAGAGCCAAGCCTAGAGATGGGAGGTCCTAGGTTCAAATCTGGTCTCAGACACTTCCTAGCTGTGTGACCCTAAGCAAATCACCTAATCCCCTTTGCCTGGCTCTCACCACTCTTCTGCCCTGGAACCAATATGTAATATTGATTCTAAGGCTGAAGGTAAGGATTTTAAAAAAATGCATTGTCTTAGGAAGATTCTTAAGATTACCTGGCAAGGTAAGGTACTAGACACTGAGATCTTCTACACAGTTGAACTGTCAAGTTCAGACTCTACTGTAGAATACAACTTCAATGGGCTAGCCATGTAGTCTGAATGCCAAACTTGCATTTGCCTAAAAAACTATTTTATGGAGAATTCACACAAGGCAAATGCTCACTTGGAGGTCAGAAGAAGTGGTACAAGGACACTCTAAAAGTCTCTCTGAAAAATTTTGGTACACATTGTGAAACATGGGAGAATCTGGTACAGAACCTTTTAGCATGGTATGTCCTTATCAAAGAGGACACTGTGCTCCATGAGCAAAGTTGGATCTCTGTAGTGCAAAGGAAACATGAGATGTGTAAAATCTAGAGGCATCTTTATCCCAAATGTTCAAATGAACTATTTCTACCCAACCTGTGGTAGAACCTTTCAAGCTCAGATTGAACTGATCAGCCACAGTCAAACTCTGTATCCTGACTCTAACATCATGATATTATTGTTCCTCTTCTAGGATGAAGGACAAACAACAACAACCTGAATTCAAATTTCAAATCATTAGCTATGTGATCCAGGATAAATCACTTTGTTACTCTTGGTATCAGTTGGTATACAGTTTTCATCTGTAAAATATCCATGACCTTCAGCAACTTAGCAATCCCTCAAAAGATGGACAATAGATTCAGGGCAGAAGATTCTGCTCTTCTAGCTGCCAGAAGAGTCATTCCAAAGTTGCATCCTATCATGGGTTCATATTGGTTCTGCCCCAATGTTTTTACAGGTGAAACCCTGGTATCATAGTTTTCTCACATGACACAAAATGCCCTACAATACTTTAGGGCATTTCCTGACATCTCTGGATCATTGCTCCACTCAGAAAATCTCAGAACTTCATCATGTAACACAATTCACTATATCTGTGTTGGCAAACCTATGGCTGCTCCCTTCCCCCTCTCCACCCTCGCCTGAGGACAATTCTCACATCACCCACCCTTTTACCCAGCAACACAATGGGGGCACTTCCTCCCTCTCCTGTCATGGGTAAGGCAGAGGGGCTCACATGCAATATGAGGGTTGCAGTTTGGGTACTCAGTCTCTAAAAGGTTTGCCATCACTTCAATATATAATATTACCCTGTTTATTGGCATCAATTCTCTTTTCAAGCACAGTTAACAAAAGTCAAAGAAGTGAGAGAAAGTGGTATGGGAGGAAGCCTGCAGATCCTCTGAACAGAGAGATAAGCCAAGGGAGTCCAAAGTCATGGTGCTCTGGGTAGCCCAGGGAGGAACCACAGCCACTGAAGATTTTTTCATGAGAGATGAATTGTTACATATTTGAACCTGTATTTTAGGAATATCATTTTGGCAGAGACATGTAAAAAGCACTGGAATATGAGGAACTGGCTTCAAATCCCACATCTGTTGCTTATTCTCTGTATGATCTTAGGAAAATCATTTAAAGTCCCTGGGCCTTGGTTTTCCCATCCAGAAAACAAGAGAATTGGATTAGATGTCCTTTAAGGTGCCTTCTAGCCCCAAAACTATTTTGAACATTACTCTCCTCAGTTCCCCTAGTTTTTAGTCTTGGAGTTAATTTTCTTTGCTGTCCACATCTATTCAAACACAAAGTCTTTGGTTGTAAATTTTTTGTTTCTGTTCTTAGATCTATTCTTTGTATTCTATTCCTACAACCTTATTGTAGGCCCTAACCATTCTTACATTACTTAAGCAGTCTCATAGCCAGCTTCCTGGACCTTACAGTATGCTCTCCTTATCTTTCTTAAGCATCATTTTGATCATATCCATCTCATTCTTAGAAGCCTCCAATAGCTCCCAATTGCCTCTTGAATCAAATTAAAACTCTAATAATCAGCTTCAAGATTCTTCACCAATTAGTTGCCCTCCCCCTTCCCCTAACTGATAGAAGATTTTACTGATGGTCTTAATAGAAATCTTTTTCCCTTTATTCCTCCCTAGCTCAGATATGGGAATCATCTTGACAAAGCAAAATTGTGAAGTATTCAAAATTGATCTTCAGTGTCCCCTAATGGTGAGAATTTCAGGCTTAGTGACAGGCCCATGGGGAGACTATTTAGGGGCAAAGGGACTTTCAAATCACACCTGTCTGAGTCTGTTCTGCTTATTTACATGGCCAGCCTTTGTCCTAGAGGAACACTCTTAAAGATATTAATTCTAACAAAAGAATCAAGGCATAGATCCTTTAAAGTAAACATTCCTTCAAATGTTACTTTAAGGGAAAGAGATATCTAATATTCCTTATATTTCCCCCAATTTGAAGAATTTATTTAAAATAAATGCCATTTAAAGATATCTCAGTGAATATTACTTACATAAACATTCCAAACAATGCTACTTTCAACCGTTATATTATTTAACAAATTTAGGCTGAGTTTAAGGCTATAGCTTACAGTGTGCTAAATTTAAATTCAAAATAATAGTTCACATGTACAGAGAGCATCTGAAGGTTCAGCAAGTGCTTTATGTACAATATCTCATTAAACTACCATAATAAGGCCATGATGTAAGTTCTGTTTTTGTTTTTTTACTGATAAGGAAACTGAGGCTGACAAAGATGAATTAACTTGCCCAGGGTCACCTAGGCAGTAAGTACCTGAGGCAGGATTAAAATTTACATCTTGGAAATCAGCAAATGCTACAAATCAAAGTAGAGTCACTTCCAGACTCCAAATTCAGCATTCTACTTACCCAGTACTTCTATTTGTCATAGAAGTTAGATAAGGGAATTTGGTGAGACAGGGTTGATAACAGTTTTATTCTGCATTTTTTAAAACTTTACCTTCTGTCTTAGAGTTACTACTATGTCTTGGTTCTAAGGCAGAGGATCTGTAAAGGTTTAGCAATTAGGGTTAAATGGCCTGCCCAGGCTCACATAACAAGGAAGTATCAGAGGCCAGAATTAAACCCAGGACTTTCCATGGCTGGGTCTGGATCTCTATCCATTGAGTCATCTAACTGCCCCTGAATGTTTTGTCCCATTTAGTCCCAGTTGTTGGGTTTGATCCCAACATTTGGCAGTTTTCAGATCAGGAGCAGTGGTTTATTTCAACTACCACTCTTACTGATACCTTAATATCATCTTAAATCTAATTATTTTTAAAGGGGCATCGCTCCCATGGAAATATTAAATAGATTGTCTTGAGAAACCATTTCCTTTGTATTTGAAGAGAAAAGCAAAAGAGTTTGGGTTTGTTGTAAGATTGGGTGAGACAGAAAGCTGAAAATTCCTGATGGAAAAGCTAAAGGAGACTGCTTAGATGTTTAATTGAAGGCACAGCCCACAATTAATTAGATCCTTTCAACAAGCATTTATAAGTGCTACTTCATGCCAGGAACTGTACTGGGCACAGTGGATTTAAAGACAAAACCAACTAATAAACAAAAACCCCAATCCAATCCTGCCTTCAAGAAGCTTATATTCTAAAAGATGAAAATTAGAGATGAAATGCTAACTACCTCCTACTCTTGATTCCACCAGAATCAAACCAACAACTTCGGTGTAGGGCAATGAAATTAAATAGTGCTTATGTGCCTGAAATAGTGCTGTGCAAGTTCCTATGTTTGATGGAATTTCTCCTTAAAGGTACAAATGATCAGTATACTATGACTTAATGGTATATACCCTTTGATATCTGTGCAATGCCTCAGACATCATTCAGCTGCCAGTCTTCTCCCTGTTCTATTCTGTTCATCCTAAAAGATCATCCTGATCCCTTGATTTAACCTGATGCTTCCTTGATTTGGCTTCTGTTCTGAGTTTCCATTCCTTGTTTGTTAATCCAGTCTGCTTCTCGGGATCCTGTTGCCACTAACCTCTCTTCTCCTGACCTTTCAGTCCTTGATCTTATTTGCTGTTAATAATCTTCACTGTACCTTGACCATAACCCACCTCCTCCTCTGTTTGATTCAGTTCTTTGATAATTTCTATCTTTGTTAATTGTAGAAATGACCTGGTGGTTAACTTCTGATTACTCTGAAAAAGTAGGCGGCAATAACATTCTTAACATAATCCATAACATGAAGTCAGAAAGGTCTTGAAGCTGAAGAATGTTACTCTGTAGCAGCAATTTGAGTAAAGAAAATGCTATCTTTTAGGGCCAGGTATTAGCACTGAAAGAAGAGAAACACTGGTTCTGGGAATAAATGGAACAAGGTGCTAGCTACATACCCAATCTTATGTGTTTTCCAGAAAAAATTTCCATATGCATGGAAGAGCTTTCATGGCTATTTTTATCTTTGGTTACTTTTGGACTGATTCTTCTTGGAGTTTTTTTTTTTTAAATCTACTGGTCTAGGAAAGACTTTCTGTTGAATGGGCTTTTGGTTGATAGATGATACATCACTTCCCAATTAGCCCTATTTGGAGAGTTTGAGGACTTTCCAAAGGAACTCAGACATTTGAAAAATTCCGGAGGACAAAGTTGAGTAGATCTCCATCAGGGAAAGTGTACCATGAATTTTAGCCAAGGAACTGATTTTGAATAAGGAAATTAAGGCTGAAAAAGATGAATTGATGAAAGAGTATTTATTAAACAACTAGCCAGCCTATTCCTCATTTTGGGACCCAAACATTTCAACTGTCTGGGAAAATCCATGCATATCAAGGGGTACAGGAATTGATTCAAGGAATGGAAGATGGCCTGCTTATGTTGTGACTGACCTAGCTATTTAGCAGGATGTCCTGTCAAAGGGGATAGGGAGTCAGAAAGTGGGCATTCTGGTAAACATTTAATAACCAACTCCCTGGAAAAAAAGTCAGCATGATTTAATTTTAAGCTTTTAAGTTTTATCTGCATAATTAACATCTTATCCATCACTTTAAGTTTAAATAATCAACAAAATAATAAATCAAGCCTGATTTATGGGATTTACCAATTTCCAAAGTATAAATGCTCACACTGAAAATTTAATGAGTTCTTTTGAGGCTGTATAAACTACCTCCATCACATCACTGTATCTAACTTTTTTCAGTATGACAATGTTCTAAGTCCTACCTATTGGGTCACTTTTCCTAACAATGGAACTTTCAATCCTTGACCAAGTTCCCTAGATGTAGACCCTTTTGATATGAGAGATGTAAAAGAACTTCATAGCTCTAACTTTAGTCTGATGGGAGCAAATGCTGGTACAACCTGAATTGATCATGGCAGAGACTATTGAAGAATGTTTCTTGAAGTGCGGTCCAGGATATTACAAAGCCCTGCCTTTTGCAGACTCAGGTGAGAAATCATGACAAGCTTCCCATTTTGAACATCATCTGGTATCCCTGGACATTATCTAGTCCTCCTCCTTGTTCTTAATTCTCAACTTTCAATAGTTAATGTTACATTACTTCAAATCACCAAGGCGTCTTACTAAGTTTAACTCTTTCTCCTTTGGATTCCATGCTATCACCACTATCCCTCTCTATACTATCAATCTAGAGCTCCCTGACAAATATGGGGAGTTCTGACGTGTTTTTTAATATTACTGAAGTTCTTTTCCTCTATACATAGGTGATTAATTTAAAGCTAAGAGCTAACCTGTGCCCATCTGATATTTCCTCACCAAAACCAGGAGTCTCATTTGATAGGAATTCAGGGAAACAAATCTGTAAAAGGAGTCCATTCACCTTTCTTACTCTTCTGAGGGGGGACAGATCCTTTCTCTGAAAAAGAAAAATGTGCAGGGGGGAGTGGGTGTGTGTGGGAGGGATGGAGATTCCACATGTGCCAGAACTGTAATACCATGAATTTGAGGTGCTATCTTTTCCTACTAATACTTGGAAGCTAGTCAGTAGAAAAAGACTGGAATCAAAAAGTCCTAGTTTTGAATATTACTTCAGTCACTTAACACTGGGCAAATCACTTAACCTCTCTGTCTTGTATTGCATGAAAGTGCTGGTATAATCTATATCAAACTATTTATCATTTAGGGAGGGTTGGAAGGGAAGAAAGAGTGGGAGAAAAATCAAAATCCTAAAATGTCAGAAAACAATTGTCAAAATTGTTCTTACATGTAACTGAAAAAAATTAATTAAAAAAAAAAAACCTGTCTCAGAATCCTTACCTGTAAAATTTGAATAATAATATTATCTACCTTCTAGGGTTATTGTAAGGATCAAATGGGATTTAAAAAAAAGATCTACACACATATATATAAATAAATGTACATATGTGTTTATAAAGTTCTTTAAATCTTAAAGGATCCTAAAAATATTGGCCATTATAACCTTCTTGCCCTTCTACCCCCATACTAACCCTACTATCCTTCCTCTGTTCCTTTCTCTGAACCATCTATTCCCTCTCTAGGAATTGGATATTTCACTGGTTTGACTCTTCCAAAGACCTTCTGTCTTACCCAGCCCTGCACAAAGACTGCTGTCCACCTCATCTTCTGCCACAGGGCACAATACTATTGACACTTCCACATACAACTCCAGTCCAGCTCCTTCATAAAGCATACTATGTAAGATAATTTTAGTGTTGTGACTTGAAAATCTAAATTAATTGGTTGCCAGGGAAAATCCCAAACAATAAAATACCAAAGTCAGCTGGAAATTATGGTGATTTTAATTAATATAGAGAGAAGGAATTAAGGAGAGGAGAGAGAGAGAGAGAGAGAGAGAGAGAGAGAGAGAGAGAGAGAGAGAGAGAGAGGAAAGAGTTAATTTAAACAGCTCCAGCTCAGGGTGAGCCAGGCTAAAGGCCTTGGCCAAAGTGGCCTTCCTGAGCCCAAGGGAAAGGGAGTCAGTCTTATCACTCACCACGAGACCATCTCAAGGAAGCTGTCTGAGGAAGATCCTCCAGGCTCAGTTCCTCCTCTGAACTGACCTCTTGTTGCTCATCTAGATCTTCTTTTAAAGATCATTTCTCTTGTGTCACCTCCCCTAAATTTTCACATCTACCAATCACACAGACACTTTTCTCCAAGACTGCCCACTCTTTAGTTCTCACCTTCTCTGGTTAGATTATATCTTTTGAGCTACTTCGCACTTCTTTGTTAAGTTCACCTTTTGTTAGTTACTTGACCTTTATGTGATTAATTTAACCTTTATAGTTACTTAACACCTTTTTTATTAGATCTAAAAATAGACTTACCTTAAAGTTCTAGCTTCACTTTAAGGTATGAGTTAAGTACTTTCATTGTTCAATCAGGAGTTTACAACTTTATCTTCCCCTAAAGTATGTCTAAGTAGGGTGGAGTAATGTAAAGTACTACAAGACATTCCTGATTCTGTTAAAGAGAGTGTCTTCATTATTACAATCAGGAGATAGCTAAATCAGACCTTCTAAAGTATGGTCTGAGTAGGGTGGAGTAGTTTTAAAACTTACACTACCCAAAAGTCATCTCCCCTTAGCAGCCCTCATGACACTTTACTTTTGTCCCTTCTCTAGGACTTGTCACATGTCCCAGGTGAGTCATTTAACCTCTTAGATTCTGTGGTTACTTTTCCAAACTCTTAAGTTGCTGAATAGTTGCTGGCCTGCCCTGCTAGAGGATAGCTCCTTAGACTAATGAAATCACAAGTCTGGACAAAGACAAAAATAGCAGAAAGAAACTATACTAGGAGGACAAAGACATGCTGTAGAGATGGTTGGTCTGGACTTTAAGTAAGGCATTTGACAAAATTTCTCCAGCTGTTCCTGTGGACAAGATAGAAAAGCTGGTGGTTAGACAGCCTGGTCCACATAGCTGCTTAAATGAGATTGCTAGATAATGTTTTGAGTTCTGATCATGCTATTCCTCTGCATGAAAAGCTCCAGAGCTTCTTTATTTACCCATGGGATCAAATACAAACTACTCTCTCTTTAAATTTAAATTGTTTTAAAAAATTAAACGAACAATTTTTTTTTGCATTCAAAAACCCTTAAGATCTAACTCCAACCTACTTTTTATGACTTGATATCCATTATTCCTTTATGCTCTCTATGGATGTCTAAACTGGCTGACTTGTTGCTTCCCACACAACAATATTATATCTCCTATCTCTGTATCTCTTTATAAGCCATCTTCAGTGTGTGGCTAATGTATTCTCTCTTCATCTATCCAAGCTCATCTTGTGCCCACCTCCTAAATGAGGCTTCTGGTTTATATCCTTGCCCATCCCTTGAAATAACCTTTCATTTACTTTGTGTTCTTTATATATTTAAATGACAATATATAATATATTTATATAACAACAGAACTTCTAAGGAATAGGAGAATTGGGGACATGCTAGATGGTCCTCTCCCACTTGAGGGCAGTCAAGTTCTGGGCTCAAGGGGGTACCAGGTTCAGTTTTGGGAGATCTTGGCAGAGAGAGAAGGGACGTGAGGGAAGAAAGAGAGGGGGGAGAGGAAGATGAGAAGAGACACACAAAAGATGCTTAAAATACAAAGATTCATAAGTACATACTGTCAAAGAAAAATTCAAAACATTAATATATCATTCCATTCATATTTTCCCATACTTAAAACATTAAAAACAAAATAAAACAAAAAATGAAATAAAATGAAATGCTAAATAGACATTTCAACTTTACCATAATTCTATTTTGTCTAGACAACTCTCTTAAGGTCCGTGTTTTCTATCAAGTCAGGCCAAGAATTAAATGAGTGCAACTTCCAGTGAGAGTTCATTTTCAGGAAACTCTTTCTGCCTCTAATTAGCTCTAGCTGAGGGATCTAGGAGTCCCTGACCACTTGAACTCATGACATTGCCTCTAAAGCTAGAAACATTCATCTCAGGATTGCTCAATATTTCTACCATTTCTGCTTGGGGGGGGGGCACTGTGGAGCAATAAAAACACCAAATAAACCAACCAAAGAGGCAGCAAAGTTCTTGTGATTCTGACACAGTCTCATCTAAGTGAGCATATACTATGGCTGGCATGTAAAATCAGCCATCATAGGTGTCAGGGATAATAGGCATCTTTTTTCCCTCCAGAGAAATCCAAGAGAGGGCTTGACAGGATCTCCTGCATGCTTAGTAGATAGAGAGAGGGAAAGAGAGGGTCAGAGAAAGGGAAAAGGAGAGGGAGGGAGGAAGGGAGAGAGAGCGACAGACAGACACAGACAGATAGAAAAACAGACAGAGACAGAGAGAGAGAATGGAAAATGTCTTTCCCTTTAAAGTTTACTGAATGGACAGCTCTTCCTGACTTCAGTAGCCAATCTTCTTTATAAATTTTTTAGAAATTAAATTTAAAAGGGTTAATTACATTTTAAATTTCCAGTTATTTCATTCCCTCCTTTCCTACCTCACAGTAGAGAAGGCCCCCATTTGACAAAGGTATATCTATATCTATATATCAAGATAGACAGACAGATAGATAGATGTAAAATCATACCATGCATATTTCTATGTGTTACTTCTTTCTTTAGAGGTGGATAGTATCTTCCTTCCTGGGTCCTTTGTAGTTGATCTGAATAGTCATAATACTAAGAATAGCTTAGTTATTCAGTTATTCTTCAAACAATATTACTATTACTGTATACAACTTTCTCTTAGTTCTACTTGTTTCAAACTTTGTTATTTCATGCAAATCTTTCCATATTTTTCTAAAATCAATCAGATCATTTCTTACAGCACAATAGTATTCTCTTACAATCATATAACAAAACTTGTTTAGCCATTTCTCAGTGATGGGTACCTCTTCAATTTCCAGTTCTTTGCCACCCCAAAAAGATATGCTGTAAATATTTTAGAATATATACATTCTTTTCTTAATTCCCTGATTACCTTGAGAAATAGACCTATTAATACCTTGCTGAGTCAAAGGGTATAAACAGTTTTATAACTCTTTGGGCATAATTCCAGATTACTCTCCAAAATGGTTGGATCAATTCACAGTTCCACTAATAGGATATTAGTGTTCCATTTTTTTTATTAGTGTTCCATTTTTTACCTCTAACATTTGTCATTTTTCCCTTCTATCATTTTATCTAAACTTATAGGTGTGAGATGATATCTCAGTCGTTTTAATTTGCATTTCTCTAATCAGTAAAGATTTCGAGCATTTTTTCATATGACTTTGATTTCTTCATCCAAAAAATGCATCTCTTTCCCCCATTAGTGACCAAAAGTTTTCTGCACCAACTCAAATTACAAAATCTCTAAAGCATAGCACATGTGGCTGTGATATACCAGAAGGTACAGGTGCCAAGGAGAGTTTATCTCCATCAATGAACCATATTCTAGCCAGAGCACATGTTGCTTAGTGATTACCTCCCATTAAATATCTATAAGAATATATGTTGGGGGCAGCTGGGTAGCTCAGTGGATTGAGAGCCAGGCCTAGAGATGGGAGGTCCTAGGTTCAAATCTGCCCTCAGCCACTTCCCAGCTGTGTGACCCTGGGCAAGTCACTTGACCCCCATTGCCTAGCCCTTACCACTCTTCTGCCTTGGAGCCAATACACAATATTGACTCCAAGATAGGAGGTAAGGGTTTTATTTAAAAAAAAAATATATATATATATATGTTGTTTCTCCTGATACAGTGAAAACTCCTTGAGGGCAAGGACTATTTCATTTTTGTCTTTGCATTTCCAGTATCTATCACAGTCTCTGGCACATACTAGACACTTACTAAATGCTTGGTATTAATGAATGGATATTATACTTACCTTCTCTCTCAATCTAGATTGCATCAGTTTGGGCATTAATGGAATAACAAGGTTAGCTCTTTGTTAACTTTGAAACATCATCTAATTCTCTAAGACTAGAGGTTGATAAGCAGGTGCTGACCTGCTCTGATTGATAGAGGAAGTTTCCTTAACAGGATTCCCCAATCCATTGAAATCATAGGTCTGTTCCTCCAGTCCATCCCCTCTATATGTACAGAAACTATGTGAAATAATGGATAGAATACTGCACCTTAACTTGGGAAGCCTTGCATCCAAATCCTGTATATAACACTTACTAGTTGTGTGATCTTGGGAAAGTCACTTAACCTCATTAAACCTCAGTTTCCTCATCTATAAAATGAATACCCATACTAGCTGAAATGAGAGAACATACATAAAGCTCTTTGCAAACCTTTAAGTGCTACTATAAATAACAAGAAGCTATCATTAATACAGGAGCTACTTGGGACAGCTAGTGGCTAAGTGGATAAAGCACTAGGCCTTTAGTCAGGGGGATCTGGGTTCAAATCTGACCTCAGACATTTCCTAGCTTCATGACCTTGGGCAAATCATTAAACCCCCATTGCCTAGCCCTTATCATTCTTCTGTCTTAGAATGGAGATAGAGTCTAAGACAGAAAGTAAAGTTTAAAAAAATACAGGAGCTACTTAATTGTTGAATTGAATAAAAAACTGATTTGTTTTTGTAGAATTCCAAATTTGGCATCAGTCCCACAACCAAGATGAATTGATTGAGCTCCTAAACTATTTTGAATAAGAAGAGTTCTTCTGTCTATTGGTGATATTCTTGTTAAACTGTACTAAAATTGTACTGCTTACCAATAATAATAATGATGCTGATGCTGATAAATAGTGCTTATGAGGTTTGCAAGGTGTTGTATTAGAAATAGGATACTGTGGAGATATTCTAGTTGTAATGACTGAGATACTCTGGCGGTGACTAGAGAGATACTAGGGAAACCTGAAGGTGCCTAGTTGTGATGGAGATAGAGATACTTCTGAGAGATAGAGAGATACTACTAGAGGGGATACTCTGGGGTTGCCTGTTGATCACTACTGATGGCTAATAGATCAAGATATTTCCTACCCTCCACCCTTCACCTCCTAGTTTTCCACCCAAGCCCTCCTGCCTCCCTTCACCTCCCCCCTGTTAGTCAGTCACCCTTCGAAGTAATTCAAAGATGAACTGAGGTTTAGAGAAGATACTCTTGTTCTCTTTTTCAAGTAAGGAGGTTTATTGGGGAGGACAAGGTTGGAAGATGAGGTGAGAGGAATGAGATTTTCCCTAATCTATAATGAAGATTAGGAGGATTTAGGAAATGTCAGTCCTGTCACAACTGTGACACAAAAGTCCATCAGGGAGATGGGAGGACAACTGTTTAATCTTCATTCTTCTTCCATCCAACTCAAGTCTCAAATACACAATCAGTTCTTCACACTCTAAGCCACCAACAAAAGTTAATTTCTTCTCAGCCTAGTTCCAGAAGCCCCCTCAAGGGTCCTTCAGCCTAGGACAGAAGCGAACAGGGGTCCAGTTCAGAGCTTCTTCCCCCTTCCCCTCAAGCCTGGCTTGACTCTCCAACTATCTTTCCTGGGAACAATCTATTTGGAATGTTCTTTCTTGATTGACAGCTGAGGTCCTTTACTTTGTTTTGCATGCATGAAATTCTCTCTTCCTTCATGCCTCTTCCACAGTGTTTAACATATCTTAACTCATTTCAGGAATATAAAATGCAATTAATACATCTAAAATAAATAGAATTCCTGAATAGGCCTGACAAATGCATGACTTATATTGTTACAACTGATTTTTTTCAGTTTTCTTTTCTTGCTGTCAACAAGTGAGAGTTGTATCTTTTATATAATTAAGAAGGATCAAAGATTTAGAGCTGAAAGGGACCCTAGAGAGCACTAAATCTTATCGCCTCATTTTTTACAGATAAAGAAAGTGAAACAAGGATGTTAAGCGACTTGCCTAGGGTCATATAATAGTAAGTATCTGAAGCAGAATGGTTTATGGGGTGTTCAGGGAGGATTAGCACCTCTGGTAAGAAGACTTGCCAGCCCTTTTTAGGGCTGCTCATCCACCTTTGGTGTCTACCTGTCACCCCACTCTCACCTGTGGGTCCAAGAAGCTGAATTTTTCTGTTCTGAGTGCTAGAAGTTTTGGGTCAATTAAGCTGTTACCAATGTGCGTCTATCTATCTACTCATATGTATAGTGACATATAGAGCTATAATAATTTTCAATTGTTTAATTTACCATTAATCTGGCTTGTCAATAGGAAGGCATTAGCTCAAATTTTGTATTCTTTGATTGCCATCTGCTGGTTGTGCTATATACCTTGAAACAGCATTCTAAGGAAGACTGGGATGACTTGGTTATTTTTTAAGCAATTCCCTCAAGCATGGATATTTAAATTAAAAAAACAACAACTATTGGTACAAAAAAAAGACATTCAAGAATTTTAGTAAGTATCTCAAGATTACAAAAGATAAAATAGTCCATTGAAATCAAATGAAATTGAAAAACTTTTATATAAACTCAATGTATCTAAGATAAGAAGGAATACTGTTAATTGGGGAAAATATTTGCATCAAATATCTCTGATAGTAATCTGGTCCCCAAGATAGGAGATTAATAAAATTAATAAAAATAATAAAATAAAAAAAGACCCAGAACTATTCCCCAATAAATAAGTAGTTAAAGGGTAAGAACTGTTTTCAAGAGAAGTGTAAATTATTAACAACTACACAAAAAGATTGTCCCAAATCATGAGTAATCTGAAAAAAAATTTTAATGACTCTAACATTCACTTTACACCCGGAAAACTGACCCAAATGGTAAAAGATGGAAATAGTTAATGTTGGAGCAGATAGCACAGAGTAATTGCCAGATTTTTTCTTTTGTTATAAGGGAAAGCCTGTGGAGTGGGTGTGATAATAATGTATTCAGAAATTATTAGTACATAAAAGCAAAGGGCATCAATAAAATCTTTGAAAGGGATAGAGAATGTGCCTCTTAAAACATCACACCCCAAAAAGTTATTTGTTGTTGGTCCTTCATTTTAGAAACGGAACCAGTGACAATCCAGGGTGATGTCTTGACTCATATATTAATTGGATTTAAGTGAGACAGAATTGTACAAAGATATCAGCCTCTCTCTCTCTTCCAGTCATCAAAATCCAGTGGCAAGACTAAATTCAGGACAATTGGTGATGGCCATAGGATGCAATGGATGACCTTCACCTCTTCGTATCTTACCAAGCCATAAGCATTACCCAAAGCCTCCTTCAGTCACCTTCATGGCCAATGGCACAAATTGTTTTCATCTACCCATTTAACCAAGGGAAACATTCATGTGTTTGGGGCACACATTCCCCCTAATTCACTGATGGGCTTGAGATCTGTGGGCTGTTCTCAACTTGGTTTAACTTGCTTTCTGAGATGGTTTTACCAGGCTGTAGTTCTTTGGCATGCTACAACTTCTTGGAATTACAGGTGAAATTTGTGTGAAAAGTGGACACCAAAAGGTGGAATGGTAGCCCTGAAAAGAGTTTGGCAAGCCCTCACGAGAGAGGTACTAGTCTGCATAACCCATGTAGCCCTCACCCTCAGTGTTCTTACTGGTAAAGTGGAGGAGTTGGACTAAATGATATCTAACGTTCTTTCCAGCTCTGACTTTCTCTGATTGTTAGCTGTTCATTTTAAAGAAGGGGCTCATAGGATCATTATTTAGAGTTGGAAGAGTGTTGGAGACCACCTCATCCAATGCCCATATTTTACAGATTAGGAACTGAGGCTGAGAGTTTGATTTGTCCAGAAACATATAGTTGGTAAGTGCAGAATTGAAAAAAAGAGGATTCCATATGAAACTATGAACCTCCACTACATAGAAGTTGGGAGTTTTTGTTTTTTTTAAACCCTTACCTTCCATCTTAGAATTAATTTGGGGGGGGGGTCTGGGTAGCTCAGTGGATTAAGAGCCAGGCCTAGAGACGGGAGGTCCTGGGTTCAAATCTGGCCTCAGACACTTCCCAGATGTGTCACCCTGGGCAAATCACTTAACCCCCATGGCCTAGCCCTTACCACTCTTCTGCTTTAGAACCAATACCCAGTATTAATTCTTTTTTTTTTTAACCCTTACCTTCCGTCTTGGTGTCAATACTGTGTATTGGCTCCAAGGCAGAAGAGTGGTAAGGGCTAGGCAATGGGGGTCAAGTGACTTGCCCAGGGTCACACAACTGGGAAGTGTCTGAGGCCAGATTTGAATCCAGGACCTCCCATCTCTGGGCCTGACTCTCAATTCACTGAGCCACCCAGCTGCCCCTGGGTTGAGAGTTAAAAAAAAAAATTCAAATTTAATATTACTGTAGTTCTAAAATGGTCATACTAGTTTGTGTACCTTTCTGACTTTCCTTCTGCTCTTGACTGCTTTATTTATTTATTTTAGACATATTTAAATGGCGCTCTTTTTCTTCCTTTCAATTTTAGAGCATGGCTTTCCATTGCCTATAGGATAAAATTGAAAGTCTTTAGGTCAATGGTATTCAAGGCCATTCCTAGGGACAATTCTATTTTCACTAGAACCATCTAGTCTGGTTAGAGCAGGGGTCCCCAAACTACGACCCACAGGCCACATGTGGCCCACCCCCAGTCCATTTATCCAGCCCCCACCGCACTTCCGGAAGGGGCACCTCTTTCATTGGTGGTCAGTAAGAGGAGCACTGTATGTGGTGGCGCCGGAAAGTGCAGCATCTCTCATGTACAGTACTACTTCTGGTAACATAATTCTTTGCATGGTGTCTTGTTCTGAGAGTAACTGAATGAGAACGAGGCACCACACAAAGGATTATGGGGCTGCACAATGGAAGACGTCAGCATGGTGAGTGGGATCTGGGGAGGGGATTCCATACTGTGTATACTGCTGCCCAGTATAGTGGTGGCAGTGATGGGTCTGTGCAAGGTGTGACAGGCCCATCATAGCCAGCCCTGCAGCCTCCACTATCCCAGACAGCAGTAAACAGATTTGTTCATAGGTTATTTTTTTTTTATAGTCCAGCCCTCCAGGGCTGTCTGAGGGACAGTGAACTGGCCCCCTGTGTAAAAAGTTTGGGGATCCCTGGGTTAGAGTTTTTTCCACTATCCCCTAAGAAGGTTTACTGCATTCCTGCTTTGGAACCTTGTGCATTCCATGACTTTGCCTGCCGTGTTCTCTTCAGTCTATTCAGACTGTCCAAATTCTGCTTTCCCATTAAGACTTAGTTCAAGTCCCTTGCCTCTGCCATGACAGCTTCTTTGACTTCTTCCATGGGAACTTCTCTCTTTGTCCTGTCCTCTGAACTCTAGCCCAACAAATTAGAGAATTAAAGTATTTAAAATTTTAAGTAGTTCACATAGTAATAATAACAATGATTTATATAGTGCTTTAAGGTCTGCAAAGTTCTATACATATGTTAAAGTAGATTTTATCACTGCCCCATTTTAAAGATAATGAAGCTAGACAGAAATTAAGTGACTTACCTAGAATTATATTCAGTTCAGTCATTTTTCAGTTGTTTCTGACTCTTCATGGCCCCATTTGAGGTTTCCTTATCAGAGATACTGGCGAGGTTTTCCATTTCCTTCTCCAGTTCATTTTACAGATGAGGAAATTGAGGCAAAAAGAGTTAAGTGATCTGTCCAAGGTCACACATCTAATAAGTATCTGAGGCCAGATTTGAACTTAGGAAGATGAGTCTTTCTGAATCCTAAGACTGGCATTTTATCCACTGGGCAACTCGCTTCTCAGGGTTATATAGCCAATGTGTCTGAGGCAATATTTGACTTAAATATTCTTGACTCCAAGCCCTGTATTCTATCCATATATTTAAAATGCTTCATTATTTGGTGCTCTTCCCATTGTTGCTTTATTTTTTTGCCCTTGTCTACAAAGAAATTGGGTGAACCATCAGGTTTCTGTGAGACCATTAAGGTATCTATGACTTCTACTATTTATGCAATACTTTACTGGAATCTGGTTAAAAGTACACTCATCAGCGTTTGCTTCTTGTATCAATGATCTCTGACAGTTTACCTTGCTTGACTTTATATTTAATTTATATTAAATTTATTTAGTAATTTCATTATTAATTAATTAATTGAATTGAATTGAATTAATTTATTGTTATTCATTAATTAAATTTATTTATTAATTTATATTAAATTTATATTTAATATATATGAAGTCCTTTCTTGTTAGAATAAGTATTTGACTAATATCTGTATTTGTTGCTTTTCAAAATAATAATTTCACATCCTTTTCCTCTGCTTCCATTTCGCACTTCTCTCTTTTTTACTCTATTCCTCTTTTTAAAGATGATGAAACTAGGACAGGTAGCAATAGAAGCTTGATTTGACTCCAAGTCCTCTACTAGCTAAGTCAGTATTCTTTCTACACTACCTGCATGATGTATGTGCCACTTAACCTCTGAACTTCATTTTCTTCAAAGTAAAGTGAGGTTAGGCTAGATGATCTCTGAAGTCCCTTGTAGGCTTAAATCTATGTTTCTACTCTTAAGAAATCCAATGTTAGTTTTAAGAATTAAAATTAAAAGTAGATAAAAAATATTTATCTTATTGATTATCTTCCCTTAAGAACTAATAGAAATTATTTTCCTTTCAGAGTATATGAATTATATATTATAATATATGTTACATATATTACATATGTAATGAAAATAAGTTATCAAAAAGTGTTTTCTTATGCTTGACTTGGGAAAATATGTAGAAATGATACATTTTTCCCTTTAAAGCAGCCATTTTAGTGATTCCAGATTCCTTCTCTAGCTCATTGTTCCTCATCTGAAGTACTCTAATAATAATTCCCATCAGCCTAACGATTAATTCTGCTGAATATGTATCATCATCAAGCTCTCCACCTCTGGATATCATTAGACTACATTGAAAATACTGACTTCAAGAGAATTTTCATATTCCTTCACCTTTCTAAATTCTGTTTTTTAACAAAAATGGACTTTTTTTTAGGGTATGTGAGTTGGGGGACCAGTCCTATTTCTTTTAAGATTTTATTTAAAAAATGAAAACATTTAAGTAATGGATGGACAGGCTAAGGCTTATTGTCTTCCAATTTACTACATGGAATATATTAAATGCATTACTTACATCATGTTTTTCAAAACCACTCACATTCTTGAGGCCTTTAGTACATTTTCTCTCATGCTCATAACCAGCTCACTTAGTCCAAACCTTCTCATTTTTAAGATGAGGAAGGCCTAAGGAAACTGTGATTTACCTAAGCAGCACAGCAGGGGATAAAACACATTTTTTGACTCCATCCATTTAACAATCAAATTCAGTTGCTCAAGCTTCAGTGAACCCAATGATATACAACACTTGAGGATGGATTTCCTATTTTACAAAAACTGGGAAAATTGGAAAAGTTTGGAAAAATAGGCTTAAATAAACTTTTTGCATCATATATTCTCTAGAATGAATGAATATAAAAGCAATAATTAAAGACCTTACAATGTGGAATTAGATAAGCAATACAGTCCCTATTCAAAAGGTGCTCACATTCTCATGGTGAAGACAGAACATTAAGAAGTTTGAGCTTCAAGTCAGATTAAAAGCTATACTAGTTCTTAGGATTCATTAGCAAAGGAGAGGGCAATGGATTTCCCTTGATGTCATTTTCATTGATAAAGCCTTATCCTATTCTGATGTTGAACAACTCAACTCTATGAAGGACTTAGCTTATAAGAACATCTTGTTTGTGTCTCCCAAAGCTGTGACTTCTAAGAAAGCAGAGGCTGTAGGAACTATAGAAGCAATAATCAGGCTGTACCTCTATATGCATTGCTTCCAAATAAATGCCAAAATAAAATACAATCCTCATGTAAAAATGGAAGAAAATGGCTGGAGGTCCTTTTCTAAATTGTGACTAAATAGAGATATATTAGCCAAATAATAGTGAGAGTAAATAATTAAAAATAGGTTGAGACCCATCAATTGTAAAATAAGTAAAGAAACTGTGGTCCTTGAATATAGTGGATAATTATTGAACTATTATGGTGTCCAATATTCCAAGGATTCCTACATCTCATGCATTGCTATCCATAGCCTCATACTAGGCAGCACTTCATTGCTTCATCCTGTTTACTACTTGTACTTCACTTTTTTCCCCAAGAATTAGAAACTATTTCAGAAAAAAAGAGAGGAAATTCACCCCTCTCCTTTCACTGCAGAGGTTGGGGACAAATAGGTATGGAATATTCTTTATACTGCTTTGTTTGAGTATTGTTGTTTTTTTCTTTTGACATGAGGAGGTTTTTTTTTCTTTTGACATGAGGAGGACTGATATATGTATACAATCATATATTTGGGAAGAATTTTTAAGAACTGTGGAAGACCGGAATTGGGAAGCATGCAAAAGGCAGAAGTGGAGGCTGATGACCTGTCAATCAAACGAAGGTTCCATTTGGAAGGTTACTGGGAGAAGCAGTTGAAAGAAGGAACTGACCAACTGGAGGATTATGTCTTTTAACCTTGAAAGACAGAAAGAAGAGGTGGTTCTCTTGATCTTGGAGATTGAAAAAGGAAGGACAATAGTCCAGAGACATCTCTTTGACTTGCTCTGTTTATGATAGTGACTGAACTGACAGACCTATCAATCATTCCTCTCAATTTGAACTCTATCCCAATATCTTCTAACCTAAGGCTTACTGTAGTGTTAGGGAAATCCCCAACCCTCTTACCTCCATTCTCTATCTTTTCCTGTCTTACCCAAATAAACCCCTTGCTTAAGATAAATAAGAGAAAAGTATTTTCATTTGAAGCATCATAGCTCACCCTGAGTGATTGAGAAAGAAGAAAAAGGAAGGGGGAGGGCAGCTGAAGAGGCTGAAGAAGAGGGAGGCTGGAAACAGGAGGAAAAGTGAGGAAAAAGGAGGTAGGCAAAAAATAAGATAACTGCCTGATCTGTTAGTTATCAATTACCCACCAAATATACCCCCTTATTATCATCTATTATAGAACATGAAGAAAAGCTCCTGAAGAATAAATCAACCAAAAGGCATTGGTCTAAAGCTATTAATTAGCTAGTTGAAGTTCCTTAATGGTTTTGTCAAGGACACAGGTCATAAGACATCTCAGCAAGGAGTGAGCATGAGACTTTAGAATATGGAGGTATTCATCTTTTGGCTATATCAAAAAAATAATCAAAAGTGAAAAATCTTGAGGAAAGCTAGTTAGCTCAGTGGATTGAGATGGCAGGTCCTGGGTTCAAACCTGGCCTCAGACACTTCCTAGCTGTGTGACCTTGGGCAAGACACTTTATCCCCATAGCCTCACCCTCACAACTCTTCCACTTCATAACTAATACACAGTATTGATTCTAATACAGAAGTTACAGGGAAATCTTTCTTAAGGGTCAGTAGCAGCTACAATAAATTTATAAGGAACTATGCCATTATTTCTATTTGGCAAAACAAGAAAAGAAGGAGTGCTACCAAATTCTTTTTTATGACACAAACAAGATGCTGGAACTTAAGACAGGAAGACCACACAGAGAGAGAGAGAGAGAGAGAGACAGACAGACAGACAGACAGACAGAGAGAGAGACGGACAGACAGAGAGAGACAGAGACAGAGACAGAGACAGAGACAGAGAGAGCCAGAGAGACAAAGAGAGACAGAGAGACAGAGAGACACAGAGAGAGACGGAGACAAAGAGAGAGAGAGAGAGAGAGAGAGAGAGAGAGAGAGAGAGAGAGAGAGAGAGAGAGAGAGAGAGAGAGAGAGAGAGAGAGAGAAAGAAAATTACAGACTGTGGAAGATGGAAATGACAAAAATGAATGAAAAAGACTGGATTTTGAAAAGCTATCTCAGAAAAAGATGAGATGGAACTCTGCTGCCATTGGGGGATGGGAATGGAACATTTCCAGCCAAGTTAAAAGGTGGAACAGTTGGAGAACTGCTGAGTTCTTCTCTCTTTAGCTTGAAGAGGGAAAGAACAAATTCCTTACTGAGAAGACAAAATATATACACTAAATCCTTTGCTGAGAAATAGAAGATCCAGATCATTCATCTGTTATATTATTAGGATACAGACTTCCCTTAGGGGAAGGCAATAGTCTATCCTGCAGAAGATTCACAAAACCATATATCTCTGAGAGAAGTACCAACATCTTGAGCTCACAAAGACATTAAAATAGTCTGGGACTTAGTTCCTGACTTGTGCTTCAAACCTCCTGAAACCAACTATAGGAGGGAAATAGTTAGGGATTTCCTGTTTCCTCTATCCTCATTTATACCTCAACCCTTTCCCCCAATAAATAGTTATTTTTGCTGTACTGAAGACTCAATCATCTTCAATGTACTAGAAGGGGAATTACAAAATACATCAACTAAAGAAGAAAAAGACTGAAGGGGATTCCCTTTTACCTTTCATCTCTAGTCAGATCTGACTCCGTTATCAACCAGCTCTACTTGGGGGGAGGGAGAAGTGGTGCTATCTTTTATCTGTTCCCTCTCTCTCTATCTCAAGTATCTGGCAACACTTTGGTTCCTTCTTGATATCCTCACTAGTACAATTTTGGCACCCAGTTTTAAAGACAGAATCCATCTTAGAGAACTGAAAGGGGGTTGACAGTTGGAATCCCTGAATAAGGGTAGCCATTTGGGGGGTTCAAGGATAGAGGAAAATTGAATAGGGAGACAAGATGTGGCAAATAATAATGTGGGCTTCTGTTATCATGATGCTTGGGATATACTGGATCTATTGCATTATTTACAATGCAGTGACATCAGTAATGATGGACATGATTGAATTGATCACTAATATGACCTCATTTGTAACAATTATACCATTTACTAACTCTGTGGTGTGGCAAGCAGTGATTCAGATTTATGTGATCCTCATGGCTACCATTCAGACTTTGACACACGTGAAATCTGTGTTAAGAATGATTTTGCCCCGAAAACAAGCACAAATCTTAATACTTGATAATAAGCTTGAAGACCTAGTAAAAAAGATTTGCATTGAATACCTAGCCAGCAAGAAAAATAATAAAGTTAGTGAGATGGGGACTGATAACACAAAACAGGAAGAAGTTAATAACAAAGATAAACCTGGCAATAATAATGATAAGGTTAAAGACACAAGGATTGTAGACAAGGTATCTGGCAGTTCTAAGACAGTTAGCAAACAAGACAAAACAATATCAGATGTCACAGGGGCTCACAAAATTATGCCTCTTCATGGCATGGCAAGGCTAACTGATGGGTTTGGAGTTTTACACATGAAGGTTCACGAATCTTTTACCACACAAGACCTGGGGTCTCTGAAGAAGAGATTTCCAAATTTCGTCTCTGAACCACACAAATGTGTAAAAGAGCTAAAAAGAGTGTTCAAGGATTATGAACCCGATTTTGAGGATGTGGAATTGATAATGAGGGAGGTATTTAGTCCTCATGAGCAGTGATTGTTTGTGGATAAGACCAGACAGGATGATAGTTTGACGGACTGGCCTAGGGCACATGAATGTGAAGACTTTGATTTTGCTAGACTGGCTAATTTCTCTTATCTAAAAAAGTTGCAAGGAAGACCTCCTACAAGCCATAATATTGTTCTGTGATAGACCTAACACACTGAGTAAGTTTGACAGGATGGTTCAGAACCAAAATGAACACCTGGCTAGTTTCATAGACAGACTGACAGAGAATATTGAATCCATACTGGGAATTAGCCAAGATTCACAAGAGTCTATTGCCCATGTCCATAGGCAGTTCCTTAAGGGATGTAACCATCAGATGAGAAATTTCTTTAGAAAATTTTTCCCCAAATATGATTCTATTACTATTTCTGAACTGAGAGACACTGACACACACCTTTGTGAAAATTTAAAAAAAAAAACAGGAAAAGGAGAAGGATGAATTAAAGCAGAAACTGCAAGAAACCACAGAGACATTAAAAAAGAAAGAAAGAAATTGAAGAAGTAAAGAATTTAAATACCATCAGGACATACTCTAGACCAAATTACCAAACTCAGCAAAGGGGTCAGAGAGAAACTAGAAAATGTTTCTTGTGCAATAAGATCAGGTACATAGTAAAGAATTGTTATATGAAACAAAGATATGAGCAGGGACACAACAGGAATACAAAATATCAGACAAACATACAAAGCAAAGGTTATTATAAGAGTTATGAAAAAAGTAACAAGAGCTGTTGTGACCATTGTAGATTGAGAGAATCAGAAATGCCAGATTTGAAATCGATGCAATCTGCAATCCAAAAAGGGGAAAACCCACACTATTCAGATGTTGTGGCTAAGGGGAGGTATACAGCATGAAGCCAGGACCCAGCATTATTTAAACAAGAGGCTGTGTATAGGGGAAAATGAATGGACTATATTTAAAAGGAAGAGACAAAAGGGATTGAAAATAAGATATAAAAAAGGGTGATGGTGTTATAAGGGTGGTACCTACAAATGAAATTATAGGTTCAATAAGAATTTTACCAGAAGGATTAGAACAAATCATTAGTAAAAAGCAGAAAGAAATTATGGAGATGGAAACAGAGATTCATGAGTTTATAGCAGAGATAAAAAAAGATATAGATGATTAAAGACCAATTTTCTTAATATTGATGCAAAAATCTTAATTAAAATACTAGCAAAGAGGGGGCAACTGGGTAGCTCAGTGGATTGAGAGCCAGGCCTAGAGATAGGAGGTCCTAGGTTCAAATCTGGCCTCAGACACTTCTCAGCTGCGTGACCCTGGGCAAGTCACTTCACCCCCATTGCCTAGCCCTTACCACTCTTCTGCCTTGGAGCCAATACACAGTATTGATTCCAAGACGGAAGGTAAGGGTTTAAAAAAAATACTAGCAAAGAGCCTGTAGCAAAATATCACAAGGATTATTCACTATGACCAAGTGGAATTTATACCAGGAATGCAAGGCTGGCTTAATATTAGGTAAACTATCAGCATAAGTGACCATATTGACAAACAAACTAACAGAAATCACATGATTATCTCAATAGATACAGAAAAAACACAACCCCCATTCCTGTTAAAAACCCTAGAAAGCATAAGAATAAAAGGGTTTTCCTTAAAATAATAAGTAGAATCTATCTGCAATCATCATCAGGTGTCATCTGACATAGGGATAAGTTAGAAGTCTTCCCAATAATATCAAGAGAGAAGCAAGGATGTCCATCATCACCCGTATAGTTTAATATTACACTAGAAATGTTAGCTTTAGCAATAAGAGAAGAAAAAGAAATTGAAGAAATTAAAATAGGTAATGAGAAACTAAATTATCATTCTTTGTGGATGATATGATGATATACTTAGAAAATCAACTAAAAAACTAGTGGAAATAATTAACAACTTTAACAAAGTTTCAGGATACAAAATAAATCCAAATACATCATTAGCATTTCTATGTTTCCACCAAAGTCCAGCAAAAAAGTTAGATAGAGAAATTCCATTTAAACTCATTCTAGACTATATAAAATACTTGAGAATCTATTTGTGAAGGCACACACACATAGGAATTATATGAACAAAATAACAAAACAATTTGTACACAAATAAATTTAGATCTAAACAATTAGAAAAAACATTAATTGCTCATGGGTAGAATGATTTAATATAATAAAAATGACAATCAGGGGCAGCTGGGTGGCTCAGTCGATTGAGATCCAGGTTTAGAGATGGGAGGTCCTGGATTAAAATCTGGCCTCAGACACTTCCTAGCTGTGTGACCCTGGGCAAGACACTTTATCCCCTATGGCCTAGCCCTTGCTGCTCTTCTGCCTTGGAACCAATACACAGTATTGATTCTAAGATGGGATGGAAGGGTTTAAAAAATGACAATCCTACCTAAATTAGTTTACTTATTCAGTGCCACACCAATCAAACTATCAAAAAACTATTTTATAGAACTAGAAAAAATAATAACAAAATTCATCTTGAAGAACAAAAGATCAAGAATATCAAGGGAACTAATGCAAAAAAAATGAAGTAGTAACCATTAAAACAATCTGGTATTGTTTAAGGAATAGAATGATGGATCAGTGGAATAGATTTGGGGTAAATGACCTCCTCAATCTAATGTTTAATAAACCCAAAGATCCCAGCTTTTGGGATAAGAACTCACTATGTGACAAAAATTGCTGGGAAAACTGGAAAACAGTATGGCAAAAATTAGGTATAGATCAACATTACACACCCTATATCAAGATAAGGTCAAAATGGGTATATGATTTAGACATAAAGGGTGATATAAGTAAATTAGGGGAACATAGAATAGTTTCCCTGTTAAATCTATGGATAAAGGAAGACTTTATAACTAAACAGAGAACATTATAAGATGTAAAATGAATAATTTTGATTATATGAAGTTCAAAAGCTTTTGTACAGGCTGCGCTCTTTGTGGTGGCCAAAAATTGGAAAATGAGGGGATGCCCTTCAATTGGGGAATGGCTGAACAAATTGTGGTATATGTTGGTGATGGAATACTATTGTGCTCAAAGGAATAATGAACTGGAGGAATTCCTTGGGAACTAGAATGACCTCTAGGAATTGATTCAGAGTGAGAGGAGCAGAACCAGGAGAATGCTATACACAGAGACTGATACACTGTGGTACAATAGAATATAATGGACTTCTCCATTAGTGGCAATGCAGTGATGCTGAACAACTTGGAGAGATCTATGAGGAAGAACACATCCAGAGGAAAAACTGTGGGAGCAGAAACATCAAAGAAAAAGCTTTTGAACAAACAAAACCAATGCAACCTGTGAATTTTAGATTTACTCCATCCTGCTTAGTCTTAAGATTTTTAGCATGGCAAAGTAGGGACATTAATTCATTGCTGGTGGAGTTGTGAACTGATCCAACCATTCTGGAGGGCAATTTGGAACTATGCCCAAAGGGCGATAAAAAAATGTCTACCCTTTGATCCAGCCATAGCACTGCTGGGTCTGGACCCCAAAGAGATAATGGACAAAAAGACTTGTACAAAAATATTCATAGCTGCACTCTTTGTGGTGGCCAAAAATTGGAAAACGAGGGGATGCCCATCAATTGGGGAATGGCTGAACAAATTGTGGTATATGTTGGTGATGGAATACTATTGTGCAAAAAGGAATAATAAAGTGGAGGAATTCCATGGAGACTGGAACGACCTCCAGGAAGTGATGCAGAGCAAAAGGAGCAGAACCAGGAGAACATTGTACACAGAGACTGATACACTGTGGTATAATCGAACGTAATGGACTTCTCCATTAGTGGCGGTGTAATGTCCCTGAACAATCTGCAGGGATCTAGGAGAAAAACACTATCCATAAGCAGAGGACAAACTGTGGGAGTAGAAACACCGAGGAAAAGCAACTGCCTGACCACAGCGGTTGAGGGGACATGTCAGAGGAGAGACTCTAAACGAACACTCTAATGCAAATACTAACAACATGGCAATGGGTTTGAATCAAGAACACATGTGATACCCAGTGGAATCACGTGTCGGCCATGGGGGGAAGGAAAAGAAAATGATCTTTGTCTCTAATGAATAATGCTTGGAAATGATCAAATAAAATATTATTTAAAAAAAAAAGATTTTTTGCAACCAGGAATGTATACACCCCCACTTAAGGATTAAGTGTGGGGGAGGATGGTCTGTGACGCATGTGTGCTAGCAAGTGACAAATCAAAAACAACTGACTGACCCCCTTGGCTGGCCTTAATCAAGTTTAAGCCACCATTGGTACATGTGAGACACAGAAGTGATGTAAAGAACTGCCTTTATATTTCACGTCATTTCCTGTGAGAGGAACTTTGGAAGCTTTTTGCGGTGGTTCTTGACTTGGAGGACTGGAGTGTGGAGACCTGAGACTGTGTCCTTTAGGCAACCACATGGTGAGTGTTAAGGCTGACTCCTCCTTCCCTTGACCCTTCTGAAGGTTCCAGCCTCCAAGGAAGCCCCTTATCTTGGAGGAGGCCTTCTAGCTGGAAGCCGAGCTATATTGAATCTCCTGGAAAGGCCCCTTGGCTAAGAGGCCTCTGAACTGGCCAGGCCGGAGTGAATCTTTACCCCTTTACCTATTTCTCCTTCTTCTTAATTTCTTCCTTCTATTGTAAATAAACCAGCATAAAATTCCATTCTGACTTGAGTATTTCATTGGGATTTATAATTTAAATCCCTGGTGACCACTAAATAATATATTCAGTCTCAACCCAAAATTTTACCCTCAACAAACCAAAATTAGAAGAGAAATAACAAAATGGTGCAAGTGTGCATCAGTTAGTCTAGATCTGGTTGGAGATTTCCGAGTTTTCATTCTGGAAAAAGTCTGTTCACAGACATAAGTGTTGCCAAAGATGGTTGTCATTTTGAGTGCATGGTTCCTGAGTTTTGAATATGTCTCAGTGGGGAGAGATGCATAGAAATTAGGCAAGCTGCTTGACTTGAATGTGTCTTTCAGAGAGTCACAAGTCTGTAGTTCAGCTAGTTCCATTTGGTAAATTATATCCACATTTTCAATGTCAATAGAAAATGGGTTACAGAAAAGCTGTATGTCCTGTTCATGGAGATGAAGCTCTTTAAATCTGAATTGGAACTCCTTTTGCAACTTTTCAGTGAATCCACACATGTTTCTTTTGGGAATGCAATCTCAAGGGTTTTTCCCCTAATAGATTTTGAGTTAAGGGGAGTGTGAATTTTAAAACTATTCCACCCTAATCAGACCATTCTTTAGAATATCTGATTTAGTTATTTCCTGATTAATATCAATAGAGATACTTGGAATAACAGAATCAGGTCTTGGAAACTCCACATTCTCCATCCTACTCAGTTTAACAAGATTTTGAAAGGTCTGCATTAAACTCAAGATTTAATTATCTGAGGAGATGGCCTTCAACAGACATGTGCAAAAAAAGGACAGACCTCTGGGCTGTCCTCAGTCAAGCTTGAGCCACCATTGGCACATGTGAGATGCAGGAAGTAAGGTAGAGAACAGCCTCTGGAGTTCTCGTGACTTCCTGTGGAGAGGGCTGGAGTTCAGTTCAATCCTGGAGCTTGAGCTTGGAGGAGTCAGTCCCACAGACAGCTTTCCTTCAGACCAGTCACATGAGTGATAAGGACTGACCCCTTTCTCTGCCTTGGCTCTCTAGGGCCTTAAACTCCCACTTTGGCTCAGCCTGAGCCAGAGTGATTTTTGAGTTAAACTCCTTTCCCTCTCTCTCTCTTCCTCTAATATTTTCTTCCTCCTATTGTAATTAAATCACCATAAAATTTGGCAGCTGACTTGGGTATTTTATTATTTGGGATTTCCCTTGGCAACCACTTAAATTTTGATTTTTTTCAGTCTCAACCATAATTTCACCCTTTACTGGAGATGGCAGAAATTTTTCTCCTTCAGTTGTTTGATAAGGAGGCTTAATTTTACTTCAAATGCTTTCACATGTGATTGCATATCACAGATGAGCTTCCCTTTTCCTTGAAGTCGCACATTAAAACTGTTGAGTAGCTCTGTTACATCTATCAGAAAGGCGAGGTGCCATTTCCATTCTGCATCATTGAGCTCTGGTACTTCTTTGGTTTTTGAAAGCATAAAAGCTGTAATCTGTGGAAGTAAGTCATAGAAATGTCGCAAAACTCTCCCTTGACTCAGCCAATGGACTTCTGTGTGGTACAGAACATTTTCATGGGCAACATTTAGCTCAGACAGAAATTCCTGAAATTGTCTGTGGTTTAGTGCATTAGCTCTAATGAAGTGAACACAAGATACCACAATTTTCATAACAGAGTCCCAGATTGACTACATAGTGCTTGTTGGTGGATGAGGCAGTGTATGGCTATTGGATGAGAATGGTTACATTTGTTCATCTCTTGGTTAATGTAAGCAATTAATCCTTTCTTAGACCCCACCATGCTAGGAGCACCATCAGTTGTCACACTGGCTAGTTTGGCCCAGTGCAGCTCCAAATCCTTCACAGTTTGGGAAATCTTTTCATAGATATCCTCTCCTATAATTGTTCCTTTGATGCTTTGCAGTGCAGCAAGCTCTTCTGTGACTTCAAAATTGTCATTTGTCCCATGAATAAAAATTAGAAGTTGTGCAGAATCATGAACATCATTGCTCTTGTCGAATGCCAAGTGTAGAATATCAGCTATATTAGCATCTTGAAAGTATGATTGGTGTATTGATATTGTATCTTATGTGTTCATATACCAGACTCATGGTCATGTTACTTATTGATTATTGCATTTCCAAATCTTCAGTCCAAAGGACAAAAAGAATTCCTGAGCAGGACATTATTTGCCACAGGGTCCTAGCTCACACTTTGTTAGACCACATTCCTTTCCAAGTCACATGTTTGATTAACCTCCTTCTCTTTTGATTACATGATTTGTCAATTGAGCCAATGTTAAAGCCTATGCCATATCACATGTTCATTAGTTACCTCTCACTCCACATTCCTAAACTCTCCAATAAAAGTTTGAGGGCACATGTGGATCACCCTCTAAATTCCATCAGAGGAGCATGGCAACATGTAGCCCATATTTTTTAACTCCTAGTCTCTGAATCTTTATTTCTATGTCTCTCTCTTTCTTTCCTCTATACATATTCCCTCAGTTTTCAATCTCCTTTTCAGGTGTCCACCCATGAGAATGTTAAGATGTAACTACAGGAGGTTACACCAAGGAAAAATAGGAAAGTTTTCTTGTGGAGTTTTGCAAATGCTGATGCAAATTGTCTCCCATTTCTTCAATCCTTTGTGTAATTGTAGATCTCAAAAGACTAACTGTACTATATAAGTCTGCCTTTTCTGGACACATTTCTTTGGCAACAGAAAGAAGGCACTCCTTAACAAATTCTCCCTCCATGAATGGTCTGCCAATGCAAGCTATTAGCTTGGCAACTTGAAAACTTGCTTGCAGGGATGAAATATTTAGCTGCTTCTGCTTCACAAAAGTATTTTGTTGAGTTGTCAATGTATTTTTCAGTTTTAATATTTTATCTTTTCTCACATTTCCAACCAAACAATCATATTTATCTTTATGTTGCGTTTGATAGTGTCGATGCAAATTGTAGTCTTTGAACACAGACACTATATTTTGGCATATCAAACACACAGCTCTTTCCTTGTACTGCATGAAAAAGTAATCATAAGTCCACTGTTCTTTGAATATCCTACACTCCGAGTCAATTTTTCTCTTTCTTAATGTCATTGTTTCCTAGGAATTCCAAATTGCTATTAGTAAAATACCTATATATATATATATATATATATATATGTATATGCATATACATATATATATATGTATGTATGCACACACACATACAGCCCTACAAAAACAATATACCAACAATAATTTTGCCCACACAGAGGCATACAGACTGTACTGCCCATCAATGCAATCTGATCTGTGCCCATCAATACAGCCTTCCCAGTCCACATCATTTCAGCCTCACCAGTGGCCATATTGGTAGAAGTCCATTTTTACTTCATGCTCACACTGGTGCAGTGCGGGAACCAGAATAATTACAGAGCTGGTTCCTCCACCACCTTTCCAGTTCACACTACCCTGTGTGAAGCACACTGCAATTTGTGAACTCACACAGGAAAAAAGAAGGCAGGACACTAGTGTGTGTCCTCTTGCAGTCTGTATTTATGGATCTGTAATTATAGACCATAATACAAAAAACACATGCCTCATTTCCCCCACGTAATGCAATGGCAACCATACTCCCCCAGATGCACAATGTAATGACCCCTATAACCTCCCTTTGCTCAAAAGTCTCTCCCCACATTACTACACAGTACAATGGCCCCCCATACTCCCCTAGATGCACAACATAATGGCCCCTATTATAGGGGCTACTTATTTTTCTACTGTTTCCCAAAAAATAAGACACTGTCTTATTTGACCCCCCAAAACAGGGGTTGTCTTATAAAACACCCAGTGGCAGTGATGGGCTTCTCACAGTAGAGGCCCACCGCTGATGTCACAGGCCAGATCATCGCTATCTGATGTCGGTATACAGTACTGGAGGCGGTGCCTGTGATACTGTATATTGCTGTCTGGGATAGTGGAGGCTGCAGCACTGGCTGTGATGGTCCTGTCACCCCTTGCACAGGCCCATCACTGCCACCACTCTATCGGGCAGCAGTATACACAGTGCGGAATCCCCACCTCCATATTGCTGCTCACCATGCTGATGTCTTCCATTGTGCAGCCACATGATCCTTTGCGCGGCACCTCATTCTCAGAACAAGGTGCTATGCAAAGGGTTATGTCACCGGAAGTAGTACTGTACATGAGAGACGCTGCACTTTGCAGTGTCGCCACATACAAAGATCCTCAGAGGTGCCCCTTCAGGAAGTGAGGTGGAGGCTGGATAAATGGCCTCAGGGGACTGCATGTGGCCCGTGGGCCATAGTTTGGGGACCCCTGGCTTAGAAGCATTTTTATACTGGAATAGTAATGAGCACCAGAATCTAGAACCAAAGCTAGGACAATAGGACTAGGATTTTATTTCAAGGTGACAACATTTGGGGAATGGGGACCTACTTCTCATGCTTTGCTATCCATAGCCTCATATTCTCCAGCTCTGTCCCTTGTGGATGCTGGATTTCTTTTAGGCTTTGTCTTTTTCCATTGATTCATCCTGTACTTCACCTCCTTCTAGCAATTAGAGGTTGGGTGTTCATCTTTCATAGTCTGGATCTGAACTCTCTAGGAGATGGGTCACTCCTCTTTCAACATGACTACATCTGACTAAACTACCTTTCCCCTGACCTCCCACCCCTGCTCATCTGAATTTGACTTGGAGGCCCAAATTTCCTAGTTATTCCACTAGAATTCCATAATATTTGCAATAGAGAATTCACTGATAGCACAATCTGTATGTAGACCTTTCTATGGACTGGTGTTCTTGACATTAAAATGGACTTTTAAATAATAAGTGGACTTTAAAGTAGGCTATTATTATTTTACAGGCCAAGATCATAGGCATGGAGCACATTTCCAAGAGAGGTAATATGCTCACATATTCTGATCAACTCTACATTGTATACTAATAGCCAGAGATATGTAGTGATGTTATGTATGTTAGCCATGATAATATTCAAAGAGGAAATGAAGTAGTGTTATGATAGAAAGGGAACTGGGAGGCTCATATAAGAAAGTGCAGCTGAAAGTCTAGGACTTTGGGGAACATACCATTGGTGGAAGTAAATTTTGAAGCATTGAACCAATCCTCTTTGCCCCCATTATGTTTATGTGTTTTGTAGCAAAAAGTAGCTACATGATAAAGCTCTATAAGAACTTGTTTTAAAATGTTTTATCTTACAAAGTTGGAGACAGATTATTAACTTTGAAAGGTCAGGAGATTTGAGTTATGGGAGTCCATAAGTTGAATTCATGTTAGATTTTGTAGCTGGTCTCACATGAAATGTCCAGAGAGAAACCATCTCCCAGATTCAACCTAGCAAAATGTTCAGAGAAGACTTATTCGGGAGCAGTCGTCCATTTGGGCATGTGAATTTGTTCAACTTGTATAGCCCTTCATAATCAAGCCTCTTTCTACCTTTTCAGTTTTCTCACGTCTTTTTCTAATATCTTCCAGTATTTGTATACCTTCTCATCCTCTTACTTCTTATTCTCTTCTACCACTTATTTCTGAAATTCAGTGATACTGACTTCCTTGCTGTTCCTCTAATGAGACACTCCTCTGCACATTTTCACTGGCTGATTGCCATGCCCGCAATGATTTTTTCCTTGTCTCTTGCTCCTGGTTTCCCTAACTTCCTTCAGTTTCCAGCTAAGATCCTACCTTCTGTAAGAAGCCTTTCCCAACCCCCCTCAATATCTTCTTTCTATTGATCATCTCCAATTTACATTGTCCACACTTTGTTCATATATAGTTTGCATGTTGTCTCCCCCATTAGATTGTGAATTCTTTGAGAAGAGGAACTATTTTTTGCCTTTCTTTGTATTCCCTGGTAAATTAAAAAAAATTCCACACCTTCTGTCTTAGAATCAAAACTTTGTATTGGTGCCAAGGCAGAAGAACAAGGTCTAGGCAATGGGTGTTTAGTGACTTGCCCAGGGTCACACAGTTCAGGACCTCCCATCTCTAGACCTGGTTCTCAATCCACTGAGCCACCTAGCTACACCCCCCCCCCCATCCCCTGTAAATGTTTAACAACCAAGTTTCTGAAAATGCAGGACTAAATTAAACTTTTAAGTTTAATCTATATTGTTACTATTTTCACTATCATTTTCTTAAATTCAAAGAATCTATAAATCAATAGATCAAGTACTGATTTGTATCATTTGCTGATTTCCAAGGTATAAATGCTCCTGATGAAAATTTAACAACTGATTCTCAGAGATGGCTATTACAAACCCAAGAGTGATAGAATGCACTTCATAGATGCTTGTTGACTTGAACTGACATATCTAGGAGAATGGAATGCATGGGAAATATTACCTTTTCTTCTAGTGACATGGAAACCTATGGAACTTTGTGCCTTTATGTGAATGGGGAGATTTCTCATGTTTTTCTGTCCTAATTAAAATCTTTGTTTTATATTCTCTGATACCCTCAATTGTTACTATTTTCTCTACATAAATCACTTCATGTTCTCTTTCCTAGGAATATATTCTTTTCTCCTAGTAGATGTAAGATCTTTCAGGGCAGGGAATGTTTTTGTTCTTGACTTTGTATTTCAGGACCTAGAACAGCAATGAGAAACTTTTTGGAGACTGGAGTGCCAAACTGCAGCACCCTCACTCTGCATATAAGCCCCCCCCAACACACACACACACATACCCTTAGCCCAGACAGGGGAGGAAGGAAGCACTACCACTGGGTTGCTAGGCAGAGGGGTGGGTGATATGAGAAATGTCCTCAGGAATAAATGGAGGGGTGGAGGGAGCATCCCCTTCTGGTATTCATGCCATAGGTTTGCCTGCATGGACCTAGAACAATTCTGGGCACCTAGGAAACATTTAATATATAGTTGTTGTTTTTGATACTTTTTTTACTACTATAATTTTTTTAAAGCTTTGTTATTTAACTTATGGTTTTTGATTTGGTGGAGAGTGTAGTTGAGGAACTCAAACTATATTTGCATAACTATGCTTAACAAAAACAACATACTGAGCCTTTTATGAAATCATTTTAATATATGAATTAATAGTAAGGTAATACATGCATTTGCAGTACAAGTTTTATGACATTCAATAATTCAATACGTTTTTATTAAGCATCTATTATGTTTAAAGCACTGAGCTACTTGTTGAGGATATAAAGATGAAAATGATACAATCCCTGCTCTTAAGGAACTTACCTTCTCCTGGGAGGATACCACATACATGCAAAGCAACTATATCAGCTAAGCTTTGAAGTAGGCTAGGGTTTGCAAGACATGTGAGAAGGGAAAGCATTCCATGCATGAAGTTTCCTGGAAATAAGCTTGGAGTTAAAAAAATAGATTATAAATGAAGAATAGCATGTAGGATAGTTTGGTTGGAATTAGTATATTCATTTGCTATTATAAAATAGCCAACTAATTAGTAAGTATTTAATAAAAGTGCCTACTATGTGCTAGGCATTGTGCTAGGTATTAGAATGCAAAGACAAAAATGAACCAATAATACTACCCATTGGTCCTTAATCTCTTTTTGGGAATGGATCCCTGACCCATCCCAGAAAAAAAGGAGTCTAGTAAATGAGGGGGATCTGAGTTACTTCTCCACGATATATGAAACCATCTGAGGGGACAAGGAACTTGAGACCAAAGCAAGTCTTTTCTGGGGAAGGTATAAAGAGAAGGGTATAAAGGAATAAAGAGAGGATCAGCTAGGATAATGTCCAAAACCAGTCAGTTTTCATCAGGTAAGTTGCTGGATGCTGGATCGAAAAAGCTCTTAGATAAGATAGCACTTCCCTTTTTTGGGTAACAATAGCAACAGAATTTTTCACAGACATGGCTTCTAGGAATTTGGACATCTGATATGGGTAGTCAGAAACATAATGATGCAGCTGTTGAATGATCGGGGCAAATCTGTTGCTCTAATATGGGAAAGTACAATTTTGTCAGTTGGAGGCAGATTGAGGACCTCGTGTTAGGAATATCATATGGTTCTGTACCCAGCAAAGTGTGGTTGATCAGCCTCCAAAATATATATTGACATTGAATCCACTTCCTTCTGTTATTCTTATAACAGCTTCAACTTGGTTGTTTAAAATATAATGCCTCATAGGTGTTGACTTGTCCCATAAGCAAGTACATACAGGGGAAGATATCAGCAAAATCCTTCATTGAGTTTGACCCCAAAGAAGAGAGCCTTTGATTATCTAGTTCTGATCTCTTTAGTCCCCAGGCTCCTTCATCAGACTCATGGCCATTGCCCAGAAACTAGTTTAGTTAAAGATCTTTCCTGCCTTATCCTTGAAGGCTCTCTCACAAGCCAGCCATGCAGCCCAAACCTCAGCCAACTGGAAGACTTGCCAGTACCCATACTCCCTAAGTTATCTACTGAATTCCAGTTGTGTATACCTCTCTTGTAGCAGATGGGACGATCCATCAATCAGGCAAAATGACATCAATACCAAAGCCAAGAGCTCAATCTCTAGTTGCTATACCAGTCCAATTTATTTTCAGTATTATGATGCTGGTAGTCCAAGTCATGCAGAACAGTCAACAACATATAGGGAGTGTTGACTTTGGCTTTTCTTTACCCTCTGGAACAGCCTCCTTCAGGTCCTTATAGGTAGGATTCCACTGTAGGGGGAAGAATTCTCGGGTATCGACTGGAGGCTCTAGTCTCTGGAATAGAAACCATGAAAGTGTGAAGGGACTAAAACCAGTGAGATCCAGGCAAGCATGATTTCTAATGTACAATTTCCACTTAGCAATGGAATCCTCTTGTGCCCTATTCTTCTGGTAAGAGGAATCATCTTGTATTACTCAATTCATAAGAAGCAATTCTGGACAAAGAGTGATTATATGATTAATCCTGTATCATCTATTAAATGGTAACTACTTTTCCCCCATAATTACATATAAGAACAATTTTTAACATTAAAATTTTTTTTATTTCAAATTCTCTCCCTTCCCCCCCCCACCTACCACTCCACTGAGATGATAAGCAATCTGATATAGATTTTACATGTACAATCATGTAAAACATTTTCCCACATTCATCCTTTTGTGGAAAGAAACTCAAACAAAATTAAGAAAGTGAAGAGTTTTCATTGGTCTAGATTCAGATTCCATCAGTTCTTTCTCTGGAAGCAGATGTTATTTTTTATCATGAGTCCTTAGGGACTGTTTTGGATCATTATATTGCTATGAATTTCTAGGCTATTTACATTTTTTATTGTACAATATCACTCCCAATGTTCTGGTTTTACTTATTTTACTCTGCATCAGTTCATGGAAATCTTTCCAGTCTTTTCTGAGCTCTTCCTGCTTATCATATTTTATAGCACAATAGTATTCTGTTATAATCACATACAATAGCTTAGTCATTCTCCAGTGCTGGATACCTTCTCACTTTCCAATTCTTTGCCATCATCAAAAGAACTGCTTTAACTATTTTGATACACTTATGTCTTTTTCCTTTTTATCTCATTGGGATACAAACCAAGTAACAGTATTGTTGGGATAAAGGGCATGCACTCTTTTATAGCCTTCTGGGCATAGATCCAAATTGCTTTCCAGAATGGTTATATCAGTTCACAACTCCCCCAACAGTGTAATAGTGTTTCAGTTTTCCACTCCACTCCACATCCACTCCAAGTTTTGTCATTTTCATTTTCTTATCATAATAATAAGTCTGATAGGTATGGGCTGTTACTTTAGAATTGTTTTAATTTAGATTTTTCTAGTTAATAGTGATTTAGAGAATTTTTTCACATGACTATAGATAGCTTTAATTATTTTTCTGAGAACTATCTGTTCATATCTTTGACCATGTATCAACTGGGGAATGACTTGTATTCTTATATATTTATCTCATTTCACTATATATTTGGGAAATGAGAATTGCATAGAGAGATATAATTCTTTTCACCATTATGATTACTATCTATTAATCTTCATCTTATTTCTCCCCTTCTCCGTTATTCTTTTCTCTTTCCTTTCATGGTCCATTATCAAGTCTTTAGCTTTTTACCACTGAATCCTGTAATTTGTTCTATTTTTCTATCAGTCCCTCTTCCCCATTATCCCTTTCTCCTATTTCCCTGCAGAGTAAGATAGATTTATATACTCAATTGATTGTGTTTGTTCTCCCAATTTGAGCCAATTGTGATGAGAGTAAAGTTCAAGCACTCTTCTTCCAACATCCCTACCCTGTCTTCCCCTCCATTGTCAGATCTCTTTCATGTCACTTTTTATGAGATACTTTACCACATTCTATTTCTCCCGTCCCCTTTCTCCCAAAATATTCTTTCTTTCTCACTCCTTTATTTTATTTTTTTTAGACTTTATCCCATAATATCCACCTCACACTCTTGCTCTTTGTCCTTTCATACTTCTAACTGCCCTAAAAATTATAAAGTTCTTATGGGTTACTAAAATTACCTTCCCATGTAGGGAGGTAAACAGTTTAATCTTATTGAATATCTTTTGACCAATATATTTCACCATTTACCAAAAATAAAATCAAAATGGATAAATGAGCTAGATATAAAAGGAGATATAAACAAATTAGAAGAACAGGGGGCATATTACCTATCAGATTATGGACAGGGGAAGAATTTATGAATAAACAAGAGACATAAAACATTGTGAAATGTAAAATGAATAATTTTGAATACATTAAATTGAAAAGATTTTGTACAAATAAAACTAATATAGCCAATATTAAAAGGAAAGCAATAAGTTGGGGAAAATTTATAGACAGTTTCTCAGATAGAGGGCTCACATTTAATATGTAGAAATAATTTTTTCAAATACATGAGAATATGAACTATTCCCCAATTGACAAATGTTAAAAGATATAAATAGAAAGTTTTTGGATGAAGAAATCGAAGCTATATATAAGTATATGAAAAATGCTCTAAATCATTATTGATTAGAGAAATGCAAATCAAAATAACTCTGAGATATTATCTCACATCTATCAGATTGACTGAAATGATAGAAGGGCAAAATAGCAAATGTTGGAGTGGATATGAAAAAATAGGGACACATCATTGGTGGAACTATGAATTAATCCAACCATTTTGAAGGACAATCCAGAATTATACTCAAAGAGTTATAAAACCATATATGCCTTTTGACTCAGTAATGCCATTATTAGATTTATTTCTTAAAGTGATCAAGGAAAAGGAAAAGAAAATGCATGTTGTAAAATATTTATAGCAGCTTTTTTTATGAGGTGTTAATGAACTGGAAACTGAAGGGATGCCCATCAACTGGGGAATGACTGAACAAGTTGTGATATATGCTTGTAATAGAATACTATTGTGCCATGAGAAATGACAAACACAATGATCACAATAAAATCTGGACTTATATGAGTGATGTAAAATAAGCAGAACCAGGAGAACAGTGGACACAGCAACAACAAAAATATGTGATTTTCTATTGTGAATGACAACTATTTCCATTAAGTCAAGGATTCAAGACATCTCTGAAGGACTCATGGTGAAAAAGGATAGCCACTGTCATAGAATGAACAGATTGAATCAATGTAGATTGGAACATACCATTCTTCACTTTATTTCCTCCATGAAATTTACTCTGGTGTAAATAATATGTTTTGTTTCACAACATGATAAACATGGAAATATGTATTATATGATAATGGATGTACTATCTATATCTTCTTATCTGCCTTCTTTATGAGGGGGAAGGATTGGAGGGTGCAAGAAAAAAATGAGACAGATTTTTAGACATAGCTATTGTGAAAATTTATTTCTCTTGGATAAACATACTTACAATTTATTACATATTTATAACAAATAATATGTATTAATTATTATGTTATGGATTCTATTATATATAAAAATAAAAATAAATGGTAACTAGAAAACAGAGAACTGAAATATTTGTCACTTGTGGCTATTGGCTATTAGTATATGGGGTGCTCAGGGAGGAGTAATATCTTTGGTGTGGAGGGCTTGTCGTGCCCTCCTAGGTCAGCTCTCCAGCCTCTGACTCTCACCTGACACCCAGCTCTCACTTGTGGCTCCTAGTAGCTGCTAGCATGTGGCAGCGGCCACACCCCGGGCAACAGCTTTGACAAGTCGCTAAACCTTGTGAAGGTAGCCATCCGGTCGTCGTAGACCCCTGGTGAACTAGGGCTTTGCTCATCCAGCATGTGAAGACTGCTTCAGCTGAACAGGCGGAAGAAACCAACAAGAAGGTTCAACGGCTGAGATGGCAATGCAGCAAGGCACTGTGGAGTGCTTAGGGCGTGTTGGAGCACAGAAGGCAACACAGCCATCCAATGCAGCTGAGGAAGTCTCCAGGTGTAACGACTTTTCGTGCCACTGGACCCAGGCTTCTAATGCCGAGAGAGTGGGACTGTCTCTGTGCATTGTCTTTTCCACTTAAATCTTCATGCACAAGTGTCTTTGTGCACAAAAACGCTCAAAGACAATTGTCATCCTCGGTTACCGAGAGACTACTACTATATTGGAGAACATGCTGTGAAGGGGGCTTTAGCATATAATATTAGTAAAAGATACTTCATCATCTAAGAGATACTACTAGAACAATGAGGGCGTAGTGTAGCTGGCCTTAATTAGGGAGAATAAGGTCAGAGCATACTGTAAAGATTAAAATTTAGGGGAGACTGAGGCAGGTAGAAATTAGTTTCTCTCTACAAGGAGTATTATATCCTTTAGAGGTTTATTAAAGGTTAAGGATTAAAGAAAATACAAGAAAAAAAAAAACACATGCCTATGCCAGAGGCCTAGACAAGATAACCTCGCATCATGGAAGAGACGCCTCTGCTCCAAAACGGAAGTCCAAAAGAGAGACCAAAAGCCTTTGCAATCAGCTTAAATTCTTCCTCGATCTCAGCCCACCTCAGAATTGCATGAGATTACAAAGCATTTTGGGGAAGTGGAGCAAGGGCTTGTGGGGATTGAAGTCCAGAGTTCTAGTCTATTTTTTACAATACTTGGTCTCCCTGTGTGAGGTCAGCTACATCTCCCCTTCATGTACTTGTCATTCTATTATAAGTGTATATGTAGGAGGGTATATGCATATATTTATGTGTAGGTGTATATGCTGTGTGATTTAAAATGGTTGAGGTCTTAAACTGTAGTGATAAAAATAGTGGAAGATATAAATTGTGATAGATATAAGAGAGGGTGAGTAAATTTGACCGCAGAAATATGTTTCACTACAGTGTCTTGGGTTTTAAAATCAAATATAAGGTGGTCGCCAGGGAAATATTCCCAATTATTCAATTACCCAAGTCAATTGGGTTTTATAGAGATTTTAATTAACAATACAATGAGTAATCAAAGAAAGAGAGAGAGAGTAAGAAAGGAATAAGTATGAAGGGCCTCAAGCCAATATGGCCTAGACCTGAGCCTTAAGAGAGAAATCAGTCAGTTTTTTAACACTCACCACAAGGTCTGACTAAACAAGGATTTTAGTGACACCAGGCCAGCATCCTTCCTCAAAGAGTTTTCCAGCCAGAGATTGCTTCAAAGGGCCTCTCTCAAGAGCCTCCAGAGCTCCTACCCCAGAGGGACAGAGTCCCTCAGAGGAGCTCCTCAAGGAACTCTCCTTCAGAATGAGAGTCAGAAATCCAGCTCTCCTCCTCTTCTCTGAGCTCTTATTTTTAAGGGCAAAATTTCCTCTGTCACCTCCCCTAAGTCCTTACATCTACCAATCACTGTAGATGTTTCTAAAGGACCGCCCATTCTTAGTCCACACCTAAGAAGGTGTGGATTTTTGAGTAATTCACACCAGGAAAGCTCTGAGTAAGTTTTCCTGTTCTTTGTTCCATGTAAATTCACAAGTTGCTTGACCTTTATAGGTACTTAGCTTAAGAAAAGTATGGGTTTAAGTACTTTTCATTGTTCAGAAAAGAGTTTACAACTTTATCTTCCCCTAGGGCAGACCCAAGTAGGTAAAGTAGAATTCTCACATTCCTGCTTTAAGTAGAGTTCACTGCCCAAATGGGGAATGGTCTTAATCCAATCTTATAAAGTAGGGTCTGGGAAATTTTAAGGTTTACAATACACATAGGTACATATGCTGTCACTCTATATTATAGAGTTGTACATAATATTTACATTATATATTATATAAATTTTATAATATGACAGAATTTAATCACTGGAGGAAAAGGGAATCTCAGAGGTCTCCCTGACCAACAACCCCTTCTATAACATGGAGGAACAATGGTGTTTTTACCCTTGCTTAAATATACCATCAATACAACCCCTCTCCTTTGTAAGGAGTCCATTTCAACTTTGGATACTTGTAATTATTAGGAGGAGCTAGATGACTCAGTGCATATAGTGCTGGACCTGGAGTCAGGAGGACCTGAATTCAAATCGGAACCTCACACACTAGCTGTATGATCTTAGGCAAGCCACTTAACTCTGTTTGCCTCAGCTTCTTCTTCTACAAAATGAACTGGGAAATGAAAACCACTTCAGCATTTTTTCCAAGAAAATCCCAAATGGAGAGTCTGAGTAACAACATAATTATTAGGATGTTTTTCCTGACATGACATTTAAATTAGATTCTCTGTAGCTTCTGTGTACTACCTTAAATTTTCCTCACTGAGAATAAGAACAAATCTGATCCATTGTCTACATAATAGTCATTCATACACTTGAAGATGGCTACTGGGTCTTGGGATGCAGCATGGAATACCAGATATTGAATTCTATTTATGGATATATATGGTTATCTATAGGTAAATTACTTAACTTTTCAGATTCATTTTTCCCATCTATGAAGCAGGGATAAACATTCTTATACTACTTTAATAAGGCTGTTGCAAGAGAAATATTTGATAAACCTTAAAGTACCTTATAAATGTAGATTATAATGATGTTATTTCCCTCCTTCCAACTCCTCCAATCTTTTCTGTTTAAGGGTGATAATTCCTAGTTCCTTTTGTGAAGATTGGATTTAGCTATCTCCTGATTTGTAACAATGAAGATGCTTAGTCTAACAAAATCAGGGATGTTTTAGGAAGTTTGTATTATTCCATCCTTCTTTGTCTAACAAAATCGGAAATGTCTTTAACCATGCTTGAAGATTGAGTATTTAGGAGGATGGCCTTTGATAGAGAAATTGACAAATCAGAAACAGCTGACAGAACCCTGGGCTGTCCTAAGTCAAGCTTAGACTACGATTGGTGCAGAGGAGAAGCAGGAAAGGGAGGTAGAATTGTCTAGGTTTTTTTTTGCAGGGCTTCCTCTCATCTGTCTTTTTTTCCCCAGCTAATTGGCTGGCAGCTAATTGTCTGGGTTTTGGCGGTGAGTTTGCCCTTGAGATAATTCAGGTTCAGGCATCTTGGCTGGGCCTTCTTGGAGTTCAGGCTGATTCCTTCCTCCTTTATTCTCCAAAACCTTATCTTCCTAAAGCCTCTAATCTTTCCCCTGGCACAAGCCAGGCAAGAGAAATCCTACAACCTTTCCTTCTCCCTTCTTCTTAATTTCTTTCCACTATATTAGTTAAATCACCATAAATTTCCAGCTGTCTTAGGTATTTTATTTGGGATATCCCATGGCGACAAATAACTAATACAGTTTAGGTCATAACGTTAAATTTATGCATTACACTTTAACAGATATTACTATAACATATTCTCTAGTTCTCTATTCTATTCACCCTCTTATAATTGATTCTTAGGTTATCTATGCTTTTTAAAAAATGTGATGCCTAGAAATGAACATAATTATTTTGATAAGCCTGACTAGGACAGAATAAAATGCAAATTTTATCTCTTTTGCTCTGAAAATAATGCTTAAATTAGAATTAGTTTTTTTTTTTGGCTGCCAAATACTACTATTAACTCATATTGATCTTGCAGTCTGATAAAACTTCCAGGTATTTTTAAAAGAAAAATAACTCATGTTAAACCATGTTTTCCCTATTCTTGTAAAGTTGAGTTTTTGAATCCAATATACAAATTTACATTTGTCTTTATTATATCTTATTTAATATAGGCTATTGTTGTAGCTGGTTGATATTCTTATAGATTCCATCTCTGACATCCAAAATATTACCTTTTCTTCTAAGGTTCTCCACCTGCAAATATGACAAGCATTCTAACTATTCCATCTTTGAAGCGATTGAAAAAAATGGTAAACAAGGCTAAAGAAAGATCCTTGGGGCCATTCATTAGAAGAGACCTCCTTCTAAGTTGACATTGAGTCTTTAATGACTAATTTGGGATTGGTCATACAACCAGTCCCAAATCTACTATGTTAAAATTAAATTGTGGTTGGACTTTGAAATATTAATTAGGTGGTTGCCAGGGATTTAATTTCTAGATCCCAAAATGAATTACTAATGAAAATGGAATTTATGGTAGCTTATTTACAATATTTACAATAGAAGGAAGATATTAAGGAATGAGAGAGATGAGAGAGAGAGAGAGAGAGAGAGAGAGAGAGAGAGAGAGAGAGAGAGAGAGAGAGAGAGAGAGAGAGAGAGAGAGAGAGGGAGAATGAACTCTGGCTTCTTATACCAGTTAGAATTTCAAAGTCCCAATCAGGGGAAGAGAGTCTCAAGAAGTTGGGCCTTTCCTGGAGGCTTCATGCCTCCAGAAAGGCGGGGTCAGTAAGTCTGCTTTTCACTCACCAACAGTAACAGTCTAAAAGAAGTCTGGGTGTCTGTATTCTGGTCACTTCTCCAAGTCAGTGCCCGAATGTCCAAACAAATCTCTGAATCTCCAAATGTCCATCTTCCCTTCAGCTCCAAGTGACTGATCCTTCCCTCCAAGCCTGGGTGACTGACTGTGTCCGAACTCATCCGAATGTCTGAATCCGAATGATTCTTCAGTCTTTTTTTCCTCTATTTAAAAACCTTTTTCTCTTGTGTCACCTCCTCTAAATTTTCACGTCTACCAATCATAGGAGACGCTTTTCTCCAGGACTGTCCATTCTTTAGTTCTCACCTTCTTTGGTTAGATTATATCTTTTTTGGGTTACTTAACACCTCTTTGTAGTTCACCTTTTGTAGTTACTTAACACCTTTTTGTGGTTAATTCAATTTTTGTAGTTAAGATCTAAAAATGGATTGTAGCTTAAAATTCTAGCTTCATTATAAAGTAAGAGCTAAGTACCTTCATTGTTACAATCAGGAGATAGCTAAATCCAATCTTCACACTACCTAATCTTTCTACCATCTAGCTTATATCTCTCCATATTGTCTATGAAGATAGCAGGACTGATTTTTTCAAATGCTTTGCTTAAATCTAAGAATACTATTTTGACAGCATTTTGCAGAATTATTCTAATTATTCCATCAAAAAAAATGAAATGAGTTAGTCTGGCACAACTTGTTCTTGAAGTCATTCTGGATTTTAGTGGCTACTGCTTCTCTTTTACTCATAAACTACTCTTTTTTAATACTGTTTCCAAATTTTTCCAGGAATAAAAGTCAAGTTAACTCATATACATCACATTTTTCTTTAAAACTAAGGCAATATTTTCTCTTTTCCAGCTTTATAAGGAACTCTCCTGCTTCCCACTACTTTTGAAAAATCACCAACAATGACTCTTATCAGTCAATAAACATTTATAAAGAATCTACTGTGTGTCGGGGTGTATGGGGTGTTCAGGGAGGGGTAGTGTCTCTGGTATGGAGGGCTTGCCGTGCCCTTCTAGGGCAGCTCTCCAGCCTCTGACCCCCACCTAACACCCAGCTCTCACTTGTGGCTCCTAGTAGCTGCTAGTATGTGGCAGTGGCCACACCCCGGGCAACAGCTTCGACAGGCCGACTAAACCTTGTGAGAATAGCCATTGGGTCGTAGACCCCTGGTGAACCAGGGCCTTGCTCACCCAGCATGTGAAGACTGCTTCGGCTGAACCGACGAAAGAAACCAATAAGAAGGTTCAATGGCTGAGATGGCAACGCAGCAAAGCACTGTGGAGTGCTTAGGGTGTGTTGGAGCACAAAAGACAACAAGGCCATCTAATGCAGCTGAGGAAGTCTCCAGGTGTAATGACTTTTCGTGCCAATGGACCCAGGCTTCCAATGCTGAGAGAGTGGGACTGTCTCTGTGCATCGACTTTTCCACTTAAATCTCCTTCACGCACAAGTGTCTTTGTGCACACATCTATCATAGATGAAAACGCACAAAGACAATTGTCATCCTCGGTTACCGAGAGACTACTACCACTGTGTGTCACTATGCTAACAGTTTCTAGTTTTTTAAGTACGGTAGGATGGTTGACTTGACCTCGTTGAAAGTAGTTTGATGCTTTTTCTTCTTGAGGCTTTCTCACCATCTCTTCACTTATCTTGAATTTCTATAATAATTTTTATTTATGCTTCTCAGTCAAAGAATTAAGCTGTTCAACCTTCTCATTATTGTTGATTTTTAATTTTTATTATTATCATATCATATACTCCAAATAGAAGTCGCATTCTTTTTGATCTTCTTTTTTCCCTCAGTGTAGTTTAGTGGAAAAGGTGCTGGTCTTGAAATTAGTAGAGACTTGGGTCCAATTTTCCACTCACATTTACTAGCCAGGGGCAAGTCATTTTACCCTTATTGGCCTTGGCTTCCTCATCTGTAAAATGGGGATAGTGATGTCTATAGTACCTGCCTAATGGGCTGTTTTGAGGATGAAATTATATAATGTGTAGAAAAAAGCTGTGAAATTTAAAATGCTTTGTAGATGTCATTTATTATTATAAATGCTCAGAGAATTTTGTTGTTATCTTTCTTCACTAGCCTTCCCTCATTCTGGATTTTGCAAAGGATCAAGTTAGTCTTCAATATCTGTCCATTCTCAATTACTTGCTCTTGTTTCCACCCTTCCATTTAGCTCTTTAAAAAAATCAGAAGTGATTGAGGTAATAATAATAATAATTTTAAAATATCTTGGCCTCTTTATGTAGCTCATTTTTTCTACCTCCTTGACAGAATAATTTCTGTTTGTCTTCAGAATTTTTCAGAACTTCTCATCCCTCTTGGGCTAACTTCTGCAAAATACTCTGGTTTGATTTGATTTGAACTTTGGCAAATGAATCATTAGCTTCAAATTTTGGTTCAGTTTGGTTTCTAGGCACTGATATGCCTCACTAATAAAGAGATCCCTGTAGTAAGAGAAAAAGGCTTAAAGGAAGTATTTAATGTCAGTGATTTATATTGCTCCATGATTATAAAGAAGTATTATTTTTAAGGCAAGTCTGATAACAACCTATATAAACTGATCACTCATGATGACTGATTTTAACCCATTAAAAGTTACTTATGGTAGATTAAAACCCAACTGAGACTCCACAAATGACCTGATAAATTTAACTGGAAACAGAAAGCATTTCAAGGAAACTGCTCATATCAGTTCAGCTAAGAAGATGATTACTTTGGGTATGGAGCAAGGCAGGATATTCATTATGATTGGTATTGAAAAATCACAAGCACTATATTTACTCACACAGTCTCCTATTTCCCTCTGATTTATTTCTTTCAAAATGGATGGTGAGGGAATTATATTAGCTCAGACCTTCAAGAAGCAAGTTTGAATCAGAAAAAAAAATTTGGGAAAATTATACAGAGGAAAAAATTTTCTTAATTTTCCTCTCAGAGTAGGTGTATAGGACATACAAAAGAAGAGAGGTGATAAAAGTAAATATGGTCTGCAATAAAGAAAACCTTGGTTGATAATAAATGGAAAAAATATTATGACTACCGGCAAAATGGCATAAAAACTGGCAAAGCTATTCACCATCCAGTGACATCCAGAGATAGAAGATCCTGGGTTCAAATGTGACCCCAGATACTTCCTACCTGTGTGACCCTGGACAAGACACAACCCCAATTACCAAGCACTTACTGTTCTTCTGCCTTGGAACTAATACTTTAATACAGAAGGTAAAGGTTAAAAAAAAAAGAGGGTTAAGTCTTCTACATCAAATGGATGCTTAATAAACAACTTCTTTGTACTGGGTGACTGATTTAATGAATACAAATCCGATGCTAAAGAAACAAATAAATAAGTATCTAATGGTGGTAGAGTTGCTAGAACAACTATGAAAGTAGAAATAAAACAAACAACAAGGTAGCACTAGTGGATAGGAGTGCTGGACCTGTTATCAGGAGACTCAGGTTTGAACTCTGCCTCAGTCACTTACAAACTACATGATACATGGAATAATTGTACTCCCTTTCTCCCAGAGTGGCCCTGAGGAAAAAGTCTTTGTAAACCCTGAAGTGCTATAAAAAAGAAGAGTTGTTCTTTTGTTGCTTTCACAAGTTGGAATAGTTTCACAAAAAACCAGTTGGACACCTTATAGATCCAGCCATCTATTATGTTAAGATTACAATAAAGAAAAAGGAACAAGGAAATTTTACTCTCTCAACAAAGCAGTGTGTGTGTAAGCTATGTAGTCAACAAGCTTCTATGTCTAAAATTTGTTTACATCTATTCTAATTTCAAATGATAAATAATACCTTAGTTTTAATATACTTTTTACTTTTTTAAAGCAGGTTTCATATTTATTTCATTTGATCCTGCCAACCACCTTGTGACATATGCTGAACAGCTATAATTTCCATTTAAATAATTACATTAAAATCCAGAGGACATTTCTCACAACAGTCCTTTTTCAAGTCCTATTGCAAGTCTAATTCTTTTTTCTTTTTATAGATGAGGAAAGAATAACTTGTCCTGAATTATTTAATTAATTAAGCATCAGAGTCAGAACTTACTATCTCATTTGATCTAAGCTTACAACAATCCTAGGAGATAATATTAATACCAATACTAATAAAAATAACTACCATTTACATAGTGTTTACTAGATCCTGGCACTGTGCCAAGCTCTTTACCTCATCTTATTTAATCCTCTCAACAACTTTGGGAGATAGATGCTATCACCCCCGTTTTGAAGATAGGGAAACTGAGGCAGACAGAAATGAAATTACTTGCCCAAGGTCACCCAGTTAGGAAGCATCTCAAGATGGATTTGAATTCCAGTCTTCATGACTCCAGTCCACAGCTCTATACAAATTTCCGCATAGGATAGTTGTGAAGAATACACTTTTAAAACTTTTAAACATGTTTTATGTGAACTTTTAAAAAAGTTATAAATGTCTTACTCATAAGTCTATCCTAGTATCCCTCTAATTTAATGGATGAGGAAACAGAAATTGTGAGGAAAACCCGGAACGCACTACAGAAATATGTCGGTACTTTTATGCTTAGATCTGTAAGGGGTTAATGAGAAGGACTGCAGTGACTCACAGGAGCCCGAGGTGGGCACGGGCTTCTGAGGACAGAAGAAATGCAAAAGCCAGAGGAAGAGTACGTGAACAGTTTGCAGAGTCTATATGATCCCTTAGGAGAAAATGTCCAGGGACAGAGGTCCTTCGCTCCTTCCGCTCTCGGGGGCGGGGTTTGAGGTGAGGGGTGGTGCCTCGAGAGGAAGTCATGGTGGGCGGGGCATAGCGTGTATTGGGCGGTGACCTCGTGGGGTTCCACCCCAGACCGGAGCGCTCGGCTGCGCACGCCACGTCTGCCTAGCTTCTAGTGTGCGGGAGAGAGGCGAAGGAAGTGAGAAGGGGGGAGGGAAAAAAATATCCTCTCGCGAGAGCTGGAGACAGCGACGGCGGCGTGTCCGTGAGTGTAGCGTGGGGGGCGGCGGCGGTGGCGGCGGCGGCGGAGCAGCCCTAGCTGCGCCACACGAAGCCTGGGGGGCTGGGACCGAGACCGCAGCCGGGGCCGCGACCGCGCAGCGGGGTCGTGGCGGCGAGAAAGGGAAGGAGAAGAAGAAGGAGGAGGAGGAGGAGGGGGTCGTCATGGCCGGGCAGCAGTTCCAGTACGATGACAGCGGGAACACCTTCTTCTACTTCCTCACCTCCTTCGTCGGGCTCATCGTGATCCCGGCCACTTACTATCTCTGGCCCCGGGACCAGAACGCCGGTGAGTCCTGCCCCAGCTCAGTCTGGCTCTGCCTGGGACGACCCCAGGACGACCCCGACTGTTGCTGCACCTGGGCCCCGTCGTTCCTGCTCATGTCCGACCCGACCCCCCGCCCCCTCTTGGGCCCTGTGACACCCACTCACCTCACCCACCCACTCTGGCGGGCAGGTCTCGGCCCTGCCCGCCCGGGCCGAGCTCTAGGCCTCCGGCTCTCCTGCGGGTTTGTTTCTTCTGGGTCTCCCCCCACCCCCAACTCCCTTATCATTGTGTTTCCCGAGGAATTTCGCTTTTCTTCCCTTATTGTTCCAGGCACTCGTGGAGCCTTCTCTTTGTTCTCTCTCTCTCTCTCCGTTCTCTTGTTTTTTCTCTCTACTTTTGGATGATTTATTAGTCAGGTTTGGGTTTGGAGGCAGAGTGGGATGTAAATAGAAAAGGTAAGGAAAGAGTTTCTGAGGAAGGAAACCAAAGGCATAATTACAGCTTTCTCCCCCCCCCCCCCCACATACCTAGACATCCCCCCAATATATCTGGTGCAGCTGTTCCAGATGTTTTTTGAATCTTCTGAGTTGGATGACATGTTTAACAGCTCTAACTGCTGCCTTCCCTTTACTGACCTTCCCCAACCCCCACTTCAAAATGGATTTTTTTTCAATTTCATGCCTGCATCTTATGTGCTTGAGCATTTGGGAGTTAGAAACTATGCCATTATTCTTTTTCTAAGACCAAGGCTTAGAACCCTATTTATATGGAAAGAGTGAAAGCACGAAGTGGTTTCTTTTAAATACTGACCTTTTAAATACTCTTTTAAATACTGAACTCTTTTAAATACTGACCTTATTAATGGTTGTGAGAGAGCTAGTCTGTTAATAAGTCTAAGCCTTTCAAGGTAGATAACATGATTTAGGCACTTTTGGCTCGATGGTTTAAAATTTTGGGGGGATAATGGTTGAATTTCATTTGTGAATAGACACATGGCAAGTGAAGTAATCCTTTAGAGGCTGCTAAATAACAAAATATTCTGGGCCCAGTCAATTGTTTATGGCCTAGATTGCAGGAAAAATTAGTGACTAGATTTTGTGCATTAAGAACAGTGAGGAAAAGCTTTTTCGACCAATAACTATGTTCACTTGTTTAAACCCAGTTCTTTTGGGTCAGAGGGTGTTGGAAAAGTAAAATACTTTCTTATCTAGATTACACTCATATACTTTGGGAAAGTTGATAGTGGACTTTTAATTCACCTCGGGGTTTGTATGGGTTTGACAAGCTGGTTTGAACCATGTAGAATTTTGCATTACTTAATGGAACCAAATACAAATTAATGTGCCTCTTTTGTGTTCACTGATTTTAATAACATTAGAAATGTATCCATTAAATAGAAAAACCTGCTTGAAGTTACTAGTCTTAATGGTTTTCTGATGCAGTGGTTAATTTAGGAAAAATGGATTTGGGATCTTTGTGATTTTTTTTTTTTGGTATTGTATGCCTTCATACCCACATTCTTCAGATAGAATTTTAATTGTATGTGTTAAGTTTTGATGATAGTATTTCTTCTATGCATAAAGTTAGATCCATTGCAACTAAAGTATTCTCAATGTATATTTCCTTTTATCACAGTTTTAAATATTGTTGCATTTATTTTTGAATATGTAATTTTTTTTTAAAATTTTGACCATTATTATCTGTTTTGGTTGGGATCATGCACTGATTCCAGAGGTCAGAAATCAGTCACCATTTAGGTTTTTGTGGTTTCTGTAACATCCAGAAATTTGATATTTGTCTGAAAGATTTATACAGTGGTTTTGGTCACAAAGTTTGACCTCCATATCAAGTGTACCCAGACTTGATCCACTCTTCTGTCTCTTTTACGTAAAGTGGTATTGAAAGGAGAGCCCAAACTTCTTTTTAGAGTAGATTGGGGTGTCTTTAACTTCACACTGAATATTCTCTTCCCACCCTACATTTAAGTTCTTTACTCATTCTCCACTTGTAGGGAGTACCTTTGACCATTATTCCAACACGAGACATGTCTTTTGGCCTGTTTCATTATGGTGCAAATGAAGAAAGACAATTTCAAATTTTATTTTAATAGGTATAGGATCGGCATTTGTACTTTCTTTAATAACTTTCTTATAGCTCAAACTGCCTGTTAAAAGAGGTTGGTATGAAAAAGATGCTTCTTTGAATTGATAATATTTTGAAGTTGGAGCATTGTGATATCTTGAAGCATACGGTTTTCAAATTTCACATGAAATTGCCATATGTAATTTAAATGCAGGCTTTGACTAAACTAATTTTGATTTTTAGAATGAATACATTTGTCTAAAAAGGAACAAAATTGCTTAAGAAATATTAATTGAAATGAATTTTAAAGGGGTTCAGCTGGAAATGTCTTCCTATTTTCTGTGACCATCATCTGTGGCAAAAAGTCTATTCTTAGGAAGTTATATCCTTAAAGTGAATATTATTAAATCTTCAAAAAAATTGGTTTTCCTTGTTATAGTTTTATATATGTGTGTGTGCAGCTCTAACTCTTGAGGATGCCATTTTTTTATTGTTTGGCCTATTTGATATTTTGAAATCATGACTGGAGTGTATAAAACCCCTTAAGTACTACTTTTCAGTTGACATATCTGAAGTTTGGAGACACTAAGTGACTATCAGTACAGATCTGGCATGATCATTTAAGCCATCTAGACTCCAAAAAGTTAATAATGGACATCTATCTAATCACAGAGGTTCTTAACCTGGGGTTCAACCACTTTAAAAGAAATGTTTTCATAACCATATTTTTATGTAATTGGTTTTCTTTGTAATCCTATATATTTTGGTTTATTCTTTTAAAAATATCCTGAGAAAGATCCCATAAAGCTTTTGTAAGATAAACAGACTGCCAAAGACAATCTAGGTTATCTAAAAAGTTTAAAAATACTTTTTTACAATTAAAAAAAAAGTTTTATATACTAAATGCAGTTGTAGTGAATACACATTTGTGGTGAAAGAAAATTCTTATTTTATCTTTCTCATAGTTTTTGGCAAATTTGTTAAAATGACTAGAGGTTCAGCAGAGTGAAACCTAAAGAAATGGTATGATCTGTGTGATGATATAGGAGAGTGAAAAATTCATCAGGGTAACTTTAATTACCAATGTTTATTTGTTAAAATTTGAGATGAAAGATATCTTCCTTAAAGTACAAAAATTCTAGTAAAATTAGTGTTTTGGAATTGTCCTTCAGTTAGGCTGCTAAATGTGGAATACAGCTGTGACATTCTTACATGTGTTCATAAATTCTTTTCAGAATTGAATTTAATCTGAGCTTTATCAATGAGTATGTAAAATTGTACTATTCTAGGATCATGGTCTGTCTGAAATTTCCATGAAAACTTTTTAGTGTCACTTTAATTCTGCATCTGACATTCTCCAAACTTATGCTTTGGTTTTTTTAGACCCTGGTAATGTAATTTAATATTGCCTTCATAAATGGTTAAAATTTTTTTCTTATTGCCTTTAAAACAATGTGTTTTTTTAATATATGCTATTTGAATTTGATTATCATACATATTTGCATTCTAACTTGGAGTTACAGTTAAGAAAGGGTATAGCATTCCAAATATTGCTTACTTTTATTATTTGAATAGAATAAAATGTAAAATAACTGGGCATGGTTTTCATAACAGATTTCAAGGCTGTATTTTTGTGTTCTTCCCCTAGGTTAAAGGTTGCAAACATTTGGAATACAGACAAACTACACCTTACCTGTTTCAAAATTGTTAAGACCCTATGGAGCATGTTATTTTCCCCCTACTACTTTCTTCTAGTTAAATAAGCATCCATTCTATATAAAATTTCATTATATTTTCTTCTCCTTTATATGAAAATTGTTAACATTTGACTTATAATTTAATTTCTTTCTCACTTCCTCTTCTCAGCCATGTGAATGAGCACTAGTTTGTTGACCTTGGGTTTTGAGTGAATTCTTCTTATCATAAAATCAGCTCTTGAGGCTGTTGTAGTTTTGATGATCTTATACCCTTTGTCTTTCTTTTGGAAAATGCTTACAGCATGTGTGTCATTTATAGACTCCATGGTGGAATAGAAGGAATTAGAATGCTCTGATTTCTCTAACTAGCTGTGTAACCTTGGGCAAGTCACTTTTTGGTTTTCTCATTTTTAATACTTGCATTACCTACCTCACAGGGTTGTTGTGAGGAAAACGCTTTTAAATTGTAAAATGCTATAAATGTGGATTATTATTATATTACCAGGGTATGGACCAGAGAGGGAAAAGAAGATGAAATTCACCACAACAGATTGTTGGAAGGGAGAGCTGAAGCAAGCTATTGACTATAATGAAGTCTTAGTCTTATCTGTGGGTTTTGCTATTTCTGATCAAGAATGGACTATATTAATCCCTTATTGAGGCAGGTATATGTTTAATTTTTCTTTTATTAGTAAACTTGTTTGTGGAGTTTTACATGTCATAAAAAGTAGCTGGTATAAGAATTTGTGTAAAAAAGCACATCTTTGGACTACGATATTATAGTATTGTGGAATTTGTTTCTGGAAAGGACTCTAGAAATCATCTAGTACAACCCTCTATTTTACAGATGAGGAAACTGGAGCCTATATGGGGTAGAGTTCCCCAGATGATTCATTGGTTTAGAATTAGAAGGAACCATAAAAGTTACTTCATTCATTACCTTCAAATGAATAAACTGAGGCCTAGGAAAGTTAATTGTCTTGCCTAAGGTCACTAAAGATAGTAAACAATAGGGATGAGATTGGAACAGTGTTTTGAAATATATAAAAAAACAATTGCAATCTTAAGTTTCATGAATAGAAGCATAAGGGAAGCAATAGTGTGCTATACTGACCTTTGTCAGACTACATTTAGGGGATTACTTAGTTCATTTTGAGGTGCTGTGATTCACTAAGGCCATTATAGATTGACAGGAAAAGGATGGTCCAGGATGTTGGGTCTTTAAGCTATGCTATAGTAATGTTGAATTTGGAGAATGGGAGGTTTAAGGATAATGTGCTAGCTATCCTCTCTTTGAGTAGTTAGAGGGCCTTTCATGTAGAAAGGCATAGAATTATATTGCCTTGCTCAAAATGCTGTTCTAAGAGCAATGGATCAAAGTTTCTGAGGCATATTTCAGCTTGTAAGGGAAAAATAACCAAACTTCCTCACATCTAGAGTTGTTCACAAGTTGAGTAGGTTGCACTCCCTATAGGTTTTGAGGAGGCCACTTGATGACCAAATGTTGTAAAAGAGATTCCTACTTCCTTCTTACTTATCCATGGGCTGTCCTCAGGTGACTCCTTAAATCCCTTGCAATTCTGATCTCGTGATTCCATGAGAGGTTAAGTGAATTGCTTAAGTGTAGTGTAGTAAGTGGCATAGTTGTCTTTTGATGTTATATCATGTGATTTTCCTGTCATACATTTAGGGTGTCTTTTCTCTCTTTTTGTTCTTTATTTTGGGGATCTCATCAACTTTAATGATTAATGATGATCTCTATGCCAATGATCCAATGAATTTAATGATGATCTCTATGCCAATGATTCCTAGCTCTTTATTTTTAGATTTAGTTTTTTTCTGACTACTAGGTTCACATAAACTATCTGCATATTGGATATTTTGAACTGGATGCCCTGTAGAAATCTAGAACTCAGCATATTCAGATTAGTACCCATTATATTTCACCCTAAACTTACTCCTCTTCTGAACTTTACTGGTTCAGTTGAGGGGACCAAGCTCTGTCCAGGAAACGCTGTGCCATTCTTGAGTCTTCATAATGATTCACCCTATATCCAGTCACTTACCATATCTTGTTTTTCTATAACCTCTTGGATTTCCCCCTTTCTTCCCTCACAGCCTTGCCCCTGTTTCTGACCTGCACCATTATATCACCTCCTAATTATTATAGTCTTTCTGTCTTAGTATCTCCCTTCCATCTGCAAAGTTGCCAAGAGGATTTTCCTAAAGTTCAAGTTGGACCATGTTATTTTTCTACTTAATAAGTTCGAATACCTCTCTTACCTCTAGAATAAAATTTAAAACCTTTCACAATATGTCCCAACTATTAAAATTTTATTGTGCATTATTCCCCTTCACACAGTATGATCCAGACAAATTGACCTTTGTTTTTATACTTGACACTCCATTTCTAGTCACTGTGCCATTGCTATGGCTGTTTCCCTTTCCTGGAATGCACTACCTTTCTTACCTTGGCTCTCAGAATCTCTAGTTTCCTTCATGGCTCACTTACGTGCTTTCTTCTTAATGAATTCTATCCTCATCCCATAGTGCCTTTCCTCCCAAATCACCTTGTTATTATCTTGTATATCCTTAATACAAAGCTTCTCAAGGGCAAGGTCTGTTTCTACTTGTGTCCCCAGCACCTAACAGTACTTAGCACAGAGAAGGTGCTTAATATTTGTTGGTCTATTTTAGAGTTGGAAAGAACTTCAAAGATCAGTGTTTTTTAAAAAAATAGTTCTCTAATTAACAAAGAATTCTATAGTTTCTCATTTGATCCTCTCAACAACTATGCAAGGGGAGTAGTACAAGTATTTCCATTTTGCAAACAAAGCACTGTTATCATTTGCCTTGTGTCATAAGATGAAAAGTGGCAAATTGATTAAACTCAGGTCTTATGATTTAAAGTAAATTAATTAGTTTTCTTTCCACTATACCATTCTAACTCTATATGAAAGATTTCAGAGATGTACTGAGCACTACCAACAAAAATATTTGTGTTAAGTGAGGCCATCATCAGTTCTTTCAAAATTAAGTGCCATTCCAAACAGTACTTTACATTGCATTCTTGCATTAAGTAACATGCTAATTTGTATAGTAAGACTAGGAAGATTTGGTGAAAAAACAAGATATTTTCTTGAGCTCAGGACATCCTACAGTGCAAAGATCAGTCTTACTTTACTGTAGGTATTTATGGCTTCCAACTTACTCATATTAAAAAAAAAAACTTTGACATTTTGCATTTGTTTCATTTTGAGAATAAGACTTCTGTATACCACATTTCAGGAATAATATTGCACCATTTCACTAACTGCCAGCAGCAAAATGACCCAGTTCACTTCGTTAAATATTTCTTTCCTATATTGCTTTGGGTACAGGAATAAAAATTGAATTTTCTAACTTTGAAACTAGTTTTCCATTCTCCCAGTACAACAGTACCTTCCTGGTAAGGATTTTGGGGTTTAAAAACTCCAGGTTCCCTTTTCCTAAAATGTTTTATCTCTCCTCTATCCATCTTTGACAGTCTGAAAGAGTAACTTGGATGTTTTCTTGTATTTTAGATTTTGTGATAAAATAGGTTTCTTGATCATATTAGGAGGTGGATTTATTTATTTTTATATGTAGTAATGTAGATTATATTAACTATAACCAGAAAAATATAATCCAAACCTTTTCTGCTTAGATTTTTGCCCACTCCCCAGAATTAAAATTTTTTATTTTCCTTATCTTTTCAGCTGATGTGCCTTTATTTTTTTCCTATGATCTCTAGCCTCTTTGTTCTGCTCCCCTCTTGTTTGGGCCTTTTGAAGAAGGCCTCTTTTTATTTGATCAAAGATTGATATTTCACAAAAGAGAGAAGAGAAATGATTGGGCAGAGAGGAACCATGCTTTACTGATAGTTTGGTAATGGTTCTGGAAGAGCATGATTTGATGAGATATCCAGCTTTCTTCTTCAGTATTGTCTTAGAATTTCCTCCCTGTATTCCCCCTTTTCCTTCCTAAAATAGTTCTAGTAATTTCTTTTTGTTTGCCTAATCTCACCCTGAATGTATAACAGATGGCTCATAAACATTTCTGGATCTTACAGGATGGGTATTTGCAGTTCTTCTGAACCATATCCTATACTTTACAGGCATTCTCTATAGACCTAGAAGGCCAGTTTATCTGTGATATAGCTTGCCTATAATCTTTGTTTCTTTTGACCTTTTATTAGGAGCAATTATTTTTAGTTTTCCTATCATCATTAAATTACTTGACTTAAATGTCATTATATTAGTTTTCTTTTTAATAATAAAGGCTATGAGGTGACTCCATGAAATATGCTTAGGCTTTGTGTGCATGTACATCTGCACATATTTAATCCTGTGGTTTTATGATCAGTGTAGGTAGCCATACTGGAAAATCTATTCCATATAACTGTAATTTACAGGGGACAGCTGGGTTACTCAGTGGCTTGAGAGCCAGGCCTAGAGATGGGAGGTCCTGGGTTCAGATCTGGATTTAGACACTAGCTGTGTGACCTTGGGAAAGTCACTTGACCCCCATTGCTTAGCCCTTAATGCCCTTCTGCCTTAGAACCAATACACAGTATTGATTTTAAGATGGAAGGTAAGGATTTAAAAAAAAAACAACTAATTTATATTGAAGAAATATAATTTCAGGATAGAAGGTAGCTTATAGGTTATCTCCTTCAATTATAAGGAGAGCTAACCTGGGACAGTAGGTACAGTGCCAGACCTGGGGTTAGGAAGACCTTATATCTTCCTGAGTTCAAAAATCTAACCTCAGATACTGACTAGCAATGTGACCCGGGACAAGTCATTTAACCCTGTTTGCCTCAGTTTACTTATCTATAAAATGAACTGGAGAAGGACATAACCCAAACCATTCTAATATCTTTGACAAGAAAACCCCTAATGGGGTCATGAAGAATTAGACATGACTGAAACAACTGAACAATAACAAAAACAAAAGTTGAACTATTGCTTCTTACACATAAGAGAACTAAGGGACAGAGAAGGTATGTGACTTGCTTTAAGGGCACTAGAAGTGAATGTTAGCATTTGAACCCATATCTTCTGACTTTTTTCCCTCACTGTATCTTGATCTGTTTTGGGATGTAGAGGTAAGATTATATATTTTTGTAGTTCTTTTAGCCATTTTAGCTTTTGAAGGAAAAGCTGTGATTGTTTTAAGCTTGAATACTACATTGGAAATAGAAAATATGCTACCAAATTTTCTTTTACTCTTGGACAAGGCATTTTACATCTGAGATTTTTCTTATTTAAAACTGAATAATTCTTAGTGTAAAAAATTTATTATTTAATGACTTTGACATAGTATCCTTTACAAATGGATTTCTTAACCAGGATCCGTTGTTTGGAGAGGTGTAAAAACTGACTGAAAGGAGCAGAGTAAGAATCAATTATAGTAGCTATTTTTAACTTAAACTAATTTATATATATTTATAATAAAACTATTCTGATGCTGAGAAGCAGCAGGGTATAGTGGATAGAGAGCTGGCCTTGGAACTAGGAAAGTTCAAATCCTATCTCTGTCACATTCTGGTTGTGTGATGATGGGCCAATCACATTTCTCAGTTGCCCCATGTGACTCTTTTTGCTATCTTGATGAAACTGCATATCTGGACTCAAAAGAGAAAAAAAAATCTACCATAAATATCCTTGTTTTGCGAATGGCAGAGCTTTAAATGCAAAATTAATTTAAAATTTGTCTTTGGTTTCTATGCGGATCCACAGAGTGCTATATAAAGATTGTGTTAATATTTTTTGTGTACTTCATTTTTAGTTCTGGGTTGGAACAGTAGGACACTTATACGTTGAACTGACAGTTCAAGCTTGAAAGTCAGGTGTGATTTGCACAGGGATTTGGCTAATTGGATGGGGGACTGACTGTCATTGTTCTGAACAGATCAAGAAATCTGCTGAGTGTCATCAGGAAATGTTACAAAAATGTTATAAAAAATGTTACAAAATAGTTGTTTGTATGTCATTCATAAGTATGATAATAATTCACACTTGGATAATTAATTTGCATACTACTCCCAGTTGAGTAATATAAGGTACTCTTGGGCAGGGGTTATCTTGCTTTTGTCTTTGTTTTCCTGGTTCTTATCACAAATTCTTGCACATAGTTGGTCATTAATAAGTATTTGTTGACTCAAATTACTGTGTGGTTAGAAGGAGGTATATCATTTGATTCTCAAAAGAGCCTTGTTATGGATGTGCCTCCAATATTATGCCCATTTTTCAGTTAAGGTACTGACTCAGAGTAGTGATGTGACTTGCCAAGGTTCTTAATAAAGCTTATGGCAATCAGGACTTGATCTTAGGCCTTCTAACTCTAGATCCAATCTGTGTTCTTTCTAACACATCAGAATGGGTATAATATTTCAGAAACGTGTTTACATGGATTCTTGATAAGGTAAAAATCATAAAACATCACATTTAAAAAAAAATAAATACAGATTAAAAGTGTATTATAATGGAAAGAATACTGGACAGAGTAAGGAGACCCAGGTTGTTTCCTAAATATACCTCTTATAAGCTGTTTTACAATGGTAAATCACAGTTCTTAATCTTTAGTTTATTCATCTGTAAAGTTAAGGCATTTGGTCTAGTGGCTCTAAAACCCCTTTAAAATATAAAGAAAATGACATGCCACTTTAGGGTTCTTGTTATAGTTTGTTGGACTGTTACTGTTTTAGATACTTTTCGGGCATTTAAAAATATTGAGATCTTTTAAGTTAGTCATATAATGTTATAGCGACAATGGACCTGAGATCATCTAGTCCATGGATTTTTAGCTTTTTTAATATCTTGAATCTCTTTGTAACTCTGGTAAAGCTAACGAGACCCCTTCTCAGAATAATGTTTCTAAATAAAAGATACATAAGTTTACAAAGAAACCGGTTATATTAAATTAAGAGTTATAATCACACTCATAGATCCGAGGTTAAGAACTCCTGATTTAGTCCAAATATTTCTCCAACCTTAAAAAGCAATTTTACAGTAGAAGAAACTCTGAGGTAGGCAGATTGCGCCTTGTCCAAGGTCATGCCAGTCAGGTAGCATTTACTACATGCAATACAGCCAGAACTTGATATCCTGATGTCATAATAGTCCAATGTGCTTTCTATTATACTATGCTTAAGATCTTGTGTGAGCATAAAAGTTTAATTTTATGAAACTAATAGAAATATTTAAGTGGTAATTCTAGTTAAGGAAAGAACAGTTTTTACCTATTCATATTTTAATTGTTAGTATTATCATCTCAGGTCTAATCTTTCACTTAAGAGAACTTAAACGTAATGGAACTAGAATGCTGACTTAGAAATAAACTACAAGCAAGGTCATATATGACCTTGCTTGTGTGTATATATATATATATATTTGCACCTGTAGTTGCTCACATATTTTATAGGTTGTATCTTTAAATCCTCATGCTGTTAACAAAGTATTTGAACTGACTGGATTAAAGATTTGTGCTGACTTAAGGTTTTATTGTTTAAATGAGAGCTAAGGAGATAATGGGAAAGGGTCTATACTTAAAGACATAACCACTTGGAGTCTTATTTTAGATTACTTCCCTTCACATACTCTAATGTTCCAGCCAACTGTACTACTTGTTTTTCTCTGATTTTTTTCCCCTCCCCCTGTTTCTCCTACCTTCATAGATTTCAATGAAGGCTGTTTTCAATGCTGGACATGTACTCTCTGGAAGTATATAAAGACAGTCTTCTCTTTTTGTAAGACTCATCTAAGATTTCTTTTGAAACACTAATACTCCTAGCAGAAAATGTTTTCTACTTTTATCAAATTATCCTGGATCATTAGTTGTATCATATGTTATCTACTTTCTCTTATACTTAGGTATACATTTTATCCATCTTGTCATTTATCACAGAGACTATCAACTTTTAAACATTTTTTTAAAATAAACCCTTACCTTCTATCTTGGAATCAAGGCAGAAGAGTGGTAAGGGCTAGTCAATGGGGGTTAAGTGACTTGCCCAGGGTCACACAGCTGGGAAGTGTCTGAGTCTTTATGATTAGCCAGCAAGATAGGTGAGTAGTATCATAAGAATAGAAAGGATTTGAAAAATAGTAGTGGACAGGAGAAATGGAGTATGTGTGTACGTGTATATGTGACAGAAAAGGAGAACATGAATTTTCATTTCATGTTTTAAGTGTGCTTAAGGTAATCTAGCAGCATTTATTATCATAAATTTGTATTTAATTGGATAATAGAATACTTTTGTAATTCTCGGTCTAAAATAATAAAAATAGCTTATTTGTAGCTGTTTATTGTTCTTATTTTGGTAGGCCACCACAAGCCAAAGACAATTGTTATAATGTTAAAGCAAAATTTTTGGGAGGGGAAATAGAGAATTAAATGTTAAGTAGGAGCACCAGTTTCTTATTGTGGGAGTATTGTAATAACTAGAGGTTCTTAACTGTGTGTTACCTGAAGCTGATATGAAGAGTTTGTCAAGGGATATTGGTAATATTTGGAATATGAAATCCTTTTCTTGTTGAAGTAGAAAAAAAATCAGCAAAAATGATCCAGTAAAATATGAGCTAATTTATTTCTAGTCATTAAAGTTACAAAAATTTTGGCATACTTTTGGAGAAACATTTTTTCTTATTAAATATTCTCATAGTTTTAATTCTGTTCATAATAACTTCTGTGAATCAAGTTCCCTGTCCTGTTACTGTGATTCAAAGCAATAAGCAAACTAGAAACTAAACATATCATGCTATTTCTTTGCAACATTATACCAAGAATTAGTTGACAAGGAACAAAATCAAAGATTATGCTAATTTATTTAACTATGTTCTAATAAGCATTTAATAACTTTGTGATACTGAAAATGTTAAATATTGAATAGTTTTCTTTTTCACAAATTAATCTCTTATTTCTTATTACATATATGTGGTAAAATTAGCATTTTTTTCTTTCATATTGAATTGAGGGTATGGGAAGGTATACTGTAAGCTGTAAAAATTAAAATTAATGTGTAATAATAAAAATAATATATTTTAGTAGATTTAATAATGATCATTAGAAATAAGGAATAAAGAGGATATAAAATAAAGACCATGGGCCCATGGCTGATCAGCCAGTTCAGAAGCCCTCCTTACCACCACCAAGCTCACCGTCTTCAAGCCAAAGAGGGCGGGACCCTTCACGTCCCTGCCTAATATCCTCTATCTACAGGAAGTACGGAACAACAGGAAGTCAGTGGGCTCCTGGGAAATGTAGTTCTTTTTTTAGGGTAATAGATTGTTCAGTTATACATCCCCTTCCCCCCCAGATCCGTGGAAGACTGGTTCTCTCCATTGATCTTATAAACATGACCAACCTTTAAATTACAGTAATTTGGGGATAAAGGAAAAGAGAACAAAACCAATGATTTCTAGGCACATTGACAAAAAGCCAGTTAGGGGGCAATCCCCTTCGGCATAAAAGTGTACATACAAAACAAATGCATTCAACCCCACACAGTTCAGATCACTGCATCCCAAAGTTCACTCTGGATCTTCTGGTGCAGTGTGTGGTTTGTCGAGGCATCTTCATGGTGCCTCATATGGATTAGTATGTTTCTTATCCTAAAATTACTCTCAAAAAGAATTTAAACTTTGCATTTTAGAATAATAATACATACCCCCTTGAAGAGGGTGCTGAGAAAAACAAGGATCACTAGGGATGCATGGCTGAGTTATGAGGTATATGAATCAATTGGCAAGGGAAACCAAAAACATCAAAAAAATCCAAATAAAAGAGAAAAGATAACTTCTGGATGAAATATAGAGTATCAAAGTCTTATGTGTAAAATTTTAAAGTAAAGAAAATAAACCTACAACAATAGGTTTTTGAATCAGGGTCCAATTAAAGTGATTTCTGTCCCACAAGTTTGTAGGACAAAATGCAGTAATATTTCACTTACCCATTTGCAGCCAAGACTATAGGAAGTTGCCATAGTATAAGAGAGAAAAAAGGAGTAGATTTTTGTGTGATAGGGAAGTGTTATTCCCTGGCTTGATTTTACCTTCACTCTCAGGGATAGGGGAAGCCAGGAAGATAGTCAAACTTCGGTACTTGTCTATTAGTATTTCACGAAGAGTGTGGATACAAGGCGTCCTGTGTCTTAACATATGTTGAGCACTACAACCTCCAATCTCATACTAGGTACAAGTTCTTTCATATTGGTTTAGAAGTTCATTAATCCTACCTGGATTGGTTTGGTCCTTTTTGATCTTGTGCTTCTTGGCAGTGTATAATGACTCTTTTGTTCCCTTCTCCTGGAAATCAGACAGAATCATTAAGTCCCATAATTTTTTATCAATAAATGCCAGGTTTCCATAGTCTAAATTTAGCTTTTGGGTATGTATTAATATTATAGCAAATATATATTTTAACTTATATAGCTGCAAAGTCAAAAAAGTTAAAGAAAAATCTCAATACTGGTGACGTGTTTCAAATACAAAAAGGAGAGAGAAAAACTGAAATAGTATATTTCAAATGCAAGCAAAAATAATAATGAAAGAGCTTTAAAAATAAAAAAAAAATTAGCTTACAATCATTGACACAGTGTTAGCTAAGGAAAGGTAGAATACGAAGATTTCTCCCCCCTCCCCCAAAATGACATCCATTTTCCTCTTCAAACTTAGCCATGATCCACTCTGTGTGAGTGCATATAATTTTCACAAAGTAAGTTTGTTATAAAAAACAGCAGTACAACGGGTAATGCACATTCAAAAAGTATCAAAATCCCCAAAGTTAAAATAGCCCATTTAATGACAATAGCAAACAAAGCCACTATCATTAGGATTCACATGAGTCTGCTGTGTGACATTTAAAAATAATGGGTACTTGTCACAAGTTTTTCCAGGAGTAGCAATGTTTCAACCTTGACTGAGATATTAAAAAAAAGAAATCTATTATTGCCATCATTATAAAAATGGGGCAGAGGAGTCTAGAAAAAACCAAACCTCTGTTCTGTTGATGTTGGGTCTAAAAATGTCACCAAGAATCTAGATCATTCTGTTGGAAGGGTAGTGTGAGCTGAAGAGTCACAAATGAGAGATGCTCCCTCTTGGGAGCCATCCAGGGATACCATGCCCTAGGATCAACTTCCCAGCTCCTTTGGTATGAGACTGTTGTGTTCCATCCATTCACATTTTTACAAATGTGGGAGGTGGGGATTATAATACTGCTTCACTTCAGCTACTAAAATGGACTCTTTACCTCTTGTTACAAATAGCTCAGAGGCAGGCAAAATGATCAGTTATTGAAAAAAAATTTTTTTTAAATCATGTCTAAAGATCCCTTAAAATCAATTGAAATATTTAGCTCATTAAATTCTCTAAAGGTTGTTCAAAAGGCCATTATCACCTATTTGACAATTTAACAAAGCCAAAATGGAAGAAAAGGCTGGTTATGGGCTTTTACAATATTTCATAATATTTTGTTCATTAATTATAGGGGGAAAGTAACAGAATATATCTAATAGTTAAAACATAGTAGATTAAACTGATTTAGTATAATAGAATAATATTGAATACATTAATATATAAACTTAAAACAACAAAATTAAATCTTAAAGCAGAAAATCAGCAAAATACAGTAAAATGCAGAGAATTTCATAAAACGATGGAGTCTGAAAAGGCTTAAAATTTTCACCTCCAGTCTCTTCAAAGTTCCTTTCTCTATCCGTTCAGATTCCTTTTTTCAGAACTGTGGAATTTCCCATAGTGAGGGAGAACATGGCATTGAGGAATCTCAAACTGGATGAATCTTGGAGAGTGGGCAGGCCCAAATGGCAAAGGATTGTAGGGAGATGGATTTCTCCCCTGAATCTCAGCCAAGATAATTGAAAGGACCAGTACACTCATGAATGGTAGAAACAAAAAAAATCCTAAAACTGGAAGCTGTTTGAAATAGGCATAGTACTGCTCTTTCATAGAATGTGCCGTGCTTGCAATTTACTTCCTGTTTGAAGAGTAACTTCCTCCTTCCTTTCCCCATCACCCCTGAGGTAAAATGCTAGGGAGCAGTTTGTTTCCCCAGCCACGGGGAGAGGGAGTTAGGAGGCTAATTGTTGTCTAAGGAAAATACACCCTGGTTTTTACCATTGTTTGGAGAGCAGCTCCAAGTTTGTAAGTTCCAAAGACACAGCAGCAGCTACCAGCAGTCTGGGACTCGGGGCTGGGGCCAGATGAGTGATTGGGGTCGGGGGCTGCAGATCAGGAGGAAGAAGTATCAGCAGTGTCAGAGGCAGCAGTGAGGAACTGAGGAACATGGGCTCAAGCAGATAGGTGAGAGAAGTGACTTATCTCCTCTTTGCCAAGAGTCCTCTGGCTAAAAATAGCCCAGCCGGTGGGAGAGAGATGGGGCAAAAAGTAGGGAAAGAAAAAGGCAGCAGCTCCAAAGAGAGTTCGGAGTTTGTGAGGGTTGTGTGAAAACCTTGGTAGGAGAAACACAGCTTAAAAAATTTATCTAGGCTATCTTAAAAAGATTGAGAATTCCTTCTCCAAGTGGTTGCCATCGAATGTAAAAATTAAAATTGGATCTCAATAATAAAAACACTATATTTTAAGGGATTTATTAATGATCATTAGAAATAAAGGCATAAGAGGGATACAAAATAAAGACCACATACTCATGGCTAATCAGCCTGTTGAAAATCCCACTCAGCACCATGGAGCCAAGACAACGCCAAGCCAAAGAGGGAGGGACCCTCCACGTCTCTGCCTAATATCCCCTATCTACAGGAAGTACGTAATGACAGGAAGTCAGTGGACTCCTGGGAAATGTAGTTCTTTTTTTAGGGAAATAGATTTTTCAACTATACAAAGCCAAAGGATATGGAGACCAACTAGAAGGTTGGGAACCCCTATTGTAGATTAAAGCTTGTATTCTTTATAGTAAAAAACTAAAACAAGACAATAGTGACTTATGTTCTTGGGATCACTTTAGCAATGATTTCTTATGCTTACATATTCTTTCTTAGAGAAACACATGGAGTTCTTGTTTGCACTTAAAGAAATATGATTTTAGAACTAGATAGTATTGTACTTCCAAATGAACTTAGTTATGGTTTTTTCTAATTCAGTAAAGAAGTTTTTTGGTAGTTCAATGGGTATGTCACTAAATAAGTAAATTAATTTGGGTAGGATTGTCATTTTTTATTATGTTAGCTCATCCCACCCATGAGCAATAAATGTTTTTCCAATTGTTTAGATCTAGTTTTAACTGTGTGGAAAGTGTTTTGTAGTTGTGTTCATATTGTTCCTGTGTTTGTCTCAGCAGATAGATTCCTAAGTATTTTATATTGTCTAGGGTGATTTTAAATGGTATTTCTCTTTCTAATTCTTGCTACTGAAATGGGTTAGAGATATATAGAAATGCTGATGACTTATGCGGGTTTATTTTATATCCTGCAACTTTGCTAAAGTTGTTGATTATTTCGAGTAACTTTTTGGTTGATTCTCTAGGATTCCTTAAGTAAACCATCATATCTGCAAAGAGTGATAGTTTGGTCTCCTCATTGCCAATTTTAATACCTTCAATTTCTTTTTCTTCTTTAATTGCTACTGCTAGTGTTTCTAGTACAATGTTAAATAATAGAGGTGATAATGGGCATCCTTGCTTTACTCCTGGTCTTATTGGGAAGGCTTCTAGTTTATCCCCATTGCAGATGATGTTTGCTGATGGTTTTAGATATGTACTGTTTATTATTTTTAGGAAAGGCCCTTCTATTCCTATACTTTCTAGTGTTTTCAATAGGAATGGGTGTTGTATTTTATCAAAGGCTTTTTCTGCATCTATGAGATAATCATGTGATTTTTGTCAATTTGCTTGTTAATATGGTCAATTATGTGGATGGTTTTTAGATAGTATTGTAGTTAATGGTCTAGTCCAATCTTTTCTTTCTATTGATTAAAAAACTGAAACCCAGAAAACTTAATCAATTTTCTCAAGTGCATAAAACTAGTTAGTAGCAGATATTTTTTGATAGTTTTAGTCTAGTACTTTTTTCTATTACACTGTATTATCTTAAAAAAAAATTCTCCATAGCTCTCTGCCATGGGAGAATAATAACTATCTTTTTACTGACAAATCTGCAAATTTGAAGTCTTTGAAGAGGAAAAAGAAATGAACAAAAATTTAAATATACCATATGAAATTTACTGCCAAATTAAGTATTTGGCTCTTGTCTTACTACTGGGTGTTATAAACAATGAAGGTTTATTTCCCCTCAATCATGACTTTTTTCTTTTCTTTTAAAAAAATCCAATGTTGTTTTTGGGTTTATGTCTTACCTAAGTATCGATTCTAAGGCAGAAGAGTGGTAAGGGCTAGACACTTGGGGTTAAATAAGACTTTCCCAGGGTCACATAGCTAGGACATGTCTGAGGCCATATATGAATTCAGGTCCTCTTAACTCTAGGCCTAGCACTGTATCCACTGTACTACCTAGTAGCATCAATCATAGCTTTGTCAAAAAGAAAACTTTTGCCCCCATTTCCTCCCATCTGTTCTTTCAAACCTGGTACTGGGCCAATGATTTTGTAGAAATAAGTTCACTTATTTGCAGTTCTTTTAGGAACTTACTTAGATAGAAGGAGAAGTATTCTTAAAGTGAGAGAAGTGCTTAGAACAAAAGAAAATACAGAACAGAAAATAAAACAATTGGTTCCACCATAGCATCATAAAAAATAATTATATTAATTGCTGCTTCTAAACCTTTTTCTTCTTCCAGTCTATAAAGTTGGTTTATCCCAATTACTCCATCATCAAATTTCTTCACTATTACTCCTGGGCTACTTGAGTATCCTTGAAGAAAGTTTCAAAGTAGAGCTGTTTTCATTCATAGGAAATTTATGATGTGTTCTAATCTTACTGAATTTTTATTTCATTGCCCAGAGCAACTGTCCAGTACCTTTTCCTTTTTCATCAGTTTTGCCTGCCTGCCTTTCTAATTGATGATGACTTGTCCTGTGTCTTCTCAGTGGTATTGAAGGCTTTTTCTGCTTCCTCCTTCAAAACTTCTGTTATGAGTTCTTCCTTCTTTCTTGTTGCAGAGCAAGAGCTATCCCTGCTCAATGCTAAGTGCTTTTCATCTTTTTTCTTTTTAGATAGTTGTAACAGTAATCAACGTCATTCTCTAATACCTCTTCAGTTTCTTTCCTTTTACTCCACATCTACCCACAAATATGAGTATATTTACAAATGCTAAAAAGGTCTTCAGCCAATTACATTCATGGCCAGTGTCCTCCTTATTTTTTTATTCAGTATAATCTTTCTTGATTTTAACCAAATTTCCTTCACTGACAAATTTGACCATCTCTGCTATCTAAATATTTCTTCTTCCTTTAACTTTTAAGAGCTATCACAATCTTATTAATTCTCTGATTTTCCTTTCTCATCTCTTGCAGTTGTGCCTTGAGAATTTGCCTTCATTTGTTCTCTTTCTTTTTGCAAGCTCATATTACCCCAGGACCTTAAGTAACTTCTCTAATCAGAGGACTTTCAAATGTGCATATCCAGTATTAATCTTTCCTGATTTATATTTTCACCTAAACTGTATGTTTGATAGGACATTTACCTAATTTGGGAGATAAGAGTATTGTGTATGAGGAACAAAAAGTAGGCTGGATCATAGAGTGGAAGAAGACTAGAAAGGTAGGAAGAAGTCTTGTTGTGAGAGTTTTAAATGACAAGTAGCATTTTATATTTGATCCTGGAAGAAATAGAGAGTTACTGGAGTTTGTGGTGGGAGAGGATTGGTAGTGACTTAAAGCTGTTTAGGAAAATTACTTTGGCAGATGAGTGGAGGATTAATAAGAGTGAGGAGAGACCTGAGGTAGGGAACCCATTGTAATAATCTAATTCAAGTTAATGAGATCCTTTAATAAGTCATCTTCATGTGGCCTTTGTGTGTAGAGAGAAGACACATATTGTGAAGGTAGAGATGACAAGACTTGATGATAGATTAGCTAGCTATGTGAGCTTAATGCAAGTGAGAATAAAAGATGACATGGAATTTTTGAATCTGGGCAACTGGGAAGTTGTTCCCTTGAGTATTTGAAAAGCTGGTATAGGGGGAGGTTTTGCAGGAAAAAAACAGATTCTGTTTTGGACATTTCGAGTTTGAGAGGACTATCCTCTCAAAAGGGACAGCCGTTTTATAGCACTGACTTAAAAGGCAGTTGGTGAATGCTGTAGAACTAGTTTAGGAGAGAGATTATGACATATACACATGAATCTGGGAATTGAGCCTGTGGGAGCTGATAAAATGGCTGGAGTATTACAGGGAGAAAATAACGGTCCAGAATTAGTGACATCCCTTGGATGAAGATTCAGGGAAGGAGACATCAGAAAAGACTAGGCATTATCAATGTTTTGAAAAACTAGAGAGGAGAGAGTATATATGAGGAGCAGGTGATTAACAGTATTAGAACAAAAAAGATGAGACTTGAGAAAAAAAGTTTTGGGTAATGAGGGAAATAAGTTCCCTAGATAAGATGGCTTGGAGTTAAGGTGGCAACATTTTTTTTTTAAACCCATACCTTCCATCTTGGAATCAATACTGTGTATTGGTTCCAAGGCAGAAGAGTGGTAAGGACTAGGCAATGGGGGTTAAGGGGTTAAGTGACTTGCCCAGGGTCACACAGCTGGGAAGTGTCTGAGTCCAGATTTGAACCTAGGACCTCCCATCTTTAGGCCTGAATCTCAATCCACTGAGCTGCCCCCAGGATGGCGACACTTTTGGATCCATACTTTGACTAATTAAGGAAGGAAGGAAGGACAATATCTTGAGAGTTAACTTATAACACCAGTATCTAGATTCTATCTATCTATCTATCTATCTATCTATCTATCTATCTATCTATCTATCTATCTATCTCTATATCTATATCTATATCATAAATGTGAATAGCATTAACCTCAAGAGAGGAGAGGCTGACAAGAAAAAGTGGTAGAAGGGGAATTTGTAAGTAACTATATATGGGAGCAAGAAGTTATTCCATTAATTCCTGGTATGAGTGAAAGTTTAGCCAGTACTAGAAAGGTTTAGGATAAAAGGAAGTACTTAAGGTAATGTTCCACACATGGTAAATGTTTAACAAAAATTTTTTGGGTAATGATAGTTTTTTTTTATAAATGTATCAATGGTTTAGTTGATATTTTTTTTATATTTTATCTTTTTTTTTTTAAATATATTTTATTTGATCATTTCCAAGCATTATTCGTTAAAGACATAGATCATTTTCTTTTCCTCCCCCCCACCCCCCATAGCCGACGCGTAAGTCCACTGGGCATTAGATGTTTTCTTGATTTGAACCCATTGCTTTGTTGATAGTATTTGCATTAGAGTGTTCATTTAAAGTCTATCCTCTGTCATGTCCCCTCAACCTCTGTATTCAGGCAGTTGCTTTTTCTCGGTGTTTCCACTCCCATAGTTTATCCTTTGCTTATGAATGGTGTTTTTTTTCTCCTGGATCCCTGAAAGTTGTTCAGGGACATTACACCGCCCCTAATGGAGAAGTCCATTACGTTCGATTATACCACAGTGTATTAGTCTCTGTGTACAATGTTCTCCTGGTTCTGCTCCTCTCGCTCTGCATCACTTCCTGGAGGTTGTTCCAGTCTCCATGGAACTTCTCCACTTTATTATTCCTTTGAGCACAATAGTATTCCATCATCAATGGTTTAGTTGAAAGTAATTTGGTAAGAAAACCATGGCTAAAGTAATTTGGTTAGAAAATCATGATAAGAAAGGTGGTTAGATAATGCTGATACATATAGTAGTGATGGCCCAGTGAGTAAAGTGGAATTCCTACCCTGGTATACCGAATCTCCCACGCTGGTATACCAAATCTTTTAATCACAACCTTACTTGTCATAGGTGCTTTATAAGGTTCTCAGAATTGTTGTTGGAAATTATAAATCTCCTTTTTTGTTCAATTGAATAGCTCAGTTTTTTTCTTTCCTGTAGGAATGTCTTCGTTTTCTTTGGGGTAGAGTCTTAACTTTTACTTAATATTTCTCATTTTATGCTTCAGTTATTGAACTAGAGGCAGTGTATATATAATTAAAGAAACTGTTGCTATTTTCCATATGTTGCTTGTGAAGACAGTATTATATTTAAAATATGTTATGAAATTTAGGTTTGAAAATTGGTAGGGATTTTATTTGGATTCTATTAGCAAAAGGAGTGTGTTCAATAGAATAGGGCAAGAAGCTAGTTGGCATTTTAGAATTTCCCAGGAATAGGAAGTGTTATATATTTAAACAGAGCGAAAAGAGTGGGACAATAAAAAGAAAGTTACCTACTGTTCACCTAGGGCTGTAAGAATAATGGCACTTTATATTTTATTAAGAATAGTTATGTACCTGGGACTGTACTAGTTTATGTCAATTTAAAGAAAAAATGAGCCAATTTCTGACTTTACGGTTTATCATGTACATTTATAAAATACATGTAGAGTATAAAATACTTACAGAAAATAAATTTATAGAAAAACCAAAAGAATACAAACCATGTAGTTTTAGGGGGAGAACTAACCAGCTGGGCTTAGGAAAGACTTTATATAGAGAGGTATCCACACTCAAGCATAGTCTTTAAGGAAATGGGATTTCAAAAGTTGTTGATGAAGAGAGAGAACAGTGTAGGCACATGGGGATAGCCAGTACAAAAGCACTGAGATGGAAAGGTAGATGGACCCCCAGAGGGGAGTAATTTGTAACAAACATGGAGAGCTGAAAGGGGGCTAGGCTTGAAATATTTTGAGGAATAAATTCTAGGAATAAGAATTTTTATTTGATTCTAGAAGTAGTAAGGAGGCACTGAGATTTATTGAGGGAATGAGGTCGGAGGAATAAGGGGAGAGGTATGTGCACATGTGCCATAATTAGACCTATGCTTTAAAAAATTCATTTTGGTGTAGAATAAATTGGCCTGGAGAGAGACTTTAGATAGGGAAACCAAATAGGAGGCTGTTGAAGTAGTACCTGTGAAAGGCAACGAAGGCTTGAATTAGAGTGACAACAGTGTGAGTGGAGAGTTTATATATACATCATAAGGATTTTATAAGATAGATTGAATGAGTGTTCTTATTCTTATTTTACAGTTAAGGAAATTGATATTGATTGGAAGTGACTTGCCCAGGGTCATACAGATATATATATAAGAAAGAGCTGGAATTCAAACTTGAGTCCACCAATGAGTTCATTGTCTTTTCAGTATACCAGTCTGCTTCTTTTTTGTTTAAATAAGTATACAATAGGTGCCCCCCCCCCCACCTCCCTTTTACCCTTACCCTTCTTTCTTCTACTTTGTGGAAGCAAAATATTAGGCTTTCTAATTTATAGATAAAATAAAGTAATGATTATGGCTTAACCAGAAATTTACTAGGTCTATACTAGGTCTAACTACTTAGTTGGTAATCATAACAAAGAAGCCTCTGTACAAATTCCAGCATATACTTCCAAATATTTCTCAATAAACTTCTCTGAAGTTTAGAGCCATCTTAAAATCCATTGATTCCCTGTTATCTCTAGTATGAAACATAAATTCCCCTGTTGGTATTTAAAACTCTTCACAATTTACCTTTCCAGCCTTGTTTTATATTACTCCCTTTTATACATTCTGCAGTCCATCCAAACTGGACTTCTTAATTTCCACTTACATAGCAATCTTCAGTTTCTGTACATTTGTACTGGCTATTCCCCATGTTTTGAATGCATATGTTTCTCATCTCTGTCTCTTAAAATTCTTAGTTTAGTTCAACACTGCCTTCTACTTTTTGTATCTCTCCTGCTTCAGGTGTGCCCCCTGCCCTCATTTACCCTGTATATATTTTATCTGTGGATGTATAGAGAGATACACCCTCATTTTCTGTGATAGAATTTAAGTTCCTTGAGAATACAAATACCCAGTGCCTAGCAAAGTACCTGACACATAGTAGGCATGTAATAAATGCTTGTTGCTTGCTTAATCAATATGGTGTGGTCCCCACTTCTTTAACCTTTTTTTACACTCTGCTACTCTTTTGTACACTTATTCTATCCAGACTTTTCTAACTACTGTTCCTTTTGTAGCTGTCTTATGGTTTGGGTGAAGTTTTAACTATCAAATGAAATCTTTGCTCATCCCAGTGAATATTAAATAATCTGAACCACTTTATACTTAACTGTTTATATTGCTCATTTGATACTATAGTACAAGTTAGTATAGATTGTCTTTTATGTTTGTATTCTGAGGGTATACATTGTCCAATTCACAGTGGGTTCTTAATATTTATTCATAATGTTGATGTATTTGAGCTAAGTACAGATAATATTTCTGAGGTACAGAAAATTTAAATTACATAATTAATAGTACAAACAAAATGAGGTTGGACCATATGACTTCCATCCTTCTCTAAGCCTCAGCCTTTGTTTCTTTGTCAACTTCCAGTGGCATCAGCATTATCTTAATTTATAGCCCATTTTTCTTTCATTTGCTACCCAACTCTGAAGTATTTAAAAATATAATAAGAGTTATATTTGACTTCACGGGCCTTTAAACTTGAGATGTGGACGCTTTTAATAATGGCTAATTGCTGTTCTACTAGCTTAAGGCGGATTGTCCAGTTCATACAGGTATTGATGGAAAAGATTGTTTTATTTTGAGATAGGAAATCTTAGTGCAATGACTTTAGGATGACTTGAACATAAGGCCATAGTGCTTTGGAGTGATCTGTTTCCTTTGGAGTCTTTGAAAATTTGGAGTGCTCTGTTTCCTTTGGAGTCTTTGAAAATTACTCTGAACCCTGGATTCAAAGTCAGAAGACCTAAGGTTTTGAATCATAGTTCTCCCACTTACTACCTGTATGTCTGTGAGGAAGTTATAGTCTTTGTGGACGCTAGTTTCCTCATTTATAAAATAAGAGGGTCAGACTAGGCTACCCTGGATTCTTAGAACATGGAGTTTGTGAAATTGTTTAAAAAAATACTTTGATAACTATATTTCAGCCTAATTGGTTTCCTTTATAATATTATGTATTTATATATATATATATAAAATATTATTCAGTAGAATGTGAAAGGAGTCTGTGAGAAGATTCCTTTGGCTTAAATTCCATGATCCTAGTAAATATTTTTTTAGGATAATAGTGCAGAGCCAGCATTTGAACTCTGGAGTCTCATGAATCTAACTTCAGCATACTATTGTAGATTTTAAAAATATGTACTTTTTGTAATAAGCACACACAACTTATTATTTGCAAAGTGTTTTCCTTCCAACAACTTTGTAAGGTATTAGAAATATTGAGCGGGGAAAAGGGGACATACAGCTAGGAAATATCTGAGACAAATTGAATCCAGGTTTCCTTATTTCAAATTCTTTTCTCTTTCCACTAGCTATGCTGCCTTTTACAATATTTAAGCTAACTAATATATGATGTTTCTACTTTAGTCAAATTCTATATTAAGAATAAAATTGTGTTTTTTTTTTCCAAATTTTCTCATATCTGTTAAAGTTCTTATCTTAAATTAAAGACTTATTTTTGGTTTGGCAGGTGGTAGATGTCTTTAGGTTTACATGTGTGTGTATGCACACATACAAACATGTCATTATATAATTGAAATATGTAGATGTGTAATAGAAATATGTAGATTTATATATGTAAATATAAAGCATGTAGTTTTGTGAATCTTAATTAGATTTAACCTTACTTTTGCTTCCTTTAAAATTTCAAAATAGCTCTAAATACATGTATACATTGGAAAAATTGATCAATGTGTTTTGAGAATGTTTAAGTTCAGGAGAAGGCCTGATAAACCTTTTTTTTTTCATTTTTTTACTTTTGAAGACTTATCAGTTCATCAGATTTATTAGTGATAATATCAATAATAGCTAACATTTGTATACTACAAGGTTTATAGAATGTTTTACAAATATCTCATTTTATATTTACAACAATCCTGGGAGGTAGGTGCTATTATTAGCCCCATTTTACAAATGAAGAAATTGAGGCAGGCAGAAATTAAGAAGTTTGTCTAGGGTTACACATCTAGTTAGTGTTTAATGACTGAATTTGAACTCCAGGTCTTCTTAACTCTAAAGGCATTACTGCCACTTAGCTGCCTTTACCAAATCTCTTGTTGAATCTTAATTTTGCTTTGATATATTTCATACCTTTTATTATCTCACAATTAAAAAGAAGATAGGAAATTATTCTTTTGGAAATAATTGGCCTTACAACTATAAACAATAAGTATAGATGATTTTTCATGTTATTCAAACCTTTAATCTACAAAACATCCTTTATTGTGATTGAAGTAGTTGAAATCTTAAATTATACCCAGATCTTTTAAAAAAGTAATTTAAATCACAAAATTTGCAAGTCCCAACATAGTATAAAGATTAACATAATTAACTACTTTTACCTTTGCTATGAAATAAGAGATTAACTGTCTCATCTCTTTTTTTTTTCCTTTTGGCAGAGCAAACACGATTAAAAAATATCAGAAAAGTATATGGAAGATGTTTATGGTATCGTTTACGGTTATTAAAACCCCAGCCAAATGTAATTCCCACAATAAAGTAAGTATTGATTCTTATTCAGAAAGTGTCGAGTGCCTAATAAATGCAAGGCATTGTGCTAAGAAAAAATTGAGTTCCTGCTCTTGGAAGATTAAACATTTTTGTATGCAAATATTTAAAAAGGCAAAAAGTTGCAAGGGCTATAAAGTTGTGAAAGTTTAGAGAAAGATTAGCTTGTTTCTGTGTTGGGTGGGTGGGATCAAGAAAGTCTTCCTGGGAGATGGGATTGAGCAATATCTTGAAGGAAAGATGTAGGATTTCATCCAAGTATGAATTGGGAGGAAGACATTCTAGACAAAATAAATGGTATGAACAAAGGATAAGACACTGGAAATATAGAATATATTGGGGGAAAGTCTAGTAGTACAGTTAGGCTAGAATAGAGGGAGGTGGATTTGGAAAAATAGATTGGGATCAGACCTTTTAAAGTGCCTTTACTACTTTGCTAAGAATTTGAACTTTATTCAGTAATAGTAAATAAATCAATCAATAAGCATTCATCAAATACCTACTATATGTGAGGTACTATGTATATTACTGGGAATATAAAGATGAAGTACTCTTTGCTACCAAGAAATTTTGTTGGGAGAGACAACATATAAGGAGCTACAAAATTTGCAGGATAATTTTGCTAACAGTTGAGAACAGGGAAGCTTGTTGAAAGTTGCATTTGAATTGAACTTTGAAAGAAAGGAATTTTTTTAAGAGTGAAGAGGGAGTGAATTCCAGTCATTGAGGGGAACCTAGGCAAAGGCACAGATATGGGAAATGCAGTGTTGTATATAAAGAATGACATTTTTTCTGGACTATGAAGAGGAGTGGTATATATCACTCCTCTTCATAGTATGTATATATATACACACTATATATATATAAAGGTAAGTTGGAGAACAGGCTATGAAGGGCTTTGACTACCTAGTAGAATTTGCATTGATCCTTCAGGCAAAAATGGGGAACCACTGGATTTTTGTGGAGCAGGTTAGATCTGAATATTACTTTGGAAACTGGAGGGTAATTCAGAGAGGGGAGAGATGGAAGATTTTATGGAAAACTATTGGGACAGTGATGCATAGGGTGGACTAGAACACATGCTTCATGTAGGGAAACCAATTGAAAGTGTTTTGTCATAGCCCTTGAAAGAAGTTACAGGTGTTTAATCTAGTATGATGGTGGTGAGAATGGATTGACAAAGCTTGATGGCTAGAATGAAGGTTTAAAGGAGAGAGAGGAGTTCACAATAAATGACATTTTGACCCTGAGTGCTTGGGAGGCTGGTGCTACTAATAGAAATAGAATCATTAGGAGAAGCCCCCTTCTGTATCATTGCTTTTTGTTTATGAGGCTTCCTGTGCCCTTTTCTTCAGCCTTCTTAGTTGATTTCCTTTTCATCCTTTAAAACTCAGCTCATATTCCTCCAATATTAAATATTCCTGATCCTCGTCAGTAACAAACCTTCCTTGGATTTTCACAGTTGTTTTTTTTGCAACCTAAATGTGTTTGCCATTTAATGATATATATTATAATATTATAGATATTGCCTTTTTTTGTCCTCCAACCCCCATTAAAATATAAGCTCCATGAGGGGAAGGACTGTTTCATATGTAAGCTTGGTATCTCCATTGCCTAGCACAGGATTCTTTACAAAAGTAGGTGCTTAATAATGCCTGACATAGTACTTTAAATTTTGCAAAATACTTTACATATAGTATCTCATTTGAGCATCAAAACAACACCATGATGCAGTTAGCGTAGATAAGATAATCCTGATTATACAAATTAGAGAGCTGAAATTCTGAAAGTTTGGTGAGTGGTATTTTGAGGAAAAGAGTATGATGAGTTATGTGACAGGGAAATTGAGGTAGAGCTGTCTAGAAAGCAGTTAGAAATGTCAGACTGAAGATTAGAAGAAAAGTTTTGATTAGAAATATATGCATAGAGTCTTAACCTGGAGTATATGCTGCAAGTTAGGAAGCAAAGAGAATTGAGACTAGAAATTGAGAATATTGTGAAATTGAGAAAACAACTGTGGAAAATCCCATAATTATGAGTAAAAGGAAGAGAAGCCAGTGAGGGGGACATAATCAAATTCGTCCTCATCTTTATGCTGTTATTGATGCATTTAAGTAAGCCTTTTAAAACAAATTTCTAATACTCTTACTGTAGCAATAATACTTTTCAAAAAAGTAATGTTATAAAGATAATCATATCCTGGGGCAGCATTACAGCTCGAGAACTAAGAGTTTTTTTTAAACTAAATATATGTTTAATGAAAACATTTTGATTTTAGTATCTTTAGGTATTTTAATTTGGATAGATTTGGATAAATTTTCATTTTCTTTAAATATATGAAAAGATAAGAGGAATGTCTTCCTTCTCATTTGTGTGGTGCCTTCCCCAGTTTGCCAGTCTTGTGTTAACAGTAACAACTACAACAAAAATCAAACCTCAAAAAATTCATAGTGGTTTTTCTTACAATTTGTAAAGGATTAACTTTGTCTATTTTAGTCCTCAAATATATTTATAGTTAAGGTAAAATGTAGAATTAATCATTTGTTATGAGTAGTTTAAAAATTGTTGTTTATAGCATTTTGCTGACTATATTTTAAATTTAAACTTTAAAATCTATGGTTTAATAAAGATTATGATGAGACAATTTACACAAATCATTTTTATTCCTCTTTTCTGCCACCTGTTGGTATTTAAATTGATACTTGATGAAATTTAGTCTTAAATTAGTCTAGTTATTTTCTCTATAATTTCTTTTACTGAGAACACTTAAGAATGTCTGATTCACTTTAAAAGCTTAAAGGTTATTTAGCTTTGGTGAAAAGGTAGATGAGGATACTAGCTTAAACAGTTAAAAAAACTATCATGAATCTTAAAGTTTCTTCAGTCCTAGAATAGGTATTAAAAATTAAAAATTAGTTATTGTAGTTCCTAGTTGTCTTTTTTCCCCCATCCTTAATGCAGGGATCAAGTGTGGGAAATCTTTAAGAAATATTTTGTGAACTATGTTTTAGGAAAGACCCTGCTGCTTTCTGTTTGTCTCACTACCCAGTGCAGAACTATTCTGTTAAATTTTCTAAGTTTCCAATGTAAGCTAACACACCTAATTATGCACTTTACTTTTATTTTCAATAAAAGATGCAGTAATTAGTAAATGGATTAGTCCAAAAACTTTAAGAGATTGTGTACCCAAATTGTACCTTCAAACTGTCTGTGAACAGGGGTCCCCAAGCTATGGCCCATGGGCCACATGTGGCCCCCTGAGACTATTTATTTGGTCCCCACCGCACTTCCGGAAGGGGCACCTCTTTCATTAGTGGCCATCCTTTGCTCCCGTACTCACGTACGGTACTACTTCTGATGACATAATCCTTTGCATGGTGCCTTGTTCTGAGAGTAACGGAACAAGAGCGAGGCTCCACACAAAGGATTATGTGGCTGCACAATGGAAGATGTCAGCATGGTGAGTGGTGATCTGGGGGAGGGGACTCTGCACTGTGTATACTGCTGCCCAGTATAGTGGTGGCAGTGATGGGCTTGTGCAAGGTGTGACAGGCCCATCACCGTCGGCGCTGCAGCCTCCACTATCCCAGATAGCGACATACAGATTTTTTCATAGTTTTTTTTTAATAGTCTGGCCTGGCCCCTTGTGTAAAAAGTTTGGGAACCCCTGCTCTAGACAGTGGAAGGAGGAAGTGCAGAGAGGCGGAGCATATGAAAAATGTCCTCGGGCACTGTGGAGAAGGGCAACATTGCAATCCCCTGTGGCATGCCAGGGGCATGCATGCCACTTAGCCAACATGGGATGTCTATTAGATTTTGTATGTTGTGGTAAATGTTATGGCATAATTTTGTTAAATTGTGAATTAAATTTTGCATTTGTTGTTTTGATCATCTTGCTTTTTTTTTCTGGCAGTTTTCAAACAAATCAAAGTATACAAATCTGTTTATGTAATACTCATTTTTTCCCCCCAAACAGGAAAATAATTCTGCTTGCAGGGTGGGCATTGTTTTTATTCCTTGCATACAAAGTTTCCAAAACAGACAGAGAGTATCAAGAATACAACCCTTATGAAGTCTTAAATTTGGATCCTGTAAGTAGTGTTTTTTGTGTAATGCACATTAATTTAATGAACCCATGAAGATTAGTGTAGACCCAGAGCCTAACAGAAATCAGATAGTCAACAAATGAGAGTTCAGAAATGCAACTCATGGTTCTGGTATTATTTTTTTCAGGGTATTTTTTTTTAACTATTTGTTTAGCCATTCTGTTGCTGAGAATTTGGTGAGCTGGTAAAATACTTAAGTAATCAAAAGTTTTTTTCCCTAACAAATACCTGTGAAGCTGATTAAATGATCAGATTTGAAGAATCTGAGATGCAGACATGTCCAACATCCAATCATAGATTCAAAACTGGAAAAGACATAAACCTAAAGCGAACACAATAGATTAGATTAGTCAGTATTTATTAAGCACCTATTATGATCTTAGTTTTGGGAATACAAGAATGAAACTGTTTCTGCTGTCAGGAAGCTTATGTTCTATTGGGGGAGAAAATGTACATGTATAAATATATATTCAACTTACATAAAAATAACAAGTTAACTTTTTTGAGAGAGAAGAAGGCACTAGCAACTAGAGGAATCAGGAAAGGCTTCATTTAGAAAGTGGTGCTGGTAGCTGAGTTTTGTTGGAAACTAGGAATTCCAAGAGGAGGAGATGGAGGGAGGGCATTCATCCCTGGTAAGATGATCTTATGACTAGAACCATGATTGAGTGACATTATATAAAATAACTAGAGAAATCCAAAGTTACATAAGGCTATTATTGCTTAGAATTTGTGGTAGAAGATACAGGGGAGAACTTAAAATTCATTTATAACATTCTTCTACACCTTCATTCCCATGCAAGGTGCTAGTTCATATTGGTGAATAACTAGGAATTTTCTTTTCAAGTGTGCATAATATTTTACAATGGAAAAGGACTTTAAGTGGGGTCTAGTTTGACTGCTTTATTTTACAAATAATGAAAACAAGCCCTGCTTCAAATTGAGGTTTGTCCAAGATCTTCTGGGGAGGTGGCACAGACAAGGCTTGATTTCTTCTCTTTACAGTCTCTTCCACTTTCCCCATCCATCAAAAGAATTAAACAGATAAGTGGGATAGGTTGAGCCTGCAAAACATATTCATATAATAATGTATTTGGATTGCATGCTATAAAGTGTAGTTTCTGCTATTATATAGAAGAAATTTTCATTTACTAATTTTTATTTACTGAACTATAAATAATTGAAAAATTATAAGACATTAAGTTAATCAAAGAAATATTGGCAAACAAATGGAACTGAGTAATTTTAATCTTGACTCTTTTAGCTAAAAGTTTTAATTTACTCTAAAATCCTTCCATGATTCTAAAATTGAGAGTAGGATTTTACTTTATGGAATGTCACCTGGATTGTATATCTGTTGTAGTCTCACAGACTTTATATTTTTTTTTCTTTTAGGGGGCAACAGTAACAGAGATTAAGAAACAATATCGTTTACTGTCACTTAAATACCATCCAGATAAAGGAGGAGATGAAGTGATGTTCATGAGAATAGCAAAGGCCTATGCTGCGTAAGTATTTTGTTCACATTCTTTAGTATGTATTAAATATTTTAATATACTGGTAAAAATAGTTCACTTTTTTACTTAAAGCAAAAAAAGAAAAGTGCTGCTTTGGTTATTATCTTTCTTATTAAATGTTGAGTTCTCACGTTAGTGTAATTAAGACTTGATTTCAAGTAACTTTAGTTTACATGTTGACAAAGTAGTTTTTTCATAGAAATGATCAGGTAAAGAAAATGACATGTTAATTAAACTTTTTTTTTGAAGTGTTGGGCCCTTCCCTCTCTCCTTTTTCTTCCCTTTTACCCTGTAGGTTCAGTGTCTTCTTTCTTAACAGTCGTCTTAATGCTTTATCTGTGTACATGGTTGTGTGTGTGTGTGGGGGGGCATAAATAAAAACATTTCCTTTTTTTTCTTCCCTTTTAGAGGTTCTATCTGATTTGCTCTTGAAGCTTCTATCTTTAGTTTCATACTTTGTTATATTTACTATGGCAACTTACCTCCCTTCTTGTTTCATAATGGATATTTAGGGTTTTCTTTTGTATTCTTTCCAGTTTTTCTTTAAAGAATGCTTTTAAAACTTCTAATTTGTTTTTCCCACATTGCCTAAACTAAAACAGTTTAGTATAAGTGTTGTATATATGTTCACATTTTCTGCCATATTATTAGGTTGTATTTGTTGCCATACGATTTCTACAGACCATTTTAGTTGTAGAAATTCTTTTTTTGTGTGTCATGGACCCCTTTGGCAGACTGCTAAAGCTTATTCCTTCTCAGAATAATGCATTTGAAAACAAAATATACAATACCTAGGATTATAAAAGGAACCAATTATATTGAAATACATTTGTCAAAATTTTTTTAAAAGCTAAAAGATCTAGGTTACGATACTTTTGTCCTATTGTGAACTCTTTCTGTCATCTGTCCCCCTTTGAAAAAGATTCCATCAGTAATAATAGTTAAAATAACAGTGGTAGGAATTAGTAAGTAGTCTTTTTACTGTGATATTCATTTTTCCCATTCTTCCCAAACTTTTTTCTGATTTTCTTTGTTACTAAAATGAAATCAATGCTTGATAGGAAATGTTAGGACGTAGGGAACATAATAACATTGCCAGAAGTTCTTCCTTCCTTCCTTCCTTCCTTCCTTCCTTCCTTCCTTCCTTCCTTCCTTCCTTCCTTCCTTCCTTCCTTCCTTCCTTCCTTCCTTCCTTCCTTCCTTCCTTCCTTCCTTCCTTCCTTCCTTCCTTCCTTCCTTCCTTCCTTCCTTCCTTCCTCCCTTCCTCCCTTCCTCCCTTCCTCCCTTCCTCCCTTCCTCCCTTCCTCCCTTCCTCCCTTCCTCCCTTCCTCCCTTCCTTCCTTCCTTCCTTCCTCCCTTCCTCCCTCCCTCCCTCCCTCCCTCCCTCCCTCCCTCCCTCCCTCCCTCCCCTGCCCTCCCCTGCCCTGCCCTGCCCTGCCCTGCCCTGCCCTGCCCTGCCCTCCCTTCCCTCCTTTCCCTTCCTTCCCTTCCTTCCCTTCCTTTCTTTCCCTTACCTTCTGTCTTGGAGTCAATACTGTGTATTGGCTCCAAGGCAGAAGAGTGGTAAGGGCTAGGCAATGGGGGTCAAATGACTTGCCCAGGGTCACACAGCTGGGAAGTGTCTGAGGCCAGATTTGAACCTAGGACCTTCCATCTCTAGGCCTGACTCTCAATCCACTGAGCTACCCAGCTGTCCCCTCATCTTTCTTATTCCTGTCCATATTCTCTCATCTGTTAAATGGTTATGGCCTGGAGAAAAGAAGAGTTTTATTTTGAGGAGAGTTTGATTCATGCATATTGAATCCTGGCTGTTCCTGCCCCAGGAAGTAGGATCAATGTTGCTGTGATAGAAATAATTGAATATATGAATCTTTGCAGAATCCTTGCTATACTGTAAATGCCATCACTCGGAAAAAGGGACAATTTGCCCTAAATTCTGAGGGCTACCAGTGGTACTGTTAGAGGTCACTGTATCTTTAACCTTTAAGTAATTTTTTAAAAAATGCTTGCAAAATGGTGTTTTCCTCTTCTTCCTCCTGACTCCTAAAAAACAATATAAAAATTTCCTATGTCCTAATTCTTTCTTCCCCCATTATATCCTTTAAACCCCAAATAACTGTTCCTGGTAAAAGATCTATAGAGCAGTAATTTACTTGAAAACAGAAGTTAGATGCTGAACTAATAACTAACATCACATTTCACAAACTTTGTCTGATTTTAAGTACTTTGTACCAAATCAAGATGATAGTATAATCCTATAATCCTTTGCTAATTACTGCTACAGTAGTTCAGAGTCATCTATAATGTTCAGAGATGGTATAGAAAATATGACAACTCTATTCCTAATCTCTTCTAGCTTTTTTTTTTTTATGATGAACTCCAGAGAATAGAGAGATATCTCGGTCAGAGTCCTTTGGAGATTTTCTAGGGTGTTGAATATATGATTCTTGTATATGATTACAAAAGTGCTGTATACATAGAATCTGCTGTTAAGCCAGTTTTTCCCTTTGCTGTAGAAGTCCAGAAGCATACATACCCAAACAAAGGTTAGGGTACAAGGTAGAGTTATAAAAATTTTTAACATAAATGTATAGGTTGATTTAAAAAACTTTATAAATTATGATTTTAATAGTTTTGTAATTTTGATGTTTTTCTTCATCATCAGCAAGACACTTGTAGATTTTATTTCCAAGGAAATCTTATCAAAACATTGCTAACTTATGTTTTCATTCAGTGAATATTAAGGAATCATTTTATTTTACATAAATCCTTCAAACAATTCTTTTAGCTCATATTTATGTTCTTCTTTGAGATTTATAAAACCTTTTCACTTTTAAAATAAATTTTATTGCTCTTTTTGGGGAGCCTATGCCTGATGGTTCACTTGAATCTGGAAGTTTTCAGCTTCAGTAAACTAAGCTGAATGTATGTCTTCATTAAATGTCACCAATATAGTAAGCCCCCAAGAAGAAGATGCTGCTTAAGGATGGGTAAACCAGCTCAGGTTTGAAGTGGAGCAGCTCAGAGTTACTATGCTGATTGGTACAGGCCTCTGGATGGTATTTGTCTGAGCAAGATGGAGAGATCCAGACACCTGTCTACCTGCCTGTCCCCCTTACTCTCCAGTGTATCCTGAAAGATATAAGTATTTAGTACAGTTCCTGGCTCAGAGTATATGCTTAATAAATGTTTTTTAACTACTCTTTTTATATTTTTTGCATCATAGTCTTTATTTTTCCAGTCATCTATCCATTTTGAGTTTAGTATGAAATAAGGGGTAAGATGTTGAACCAAGCCAAGTTTTTGCCAGGCTGTTCTCCATTTCCCCCAGGATTTCTTAGCAAACAAAGAGTTCTTTCCCAAGTAATTTATGTCTTTGGATAATTGAGTTCCATTATTTTTATTTTCCCTACACACCACTCTTTATATATCAATCATATGAGGTAGAAGGTACAAATATTCAAGCATTGTGACAGAATTGGGTTTAAAACAAATGAGTTATATTTAAATTCAGAGAATAGGAAAGCTATGTTAACAAGGTACTTCTTCTAATGTACCACAAATGTTCCCTTTTCAGTTACATAGTGGTCATTAGAATGAGGCTTCTGATGATAATTTTAACATTGACTAATAGTACTTATGTTGATTTTCTTATGTAATTAAAAGGAGTTTCTATTTAGGAGAATTTTGAAATCCATATTGTACTTAAGTTTCTATTATTATCTTTTCATCTCTTCTTATAGTTGGTAATTGTCATCTTAAAACAATGTCTTCTGAAATTTCAACTTGTTAATTTACTATTTATTCTATACTAGACTGAAGTATATTTTGGATGATTCAGTTTTCCAGATGCTGAAATTTATCTCCTGTAAAGATTAAAATTTAGGGGAGACGGGGAGACTGAGGCAGAAAAGAAAGGTAGAAATTAGTTTCTCTCTGCAAGGAGTATTATATTTTTTTAGAGGTTTATTGAAGATTAAGGATTAAAGAAAATACAGGATAAGAGACACGTGTCCAGGCCATAGAGTGGCCTAGACACAACTTCACCTACATTATGAAAAAAGCCAGGCCTGCCCCAAAATGGAAGTAAGTCCAAGAGTCAAGAGACACCCTCAAAAGCCTTTGAATCAGCTTAAATACCTTCTCGATCTCGGCCCAGGTGAGATTACAAGGCATTCTGGGGAAGTGGAGCAAAGGCTCGTGGGGATTGTAGTCCTGTATTCGAGTCTATTTTTTACATTTCACCATGTGATCATTTTTGGAAAAATTAATTTTTCCCCAAAAGGATCATAAAAACATAATAAACTTAAAAGATTACAATAATGTGAGGATAAGAGAAAAAAGAATAAAACCAATAATTGCTGAACGCATTGAGAAAAAGCCGTTAGGGGGCAGTCCCCTTTGGCATAAAAGTATACATACAAATAAATGTTCAATCAAACACACCCAAAGTTCAATTTGATCTTGTGCAGCTTGTGGTCTGGAGGCTTCTTCATGGTGGCTTCTCCAACAGTTCAGTTTCTGGATTCAGAGAAGTAGCATCTTCTTTACCTAAAATTCTTCTCAAAAGGAATTTAAACTTTGCAATTTACAATAATATTTTTTTACATTTCCCCGTGTTGTGGGTGATTGAAAGATACAGAATCACTTAGGGATGCATGGCTGAGGTATGAGGTATATGAATCCATTGGCAAGAGATATTAAAAAGACATCAGAAAAATCCAAAAGAAAAGAAAAAATTTCTGGATGAAAATATAGACTATCAATGTTTTATGTGTAAAAATTCCAAGTAAAAAGAAAAATAAATCTATAACAGGTCCTTCTATCAGGGCCCAATTAAAATGATCTAAGCAATGATGCATTTACCCAGTCAGTAGCCAGGACTACAGAAAGGTACCACACTATGAAAGGCAGAAAAGGGGACCAGATTATAGGAGCCAAGGTTTGGGGATACTCGTCTGTGAGTATCTTCAGAGTGAGTGTGGACACAAGGAAAGCCTATGTCTTAACACATGTTAAACATAGTAACCTCGAGTCTTCACACTAGGTTCAAGACCTTTGTATTGGCCTAGAAGTGCGTCAATCCATTCCTGGATTGGCCTTTCTTTGGCTCTGTGCAATGGCTCTTCTGTGTATATCTTGTCCTGGAATCAGACAGAATCATTAAGCAAAGTCCCATAATTTTTAAATAATTAGTGGCATTGTTTTTATAGTCACAAGCTTTTTGGGCATGCTCTGGCAAATGTATCTTACACTTGTACTGAAAAATCAAAAGGTTAAAGAAAATCTTAATGCTGGTGACATGTGCTTCAAATATAAAAAGGAGAGAAAAATAATAAAAAAACTGGAAAAGTATATTGCACATGCAAGAAAAATATAATAATAAAAGAGCTTTTAAAAAATTCAAAAATATAGCTTATAATCATTGACACTCTGTATCAGCTAAGAAAATATAAAATGCAAGGCTTTCTCACCAAAAATGAGATCCATTTCCTCTTAATATCTGGCCATGATCACTGTGAGTAGAAGGCAAATGACTTGAACAAGGTTAACAATTTTTTCATCTTTAAAAATACAGTAGTACAAATATGTAGATATCAAAATCCCCAAAATTCTCAATAGCCCAATTAATTACAATAGCAAACAAAAACACTTTAATATTTCACATAAGTTGCTGTATGACATTTTTAAAACCTATGAATTGATGGACATTTGTCACAATTTTTACAAACATAGCAATCTTTCAACCTTGGTAATAAGCATATATATTTTTTTTAAACAAAGTAAAACTCATCTAGGGTTAAGAACATAATCAAGAAATCTATATATCATTCTGGTGCAAGTAAAGTAGTGAGCTGAAGAGTATAAATAAAGGGGTGCTCCTTTTGGAGGCTTTTTAAGGGTACAAATGCCCTGAAATTAACTGCCCAACTTCCATTCACATGTGGGAAGGTTGGGGTTTATAAAATGTATTTCACTTAAGCTAATGGGCCTTACCTCATGATAGGGGCAGGCAAAAATAACCAGATTGTTAAAAAAAAATTCCAAAAATCATATTTAAAAAACCCTTAAAATCAAATCATTTGAGGTATTTAGCACATTAAAATTCCAAAGGTTGTTAATACAATTATAACCAGTTCTGAAGTCCATCTATCCTCAGCAAAATAGAAAAAAGCTGTTTTTTCATATATGGGCTTATTCAACATAGTTATAGGGGAAAAACAACAGAATTTCAAAACTCAGTACATTCAAAATAAATTCAATCAACCTTCAGTTCAAGCAGAATAATATTGAATCCAGTAATATATGAACTTAAAATCACAAAGTTAAACCTTAAACAAAAAATGCAATAGAATACAGAGATTTTTATAAACCATTGGAGTCTGAAATGCCTTAGAATATAGCCTTTAGTCTCTTCAAAGTTCCTTGGGTTCTTATCCATTTAAATGTCTATTGTCCGAAGGCAGAGTAGTAAGGGCTAGGCAATGGGTTTCAAGGGACCCGTCCAGGGCCCCATAGCTGGGAAGTATCTGAGGCCAGATTTTAACCCAGGACCATGCTCTCAGTGCCCTGAGCCACCCATTTGCAAATTCAAAGTTGAATCTTTGGGCTGAATGTTTCTTCTGGCACGCAAGTGAAATCAATGAAATTACCAGAACAGTCAAAAATCCTGTTAAACAGCCCATTGCTTTTTAAGTTTTGTTTGAAAAAATCTGTTTCTTCTCCTCTCCCTTTTCTCTCTCCCCTGCTCTGATCCCCCTGTGGTCAATACCCCCATCCACATGGAGGCTGGGTAATTTTCCCTTAGGCTAAGCCTCTAGGGAGACGGGGAGACTGAGGCAGAAAAGAAAGGTAGAAATTAGTTTCTCTGCAAGGAGTATTATATTTTTTTAGAGGTTTATTGAAGATTAAGGATTAAAGAAAATACATGATAAGAGACACGTGTCCAGGCCATAGAGTGGCCTAGACACAACCTCACCTACATTATGAAAAAAGCCAGGCCTGCCCCAAAACGGAAGTCCAAGAGTCAAGAGACACCCTCAAAAGCCTTTGAATCAGCTTAAATACCTTCTCGATCTCGGCCCAGGTGAGATTACAAGGCATTCTGGGGAAGTGGAGCAAAGGCTCGTGGGAATTGTAGTCCTGTATTCGAGTCTATTTTTTACACTCCTTAAGTCCTAAAATTTTATTTGAACAATTTTTCACCAGAATATTCCCAAAATATGTTACAGATAATATCGTATTTTAACTTTTTCTTTATGACTTAAGGTTTTCTTTGTGAACATAAATAGCAGAATGTAGGGAAAAGAAGAGAGGATCTGTTAGAGAATTTTAGTTGAATCCTAGCTCTGCTGTTGAGATTTCATCTATGACCTTGAGCAAGTCCCAATTTTTCTGGGTTTCCTTCATTGTAAAATGAATTGGATTATATGCTCTCCAGCGCCCATTCTAACCCTGGTGCTCATATATAATATTCCCTTCAAGGATTATTGGGTGTTGCATCTTTTTACCTGTCTGAATGATTTCAGTGCTTTTCTGTTTAGCAATTTTTTTTCTTTCCTTGATGTCATACTCTATATGTTTTTTTTTTAGCTGAATTTTCTGGTTAAACTGCAAATATATAATATATGTAATAACAGTATTTCTTTTTAATGTAAACCTATTCATTATCAAGCTCTGAGAAAAACGAGTGATTATCTAAAGGGGAGAGGGGTAAGTAAAGAGAAACTAATGCCAAAGGGAAAAAGAAGGATGAGAAAGGCAGATTTATATTAATACCCCTACCAGCATTAAAAAAGGACAGAGGGAGATATAAATACACATAAGGAAGGAATATGGCCAGAAGGCCAAAAAATGGAAATAAACAGAATACTTACTGAACTCAGAGAATCCTTATATAATGCTGTCCTACTATTTTTTCATCATGGGAAATGTTACTTGGCTAAAATTAACAAGGCTGATAATCCCTGAGCATAGATTTAGGAGCCAATCTATTCTTTTATATTGGTATTATATTGATTAACCCAAAGAGCAGAAAATGTATTTGATGATTATTAAAGATGCCAGAGATATTTATGCTTACTAATTTCTAAGTTCACAAGAAGTTTAATATTTTCAAAGTATTCGTAGCAGATTTCTTTTTTTGTCATTGTAGTAAAATTCATATTTTTCCATGATCTTAAAGTGTTTCCTCTCCCTTAGTTTTTTTTTGGGAGGAAGGTAGATTGGGTAAAGGGGAGGAGAGACATGGATTTTTGTTAATTGAAAAAATTTTAAGAAGTTAATCTAATAGATCTTTAAAATTTTTAAGTTTGGGAAATAGAGATTCAATTTAGCCTTGAAAATCAGAGTTGACTATCAATCTGGGTACTTCATAGCCCATGCTTCATTTGTAAAATGAAGAGATTGGACTCTAAATCTGTTATGTTATATATCACTAGCATCTCTCCTAGACTATAAACTTCTTGACTGTAGAGACTCATACTTTCTGTGACACACAGTGTCATACATAGTAGGTATTGGGTATTTGCTGATTGAATAGAAGTGAACTAAAGGAAGATTATGAAGGTAGTGTAATCAGTGAATATGTGGAGATACTCTATGAGTTCATGTGAAAAGACTGTTATTAATAGAGTTACTTAATAGGATGTTGTGGTTAGATGTTTAAAAATTGTCAGAGTTGTGACTATATCATACCCTCCTAGTAGTTCTGAAGGCCTGATCTAAGCAAATCCATTCACCTAGCTTTCACTATATGGTATATATACCATGGATATTAAGGTATATGTGCACTTTATTTTTTTTAAAGAATATTTGTGATATCCTTCAAAATTTCATATTTTGTATAGGTTGTAGTAGATTTTTCCTTGCAGTTAAAGACCTGTGAGCCAATTTGGAAAACCATTAGGACTCAGAACAGAGAGTAGAATTTCAGACTTTTTTTTTCTGATGTCAGGAAGCCTTTGGTTTATTGAAGTTAATACTTTGTTCTCATCAAAATGAGAATTTATCTCCTCTACTAGTGTATACTGTACCCTGTCTGTGGTTTCTCAAACTGAGTAATTTTTGTTCATGCCTTTTTATAAATCTTCCATTAAGGATTTGTTTAATGTACTACAGACTTATGTCTTGATATATTAATATTTTGTGGCAACTCCTATGTCCATTGGGCCAAAATGTTTACTACAGGATCAATTCCATCTCCTTTTCTAGTCATTTTTGTCCTCGATGTATTTTATATGTAAGTAGTCACTGGTAATATGCTATAGTTTTGCACCCATGATCTGTTGTTTACATTTTTAAGTAATTTACAGTTTTGTTTTTTAGGGTGTGATTTACCTTTATTTGTAGCCTTTAAACATTACTGAAACAGCAGGAAGATTTTAAGGCTGGATTTTGGGAAGGAAATGGCTCAGATTTCTTTTAAAAATGAATTTTTTGAGTATTTTAATTTTTAGTTGGAAAGACATGGTATATTAGAACATTTTGTCTAAGAGTCAGAATTCCTGGTTATGTTACATAATTTTTATGGACCACAGTTTTCCCATCTCCAACATAAGAATCATAATAACTACCTCAAGGGTTGTTGTAAAGATCATGCTGGGCAAAGTATGTGAAAACACTTTGAACATTGTACGTCTTGGAGATACTTTGCAGCATTAACTTTACTTGTTAATATAAGCATAGCTTTCTGATTTTTGAATTTTTATTGTTTTAATGATAGTTTAACTGATGAAGAGTCTCGGAAAAATTGGGAAGAATATGGAAATCCAGATGGGCCACAAGGTAATGATCTTAAAATTTCCAGTGTTGTAGGGGTGGATATTACAAAATTATAATTAGATTAGGAAGCCTATTTTTACTATTTTAGAAGGTAAGATACTAAGTATGAATATTTCAGAAGTTTGAGTGAAACATGTTCTGTGTAAAGTGTCATTTAAGTACCTTTTCCCCCCTTTTCCAAGAAACTAGCTTGAAGTGTTAGGCCTACATAATTTCTAGGGAAAAAAATACAATCAATAAATAAATATAACCAGTAAAATTGTTAAAGCACTTCAACCTAGCTTATAAAAGATGCTTGAAAATTCTATTTTTTTTATTGTTTTCTTTAAATAATTGCAAAAAATTAGGCCCCAAAGTAGGGGAAAAAATTCTTTTTGGAGTTATTCGGCAAGAAGTTATTTGAGTACTAAGTTCTCCATTAAAAATTGGAAATTATTGCCTTGTAAATTTGAGAATTATGAATTTAGTATAATCTGGTACTTTTATTTTTTTTTATCTTATGTAAAGCATTATATAATAAGTTAAAATTTCTTTTAGAAACTTGGATGTTTTTGTCCTTTTAGCCACAAGTTTTGGAATTGCTTTGCCAGCTTGGATTGTGGATCAGAAGAACTCAATTTTGGTAAGTTTTCTTAGTTTCAAAGCTATAGAAGTAGGATGGGATATATATGTATATGAGTATATATGAATATATATATATATATATCTATATTTAGACATTACTCTATTCTTGTTATGTGTTGCGTGTAACACTTAAGATAATGAGGGAGGGAGCTGGTCCATTTTGCTGTTGGGGAGGGAGAGTGACCTATGGTAGCAGAAATTCTAAAAGTAATCACAAAATAGGTGGCAGTTCTTTCTTTTGAAAAGTTTAAGAATGACTTCTAACCCATTGATTGGTGACCTTTCTTATATGTTTGTTCCCACTTTGTGGAATTTAAGTTATCTGAATTAAGTGTGGCACTTTTAGGGAAGAAATAGTGTTATAATTGTAATGTTTGTTACAACTTCAAAAAAAAAGACTTGGGATTCACTTATTTGTTGAACAGATACAGGAGATGAAAGGCAGAATATTTAAATGGATAGCAGTGGATTTGGAAATAGAGCACATGGTTTTGAATCCCATCTGTGCCAATTAACGATCTTTGTGCAGCCTTCTGCAAATCATTTGACCTTTTCATCTTCATTTTCTTCATCTGTAAAATAAGGGGTTTGGATTAGATTATCCAAAAGATCCAAATTCTAATCTTATGTTATGACCTACTTGCCATTTTTACTTATTGGTCTGCTTTGATTCATGTAAAGTATTTAAAAAATATTTTTATTTTAAAATGTCTGCAATGATTAATTATTATTTTATTTTATGGTAAAATGACTGATTTATGAGAATCATTGTGACTGGCCACTGCAATCTTATCAATTTTCCATAGGGATGTTATGCTTTGGCATGAGTTGTGATAGTGCTTGCCAGGTCCCATCTTGAGAATTATTAAAAGTAAAGGGAAGCAGTAGGTCAGGAATCTAGATTGACACAAGACATAGTTGTAAAAGTCAGAGCCTTGATAATAGGTTAGGAATCTAGGTAGATAAAACAAGGCATAGAAAGACCAAACCCAGGAATCCAGGATCTAGCTTGTGGGAGTCCAACCATCAGGATACCAGGCATGTTTGATATTGAGATATTATAGCTTATATAAGGGATTTGTCTATACTTGTAAATAAGTTAGCAGGTAATGGTAGATCCTGACAACATCTCTTATTGTAAAATATCTCTCTTTCCTAATCTTGTCTACAGAACGTCTCATAACAATTCTTGTATTCCTCATGATGTAGGTAACTCTTTTTTTCCCTTTTTCCCATCTCAGGTTTTGCTTGTATATGGGTTGGCATTTATGGTTATCCTTCCAGTTGTAGTGGTAAGAATTTTAAATGGGAATTTATTATGTTTTTTAGAATTAGACCTAGGATGGAATAATTGTAAATAAAAAAAAAATTTGAGCCTAAAAGTTGGAAACCTTAAAAATAGTTTTGTATGATATTTTATCTAATCACTTGATTAATATTGAATTAACATATTGAACATATTATTGCTCTATTTGGCCTAGAATTTTATTTAGGTCACTGTTATCTTAAGTTCTTTTCTTAAAACAAATTCTAGCTGAAACTTAAACATTTATGATATATGCTAATGTCTTGATTAAATACAGAAGGGATTTAGGTTTAACTGTCTAATATAAGCATCAACTTTTGCTGATGATTTGGAATAAACTGGTATTTATACCAAATTTCAATTTTTTATGTCTTAGGGCTCTTGGTGGTATAGATCAATACGCTATAGTGGAGACCAGATCTTAATTCGCACAACTCAAATCTATACATACTTTGTGTATAAAACCCGAAACATGGATATGAAACGTAAGTAAAGTAAATGTGATGTTCTAGTATTAGTTTTATACTTTTAGTTGCATCCTTCTCTGTACTTAAACTGTAAATCCTAGAGAATTTTATATTTAGTTAATGAAATTTTATATTTATTAACTGTTAGAAAAATGCCTGTACTGGAGAGATTCTAATTTCTTACATCAACTTTTAAATATTTTATTTCATTACTAAAACTACAAAAGGATACTAACATACTTCACATTTCTCATTGTTTGTATTTGCATTATTTATTTATATGGTTATTTTTCACCTGAAATTTTATGCTAAAACTAGATATACAATTTTATACTAATAAATAGAAGCAAATCTTTGGTATTTAGCATGTTGGAAGAAAGCTGCTAAGCTGTATTTGGGCTTAAGAAGATAACTTGACCCTGTTTCCTTTTGCTCATGGATTCTTTAATAAAGCTACATTTTTGTGCTACAAAACTACTTTTTTAATATTTTATTTTTCTCCTATTAAATGTAAAACCAATTTTTAACATTATTAAACAAATTATTTTTGAACTCTGAAACTACCTTTTATTAAAATAAATTTTATCCGTAACTTTTGTAGCATCCTAGAACCATTGAGTTTTAGAGTTTGAAAAAGCCCTCAGAGGTTTTTTAGTCTAACTCTTACACTGAAGCATGAATTCCCTCTATAATCTTTCACTAATTTGGTGCCCCACCCACCCATTCCCCAGTGATAAGGAACTCATTCTGTCCTAAGGCACTATATCTCCTGTTATATTTCTGGACAACTCTAAGAAGTTTATATCTTTCCTATGTTTTGCCCTCATTTTTATGTGTTTCTTTTTTCAGAATGAGGAACTTGTTCCTTAAGAGAACCATAAAAATATTTCAGATTCGCAACATTTACATATATATTCTATTTTGTTTATGTGTATCTTTACACAAAAAATGCTGAAACAGATTTTTGGACCCGTCTTGTACTTAACAATAGTTAGGTTCTTGGTTCTTACATCATTTTCCTTGAATCTCAGCACATATGACTGAGATATAAACAGATCTCAAATTCACGAGGAATGAATGATTATATTTCTCTATTCTTAAATCATATAATATCTTGGATAGTGTTAAGTATGAATACAGGTTTTTTACTTTTTTTAAAGTATTGCATGTTTATGATATAATATGATTTAACATTTCTGGTTGTTCTAAGAGCCTGACATTTTATTGTTGTGTTAAACATTTCAGTAGCATATGTTTTAGTAACTTCAAAATTGATGATACTTTAGTGCTACAAAAAAGGAACTTCCTCTTCAACCAGACAATGTGTGATGAATCCATGGTACCATATTGGAGAAGTTGATATGGGTTAAAATTTTGGATAGGTGTGGCTTTTGCCTCCAGGAATCTTTTTATTTTGCAATAGGTAAAGAGATGACTGCATCTCAGTTTTAGTTTAGGGACCCCTGGGCACAACTTTTTTGAATACGATTTCTTTAATTTGAACAGATCCTATTCCTTTTGGAGTATGAAGTTCAATAATGTATGTTTTTGCCAATTTGTAGCAATATGTTAGTTTTCACAGTGAGGCACGTTTGTCCCTCATAATAATACCCTAGCAATTGTCTTAAAAAAGATAAAATAGGGGAATGTTTTTGTACCCCAATAGGGAGTTTGGGTTTTTGGTATGGAGAGAGGGATAGGAGAACTCCCTTTTCCACAAAGTGGGGGACAAGGGAGACAGCAGCTGTAATGGGTTGGCTTAGAGAGAGGAGAGGGGGTTTGAAGATTTCCCCCCTTCTGCCTTCCCTCCTTAGCTAAAGCTGCTCTCCCCAATACACTTTTGTCCCTCGTGTCCTCACTCCACTACTCAAGACCCAAAGGTCTCCCCTTGATTCCATTCACTCACACTCAGCTTGGGGAACAGATAACTTTTAATGTTAATCCAATCAGATAATACAAAAGGAAAAACAGGCAGGGAAGAATGGGAAAAGGAAAGTGGGAAAAGGGGGTTCCTATCTCTATCTAAACCCTTTTCCTCCCTCCTTGAGTTTGGGGGAAAACTCCGGCCTTGGCAGCCTGAGCCCCCTGAGAGAAAGTCAGGTTGACTCACCCCTAGGCCACAGGAGCTGAGGTAAAGTCTGCTCAGGTTTCTCTTCAGAAAGTCCCTTCAATTGGGAAGTGTTGGGGGGAAGGATTTCCAGTCACCAGCAGGAAAAGTGGGTAACCCTTGGGAGAAAGTCTTTTTCCATCTTGTCTCTTTGATGTCTCCAGCCAGAGAGACCCTCACTCACTGCTCTCCCAGCCAGAGTCTTCTCTCCTCAGGAGTCAATTTCATATACTCTTCAGTTTGGCACTTTTTCTCTAGTGCCAGCCTCCATCACAGAATACATAGTAAAGAATTCAAGTTTGTTTCTGCCATTGTTGAAGTTTCAGTGATCATATTGTCATATATGATACAAAGTGGTATTTATTGCTTTAGTGTTAAGTTGTATAGGGAAATTTAGTAGATATGTAAATTTTTTTTTTCTAATTTTTATTATTTTGCCAGGTCTCATAATGGTTTTAGCTGGGGCCTCTGAATTTGATCCTCAGTATAATAAAGATGCCACAAGCAGACCAGCTGATAATATTCAGATACCACAGGTTAGTACATTTCCAAAAGTACTTTGACCGATGTTTAGATAGCAAGACCAGTGCTGCTCCATGTATATGTGTATGAATTTATGTGTGTGTGTGTATATATCTATATATATGTGTGTGTTAAGTATTTATCTCATTTACCTAGCTAATCAGAGAAATTGGCAGTATTAATTTAAAGAAGAATGAGCCTCCACTTACTTGCCCGTACAGCTTGAAGGCCAGAGTTCTTTTACTATCTCATCTTGCTAGGATGAAAATTCCTGAAACACTTGAAGAAGGTAATTATGATTCTAACATCTAAAAGGCTTTGATGGAACCAAAGCATCAGATTTAATTAGACCTCATGCTATAGTGTTTATATAGTTATTCAGTTTTGCTCAATCAAATAATTGCTCAAGGACCCTTTAAAAAAGAAATCTATATGCTGTGTAATTACTTTACAACTAACCTAATATGTCAGATATGTGTTAAAATTTTGTGTTTTGTTCCAAGGTGACAATTCTCATTTGGGGAAGGTTACTTTCAAGTTACGTGTAGCTTTTCTTAAAAGAAAAAATAAAAATTCTTCCTCTTAAGAGCTTTAAGATAATAGTGGCTCTAGGAGGCAGCTGGGTAGCTCAGTGGATTGAGAGCCAGACTTTGAGATGGGCGGTCCTAGGTTCAAATTTGACCTCAGATACTTCCCAGCTGTGTGACCCTGGGCAAGTCACTTGACCCACTGTTGCCTAGCCCTTACCACTCTTCTGCCTTGGAGCCAATACACAGAATTGATTCCAAGATGGAAAGTAAGGGTTTATTAAAAATAATAATAATAATAATAAATTAAGAAAAAAAAGATAATAGTGACTCAACCCCCACCACACCCCCACCCCCATATTTTATGGATTGAAGGTAGTGGTTGGGGTAGGGGAAGGGATGATGTGTATGATTCCATGAATTTTATTATGCTCTAGTCATAAAAATTAGAAAGTTTTTCTGAGATCTTTGATGACTTTATCAATACTTTTTATAGTTTTAGACCTATGGTCAGTACTGAAGCTTCTCTGCTTAGTTTCTATTGAAACCTTCAAAGGTCCAGAACACTGTTTAAAAATAAAGCCATGGATTGAAGCGTTTTTAGAAGCATCAGTAGTGATTCTGGGAATGTTATTTTAAGACCTTTTTAAATTGAAATTTTACCAAAAAAGTATTTATAAATTTTTTTTTTATCCACTGAAGAAATCTGAACAGATGTTTCTGAAAAGTAGGCAGTTAAATACTGATTAATTGAATGACACAGCAATTCTTATTACTGACATAAGTCAAGAATAAGTTCTAATTTTTGTGTTGGCTGCTGAGATCTTTATAAAATTTGTATCTTTTCATCAATTTTAAATATTGACTTGCGCACATCTTTTTTTTCTTAATCTGTTTTGAATAGATTAAAAACATGATGGATTCAGGGATCATATTTTCTATATTTAGTACAGTCAGGATCAATAGTGAAATAGTGCTCTGAATATTACTCTTTTAAAAAAATGTACTTCTTTGTTTGACTTAGTTAATTTGTTATTTATTCTTAGTTTTGTGCCCATCAGTAATTATAGTTAACACTTTGGAAATAAAGCAAAATTAAGTCTGCTGCAGGAAAAAAGTAGAGAAGTAAATTCCTAAGCTTAAGGTTTATGTTAAAAATCCTTTCTAATTAGGGTTGTCTAATTTCAATATGAAGTTTAGGACTTTTTAAGGTAACCTTATAAAACTATAATCAAAGCACATATTTAAGTTTTTCTTGCATGTGGAAGAAGGTTTATATAATTTTGTTGATACAGTTGATCTAGTCATAAAATCCAGAATGATTTCCCTGAGATCTTTGATTATTTTATAGATCAACAATTTGTCCTGAAAAAATGCCCTGCCTTACTTCAAGAAATGGTTAATGTAATCTGTCAACTAATAATAATGGCTCGGAGCCGTGAAGGTGAGGAAAAAACATAATTATCTTGTCCTCTTTCTTGCAACATGTAGATTACAATTCACAATATTTACAGATGTACTGATACTTAAGTGAATACTGACCATTAATGTTTGTAGTTTTGTTTTCCCCCCCTTTTTTTGTTTTATATAAGTACAATTACTTATAATAAAAATAAAAATGAATTAATTCACTATTAAAAGAACCTCACATATAATATAAATAGTTTTTAAAAATGAAAGAGAGGACATATAAGTATGAGGGTATGTTGTGTCATTTCTAAACCCAATTCTTTTAGCTATCTTTTTCAGGTCTTTCCACTTCTTTGTCCTTTGTCTCAGCCAATAAGTTAATAAATCCCAAAATTTGTTGTTTTTTAAAAAAGTTTCGTTGATGACTAAAGTGTATTTTCCATTACTAGTTCTGCTCCTTGTAACAAAGCAAAACCAATATTTGACAAAGGGAGTGTATTCTGTCGACACACTATTATATCCATAGATTCTAGCCTTTCTGATGAAAGGAGGGAGTTCCATAATACGTTCTCTGGGATCAAAATTGGTCCTTATAATTAATAAGCATTTGACTGCCTTTCAGCTTAATTTTTATGTTATGGTAATCTCTGTGTATATTTTCCTCATTCTTCACTCCACATTAGGTCTTTGGAGTCTTCCCATCTTTCTTGGAATTCCTTGTATGTGTTTCTTAGGGCACAAGAATAATTTCATCATGGTCATATAATATAGTTTGTTTAGCCATTGCAGAATTGATAGATGTTTACTCTGTTTCCAGTCAGTCAGCCAACAGGTATTTATTAAGAACTTATTATATGCCAGACTCTGTGTTTAGCACAGGTGATAACAAAGAAAGGCAAAAACAACAATTTATGGCATCTGTACCAGGAAAGACCTCCTAAATGAGGTGGAAATTGAGCTGAATCTTGAAGGAAGCAAGTAGAAGTGAGGAAGGACAGCATTTCAGGAATGTCCCCCCCCACCCCCCCAATAGAGGACAACACAAACAGTTAGGTATGAAGTGTCATGTGTAAGGACCATCATATAGCCCAGTGTAGCTGGATCATAGGGTACATGGAGAGAAATAAAGTATAAGAATACTAGATAAATAGGGAAAGGACCATGTCAGGAAGAACTTTAAATGCCACAGGAGGTATTAAAGAGCTACTAGAGTTATTGAGTAATAGGACAACATGGTCTCAGCACTGTGACTTGGGAAAATCACTTTGCAACCAAATGAAGAATGGATGGAGTGAATAGAGACTTAAGGCAGGGAAATGGGTTAGAGGGTTTTGGGCCTACACTTGGGTGGTGCCTATGTGAGTCAAAGGAAATGAATGTATAAAAGATGTAGGAGGTCTAAAGTGACAAGCTTTTGACAACATATTAAATACTTTGGGAGCATGAGAGTGTGTCTAGAATTACACTAAACTTGGGAGCCTAAGTGACTGAAAGGATACCCTATTTCAAAAGAAAATGGAAAGCTGAAGTAGAGACAGGGTGGGGAAGATTGTAGGGAAGAGATACAGAGATTTGTTTTGGACCTATTGAGATGTCTATAGGATATCTGGTCTTAGGTATCCACAAGATAGTTGGGAATGCAGGTGGGATTGGAATTCCAGAAAGTGATTAAAGCTAGATATATACATTCTGGGTATCATATACATAGAGATGGTACATGAACATTTTGGGGAATTTTTTTCCTAGTACTAGAGCCTTTGGATTTGGGAGGATTGTCAGAGCTGCTTTGGTTTTTGCTGCTACTAAACCACCGTCTTGGCTCTACTCCCTATTAAAGCCTTTGGAAAGAAAGCATTTTGTTTCAGTGTTACTACCAAGTTTGATTTCTGAAGATTTTAATTCTTTTCCCTGCCTCTTTTCTTTCCTTTTGAATCTTTTGGTGTTGGGTAATTCTCCATTATAAAAGTAACATTAGAGTCATACTTCATTGTTATTTTTTAACTTTTGGACTTACAAGGTGTGGAGTCCATTGGTAGTAATGCAATCACATCCTTTGAAGAAGATGTGAGGATTCAGTAGTAGGAAGGAAGGATTTAAAAAAAATAACAAAATTGTAGAACCACCATTAGTTTTATAAGAGAAGTTCATTTTCTTAGTGAAATTGACATTATGCCAGACGTTCCCACTTAGTGGAATATTTTTTTTTTAAAGATATTGACTTAAAAAAAGACATTGATTTAATTATTTATCTTATTCAGTTTTATTAGCTTCAAAATTGCCATAGGAGGAAGACTGAGAAGAAAGGCACACCTAAGTTTCAGATAAATTTTACCTTTAGCTACTCTTTAGATGAATTTATATCCTTCCATCAACATTAAAGAGTTGCTTACAAAACACAGGGAAAAAAACCTAATCTACTTACATTCTTCCCTATACTGTTAGCTTGTTCTTGCTGTTAACAAAGGGTACGTTATTTAGCTTATGACTGCCAGTAGAAGTGGTTATCAAACTAGTGGTTATGGCAAGAATGTTTTTTGAACCTTTGAAAAAAAGAATTTATTTTTCATAGTACTGTTCCTTTCTTGTTTATTTCTTGGAAAGGTAAACATTTTTTTTGTGTGTGGTTTGCTGGATTTAAAATAATGTTATTTCTTTTTTAGTGTATAAATATGTTGAATTAAATTCTCCCACTTACTTTTGTTGGTTATGTTAGTATATTGTAAAGCATGTGAAAAGTGCAGCCTTGTTTTTTTTAATTCTTTCTAAGAAAGGGAGTTTCGTGCTCCAACTTTGGGATCCCTGGAAAACTGTATGAAGCTTTCCCAGATGTCTGTTCAAGGGCTTCAGCAATTTAAATCTCCCCTTCTTCAGCTCCCTCATATTGAAGAGGACAATCTTAGAAGGGTTTCTAATCATAAAAAGGTATGTAGCTGACTGGGTTTTGGTTCTTTAAAATAAATGGAATTTAAATTTAAAGAGTTCTTTGAAATAAGTGTTTGTGTTAGTCCTGGTTTCATTGAATACCCCAAGATAATGATTCTTGTTTCTATATGAAGTAGAAAGAGACCCAGGTGTTGTTTTTGTAGTGGTTATAGATACTGTTGATATAATTGTATGGTGACCTTTTTAAAAAAATGAAATAAGCTAACTATATGGCAATACATAATAATCAAATTGATTGTGGCATTTTAATATTCAGTTAATTTTTTTCTCCCCAAAGTGTTAATGCTTTCAAACAATTTAGTTGTATTTGAGAAAAAGATAAAACAAAATGTTAAATTTGTTGTTTTTAAATTCTAAATATACAATACTTTGAAAAGCATAAAATATAAAATCTTTAACTTCATCTTTTTTCAGGTCATTGAAGTTCTAACCACAATGCTCATTTTCTTCTATTAATAGGCTTATTTAGCTTATTTTTCTTGTCTTTTTTTAAAGTTTAAAATCAAAACTATCCAGGATTTAGTGAGTTTAAAAGAATCTGATCGCCGCAACTTACTACACTTCCTAGAAGATGAAAAATATGAAGAAGTTATGGCTGTCCTTGGGAGTTTTCCATTTGTGACAATGGACATAAAATCACAGGGTAAGAAAGAGAGTTTTGTCACCGAACACTGCTGCCACTTTTGAAATACTAGTGCTCTTTTATTAGTTGGTTGCTTAAGAAATAAAAAAATAAAACCTTCCCTTCTCCACTATCACTTATAACCCAACAGTGATTGCTATATTAGGCTCACCAGGAAAATTTAGTTTATTTTAAAAAATAACAATGCACATAATTTTAAACTATATCTTATACCTCTCTCCCCCTATTTCAAAGTCCAGTAACACTAGCCTCCTTGCTGTTTTTAAACAAAATTCTCTATCTCCTGACTCTGTACACTTTCACTGACTATCCCTTTGTGTCAGGAATATTCTGTCTCCTTATTTCTCCTTCTGGCTTTCTTCAAATCCAAACAAATACATTTTTACAGAACGTCTTTCTAGGTTCCCCTTAATTCTAGTGACTTCCTTTTGTTGGTTATTTCCATTTTATCCTGCATGTAGCTTGTTTGTTTGTTGTTTCCTCCATTGGATGTGAGCTCCTTGATAACTGGGACTCTCTGCCTTGAATTGCTTAGTACTGGCCTGGTTACAGAAGCACTTTACTAATTTTTATTGACTGACTATGATTATATGTATAAGACTTTGACTTGGGAGAGCAGTTTGTTTTACTGAGCATTTGCAAAAAACAAACAAACTAAAAAACCCAAACAAACTGTTTTCTCCCCCCCAAAGCAGAGATGATACAAGTGCTACTCTCAGACACAATGAAAGTATTCAGTCTAGAATGTTAGATAACATACAACTAAATGGATTAATTTGTATGAATTGATTTGAAGCAGGTAGACTTGTAATGCCATGTGGTCAGGGAAAATTCAAGTGATGATCAGAACTTGGTAAAGTCTAGGGAACATCTTTGAAGGCTTCAACCAGGCGTGACCTGTGGCCTTTGTTATTAAGCCATTCAGCTTATTTGGACCTTTGCCTCATCTTTCTCTTGTGTTTTAACCTGTACATTTACCTCTTCCTCCATGTGGCTCTCATGGGAGAGTGGGAATAGTCAATATGGCATTAAGATCCTTTTCTTAACTTTCCAAAAAATGACATAGATTTATGTAGTAACAAAGGATTTTTCATTTTCAAAGTTTGGAAATACTGTCTTTGTGAGATAAAAGAAAGATATTTTTCATTTGATAAACTAAGACAGCAACATTTTACATTGTTTTATTATGTTTTTGTGTTTTAATCTAATTATATTTGATCCTTAGTCTCAATTTTGAGAAAAATGAAATATTTTCTTCAGTTTCTACCATTGTCAATAGGTTGGAAGCAAATTTCTCTCTCCATTGTGTTGCTTTTTTTAATGACATCTCGGTGACTTGGAGGTCAAATACCACTGAGTAAATTCAGCCCTCAGAGAAAGGAAGTTAAAGAACCAAAAAAACCAAAGAGACAGGAAACTGATTTCAGTGACACTGCTCAGCTGCTGCTGCTGCCCCTGACCCCCTCCCCCTAAGAAATTGTGATTGGTTCCTGAGATGTGATGTGTGAGAGTGGGTGGAGAAAAGAGCTTATAAGGTCAGACCAAGAGCTAGTCTTGGTCTTTTTTGGCATGAGTGTGGAGAACAGAATGAACCCTTGTTGGAGTTTTAGCTAAAGGCCCAAATGGTGTCTTCAGATTAGAAAGCTAAGTATTTCTACCTCTCTCCTACCTTTCCCTCTCTTTACTAGTACTACTTTGATTTAATAAAGTTATTAAGCTGCTATCATCCTCATAATTTTAGATATTACAAATATTAACAGCTATGTAGAAGATAACATTTTAGAGCTAGAGGGGTCAGATTTTATTTTTTAACCATAATATCAGCATATCTCACTTTCATGTATTCTAAATTCCAGTCAAACTGAACTACTTAATTTTATGCTTTTGATGCCATTCCCTAGCTTTAGCCCTTTTTATTCTCTTCTTCCTTACCTCCATTTGAATTCCTCCTGAGCCTTCAATGCAAACTCAAATTCCCCCAACTCAGGAAGGTTTTCTTGATCTCTTAATTCATACACATATTCATCTAACCCAGGGAAAAAAGGACTAAGCAATTTGAATTGGGACATGTGCCCTGGTTAAGATTGCTTAGCTATTAAGTGTGATGGATGTTGATAATACAATTAGGTAGATTTATAGTTATTTGAATGATGGAATCTTAATAATATTAAATAAATCAATGGAATGAATTCCACTTAAAAGGTTAGAGAGTATTGGAGAGGAATTAAAACCTAAAATGTCAGTGTTTTGTAACAGTGGAGTCACTGAAAGGTTTTTAAAAAGGGAGCTGAAATGTGATGTTAATAATGTTTAAGGGAAGTTAATCTAGCAGTAAAGTGTAGGACTTATTAAAGAGGTGAAAGGTTAGTGAGGTAGAGGCAGTGGATAAATCATTGTATGCTTTAGTAACTCATTGGAGGAGATAGTGGGAGAGGAAGAGGTGAAACCAAGAATGGCTTCCAATTTTCAAGTGAAGGTTATTGAGACACAAAACTAGAGAAATTAAGAGGTAGAGCTGATTTTGGGAAATGCAGTTGAATTTGATGGGAAGGCAGAATATCTAGCTACACAGGTCCTCCCAAACCTGATTTTTTTTTTTTAAACCCTTACCTTACATCTTGGAATCAATACTTTGTATTGGTTCCAAGGCAGAAGAGTGGTAAGGGCTAGGCAATGGGGTTTAAGTGACTTGCCCGGGGTGACACAGCTGGGAGGTATCTGAGTCCAGATTTGAACCTAGGACCTCCTGTCCCTAGGCCTGACTCTCAATCCACTGAGCTACCCAGCTCCCCCTCCCCAACCTGATTTTGAATGGCCTATGAACTTAGAATAATTTTTATATTTTTAAATATAATAAGATTTTATTTAGAAATGTAAAAACTATCAATAGCTTTGGAGTTTGCTCCCAAAAAAAGGGTAGAAAATCATTAATGATTAAAGTTCAGTAGAGAAATCAAGGTGAGCATTGTAGTATTATAGGTGATAATTTAAGCAAGGAGAGTAGGTAAGATCTCTGAATAGAGGGAGTGTAGAGAGTAAACAGAGTTGAGGACTTGGGCCATAGCTCATGCCCATATTTTTGGAGGAGAATAAATAGGAGAACAACCAGGGCACTACTATAATATTACAGAAGACAAAGTAGGTTAGTTATAATTCTACCCTATCAGTTTAACTCCTTAGAAATATAGTAATGCCAGATTAATAAAATATTTAGTAGAATTTTCAGATTATTACAAAATTACAATTTCATATTAACTAATGTTTAAAAATACAATTTATTTCATGATCACCAAAGTATGAAATTCATAGGGGGCTTTTTTTGCTCTAAGCTGGTTTTGATGAAATTTCACTGTTCATTTTTTAACCCATTTATTCCTTTTGTCTTACAGTATTAGATGATGAAGATAGCAATAATATCACAGTAGGATCTCTTGTCACAGTATTGGTCAAATTGACAAGGCAGACAATGGCAGTGAGTAATTCTTTGTTGATTTGCTTAAAGAATCTAAAAATGTGGATGGGGTTGACTCCCATATTTTCTTTTTTTTTTTTTGGTTGAACTTATTTAGTGGTACTTTTACCTTAACGTCTCTGGGATTTCATTGGTATGAATACTTCTTTCATAGGTGCAAATTGTAGTCCTCCCCCAAGAATTTTATAACTTGCTATGGCCAGATGTTATCTGGTGACTAGCCTGATGTCAGAATTAAGGCTGGGCCCTTATTCCAGATCTTTCTACTTTGTTAGGATCTACCACCATTTGTGTTCATTTGGTGTGTAGTCTTTTAAGAACCCAAGTTTACCTTTAACTCCATAGATTTTTAAATAAGGAATTTTCAGTAGTCAAAACTGTTTTCTTTAAGAATGATATACCTATTTTCATCCATTTTTGAGATGAGGTCCCCCCATTTTACCCAGGCTTGAAGTGCAGCATTTACTCACAGGCCCAAACCTAATAGTGGTTGATAGAAGAGCTTTTGCCATGATCCATTTTCAACCTGATTTGGTTCACTCTTCCCAAGGAAGCTATTGAAGAAATCACCATATAGCAAAAAACTAAGTTATTCCAAAAAATATTTTGGTGCAAACATCTTTGAAAATTAAATAAAATATTCTCTTGTGTCTTGTATTTGAATGCCAGATTTTCTTATCAGCTCTGGTCTCTTCATAAGAAATACTTGAATCTTGAATCTCCTTTATTCCTTTACACATGCGCACGCGCGCGCGCGCGCACACACACACACACACACACACACACACACACACACACACACACACAAGATTATATTAAATTTTTGCTGGGCAGATTATTTTTGGTTATAATCCTAGCTCTTTTGCCTTCACATTACAAGCCCTCCACTACATTATAGTGGTAGCTGCTAAATCCTGTGTAATCCCGACTATGGCTCCTTAGTATTGGAATTAATTCATTTTGGCTGCTTACAGTATTTTCTTTTTGACCTGAGAGCTTAGAATTTGACTATTCCTAGGAATTTTTATTTTGAAATTTCTTTCAGGAAGTGATTGATGGATTCTTTCAGTTTCTACTTTGCACTCTGGTTCTAAGATATCTGGGCAAAATTTCCTTTGTAATTTCTTGAAATAGAATGGCTAGGTTCTTTTTCTTTTTCTTTTTTTTTTGATCATTGCTTTCAGGCAATTCAATAATTCTTAAATGATCTCTTCTTGATCTGTTTTTCACTTGGCTCTTCTGATGAGATATTTTATAATATCTTCAATTTCAAACTTTTTACTTTGTTCTTTGTTTCTTGATTTCTCATGGAGTCATTAGTTTCCTCTTACTTGATCCTAATTTTTATAAGGAATTCTTCAGTGATGTTTTGTTCTTCATTTTACCAGTTGGCTAATTCTAATTTTTTATACTCTTTACTGAGCTGTCAACTAATTTTTAAAACATTTTTTGCTCCTTTTTAATTGGATTCTTCCTGAATACTTATTGGACTTGTGTCCAATCTTTAATTATTTTTTTGAGGCTTTGCCAGTTGATGTTTCTAAGTCATTATCTTCTGTGTTTCTTGAGCTTCCCTGTCACCATAATAGATTTTTTTGATTTAGTTCTTTTTTTGTTGTTTACTCATCCTTGTAACCTTTTTTGAATTTCATATTGTATTAGGCTGTGCTCAACTCTATGGGTTGGTGGAGGGTATCTAGCCTGGGCTTTTGGTAGAAGAGAGCCTCTAAGTTTTTGATACTTTGCAAGTGATATAATCTAGAAAGATACCTGTTCACTGCCCTTCTTGTTTTGGATATGCAAATTCCTGACCTGCTTTGGGTCTCTTGGCCTGTGTATTTTTGAGTTTCTGTAAATAGATGCTGGATTCAGTCATTAGCTAGCCAACTGAGAAATTCTACAATTTCAGAATGGCTATCTCTCCTTTGGTTTTGATTTCCTGACCTAACCTAAAGGTTAGAACTGAGGTCCCCTAATACTCTTGGGCTCAGAGTTGCATAACTATAGTTCTGAAACTCATTCTTTATTTCATATACAAGTAGGTCCCCTGTTCCCTAGTGACTATAGCTATTTCCCTCTGTCCTGAAACTGTGACATGGAACTGAGTAATGGACTATATAGCTTTCAGATGGCATTTATTCCTGTGCTAGTACTAGAATGGGGGTCCCTTAAGATATCTTTTTGCCTAGGTATTTCCATCCTTGGGCATTCACTTATGCTGCTGCTGCCACCACCATAGCTTGCTGTTGTTTCCATCTCTTGTAGCACTACTGTGCTATGCTCCCTGCCAGCCACACCCCACTCCAGTGTCAGCATGTTTCTCTTTTCTTAAACTGCCCTGGAAAAAGAATTCATTATGACTTTCTTAGTTTTCTTGATTAGGATTTAGTTTGACACATTTTCTAGGTTGCTGTAGAGGGAATGTATTGGGAGAGCTAGACAAATATGCGGGCTCTCATTCTGCCATCGTGACTGCTATTACTAACTAATAGAGAAATGTGTGTTGGAGGAAGAGAGAAGTGTTATAATAGCCAGTAGTAGAGATAGGTAAGGAGAGGACTTAATGCTTCTTGAATGGTTATCTTTGTTCTGGGCATGAAAATGGCCTATCAGTTCCCTAGTACTTGACATTTCTGGTCTGGACAAACTTGTGGTGCTGTATGTACTCTGTGTTTTTCTTCAACTGAATACTGCTGTGGAAAATTGAGGTCTATATTATTAGGCTATTAATTTACCTGCCATAATAAATCAGTTATATAAAAGAAAATAGCTTTATGTCCATTTTAGGGGGGGAAGAAAAATGTTCCTAATCGTTTTGTTTCCAGTTGCAAGGGAACCCTTGATATTTTGGCACATAGTAGAAATTTAATATATGTTTTTATATTGATTAAATGATAAGTAGTACTATTTTACTTCTAGCTATTAGATAAATTAGTAAATTTGGTTATGCTATTTAATGATCCCTTGGCATATATTGTAATAAATTCCTTTAATGTTCAGATTGCTAGGTCTCAGGTCTTACATCAATATGTTAGGAATACTTATTTACCTTAACAGAAAATTATTAGGTTATCTGACATAACTACTGTCTCTTATTTGAACCTAAAAAGATTATTAAATATAAAAACACTTTGGATTCCTTAATGAAGGAGAAAAGCAAACAAATAAAGGCTAGAGTTATCACAAAGAAAAAACTGCTAATTTCAATTACACAAAATTGAAAAGCTTTTATGTGAAACAAATAAATGCAACTCGATTCAAGGAAGCTTTTAATTAGGAAAAAATTTTGCATCAGATATCTTTGATACATAATTAATTAACACAAATTTGAGAGACAGTGAGTCATTGTCTAATAAACGAGTGGTCAAAGGATACAAACATACTTCTTAAAAGAAAAATTACACACTGTTAATAGCTATATGAAGGATTGTTCCCAGTCACTACTAAGAAAAATGAAAATCAAAGCAACTCTTTGGTGGCACCTTATATCCAGTAAATTGGCAAAGATAATAAAAGATGGGAAATAATTAATCTTTTGGTGGCTGCAGAAAACCAGGCATATTAATTTACTTTTGCTGGGGCTTTAATTGATCCAAACGTTTTGTAAAACTAAAAATAAAAGAACCTTGGAAAGTATTACCTGCCCCCCACCCCTAGGATTACTGAGGAAATAAGTGGGAAATATAATAAATACTTCATAATTGAAAAAAATTTTAATTAAAATCAAAATTAGTCTGATATAAAGAGATCAATAAAAATTTTGAAAATGTAAAAAAAAGCTTTATGTAGTTTTTGCTTTAAACAAATTTACATTGTACAAATTCAACTTTACAGAAATAATTCTGAAAGAAATCTGCATTCCAAAAAACCAATTGTGTTAATTCTATTGTACAGTATTGCTTTCTCCTTTCTTGCTCTTTGGTTAGAGCTCTTTGGCTTCTTACCCACTGACCAGGAAAAACCCAACAAAAAACCACTTCAATTGAAAGTGCAAGAACTTTCTGAGAAAATCCTAGTCAATATGTGAGATAGCCAGGACTTATTAATTCCATTTATTCCTGACTCCAAAGGCTGACTTTGCATACAATCTCAAGTTTTAATTGGAATAGAAAATTTCATGTTTTAACTCTTGGGAATTGTTAAAATTTAAAATGGAATATTTTGTATGTTCAATTAAATACATATTAAGTATTGTAATGTATTACAATGAATGAACTATTTGTTGTTACATTCTGCTTTTCATTCAAGAAACTTATTGGTGCTTTGCATTTAAAAACTTGTAAGATTGATGAGATGGATTTTAAGATGAAAATATAGGTGAAATTTTGCACCTAATGGAATTGATACTGTTTTGTTGTAAAAATGCTTTATATTCTGGCAGTAAATTTGCTAATTGACTTAATTTTTTTTTCTCCCCTCAGGAAGTATTTGAAAAGGAACAGTCCATCTGTGCTGCAGAAGAGCAGCCAGCAGAAGATGGGGCAAGTTAATTAAGAATTTGGGCTATTGTAGACACCTGCAATAATTGATTTTAGAAATATTTTATTTGGGGAACTGATTGGCTCATTTGTACACTTTTTTAGGAAGTTAAACCATTTATTATAGTTGTTTTTATATAATTTACTTATCTTCTGAAATATACTCATTACTACAGTTTTTAGTTGTATGTGTTTTGTTAAGGTAATTGCATGCAAAATTAAATTTGACATAATTGGATTTTTAAAAAAAATGTGCTGCACTTAACTTTTTCTTGTTATATTATAGCAAGGTGATGCAAACAAAAATAAGAGTAAAGGATGGCAGCAGAAGAGTAAAGGACCTAAGAAAACTGCTAAATCAAAAAAAAAGAAACCTTTGAAAAAAAAGACAGCATCTGTGCCATTGCCTCAGACAAAGCAGCAGAAGCAAAAGCAGGCAAATGGGATTGTTGGGAGTGTAAGTGTTCTGTATGCAGTCAAAATATCTTCTTTATTATAGTTTATTAATTAAGTAAATAAGGAAAAGATTCCAGAGTTATAGCTTATGAGTGAGTTAATATATTTTATACTGCTATTTTCCTCATCCTTCTACCTTTCGACCAGAATTGCATTTGGGAAAGGGATGACTAAGCATTTTGTCACTTGTTACTCAAACATGTATGTGTAATGGATTCGTTTTGTCATTACTTTAGAATATTTTTGAAAAGGTTTTAGGTTAGAGCCAAGATGGCAGAGGAAAGGGAGGGTGTATTCTAGATGAATTCTTTTAACAGTCCCTTCTAAACAACTCTAGAAAATACATCAAATCAAACTGTAAAGTGGCATAACTAACAAAAGATTGGAATGAGACTTTTTTCTTTCTTAGAACAACTCAGTAGGGCAGGAGAGGTCTTTGGCACTGAGGTAGCCAGGAGTGCAATTAAACAGTGATACCAGCTGTGGGCCTTAGAGGCTATAGCGATAGCAACAGTAGCATTAGAACCAGAAGCTTAATGCCCAGGTAAGGTAATAGTATTAAACATGTGATCAAAAAGTCCAGAGGAACCCTTTGCTAGTATTGTAATAGAATCAGGCACCATTTGGCAACTTCATTGTCTATTACCTAGTTCTAGGTTGTAGTTCTAGGATAGAGAAGTATGCTTATGGTTACAAGGGAGGAGGGACTTTATGTTGGTAAGGACCAGAATGCAGACCAAGTCATCAATGATCACACCTCTCTCCCTGGATTGTACTATCTTGGAAAGCACTGAAAATTTATTCCACAGAACGAGCTGTGAAAACAACTCTGAAAAAACCTGAAGTTTGGGATAGTGACTCCCCTCCATCTTCTCTCCTACTTTTAAGTGAGCAGAGTCCATCTCTAACTTAAAGTTCAAACATAAGAAATAGGCTGCAAAAATGAGGTACCTTACCTCTACTCCCCCAAAAAGAATCTGACCATAAAAAATCAAATAAACTATGGTGACAGGGAAGCTCAAGATATAAACTTGGATTGAACATAAGTCCAACAAGAATTCTTAGAAGAAGGAAAGAGATTAAAAATGAGCAAAAAGGTTTTAAAAATCAAATGAGTAGTTAATGATAAATTGGGAAAGGAAATGATAACTGTTGAAGAACATTATAAAAAGAAAATACCTCAGTATAAAGAAAAACAAAAAAATTCTAAAGAAAATACTATCTTAAAAATCAGCATTGGCTAGTTGGTGAGAGAAGTACAAAACCTCACTGAAGAAAATAATTTCTTAAAAATTACAGTTGGAGAAATGGAATCTAATGAGACATTGAGAACAATAAAGTAAAAAATAATTTTTAAGAAATAAGAAAATTTGAAATATTTCATTGGAAAAATCATGACCTAGAAAATAGGAGAGAATTTAAGAATTATTGGAATATAAGAACAGTTAGGTGGCTCAGTTAATAAAGAGCCATTCCAGGAGACGGGCAGTCTTGGCTTCAAATCTTGCCTTAAATACTTCCTAGCTGTGTGACCCTGGCCAAATCACTTAACCCCCATTGCCTAGCCCTTACTGCTCTTCTGCCTTGGAACTGATACTTAGTATTGATGCTAAAACAAAATTATTGACACTTGAAAAACAATTTAAAAAAAGAACCTAGACATCATATTTCCAAAAATTACAAAGGAAAACTATCTAGATATTTTAGAACCTGAGATCAAAATTGAAATTGAATGAATCCACCAGTTACCTGAAAGAAATCCTCAAATATATTATAGCCAAATTCCAGAATGCTTAGGTTAAGGAGAAAATACTGCAAACAGATAGAAACAACTAATTAAAATACTGTGGAGCTATAGTCAGAATAACACTGAATTCAGCATATATATATATTATAAAGGAGTGATGCTATAAAGAATATTGGTATTCCAGAAAGCAAAGGACCTAGGATTATGATCAAGAATAATCTGTCTAGCAATATTGAATATAATCCAAATAAGAAAAAATGGATATTTAATGAGCCAATGAGCTAATGAGAAGGGCTTTGGATATGGCTTTAGTGACAAGTATATATTTACCATCAGGAACTAGCCTTATTACTTGCAGACAGTCTGTGTATAGGATGGTAAATTTTTTGGGCCATCTGCAGATCACAGAATGATTGTCATCTCTGTGAAATAAGTGAATACCCACATTGACAAAATGGTAGATTCTTGAAGTAATGACTTTGAAATATGGATAACACAAAACTGCAGAAGTGTACAATATTTAATCTTGTGAAGGATCTGTTGGATCTTAAAACTTTAAGTAAAAATATTGTTAGCATTTCATTTTGAAGTAGATTTTAGAAAGCCTTTTCATTTAAATTCTCAGACTATATTATCTCACCTAACCAGCTAGCTACCTGAACCTGATATTTTCATATTTTAGTTCACTAAAACTTTTTTTAGTGTCTGTTTTATTGTACTTGGCTGTGGGTATACAAAGATAAAAAAAATAACTAACCTCTATCTTCAAGGAGCTTGCATTCTACCTGGGGGAGTTAAGCATGGGTTACTTAGGTGATTTTTTTCTCCTGAACCTTTCTGGTCCCAGGTAATTACATGTTTTCTGCGACTTAATTTTTTTTTCCTAGGAAGCTGCCATAAAAGAAGATGAAGATGACATATCTGACAAAGGCAGTGACTCTGAGGAAGAAGAAACAAATAAGGACTCCCAAAGTGAAAAAGATGATGGAAGTGACCGAGACTCTGACAGAGAACAAGATGAAAAACAAAACAAAGATGATGAAGCAGTAAGCCTTCCATTATTATTAGATTTCTGAACTGCTCCTCTATTTAACCTTTGTTTTTTTTTGACATTTAAAAAAAATATATCTTTTTAATAGTATTAGCATATTATTTGGACCTTTACTTTATAATGAAGAGTTTTTGGTAAGGGTTACAAAGCAGGTTGGGCCAAGGCTACTAATAGATCTCTTTTATTTGTCACTCCCAAATCCCTTCTTTAACCACTCAACTAGTGTTTACCCAAAATGGTCTTAGTTCTAAAGTGTTTCTTTGGTAGGTGTTTTCTCTGCCAGCATCAATTCCTGGAATTCAAGGACAGACTAGTGAAATTTCCCAGGTGATTAGCAGTAAGCTTTGAACTAGCAGTCTTATCCTTCCCCCACCCCCACACCCCCCCACACCCTTACTTTCCTTCTTAGAATCAATACTATGTATTGGTTCCAAGGCAGAAGAGCAGTAAGGACTGGGCAATGGGTGTTAAATGATTTGCCCAGGGTCACAAAGCTAGGAAGTCTCTGAGTTCAGATTTGAACCTAGGACCTCCCATCTCTAGAACCTGGCTCTCAATCCACTGAGCCACCCAGCTGTCCCCTAGAAAGTTTTATTCTTTGGAATTTTCTTAATCTATCACCTAATCTTAGTCAAAGAGTAAGGAAAACATTGATACTACTTCTGAAAAGAATAAAGGGCATTGAAAGGATGGCAAAGAATACAATTATGGGTCTGTATTCAGCACACCACTATTGATTCAACATTAACAGTTCGGTTCAAATAGACATTAAGTGTGCTTAACACTGTGCAGAACACTGTGCAAAGAAATGGGAGGGATAGAGACCTTAGATACATAGAAATATACATTTAGTTGGGTTAGGTGACACAACTATAATGTAAAATCATATATAATAATTATAAGAATAGTGGAGAATAGGTTTAAGGAATTCAACCCTTAATTCATAACTGAATAAAGTGATTAGATTTTGAGTTGAATTTCAAAGATATTTGACAAATGGGCAAAGCAGAACATTTTTGGTATAGCCAATAACATAAACAAATGCATCTATCTAAGTAAAGTATGTCATGAAAAAGGATGGCAAATAGTAAACTTTAGCTTTTATAATTAATTGCATAAAGAGAATATCAGAAATGTGTATATATACATACACACACACACACATATAATGAATCAGAACTTTAGATGGTAGGCATTTGAAGGCTCCAATTTAGGTTTTGAACCCAAAGTACCTCGTTGCTATATATTTCATCATAAGATTATTGATGAACAGATCAGAAGAGAGAAACTGGAGACAGAAATATATATATTTCTGAGTTAGGAAGGTTTTGCAATAATTTAAGAAAGTGGTTAGGTAATAGGAGTAATAGAAGAGTACTAGATTTGCAATCAGGAAGAGATGAGGGCTAATCCTAATCTATGACTTTTGTCTGGGATTATAGAAGAGCCACTTAACCCTCAGTTTCCTCATCTGTAAAATGGGGATGGTAACTATTATAGCTTCCTCTGATTAATAGTTTAAGCTTATAAAGCTTTAAACTACATGAATATTTTTGACATACCTTGTATATATAAAGCATGTTACAAACTTTATAGAGCTAGATAAATGTTAGCTATTATCAAGGACTCTGCTAGAGCAGTGGTAATGGGTGTAGGGATGGAGGGCATTGAATCAATCTTTACCTGTATTGGCAAAGACATGGCATGGAGGCCAGAATGTGCTAGAGGGGACTGCTCCATTCCCCCTCTCCACTGTGTCCAAGGACATTTTTTGCATGCTCTTTCTATCCAGCTGCCACTTCCTCCCTTGTAAAAGCCAGCCTTACATATAGCTCGTGGGTCATTGAACTGAGATGAGAAAAATTATTCTGGGATCACAGGGGGGTCGAACTGACAGAACAGACACGCAGACATCCTTCTTGCTGATATAAAAATAAAATGGCAAGTGCAAAAACTAATAAAGCAATGGATTTGATTATTATTTGTAAACTATTTCTTGATACTTTGCTTGCTTCACTTACAAAGTATCTTCAGTTTATATCAGTGAAGTGAAACTCATAAGTGAACTTCTTTTCAGGGCCAGGCGCAAGGATGCTAAAGAGACTCTTGTTATAAAAAAATATAATATTTATTGAAATATAAGGATAAAAAGGATTTCTAACTCTTAAAGGATTCTAACTCCAGTCAAATAAATCTCTCTGGTTCCACAAGGAACCTCTTCTCCTGTTTTCTACAGGCTACACTAATCCTTCCTAATCTGACTAACCCAAATTTTCCCTATTCTACAATAAACTATACTATTATCTTTATAATTCTTAACTTTGCCTCCAAGTTATAAAAATAACAAAGGCCAACTGGTTGAGTCTCAACAAGAATTAAGTTAGGACTCTGAGCCTCAGCAAACTCAGTTCAAACCAAAGACCAGGTCTTTCTTTGGTCTTCTCAGAGTTAAACAATCTATAGAGACAGTAATAGTTAGTCAGTAGTGTTTCCCAAGTTGGAAAAAAAAAACCCCAAAACACTTAACTTCTTCAGGTCCTTACCTCAGACAGTGAGAGAGAGAGTGAGAGAGGCAAAGATATTATCTCCTCAAAGCCCTCAGAGCAAGAGTTTCTGTGTGTGACTGACAATTGCCAGAAACCAACTGACACCGTCTTAGCTCTGTTTGACACTCCCAGTTCTTTCTCAAGCCAGCTTCTCTACTTCTTACCTCTAAACTAATAAAACAATACTTATTTTCTGATAACATCCTTATATTGGGCAGTGACAGTTTAATGAGTTGGGGTACATAATTTATAGGGAAAATGACAGGCTAAGGGATTAGGTAAGCCTTTTGCAGAGACAGTGGTTAGTAATGAATGATTTATAAGGTGCAGACAATGGATTTAGATTACCTCAGTGGTTCTGAACAGTTTTCTATAGGATAATAAATCACAATTAACATGTCAATTCAACATATCAATGTGTGATCCAGTTTTGTATAGAATACTGTATGCTCTTCTCACTGAATTCTTGCATCAGTAATTTTCTTGGCAGGATATAACAGTATTTGTGAAGGGATTGGATTAAGCTACATGTCTTAACTAGCTAGCTGATGACTCTGATTTTATTGGGGCCTACTCTCACTTCTGAGGGCTACATTCCCCCTGCTGTCTGAGGTAAAGTGGGGGGCTCATAGGCAGCTTGAAGTTGCGGTTTGGGCACATAATCTCGAAAATGTTTATCAGTGCTGGGCCATACTGTGGAGATGAACTCATTAGGGCTTGTTAACTGATTGGAGGAGTAGAAATAAGAAGCTAACAAGATTTCATGCATGGGGAGATTGGATAAATCGTAGTACTGTTGACAATTTAAGAAGGTGATTGAATTAGGGCTTCTTGGGAAAGATGTATAGAGTGAGAAATCAAAACTTTGTGAGACAAATTGAAGCCATAACAGGGAAGGTGACTAGAAAATTAGGAAAAGATCAAGGGCCAGGTAAGGGCAAGTTTAATGTGGTGGAGAAATAGGATAGATGGGAAAATAAGGGGTTATAGTTGATGAGTAGAATTTGAATATAATAGAAAATTGGAGCTATTAAAATTTCATGGGATATTGTAGTCTTAGGTATGCTGGGAGAAAGGTGATTGTTGAGATTGAAGAATGTTGTGGTCAGGAATTAGAGGGGTTGTCTGTGTGAATGTTGAAGTTAGTTGGATGTGAGAGAAAGAGAAAGACCATGAATAATTAGGTGAGTGACCTGGAAATCAGCAAAGGATAATAATGAAAATGGTGAGAAAATTGTTTGTTGCATACTCTTTGAAAAGGAGTTGGAAGCAAGGAGTATAGTAACTACACAATACACAACTGATATGTGGATACATAAAAGCACGAATTTATTTTTTTCTAGAATTTGCAATGTGGAGTTGTCACTTTAATTTATAGGAAAAGGTAAAGTATGTTATGTAGGCCTCCAGTAGGATGACTTAAGAGTATATAGCATTTTAACCTTATTGCCTGATTTAAAAGTAAAACAATCTGTTACTTTAATTATTCAATAGGAGTGGCAAGAATTGCAACAAAGTATACAGCGGAAGGAAAGAGCTCTGCTAGAAACCAAATCAAAGATAACACACCCGGTTTACAGTCTTTACTTTCCTGAGGTGAGTTGTATTCAGGGTAGTCTTTTTCAAGGTTAACATTTTTTTCCCCCTTTCAGCATTTCACAATTGTTTGTATGTTTTCTGTGCTATAAGTGTAGTCCTGATGTAGGTGGTACTAGTGATTTGCTTAAAAAGGTTCACTTGGATATCACAAGTGACATCTTTCATCTTTCAAGTAACAATTCCTCTTTGGGGCTGAGTATTTGATTATATAGGAAGAACCTCCACTCATCTCTTTGAGACACACTTTTTTTTTTTTCAAATGTGTTTTGATTTGGGAACAATTTTTGACAGTTGTTTTTTGACATTTTAGAATTTAGGTTTTCTACCTCCCCTCCACCTTGCTCAGATAGTGAATAGTCTGATATGGGTTATACCCTTCCTTTTATGTAATACATATTTCCATATTGCTCAAGTCATTATAGAAGGCAAATATCACACATAAAATAGAAATCTCATGAAGGCAGTATCGTGGAAAAATGGCATGCTTTGATCTGTATTCAGACTGCAGCGTTCCTTTTTTGGGTACAGATGGCATTTTCATCATGAGTCCCTTATGGTTATCTTAGAGACTAGCATTCCTGATGATGATTTAGTCCTTAATACTTGATCATATAATATTTCTCTTACTATACACATTGTTTTCCTGATTCTGCCCACTTAATTTGCATTAGTTCATAGAAATCTTTCCAGGTTTTTCTGAACTCTTCCTCTTGATTGTTCTTTATGACTCAATAGTATTCCATTACAACCATTTATCCTCACAACTTGTTCATCTATTTTCCAAGTGATGGACAACCCCCCAGTTTCTCATTTTTTTGCCACTACAAAAAAGAGGTGCTAAAAATATTTGGTACAGGTAAGGTCTGATCTCTTTGGGATATAGATCCAGTAGTAATATTGCTGAATGAAAACATATGTATAATTTTGGCCCTTTAAACCTGGTTCTATACTGCTCTCTGGAATGGTTGTATTGGTTCACAATTCTAATAGCAATTATATTGGTGTCCTAGTTTTCCCATATACCCTCCAACATTTATTTTTTTCCTTTTTGATCCTGTTAGCCATTCTGATAGGTACGATATGGTTTCTCTGAGTTGTTTTAATTTGCATTTCTCTACTCAGTAGTGATTTGGAACATTTTTTTCATACTGGATAGTTTTAATTTTTTCCTCTGAGAACTACCAGGTCACATTCTTTGACCATTTTTCTTTTCTTTCTTTTTTTTGACCATTTTTCTATTGGACAGTGCTTTGTATTCTTATAAATTTGACTCCATTCTCTATATTTGAGAAATGAGGTTTTTGTCAGAGACATTTGCTATATTCCCCCCAAAATTATTGTTTACCTTCAAATCTTGGTTGTGTTGGTTTTATTTGTAGAAAACCTTTTTAATTGAATGTAATCAAAACTATTTCATTTTTCGTAGTGTTCTTTATATCAGAAATTCTTCTCTTTTCCATAAGTCTAACAGGTAAACTTTTCCATGTTCTCCTAAATTCTTTGTGGCATCACCCTTTATTTATATGTTAAGTTATTTATTTTGATTTTATCCTGATGTATGGTGTGAGATGATGGTCCATGCCTAGTCTGACATACTGGTAAGCTTTCTAGTTTTCCTACTGGTTTTTGTCAAATAGTGAGTTCTTTCCCTAAAACTTTGGATATTTGGGCTTATTGAATATTAAATTGTTTTGGACGCTAATTGCCTTGTATTGATTACCAAATCTATTTCATTGATCTACCACTATTTCTTAGCCAGTACCAGATCATTTTGATGATTACTGCTTTAGTGTAGTTTAAGATCTAGTATGGCCAGGCCTCCTTTCATGCTTTTTTTTTTTCATTACTTCTCTTGATATTCTTGGCCTTTTGTTTTTCCAGATGAACTTTTTTGTTATTTTTTTTCTCGTTCTATGGAATAATTTTTGGATGTTTTGATTGATAGGGCACCTAATAGATAAATTAATTTAGGTAAAATTGTCATTTTTACTATACTGTTTCAGCCTATCCATGAGCAATTAATATTTCTCCAGTTGTTTAGATCTGATTTTATTTGTGTGAAGAATGTTTTGTAATTGTGTTCATATAGTTGATGGATTTATTTTGGTAGGTATACCCCCAGACATTTTATATTAACTAGTTATTTTGAACCGAATTTCCTTTTCTATCTCTTGCTATTGGATTTTGTTGATGGTACATAGAAATGCTGATGATTTATGTGGGTTTATTTTGTATTCTGAGATTTTACTAAAGTTGCTAATTATTTCTGGGTTTGTTTGTTTGTTTGTTTGTTTTTGGTGTCTTTGCTGCTATTAAATTCATGAGCTACTACCTTAGATCTAAATAAAGCTTGATAGGGAGGTATTTCTCTGTAAGATTTCTCAAATAAAATTCTGTACTTATTTTTGACTTGAGGGATTCAGATTCTTCACATGCCTTGGCCAAAATATAAGGCTGGTCATTTCCCAGGTGAAATTCACCTGAGAGGTATGGAAAATTTAAGAGCTAAATATTCTAAGTTTTGCTACATGAATCTTGTTTTGAAGCTGGTATATAGTCAAAATCTATTTTTATTTAACAGCAGATCAACAGTACATAGGATCAGACTCTATTTAAAAAGTTAAATATTTACTTGCTTATGGAATAGCTCAGTGTATTTATGGAAACACTGACCTTGATAAATGGGCCCTCCTAAATAGAATTCCTTTAAATGAAGTTATCCTGTATGATAGAGACATGAAGAGAGAGAGGTTTTGCAGGACTTGTGGACCAAGATGCAAGAGCCAGGATTCCAATAGAATGTTCCCAGGAGGGGCAGTTGGGGGCTTTTGCTGACCACACTGAGAGGAGAAATTGGGCTTTTGGTCTCTGTGTCTCTGACTGGAGGTCACTCTCTCGCTCCCTGGAAGTTTGAGGTTGGCTGAAAGACCTTTTGTGAGGCTGACTTGGTTTTTTGAGATTTCTCTGGCCCTGAGCAGTTGAAGTTGACACTGAGAAGAGAAACTTGGCTTTTGGGGACTGGGTCTCTGTCTCTGGTTCTGAGCAGTGGAAGCTGACCAGGGGAGAAGCTTTTGAGTTGATCTATTTGAGAGTTGAGCTGGCCAGGAGAAAAGGAGAGATTTTGAACTTTGTTTCTTTTTGGGGTTAAGCTGAGAGACCTGGCTGATTTGTGAAGAAGAAAGAAGATTTTGAACTGCTGTTGTCCTCCATCTCCCTAACTGTCTCAGAGTCATAGTTTGTGACTGGAATACTCCCACAAACCTTTCTAAAATTATTTCCGTACTTTAGGGGAAAATCCTCATCCCTCTTACCTCCGTTTCCCATCCTGTTATCCCAATCCCTTGACCGAGAAAGCAACTAGAGTATCTTTATAGTTCACTCAGGAGGGAGGGAAAAAGCAAAGGCTTCAAGAAGATTTGGGAGGTGAGGGAGGCAAAAGGGAGAGGTTGGTTAAGGGAGGGAGTGAGGGAGGAAGGAGGTTAGAAAATAGATTGAAGAATCAGCCATCAGTAGGAATCAGCAGGCAAACCCCAGAGTAAGTCCCAGAGCAGTTCTCAGTGTACCAGCATCCCTGTGTGGCAGAATCCCATAGCTTTTCTCATTTCTATATCCATTACAAATAAGCAGGTTTGGGTTCCTGTAGCAACTCTTAAGTCAAAGCTAGAGAACAACAGTCATTGTTGAAGAAACAGTTTCCAGTTCAGTTTACATTCACCATTTCAATCAGTGATAGTTTCCAGTCAGTTTACTTCTTTTATTTCACCTGGGAAAGAAGTCTTCTTGAGGTTGTTGTGAAGGGAGCAGATTTTTCAGATCTTTAAAAGAGAGTTGGACTCTACATCTTGAAAAATGCTTCTTATTTTAGCTCTTTCTCTAGAAAAAATCGGACATTGGAATATATTCACTGAAAAATTAACATATTAAGTTAATTTTATGTTCTTGCTCATTCAAGTGAAGTACAAAACAAAAAGTTTGTTCTGTTTTGTGGTTACCATTGAGGATTCTGTTCATAACAGCATTTAGACATTTTTTTCTTGGTGATTTTCAGTTTTTATATAGTCATAAGGATAATGTACTTAAATTTTTTTTAACCCTTTACTTTCTGTATTAGAATCAATATTATATAGGTAGTGGTGGTTAGGTGACTTGCTCAAGGTCACACAGCTAGGTAGTGTGTGCAGCCAGATTTGAATTTCTGACCTCCCATTTTTAGGCCTTTCTCTCAATCTACTGAGCCACTTGGCCATCCCCTAGTATACTTAATTATTACAAAAAATAGTTACCTTAGTTTATCTTATCATAGGTTTTAATCATGGAATTTTAATACAAAATGTATCAAAATGGAGGCATCTTAAGATGATTTTTCTTTTGAAGTTAGGTTAATTATTTTAAAAGACTTCAGTTTCAACTGGTTGTGGCTTTTGCATAATAAAACTGCAATATGGTGATAATCCTTGTGGTCATTTAAAATCATAAATTTTAAATTTTCCCTAGGAAAAGTTAGGTTCATTGTTTAGCAAACATTTATTGAGTACCACTACATTTAAAGCACTGAGTTCCTGCCTTCAGGGAACTACCAGGAACAAAATTGTCTGTTTCACAAAAAAGGAATGGGAGATGTTCTGTTGGAATTGAGAGATGACAGATATATGCTTCCAGTTTGGGAGGAAGGATCAAGAATACTCAATTAAAGATAGTTTCTTTTTTTGCTGAGCTCTGAAGGATGGGAGGGAGGGGAAACTGAAATTTCAGCAGTTACAGGTGGTGGGAGTGAGAATATAAAAGGTACTTAGATCTGTAAGGGTGAAAAGGGGGTTAATTTTATAAAAGGGTTGGACTGGATTATTTAAGAATAGGGTTGCCAGGAATTTAATTTATTCCAAAGAGATTTATTTATAATTTACCAAATATAAAAAGTGAACTAAGAAAATCAGAGAGATGATATGGGAAGATATCTAGCCTAAGGACTAAGTAATTTACTCCCAGCCCCTGGCTCAACCCAGGCAGGGAGAGTTAGTCCTTAGCTGGAGAGGCCTCGGCAAAGCCGAAGACCTGGGGATGACTCTTTTCAAGAGGTAGGTCTCTCCTGAGGCTAGTCTCTTCAGAAAATCCAGGAAAGGAGTCAGCTTTTTGACTTACCACATGTCAATCCAAAGGAAGAGATTCAAGGACAGTCTCACCAGGAACAGGGTCTCAGGTCTAGTCAGCAGATTTTTCTTCAGACTCCACTCCAAAGAATGAAGAACTCTCTCTCACAGGAAGTTGAACTCCAAGTAGAACTGCACTCAGGAAGTTGTAACTCCCTTTTAAAGGCACTTTCTTTTGCATCACTTCTGTGCCTTCCCCCAATTTTTCATCTACCAGTCGTAGTAGAAGCTTTGCTTTTAGGACTGCCCAGGAGGCAGTCATTTTGATTCTGATTCTTCACCCACGATTGCACATATGGGTCACAGATAGTCCCCCACTCAACTTTAAGTAGGGTGTTTATACATTTTGTGATTAAATCTAAAAATGGGCAGGGGAGTTAATTTCATTTTCACAATCAGGGGAGAGTTAAATTTAATCTTTACAGATCATTCTGGATAGCTAAAGATTTGTACCATTAAATAGAAGATTAAAAAAAAAGAACACCTTTAATTTTAGAGAGAAATTCTAAAATTTATTGACTTTGTTCCTTACCTTTTTAAATAGAGGATGCTGAACATCAAACTTTTCTTGATGTTTAAATTTTAAGTATAAACATTAGTGATTGAACTATTTTATAACATTGATTCTCTTTGAACACGTTGAGCTTTATACCAGCTATTTACTACTATTATAAAAGACTCTTGATGGCAGCACTTTTTGAGCTCTTTTGTTTACTTATCCCAACCTACTGTTAGCTGGGACTTCTTTCCATCTCTGCGCCTGCCTATAACAACTGCCTTTTCCTTTGCTTTGGGTTAAAAAACTAGGCAGTTAAAAATTAGATCAGAATAAGGTGCAAATACATTGACTGTGAGTGGATTCTCCTATGAAGGTTCTCCCTTCTATCTTGAAGTTCAAGTGGTTTCCCTTCATCTTGTTTTCTCTAGTCTTTTGCCTGCTTTTGTTTATGATGACTCTCTTCCCTATAATAGATATCTGTCACTTCCCCACTCCAACTTTTGAAATACCCTAGTACTACTTTCCTTGACCCTCTTTCTCCCCCTCCCCGCCCCCCCATCTGAAAGTAGTTTGTCCTTCTATTTGGATTTTAAAGCAAGTATGGGGTGGACTAAATGACCACTGAGGCCTCTTACAACTCTCAAGTTCAGAACTATGATTTTCATTAGCACTTTTCCATGACCAATCCTCTGAACTTCTTTTGTATTATAGTTACATGTGTATGACTTTCCCACCCCTCATTAGATCTTTCTCCTTCTTTCTTTCCCAGCTGCTAAATCTTTTCACTCTGAGATTACCTCCTGTCTATTTTGCATGTATCTATTTTTTATATGCCCAGTAATTTATGCTTTGCTGTCCCTACTATATTGTGAGTTCCTTGAAAGCAGAAATTGTATTTACCCTTCTTTGTATTCCCATAGCAATGTGCCTAGAACACAGTACTTAATAAATGCTTTTTAAATTGACTACTTATCTTGATTTCTTTTGGTTTACTTTTTGATTCTTATTTCTTTGATAGATGAGCATTGCAGATAACAGAATTTTATCTTTTGTATTATTTGTTCATTTTTAGGTTATGATGTATTTCTACTATTAGACAGTTGTCCTAAATTCATCATTAAGTTGGTTTTAAATGTTTTATTGATGCTTTTTGTTTTTTATACAGTGTTCCCTTTCTGATATACCGTCCTTCCCAACTTTTTCCTTGCTTCCATAGGACCCTCCCATTTAATGCAAAATTTTTTGTTTTGTTTTTGTTTTTTTTATGATGATTTACAGGACTTTTCTTTTCCTCCCCAGGAAAAACAAGAGTGGTGGTGGCTTTATATTGCTGATAGAAAGGAACAAACATTGATCTCTATGCCATATCACGTGTGCACATTAAAAGATATGGAAGAGGTAATTAATTACATAACACTATTTTGGTATTTGTGACATTTACATATATTAAATAGAATTATTCTTTTTCTTTCTAATCTTAAAATTTTTTATTTCCCTTGCACAGTCCACAAAATCATTTTTTTCCTAGAACATCTTTTAGTTTTTCCATGGAAGCAAAATCTTTTGCTTTGAGTTAAGATTTGTGTATGAAGGATATCAGAGTAGTTAGACTGTCTTTTTCAAACTCTTTTTAACACTTATTTTCAACATTTTTAAAGTTTTGATATTTTTATGCTAAAGAAAATATCATAATATTTCTCCTTTTAGGAATTGTATCATCTGTACATTTTACCTTTATTTTTGCACTGGCCTGTTGCTCATTATTTAAGCATTCTATTTATAAAATAAATGTTTTTCTCTTCTGTGAATTACTTAAGAATGGAGTATGAAGGAATGATCAAGAATTTCTTTTGTAATGACTTTGTTTCACATGATAACATTTACTTTGGTTAATGGATAATTATGTTAAAATTTTACCCGTGGTTATTTAGGGATATAATTGCTATGTACTTTCTCCTCCTATTAAACTCCTAGGAAAGATGTTCTTAGTTTGCTTTTTGTATAGAGGACATGAAAGATGAGCAAAGCCTAGGAGTGCTTTTGTTACTTCTGTAATGCTAGTTTTTTTAATTGAAAAACACCTTTCTCTCATTTTTTAACTGAGTAGCAAGATACTTAAAATGTTTCATTGCTGTTTTCTTTAATGCTCAAAATAACATGTCAGTTCTTTGGCTATCCCTTGACTAGTTTAAAACTTTAATTTGGGAAAGGGTGTGTGTGTTTGTCTAGAATAAGGCTTAAAGAATTAAAATTAGTCATTCTTTGGGCAGCATAAGATGTCCTATTTCTATCTGCTCTGACCTTAGTAATGACATCTAAAGTGTATATAGCACTTTGTAGGTGCCAGGCACTTTAAATACTTTTATAATTATTATATCATTTGATCTTCATAACTACTTCGGGGAGAAGGTGCTGCTATTCTTCCCATTTTATAGATGAGGAAACTTAAGTCAAACAGAGACATACCTGCCTAAAAATTTTTTTAAAGTGACTTAACCAGGGTCACACAACTAAGTAAGTGTGTAATTCTGGATTTGAACTCAGATCTTTTTGGCATCTAGTTCCCAGCATTCATCATCTAGTAGCCTACACTCCTCATGAAGTAGACCTAAGTTAGATATAAAAAATTTGATTCATTGGACTCTCATTGACTGGGGTTATAGGTCAGAGCTAGAAGGGACCTCCTAAAGGACTAAAGAACTTAGTCTAAGTTCTCTCTTCCATTCCCGTACTCCCCCCACTCCAATACCCCCCGCCCCCCAATTATTCTTCTTTCCTACTTTCCAAATAAAACTATCTTAATTACTTTTTTGATGGGAGATGGTGGGGCGGCGTATTTTAAACCCTTACCTTCCATTTTATAATCAATACTGTGTATTGATTTTAAGACAGAAGAGCAATAAGGGCTAGGCAGTGAGGATTAAGTGACTTGCCCAGGATCAAACAGCAAGTAACTATCAAATTTGGTCCCAGGAGCTCACATCTCTGGTCCTAGCTCTCTATCCACTGAGCACTTACCTGCCCTCTATGTCTCAATTACTTTTAGAGAGTTTTAAGTGTATTGGCTGACCAGAACCTGCTTTGTATTGATGGTGGGAAAGGCCCTTTTGTCTTTATTTTGGTATAGTGCTTTGGATGATATGTCCTTTACCTTGTTCCTATTATGGAGGCATTTCTAAGGGTGGGTTCTTCCTAAGGCTTTAATTTGAATGAAATGTAATTGTGATGTTTGTTGCCCAAAGCAAACCAGTTATGAAAGACTTTTAACATCCATTACCTCTTCTGAAATAATTAGAAGTAGTGAATAGCAAATCTTATTGTATCTTAACCAATACAAACATTGATATACTATTATTTTATTATTAAGAATGCCATTAATAGCATGGCAGTAAAAAAAAAAATCACTTTCTTGGATTTGTTAGTCTTCCCATTCTCAGTATCCTCATGGAATTTGTTCCAATTGTGTCCTTTTGTTTTTTCTCATACCAGTGAATATCTACCATCAAAGAGATGTGATTTTTGAGTTGGTCTACTATTAATTCCAATCTTCCCCACTATATAAGTATTTTCAAAGTGTCATTGACTTATGTAAACAGTAAGAACATACCAAGGCTGTCTTCTTTTCTATGCTGAAACTGCCTACTTGTTCCACAGAAACTGTTGTACCCTTTTGGTGAAGAATAGCATAAAGGGCCAAATCAAGGGTGCATAAGCATATCATCTCAAAGAATGAGGCTTTAAAACAATCACAACATCTTTTTCATTGTCATGGATGAATAGCAGGTAGGGTTGTATTGGGGTCAACTGTAGCTTGTTTGCTGTTGCCAGGTAGCTTAGGTCATTATAGTGATGAGAGGTTTTCAAGGCTTTGGGTTTATGTTAATTAATTTCCAGTTAAATCCTACTTTTATTAGTTTTATATTCCTCCTCTAATATGATAATTTATCATTCTACATTGCCTTTTCCCTTTCTTTTCCAGGTTATCAGTGATCTCCTTTCCTTTTTGAACCACCCAGCCCTTCCTTGTTTTGTTATGATAGATCTCTCCTAAACAACATATTTAGTATGTCATCAAATTCCATGTTAAAATGGCACAATTTATAACCAGTTTCAGCAGTCACAGAAAAAAAACCCACTGATTTTTTAAAAAATCTACCATATAAATAAGAATAAATTAAGTAATAGTGGGAAATTAGTCTTTCCTGTCCCTTTATTTTTTATTCCATGTATTCTTCATCATTTCTGGGTTAAAAAGTATGATTCCATTGGAGATTCGTGTAAGTTCTTTAAACCACAGATTGCATGTTACTTCTAAGGATGATGTTCTATAGTCACAAGTACTCTGATTTCTGTTTAAGTTGATTTCTAATCAGCAGTGGCAGAGTTCTATATTTTAAAATCTAAACCAGTTATTTCACATTCCCAATAAACATAGTTAACATACATTCACCAGATACCCATATTTTTCACATGAATAAGATCTTCATGCCCACTTCAATTTCATTTATTTATTTATTTATTTATTTGTTTGTTTATTCATTCATTCATTCATTTTTTTTTTAGAGCCCTTACTTTCCATCTTGGAGTCAATACTGTGTACTGGCTCCAAGGCAGAAGAATGGTAAGGGCTAGGCAATGAGGGTCAAGTGACTTGCCCAGGGTCACACAGCTGGGAAGTGTCTGAGGCCAGATTTGAACCCGGGATCTCCCATCTCTAGGCCTGGCTCTCAATCCACTGAGCTACCCAGCTGCCCCCCACTTCAATTTTAAATTACATAGTAATTGCACCTAAAAACACCACGAAGAATAATTTCAAATATATGTCACCAAATGAATTCCAAAACCGTATATTTTCAAAGTTAGATTTATTAAAACTTAATTTAAGATAGCCTTTTAAAAAAGCCCCAAATGCCTTTTATAAAAATGCCTTTTATAATATACCGATGAGGAATTCAGATTGATTAGAAAGGAGAAGCAAAATTCATTGACAAAATAAAAATTTAGAAATTATGGTGGCATTTATCAAATGCTCTCTTTGATATATTGGGCCATATTTTGTGTTATAGTCACAAACCTGAATTTTCATTAATGATCTATGCAAATAATTTGTTAGCCCAACTATCTTTATCTTCCTTATAGCTATTGGAATTGAACATTATATTAGTTACTGTGTAGAAAAATAGAGGTGACATGAAATTTTGTTTTACTACAATATAATCAGTTTAATGATAAGAAATGTCCAATTCAAAAGTATCTTTGTTTTTGTTCCAAATGAGCTTCAAACTTTGCTTATTCTGTTATTGTTTTCATGTCCATCAAGGCCTTAACTTTTGTTTTAAAATTTTAAATTAAGAAAGCAGTTTAATTCCATCTTTACCCCAGTACACTTTTAAATTTCATAGACCAAATTCACCTGGATGATATATTGATGGACATTTAAATGGTAGACATATATTGCCAAAATGGATTAAAAGGCAAGCTCTCTCATATCCTCATCCTAATTTTTTAAAAATGAAAAGATCTTTTAAAAGCATTTTTTTGTGAGATAAAATGCCAAAAGGTGAAAATATTTGCAGATAAAAGTTCTTTTTTTTTTTTGCCTTGGCAAAGATTTTAAAGCTGTTCTATAACTTGAACAGAATGATCATCTAAGGATTAAATCCAGGAACGATCTTCCTTTAGAATCATAATAATATAGTTATTTTAGGAGGCTATGGAAAGCTAGTTTCTCTTATGTCATGACAGGACTATTTCTCTGAATTGCTACAATGATATATAGTAGAATAGTATGTATAGTAGAAGATCACTATTTTCAAGCTCTAAAAAGCAGTAAAAAGGCAGAGATTTACCTAAACCAATGTTTATGTAAGGGAATCATTGGCCCTTTTCTATGATTTCCCTTACCCACAAACTTTCTGGCTTACGACTTCCTTACCCTTACCCTGCATATTTCTAAATTGTTTGTGTGGTAACAGTGTGCATTATCCCTGTGTGTATCCATTACCTAGGTAGAATAGCTATTTTCTTGGTTTCCAGAAAATTCCCTACCTAGCTTTGACCATGAATTATTTAGAAATGAGAAAAGGATGCTGAAAGTGTCTCCATTTCTCTTCATCCATTTAGCCAATATTGTGATTAATTTTCACGCACTGTTGTGATTAACAACGCATCTCATTTCTGAAAATCCTATATACATTATGCCAAATAATCTTGGTTTCATCTTCAAAATCTGCAAACCACCTAAACTCCAAAATGAAAGCTGAAAATTCCAACATATAACTTGGATCCTTTGTACTGCATTAAGAATCATGGAAATACAAAGGAATGATCTCTGCCTCCTCTGGGTTAGTTTCTTTTTTGGTTTATGTATTATTTTATATTGAGGCAGTGTGATATGGAAGGGAGCATTGGACTCAATCAGGAAAGTCTTCTCTTCAGATGCTGCCTCCATCATTTACTTGACTGTGTGTCAATGGGCAAGTCATTTAATCTCTGTGTGTATTTCCTCAACTGTAAAATTGGGTTTAATGATACCTGTTGTACCTACCTTAGAGAGTTGTTATAAAACTCAGAAGAGATAATGCAATTAAGTATTTTATAAACTTTAAAGCACTAGAGAAATTTAGTTGTTGGTTTTCATTTGAGACTGAAAAGCCAAAGACCATTGCTCTGAAGTTAACTAGTACATATCTTTATCTTTCAGGTAGAACTGAAATTCCCTGCTCCAGGAAAACCTGGAAATTATCAGTATACAGTGTATCTAAGATCAGATTCCTATATGGGTTTGGACCAGATTAAACCATTGAAGGTAAGAATTAAAGTCCATTCATTAAATGTATTTCCTGTTTCTCCATTTGAATAATTACTTGATTAGATATCTTTATAGAAGTAAATAATGTGGTAGGTAATATTCATCAAATATTTTCATGTGCAAAATTATATGGTATCAGCTAGTGTGTTTTTAAGAGTAAAATGCTACTCTTGAACTAACAGATTTTTTTTAAACCAACTGAAAACCCTCCAAGATAGCAGCATGAAAGAACTTTCAGAAAAATTGATGAAAACTTTGTTGTATTAATAGATGTATGATGACTAGTATAATAGTATTGCACTTAGCACTAATCTGACCACTTCTGATATAATGTTTATTTCTGAGTGCCATGTTTGCATGGCAATAGTGTCAAGTTGGAGTTTCCAAGAGTTAGGTTTGGTAATGACAGCTGCTTAACTATCTTCAGATATTTGAAGGGCTGTCATATAAAAGATTATGTAGTCTTATTCTGCTCAAGAGAATAAAAAAACTAGGACCAGTGAGTTAAAATTACAAGGAGGTAGATTTTGTTTTAATCTTTAAAAAAAGTTTCTAAGTTTTCCAGAAGTAGAAAAGGATATAACATAGTTCTTTGCAGGGGTTCAAGTAGAGGTTGAATGGTTATACCTAATCATAGAATACCTGCTGGAGTAGGAGATTGGACTTGAGGACCTCTAACAGTACATCAAATTAATTATACATTTAGGAAAGTACATTCTTTGCTCCTGACCACTTCCGTACCCCATTACAATTTTTTACATTAGGAATTACTAAGACTTTTGCTTACCCCAATCTCCAATAAAAATAACAGACTTTTGACATTCTGAAGTTTCCTTTCTCTAATGAGGAATAGAGCAACCCACTCATCTGAAGCACATGCCTACAAAGATTCAGGCTATTGCTGGAGCTGCATATTTGCTGCAGAAGTCATTGTAATTTATAATACAAGTGGTGATATCTAAACTGTTAGAAGGCATAGGGGCTTCTTTTCAAGGGCAAAGGGGAATAGACATTAAAGAGGATCTTACTCTGCCTCCCATTTGTGTGGGCAGCAGGGTGTGTCTTTTTTATCCTTAGAGCATTCAGCTTTGAATTTTCAGTTTTCCCTTATATCTTAGCCATGATTGAAATTTGGATATTTATCGTAAGACTAAAGAATACTTTATGCCCTTTTCCCAGGATACACACATTGATAGTATTTATTCTTCAGTATCTTTTGAATACATTTTTATAAAGTTGCCCCCAAAGTCTGTAAAATCCAAATATAAGATACATTAAATATCCTACTTTATTTCTGGGGTTAAAAAATTTGTTAAAAGAGTATGGTTTAAAAAAAAATTATAACTCTACATGTCTAAATGTAATTTTCCCAAAAGCATGAAATCAGAAAAGAAATAAATGTGTGTTTTCCCAATTATTATCACTGATCTTTGTTTTTTCCCCCCCTTCATTTTGAGGCAGTTGTAAGTTGGAGGAATACTGAATGTAAATTCAGAAGACCTGATTTCAGTACCTACCTCTTCTATTTAATAACTTCTATTTTTGATGAACAAGTCATTTAAACTCCCCAAGCCTCATTTCCCACAGGTTCTTTTTTTAAAAATAAGTTTTTATTGGCTGTCTCTTGGGCTATTGGTGAAATCATAAACTGTTAGCGCTGTGAGAAACCTTAGAGTCCATGAGTCACATTTGACAGTTGACACCACTGCTTCCACTTCCAGACTTCTTAGGGACAGAGACCTTATCTCCCTAAAGTCTGGCATATAGGAATCTCTTGTTTAATTGAATTGAAGCCCGGCGAGGAAAAAATGACATAGGCTTATAGTCACATTTCTAAAATATATTAGAGCTAGACTTGTAACCCAGGTCCCATGACTTCTTATCTATGCTCTGTGTGGTATATCAAGTGCATAGTAAGCTATAAAGAACTCTTTGCAAACATAAGCTATCATTATTAATAAAAATGATAATTTCAACACTCAAAATTTCCTTTGCAGTTGGAAGTTCATGAAGCTAAGCCAGTGCCAGAAAATCATCCACAGTGGGATACAGCAATAGAGGGAGATGAAGACCAGGAAGATAGTGAAGGCTTTGAAGATAGTTTTGAAGAAGAAGAGGAGGAAGAAGATGATGATGACTAAACAATACTCTGAACTGACTACACTCTTTGCACACATTTGCAAACTTCTTGCTCTTATGCTGGAACTGTACAGTAAACCAGAAACACAGTGCAAAAAGTGTTGTTGAGGAAAGTTGTTTAGTTTTTTTTGCCTAGTACGAGTGCATTATGTAACTTGCCAGTGGAAGTCTAGCAATATTTTGCCATGGGTACAACCTGGAAGATTCTTGTGGCTTATTTAAGCCTCTTAAATTGTGGGATGGTGCATTTATTTCAACAAAAGAAAAAAACATGGTAATAAATCTTTTTTTATTATAACTGTCCAAAAGTGTGGGCTATGTATCGTCTGATCAGTCTGTGGTCCTAATAAAAGAAAAAGTACTAAGGTGGAAAAAGAAAACAAATCTATCTCAATGAGCAACTTTATGCAGTCAACTTCATTTTTTAGAAAAGTGAACATCTTTTAGGTACCATCTGCACAAATTTTAATCTTGATAAATTCTGTTACTCATTTTCTCAGTATTTTTCACTGATATGAGAATGTTATAAACAGCTTCATTAATAGCTTTAAACCTCTTGTTTTTATCTGTTCTGGTCATCACTTGGCTCATCCTGTCCTTAGGAAGCACATTCCATATAGCATAGAAGGCTACGTTTTGGGATTTGCCTTTTCTTAATTGCCCAAGATAGTCATTCAAATTATAAAAATTTATTGACTATGTCATAAAATGCTCTTAATGGCTTAAAACATTTTTAAGCCTCTTTCAGCAGATCAATGAAAGATCTAATTCTTTTGATAAGTTGTATGTCTAAAAATGACTGTGGGACCATGTTATCTGATGTTGGTGGCTTATATATTATTATTATTATTATTATACCTTTTGTCAAAGGTACAGTATAAAAGCTGAAAGACATTCTAAGCTTTTAATCTACCTGACTCTGTCAGAAACCTTTTAAGGAGAAAACACAACATGCAAAGGAGAGCATCTTTTGTATTCATTTTGAACTCCTATCAATAAATAAGAAGTTTGAATCAGTTTGCATTTGTAATGGTGTTTATCTTTTTTACCCCTAGACACCTAGGTTTATACATATGGGGAGAACATGCTTTTATTTTTCCACTTAAATATTTATTTATAACTGTACAAAAACGCTGAAGTTACAAGGATTTCTGTACAGTATTTATTAAAAAAAGCTACCATGGGTAAGTGTTAACCTTTATCCATCTCTGGTCTCCAGGCACAAATACTATCTGAAAAGATGATGGTTTTTAATAGTTATAAAACATAGAGACTAATACAAATCAGTCACAGAGGTAAGATAAATATTTTTAGTAATAGATATTGAAGAATCATAAATTTGCAACACTAGAGTTGACTGACATTTTGTTATGTAGGGAAATTATAATCGTATCTTAACAAAAATATAGGACAGAATACAGTATTTCTTATCTTTACTACAGGAGGTTACCACTTTAAATGCATAATTGCATTGGTATTTTATTTGTTATTATAGTAGTTGGAAATAAAATTTGTCATCTAAATATGAATTGGGGTGTTTTTTGGTTTTAAATTCAAACTTTAACATTTGGTACCAAATTGGTCAAAAAAAAAGCTTTTAAAAAATATAATTTTTTAAATTTTATCATTAACACTGAAAATAATTTCTTGGCAAATGACAAGTTGTGTCGCTCTCATTTTACTTTGTACTTAATTCTCTTAAGTAAAAGGTGTACATAATTTTAGAGCTAGTTTTTTTCTACACTCAGTATGCCATAAGCAATTGATATTCAGGCTTACTTGGGGAAAAAGTTGGCCACAGGTTATGAAATTTTTTAGTTAGTGTCATACAGTCAGAATAATATATGAGATTTTATTTTGAAGTAGACAAAATTAAACAGGTTGTTTTTAGAAAACCTGAGATATTACTAATTATTTTATTTTTAAAATTGCTTTTACAAATCCATACCTTCTGTCTTAGAAGTAATATCATGTGTTGGTTCCAAGGTAGAAGAGTAGCAAGGACTAGGCAATGGGGGTTAAGTGACTTGCCCAGAGTCACACCGCTAGGAAGTGTCTGAGGCCAAATTTGAACCTATGATCTCCTGTCTCCAGGCCTGGCTTTTAATCCTCTGAGCCTCCCAGCTGCTTCCACAGTAACTTTTTAGAAGACACTTTTCAATCTATTTCTCAAAAAAAATAACAACCAAGTATAATACATTTCTAGAGAGAATGCTTTAAGAAAGATGTATTATATTTTAGAGGTCTTTCTCCTTTTCCTCCATCTTTCCATATAAAAGGGTTTTTAAAATTCAATCTCAATAATTTACTCAATATAGTTTACTTTTTTTACGCTAGAAACAGTATTTTGTAGTTTCATAGATGATTCTCGACTTATTTAATACTTGAATAATTTTTCAATGATGACCATTAAATATAGATACTTAGGAATGTAAGTGATTTTATGAGGTCATTTAGTTACATTCCCTAGCCAAGTCACATCCAGATTATCCCAAACAAGTAGGTATTTCTTTTGTTTTGGAATATGTCTTCATAGAATAATTTAAGTCAAAACTTGTCTTAACCATTTTGAATGAGTTCTTAATCTTAACGATGTGGGCAGTCCCTCTATGCCATCCATACATTAACTTTTCTGATTTTTGTCTTTTCATAATGTCTCCTTATGTCTAGCATGCTGGAGGACTTCCTCTAGGTCTTCTAATATTTCATGGATGCCAGTACAAAACTTAGATGGTCTGGTTCTTTACTTATTCCTGGATCTCCTTTTTTGAGTCATAGATATCTTTGCCCTCTTATGCCATTTAGAGTGGCCATGTGTGGTAGTCCACTTAAATCCACATATTTTTTTTTTCCTACAGTTCTTTGAAAATTGTGTTCATAATTCATTGGGAGAATATTGGTCTCTTTTAAAGAGACCTTTGTGTTAGGGACCTATTTGAGTATTGAAAATACTGGACAAGGGAGCAGCTAGGAAGCACAGTCTGGCCTGGAGTCAGGAGGACCTGGGCTCAAATGTGGCCTCAGACACTTATTAGCTATGTGACCTTGGGCAAGTCACAACCCCAGTTGCCTACCTCTTGCTGCTCTTCTGTCTTAGGACTGATTCTAAGGCAGAAAGAAAGGGTTTAAAAACAGAAAGAATATACTGGACAATTTTCTAGATGCCATCCAACATGCTCCTGTCCCTTTTTCAACTTGACTTCCTTCATTATTTATCTGTAATGTTTGAATTAGCAGTTATAATAATAATACCTGGCATCACAATTATACTTACACTGATAGAATTCAATTTGGTGCTCTTTAAAATATATATGTCACAATCTGGAATGTGCCTTCATCCACTTAGTTTTTCCTGTGTGAATTGCTTGAACCATTTTTTTTGAAAACACAGTTATCAGGAAATTTTTCCTTTTAGTAACCTGGATTTAATTAATCCTTTGGTGTAGTATAACCACTATTTAAAAAGATGCTTTTTCTTCCAGTGCAAGTAATAGTGATCAATGAATAATTCACATTGCTTCTTCCCACATTGTAGTTTGGTGTTTAGAAAATCTGCAGTCTTGAGATTTTAATGATATTTCCAGCAAGTCATTGAACCAACATACTTAATTCTCTCCCATCAACCCAATCTACAAATGGAGTTCATGTTTTTTCTCACATTTGTCTTTATGTGAATAACATGCAGGGTGTGACTATAATTTCTTGTGACTGATTTTTTGTGAGATTACATTGATTGTGCAAGAGTTCCCTTAACTCTGCTTTCTATCTTTTCATATTTTCTTGAAATTCCAAAGTGCCTACTCTATAAAAGATCTAAAATGAAGTTACAGAAAGTTGCCATTCAGGAATTGTAGAAAGTGTAATATTGTCATCTCCTTACCTAGAAGGCTCAATACATCCTATTTCCTTAAGCATAAAAATATGATTGTGTTTAGAATTGAAAGCCCTGCTTAGTCTGGCCCCAACCTGTCTTTCTGGACTGACTTCACATTACTCTCATGCAATCAACATTCCAGCAAACTAGGCTACTCTGTGCTTCCTGCAATGACATTGCTTCTAGATTCTGTGCCTTTTTAAGGAAGATCATACCTTCAAATGCTTTTCCTTTTCACCTCCCTTTTTGAAATCCCTATTTCCCCTCAAGCCTCAGCTTAAGTACCACCTCCTACAAGTGGTCTTTTGTGATTCTTCCAATTATTCATGCTTCCACCACAAATTACTTTGTATATATTTTTGTATAATTTGCTATTTGCTTATCTATGAACATGCTGTTTCTCCCAGTAGAATGTAAGCTCCTTGTGGGCAGGGATAATTTCCTTTTTGTCTTTGTAGTTCAACCTCTACAAAGTGCCTAGCACATAGTAGCTGCTTAATAAATGCTTGTTGAATTAAAGTTGAAATACTAGCATTGTATATTATTCTGTTAGCAAAATGAATCTACTAGGTGTTTATTGCATTCACAGAAATTTCAAAATTATTGGTTTTAAAGCTTATTTTATGGAGCAGCTCAGGTGGCTCACTGGTTTGAAAGCCAGACCTACAAATGGGAGGTCCTGGGTTCAAATTTGACCTCGGACACTGCCTAGCTGTGTGACCCTGGGGAAATCACTTAACTCCCATTGCCAACCAAAAAAACCCAATATTTTAAAACTTAATTTTCTTCCTGACTGCTTAAAGATTGTTATGCAAAAAAAATTAAGTGCATGTTTTCAAGGATAATCCTGATTTCCCATGACCTACACATTCTTCTATTACACAGAGAAATCTCATGTCCTTATGAAGATGATGGAGGGATGAGATGTAGATCAAATTATAATGTTGGGAAGTATTTGCAACTGCAATTATAGTATGTAAAGAGAGTAGAATTTGGAGGTGCAAGACCAGAGTTTTGAGTCCTGATTCTCCTGTCTGTGGGAGATTGGGTATAACATTTTTAGATCTCAGTTTCCTCAACTTTAAAGTTATAGATAGTCCTTAAGGTACTAAGTCAGGTGTCCTTTAAAGAGAACTATCAAATCATTATGAGAGACTAGAGAATTCTTTAGTGTTCTTCCTCTGAGGAAAAGGGGGGCATGATGCAGTCTGGTCTTTTTACCATTCTGTTGACAATTTTATTACTTAGAAAAAGATTTGTAGGTCCTACAACAGGAAGGACCTAAAAGATCTCTTACCAAATGTTGGGATTGGTCTGTGGAAATAACCACAGGCCCCTGGAAATTGCAGTGAGCAATTTATTTTTTAAAATGAGATATTTCCGATTTATTTTAACATTGATGCTACCTACCAATGACCACTATTTGAAACTAAGATTTGTTAAATAAACCAACAGATTGACCACATATGACAGCATGTGCCTTGTTCTATATCTCCATTCTGCCATCCCTTTGCCAAAAGGAAAGTATGTTGTTAGGTAACTTGTTTGGAGTCAGAATTGGTTATTGCAGCAATCATAGTTCTAATGTGTTTTGATGCGATTTTTTGCATTATTGTGATGATTGTGTAAATAATTTTCTATTTGCAATATATGAGTTAATACAAATCTTCCTATTATTTAAAGTTCTTCATATTCATTATTTTAAAATCTTAATTGATTTTTAAAATCACCTATATTTCCCAGTATTTCTCTCCCTCTTTCCTCTTCTTCCCAGAGAGTAATCCCTTATTACAAAGAATGAAAAAGGGTAAAGTAGTTTAGCAAAAATAACCAGCACATTAAAGATTTCTGATATGTTGCAATGTTCTATACTTATAGTTCCCAACCTCTATAACAGAGGAAGTTGAAGGATACTTTCTTGTATCTCTTCTTTGGTCATGACTTTCAGGTAGTCCAATAATTCTTCACTTGTCTCTCTTGGATCTATTTTCCATGTCAGTTGTTTTTCCAATGAGGTATTTAATATTTTCTTCTATTTTTTTCATACTTTTGATTTTATTTTATTGTTTCTTGGTATCTTGTGAAGACATTAGCTTCTATTTGCCAGTTCTAATTTTTAAAGACTGCATTTCTTCCATGACATTTTAATCCTCCTTTTCCATTTGGTCCATTCTACTTTTCATAGAAAAATTTTTTTCATTGGATTTCTTTGCCTCTTTTTCCAGTAGGTCAGTTCTGTTTTTTTTTCTTCATTGGATTTTTGTGCCTCATTTTCCAGTTGACCAATTTTACTTTTTAAGCTGTTATTTTCTCTATGCATTACTTTAAATTTCTTTTTCCCATTTTTCTTCAACCTGTTGTATTTGATTTTTTGAATCCTTTTTTTTTTTTAAACCAATTCCCATAGTGTTTTTTTCTTCAAGTTTTGCATGTGGTTGTTCGGATCTCACCATCACCTGTCGGTTCTGTTCTTTGTTCTTTGTCCCCAAATAAATTTTCAAGGGCTTATGTATGTCTGTGTATTTTTTTGCTGTTTGTTCATTTTCCCAGCCTTTTTTTTTTTTGCCTGTGGACTGGGAATTCTGAAAACTGATTCTGCTTCCTCTGCTGCTAGCTTTCAGGGATCAATACTGAGCTATTTTGCCTTGGGGTTACTGCAGCATAGCAGGCTTGAAAAGGGCCCAGCACTCTGGACTTTAAGGCCTCACTGTGGGTTGGTGCCAGGGGTCTGGAACTTCAAGGGAAGGGTCTGAGGTGCTGTTTTTTTGATGTGGCTCTTGTCCCAGGATCCTGAAGTTAACTTACACCCAATTGCTGAACCTGGTGCAGTTGGTAAGCAGGTGGTTGGCCAGGACTACTCTGTGTTCAATTTTGCTTCTGGTGCTCTCTTACCCTGTGAAAATCAACTCTTGTCTACCTTTCAAGTTGTGTTCAGTGAAAGAAGCCCCTCACTCTGTCTTGCTGTTGGTTCTTGATTCTTGTCATTTTGAGTCATTTCAAAAATATTGGTTTGGAAGGATAGTCAGAGTGGTTTTGGCTTTTACTGCTACTAAGCCGCCATCTTGGCTCCACCCCCGTATTTCTTCTTTGGAACCAGTGTTGGTCATAATTTCATAGCATTGTGTGTGTGTGTATGCATATACATACATACATATATATACACATATACATATTTATAGTTAGTGTATATTTTCCTGATTCTGTTTATTGTTTCAGTTCATACTAAATCTATACTTCTCTGTATTCAATGTATTCACATAGTTTCTTATAACACAATAATATTCCATTACCTTCATATCCCTCAGCTTGTTTAGCTGCTTCCCTATCAATGGGCATTTTCTTTGTTTCAGGTTACTAGCTACCACAAAAAAAAGAAATGCAGCTAAAAGTAATTTTGATGTAGAGTTGTTACAATCATGTTCAAGTTTTTGTGACCCCATTTGGGGGTTTTCTTGGCAAAAGTACTGGAGTGGTTTGCTATTCTTTCCCCAGCTCATTTTGCAGATGAGGAAACTGAGGCAGATAGGATTAAGTAACTTGTTTAGGGTCACACAACTAGTCTGAGGCCAGATTTGAACTCCGGAATATATCTTCCTGATTCCAAGTCCTGTGCTCTATCCACTGAACCACTTTACCCCAATTTTGGTGTATTGGGGGCCCTTTTAATCTGATGTCCTTGGGGTATGAGTTTTTTGGTAGGAGAACCTCTGAGGCAAAGGGGATGGACATTTCAATTATTTTATTAACATAATTTCAAATTGGATCCTGAATTGTTGGGCTGGTTCACTTGCCCCCAACAATAGTACATTAAGTTGTCTCTCCAGAACCTCTGCAATCTTAACCATACCCATCTTTTTTCATTTTTGTCAATCTGCTAGGTATAAGGTAAAACCTTAGAGTTGTTTTGATTTGCATTTCTAGTGATTTGGAGCATTCTTTCATATGCTTGTGGACAGCTTGCAGTTTTTTTGAGGATTGTCCACTTCCTTTGACTACTTACCTACTGAGGAATGGTTTACTGTTACTTTGGAGAGCAAAGTGTATGGGGTGCCTTAGGAAGGCTAACCCCTCTGATATGAGGGCTTGCCAAGCTCTTTTTAGGACTGCTCATTTGCCTCTAGTGTCCACCTTTCATCCCACTCTTGCTTGTGATCCTAAGAAGCTGTAATTTGCTCAATGGCGACACTTTGGTAAAACCATATTGTTGATTGGCTAAACCAGGTTGAGGGTAACCTACAGACCTCAAATCTTTCAGTGAGTTAAGGGAATGTCTTTGGCAAGCATGTGAAGATTTTGTTTGAGGGAATGAGCAGATAGATGGAAACATTTAGTTCCAGTGGCCATGAAGGTGGCTGAAGTAGGTTCTGTAGAGTAAGTACCTAAAGCCATCCACTACATCCCAGGCCATTACCAGTCATCTTGACTTTTGTCTTGCCACTGGACTTGATGACTGGAAGAGAGTGAGGCTGATGAATGTGCAACTCTGCCTCATTGAAATCCAATTCATGAGTAAGCCAATAAATACATCACCCTTTGATATAATTGGTCCTATTTGAAAATGAAGGATAAACAAAAGCCAACAACCACCACGATAGAGATGACCTTTAGAAATATGATACAAAGATCTGTGCCCTCCCACCACCTCTCCTGGTCCTAGTTGCATTAATCTTGATTATGCAAAAACTGCCCAGTTTCATCTAGTTGAAATTATCTATGACTTTCTCTTCTGTCTTAAGATTTCACCGTCTAGTCATAAATATGAAAGAACCTGAAATCACACCCAAACCAGTTGTTAATTCATTTCACCAACAGTTGTTGTGTATGTTCCCTTCTCTCCTCTGACATTGCCACTGCTTTGGTGTGGGTCATCATCACTTCATTCTTGGACTACTGCAGTAGCCTATTAGTTGGTCTTTTACCTCAAATGTTTGCCCATGCCAGTCCCTCCTTCACTCAGCTTAAAGTTGATCTTCCTTAAATCCAAATCTGACCATATAATTGCCATATTCAATCAACTCTAATGACTCCCTACTACCTTCAGCTTAAAATATGAAATAATCCATTTGGTTTTTGAAGTCATCTATAACGTGGTCCCTTCCTATTTTCTAGGCTTTTTACACCATTCTGGCTACTCTCCCCTTCTCTCTCTCTCTTCTGTGCCTCTGCAATACAGTGACACCAACTTCCTTGCTATCCCTCATACAAGACAATTCATATCCCAACACCGAGCTTTTCTCCTGGTTGTCCCTCAAACCTACAATGCCCAGAGTCAGATTTGGAGTGGCTTATTTAAGAAACAGTAAGTGTTTTCACTGATTGTCTTTCCTGCCTGAAATGCTTTCCTACCCCATCACCACTTGTTTCCTTCAAGTCTCAGCTAAAGCCTCTCCTGCAAGAAGTCTTTCCCATTCCTTCTTATTCTCGGAACTTTCCTTCTAAGACTATTCCCAATTTTTATATATAGAATGGTCTCCCCAAGATATGGAGATCTCTCTCTCCTTCCCTTCTCATTCTCATCACCCCTTTCCCCATAAGGGTTAAAATAGGGGTTTTAACAAAATAAGAGAGCAGCTTTTAATAATTTAAGTTTTAATGAGAATATAGTAGAGTTGTAAATTAATATTATCCCTTGAAGCCAAAGAAAAGAAAACTTCTAGAAGCTTTTAACAATTAACAATTTAGTGTATAGATAGCAAAAGAATATAGAAAGATAGAAAAGAGAGATGACTTAATTACTTTTTATTACTTAATTACTAATTAATTACTTAATCTATACCCTATAAATATACCTAAAATTCCCAATTATCCAAAATTCCTATTAACTACCTCTAACTGTCTTCTGAGGACAGCTTCTTGCCTGGCAAACACCAGGCTTATCTAACCTACCCTATCGAAATGATTCACTAACTATTTAACTCCCTAAAATAATGAATAGCTACCACTCACTCCCTCCTTCAATCAGTTTTCTATAGCAGGCAAACTTTCAGTAGCCAACTGACAGCAGATCCTTGCCTAGGAGACAGACTTCCTGCTCTCTACAGGTTCCAGAGGCAAAAATCCCTTTAAAGGCTAAAGCCAAAAGCCCTCTCCATAAGCTCTGGCCTGCCTTTATATTCCAGCAGCTAAACACCAACCCACAGTACCAGCAACCAACCCCCAATGACCAACTTCCCCACAACTGCCAGCCCTGTCAGCAACTGACAGATTGTAACATGCTCACTCAACAGTGGGCTCACTGGTTCCTACTTCCTGTCACTGTGGACTGGTTAATCCCTTCACATCTCTATGGTAAGAGGACCTCCAGGTCCCTCATTAAGTTAAAGAAATTAAAGTATTCCTTTTTATATCCTGTTATCTATCCTCTCTCTGTCTCTTTGTCTCTGTCTCTCTCATCTTGTTTGTACATAGTTGTTTATATGTTGTCTCCCTAATCAGATTGTGAGATCCTTTAATGCAGGGATTTTCCCAAGCTTTCTTTGAATCCCTGGCACTTGGCACAGTTCCTGACATATAGTATATATGATATATGCTAACTGACTATTTTCTTATTAAGAGAAATGTATTTCTGTCCCCAACTATATGTATGTATATTTTTGTACTCTTTTGATAGTTCAGTTAGTTAAGAGTGACATTTGTAAGGTTTAATTATTTAATTAGCTGCATTAAGAACAGGTCCTAATTAGAAGCAAGAGTTTCAACCCAGAGAAAGGGTTTATCACTTTTAAATCTGTTCCCTTAAGGCAGAGCCAGAGGAAAGGGTAATGTAGACCCCTTAAGAAAATATCCCAGAACCCTCAGAGAGAAGAGTTAGTTGGGGCTCTCTTGAACTGGTCTTCAAGAGAGTAGGTTGGCTGGTTAGTTTTGTCTGAGAGTGATTTTTAGAGACAACTATGAGACCTTGAAAAAGCCATCTGGAAAAGCCACAAGAATGTGATGTGAGTGAAAGCTTTTCTGAGAACAAGAGAAGCAGCTACCTAGAGGGGGCCCTCTTTCCCTCTAGCTAGTACAGTGAGTGCTTCAGACATCCTGCTGAGAAGTCTGACAGTTTAAGGATTTCTAGCTGCCATATTTGACAGGCTGAAGCTTGTTGATTTTGCAAATATTTTAAGGATGTTAATTATATTTAAATTTGTATATTAGAATAAGGTTAGAAAGATAGATTTGGGGTTTAGATAGACAGTGATAGAATAAATTTTAAGAAGGTTTGCTTTTGGTAAACAAGAAGAAATCCCTTGCGGGATAGTTGGGGTTTGGGAAGTTAGAAACATTCGTTTAGATTTAAGATATCCTTTATATCTCTACCTCCTTATTCTTTCCCTACCTCTCCTGATAATAATAAATAGTTGTTGGATTACACTGTGTCTAGCAGCTTCATATATCATCTATCACCAAGTGACTTTAACAGTTAGCTGATCAATATTGCCTGGCCATATCATTAATAACAAGTACCAAGATCAATATCATCTATAACACATTATAGTATCACCTCCTCCTACCCCTTACAGCTTGTTGGTATAGATTTCTACTTGTACACCACAGTTATGTGAGACAATTTTCCCCATTCTTCTCTTTCCCCTTTTCCCCATGTACTCTTCTTTTTCTCTTTTCCTGTTCTTTTAAGATCATAATTCATGACAAGATCATAACATAAGACCAATTCATAGCAACCTCTTTCAATCCCTGTATCCTATTAAACTTCTTCTAGACCCCTGATAATGATAGATTTCTCTTTGATCTAATTTCCAGGTCAATTGTTTTTGCTATGAGATTTCATTTTCTGCTATTTTATTTTTTTTTTACAAATGTTTGACTTTGTGTTAATATTTCTTGTCTTATGAAGTCTTTAGCTTCTATTTGATCAGTTCTCATTTTGGGGAAATTTAGCTAAGATTTTATACCTCTTTTTCTGAGTTGTTGATTCTCTTTACAATCCTTTCTTATTTAATTAGGAGGGTTTAGTAAAGGATAAATAAGGGTTCAAAACTAAATAGATATATAAAAATTAACAGGCTTATTTATCTAAAGGGTAAAGAGAAAAAGGGAATTAGGGAATAACTAATTCTTAACCCAAATAGAAATTAGCACCCTTATAACTTATATAATTTTTCTAACTTTAAATCTGCATTCAGTGCCCACAAATGACAAGCTGATACTACTGGGAGACTTCAACGCCTGCGTTGGCCATGACCATGAAAGATGGAAAGGAGTGCTCAGCAAACACGGCGTGGGCAAAATGAACAACAACTACTGCTACTCAGCAAATGCTCAGAGCTTGAACTCACCATCATGAACACTGTGTTCAGAATGGCGAACAAATATAATACAATGTGGATGCACCCACGATCAAAACAGTGGCATCTCATTGACTACATCATTGTATGCCGGCAAGACATCCAGGATGTACAGATCACCAGAGCCATGAGAGGAGCTGAATGCTGGACAGACCACCGATTGGTTAGAGCGACTCTTCAAATGTGCATTGCGCCTCGTCATCCAAAACGTGCCCAGACAGTTCGCGCATTTTACAATGTGAGTCGTCTTAGAGATCCATCTTATTTGCAAACATTCCAGTCCTGCCTGGACGACAAGCTGTCTGCCAAGGGACCACTCCCTGGAAGCTCAACCGAGAAATGGAACCAGTTCAGAGACGCAGTGAAGGAAACATCAAAGGCAGTCCTAGGCCCCAAACAATGCAACCACCAGGACTGGTTCCACGAGAACAACACTGCTATTGAAGACCTATTGAGCAAAAAGAACAAAGCCTTTATGGAGTGGCAAAATAACCCAAACTCTGCTCCTAAAAAGGACAGATTCAGGCGCAGTGTGAGATCAGGAAGATGCAAGACCGAAGGTGGGGAAAAAAAGGCAGAAGAAATCCAGTGCTTTGCTGATACAAAAAACTACAAACAATTTTTCAGTGCCCTCAAGATTGTCTATGGGCCATTAAAACCCACCACCACTCCCTTGCTATCCTCTGACGGTGACACTCTCATAAAAGATAAAAAAGGCATTAGCAACAGGTGGAAAGAACACTTCAGTCAGCTTCTCAACCGACCCTTTTCAGTTGACCAAAGCACCCTTGACCAGATCCCCCAAAACTGCACCATTGAACAATTTGGCGTCCCTCCTTCAATAGAGGAAGTCCAAAAAGCCATTAAACAAATGAGTGCAAGAAAGGCACCTGGTAAGACGGGATCCCAACCGAGGTGTACAAGGCCTTAAATGGAAAGGTGCTCCAGGCATTCCACATAGTACTGACCAGCATATGGGAAGAGGAAGACATGCCCCCAGAAATCAGAGATGCCTCCATCGTAGCCCTATACAAGAACAAAAGCGCACGAGCAGCCTGTGACAACTACAGAGGCATCTCACTACTCTTCACTGCTGGAAAGATCCTTGCCTGTGTTATACTCAATAGACTCCTGTCATCTGTTTCAGAGCAGAACCTGCTTGAATCACAATGTGGCTTCCAACCAGATTGCAGCACCATCGACATGGTCTTCACAGTGAGGCAAATGGAGGAAAAATGCCTTGAGCAGAACCTGAGTCTCTACATTGTCTTCATAGACCTGACAAAGGCGTTCGACACAGTGAACAGGGACACATTGTGGGTGATCCTTAGCAAGCTCGGTTGCCCAGCAAAATTCATCAAACTGATCCAGCTCTTTCATGTCGACATGACAGGGGAAGTCCTATCTGGTGGAGAGACTTCTGATCGCTTCAATATCTCCAATGGCGTGAAACAAGGCTGTGTCCTCGCTCCGGTACTATTCAACCTATTTTTCACCCAAGTATTACGACATGCTGTGATGGATCTAGACCTGGGCGTCTACATCAAATACCGACTGGATGGCTCACTATTTGACCTTCGCCGCCTGACTGCAAAAACAAAGACAACAGAGAGACTCATCCTGGAAGCTCTCTTCGCAGATGACTGTGCTCTCATGGCCCACCAAGAAAATCATTTCCAATCCCTTGTGGACAGGTTCTCCACTGCAACAAAACTGTTTGGCCTGACTATCAGCCTCAGCAAAACAGAGGTGCTGTTCCAACCTGCACCAGAGAGGCCAACGAACCAGCTGTGCATAACTATCGACGGCATGCAGCTTTCTAATGTCAACACTTTCAAGTACCTGGGCAGCACCATTGCCAACGGCGGGTCCCTAGACCACGAGATCAATGCCAGGATCCAAAAGGCCAGCCAGGCACTCGGGGGGCTGCACTGCAAAGTCCTCCAACACAGAGGTATAAGCACTGCGATGAAGCTCAAAGTGTACAACGCAGTGGTCCTCAGCTTGCACCTGTACGGTTGCGAGACATGGACACTGTACCGGAAGCACATGAAACAGCTGGAGCAATTCCACCAATGCTCTCTCCGGTCAATCATGAGGATCCAATGGCAGGACCGAATCACCAACCAGGAAGTCCTCGACAGAGCCAACTCCACCAGCATCGAAGTCCTGGTCCTCAAAAGCCAGCTACGATGGTCTGGACACGTCATCCGCATGGACCCACAGCGAATACCAAGACAGGTATTCTATGGTGAACTGTCAGCTGGACTCAGGAAACAAGGACGACCAAAGAAAAGATTCAAGGATCAGCTAAAGTCAAACTTGAAGTGGGCTGGCATTACCCCAAAGCAACTAGAACTCGCTGCCTCTGTCAGAAGCAGCTGGCAAACCCACATTAACCATGCTGCCACCACCTTTGAAGATGAGCGACGTCGACGTCTTGCCGCTGCGCGTGAACGCTGACACCAGGCCACAACCGCACCTCCCGTAACAACTGGCGTCCCATGCCCCATGTGCCACAAACTGTGCACCTCAGCCTTTGGACTCCAAATCCATATGAGGGTACACCGTAGATGAAACTGCACAAAGACAATAGTCATTCTCGGTCACCGAGAGACTACCACTAGACTAGACTAGACTAATTTTTCTAACTAAATTCTTAAAGTAGTGATTAAGGTTAGGGGTTTTGGTAGGAACAGGGCCAGGACCAAAAGCACAACACAGGAGTCCTCTTTGATTCAAGCAGTAATCCCAGAAGTAAGTCAACAGCATTGTTGAAATCCACTTCTCTGTAGCATCAGCATGCAGGAACAGGCAGAATATCAAGAAAGCCAAAGAAGAGGGAATCACTGGCTCTCTGGGTCCACCCCAGAAATACCAACCAGAAATCTTCTGGGCTTTCCTGACTGCTAGAGGAAAACAGCAGACTCTCCCTCTTTCCAGAGTTCACCAACCATGTCCAGCAACTGCCTGTGTGTTTACTTCCTCAGCTCTTTTGAGAGTTTTGTGTAGAAGGTTAGTTTGCTGGATCTCTTGCTGTCAGCTTGTAAAATCCCTTACTACACTTCCATAGATCTCATTTCTTTTCCAATTCCTCTCCCCTGAGTTTTTGTTTCATTTATAAAATTTCAACAACAATAACAACAAAAAACCACATAAAAAACCCCACAACTCCTGATTCTTTTTTTTTTTTAAGAATTTTAGTTGAATTGGTGTCCAAGTTCTGTTTTCTTTGATGCTTTTGTAGATGTTTTGGAGTTGTTTCTTCTTCTGAGTCTGTGTCTTGAGTTTCCCTCTCATAATAATACATTTTTAGAATGAGATACTTTTTTCTTTACTCATTCTTCCAGTTGACATCAGACTTTATGTTAGGGAAGGTCTCTGCACATTTCTGAAAGGAATATCTGGGATGATTCTGCTGCAGAATTCTTGAGATTTTGCATATTGTATTGTTCCAAGATCTTAGAAAACAGCTCAGGCTAGTCTCCTTCAAGCATTCAGTGCTCCCAAAGTAATGTGATCCAGGGTAAAGTCTGATTGTCACCTTTCTGGTCTGAATGCTGCAAGTTCCTGACTTGGATTTGAACCTGAGCAATATCAGTAAAATTTGATTTTGCATCAGTTGGAGTTCCAGTAGATTATTGCTGGAATCAGCCATTATGAACCATCTAGAAAGCTCTACAGGTTCAGTGTGACAAAATTGTAGTTTACCCTTTGGTCTGGGATGCTGGTCCTGGTTATTTCATAGCAAGTTTCAAACTAGGCTAAAAGCTGAAACTGAGATCCTGCTTTGATTCTGGGATCAGAATCCCATAGTTGTTTGTTTTAAACTTGCTTCTTTCTGGGTTGGCTTCCCCTTAATCTGTGACCTCGGACTAGATAGTGAGCAATAGAGCTGTCAGTATCGCAGAAACTTGCACAGATTCAGTCCCCTCTGTAATGGACTTGTGAGTTCCTCCTTCTCTGGTGTACAGCTTTTGCCTGCACTGAAATATTCTGAATGGCCATTGCTGGATAGACCCTATCCCCATTGTTTACTAACCTCTATATTGGTTTCCCTGTGCCTTGTTGGGCTGGCAAATGACTATAATTTTTTTTTCTTGGCTTTTATGATATGAACTCCATGTAGTATATTTTCTAGATCTTATGGGGAGAGTTGTGGGGTAGAGTTCAGCTGTACTTCTCTTACAATTCCATGACCTTGGTTCTACCTTTTTAACTTCCTCCTTTTTTGCCTTCTGCAACTTTTATTCTGCCTTGGTTGTCCTTCTACCTCTCTGTTCCTTTCTAGTCCCATTAGCCTTACCCATTGAGGTGCTCCTCTAGGCTTTGTTCTGACTCTTTTTTTTTCTCTATACATACTCCTCATGATGATCTCATCAGCTTGCATGGTAGAAATTATAATCTCTACCCTGGTGCTACTCAAATCTATATATAATCTATCTGCTGAACCCCAGTTATATATCTCTAACTGCACCCAGAATGTCTCTACTTGAATGCTCCCTTGGCATTTTATGATCTGAATATGTCCTAAATGGACCTCTCTTCTCTAGTGAACTATTTCTAACCATCCTTATTTCTGTTAAGGGCATCATTGTCCTTCAATTTCTCTCAACCTCAACATTGAATAATTTTCCAGATCTTACAGATTCTCCCTCTGTAACATATCTCATAATTATTCCCTTTCCACTCATGTGGCCCCTTTCCTGTTTTAGTCACTTATTACAGCTCACATGATCTATTATGATAGTCTCCTCTTTGGAACTTCCTACTTGGTTTTCCAGTTTTAGTTCATCTCATCTCCAAACCATCATCCACACCCAAACTGGTAATCCTAACGTGCAGTTCTAATAATCTCACTTCCACCCCCTCTAAAACATATTCAAACTATCTAGAAAGTCCTTTTAAATTTTAAAGCCTACACATATGCTGAATTACTTTTGTTTTTAATCTACTTTCTCCCCTAAAATTAGCAACCATCAAAAGTTGGTGTGGCAGAAACTGTCAGTTGAATATTGGCCTTATCAGCCATCTCTCAGGAAACTCTTAGGCAATAGATTTAGGATGTGGGAAATTAAAAGAATAGAGCACTCAGTAGAAATACAACAGGACTTATTTGCAAATGGAATTGTTTAGCTCTTGAAATTGGAAACATAAAGCTTAGATTTTACAATCAGGATGATGGCAGCAGTCATTGACTAATATTAGCACAATCTCTGAAGGAAGAGAGGAATTTTCCTCTTCATTCCAGCAGAGGGAGACCAGATTACAATTTTCTTCAAGGAAAAGAAGAGATTGTTTGAGTGTACATACATATAATACCTGCATTTGGCTCCTGTGGTATTTATAATTGATCATGGCTTTTTATAAATTAGACACTACAATCATCAGGCCTGTAATTTGTTTTCACTATGACCCTCAGGATAACCTGTTGCCCCTTTTATTCTTTTCCTTCCTTCTCTCTTTCTCTTCCTCCCTCCTTCCCTGTCTCTGTCTGTCTTTCTCCTTGTCTCTCTTCCTCTCTCTTACTAGCTGTGAGACTTGAGGTGAGTCACAACCTCTCTAGTACTTAATTTCTTCCATAATATAAAAGAGTTGGATTAGATGATAAATGAATCAAGTACAATTTATGAAATGTCTTTGGCATGCTAGATACTGGGAATAGGAAGATAAAAATGAAAGCCCCACCCAGGATGATCCTTTAAGGCCCTTTCTAGGTGGACATTTGAGGATCATTTTTACCTATTTGGCTTTGTTTTAGGGTGAACTTGTTCCCAGCTTTTCAGGTTGAAAGTATGTCACATTCTGTTAAAACACAGGATGAGAATAGAATCTGGACTTAAATTTCTTTGCTATGGAGACTTCCTAGATTCCCAGTATTTCAGATTGATCCCTTTCCTTCAATGTAAAGTCTAGGAGAGCTCCTGAGAAGAGGAAAGGTTGGAGAATTTGTCTAGGGTCACAGAAGCAGGATGCCCAGGCTAAAGACCAATTCAGGTATTCCTGGCTTCCAGGCTATTCTCTCCATATTTTTTTGTCATATTGCAATTGCCTTATATCTGGGAGCATTGTAAATGAGTAGGCAATTAGATAGGGTCTGGAAATCCCTTTGTCCTACCAATTTCCCCTTTTTCCTGGTGTGTATCATGTCATCTGACCTAGTGAGTCTTGTTTCTAAAGAGTTGCTTCTCAGAATGAAGTCTTATTTTGTTGCAGCTGGATTTATTGAGTCCATTTACCCTCCCAGATTTTTTGAAATAGAAAAATAGTTCACTTTGGTAACAGTTTTAAAATTGTTTAAAGCATTTTATTGCTATAAAAAGCTATCTTAAATATAAATACCTCAGTATATATATAGGATATCAAAGGTTGATGCATAGAATCATGTGAAATCATGGAGTTTAAATTGCCAAATCAGATATCGATTTTTAACAATGAATAAATGCTACCAAGAAAGATGATGAGTAAGTTTTCTCTCTTATGAAAATTCTTTTTTTTAAAACCCTTACGTTTCATCTTAAAATCAATACTGGGTATTGGTTCTTAGGCAGAAGAGTGATAAAGGCTAGGCAATGGGTGTTAAGTGACTTGCCCAGGGACATACAGCTAGGAAGTGTCACATTTGAACCCAGGACCTCCCATCTCTAGGCCTGGCTCCCAATCCATTGATCAACCCAGCTGCCCCCATTATGAAAAATTCTTGTAGGTAGGTGCAGCCTTAAAGAAGCAAATTTCATTTGATTGGACCATTCCTGCTACCTATATTTCTCTTCTGTTTCTTGCTAAACTCCTTGAAAAAGCTATCTATCCTAGATGCCTCTCTTTCCTTTTCTCTTTCTTCCAAACTATCTTCCATCTGGCTATTTACTTCGTCTCTCAGATGAAACTGTTTTCTCCAAAGTTACCATTGATCTATTAAATCCAATTTAAAGGTCTTTTCTCAGTCCTCCTTCTTCTTGATCTCTCACACCATTTGACACTATTTCATCATCTCCTAAATAATCTCTTTTAGATTTTTGTGACATTGCTCACTCTTGTTTCTTCTTCTACTTGTCTAACTTCTTCCTCTGTCTCCTTTGGTGGATCTTCATCCAGGTCACACCCACAATACCTTCTCTTCTTTCTTTATGATATCTTGCTGGAGGTCCCATGGGTACAATGATATATCTCTATACACGATTCTCCAGAATTCTATATCCACCCTTACCAACTGCCTTTTGGATATCTCAAATTAGATGTTCCTTAAGAATATGAAACCCAGGGGGCAGCTGGGTAGCTCAGTGGATTGAGAGCCAGGCCTAGAGATGGGAGGTCCTAGGTTCAAATCTGGCCTCAGACACTTCCCAGCTGTGTTACCCTGGGCAAGTCACTTGAGCCCCATTGCCTAGCCCTTATCACCTTCCGCCATGGAGCCAATACACAATATTGATTCCAAGACAGAAGGTAAGTGTTTAAAAAAAAAGAATCTGAAACCCAACAGTTCTTATCAACCTTTCCCTTACACTCTCTCATCTTCCCAACTTTTCTATTATTCTTATTTTTATTGGACATCCTTCTAGTCACCTGAGTTCAAAATCTGAGTTTCCTCTTTGACTCTTCACTCTCACTCACCTCCAGCACCCAATCTGTTGTTAAGGCATGCTCTTTCTGTCTTCAGATTTCCCAGCTACATCCCCGTCTCTCCGTTTATTTAATCATTTCCCTGGAGCAGGCTCATATCACCACTTTCCTGGACCATTGCAACAGCCTCTTGCTTGATTTTCTTACTTAAATGTCTTTTCATTCAAATGCTGAAGGGATTTTCCTAAAGCACATGTATGACTGTATCTCCCTTTTACTTCCCACATAAGTGCTTTCTTTTGCATCAAAAGCTCTTCATAATGTGACTTCTTTCTGCCTTCACAAACTTCCTTAAAATCTTACTATAACCTCAAGCATCCCCAACTCCCCCCCCCCCCACATACTCTATGATCTAGAAATACTGATCTTTTTTTTAAAACCCTTACTCTGTTTTAGAATCAATAGTAAGTATAGATTCCAAGGCTGAAGGGCAGTAAGGACTAGGCAATTGGGGTTAAATGACATGCCCAGGGTCACACAGCTAAGTGAGTCACCCACCGAGTCACCTAGCTGCTCCAGCACTGACCTTCTTTGCTGTTATTGGACACGGAACCTTTCTACTTACTGTCTCTCATGCCTAGAGTGCTATTTTCATCTCAAGCCCTACTTTCCTGGCTTCCTTTATTTTTTATTTTATTTTTTTAAACTCTTACCTTCCATCTTAGAATCAATACTGTGTATTGGTTCTAAGGCAGAAGAGTGGTAAAAAAGTGCCAAATATTTTTGTGCTCTTCTTTCCCTTGAATGTCATGACATGCTTGAATGTCAAGGGAGTAACTGGCAGGTGAATCATATTGCCCCTTTTTAGTCATCTTATGTCTATGTTGCAGAAAATATTCAGGGAAAATATGAATAATAATACACTGTATTATTAGTACAGATATTATTTGAGGGTATCTTCCTGAGGATACTGAAATCTTTGCTGATTTTGCTCTGAAAGGAACCTTTTTCTAAATCAAGGATGTGCCATCCTGATAAGAAGAATAAGTTAGGTGAGGGAGATGCCCCTGAGTTCAAATCCTATCTCTGACACATACATACTAGCTGCATGAACATCATCTTCTCAGTGTCCCAGGTCATTTTCTAGGATGATAATCACAGGGGAGTTGCCAATCAGCACTGATGAAGGGAATTTCTATTCTCACAAGGAATGGACCAAAAGAGAAAAGAAAGGAAAAAATGAAAAGAAAGGAAATAAGATAAAAAAGAAGAAAGATGAGGAAAGGTGCTATTATCAATATCCCCATTTAACAGATAAAGAAAAAAACAAAAACAAAAGAGTAGAAACGACTTGTTCAGGATGACAGAACTAATAGGTATCTAATGAAAAATTCAGCCCTGGTCTTTCTGACTCAGGGTCCCATGGTCTATTCAGTCATCCATGCTGCCTTGCCAACTATACTCTGTAAGGGGTAGCTAGGTAACACAGTGGATAGAGTGTCCAGCTTACAGTTGGGAGGACCTGAGTTCAAATTTGACCTCTGAGCCTTCCTACCTAAGTGTCCCTGGGCAAGTCACTTAACCCCCATTGCCTAGCCCTTACCGCTCTTCTGCCTTAGAGATGATACTAACACAGCTGTTGACACTAAGAGAAAATATAAGGGTTAAAAAATAAATGTGCCCTGGTTGGGGAGGGGGGGTGGGGGAGCCGATCTTTATTCTTGGAGGATATTTGTTTTAAAACAGGCCAGCAGCACTTGGAACTGCATACAGGTGCCACTTCTCTGTGTCTTAAAAAGTGACTGAAAGGATTTACAGCTACATCCTTGGAATAAGAGTAGAACTTCCAGCACTAGCTACAGTAGCGGACATTACATAAGATTTAAGGATTGCAATGTGTTTGACCTACATTGTCTCATTTGAGCCTCGCAACAAATGGGTAAGGTGGATGCCATTGTTATTTGTATTTTACAGATGAGAAAACTAATGTGTGATTCTGCATTATACATTCAGAGCTATAAGGTATCTCAGAGGTCATTTTTTTTGTTTATTTGTTTTTAAATCCATGTCTTCTCCCTTAGTATCAGAAGGGGTTAAGGGACTTGCTCAGGGTCACTTAGCCAAAACTACCCAAAGCTATTTTTCTATTTGACTTGGCTCTTTTTCAAACTTTGGGCATCAGTGGAGATTTTCACTTAAAAAAAAGTATCTGAGGCTAAATTTGAACCCAGATCTTCCCTGGCACTCTATTCCCCATGCTACCTTGATGCTCTTAGACACAATCTATAATAATTACTTTTTAATAAGGGAAACTGAGGCCCAGGAGATGAAATTATTTGCCTGTAGTTAAAAAATCCAGGATCTCTTAACTCCAAAACAAATCCTCCTCCTGCACCAGAATAAATTCTGACATGTTTTAAAACATCTAAACCTCAGCACCTAATAGTCCTACTGCTTTCAATAGTATAGACTAAAGCTGAACTTTTAAAACTTTTCCATTCTTTAAATTTCTGCTCACTAACCCTGCTCTTCCTCAAAAGTCTATGGTTGATTGTGTCACAAGTTCCTTATAACACACACACACACACACACACACACACACACACGCCTACAGTTCATCATCTTCTCTGGGTAGCAACAGATGTTGAAGGGATGGGGAGGAAGCAGAACAAAAAGTTACAGGATTTGGACAAGGACAACCATTCACATAGCCTGGAGTTTGCTATGATTGCCAATTGGTGGTAGCTAGTTTGGAGCTCTGCAGTGGTTCTCTTTCCCACGACCCCCTCAGGCCTCCCTTGCAACCCTCCTGGGGATCCTGACCCCCTGCTTGAGAAACCTTGATCTGGACCCATTGTCATGGAAATTATGAGGATTAATGCGATTATCTGTAAAGTGCTTTTGAGATTTGGGGGATGAAAGGTAGTGTTATGATCCCCTGCATTTGGGCTTTGTGTAGGAGAAAAACCAAGAATTTCTGATCTGCTGACTTAATGATAGGGGATTACACTAAATGTCAGGAGGGATGCTGCAGGAGTGTCTTGTTTCAGTAGAGTAAGAGTCAGTTCAGATTTCCTTTGGAGGTGCCAAAGCTAACTTTCTATTCGACTTGTCTCTTTTTCAAACTTTGGGCATCAGTGGAGACTCACTTAAAAAAAAGTTGGGCAAAACTCTTACAATAAAACTTTTGAAAAATGGTTTTTGGAAATGTCTACTTTGATTAGTATCAAATAAAATGACTCCTTAAGAATAAAAACAAAAATCTTGCTCTATTTCCTAAACCGACAATATTACAGACAAATTTAGGATATGATTGATATCAACATTTTAAATTAAATTGACTTGTTTCCAAATTCTCTGGAAAAAATGAATGAATTTAGTTTTTAAAAACAATACATTTGGGAACTTACTTTGAAAGATTCTTCATAATAATTTTCATTTTCTCCTTTCCTTATACTTACTTGGAAGATCGTTTCAGTGTTATCCTTTTACTCAAAACCTTTTGGGGAGATTTAAAATTCATAGTTTTGTTTGTAATTTGAACTTTTTTAAAGATTGGGTCATTTAATACAGTTTGAATTTCCTGCTTTTTACCTAATTACCCACCATCAGGGTTGGTATAGAAATATTTATGGTTTTTTTTAAATGACAAAAACTGTAAAAGGACACTAGTTATTCTCTTACAACCCATTCTGCCAAGACAGATCAACCAACCAACCAAAAACAGATTGCTGGCCATATATAATTGGCTCCATTTAATGACCGATGGAATCTAGAGCAATAAGAAGCCAGTCTTTCATATTCATGATCAATTTTAGTCTAAAAGCTGGCTTTTCTTGAAGTGATGAAGAAGCCCCCTTTTAGACTCCATCATTGATTTCAGTTCATCTTTAATGGTTTCTATACTGATTGAACAGATACATACATTGTGCACAACCAACAGAGTTAGGCAAAGAGGCAGGGCGCCTCTGGTAGAAGGGCTGGCTGAGCCCTTGGTAGGACTGATCATCCACTTTTGGTGTCCACCTTTCGCCCAACTCTCACCTGTGACTCCAAGAAGCTGTAACAAGTCAGGTGGCCACATCCTAGTAAAAGTTTCTTGGCAGACAGGCTAAACTAGATTGAGAGTGACCAACAGATCTCAGTCCTGTCAGTAAGTTGGGGAATATCTGTCCTAAGCATGCAAAGACTTTCCCTGGTGGAATGGGTAGATGAGAAAAATTTGTTCCCATGGCCATGAAGGTGACTAAAGTAGGCGTTGTGGAGGGCTTAGGGCTTGTAAGACACTGAAGATGCCAGGGCCATCCGATGCATCCCAGGCCATCATCAGTCATCCTGACTTTCATCACTTTTGTCAGGATGACTCTGGAAGAGAGAATGAGGCTGATGACTTTTCATAACTCTGCCTCACTTAAATCCAGTTCAGGGTCAAGTCAAGACATCACCCTAGGATGTCATCAATCCTCTTTAAAAATTAAGAATGAAATACTCTAATCTAAATAAATTAATTAAATAATTTTTTTCCAAATTAAAAAGAAAATAAAGAAGCAATAGAACACACAATAAATAAAATAAAATAAATTAAGGATGAACAAACAACAGTCCTTCATGATGACTTTCATTTTTCTGGAATCTCTTGAAGGGCTTTGCAGAACCAGAGTGCAAGAAATACTATTACAGATATTTCTTCAGCTTCAAAAGATACTCTATATTTTTAAAAGAATTCTTACACTCTAAAATATTTTCATTCTGAATTTCATTCATTTGGTATTGGACGATTTCCGGTAAATCATTTCTTTATTTTATCCATAGTCCAAGGAGGAACTCCCCTACCACACACACACACACACACACACACACACACACACACTTTCAGATATTCTGGCCAGCATGGGCATGGCTTGGGCTATCTCAAGTCTTTCTATTGAAACATTTTCCTGGAAGGGGTCATTTTTAGCTCTGAGAAGCAGTGTCATTGCAGCAAATACTTTGCTGGACAGCAGACACCGACTAAGAACTCAAGAAATCTCAGGCTCATGAAGAAGTTGCCAGGGTTGAAAAGATCCACCTTTTAGGATTGCTTTTGGTCATCTGTGCCCAGACACAGAATAGGTCTATGAGGACTTGAGGTTAAGCTTTTGGCTCCCGTAAACTAGAACATGTTTGTGTCATTGTGACATGGGCACCGTACCCCAGAAACCCAGGCCAACTATTATCAGGGAAACTCCCTTGCCTTTGCATCCTTGTGACTCTTAACCTAGAAACACCCAATGACCCCACCCAGGGTCCTGAGATGTTTACCCTCTTTTGTCCTCTAGATATAAGGTGGACAAGGAGATGAATCTTTATGCCTCCAGGCAGACCCCAGTCAGGTGACCACCTCACCCCACCAAATGCCTGAGGGACTAACACTCTATAGGTCAAGTCCACACCAGGACATAGCATCTAAAGAGTATATAAACCCCAGAACTGATGTCGTCTGGGGGACAGCCTCTCTATCCATGCTGTCCCCATGGAGGAACAATCTTTCCTTTCATGCTGTCCTCCCAGGGAACTGCTCCCCACCTTGCTGTTCTACCTTGCTATCCTTTTGGCCACTCTCAACTTTACTTCCTAAATTAATAAATCTCTTTTTGTTTTTAAGCTAAGTTTTGGAGTCATTGCATGCTTGCAAAAGGTATCCTCCCCAAACCCCAAAGGGTATCCTTCCATGCCCATAACAATTGTGGGCTATCATTCTCCCAGCTTTGGGAGAGAAATCTCCTAGATGAAGTCCAGAGCTTGTATTGGCTGTTTCCCAACAGAGTGTGTTACTTGAAAGAGAATAGTAGCCATTTCTTCTTATTTTAAATAGCCCAGAGAATAGGCAATTCTTAACTCAGTTCTGAATCTTCTTGATTTTATATTTTTAAATATATATTTTTACATGTAATATATCTTGTTTTAATGTATTATACATTAGAAATATAGATTTTGTTTTACATATTATATATTGTTTATAATATAATTTATTGATATAATTTTACTTTTTAAAAATTATTCTTTTAATTTAAGAAACTTTTAAAGAAAAATAAAACAAATTTAAAACAAATCTTACTGTTCCTTTTTTAAAAACTCTTACTTCCCGTATTTATTCTTTTTTTTAATTTAATTTTATATTTTATTTGATCATTTCCAAGCATTATTCATTAAAGACATAGATCATTTTCTTTTCCTCCCCCCCACCCCCCATAGCCGATGCGGAAATCCACCGGGCATTACATGTTTTCTTGATTTGAACCCATTGCTTTGTTGATTATATTTGCATTAGAGTGTTCATTTAGAGTCTCTCCTCTGTCATGTCCCCTCAACCACTGTATTTAGGCAGTTGCTTTTCCTCAGTGTTTCTACTCCCATAGTTTATCCTTTGCTTATGAATAGTGTTTTTTTCTCCTAGATCCCTGCAAATTGTTCAGGGACATTACACCGCCACTAATGGAGAAGTCCATTATGTTCTATTATACCACAGTGTATTAGTTTCTGTGTACAATGTTCTCCTGGTTCTGCTCCTCTTGCTCTGCATCACTTCCTGGAGGTTGTTCCAGTCTCCATGGAATTCCTCCACTTTATTATTCCTTTTAGCACAATAGTATTCCATCACCAACATATACCACAATTTGCTCCATATTTATTCTAAGGCAGAAGAATGCTAAAGGCTAGCCAATTGGGATTAAATGACTTGCTTAGGGTCACACATTTAGGAAATATCAAAGGCCATATTTGAACTCAGATTCTCCTGACTGTGAAGTGCCTGGTTATGATCCTAAGTATGAAACCAGACCAACAATGTAACACACAAGAGGGATTTTATTACAAACTACAGTTTGGACTCAGCTAGAAATGGCTGGCCCCTGAGTCTGGGGCTTGCAGGCTTTTTATACACTTTTGTGGTAGAGTGAGTACAGAGGAATTCCTGGGGTGAGGGGAGTGAACCGGAACTCCTGGGGCTGGGGTCCTTATCAGTTAGGTTCCTTATCAGTTCCTGGAGGGTGTGTGTGTGATAAGTATTCCTGGGCTGGGGTCTTTATCAGTTCCTAGCATATGTCAGGAGGGACAGGGACTCCTGGGGTTAGGGGTCAGGGAGGGGAAAGAAGAGGTTTGGGAGCTGGCTCTTCAACTGGTGCTTTAACCATTTTGCTATGTAGCTGTCCCACCTTTTCTTTTTTAATATAACTTCTAATCACCATGAACCAAAAAGGTATTACTTCCCCATTTGAAAATGCAAGTTGTTTAGCACTGAGCCAGTTACATCACCCCTGTTGCACTTATGTAGGAAACTTTGGAGCTCCAGGTACCTGTGGTATATAGGGCTCAAAAGTCCTAGTTAAGTATGAATATTTTTTTCAGCTGACAACAGAACTGGACTTAGACTCATTGCTACAATTAAATAGCCATTTGTAGAAATTTTATGCTTATACAGCCATAGAACTAGAAAACTCCCAACACACATACACATATTTCATCAGCTTCAGTGACTACTCTTCTGCCTTTCCCCAGAATGGGGAAGGGAAGTGCCTGTTGTGTTGTTTGCTTGCTATGTTGTCTTGGGAACAGAAAAAAAAAGTGGTATTGTTAGTCAAATGAATACCTTCTAGTGTTTTAGCATCTCCCAATTTTTTCCAGTATAACAAGAATAATTGATTTCTTTAGTGCTTTAAGGTTGGCAAAGGGCTTTACATACATTATCTCATTTAAGCAAATCACAATCATTTCCTTGTGGTCACCCTGCCACAGACTATTTATCATTTAAGCTAAGATGGGAAAGAAAAGATGGATGCTCTAATTCTTTTTTTTTTTTGGTGTACTTTAACTGTGTTCTCCCTCCCTATAGCTCACCATGCCAAATTGATGAGCATGCCCAGAAGTGCCTCTTCTTTCTTTCTTCACCTTCCCCACACCAATAGTTCAAAGTACCATGCAGATGGAGGGAATTGGGTGATCAAGACCTTGGCATTCCATTCTTTTTTATTTCTCCACAAGCCCATTAAGACTAAACAAAGGAGTGGGATCAATGTCCCTGGATGTGAGTTATGGTTCTCTTTAAGACTACACCCACCTCCAGAATTCTGGATGGTATTGTAACTGGTGATGTTCTTCCCAAGAACATCTCAAGGGAGGCTAGAAGATGAGATGGAAGATAATTCAAAATAGAAGAAAGGATAGGGAAGAGAAATAAGAGGAGGCTCTGGTCTTTGTCTCCTTCTGCCAGTGTTGTAAAACACTGAAATATTCGACTTCTCTCCCTTTTCCCCTATGCACTCAATAACTCATGCCAGGAATCAGTAGCTATAGAATCCTGAGGACTCAACAGTCTAATTTTAGAGGCAATATGATTCCAGTCACTGAGGTGTAGCACTAGGCTCATCTGATAGGTAATTTCTACATTTTTCTACTCTGATCTCCTAGATTTGAAGTTCTAATTTTTTTTTGCTAATGACACAGTATTATTCTTTGCCAGGAAGAATAATGATACATTATGGCAGGAAATTCAAGAATGTGCATGCAATTTAACTATAAATCCCATGCAATTTGACACAAACTTTACTAAAATTTGAGGCATATCAATGGGTACACATTCTTTGAGAACAAATGATTTAGCAACAGAAGGAAGTAATGACCCAGATTCACAACTTTTCATCCTAGATGGTCCCCATTCCCACCCTTTCATTTGAGAGATGAGGAAAGAGAACCTGATTGGGGAATTGATTTACCCAAAGTGCCTATTTTTTTAATCAACCAGGACAAGGATTCAGGACTTTTGATTCCCATTCTGGTGTTCTTTTCATTGATCTACTCTGACTCAGTCTTCCAACTCCTTTATTTCATCACCCTGTGTAATTAGAATCTGGTACCCCCAAAAAACTATAATTCCCAGCAAAACTATGATTCCCAGCACCCTACTATCTTCCTGTAGTTAAGTGCTGACATAGACAGGATATATAAAGTCTGTGGAGTTATGTCTCTCGCTCTCTTGTCTTCTTGTCATGGCTTTGGTAGAGTGGGCTTTTTGAGCAGGTAGAAAAATATAGTCTAATGGTACTATTTTGTTAGATAATAAACTTTATGAAATATAATACTTGAAGTATTGGACATAAATTTAATTCTTATATTTATGGCAACCACAAAGGAATACAGTCGATCAGTTTCATAGAAGGTACTCTCTTTACATGTGAGCAATTTAATTCTTACAACTCTATTTTGGAGGCCAAGAAGTTTTTTTTTCCCTTAAATCTTCCTACTCCCCAGAAAATGAAATGTACAAAAAAGTTCATCCCCTTACTTTTTCTAATATTCTTATAAATTTATTTTTGTTTGCCTGTTGCTTTCATTTCATTTTATTTGTTTGAACCTGCTTTGTTTCCTTAGACTTGTGATGGTAAACCTATAGCATGTGTACCAGAGGGAGCACTCAGAGCCCTCTCTGGGGCACATGTGCTATCACCCTTGCCCTCGCACAGAGTTTGCCAGAGTTCCTTATGAGAAAGCCAGTGGGGCTGGGCTGCTCCCCTCCCCCTCTCCATGGGTACCTGAGGACATTTCTAACTTTCTAACTTCACCCACCCCTCTCCACAGCACCCCAATGAAAGCTCTTCCTCCCTACCCTGTCTGGGGTAAGATGTGGGTTCCTACTGCTTCATTTTATAAACCTGTCTGCCAGTCAATAAAACATTTACTAAGTACCTACTTATGTCCTAAGTGTTGTGCTAAATGCTGAGAATAAAAAGGAAGTCAAAAGAGAGTCTTTCCTCTCAAAGGAACTCATGGTCTAATGAGAAAGATGATATATAAACAAGGTATATGTAGGATACAATATTCTCCTGGTTCTGCTCACTTCACTTTGTATTAGGAGTATTTCTGTCTTTCAGGTGAGTTTTTCTTTATTATTTGCCCCAAACTACATGTTGATACAATTTTTAGTATTCATTTCTCTATATTTTGCAATGCACATTCTCTTCCTCCTCCCTCACCAAGAAGGCAGCTAATAAGATATAGGTCATGTATATTATCATACAATACATGTTTCCATGTCATCATGTTGTAAACCAAGACACATCTCACTTACACTAGAGAAAAATTCATATAGGAAATAAAGTGAAAAATGGTATGGTTCCACCTGCATTCAGACTCTGTCTGTGCCTTCTATGGTGATGGATAGCCTTTTTTGTCATGAGTCCCTCTGAGTTGTCCTGGATCCTCCACTTGTTGGTAATAGTTAAGTCATTGAAAGTCGATTATCATTCCTTTTTTGTTGTTACTGTTTACAATGTTTTCTTGGTTCTGCTCACTTCACTTTGCATAATTTCATGTCTTTCCAGGTTTTTTTTTTTGTGATCTTGTTTGTTCTTTCTTTTGGTGCAATAGTATTTCATTACAACCCTGTACCCCAACTTGTTCCCTAACTGATGGGCATTCCTTCAGTTTCCAGTTCTTTGCCACCACAAAGAGAGCTGCTATAAATATTTTTATATAGTTGGTCCTTCCTCCTCCTCATCTTTAATCTCTTTGGGATACAGACCTACTAGTGGTATTGCTGAGTCAAAGAGTGTGTGCACAGTTTCATGGCTCTTTGGGCATGGTTCCAAATGGCTCTCCAGAATGGTTGTATCACTTCATAGTGCCATCAACTGCATATTAGTCCTCGATTTTTCCATATCCCTCCAACATTTATCATTTTTCTTTTTTTGCCATGTTATCCAGTCTAATAGGTGTAAGGTAGTACCTCAGAGTTGTTGGAGTTTGCATTTCTCTAATTAACAGTGATTTGGGACATTTTTTCATATGACTAAAGATAGTTTGAATTTCTTCATCTGAGAACTGCCAATTCATAGCCTTTGACTGTTTGTCAGTTGGGGAATGCTGTATGTCTTTCCAGGATGTTTTTTTTTTTTTATGATTGTCCCATCCATCCTTTCTGGGTAGAGAATAAATTGGAAATAATCAACAGAGAGGGTGGAAACTAAAGTCATCTCTATTAGAATGTGAACTTCTTGAGGCCAAGAACTTTTATTTCCCACTTTTCTTTATATTGAAGGAATATAGCACAATACCTGGGAAATAAGTAGGTGCTTAATCAATGATTGTTGACTGATTGATTCAATGACTTACTTGCCCAGGGAGAGGCAGCAGAATCAAAATTTTCACCCAGGTGCCCTGACATCAAATGCATCACTTTTTATGGTGCTCCAGGCTGAACTATGCCCTCTCTGTGTTATTATTGCTAACCAGAGACTTCAAAACTTTATTGTGATGTATACGAGTTGCTAAACCACAAAATATATACTCCAAAAGAGCCTTAATAACTCATGAATATGTTTATTCTTGGACTCCAATTGTGTCATTTATGTTTCTCTCCCTCCTTTTTTATCCCTCTTCCTCCTCCTCCTCCTCCTTTTTTCCCCACTCCCTTCCCCCCTCTGTTTCTGCCTGTCTCTGTCTTGTCTGTCTCTTGCCCTCTCCTTCCCTTTAGCTTTCTGTCTCTGTCTCTGTTTCTCTCTAGGCTGTTCTCAGGGTTTCTCAATGGTGCTGTTAAAAATAGGGTTCTATTGAGAGGAAATACAAGGTTTCAGGTTTCAGGAAGTCATGTAAACCATTGTTAAGACAGAATTAGTTGATCCTCAAGATTCTTTTAGTTCTAAGGTTCTGTGTGATTTTATCAGTCTGAGTAATTGTAGCCTTTAGGGATGTTCCCTGAAAATCCCAGCCCTGCTTTGGCTCCCATGCAGAGCTCATTAGAAAGCATTGCAGGTGCCCAGACATTGGAATTAAGCAGCCAAGGTGAGTGACAGGCTGATTGGGTCCATGTTCTTTCACTCTGTAGTCCAGTCATCTCTCCCTCCACTAAGTGGGGCTAATGCACTTTATTTGAAATTGGAGTCTTTGAAAGGAGCTGCATGAAGTAGTTGTTCTGGCTGGTTTTCTTTTTTTTCTTTAATCTTATTTCCAAACCAAACATCTGGTTTGGTTAGGGATAGAGGAGGATGGGGGCAAGGGAAGGGGAAACTCCTGGTTCTAGGTCCAGCTTTCCCTTGGGGGCCTTTCTTTCCCAGACTCAATTGGGATCAACTCAAATCTTACAATGAAAATCTCAAGTCTTCAGATTTTCTCAGTGTACTACATAACATCCAGCTTAGTGATGGGCCATCAAGGAATTTCTCATCTCTGGTTGCTGGACCAATATTTAGCTAAAAGTAAGATGGCAGAGTTAAAATCCTCTGTTCGTCCAGCAGTCAAGGTAAATGGATGTATGCAGGGGAGCCTGTAGGCACTAGCAATTGCCTGTATCTGACCTCCTTATCAATCAGGGCAAATGTAAAAATTAGCAAAGGATAGATCTTTCCTACTTGACTCCCTTATTTTTCCAATCCTAGGAGACAATTTGAGAGGCAGGATGGCACAGTGGACAAAAAAACCAGCATTGGGCAAGTCACTTAACCTCTTAGTGTCCCAGACAACTTCCTGAGACTATGAAATGCTGAAAAGGTATCAGTCTGAATTGGTAGGAGAAAGTGTCACCCAGAGCTCACCACACTGAGGAAATCTCAGGTCCACAATAAAAACACCCCCTGCCAGCAACTGACCCGACCCCCTACCCCAAACGATCAGACACATGCTGCCTTAATCAGCTGGGCTCATCATAATTTCATAGCATTTCAGTTTTTGCTTTTGTATATTCAATATCCACCACCCTGTGGACACATTAAATAAAAATTTGTGGAATTGAATGCAATTAAACTGGAACATCCTTTTACAAGCTGTCCCATAAAACCATTTGCCTTCTCATTTCTGATCCCTACCTGAAATCATGCCAGAATCAGAGAATCTCAACTGCAAGGGAACTCTGAGGTCATCTCTAGTAGGTCATGCCTCTGTTCATAGTCTTTGGGCAAAACCAAAAAGACTTTCCTCTCTTTATTAGCTTTTCTGCTCCTCAGGTAATAGACATACCATGTGCTATTGTCCAGGGTCTTATTCCAACCCTTTCCAGCTTGGTACTGGAATTGTCTACAATCACTGCTGTAATAATTTTAGTAGAGAAAGCTGGATACCTGTAGGGCAGGGGTTCTTAACCCAGGTTCAAAGAACTTATTTTTTAAAATATTTTTACAATTTCAGTTATCTACCAAACCTGCCCCTTCTAGGCCAGAATTCCAATGTTGTATTTCAGTATAATTGGCTTCCTAACCCTAAGTATTTTATTTTAAGTTTTAAAAAATATTATTTTGAGAATGAGTCCATGATTTTTGCCAGATTTTTGCCAGAATGTCAAAGGGATCCATGATGCACAAAAGGAAATAATAAAAGAATAAAACATTTTATAGGATTATAAAATCTAAGTCTTCTGTTCCTGAGATCATTACGAATGCTGTTTTTTAATAAACGCTTCTAGATTTTTCCAAGTTTTCATGGAAATGTCATAATGGAAGAGGCCACTATGCATATTGAGAATTTCAGGTGTTTAAGACTCTTCTTGGAAGATGTACAATAATGTTTAACTGCCAAGTGGTAATTGCTAGCTGTTCTAGGCCTTCTCCCTTGAGAGACCGCTTCTCTAAATCCATATCTGTGAAGAGTGTGCCTTTGTTCTTTTAGTGGTGCCTCAAACTCTCTTGTAAATTATGAACTCCTGAATTGCTCAGGTGAAGTGTGTTCCATTCTGTGGCAGTCACCATGGTCAAATGGGATGGAGGCACAGAAATTTCTTCCTCTTCTCCCTGACAGAGACTTGTCCACAAAGAGCTCCAAAGCCTGTACTCTCTCAGAAACAAACTACTTGTCTCTAGGGCTTAGCTATTGAAAGCCTTGCAAAGGCATGTCTAATTGTTGTTCATTGAACAAGTTTGCCCCACTTTTATTCTATCAGGAAAAAGCTATCTCACCACTAAGGGACAAGAGCATTGGCACATCTTTAAAGTTAGCTTAATACCTCATTAGATCAATGACTCTACAGATGGTCCTCAATGAACTTAGAGGAAGATTTCTAGTGGAATGCCCTAGGCACCTTTTCTTGGCCTTGAGTGTTTATAATTTTATCAGTTATTTTGATAAGGCATAAATGGCATACTTATGAAATTTACAGGTGCTTCAAAGCAAGAAGTAGTCAAAGGAAAAACCAGTTTGTGCCATGCCCATCCATCCAGCTTTGGGGTAGGTAGTAATCTCTCTCTTGTATTTGAGAGACACAAAGCAGCTCAATAGGGCCTTCTTCCTGTCTTGCCCATCAGGACAATCAATATATCCTGAAGGTTTGATGCAAGATACCCAAACCACTGCTCCTAGATCTAAGATAGGCTCTTGGGTAGACTGTATTTCTCACAGGAAAATAGCATTCCAGTGTCAAGTAACAGTATCTTCCTAAGCCTAAAGACCTGTTGTTGTTTTGGTGATCTGCAATGCACTATTCCATATTTCTAGCTTCTCTTTATTGACATTGAGGCCAGGTTAGGTCTTTAGAATTAGAGTGAGAAAGATTCAAAATCTTTTGTCACTTGAAATGGCTTGCTTGGGCCACAGGATTAGAAATAATTGCTGCGTGTGCTTTCCCAAAGTTTATTTGAAGTAAATTGTCTATATGCTTTATTACCAATACAAAGTTGAAGTGACTTATTAACATGACTAGATCTGAGAGTGAGTAATTTCCAATGGGAAAAGGGGCATAGGAATCAATTAAAATACTAGAACTTATAAATAATGGAGAATCAGGCCCTTGGACAGGGATCACACATATTATTGCTCTTATATCATGCCCTTCTAGATTTTTCAAGTCCTTTCTAGCCCAAGATTCTATGAGTCAAGGAGTCTCTCCCTCAATAACTATTTCTTACTACAGTGTATATGGCATCCCTGCCCAGTCTCAGTTCTGGGCATGGTATAGGATGCCCCTCCCAGGATAAGTTCATCACTTCTAAACCTACCAACATGCTGCGAACTTAAGCCTTCATTGACACCATCTCCCTTAGCCTCCATTCTCCTTTGATTGGGAGTTAGAATGCCAAACTCTTCCCAATGCCTTCCTTATTAGAAGACAGAAACTGGGACTTCCAGTTAAACATGGAGGCAGTCTAGGTGCAAGACTCTTCCTCTCCTCAGCACCCACTAATATATACTACCTCAAAAGACCAAAAAAACAAAATTCATAAGAATGAAGGGATTCTACAGTAGGCCACAGCATTGAAGGTATGTGGGATTTGGGTATTTCCATACTATAAGGGGTTGAAAAAGCTCTCATCAAAACTCGAGCTGATGTACCCTCCCCCACCCCACCTACGGAGCCAGAGTCAGAACCAGCATGCGCCAGAATCAGGGAGTGAGTGAAAAAAACCTCTAGAGTGAGTAAGGGGCACCTCTAGGTCCTTGGGAGCTGACTAAGACCACCAAAGACCTACCCCTGAGAGCAGCTACACCTAAAACCCCAGCAGACTGAAGAGCACAGACTGTGGGTGCTCGCAGGAAGACAACACAGGGAAGGGCAGCAAACAGCAGAAGCTGCAGAGATTCAAGAGCTTGTCTCAGACAAAATTCTTGCTCCTTAACTACATACACAGAGAGCCTGCTCATCTCACTCAGATTTCTGACTAAAAAGGGAAGGAAAAACCTCCACAGTGATGGTAATTGTGCCAAGGAACTACAACCTCCCTCCACCAAAAAACAAACAAACAAAAAACAAGAAGAGGGGATTGACCCTGGAAAATTTTTTATGGAGGGAAAACCCAGGCTACAGAGGAAATAGAGGAGGAAATTCAAATAAACCCAAAACATTCACACACAAAAATGGAAATTGTCCACAAGCTCTTGAAGAATTTGAATTGGAGCTTATCAAAAAGATGGAATCCTTCTGGCAAGAAAAGTGGGAAATAGTTCAAAGAGAAAATAACAGTTTAAAGGACAAGAACTCTCAATTGGAGAAACAGCTGGAAGCCATCGAAAAGCAGGATAGACCAAACTGAAAAGGAAAACCAGTCTTTAAAGACCAGAATTAGGCAACTGGAAGAAAATGATCTTGCAAAACAGCAAGAATTAATAAAGCAAAGTCAAAAGACTGACAAAATAGAAGAAAACATAAAATATCTCACTGACAAAATGACAGATCAGGAAAACAGATCATGACAAGACAATTTGAGAATCATTGGTCTCCCTGAAAAGCCAGAAATAAATAGAAATTTTGACATCATACTACAAGAAATCATCCAAGAAAACTGACCTCTGATGTTCTTGGACAAGGGGGCAAAATAGACATTGAAAGAGTTCATGGAACACCCTATATATGAAAGCCTGAAAAGACAACTCCCAGGAATGTAATTGACAAATTCCAGAGCTTTAAAGCTAAGGAGAAAATTCTACAAGAAGCCAAAAAGAGACAATTCAGATACCAAGGAACACCAATCAGGATCACAGAAGACCTGACAGCTTCCACACTAAAGGACCTCAAGGCCTGGAATATGATATTCAGAAAGGCAAGAGAATTGGGTCTTCAACCAAGGATGAGCTATCCATCAAAATTGACTATATACTCCCAGGGGAAAGTATGGGCATTCAACAAAATAGAAGATTTCCAAGTATTTGTAAAGAAAAGACCAGAACTAAGTGGAAAGACTGATATCCAAACACAAATATCAAGAGAAACATGAAAAGGTAAATAAGAAAAAGAGGGAAAAGGGAAAAATGTTTTTTTTTCAAACTCTCTTCTTTAAGGACTACAATTAGATCAAATTATATATATTAATATATGGGGAAATGTTATTTGTAACTCTCAAAAATTATATTTACTATTATAGTAATTAGAAGAATCATTCACAGGAAGAGATTGGGGCAATAAGGGCTATAAGATGATATGCAAAAAAAGAAAAAGGGAGAGGGGGAATCAAAGGTGGCACCAAGAGATACTTGAAGAAATAAAATAAATAGGATAATCTTTATCACACAAAGATACACATGTGAAGGGGAGGGGAAGAATACTCTTATAAGAAGGAGAGGAAGAGAGCGCGAAGTGGTATTACTTAAACCTTACTCTCAGTGAAATCAATTCTGAGAGGGAAGAGCATCTAGATCCATTGGGGTCTTTAATTCTATATTATCCTACAAGGAAAGTGATAAGGGAAAACTCAAGGGGTGGGGGTTGGGAGTACAAAAAGGGAGGGAAAGAGAGGGGGGAGGGAACTTAAAAGACCCTAAAAAAACAAGAAGGGAACAAAAAGGGAAGGGCCAGAAAGGGAAGCATATTAAGGGAGAGGATTTGGGGGAATTGATTAAAAGTAAGCTACTGGTTTAAAAGAATATAGCAAAAGAAGAAAGGACAGAACTAGGAGAGGATATTAAAATGCTGGGGAATACATAAGTGACAATCATAACTTTGAACATGAATGGGATGAACTCATCCATAAAATGAAAACAAATAGGAGAGTGGACTAGAATCCAAAATCCTACCATATGTTGTCTACAGGAAACACACCTGATGTGGGTAGATACTTACAAGGTTAGAATTAATGGTTGGAGCAAAACCTATTGGGCCTCAACTGATAGAAAGAAAGCAGGAGTTGCAATCATGATCTTTGAGAAAACCAAAGTAAAAATAGATCTGATTAAAAGGGATAGGGAAGGTAAATACATCCTGATAAAAGGGAGTACAGACAATAAGGAAATATCAGTAATCAACATGTATGCATCATATGGTATAACATCCAAATTTCTAAAGGAGAAACTAGTGAAATTGAAGGAGGAAATAGACAGTAAAACTGTACTAGTGGAAGACCTGAACTACCACTATCAAATTTAGATAAATCAAATAAAAAAATAAATAAGAAAGAGGTAAAAGATGTAAATGAAATCTTAGAATAATAAAAGTTAATATATATATGTAGAAAAATAAATAGGGACAAAAAGTAATACACCTTTTTTTCAGCAGCACATGGCCTATTCACAAAGATTGACCATGTACTAGGTCATAAAAACATGGCAAACAAATGCAGAAAAGCAGAAATAATAAGTGCAACCTTTTCATAATACAATAAAAATAATGATTAGTAAGTGTAAATGGAGAGCCAAATCAAAAATTAATTGGAAATTAAATAATATGATTCTCCAAAATTGGTTAGTTAGAGAACAAATCATAGAAACAATAATTTCATTGAAGAAAATGACAATGATGAGACATCCTTTTAAAATCTATGGGATACAGCCAAAGCAGTACTCAGGTATATCCTTGAGTTCATATATTAACAAATTAGGGAGGGCAGAGGTCAATGAATTGGACATGCAAATCAAAAAACTTGAAAGTGAACAAATTAAAAATCCCCAGAAGAAAACTAAATTAGAGATCCTAAAAATTAAGGGAGAAATTAATGAAATTGAAAGTGAAAGAACCATTGAACTAATAAATAAGACTAGAAGCTGGTATTTTGAAAAAACAAACAAAATAGACAAAGTATTGGTCAATCTAATAAAAAAAGGAAAGAAGAAAATCAAATTAACAGTATCATTGATGAAAAGGGAGACCTCACCTCCAATGAAGGGGAAAGAAAGGCAATCAATAAAAACTATTTTGCCCAATTACATGGCAATAAATATGCCAATCTAGGTGATATGGACGAATATTTACAAAAATATAAATTAACTAGATTAACAGAAGAAGAAATAGATTTCTTAAATAATCCCATATCAGAAAAAGAAATTGAACAAGCCATCAAAGAACTCCCTAAGAAAAAAATCCCCAGGTCCAGATGGATTCACAAGTGAATTCTATCAAACATTCAAAGAATAGCTAATCCCAATACTATACAAACTATTTGACATAATAAGCAAAGAGGAAGTTCTACCAAATTCTTTTTATGACACAAATATGGTACTGATTCCAAACCCAGGCAGAACAAAAATGGAGAAAGAAAACTACAAACCAATCTCCTTAATGAACATAGATGCAAAAATCTTAAATAGGATACTAGCAAAAAGATTCCAGCAAGTCATCATGAGGGTTATTCACTATGATCAGATGGGATTTATACCAGGAATGCAGGGCTGGTTCAATATTAGGAAAACCATCCACATAATTGACCATATCAACAAGAAAACCAAAAAAAAAATCACATGATTATCTCAATAGATGCAGAAAAACCCTTTGACAAAATACAACACCCATTCCTATTGAAAACACTAGAAAGTATAGGAATAGATGGGTCTTTCCTCAAAATAATAAACAGTATCCATCTAAAACCATCAGCCAACATCATCTGCAATGGGGATAATCTAGATGCATTCCCAATAAGATCAGGAGTGAAAGAAGGATGCCCATTATCACCACTATTATTTAACATTGTACTAGAAACAGTAGCAGTAGCAATTAGAGAAGAAAAATAAATTGAAGGTATTAAAATTGGTAATGAAGAGACCAAGCTATCACTTTTGCAGATGATATGATGGTCTACTTAAACAATCCTAGAGAATCAACTAAAAAGCTAGTGGAAACAATCAACAACTTTATCAAAGCTGCAGGATGCAAAATAAACCCCACATAAATCATCAGCATTTCTATATATCTCCAACACATCTCAGCAGCAAAAATTAGAAAGAGAAATTCCAGTTAAAATCACCCTAGACAATATAAAATACTTAGTAATGTATCTGCTGAGACAAACACAGGAACTATATGAACACAACTACAAAACACTCTCCACACAACTAAAACTAGACTTGAGCAATTGGAAAAACATTAACTGCTCATGGGTAAGACAAGCTAATATAATAAAAATGACCATCCTACCCAAACTTATTTACTTATTTAGTACCATGCCCATGGAACTACCAAAAAACTTTTTTACTGAATTAGGAAAAAAACATAACAGAAGTTCATTTGGAAGAACAAAATATCAAGGATATCCAGGGAAATCATGAAAAAAATGCAAAGGACGGTGGCCTTGCAGAACCAGATCTCAAACTATACTATGAAGCAGTGGTAATCAAAACAATATGGTACTGGCTAAGAGACAGAAGGGAGGATCAGTAGAACAGGTTTGGGGTAAGTGACCTCAGCAAGACAGTCTATGAAAAGCCCAAAGATCCCAACTTTTGGGACAAAAATCCACTATTTGACAAAAACTACTGGCATAATTGGAAGACAGTGTGGGAGAGATTAGGTTTGGATCAACATCTCATACCCAACACCAAGATATACTCAGAATGGGTGAATGACTTGAACATAAAGAAGGAAACTATTAGTAAATTATGTGAACACAGAATAGTATACATGTCAGACGTTAGGGAAAGGAAAGATTTTAAAACCAAGCAAGTCTTAGAAAAAATCACAAAATGTAAAATAAATAATTTTGATTATATCAAATTAAAAATTTTTGTACAAACAAAACCAGTGTAACCAAAATTAGAAGGGAAATAACAAATTGGGAAATAATCTTCATGACAAAAACCTCTGACAAAGGTCTAATTACTCAAATTTACAAAGAGCTAAATCAGTTGTACAAAAAATCAAGACATTCTCTAATTGATAAATGGGCAAAGGACATGAATAAGCAATTTTCAGTCAAAGAAATCAAAACTATTAATAAGCACATGAAAAAGTGTTCTAAATCTCTTATAACCAAAGAGATGCAAATCAAAACAACTCTGAGGTATCACCTCACACCTAGAAGATTGGCTAACATGACAGCAAAAGAAAGTAATGAATGCTGGAGGGGATGTGGCAAAATAGGGACATTAATTCATTGCTGGTGGAGTTGTGAACTGATCCAACCATTCTGGAGGGCAATTTGGAACTATGCCCAAAGGGCGACAAAAGACTGTCTACCCTTTGATCCAGCCATAGCACTGCTGCGTCTGTACCCCAAAGAGATAATGGACAAAAAGACTTGTACAAAAATATTCATAGCTGCGCTCTTTGTGGTGGCCAAAAACTGGAAAATGAGGGAATGCCCATCAATTGTGTCCCTGAACAATCTGCAGGGATCCAGCAGAAAAAACAACATTCATAAGCAGAGGATAAACTGTGGGAGTAGAAACACCAAGGAAAAGCAACTGCCTGACTACAGCAGTTGAGGGGACATGACAGAGGAAAGACTCTAAAGGAAAACCTAATGCAAATAGTAACAACATAGCAATGGGTTCGAATCAAGAACACATGTAATACCCAGTGGAATCACGCATCGGCTACGGGGGGTGGGGGGGAGGAAAAGAAAATGATCTTTGTCTTTAATGAATAATACTTGGAAATGATCAAATAAAATATTATAAAATTAAAAATAAAAAGACTGTCTGCCCTTTGATCCAGCCATAGCACTGCTGGATTTGTACCTCAAAGAGATCATAAGGAAAAATACATCTACAAGAATATTCATAGCTGCTCTCTTTGTGGGGGCAAAAAATTGGAAAATGAGGGGATGTCCTTCAATTCGGGAATGGCTGAACAGTTTGTGGTATATGTTGGTGATGGAATACTATTGTGCTCAAAGGAATAATAAAGTGGAGGAATTCCATGGAGACTGGAGCGACCTCCAGGAAATGATGCAGAGAGAAAGTAGCAGAACCAGAACATTGTACACAGAGACTGATACACTGTGGTACAATTGAATGTAATGGACTTCTCCATTAGTGGCAATGCAGTGATCCTGAACAACCTGGAGGGATCTATGAGAAAGAACATTATCCACATTCAGAGGAAAAACTGTGGGAGTAGAAACACAGAGAAAAACAGAAAAACAACTGCTTGTTTACATGGGTCGAGGAGGCTATGATTGGGGATGTAGACTGTAAATGATCATCCTAGTGCAAACATCAATAGCATGGATATAGGTTCTGATCAAGGACACATGTAATACCCAGTGGAATTGCGTGTCAGTGAAGGGAAGGGCAGGGGGAGGGAAGGGAGGAATAGAATATGATTTTTGTAATCAAGGAATAATGTTTGAAATTGACCAAATAAAATTAAAAAAGAGAGAGAGCTAAGGCAGAAACTGAACTTTCAATTCCTCTACTTTGCATCTGTTGCTCTGCCTAGTTTCAACTCCATGGAACAAGATGCTCCTTTAAAAAAAAAAACAACCTCTTTCCTGTGTTGGAATCAATACTAGTAACTAATTCCAAGGCAGAAGAGCAACGAGGGCTAGGCAATTGGGGTTAAATGACTTATCTAGGTTCATATACTTAGGAAGTGTGTAAAGTCAGATTTGAGGCCAGGACCTGTCCTCTCTAGCCTGGTTCTCAGTCCCTAATATTATTTTATTTTTACTCAACACAGATAAAGCTGAGATAAGTGAGAAAGAGATAGAGCAGTGATGGTGAACCTTTCAGAGGGGTGGGTGACGTCCTCAGGTGAAGGGGAGAGGATAAGCCTGACCCTGCATCCCTCTGGCTTTCTAGTGACCCCTGGCAAACTCTGTCCTGGGACAATGATGCATATGCCCACAGAGAGGTCTCTGAGTGTCCCCTCTGGCACACAAGCCATAGATTTGCCACCACAGAGATAGAGGAAGGAGAAACATTTCCTTCATACTACTATTGATTGGGATCTAGTCAATCAATATTATGAAATGACACTTTGACTTATATTTATAAGTTCCTAGAATGTTTAACCTGGAAAGAACCTTAGATAATATGAGTAATAACTCCCATTCCCATAAGACTTTTAGTTTGGAGTTTGTACAAGTGATGCTATTCCCTTCACTCATTCATTCAGTTATTTATTCAGTCAACATGCATTTAACAAGCATTTAGTAGTGTGAAGTGCCTACCATGTTCCAGGAGATATACTAGACAAAAACAAAGCAGTCCTGAACTTTAAGGGGTTTAAATTCTCTATGAGTGCTGGAGTAGGTGGGTCTAGAAGGAGAAGATGACTGTATATATACAGGTATCCCTTCCCTGGTACAGAGGTCAGGGGTACTGTGCCCCTGTGATCTGGAAAATGCATGTAGAATTTTTTTGGCTTCATGTTCTTTTCCTAAACTTTAACTTTTTTACTTATTTTAAATCTTAAAAAGAAATTGTGGCTATTTATGGTATCAAATATGTGGATGTTATGCAATACTATGCTTATATTTTATGCATTTCTGAGTTTCTAAACTTTTTCTGTATCATCTGCTGGCCTTCGAGTACCATCTGCAGCTTCTGCAAAACTTCCCCAAATTCCCAATTAATTTCTTATGTCAACCCACAATATATAGAAACTGTGATGGGGAAAGTTGCAATGTGGAAGGGAGACCTGTATGTATAGAGATAAGTATGCATACAAAATCAATATAAAGTGAATTTGACAGCAATATAGTGAGAGTGAGTAAAATGTCTACGTTAGGAGTTTAACTTGGGTTTTTTTTGTCTTTACTTTTCATTAAAGCTAGTCATGATTTCATTACTCAGTAGCTGTGGGCTAACCTGTTCATGCATTTCTGACCTGGAGGCAGCAGGTGTAGGAGAGAAACAGCTTGCATTCCAGACAGGTATGTGATGGCTCATTTTATATTTTAGTTGAACTAAGTTCGATATGTTAGTTTTTATTTTAACCTTGAGGTTATTTTCTTAAATAGCTCTTTATTGATTTTTTTTTGTTTTTATATTACCAGAAAGTCAGATATTTTATATTTGAACAAAGTACAAATCCTCAGGGACATACTCTATTCTGTATCACTGGGGATAAGGTGGGAAATCATCTTAAATTTAGCTCAGTACCTATATTGAGTCCATCCAGTTCATGTGCAGAGGTGGCATCATTGATTGATAAGTGTTTGGGCTGGATCCCAAAGGTCACTCCTGGCTTCTCTGAACTGGCTACAAAGCCCAGACTCTGGAATATCTGAAGGAGGTTTTAATCCCTTTGTCTAGAATAGAAAAAACTCAGTTTCAGAAACCAAGGCCTGGGGTTTAATTATTGGGGAGCTGCATGACCTTGATGGGGAAAAAGACTCCCTTACAATATTATTTCTCACTAAACTCTAGGGGCAAAGGGGTCAAAAAATTCTCCAAGGAAGCAACAAAAGAGAAAATGTACAAAGAGATTAGATTGAGGCTGATTCAGTCTAGTTGTTTTTTTTAAGGATGCTCCCATTTCTGACTGGAGCAGTTAGTGGTCCCATGAGTCCTGGAGTCCGAAAGACTCCTCTCTCCCTCAGTTTAAATCTAGCCTCAGTCACTAGCTGCTTGACTCTGGGCAAGTCCCTTAACCATGTTTGCCTCATTTTCCTTTTCTGTAGAATGAACTGGAGAAGAAAATGGCAAACCACTCTAATATTCTTATAAGAAAACCCCAAATGAGATCATGATGAGTCAGATAGAGGCAAAATTATTAAACAACAACAACAACCAGTTGTGACTAATGACAATTGAGAGCATGGGTTTCCTAACTACATGGTTGGCAGACAGTAAACAATTACAAAATGTCTACATATACACAGCCTCTCTAAGGTATTTTCATTGAATGTCATCATGACCAGTCTGGAAGCAAAATATCTACCCTCTCTACTTAGAGAATTTGGGTTAAACAAGCAAGCTGAGATGCTTGATTCAATTCAAGAAATTGAACAAATATTTAAGGGTCTATGTAGGCATTGTGTCAAGTGCTAGAGATGCAATGAATGAAAAAGAAAGATATTTCCTGCCCTTGGCAAGCTCCCAGTCTAAAAGGAGATAGAGATGGGAGGTCCTAAGTTCAAATTTGACCTTAGACACTTCCTAATTGTGTGGCCCTGAGCAAATCACTTAACTCCAATTGCCTAGCCCTCATCAGTCTTCTGCCTTGGAAGCAATCATTAGGATGGATTTTAAGATAAAAGTTAAGGGTTAAAAATACCCCAAAGGGAGAGACAACACACAAAAGGAGGCTAGGAAAGTGTGTATATGTATATGTATATATATATACACCAGAGGATACCAGACATGGAGGCACCTTGTCCTATGGAGTTGTGTTAAGATTAAAATTTAGTTTCTCTGCTAAAAAGTATTATATTTTTAGAGGTTTATTAAAGATTAAGAAATAAAGAAAATACAAAATAAGAAAGCACATGGCTAGGAGGGCCTTAAGGCCCATTCAATTTCACTTACTATATCTTGGGAGACGCGTGTCCCTAGAAGCGGAAGCCAAGAGAGCCCTGAAGTTGGCGGAGAGTCAGCCTAAATACAATTTCTGTTCTCGGCCGAGGTGGGAATTCAGGTGAGGTTACAAGGCATTTCGGGAAGTGGCCAAGGACTTCTGGGAATTGAAGTCCAGGGTTCAAATCTCCATTTTCACAGTTGAGACCAGGCAAGGCACCAAATGGAAAGTGGAGAAATTTGAAAGTACAATTTTTGACCTCTATAAAGGAAGATATTGGGAGGTGGAATCAGTCAAGGCTTGAGTTAACAACATGGTGGATTTTAAAAGTGATGAGCTTATCCTGAGAGGGGTTAATTGAATAATAAGAATTGAAACCAGGCAAGGAAGCAGATGCAAGATATAGTGAGTTTACTCAGTGTCTGTAACATAGGGAAAACAATGTTTCTAATACATATCTCCTAGGGCTGTAATAAAGATCAAATGAGATCATGCCTGTAAAACAATTTATAACCCTTGAAGTGTTATAAAGATGTCATTATTTATCATCTTCTTCCTTCTAGTGTGGTGTCGATTTTGATTTTTTTCTCTTACAAATTTAGGGTCTGACGGCACAGAAATAATTGATTACTAAATGCCTACTCATAGTGGTAACAATTTTTGTCTGTTAAAAATACAATTAGCTTACTTTCTTTTGTCATGTTATTCAGTTCTGGCTATACCTGGTTTTCTATCTCTTTTCAAAAAATTTAAACCTCTTGCCTAGTCTAATTTACTGGTTTAATAAATTGATCATCTTAGGGAATTTCCAAATTGAAGAGAATGTAGGTCTCTTTCAGTACTAAGAGATTTATCGGCCTTATTTCACCACCAACAAACTTAGATGAATCCCTAAATTCATGAAACAAGCTGCTGGAAGAACATAGATAGATAGATAGATAGATAGATAGATAGATAGATAGATAGATAGATAGAGATAGATAGATAGAGATAGATATAGATAGATAGATATGTATGTATTTTTTTATGGTTTCAATACTTTTCATTTTATTTTTCAATTAACAAACATTTATTTTCTCTCCTTTGCATCTTTCAGGAGAAAACAAAACCAACTATGAAAAACAAAACCACAAAACTCAACAAGGAATATATTTGAAGTAAGATCTAAGAAAAGATACACAGAGCTATTTGCTTAATTCTAGATCCCAGTATTAGAAAATGCAAATATTTCACTATAAAGTATTTATTTGGCAAATACTATAAAAAATCCTCTCCAAAAACCTTTATCTCCAAAACATTAGGTATGTCAATATTTTCTCCACATAGAAGTTGAAGATATTATTTTTCTTTAAAAGAAAAATTGTCTTATATCTACCAACTGTAAAAAGGAATTATTTATTCCTTTTTTAATTTAATTGGGGAACTGGAGGTTCTCTTACTATAGAGATGTAGGAAGTAGAAACCATAGAGACAGGAAGGAGGAAACAGAAAGACAGGAAGTGACGTAGGAAAAGGTTATAAAAGAGGCCAGCATGAGTTGGTTGGTCTGTCAGTTCCTGAAAGTTAGGGCTGGTAGTTGTGGGGAAGTTGGCTACTGGGAGTGAGTTGGTGGTTGGCATTTAGTTGCTGTAATATTAAGGTGGGTCTGAGCTTACTGAAAAAGCTTTTGGCTTTAGCCTTTAGTGGGCTTCTTGCCTTTTGGCTTTTGGCTTTTGGTTTGAGCTGTTAGATTTTTTTCCTCCTTCCTTGAACTTTTGGAAAGGTGGCTAGTCTTCATTGACAGACCTATTTGGGGTTGGATCAAACATTGATTGGTTTTGATTGGGCTGGATTGGGTTGGGACTTTGTGGGGTGGTTGTTATTAGTAGTAGTTATAGGCAGTTATAGGTAAATATAGGCAGTTTTAGATAGTAGTAATAGGCAGTTATAAGATAACTAGTATAGACATTAGAAAAAATTTCTTTCTCTACCTCTTTCCTATATTTCCTTCCTTTACTATTTTCTTTTACTATCTCTATTTTAATAAAACTAAATTGTTAATTGTTAAAAACTTCTGATTTTTCTTTTCTCTGGCTTAAAGGGATAATATTAATTTATAACTCTACTATATTCTCATTAAAACTTAAGTTATTAAAAGCTGCTCTCTCTCATTTTGTCAAAACCCCTATTTTAGCCCTTACACAACCTTTTCAATAAGTTGTTGTCATTAGTATGTTATGTAGCAAAGGTCACATTTAAAAAATATTATCATTTGTGTTTATATCACCTTTATTTCTTTATATATTCTTCTTTCCTTCCCCATATAGAATCATCACTTATAAAAAAAAGAATAAAAAGGAAAGAGGGGGAAAGGCATTTTAATAAAGCTATCTTTTCAATGCATTTATCAAATTTAACAGTCTATATATAGTTTTCCAACATCTGCAAAAAAATAAAGAGAAGGGGAAGCTAGGTGGTTCATTGTATAGTGAATCAGGCCTGGAGACTCAGGTCCTGGGATTAAATCTGGCCCTAGATGCTTCCTGACTGTGTAACCTTGGGCAAGTCACTTAATCCCCATTGCCTAGCCCTTACTGCTTTTTTGTCTTGGAGCCAATATTTAGTATTGAATCTCAGACACAAGGTAAGGGTTTTAAAAAAATAAAGAGGTACTTTCTTATATATCTCCTTTAGGTTAAAGCTGATGATAGAATATAAGACCTGATAATATAACATTATAGAGACCAGGTCATTCTGTTGTTATTGTTCAGTCATTTCAGTTGTGTCTTACTCCTTATGATTCCAATTGAGGTTTTTTTGGCAAAGATACTGGAATGGTTTGCTATTTCCTTCTCCAACTCATTTTACAGATGAGGGAACTGAGGTAAATAGGATTAAGTCCAGAATAATATAGCTAGCAAGTGTTTGAAGTCAGATTCATGACTTTAGACCTGACACTATCCATTGCACCACCTAGCTGCCCTGTATGACATATAATAAATATTTAATAAAGGCTCGATGAATAGAATTTAATTAAACAGGAGGGAGCACACTTCCACATATACCTCCTCTAATTCTTCTCCTGCTCTAGCAGCCTTGACCAGATATGGGCACTGAAAGAAGAAAAAAAAAGTCATGAAAAGTCTACAAGGTCTAGAATCCATTAGTGTATAGAGGACATTATTTGTATAATTCATACAAAGGGAGTCAATTTGTTTTCTATCAATCTCATCAATTTATCCTGTCTACTAAGAAGGAGGCAATGGTATGGCATAGATTATGGAAGGAAGGAAATAAGCATTTATTAAGTGCCTACTATGTACCAGGTACTATAATGAGAACTTTATTTATTTTTTGTTTGAGAAATTTTATTTAATTAATTAATTTAGAACATCTTTCCACAGCCACAAGATTCATGTTCCTTCCCTCCCCTTCTCCCACCCCACTCCCATAGCTGATGCACAATTCCATTGGGTTTTACATGTGTCATTGATCAAGACCCATTTCTATATTATTGATATTTGCCCCAGGGTGATCATTTAGAGTCTACATTCCTAATCACATCTCCCTCAACCCATGTGACCCAGCAGTTGTTTTTCTTCTGTGTTTCTATTCCCATAGTTTTCCCTCTGAATGTGGATAGCATCTTTCTCATAAGTCCCTCAGAATTGTCCTGGATTATTGCATTGCTGCTAGTAGAAAAGTCCACTATATTTGATTGTGCCACAGTGCATCAGTCTCTGTGTACAATGTTCTCCTGGTTCTACTCCTTTCATTTTGCTTCAATTCCTGGAGGTCGTTCTAGTTCACTTGGAACTCCTCCAGTTCATTATTCCTTTGGGCACAATAGTATTCCATCACCAACATACACCACAATTTGTTCAGCCATTCCCCAATGAAGGACATCCCCTCATTTTCTAATTTTTTGCCACCACAGAGAGCGCAACTATGAATATTTTTATATATTTACATATAAAAATATGTATATTTATATTATTTTAATATATTTATATATATTTTTGTACAAGTCTTTTTCCTTATGATCTCTTTGGGGTACAAACCCAGCAGTGCTATGGTTGCATCAAAGGGCAGATAGTCATTTAGTGCCCTTTTGCTATATTTCCAAATTGCCGTCCAGAATGGTTGGATCAATTCACAACTCCACTAGCAATGTATTAATGTCCCAGTTTTGCCATATCCCCTCCAACATATAATGAAAACTTTAGAAATCTCATCTTATTTGATTTTTGCAACAATCTAAGGAAACAGGTGCTATTCTTCTTATTTGGCAACAGAGGAAACTGAGACAGAAATTAGGTGACTTGTCCAGGGTCACACAACTAGTTGGTTCCAAGGCTAGACTTGAACTTAGTTCTTCCTAACTCCATCCGCAGTGTTCTAGTCACTATGCTACCCAGCTCTGATCCTCATTGGTAATTCTTGAGGTTCCTCTTGGAATTCTGAACTCTCGCCACAGTGCCCAGGTATCTTCTGGGTATGGTGGGACAATGTAGATGCTGGCAAAAGAGACAGGTCATTCTTCTGTACCACAGACTCCCCCCACCCCTCCATTTTGGTCATTAGGAGGTAGTATCTTTGGACTCTCTTGGGCATTTTAGTTGGGTTAAGGCTATCTCTATTTCTTTCCAAGGTCAAAGCATTCTTCAGTGAAACTTCAGAGGTGAAGGTGGGAATTCCAGGTTCCAGAGTAATGGACACATATAGCTCCATCATTTGGAAAACTCAAATTCATGTTTATTGGAAATGTTGATAGTAATGCTGATTTTACAAAACCTTGCCACCTCAGAGTTTTCCCCTTTATTTACAGTGACACTGAAACTTGAATTTTCCTCTATGTTCTGTTGCATACAATTGAAATCTGAGGATTCAAATGAATCTCCTTGCATATTCCTGTCTGAGAGAGCAATGGTCACTGAAGAGTTTCTAATTCAGTCTTTTGTCACCTTTTCTCTCTAATAGGGTTTTAAAAATATTCTAATTAGGGACAGGAAGTCATGCAAAGCAGAAAGAAAATCCTTCCTATTCCTCTATCAGACATGGAAAGAAAATAATTCAGTCAATCATTCTGTAATTTCCAGAGCAATATCATCTTTCCAGTGGTTGCTGAGTCCAATCTGAAAACAAGTTAATAGAATATGCAATATCATACAGTTACTGGTCCTTCTGGGTCTGTCTCTAGCAATGCTAATTTGGCAGTTAGAATGATTGTGCTTTGTTGCATGGGTAAAGATTTCCAAACCATGAAACCCAATGTCAAGACAATCCTATATCTCCACTTTGTTAATGCATAATGTGTCTTTCCATTATTATGATTTTGGAGGCAGGCATTCTCCTCTAAAGCATAATGTGGTCTGGGAGATGCAAAATGTGTCATGTGAATGACTGTGATGGGGAGAAGTTGTGTGGAAACTTAGTGTAAATGATTGGGATGGTTTTTGTTTTTGGTGTTCCTCAGTGTGACTTAGAGCTTTGAAAGCAGCTATTTGGGAAATGAAATGGATTGGAAAATAAATTCATTTAGAAAATTCAGGGAGCAAAAATGGTATGAGTTGGAGAGTCTGGTAGATAGGCATGTCAGTGCACTGAGGTATGAATTCATCTAATTGCTACTGCAAAAATTTGGAATTATTAACCCTCCTCCCCCCAAATTACTTAACTGTACATAATCTATTTATTTATTTTTATTTTTTGGACTTTTTAAACATTATTTTATTTGGTTATTTACAAACATTATTCATTGGAAACAACGATCATTATCTTTTCCTCCCCCATCCCCCTCCCACCACTTCTCCCATAGCCGGTGCACAATTCCACTGGGTTTCACATGTGTTCTTGGTTCGAACCCATTTCCATGTTGTTGGTATTTGCCCTAGAGTGTTCATTTGGAGTCTCCCTTAGTCATTTCCTCTCAGCCCCTGTAGTCAAGCAGTTGCTTTTCCTCGGTGTTTTTACTCCCACAGTTTATCTTCTGCTTGTGGATAGTGCTTTAGATACCTGCAGATTGTTCAGGGACATTGCGGTGACACCAATGGAGAAGTCCATTACCTTCGATTGTACCACAATGTATCAGTCTCTGTGTATAATGTTTTCCTGGTTCTGCTCCTTTCGCTCTGCATCACTTCCTGGAGGTTGTTCCAGTCTCCGTGGAATTCCTCCACTTTATTATTCCTTTGAGCACAATAGTATTCCATCACCAACATATACCACAATTTGTTCAGCCATTCCCCAATTGATGGGCATCCTCTCATTTTCCAATTTTTGGCCACCACAAAGAGCTCAGCGATGAATATTCTTGTACAAGTCTTTTCCTTATTGTTTTTTTGGGGTACAAGCCCAGCAGTGCTATGGCTGGATCAAAGGGCAGGCAGTCTTTTATCGCCCTTTGGGCATAGTTCCAAATTGCCCTCCAGAATGGTTGGATCAACTCACAACTCCACCAGCAATGCATTAATGTCCCCACTTTGCCGTATCCCCTCCAGCATTCATTACTTTTCATAGCTGTCATGTTAGCCAATCTGCTAGGTGTGAGGTGATACCTCAGAGTTGTTTTGATTTGCATCTCTCTGATTATAAGAGATATAGAGCACTTTTTCATGTGCTTATTAATAGTTTTGATTTCTTTGGCCGAGAACTGCCTGTTCATGTCCCTTGCCCATTTATCAATTGGAGAATGGCTTGATTTTTTTGTACAATTGATTTAGCTCTTTGTAAATTCAAGTAATTAAACCTTTGTCAGAGGTTTTTATGAAGATTGCTTCCCAATTTGTTGCTTTCCTTCTGATTTTAGTTATATTGGTTTTGTTCGTACAAAAGCTTTTTAATTTGATATAGTTGAAATTATTTATTTTACATTTTGTGACCCTTTCTATGTCTTCCTTGGTTTTAAAGTCTTTCCCTTCCCAAAGGTCTAACATGTATACTATTCTGTGTTTACCTAATTTACTTATAGTTTCCTTCTTTATGTTCATGTCATTCACCCATTTTGAATTTATCTTGGTGTAGGGTGTGAGGTGTTGATCTAATCCTAATCTCTCCCACACTGTCTTCCAGTTTTCCCAGCAGTTTTTATCGAATAGTGGATTTTTGACCCAAAAGATGGGATCTTTGGGTTTATCATATATTGTCTTGCTGAGGTCACTTTCCCCAAGTCTATTCCACTGATCCTCCTTTCTGTCTCTTAGCCAGTACCAAATTGTTTTGATGACTGCTGCTTTGTAATATAGTTTGAGATCTGGGACTGCAAGGCCCCCTTCCTTTGTATTTTTTTTTTCATTATTTTCCTGGATATCCTTCATCCTTTGTTATTCCAAATGAACTTTGTTATGGTTTTTTCTAAATCAGTAAAGAAATTTTTGGGAAGTTCTATGTGTATGGCACTAAATAGATAGATAAGTTTGGGTAGGATGGTCATTTTTACTATATTGGCTCGTCCTACCCATGAGCAGTTAATGTTTTTCCAATTGCTCAAGTCTAGTTTTAGTTGTGTGGAGAGTGTTTTGTTGTTGTGTTCATATAGTTCCTGTGTTTGTCTTCAGAGATAGATTCCTAGGTATTTTATTTTGTCTAAGGTGATTTTGAATGGGATTTCTCTTTCTAATTTTTGCTGCTGAACTATGTTGGAGATGTATAGAAATGCTGATGACTTATGTGGGTTTATTTTGTATCCTGCAACTTTGCTAAAGTTGTTGATTATTTCAATTAGATTTTTGGTTGAATCTCTAGGATTCTTTAAGTAGACCATCATGTCATCCGCAAAGAGTGATAGCTTGGTCTCCTCCTTGCCTATTTTGATGCCTTCAATTTCTTTTTCTTCTCTAATTGCTACTGCTAGTGTTTCTAGTACAATATTAAATAATAAAGGTGATAATGGGCATCCTTGTTTCACTCCTGATCTTATTGGGAATGCATTTAGTTTATCCCCATTGCAGATGATATTGGCTGATGGTTTTAGATATATACTGTTTATTATTTTTAGGAACGACTCTCCTATTCCTATTCTTTCTAGAGTTTTAAATAGGAATGGATGTTGTATTTTATCAAAGGCTTTTTCTGCATCTATTGAGATAATCATGTGATTTTTGTTGGTTTGCTTGTTGATATGGTCGATTATGTGGATGGTTTTCCTAATATTGAACCAACCCTGCATCCCTGGTATAAATCCTACTTGATCATGGTGGATGACCCTTCTGATCTCTTGCTGGAGTCTTTTTGCTAGTATCCTATTTAAGATTTCTGCATCTATATTCATTAGGGAGATTGGTCTATAATTTTCTTTCTCTGTTTTTGATCTGCCTGGTTTTGGAATCAGTACCATGTTTGTGTCATAAAAGGAGTTTGGTAGAATTCCCTCTTTGCTTATTATGTCAAATACTTTGTATAGTATTGGGATTAACTGTTCTCTGAATGTTTGATAGAATTCACTTGTGAATCCGCCGGGCCCTGGGGATTTTTTCTTAGGGAGTTCTTTGATGGACTGTTGGATTTCATTTTCTGATATGGGATTATTTAAGAATTCTATTTCTTCTTCTGTTAGTCTAGGCAGTTTGTATTTTTGTATATATCCATCCATATTGCCTAGATTGCTGTATTTATTGCCATATAATTGGGCAAAGTAATTTTTAATGATTGCCTTTATTTCCTCTTCATTGGAGGTGATGTCCCCCTTTTCATCTTTGATGCTGTTAATTTGCTTTTCTTCTTTCCTTTTTTAATTAGATTGACCAGTACTTTGTCTATTTTGTTTGTTTTTTCAAAGTACCAGCTTATAGTCTTATTTATTAAATCAATAGTTGTATCACTTTCTATTTTATTAATTTCTCCCTTAATTTTTAGGATTTCTAGTTTGGTTTTCTGCTAGGGGTTTTTAATTCGATTGCTTTTGAGTTTTTTTATTTGCATTTCCAATTGATTGATTTCTGCTCTCCCTAGTTTGTTAATATATGCACTCAGGGATATGAATTTACCTCTGATTACTGCTTTGGCTGCATCCCAAAAGGTTTGAAAGGATGTCTCGCCATTGTCATTTTCCTTGATGAAATTACTAATTGTTTCTGTGATTTCTTCTCTAACTAAATGATTTTGGAGTATCATATTGTTTAATTTCCAATTAGTTTTTGATTTGGTTTTCCAGGTACTATTACTGATCACTATTTTTATTGCCTTGTGATCTGAAAAGGCTGCATTATTATTTCTGCTTTTCTGCATTTGTATGCCATATTTCTGTGACCTAGTGTATGGTCAATCTTTGTGAATGTGCCATGTGGTGCTGAGAAGAAGGTGTATTCCTTTTTGTCCCTATTTATTTTTCTCCATATGTCTATTAACTCTAATTTTTCTAAGATTTTATTCACTTCTTTTACCTCTTTCTTATTTATTTTTTGATTTGATTTATCTAAATTTGATAATGGTTGGTTCAAATCTCCCACTACTATTGTTTTACTGTCTATTTCTTCCTTCATTTCTCCTAGTTTCTCCATTATAAATGTGGTTGCTATATTATTTGGTGCATACATGTTGATTAGTGATATTTCCTCATTATCTAAAGTCCCTTTTAACAAAATATAATTACCTTCACTATCCCTTTTAATCAGGTCTACTTTGGCTTTGGCTTTATCAGATATTATGATTGCCACTCCTGTCTTCTTTCTGTCAGTTGAGGCCCAGAAGGTCTTACTCCATCCTTTAATTCTGACTTTGTGGATGTCTACCCAACTCATGTGTGTTTCTTGAAGACAACATATGGTAGGGTTTTGGATTCTAACCCATTCTGCGATTCATCTACATTTTATGGGTGAGTTCATCCCATTCACATTCAAAGTTATGATTGTGACTTGTGAACTGGCATTTTGATATCCTTCCCTAATTCTAACCTTTCTTCTTAAGCTCTAACCTTTTAGTCCAGTGATTTACTTTAAATCAGTCCCCCTTGTCCCCTCCCTTGATAGGTTTCCCTTTCTAGCTCTCTCTTTTTGTTCCCTCCCCCTTCCCCCTCTCCTTCCCTCCCCTTTTGTTTTCTCTCCTCCCCTCCTCCTCTTGGTTTTCCCTTCTCCCTACCCTTGTTGGGTAAGATAGAATTCAAGATTCCAATGGATCTGGATGTTTTTCCCTCTCAGAGTTGATTTCCCTGAGAGTAAGGTTTAAGTAAAAACTCTCTTCCTCTCCTTCTTATAGGAGTTTTCTTCCCCTCCCCTTCCCATGTGAATCTTTGTGTGAGAAAGATTATTCTATTTGATTTTTCTTTTCCCCCTTTTTACACATTACATTTTCCATATATAAATATATATAGATTGATATAAATGTAGTCCTTATAGAAGAGAGTTTGAATAAATTAAAAGATAACAATTTTCTCCTTTTCCCTTTCCATCATATTTACCTTTTCAGGTATTCCATGCTCTTTGTTTTTCGATATCGAACTTTCCACAGAGCTCTGGTCTTTTCTTTGCAAAAAGTTGGAAATCTTCTATTTTGTTGAATGCCCATACTTTCCCTTGGAAGTATATAGTCAGTTTTGCTGGATAGCTGATTCTTGGTTGAAGACCCAGCTCTCTTGCCTTTCTGAAAAATATGTTCCATGCCCTATGATCATTCAGAGTGGAACTTGCAAGGTCTTGTGTGACCCTGATTGGCATTCCTTTCTTTCTAAATTGTCTTTTTCTGGCTTCTTGTAGGATTTTTTCTTTTGTTTGAAAGCTTTGGAATTTGGCAATTACATTCCTGGGAGTTGTCTTTTGGGGATTTAGTGTAGAGGGTGTTGTGTGAGCTCTTTCAGTGGCTGTATTGCCCCCTTGTTCTAGAATCTCTGGGCAATTTTCTTTGACTATATCTTGTATTACGATGTCAAATTTGCTGTTTATTTCTGGATTTTCTGGTAGTCCAATTATTCTTAAATTGTCTCTTCTCCCTCTATTTTCCAAGTCTGTCACCTTGTCAGTGAGATATTTTATGTTCTCTTCTAATTTCTTGATCTTTTGGCTTTGCTTTATTGATTCTTGCTCTTTTACCTGCTCGTTGTCTTCCAGTTGCCTAATTCTGACCTTTAAAGCCTGGTTTTCCTTTTCAGTTTGGTCAAACCGGTTTTGTAGTTGCATGAAATTCTTTTGCATTAATTCCTACTTTTCCTGCCAGAAGGCTTCCATCTTTTTGATCATTTTCAATTCAAATTCTTCAAAAGTTTGTGGAGAGTTTCCATTTCCTTTGGAAGGTTTTGGCGCATTTGCTTGTGTTTCCTCTTCTATCTCCTCTGTATTTTGTATTTTTGCTCCATAGAATGTGTGCAAAGTTGCTCCCTTCTTGTTTTTCCTGTTGTTTTGAGGCTTTTTTGCTTCTGTGCTATTTGCCATCTCTATCTGAGTGAGGGGGGCTGGCTCTTCTGTTATCTGTCTGGTTTTCAGTGGATTTAGCCCCAGGCAAATTGTCTGTCTTCCCCAAGAAGCCTGGAATTGCTGGTGTTTCGGTGTTACTACCCTCCTCAGTTCCCTCCCAATGCTTCTCTGTTGCCTTACTTCTATGCTCTGTGCCTGGCTTGACACTCTCAGATGTATTTCAATGCCTTTGCTGGCCAGAGGAGCCTGCACTCTGAGGGGGAGGTGCTGTGGCCTCCAGGAGCTCCAAGGGCTGTCGATAGGATTAACCTCAGACTGAGTATGCCCTGAGGCAGGGACCTTTGGTGAGACTCAGATGGAAGGATCTGGTTAGGGGGCTACAGGCTCCCTCCCGTCTCTCTCTGTTTCCCTGCTGTCTGGGTGCCCCCTCGACTGGCTCAGCTTGTTTTCAGGATGTGGCCTTCAGAATAGCTGGCTCCCGAGGCCCTTTTGCCTGCCCTGAGGTTCCTGCTGCTGCCTCGGATTCAGTGCTCTGGGTTGAGGGGGATGGGTCCTGGGACCTTCCTTTTGCCTACCCCTTAGATCCAAGTGATCTTGGTTTCTGACTTTTGGGGGGCCGTACCTTTTGATCCAGGTCCAGGAGGAGTGTTCCCGGGGTCTATTCTGTTGTTTGTTTTGAGTTCCGGTGCCCTAGGAGCATTCAGTTTGAGATTGGTAAGGAAGAGTTTCTGGAGCTCTGAACTTTAGCTTTCTCTAAGCTGCCATCTTGACTAGAAGTCAACTGTACATAATCTTTGACCTGTCAATACAACTACTAGTTAGAGATCTTAAATGGAGTGTGCTGGTATATACTTAATAAATAGTTTTCTGAAAAAAATGATCTCAGGACACACTTTTATGTTTAATCTGCATTATTAATATTTTCTTTATCACTTTTTATCTGCAGACAGTTAGCAAAACAATATATCAAGCCATGATTTGCTGAGAGCTGCAAAAAGGAATTCTTTATTCCTTTTTTAATTTAACAGGGGACCTGGAGGTCCTCTTTCCATCGAGATGTGTAGGGATTAATCAGTTCACAGTGACAGGAAATAGGAACCAGGGAGCCCCCTGCTGAATCAGAGTCAGTTGGTCAGGGCTGTCAGATGCTGATAGTTAGGGCTGGCAGCTGCAGGGAAGTTGGCTGCTGTGCGTGAGTTGGTGGTTGACATTTAGTTGCTGGTATATAAAGGTGGGCCTGAACTTACTGAGAGGGTTTTTTAGCTTTAGCCTTTAGAGGGCTTCTCGCCTTTGGGATTTTTGGTTTTTGGTTTGGGCTGTTAGATTTTTTTTTCCTTTCCCTGAACTTTTTGGAAGGTGGCTGGTCTTTGTTGACAGATCTAATTGGGGTTGGATTAAACACTGATTGGGTTGGTGTTGATTAGGTTGGAACTTTGTGGGGTGGGTGTTATTAGCAATAGTTACAGGCAGTGTTACACAGTAATTATAGGCAATTATAGATAGTTATAAGATAACTAGTATAGATATTAGGAAATTTCTTTCTCTACCTCTTTCCTATATTTCCCTCCTTTACTTTATTCATTTTACTCTATCCTTTTACTATCTCTATTTTAATTAAACTAAATTGTTAATTTTTAAAAGCTGCTAGAAGTTTTCTTTTCTCTGGCTTAAAGGGATAATATTAACTTACAACTTTACTATATTCTCATTAAAACTTACATTATTAAAAGCTGCTCTCTTATTTTGTCAAAACCCCTATTTTAACCCTTACAGAGTTAAAATGAGAAAGCTCTGGCACGTCATTGCTTAAGGAAGTCAAATACAGGCAGAAAGATCCTATATGTGTAAAAATTTTATAATAGCCTTTTTGTTGTAGGGAAAACCTAAAAAAACACAATAGGTACTCGTTGTTTGACTGAACAAATTATGATCTATGAACATAATGGAACACTACTACTGTAAAAAATGACAAATAGGAAGGATTAAGAGAAACTTGAGAAGTCTTATTTGCACTGATACAGTCCAGAATAACAAAATGAGCAGAACCAAGAGAACAATTTATGGAGTGACCACAATGCAAAGGAAATATCATCAAGACCTTCAGAATTTTGATCTGTTGGGTGACCAAATGTGATATTAGAATGTTGCTGATGAAATATGCTCCCACCTTTCAGAAGAAAGATGTGGGCTGCCCAACGAGGTACTTAGTTTTCAAATATGGCAAAGGTGTATATTTTGCTTGACTATTTGTTATAAGGGAAGGTTATATTGGGGAAAAGAGTGAGTGAGTGAAAAGTTGCAATTTTATATACATATATTTTAAAACCTTACCTTCTATCTTAGAAACAATACTGTGTATTGGTTTCAAGTCAGAAGAGTAGTAAGGGCTAGGTAATGGGAGTTAGGTGACTTGCCCAAGGTCACATAGCTATGAAGGGTCTGAGGCCACATTTGAGCCAAGGACCTCCCAGATTTCCAGGTGTGTTACTCTATCCACTAAGCCACATAGTTGCCCCATTTTGCTTTACTTTTACTGGGTGACAGGAAAGCTATCATAGGACACTGATTTCCAGGTTTGTTTTCTTTCCTGTTCCTGAGCCATGACTAAGAGTATGAAAAGAGAAGTGGACATTAGCCTGAATGAGTTTTTTTTTTTTCCTAACCAAAAAGGTCAGATCTGAGATTGAACACAATGTCAATACTATATCCAGTTGCTGCTTCCATTTTTTACTGTGTATATAATTCAATTATACTTCTTATTAAGATAACCATTCTATTCTAGAGGCTTTTGATTTACGTAGTATGCAACAAAGGGAAGAAATGGAGGGATGTGGTCCGAGGAGAATGGACCCAGAGGTTAAATCCATCATAAGATAAGAACATGGGAAATTAATAGTAGGTATTGAAGTGCTTGAGGGATCACCATATACCCATGGCCTTGACTAGTACTAATCATAGGACTCCTACCTGTTACATTGTAAACCTCAAAATTCCTTAGACTTATAAATGTTGGAAATTTCACCATTGGGATATTTCATACTTGGAAAATTTCTTACTGATAGTCTATTGGAATGGGAACCCCATTGGCATGGGAGGTTCCTTCTCTTCCCTTCTTAAGATTACTTTAGGACAGAAACCTTTTGCTGAACAATGGAAAGGACTTTGACCTATGCTTAAGCATAGAACAGGAATTTCTTTGAGTCATGATTGATTTTAGAATTGATACAATGGAGATACTTGGAATCAATCTCCACCCTATTCAGTCTTAACAGGATTGAGTAAGGGCTGCAGCCTAGATCAAAATTTAATTATTCCAATCTCTACCCTACTCAGGTTAACAGGATTTAGAAAGGGCTGTAGCAAAGGAGCAAAGATTTAATCATTTGAAAATATGACCTTCAACAGACATGTGCAAAGCCTCTGGGCGGTCCTGGGTTAAGCTAGAGCCTCCATTGGCACAGGGAAATTGATGGACAGTGATTGGTAGATGGGAGAACTGAGGGGAGGAACTTGGATGGTTTCCTTAAAGATAGGAGGAGCTGAAGACTTGAGGTGGTTGAGGAGTTGATTGGAGTGGTGGCAGTGTACTCTGAGAAGCTTGCTCTGAAGGAAGCTGAAGGTGAGGGCCTCTGAGACTGTTTCTCCATTTTGGTCACGTGAGTAATAGGGACTGATCTCCTTTCTTTGCCCCAGCTATCTAAGGGCTTGGGCCTTTTGGCCCAGCCTAAACAGAAGGGGTATTTAAGCCCTATTCCTTTCTCTCCCTTTTTCTCTCTCTCTATCTCTAATTCCTTTCTTCCTCCTATTGTAATTAAACTCCATAAAAGATTGACTGCAAACTTGAGTTTTCATTTAGGAATTACATAGCTGAATTCCTTGGCGACCTTAAATTAATATATATCAGTCTTTTAAAGTGATTCCCTTGTAACAACATGTAGTTTATATAAAGCCTGAGTGTGCTAATAATCTAGCTTTTAGTAAGAGGAAAAAAACCCCAGAAGTTATGAAGACAGAAAGAGTCATGATGATAAAATGTCTTTATTTGAATTGGGAGAAATGTGAAGAACATTTTCAGAGTTCTCGCAGCTCATCTCCTGCTCTCTGGTTTCAATAACTTTGTCAGTTATTCTCATATTTATCCAGATACTAACCTAGAATCCCTTGCTGGATCCCCACTCCCAACTTGCTCTTCCTGACCTGGATAACTCGTACTATCCTATTTCTCTCTTGCTACTCCAAGATTGTTAGGTATCACAGGAGAAAAATCAAGAAATTGAGTTTATGCCATTTACTACAAGTTTTTATCACATAATCTTAGCTGATTACCCACTGCTATTCACCAGCTCTTCTTTACCCTTTCTGATCAGACTTGTCTCATTTCCCGTAGTGATTGCCCCAGTTCTTTAATTTCCTTCTCCTCTCTGATTCTACCTTTAATCCCTGCGCTTATAGTAGCTAACCTAACTTCCTATTTCATTGAGAAGACCATCTGACTGAGCTTCCTCATTGCCCATTGCTTCATTACTTAGAACTTTTCAGCATCATCATATTCTCCTTCTTTACTTTGTTCAGAGAAGACAATGGATTTGTGCTCCTTAATAAAGTGAATCCCTCTATCTTTATCCTTGATCTGAATGTCTTCCATGTCCTTGAAGAACTAATTGTAGCAGTTATAGTACCTTTCTCTATTGTATCTTCAATCTCTCTATCCATTAGCTCCTTTCTATCTATCTACACATTACATCCACCCCCTAAAAAAAGGTTTCTGTTGACCCTTCTTTCCCCTCCAGTTGTCATCCCATATCTCCTTTCCCCTTCATTGCTAAACTTTTTTGGAAAAACAAAAACAATCTATACCTCATGCTTATATTTGTTTACTATCCACACCCTTAAATCCTTACAAACTTACTACCTCCCTAGCATCTTCAGAAATTGGTCTTTCAAAAGTCACCAATGACTTCTTATTTCCAAAACCCAGTACTTCAAGCTTTGTAGAGTTATATAGATCAAGTTCAGTCTTGACGAGATACCTTCTAAACCTCTCATTTGCGAATTTTGCGTGTTAGTAATAATCTGGACATTTAGAAACTCAGGGTAGGAGTATCAAAACTATGAAGGTGATTAGAGTTACCTAAACAATTTACCAGATAAAACCAGGGGGATGATAACTCACCAAACACTATTCTATAATGGCAATGTGCAATGTATGCAGATTTCTCTGTGTTTTATATCATTGTTTTGAAATATATTTTATATTATCCAGTTCCAAAAAAAGAACTATTGGAGTCAGATGCAGATCAAAACATATCATTTTTTACATTAGTTTATTTATAGTTTATTTAGAGATATATATTTTAAACCCTTATCTTCTTTTAAAAAATTATTAATATTTTATTTTTAAACTCAATTACATAAAAACAATTTTATCTTCATTTTCTTTAAGTTTAAGCCAAATTCTCACCCCCCCTTCCCTTCTCTCCCTCCCAAGATGATAAAGATGATAAAAAATGTGTAATAGTGTAAAACATCTTTCCATATTAGTCCTTTTGTGAAAGAGAACTCTAAAGAAAAGTGGAGAAATAAAATAATAGTATATCTCAGGCAGCATCCAGACTCCATAAGTTCTTTCTCAGGAGGCAGATGACATTTTTCATCATGAGTCCTTGAGGATTTTCTTGGATCACTGTATTGCTAAGAATGGCTAAGTCATTCATAAATGTTCCTCATATAATATTGCAGTTACAGTGTACTATGTTCTCCTGGTTCTGCTCATTTCACTCTGCAGAAATTCATGTAGGTCCTTCCAGGCCTTTCTTAAATCATTCTTCACATCATTTCTTATAGCACAGTAGTATTCTGTCACAATCATATACCACAACTTGTTCAGCCATTTCCAATTGATGGACATTTCCTTAGTTTCTAATTCTTCCACCACAAAAAGAGCTGCTATAAACATTTTTCACAAACAGGTACTTTCCCCCTTTTAAAAAATCTCTTTAGGATACAGATCTAGTAGTATAAACCCTTACCTTCTGTTTTAGAACCAATACTATGTATATGTTCTAAAATAGAAGAGTAATAAGGGCTAGGCAATGGGGATTAAGTGACATGCCCAGAGTCACATAGCTAGGAAGTGTCTGAGGTCAGATTTGAACTCAGGACTTCCTGTCTCTAGGCCTGACTCTCAATTCACCCAGCTACCCAGCTGCCCCTGGGGTTATATGAATATTTTCTTACAGCAATGACCAATATGGAAGTATGTTTTGCATAATAATACATTTACAAACCAGATCCAATTGCTTACCATCTCCATGAGGGGGAGGGAATAGAGGGAGGAAGACAATTTGGATCTTATAATTTTAGAAAATGTATGTTGAAAATTATTACATGTAATAGGGAAAAGAAATTATCTTTGAATAAAGAAAAAAAAGAAATAAAAAAGAAATATATTTTAACTGAGGGTAACTATGTGGCTCAGTGGATTGAGAGTTGCGCTTGGAGAGAAGGTTCTGGATTCACATGTGGACTTAGACACTTCCTAGCTGTGTGACCCTGGGCAAGTCAAATCACCTATCTCCTATTTCAAAGTTCTTATTGCTTTTCTGCCTTGGAACCAACATATAGTATTGATTCCAAGGTGGAAGGTAAGCGTTAAATATATATATATATATATGTATGTATATATATATGTATATATATTTTACTGTTTATTAAATGTTGACTGTATAAGTTTTTATGTAATCTTCAACATATATATCTTATATATTCTGTTAGCATATATAATTGTTATATTTTCATATATTTGTTGGTTTCATGTGAGTGATACACTTGGTTGCTTATTTGCTAATATTTGTTAATATAATTGCTAGTAATATAATACTATAAATATATATTATGAATGAAAATCTTTACTTTTGCCTCCATATTTAATATTTATTGAATATCTTAAATGAGAAAAAATTATTTTGTATTAATCCAATGCAAAATATTCTGATTATGTAACAGATTTGTCTTTTTCTGTTATATGCTATTTGCATGCCTTTGCTTATCCCAGGTTTTTAATTTGTAGAGGACTGAAAATGCTCACTGTAAAGAGCATGCAAGGTTCTGTCCCTTTGATCTATAGACATTTTGTTTGCTGAAATGGGCAAAGAAAATTTGTATCCCAAATTTATAAAATTCAGTTTGAGAAGAAGTGCAGCTCAGTAAAATATTTGAGGAGAAGGATCATAGACTGCTCTGTAGGGAGGTGGCTCAGAGGAATAGTGATGACTTAGGGATAATTGCAGCGCATTGTGTACTCATTTGTGCACTACTGGTTTCAGTTTGGAAACTATAAATCACAGAGCTGTTTGAGAAACAAATATGGGGGAAATGGCATGTGATTTGTTTGTATCAAGCCCCAAAGAATTATGGATGTTGGGATTTTCAACCTGAGTTAGAGGTGGACGATGACTATTCAGGAGGAGATCCTGCTTTGAGGCTTTAGGAGACAAGAAATGATCAGATGAAGAAAGAAAATGAGAAGTCAGAGATCCCAAGACTTTTTCAGACGCAGAATATACTTGAAAGGAAGGCTTACAGCACGCCAACTTCCTCATGTTGCCTGAGGAGAGAGGAAGAAAATCAGAAAAGAGGGTCTGCGTATTTTGGGCTAAGTCTTTTGAGAGAGCTGACAATCCTGGCAAGACTGGCTACTGTTGTCCTCATCAGAGGTGAGCACTTTAGATGTTAGAAGCTGATTGGACAAAGCAGAATCCCTACGCGGAAAAGCTACGTGGTTTTGTAAGCATTGCTCTCTACCATCATTTACAGCAGTACATAAAGAAACCTTTCAGGTGTGCCTACGCTGCTCTTCTTTTCCTGGTACAATTAAAAGGGGAGTGGAGAGGGGGAGGAGGGAAGAAAAGACAGATTTTTTTAGCTGTTCTTCTGTAAATCCTTTAACTTAGATTAAATCAAAAGCCTTAATTATTTCCAATAATTTCTCTTGTCTCAAATCTCTTACCATTGCACTCCATCATATAAACTGCTGCTAGTAAATTTCCTTAAGAATAGATTTAACCATTTAAATATCCTGATCAATCAACTAAAGGGGCTTCCTTTTGAATTTAGGATCAAATATAAACTTTTTTTTACCTTGCTAGATTGATTTCTTGTTAAGTAAGATTCTATTTTCTCCTCTAGTCTCTATTGGAATAAAAAATTGGAAAAATATTCATAATAGCCTAGTAACAAATGTACTTAGTTTGACAGGATTTAATTTAAAATTGTTGAGACAGTATTTATAATGTTGGTTTATCCTTCTCCTTTTGTGTTTTATCTTTCCTTTGTTGAGGTATTAGGATTAGATTTATCTCATAAAAGGATTTTGGTAGAGCATTTTCCCTCTCATTTTTGAGAATAATTTGTGAAGTATGGATATTAATTATGCTTTAAAAGTTTAATTGAATTCTCCTGTGGATCTAGCAGAAATTGTTGTTGTTGTTGTCATTGTTCTGTTTGACAGTTCCTTAATAGCTGGCTCTATTTCCTTTGCTGAGATTAGATTATTTAGGATCTGTATCTGGTCTTCTGATAGCTTAAGTATTTTTTAGTTTTTAAGATATTCCTCTATTTCTCTTATGTTCACAGTTTTGTTAACATGTTTTGATTGTTTAGTCATTTTCCTTGTTATCTAATTGTTTCTAACTCTTTGGGAGTTTTCTTACAGCAAAGGTATTGGAGAGGTTTGCCATTTCCTTCTCCAGGTCATTTTACAAATGAGGAAACTGAGGCAAACAAGGCTAAATGACTTGCTTAGGATCACACAGCTCTTAAGAATCTAAAGCCAGATATGAACTCAGAACTTCCTGACTTCAGATAAGGTATTCTGTACACTATGCCACCTAGCTGCTCATGGTAGCACATCTTTTGTTAGCATATAACTGTACTGAAGATCATTTTTTTCTTCTGGTTTTATTGTGATTTCACCTTGCTCATTTGCTATTTCATTGATTTTTCTATCCTTGTGTTTTTTAAAAATCAGATTGGATCCAATTTTAGCCATTTCATTAGTCTTTCCAAAGAACTGGCTTTTTGTGTTATTTATCATTTCTGTGGGGTTTAAACATTTTCAAATTTATCTATTTCTCTTTCAATTTTTAATATCTCTTGTTCCATGCTTATTTGAGGTTTATTTCTTTGTTAACTTTCTAATTTAAAAAATGTATATTCAGTTAGTTAAGCCTCTCTTTTTCTATTTTGTTAATGTGCTTTTTCTCCTCAGGATGGCTTTAGCTTAAAGGAAAGGAATTCACAAGGAGGAAGCCATGAGAGCAAGGGAACTGTGTAAAAGGTCAAAGGTCATTAGAATCCTGAGGGAGGGGCTGTTGGGTGAGCTCAAGGGACAATCTGCAAAAGTCTGTGCTTGGCTTCTGGAGGAACAGGAGCCACCAGAGAGGATTCTCCTGGAAGAACAGATATTCCCTGGCTTGTTCCCCAATACCTCAGGGTGTGGTATTGTGTGTTTGCTTGTTTGTATTGCTTTTGTCCTTTTCCTCAGGCAAGTCCGCCATTTGTCTCAGTTGAGTTATTTCCTCCCTCATAGCCATTATATTATCTTTAAGTCATTGTTCTCTGCCTTTTCACCAATTACCATTCTCACATTTCTTTATGAAGTAATAGAGCTGCATCAGTGAAAAAAATACTCCTGCGATGGTGGCTACAAATGATATGAATCTGTCAAATCCTATCTTAAGCATTGGAAACTCTCCTATAAATTCAGAAGGAAGTAAATGTAATCCGGTATCAGCATGAAAAAAAAGTTGTAGTACAAGAGTATGGACTGACACATCAGTGCTATATATCCCATGGTCACTCTCAACTTAGTTACTGTTGTTGTATCTGAGAGGCTTTTTTCAGTAAAATGGGATTTGATGTCCTACCACTTTAAGAGCATCGCTTGCTTCAGAGAGACTGGAATATTCCAATTGGCAGATTTGTTGCCAGGCAGATTTCAGCTCTGACTGAGAAACTTGCTTCAAGATGGCTACCTCCTACTCCCACACTGGTTTCCCTTGTGAGTAGGCCTCAACTTCTCCATGATCACCTCTTGCTTTGTGACTTCCCAAGTTTTGACTATGTAGGTTAGGAACCTGGCTGGCTGGGCCAAACTTTTAAAGGGAAAGAGGGGGGGTACCCCTGGGGTGATGATATAATGATTAGTCAGAATGAGTTGGTGAGCTCACCCCTATGGGTATTCCCTCTATGGCTGCCCTCCGGCCCTGTAGGGCAAGGTGGAGGCACAGAGAAATGCAGAGGTTAGGGAACACCACAGGAGTGGAGAAATGGCGGCCCTTGAGGTAACTTTGTGGAGCCTAAGCCCCCTGAATGCCCCTTCTGCTCAAAGCCCTCCCCGGAGGAAGATCAATGACTTTCCACCCAGGATTTGGCTTCACCTGGATCTAATAGAGATCTCCCTCCCAATAGCCCTTCTCCCACCGATCTGACTGCGTTTGTTCTGTTGTGGAAGTTTGGTTTAATAGTGAATAACAAGGAAAGGTGGGGGAAGAGGGATCCCCTCATGGGAATGAAGATCAATCAGTTGAGCCCTTTCTAGGCCCAGCTAAAGCTAGGGTTTGTCTTTGCCCTCACTGCCTAAAGATGGAATTCTGCTATTCTAAGCTTTTCTTCTATTCTATATTCTAAGAGAAATGATGATCGTCTCCAAGTAAGCAGGCCCAAGAAGGGAGAGAGCGGTCTCCAGTGGTCCCAGCTCCTCTCAGGGTGAAACCCCTTGAGAAGCCGACTGCTGATCACTTCACACGGATCCCTCTTCAGTTCAAAGCAAGATGGTTAGGCTGCTGGGTTCAATGAGGCATTGGGGAAACAGCCGGGGAATATCTGCTCTTCCAAGAGAATCTTCTCTGGTGGCTCCTGTTCTTTCCAGAAGCCAAGCACAGACTTTTGCAGATTGTCCCTTGGGCTCACCCAACAGCCCCTCCCTCAGGATTCTAATGACCTTTGACCTTTTACACAGTTCCCTTGCTCTCATGGCTTCCTCCTTGTGAATTCCATTCCTTTAAGCTGTAGCTCAGAAATTTTGGTTTCATCATTTTAAATTTCTTTCACATAATTATTCATTGTATGATTTCTATTTTGACCCATTCATTTAAGAATTCATTGTTAACAGCTGGGTAGCTTAGTAGATTGAGAGCCAGGCCTAGAGATGGGAGGTCCTGGGTTTGAATCTGGCCTCAGATACTTCCAACCTGTGTGACCCTGGGCAAGTCACTTAACCCCCATTGCCTATTAAAAAAAATTCATTAAATCTCTGCTTGGGTCTGTGTCTTTTGCTTGTTGTCCCTAAGCCAGTGACCATTTTTATTGCATTATAATCTTCACCCAGATTTCATTATATTGCTGCCAGAAAGTGGGTAATTTGTGTAACTTTTAAAGGCATTTTCAACTTGGTCCCAACTTGTCTTTCGATTTTTACTGGCTGTTGTTTCCTGCTCTTGGAGTCTACGTCAATAGAGCCAAACTATACTGAAATTTCCCCTTTCTTCCTGACATAAGTTGCTGTAACTCCCATTTCTGTGCCTTTGAATGACCATCTCACATTCCTAGAATATTTTTCATTCTTATTTCTGCCTCATAGGATCTCCTTCTTCAAACACGTGGTTAATTACTTTGTTTATATGAGTATGTGATTTGGGGTTTTGATTTTAAAGAATCACTTACAGAAATAATATGGAAATGGGTTTGAGTGATTTTATGTATATGTTACTTGTCAACTCTGGGAGGGGAGGGAGAGGGGTGAAGGGAGGGAGAGAACATGAATCATGTCACCATGGAAATAACTTAATATTTTTATAAAAGGATCTCTTTCTTCCCTTGAAGTGCAGCTCAAGTGCCTTCTTTTGCAAGAGACCTTTCTAATCATCCTAAAGGCTAATATTCTTCCTACCAAACTATTTTGTATTTAAGTTTATCTTATATTTTTTTTCATTCACTTTTTATATACTATGTAGCATACACAGACATTCACATATAGGTCAATGGACTGAATTCTAGTTTCTGCTTGGGCTCAGATCTCTTTGGATCTATCAGCCTGAAAGGTCCCAGCAGATCTTTCTGTTCCCTTTTAGATGACCAGAAGAAAGAGGATCAATGCTCTAAACAGATCAAATTATCACAATGCTAATAAGGCTTTACCAGTATAGACTATGTTTGCATCTATGTGGGAGATACATTCAGAGACCCAAACAATAGTTCATCCTTTCAACCTAATGCACTTAACCAATTTCTACCAAACAACCCTTTACATTTCCAAATCCCATGGTCTCTTTATTTTTCAGATTGCATCTGCCTTGACTGCTCTGAATCCTTTAGCATTGCTGAACATCTCATTCTTTAGATACTCTTATCTATCTGCCTGTGTTTTTAAGATAAACATTCTCTGACTTTCCTTTTACTTCTTTAAAATGTAGCCTATGAAGGCTCTGGGAGCTCTTAACTAACCTCCACAATTTAAGCCCTCAAAAGAGGGCTACAGCTTCCTCTTGGGATCCTGAGAGTATCCATGAATGATTGGTGTGTCTTTCTAATCTTATTGACTTGAGCCTCCACTGTGGTACATTCTCTGTGACATCACTCTTCAATTAATTAGTATCTCCGCAATATAATTTATATAATTGAATAGTGCCCCACTATCACTCTTTTTAAAACCCTTACCTTCCATCTTGGAATTAATACTGTGTATTGGTTCCAAGGCAGAAGAGTGGTAAGGGCTAGGCAATGGGGGTCAAGTGACTTGCCCAGGGTCACCCAGCTAGGAATTGTCTGAGGCCAGATTTGAACACAGGACCTCCCATCTCTAGTCCTGACTGTCAATCCACTGAGCTACCTAGCTACCCCTGACCCCTGCCCACTATCATTTTAACAATGAAGAGTGAGCTTTTACTAAGGGGATGTTTACTGAAACTATGTAACAAACACAGAGGTTACAAAGTATTTTCCTTCAATGCTAAGGGAATGCTCTCCTTTCTACCTCCTCAATCCTTAGGGGGAGTGATAAAAGTGGTTGCTACAAAGACTTCTTCCCGTCTGGTTTACTTCTGTGAGTTGTGCTGCTGGTCTGAGTCAAGCAGGGCACTTTCCAGGGCTGGGTTCAGCTTCTGGCAAAGTCTGTTAAGGACTATAGTTCTTGGACATCTAGTGGCTTACTCTTCTGACCCTTTAAAGATCACAAGTTTGTGGCTGTTTCCCACACTCCTTCACCTAAGAGGAAGAAATGTAGAACAGAGATAGAAAAGCAGCCATGCTATTCTTAGAACCATCAGCTGGTCCAAGTGGGGAAGAGTAATTGGAAGGGCATCTCTGTCTCTCTCTTGCTCTGTTTTCTTTCTCTGTCTCTCTTACTCTTTCTGGAGGCTTTCAAGAGTCCTTTCCTCAGGCACCACCAGGAAAAAGAGTGTCCTAATTTGGCTGGTTAATGTCTTTTGTGAGCACAAACAGTTCTGGCTCAGCAGCCAATCAAAAGGCTTTTCTTCCCCATACAATAAACAGACAGGTAGCAGTTACACAATGCTTGAACATGTTGAACTAAGGAGCCATGTCACTTCATTTCTCATCATTACACACTTCCAGAAACAACCAAACGTGGATATTCCCAGGTCTGTGCCCTCATTGACCAATGCTGTATTACAAAACACTTCTCCACTGTTTTCATCAGCTTTCCTAAACTTATAATGTAGACCTGTCTTAAGGACCAGCTGCTCTAGGGCTTCTCTCTTCTCTTTGCTTTTTCCCTTGGCAATTTCATTTACTTCCCATGGTTTTAGACTTCCCCTTTTGGCAGATGTCCCCCAAATCTCTCTAGGTTTGATCTCTCTCGTTTGAGTATCGAATTTACATCTATAACCCCTTTCCAGCATGTCTGTACCTGAATGCCACATTGCCCCCCAGAACTCCAGGGTATTACAAACTATGCTTATTATCTTTCACCCCAAACTTTTTCTTCCTTCGGACTTCATTATTTCAATCTTTGGGACCACTATTCACGGTGACTTTGCGATTTGTATTCCTAGATCCAGTAGGATATAGTGGGCAGAGAGCTGGCCTCTAAGTTAGAGAGCCTGAGCAAGTCATTTAACTTCTTAAAAAAAAAAGTCTTTCCTTCAATCTTAGAATCAATACTGTGTATTGGTTCCAAGGTAGAAGAATGGTTAATGGCTAGGCAATGGGGATTGAGACTTGTCCAGGGTCACATAGCTAGGAGATATCTGAAGCCAGATTTCCACTTGGGACCTCTTGTCTTTAATCCTGGTTCTCAAGCCACTGAGCCACCTAGCTGCCCTTCAAAGCCATTGAATTTCTTAGTGCTCCAGGAAGATCTCTAAGATGCATCATACTATTATCTCCAAAACACAAATCTGACTCCAACAGCTCTAGTTGTTTCAGATTTCCTCAAAGTGATTCCTTAGATTGACATAGAAACTTCTCCAAAGTAGCCTACCTTCCTTTCCAGCCTTATTACATATTATTCTCCCTCATTCATTTTCTACCTTAGTCAAACTGACCTACTAGTAATTCCCTGTCCATGACATTGACATCTCTTGTGTCTCTGTCTTTTCCCAGACTATCCCCATTTTCTGGAGTGCTCTTTCTCTTCATCTGGATCTCTTAGATATCTATTTTCTGCTCAGGTACCACTTTGACACAAGTCTTATTCTGGATTCCCCAAATGGCTAGTGTTCTTTTTGTCTTGGTATAGATTTTCTTTTTTTCTTTCTCTGATGATTGTTGTATTCCTCTAGTACAATGCAAACTGCTTGTGGGCAGGGACTATTTGGTTTTTACCTCTAGGTGTTTCCAGTGCTTAACATAGTAGGTATTTAATGCACTTGTACTAGTAGTGCTTAGCAAATGTTTCGGTAAATTGGATTAAATCCTCTCTGAGGATTCCAACTCAAAAGATTCCATTATCCTATGGAAAAGATTCAACTTGTTCCTAGTCTCCATGTATGTGGTTCAATAATTCAACAAATAAGAATTCACTGTAGAACTAAGATTTCTTTATTTCTCTCAATATATTACATATTTAAGACTCATTTTGGATCAAATCTAACAAAATGAATTAACTTTTAGAGGATTTTCATTATTTATATAACTTGGGGATCAATTCTGGCATAAGATTCTTTCCTTTGGTGGAGAGCACCATGAGTGGCAGGATTGGTGAGAGTGTGGGAGACGAGAGATTTTTCTTTTGGTTTCTGTCTTCTTGTTTCCAGGGAGGCAACTCACAGTTCCAGGTTCTAGCCAGCTCTGCCCTTCATGCAGGCAGAGAGCATTAATTTTGTTCTGTCTACCAATGAGGAGAGTCTTATACAAATTCTAGGCTTAAAGCATAGGTTACATTTAAATCATAGCTCTGTGCTTGAAACCCCAGGAGGAGTTAATTGGCCTTGAAACATTTTCTTGGATGAATTTCTGTGTACATTGAAGGCAGATGAGAAAAATCTGAAGCTCAAAGACATTTGTTGTGCACTGTATTATTATACAATGTTTTTCAAATATCATAGCCCAAGAAAACATTCCCTCAGCGGTCAGAATTTCTGTGGCCAAAGGAAATGGGATAGTAGTGCCCTGAAATGTGCTTCACACTTCAAAATTCTCATTGGCTGCAGAACTTCATTTGTTTCAGATATAGCTTTTATTTGAGAACTCATAGGTTAAATCCAAATTCAATCACTAACTTAATCAAACTTGGTGAGATTGTTTAACATGTTAATAGTTCAGCTGGGTTTGTTCTGCCAACTTCAAAGGGTTCTTATGAAGAGTAAAGGAATGGTATATTCCTTGTAAAGCACTAAAGAAATGTAAGGGATTAACATTCATTCATTGATTTACTTATTCAGCTATTCAATCAATAACCATTATTAAGCACCTACTTTGTGTCAAGCACTGTGCTTGGTGCCTGGGATTTTGCAAAGATTGTCAAGATACATTCTCTGTCTTCATGGAGTTTACAATCTGGCAGGAGGATAATGGAACATATACAAATATCTAGCACCATATAACAACTATGGTGTCTTCCAAAAAAATCCAGAAAGTACCCAAGCCAATAAATACCTAATCTTCTTACCAAGCAGAGAGATATAGACAATATTAGTTTATAAGACAGCCTCATTTGCAAAGCATCAGTGAGAAAGATAGCCAAAAGCTCTGTACAGTATTGTCTCATTAAATTTAAGAAATGGAGGAGAAAATATAAACAAATATTTACTAAATTAAAAAATTACTGACAAATGCTTTAAAGTCTACAAAGTACTTTATGCACATCATTTTATTTAATCCTCACCACAGTCTTGTGAGATAGATGCTTATCTTCCATCTTAGAATCAATAAAATACATTGGTTCCAAGACAGAAGAGCAATAAGGGCTAGGCAATGGAGGTTAAGTGACCTGCCCAGGATCATACAGCTAGGAAGTATCTTGAGGCCAGTTTTGAAGCCAGGACCTCTAGTTTCTAGGCCTGGCTCTCAATCCACCTGCCCTCTCTCCATTTTTCAGATGAGGAAACTGAAACTCAAATTCGTTTTCTTTAGGGTCACACAATTTATAAGTATTTGAGGCAGAATTTGAACCTAGGTCTTTCTGACTCTGAGGATAGGGCTCTATCCATCCTCTCCATTACACAGTGTGCTGCTTCTCAATTGAAATTTCAGGTGGCTTGACTGACACCTAGGTCTTGGCATCCTAAGAACGTTTGTAGATGAAACTGGAAGGGAAACAACAAATAGATAAGAAATTGCATGTAGATTAGGTACCACTTCCTGTAAAAGATATTTCCTAATCTACCCAGGCATTAAAACTTGTTTCCCTTGCTTTTCAGAATAACTCAGATGAAGATGAAGGAAAAATCTCCAGGACAATTTTTAAAAATAATAAACCAACAATCATACAATTGACATACATACTTTCTTCATTTACTGTCCATATATATGGTTCTCCAGACTCATAATACCTTTCTGTGGATAAGACTTCTCTAGAAAAACCAATAAATTTGGGGTTGCTAGAGTTTCAACTCCATGCTATACACAGAACTTTCTGGCCCCTGGTGCCCAGTTTCTTAGGTACTTATTGAGTCATATAGACTTATCATATTACCTAAGTGATTGGATATTCTGAAACAAATTTGTTCTTGGTATTGGATAGAGGAAACACTCTTCCCATTAGACATACAGGATCTGAATGCTAGGTTCATGTTTGCTCCCTCATGTGATAACTCTTATTTCTCTTCCAGTTACAGAGCCATTTATTCAGTTCTCTATTTTCCATCAAGCCTGGGTCAACCAGTCTCTTTTGTTGTTCCACTACTACTCCCAGATCTTTCCATCTCCCAATCCAGGCATTTACTTTCTCTCTCTAAAAAGGTGGGGGTTTTAGGAGTGCCCACCATTAGGCCAAATAGTTTCACTCTCCAGGGCTCATGCCTCCCAGGCCTGTTCTGTCTTGGCTCTCCTTTTAACTTTTTTGGGTATTCTTTTTCAGTCTCTTTGTTAGATCATTGTCTTGCTACTGCCCCTCAAAGCTCTGTCCTGGGCTCCCTTCCTTAATAATACTCATTCTCATGGGTTCAATTTTTGTCTCCATACAGACAATGCACAAATTGATATATCCAATATTAATATTTCTCTTGAACTCTATAACTTCATTACCAACTGCCTGCAAGCTTTCTCATAGGAAAGTTTCCCATTTATATTGATTATTGCACTATCCTTCCAGTTATTCATGAAGAAGAGAAATAAAAAAATTAAAGATTATAAGTATGAATGTGAATGGGATAAACTCATGGATTAGAAATCATAATGTAACAATATGTATTTTAAAAAGAACACAAATGAACAATCAAGATTGATAAATAAGGGTGGCAATCATGGCCTTAGAGAAAACATCAGCAAAAATTGATTTGATTAAAAGAGATGAGCAAGGAAACTACATTTTGCTTAAAGGCACCACAGACGGTATGCATTTCAGTAGTTAATATATATGCACCAAATAGCATGGCATCTGAGTACTTAAAGGAAAAGTTAAAGGAGTTATAGGGAAAAATAGATGGTAAAACTGTAATAGTGGAGGATCTCAATGTATCGTATTCAGAAGTAGATATATCTAATTGAAAAGTAAAAAAGAAAGAATTGAAGTACCATAATAGAAGGTTAGAAGAGTTAAGTATCATATATATATATGTATATACATCTATCTATCTATCTATCTATCTATCTATCTATCTGATGATTACTGAATGGGAATAGAAATAGGTAAATACACTTTTCAACTATGTATGGCACCTTTTAAAAAAACATCCTATCAAATGCAGAAGAGCAAAAATATTGAACACATCATTTAGTGACCATGATGCAATAAAAATTATATTCAGTAAAGGGCCATTGAAGAAAAAATTAAAAATGAATTATAGACGAACAATTCTAAAGAATTGGTGGATCAAAGCATATTTATTTACTAACTCATAGTAAAAAAAGAATATGTTATTATGCAAATGATAGGTAATTTCATTAAATATAATAAAGAATATATCAGAGTTTGGGGGATACAATCTTTAGGGAAAATTTTATACCATTAAACACTTTCATCCACAAAATGGAGAAAGAACAAATCAATGAATTAGGCATGTAAGTAAAGAAAACAACAAGAAAACCAACAAATCAAGAAATCTTAATTAAATACCAAGATAGAAACTGAAAATCAAAGACAAGTTTAATGAAACTGAAAGTAAATAAATCCATTGAATTGAAAAATAAAACTAGGAACTCCTTCCCCCCCTCCAACCCCCAAAGCACCAAAGGATTTACAACATATAAATTAGGAACTATCAGAAACTATTTTACCCAACTCTGTGCCAATAAAACCAACAACTTCAATGAAATGGTTGTATATTTGTATACATTTGCATAATACTGTATATTTACCAATATAAAGTATTCAGTTTATTTTGTATTATTGTCACTATTATTCCTTTGAATATTGGTTGGTCATTATACTGATAAGAGTACAACAAATAATAGTTTTCTATTACATTTATATTTTATAACTTGTTCATCTGTTCCCCAATTTATGCCTCATATCCTAATTCCCAACCTTTGATCCCTGAAAGAGTTGTAAATACGTTTGTTATACCTAGGATCTATTTTTCTTAGGATTAATTCCTTCCTTAATTTGTTCTCCCTCTAATTTAATTCCTCCTTTCCCTTTCTCTCCCTTCCCTGCTATTTCCATATTGAGTAAAATGCATTTCTATACCTAATTGCATATATATATATATATATATATATATATATAATTTTTTCTTTTGATTGAGTTCAGATGAGAGTGAGGTTCTCGAATATCAACCACATCCTTTTACCTTCTCTTTCTTGTTTGTATAGATGTCTACTTGTGCATTCTAATTATGTGAAAGAATTTTCTTTAACCTTCTTTCTCCTCTCCTCCCTCCCCCAACCCCAGTATAATCCTCCTCCCCTCTTTTGCCATTTATAAGATCATCAGGAAATAACAAAAAACCTCCCAGGTCTTGTCAAATTGGTCTCTGTCTATGAACTGTGACGATGATGGGGGGGGGGGGGTTGAAAGATGAAGGCCATATTTAGTCTTTTATCATTGTTCACATTTACCTCTTGATGTTTCTTTTAACTCCTATGCTTGCAAAGTTTCTACAAAGTACTGATCTTTTTTTTTTTATCAAGAATACTTGGAAAACCTCTATGTCATTAAAATTCATTTTCTTATCTGTTGCATTTTATTAATTTTTTGCTTAGTAACTTATCTATAATTCCATAGTTTTAGCTTTCTAAAATGTCATATTCCAAGTTCTCTGCCCCTTTATAGTTGTGGCTATTAAATCATTTTTGATTCTGACTATATCTTTTTAGTATTTGGATGCTCTTTTTCTGTCTGCTTGTGGCATTTTTTTCTTTGACACAGAAGTTCTAGATTTTTGGTTCCTGAAAATTTTTACTTTGGGGCATCTTTCAGGAAGGAGGTCACTGGTGGATTCTTTCTCTTTCCATTTTGCCCTCTGGTTCTAAGAGACATGTATAGTTCTCTTTTGAGATTTCTTGAAATATGATTTCTAGGTTTTTGTTTTGATCATAGTGTTTAGATAGTTCAATAATTCTTAATTTTTTTCCTTCTTAATCTGTTTCCAGTCAGTTTTTTTTTACTATGAGATGTTGCATTTTCTTCTATTTTTTCAGCCTTTTGATTTTGTTTTGATATTTTTTATTACCTCATGGAGTCACTGGCTCCTATTTGGTACATCCTAATTTTCATAGAGTTTGTTGCTTGGTCAAGGTTTTGTAGCTCTGTTGCCAAGTTGTTTATTTTATTGTTTATGTTGTTTTTTTTATTATATTATTGTTTATGTCACACTTCTGGAGAGAAGGAGTAACCTGGTTATATTACTGCTTTCTTGGGGATATTGAATGTTGTGTTATTCTAGGATCTCAGGGATGGAGACTTGTAAGCTTTCAGTGCTCTCAGAGTGGTCTGATCCAGGGCAAAGTTTGCTTGCTGTCTCCTTGATCTGAGTTCTTTAACTTCCTAGCTTGGGTTTGAGTCTATGTAAGAGCAGACTGCTGTTGGACTCAGCCTTATCATCCAGTTGGAAAGTTCTGTTGGCTCTGAGTGGCAGAATTGTAGGCTTTCCTTTGATCCGGGACTTTTGTCCTTGGTTACTCCTCTGCATGCTGGGTTAGATGCCTTGAGTGAGACTTTACTCTTCACCTGGGGGTCTAAGATACCCTGCTACTGGCTTCCAAAAATCCTCTTTTTTAAGGTACACAATCCAGGGCATCACTACCTGGGAATGTCACTCCTCTATTCACTCTCCTTAGTGTAACCTGGAACTAGATAGTGGACAGTTGGCATATGCCCCCATTACAATGTCCTGCATGGATCTGGTGGTTCTCTTTATAGGTCTGTGACTTTCTATTTCCCTGGGACAGTAGCTTCTCTCTAGGTACAGGAGTACTGCATGGGCAGTCTTCTCCTGATGGATCCTATTTCCAGTATCTATAGAGCTCTCTGTTTCCCATATTGAATATTGAATTCAATTTCACTTACTGATACCATATATTCTAAATAAAAAAGGCAGACTCCTGACTAATGAACTGATTTTTAAATATTTTAATTTTGTTAAATATTTCCTAATTACATGTAAACTTTTTTAAACATTAATTTTCAAAAATATTGAGTTCCAAATTCTCTCCTGTCCTTCTTGCACTCCTTGAGAAGGCAGGCAAAATGATAGTGACTATAAATGTGATGTCATGCAAAACATTTCCATATTAGCCATGATGAAAAGAAGTTGAAAAGTTCTCTGTCTGGAGGTGGATAGCATTTTTCATCATGTTGTCCAATGAATTTTAATCAATTCAATTCAACAAACATTTCTTAAGTACCTACTATGCCCCTATTTCTGTTCTAGGTACTGAAGATCAAAGACAAAATGAAATATTCCTTGTTCTCAACAATTCTTATTCGTTTTGGGGGAAATGACATGTACATATATGTAGGTATATATAAGTATGTACATGTATGTGCATGCATGTGTGCATATTAATTTCTAGAGAAGAGGCAGAAATATAACATGAAGAACAAGAATTCCAGAGGACTCAGTAGAAGGCAAGAAGAGTCACTTAACTCTGTTTGCCTCAGTTTCTCATCCACAAAATGAGCTGGGGAAGGAAAGAGCAAACCACTCCAGTATCTTTTCCAAGAAAACCCCAAATGGGGTCATGGAAAGTCAGACAAGACTGAAAATGACTGAACAACAATGGTATATTTAAGAAACACCAAAAAAAATTCCATATTCAAAGAAGAACAAAGAAAGAAGATTATATACAAAATCTTGAATCTCTTTGAAGAGGAAGAGTGGGATAGGAATATCTGAGATATGGCACTGACAGAGATAAGTATGGGAGAATGGGGAGTAGCGTTCTTGGAAAGGATCTTAATCTAGCCAATTTAAAACTCAGAAGCACAAGGATGCTAAGAGGACTCATGGGACAGTAGCTTGTCATGTCCTTCACAGTAGTAAAAATGATGTTGATTTGATTATCAATCTGAAAAAGAATAGACTAGAGAGGGAAGGCACAACAGGGCAAGGACAGATTCTATGGAATCTTGGGGCCAAACTGGTTTTAGGATGGTAAGGCAAAATGCTATCATCTTTCACAATGCACTTGTACACATGCCCACATACATTTATATATATGTAGACAAAATATTAAAATAAAGCCTCATTTCTCATAAGGATGGATAAAAAGAAAGTACCTGTTATTACATGAAGTCTCATAAGTGAGTCCCTTGATTGTCCAAGTTCATTTCTCTGTTTCTGGCTCTGACTTTTTTCTGTATCTTTTACATTTCGGGGAAAAGTCATAGAATCCCAGAATATGAGGGAACTTTAGACATCATCTAGTCCAACTCTCATATTTTGCAGAGGAGGAAATTGAGACTCAAAAGGTTTCTCATAACTCTAAGGATGACTTATCATTTTAAAAAACTGGTGGACAAGTCTGTAGAAAATGATCATAAAAGGAAAACGTGATGAGTGATGAGAAAATGCTTGGCTAAGATCTGAATGAAAATTAAGTTATAATAAATCTTTCCACAGTCACAGACTATTAAAAACAGAGAAGATACAGTTTTAATGCAAATAACAACATAAAAAGGAAAGGACAAAAAAAATCTCAATTTCAGCAATATAAATAATTTTTTTGAAAAGGTATGTCAAATGCTGATTACACTTAGCCCAAAAGTTCCAGAGAGACTTCAGAGGCATAGAAATATCCTATGGTTCCTTTACTTACTGTGCCTTTTGGGACGAGGTAGCCCTAAGTTGAATCAGGAGAGCAATATACTCAATAACATTACAATATAAAGGAAAAGAATACTAAAAGTTGAACTCTGAGTAAGTATAAAAACCAGTTTTGATATTGTACTACAAATGATGAAATCAATCTCCCTCTTCTCAGAAGAAAGGTGGGAGGCTTCAGGGATAGATTTTGTATATACTGTCTATTGGTCTGTTTAACTATTTATCTGTGTTATTAGGGGAAGGAGGGTTCAGTTCTAAGTTGGGTTTGATACTTGTGAATGACAGTGATGTAAAATGAAAGACATCGATAAAACTTATTAAAAAAGATTAGGAAGCATTGCTTTTCCCACGGATCTTAAGCTAGTTTCTCTCTCTCTCTCTCTCTCTCTCTCTCTCTCTCTCTCTTCTTTATTTGTAATGTTTAGATACTAATAATTGTGGTACCTATTATGTTGTGAAGTTAGGATGAGATATATGTAAAAAACTTGGTGAACTTTAGAGAACTAGGATTTTGTAGGCTGTTATTTTTATTACTGTTATCTTAAGTTCTGCCATTGTTGACAGAATAAACTTTACATTTTTCTGTTTCAATATTGGGTTTCCATGGTCACCCTCTGCTATATGAAAGCAGGATACAAAAGTGACAGACTGACTATTTAAAACCCACACCATGTGTTGGCTGTCAGATAGATGTTATCACAACAAAAGAAGCAATCAGCTAGACTCCAACTGCCTTCATTTGAAAGAGTTTCACTCTTAAGCATTGAATGTCCTGATAGATCCATGGATCCAGGGACTCCAAGTATAGAGGCCAGGTCAGTGGCAAGACAAAAGCCAGGATTACTGGCAATGACCCGGGATGCTGTGGATGATCTTGGCCTCTTCAATGTCTGACCAAGCTCTAGGTACTCTACAGTGCCTGCTTCAGCACCTTCATGGCTGTTGGAGTAAATTGTTGTCACCATTCTGCCAGAGGAAGTCTTCACATGCTTTGAGTAGACACTCTCCTAACTCACTGACTGGTTTGAGACTCACCAGTGGGTCTGGTTTAACCTGTCTGCTTTTATGGACTGTGGCCACTGTGCATACTGTAGCTTCTTGAAGTCACAGGTGAGAGTTGGGTGAAAGGCAAACACCAAAGCCCGAAAAGGACTCAGTAAACCCTCACACCAGAGGCATTAGGCATTCTGGAACATTCCACATGCCCATATATAGATAGGAAGAAATCAATATTTGGGACCAGAGAGAAGTGGAATATGTCTTCCTCTATGCAGATGTTTTTTTTTTCTTTTTATTCATTTTTTGTCTCATGATTCCATATGTGGTTTTGCTAATGCTTTGTTTAGATTTTTGGTGGCTAGATTGTACACTTCCCTGAAAGGTCAACTATCTGGCAGCAGAAGGTGGTGGTGTTATCAAGTCAATGAATCAGTGAGCATTTACTAAGAGCCTACTATGTGCCAGGCATTATGTTAAACATTGAGGGTACAAAGAAAGACAAAAAATAGTTCCTATTCTCAATGAGCTTACAGTCTAAGAGAGGAGAGACAATATACAAACAGTTATGGACAAACGAGGCATTTATTGGATACATTGGAGGTAATCAATAGAGAGCAGTTGCTGGCATTAAGGGAGTTCTGGAGAGGGTGGGATTTTAGCTGAGACTTTAAGGAAGGTCAGGGATGAGGATGAGAAGGGAGAGAATTCCAGGATAGGGAGTCAGCCAATTAAAAGGCACAGAGTTGAGAGATGGAATGTCTTTTGTGAGAAACATCCTGGGGGCCAGGATCGCTGTATCATGGAATATATGGAGGGAGGAGTAGTAGTAGTAGTCTCTCGGTAACCGAGGATAATGATTGTCTTCGTGTGTTTTTGTGCACAAAGACACTTGTGCATGAAGATTTAAGTGGAAAAATTGATGCACAGAGACAGTTCCACTCTCTTGGAGTTGGAAGCCTGGGTCCATTGGCATGAAAAGTCATTACACCTGGAGACTTCCTCAGCTGCATTGGATGGCCATGTTGTCTTTTGTGCTCCAACACACCCTAAGCACTCCACAGTGCCTTGCTGCATTGCCATCTCAGCCGTTGAACCTTCTTGTTGGTTTCTTCCGCCTGTTCCGCCGAAGCAGTCTTCACATGCTGGGTGAGCAAGGCCCTGGTTCACCAAGGGTCTACGACCTGATGGCTACCCTCACAAGGTTTGGCCAGCCTGTCGAAGCCATTGCTCTGGGGTGTGGCCACTGCCACATGCTAGCAGCTACTAGGAGCCACAAGTGATAGCTGGGTGTCAGATGAGGGTCAGAGGCTGGAGAGCTGCCCTGGGAGGGCACGACAAGCCCTGCATACCAAAGATTTTACTCCTCCCTGAGCAAGATGTGAAAAGACTGGAAATGTAGGAGGTGGCCAGGTTGTGAAGAGCTTTGAACATCAAATTAAGGACTTTGTATTTGGAGTCCTTGGAGTTTGTTGAGTAGGGGAGTGATGTGGGCAGATCTTCTCTTAAGGAAGATCAATTTGACAGATGAATAGAGGATGGTCTGGAGAATGGAGAGAGACTTAAGGCAAGACCAATGGTAAAGCTACTGCAAAATTCTAGTTGTGAGGTGATGAGGGTCTGAACCAGGATAATGACATTGTTAGAGAAAATAAGCAGGCATATTCAAGAGACTTCACAGGAGGCAGCTGGGTGGCTCAATGGATTGAGAGCCAGGCCCAGAGATGGGAGGTCCTAGGTTCAAATGTGACCTCAAACACTTCCTAGCTATGTGTCCTGGGCAAGCCACTTAACCCCACTGCCTAGCCCTTACCACTCTTCTAACTTGAAACCAATAGACAGTATTGATTCCAAGACACAAGGTAAGGATTACAAAAAAGAGATGTTAAAAAGATAGAACTGATAGAGGTTGGCAAGAAATTGGATAGAGAGTATAAGAGTGAGGATGACTCCTAGGTTGTGAGTCTGGGTACCTGGACAGGATGGTGGCATCTTCAAAAGTAGTAGGAAAGTTAAGAAGAGAGGTAGGAAAAAAGTTAAAGAATGATGAATGAAGTAGGTACAGTGAAAATGGTCATTCGGACTTAGCAGCTTTGGGGGTCAAGGAACTGAAATGTGAAGGATTGGTGAAATCTATGATACCAGAACAATTAATGTTTCATTGATTTTTACATTTAGCTTTTTATAGCTCCAAGTTGTTGGGTTCAAAGAATTCCTATGGGTTGACTCAAGGAGCTTATTTGTGGTTGGTTGGTTTGTATAGGCCTTAGTTAAGGGGCTTGAGAGAGGTTAGGTTTTAGTTGGACCTAAGTTATCATAAGTGCTCCTCATAGCTGTCCTGGCCACAAGATACTCCCAGATCCTAGAGAAATTTGCTCCACACAGGTCTGATCTCATGTAAGAGCTGAAGGAATCCAGGGTTGCTTTAAAAAAAAAAAATTCCTACCTTCTGTCTTAGAATGGATACTAAATATCAATCCCAAGGCAGAAGAACAGTAAGAGCTAGGTAATTTGGAGTTAAGTAACTTGCCGAGTCACACAATCTGAGATCAAATCTGAACGCAGGACTTCTCATCTTCCAACCTGTCTTTCTATCTACTGAGTCACCCAGCTATCTCCCAGGTTTTTTTTTTTTGTTTGTTTGTTTTGTTTGTTTTATTTTAGAGGAGGTAGAATGAGGCTAAGTAGGGACACTAAACCAAGGATTATATGAGAAGGGAACTGGCTATAACTCAGTGCAGTCTAAATGGTATTTATCCCATGCAGTATCTTTCCTTCCTGAAGGACTGAGTACCAGGTATGCCCCCAAGCCTGGGAGATTCTGTCACAGATCTTAGCCTGCTTGTTTCTTTAATAAGCTTCAAGTTCACATTGAAAATATATTAGTTATATGTATAACCCAGTGAAATTGCTTGCCAGCTCCCGGAGAGGGGAGGGAAGTGGGGAAGGAGACAACAAGAATCATGTAACCATGGAAAAAAATAAAAAATAAAATAAAAAAGAATGTCACACAATAAAAAGTGGAATTAAAAATAGGTATTAGTTTTTCACAAAACTAATATATATATACATACACATAAGTATATATATATATACATACACATAAGTATTATATATATACATACACATAAGTATATATATATATATGTATATATTTATTTATATATATATATGTAGGTACATAATGACTACATATGTTTGTGTTGGGGAAGAATTGTCCCAGGTATCGTGGAAGTGATGTTAAAAACAGGAATGCCACTAAATCCTGCTATTAATATTCTTTACTGGCAAAGTGATAGCATCTTCCTTCCTTCCTTCCTTCCTTCCTTCCTTCCTTCCTTCCTTCCTTCCTTCCTTCCTTCCTTCCTTCCTTCCTTCCTTCCTTCCTTCCTTCCCTACTTCCCTCCTTCCCTCCTTCCCTCCTTCCCTCCTTTCTTTCCTTTCTTTCTTTCTTTCTTTCTTTCTTTCTTTCTGTTCTTTCTTTCTTTCTTTCTTTCTTTCTTTCTTTCTTTCTTTCTTTCTTTCTTTCTTTCTTTCTTTCTTTCTTTCTTTCTTCTTTCTTTCTTTCTTTCTTTCTTTCTTTCTTTCTTTCTTTCTTCTTCCTCCTTCCTCCCTTCCTCCCTTCTCCCTTCCTCCCTTCCTCCCTTCCTCCCTTCCTCCCTTCCTCCCTTCCTCCCCTTCCCCCCTTCCTCCCTTCCCCCCCCTTCCCCCATACCCCTCTTTCTTTCTTTCTTTCTTTCTTTCTTTCTTTC